>NC_132788.1:55582791-56997791 GCF_048418805.1 Vulpes vulpes | reverse complement strand
AGGAAGTTTCAAACTAGTTTCTAGCCCAGCAGTTTTCAACAAATCTTTAGCAGTAGCAGTTCTTAGAATCTTAAACTTCAGCCCAATATAAAGATAGACCTAAATGTGACAGCTTTGGTTGGATAGGGACAAGGGACGGGGGTCCCCTCACCCATCACGTCAGCAAGGATCTCTGAGGCTTGTTCATAGAACGCAGATTGAAAGGCACTAATGTAGAAGCCAGAAACCCCTATTAAGGTTCAAACTCCACCAAATGGGCATCCTCCCCTTTCATACCCCCAGGGACAGGGATCTCACTACCTCCTGGAGCAGCCTAGCCCATCCCTGGTATCTGCCTCTTTATGACACCTCTCTCCTTCTCTTGGGGACCACAGGCTCACATGAGGAGCAGGAATGGAGCCCCTGGAGGCTGTGCTTCCCCAGGCTGGGCTGCCCCTGCTCTGGCCACCCCTCCCAGTCAGCAGCCCCCCAGGCCCCCACCCCTGTACCTTCAATTCATTGAGATAGCGTCTTGTGTGCACCACCAGCAGGTCCTCATCCGAAGCCTCCCGTGCCTCCACCAGCATGCCATCTGACAGAAGCTTCTCTTCTGAAACCACAAAGTGGGCAGCCCATCTCCCTGATGACCTGAAGGCAGACCCAGCTCCAGACCACCTCCTTCAGTAGGTTGTAGACTTGGCCTCTGCTCACCCTGCCCCAAGTCAGGAGGTGGGCAGCTGCTGGCTTCTGTTAACAGGTCACCTCCCGTGATGCCCGGCCCTCAGGCCAGAGGGCATCAGACATTGGGTACCCAGCAATCCTTGTTTCCCAAGCCACTGACAGCCCAGAGGTGAGCTCAGGTGTGGCTGGACAGCTTTCAGAGGCAGGTGGCACAGAAATCAATAACGTTAACATAAAGTGAGAAAAGCTCTTCTGGATTCTCCCTCCACCTTCTGGTGATGTCATAGGAGGCTCAGTGAGTATGGCCTCTCTTTAAGGCCTGCCTAAGCCCTCGCTTATCTCCCTTTTTAACACAAAAAGCAGTAGCCACACAGACTGCCAGGCCACAGTAAGCAGCCTGAAAATTACAGTTTTGCTGCATTTATTTTTTTAACCATGACCTTCTATTTATGGCAAATGAAACTGGATTTTCCCATTTAGATGATATAATGTTTCCTTTTAAAACAAGTTTAAGGTTTTGTTTTTTTTTTAAAGCAGAAGCTAAGTTGATTAAAAAAAAGAAGAAGAAGAAGAAGTAAACAATGGAGCAGGTGGTATGAGAATATGGCAAAGTCCCAAAAGCGGTTTGCAAATAATTGATGTTTGGGTAACGTTGCATCCACCAGACAAGATTTGCTTTGTTTTGCAAAAGAAAATGCTGAAGCCAAGAGCAGGAAGTGCTCTAGGGCACAGTTAGAACAGACCCATGATGCTCTGGGTTCTAGAGAAATCATAAGGACAAGGTCAGAATCTAAGGAAACAGTGTTAATGTGTAACCCTTAGAAACCAACCGGCTCCATACATTTCCCACATATAGCTCCACATACAGAAGGCACTCTCTACTCTCTCTTCTTCCCCTTACTAACATTCCATGGCTCCCCACTGCCTTCAGGCAAAAGGCCAGCTCTTTTCTTGGCAGCACTGAAGGCCCTTCACCATGTGCCCCCTGCCTCCTTTCCACCCACATCCTCAGAGGAGAGACGTCAGGAGGATGGTCAGCTCAGAGATGAGGGAGACAAAAAACCCTATGCTGAGCTGCTGGGCTCCCAAGAAAGGGCAATGAGGGAGTGGCTCAGGCTGGGTCTGCTGGAAACAGAGCATGAAGGACCATAGTCTAGAAGGCAAGAGAACCTCGAGGTGAGTAGCAGGCTGGTCTCACTAACCACTCCACCCCACCCCCGTCCGCACACCGGGGTTCTCACCATCCTGGCACACCATTTGTACTCTTTTCTACTTAGAGTTTTCTTCGAATACTCATTCTGGTCACTATTGTAAATGGAAAATTGGTATCAATCGCCATAAATAGAAGTTAACCAAAAATAGAAAACATATGTGATAGAGACAAACTGTTATTAATCTGTAACTTGATTCTATTTTCTGCAACGTGCAGAGCCTGCTGCTTCCTCTACATTTGTTAAAAGGGGAAGATGGGCCTCAGTGTTAAAGACAGGCTAGCCCCAACATGAAACTTTCTCCATGGCATGATCGGGATTGTGTGATTTCAAGATTTCCACAATGCCTCGTCCTATGCTAGGTAACATTCCCTACTTCTGTCAATTTAAAGAACCCCTAATACGGGGTGGGGGTGGGTAGGGAAAATATTCTCACACTAGCCTACTGTGATTCCTGTATTTCCCACCTAAACCAGAGCCAAAGCTCAAACTACACTCCAGAGCACCACCCTAGTCAGCAGAATGAGCTGTGAAAGGTGGGAGCCTGGAGCTCTGAGTTCTAGACCCCATTCTGCCACTTAGTAGCTGTGTGACTTTGAGCATGTTCCCTAACATTTCTGGGCTCCAACTTGCTCCATCTGTAATCAGTACGGTTGGGGCAAAGGCACCCTGCTTCTTGGACTCTCTGAGCTTATGGGGAACAGACACTGGATTTTTTTAAACCTCAGTTTCCCTCTGTCCATCTTTAATCAGCTCCCTTTCTCCTGGGCCTGCACGGACAGAGACTGGACCCAAGCCCACAGTGCTGGGGAGCAGTGAAGACTTAAGAGCAACATATCATGCTCAGAGTCTGTTGAAAAGACTCTTTGCCAGCACAAGCGGAAGGCAGTCTGAGGGCTGAGCCTGGAGGTGGAACAGTGCAGCTTGTGTTAGGGAAGACACAGGGAGGGGACTGGGGGCTGGGGTGGGGGAGGTGGGCTGGAAGAAACAGATGTAGGGTCTCACAGGGCCTTCCATACCTTTTAGGAAGCTGATCACCTTGCCCCATTTCCCCGCGTCAAAGGGGTGCAGTTTCTCCAGGCCCATGAAGGTTATGTTGTAGCGTGGTGAATACACGATGGGCCAGCGGGTCTCCGGCACATGCTGGTACAGCTGAGTTGTGTGTGGCCTTCCGTGTGCACAGGGACAGACACACACATGGGGGCAGTCTCAGTGCGGAAAGCAGCCTCCTCCTCCCTGACCACGCAGCCCTGACCCAGTACCTCTAGCTCCGTCAGCCCCAGGAAAAGGGCCACTTAGCAACAGCAACGACAGTCATGAGAGCAGCTCCTTACTGCACACTGGCCCTTTCCCTGCACTATCCAACCCAAACCTCACCCAAGCCCTAGGAGGTAAGCACCAGCATCACAACGGAGGCCTGGAGAGGGAACCAAGGCGTGCCCAAGGTCACACTGCAGATTTGTGCGGCGCCCGATGTGCACCCAGGTGAGTCTGGCTGCAAGGCCTCAGCATCTCACCTCCACATTTCAACAATTACGCTAAACAGCTGTGCGGCCCTAGGCCTCAGTTTCCTTAACTGTAAAATATGTGACTGTGGCGAGATAATGCATCCAAACAGCTGAGCACAGAAAGCGCCCTATCCCGGAGAGCTGGGGGTTGGGGTGACAGTTCCCAGAAACAGCAGGTCTGGGTTCACGCAGGCTGTGGCCCAACCCGCCGCCAGGGATGGAGAGCACCTCAGTCCCGCCACGCAGCTGACCCCCCACCCCACATTACACCTCCGCCTCCGCCGCACCGGGAGCAGAACGGGGCTCCTGCTGCTGCCACCGCGGGGCGGGGGGGCCTCCGCACAGCCGGTGGAGCCCGGGGGAGAGCAGACGTCAGACCCGCGCACGGCGCGCGCCCTCGCCCAGGTCGGAGCCCCGCGGCCCGCACTGGTCGGTCCCTCGGGCCGCAGAGAAGGGGCGCGGGGCCGGCCCGGGCTCACCCGGCTCGAGCGGCCCCTCTCCCGCCGTACCTGGGCTCGCACCTGGCGGGCCCGCCCGGTAGCCCGCGCACTCGTGCTCCCGCCCACAGGGACCCTGGGAGCCCCGGGGGCTTGGACGGGCGCCCCACCCCGCGCGCCCACCCCTGCCTCACTCACATCCCGGGGCCGGCCCTCCCTGCGCTGGCCACTGCTCCGCGACCGGGCGGGGCGGGGCACAGCCCGGCCCAGGACACGCCCCCGGCCTCGGCCGCCTGCGCTGGGGGCGGAGCTCCGGCAGGCTCGACTCCGCCCCGCCCGCGCCCGCGCCTGCGTCACAGAGGGCGGGAGACCCGCAGGGAGCGCGCCCGCAGGGCGGAGCCACGCCTCCAACGGCTGTCGGGCGCCAAGTCCCGCCTTCCGCAGACACGTGCCCAGTGGAGTCCCGCCGGGCTCGAGAGCCCGCCCCCAGGGGGCGTGGCTCCCGCGCGAGGACCAGCCGCCGAGGGAGGGCCCGCCCAGGCCCCGCCCAGGCCCCGCCCTGGCCCCGCCCTGCGCCCCTGCCGGCTCCCGAGGCTGGGACTTAGGGACGCCTGGTTTCCCGGCGGACTCTGCGGCGGACGCGCGGTGTGACCTTGGAGGAGCGTCTGCGCTCTGGGGCCTCCGTTTCCACCAGTAACATGCGAGGCGGTGCTCTGGCACTGCAGTCTGTGACCTAGTGAAATCCATGACCTCTCGGACTTGAGGCCGTCTTTGGCGACCCCGAGGTGAGACGAGCACAACCCCCACACGTCATTTGGGCCCCCTGAGCCTCAGTTTCCTATCAGTAGGGCCGGGCGGGTGGTGCAAAGCTCGCTCCCTGTTCCTCCCAGCCCCCAAGTCAAGAGAGGCCCGCCAAGCGACAGCGGGAAGTGTCCTGGGGCTGGACCGTGGGACGAGGCTCCAACAACAGAGCCCCAGAAGACAGACAATGGGCCTCTCTGTTGGCCCAGCTGTCCCCTCCAGCCAAACAAGCAGCTGACCCGAGGGCTGCCAGGAACAGGGTAGCTGGGATCCCTGGTGGCTCCGTGAGGGTGCCCGTGGGCGTGACCGAGTGGGGCCGCGGGAAGGGGAAGGGCACAGAGGCTTGAACAATCCCTCCAAGTGCCTGTCACTTGACTGAATGATGGCACTGGATTCTCGTAACCAAACCCTGTGAGGGAGTGCTGTCATCCCACCAATTTTTTCATGAGGTGAGCTGAGGCTCAGGTCTGAATTAAACCTACACTAGACGGCCTCTCAGCACCGCAGCCTTGGGCAAGTTGCTTTAGCTCCCTAGTCCTTCATTTCTGCCTCTGAAAATGAGGTGAGGCCTTCCCACCTGCCTCAGGGGGAAGCTGAGATCATTGAGAGAGAGAGACAGTAATGCTGATTAATATTTAAAGAGCGCCTTGTGTGTGTTGGGTTCAATTCTAAGAGCTTTATGATCACTTTAATCCTTGTAACAACCCTAAGAGGTGAACAGAGGTTATGCTCATTTTACGGATGAAGAAACCGAGGCACAGAATGGTGAAATAATTCACCTAAAGGTCAGGGATGTGGACAGTTGTAAACCATAGCCACAGAAGGCAAAAAGTAATATTTGAAAACAAGGGGCAAAAAGTGCGTGCAGTAACCCTGTTTCATCTCAAGAACTTGCTCTGTGGTTTGGAAAGCCACGCAGATAAGTCTGTTGTTGGGAGAACAGGGGTCTAGGGCAGGCTGGACTGGGGAAGCCACAGCCAAAGAGAGTGGGATTCCTCTGAGTAAGAGGGTTTTTTAGGTTGTCCTCTGTGTGGCTGAGGAGGGGGGTAGACTGAGGAGCCCCAGGAGCTTGAGAATAGCTTCAAACCACCCTGCCTGCCTGGACTGCTGAGCCACACTATCGCTTGTGAAAAAAATAAACTAGGTTATTCATACTGTTGGGGGGCCACTCTGTTACAGCATCCTAGCATATCTGCTCACCAAGACACTGCACTGGGACACAGCAGTGAACCCAGCTGGCAAGATCTGAAACCCTGGTCAAGCTCACAGTGAAGTGACAGAGAGGAATCTCAAACTAGGAAGCAATCATAAATTGCAAAATATAAGTGTGTGAAAGGTACAGGCAGGGAGGTGGGGGAGAGTAGCGGTGCCCTGATTTAGACAGTGGTCACGAAGGGACCTTGGAAGACATGGTTGTTTTCCACTTTTTAATCCTGTAAATCTGATTTTAAAATGTCATTGTGATATAAGAAGACACTGACTTATTGAACATTATATACTTATTATTTTCACCCTTTTGTACAATCTTGGAATATATTTCATCTTCAAGTTAATAAGAAGCTCTCAAAACATTAACACTCCTTTTGAAAAATATAGGCATACAAATGACAACATTAACAGCAGAAACGCACCAAAGATGAAGAATAAATGGCACAGATCCAATATTTCAATATTAGTTAATATTAATTAAATTGACACTGTTAAACCAGGCCCTTTAACAAGTAAGCACCTTTATTTGCATTCCAGTATCTGGCAACAATAACAATAATATTAGCTAGTGTTTTTTAAACCCTTAAGAGTGCCAAGCACTGCTAAACATCTACAATGTGTTTTGTTGTTTGTTTTATTGATGAAGAGATGACTTCCATTTTTTTTTATATTTTCAAAAATTATTTCACTTATTTATTTCAGACAGAGAGAGAGAACGAGCAGGGGGGAGAGGGGCAGGGGAAGAGGGAGAAGCAGGGGAAGAGGGAGATGCTGAGCAGGAAGCCTGATGGGAAACTCCATCCCAGGACCCTGGGATCATGACCTCAGCCAAAGGTGGACGCCTAACAGACTGAGCCACCCAGGCGCTGAAGAGATGGTTTTTATTGTTTTTTAATTTTGATTGATTGATTGATTGAAGAGATGGTTTTTAAATGAGCAGAGGAAACCACAAGTGCAAAGAAAGATAGGAGGCCAGATGGAGCAGGAGAAGGTGTATTTTGTTCTTACCACAGTGGGAAACTACCAGGCAGGGTCCCAACAGGAAGGAGAGAACTCATTCAATAGGGTTTAATGAGGAGAGTTTATATCACAGGGGCAATTTATCTCCGGTGTGTGGTAGAGATGGGGGCGATGTTGTAAGGAAATCAGTGGGATGGTGCAGTACTTGGGCTGGCAACAGTGGGGAGCCTTTACCCCCTAACCCTGAAGTGAGGAGGAGAAGAGTGATTTCCTGGAAGCAGCAAGAGCCTCACTGATGGGTGAGGGCCCCACCCCCACCCCGAGAAAAGCTATGGCTAGAGAGACACAGTCACTCTCAAACTGGGAGTAGGTCGGGGGAAATACCCCAACTTTTCTCTCCTCCCACCTTCTGATGCCTGTCAGTGCCTCCCATGGGGTAAACCCAGCTGGAAGCCAAAGAGCAGGGATGCCCAGGTGATGGCATCCAGGGGGATCAGCTTTGTTTGGGGGGGCACAGAGCAGGTAAAAACTGTGGCTCACAGATCTGGGAGGTGGGAGCAAAGCAGAGAATAAGCACAGGTGTTCTAGATGGCCTTAAAGATTTCTCCTGCCCTCTCTGTGCCAACTTTGTGACAGCAATGGATTGGGCTTGAAAACTGCCCCCTTTGCCAGTACCATCAGCAAGCATCTTGTTGATCTTGAGCGCTTATCAGGACTTGTCACCATGGAAACCTGAGACTCAGGCTTGGCCACCTATGCCTACCATCCAAACCACAAGTCAGGGAGCTGGTCCAACCAGGTGACCAGGTGATGCCCAAAGAAATCACTGTACCTGTTGGAGCCCCTGGTACCTAGAACTTTTAGAGCCACTGGCCTCAGGCTCAGTCAGATCAGGTTGGCAGGGCCCCTCAAGACCGGCAGGGATGTTTGGACACCCCAGAGCTGGATGAAACCATTGCTCCCAACTCTGGGCTCCTAAGAGTGGTTTGCTCTGCCAGGGAGGACTGGCCCTGAGGGAGGTCCACACCCTGAGAACTCATTAGCCCGCCGTGCTGCCTGGACTCTGCCACTCGAAAGCATGTGAGGCCAACGACGAAGAGCACACGGGCACCCAGGTTCTCCCTCAGCCGCACACGTGGAGGGAGACACAACACCGCACAGCCACGGGCACCCACCCACAGCATCACACCCAGATATACATGCACAAATGCACAGACAGGTGCCGAAGGATGCTCACAGATGGGCATGGATCCACAGTGCATTCCAGCACATCCCAGCCCATGTCTGGCCACCCTGCTGAGCCTTCGATTCTTCCAGTTTCCACTTTCCTGATGGTCCCAGGATGAAGGGGGGATGCCCCACCACACACTCCTGTGACTCCCTGAACCTCTCTGGAATGGCTTGTCTTCTTCCTCACTGTCCCTCTGTCCCAGAAGGGGAAGCTCCTAGAACACAAATACTGAGGGAAGAAAGGAAAGAGGGAAAGAAAGAAGGAAGTCGGGGGACAACGGGAGGGAGACAGAGACACACTCATGATAAACATGTGACAGTATGATGTAAATATGCTGGGGCAGATCCAGGTTTTGTTGGGCCCTAGGCTTATACAATGGGGGAGAGGAACCATTTTTCAAAAAGGAAGAATGAACCAGTGAATACAAGTTAGAGACAGAGCCTTGGAGGGCGCTGTGTAAGCGAGGGCCTTGGAATGCACAGCAAGCCGCTTCTGTCACATGCATGGAATCACAGACGCATACAGGAACACGGACACCAGAGCCCCTGCCTCCCACACGCACGCACACGCGGCTCTAGCCCTCAGATGCTCTCAGGGTCTGGGTCTTCTGGGCACTGGTCTTCAGAGGCCCTTGCACCCCGCATTTAGAATTTAGGCACTGGCCCCGCTGCTTCCACATCACCTGAGCATCCTATTGGACTTCGCTGTTTCAGAGGAGTGGACTCTGTTCTCCTTTCCTGCCTCCTCACCTGAGCCTGGCCACCCACTGGGAGCTGGCTTCACACCACAGGGGCAGGATGAAAAGGAGGTGGGAGTGGTCTCTGGAGACAGGCTTGGCCAACACTCAGAGAAGTGCTCTCCCCTCCCCTCTACCTCCCCAACCCATCCTGCTGCCTTTTCCTGAGGATGGAAACCAGAGGCCCGGAGAGGGAGGTCGTGAGCTCTGGGTGGGTCCTCTTGGGGGAACAGCAGTGTGTCACACGCACACATGCACCCATCACACACACACACAAAGATTATAAAAGATTTTCAATACAGTAAAGCATAAAGAAAATGAAAATGACTGGTAATACGGCAGCACAGATAATCCCAGTGGCATTGTAAAAATAAAGTTAATGCAGGCACCACATTTAGAAAATTCAAACAGTCCCGAAAGATTACAAAATGAAAACTAAAACCTTCTTTTCATCTCAGCCCCTCTCCCCGGAGATGATCACTCTTTGCATTTCCTTCCTGAAATACTTTGGGAGACTGGCTTTTACTGATAAAAGAGAATCACTCTGCCCACTGTTTCATACCCTGCCGGTTTTCCACCTATAACACATCTCTGCAGATCTTTCTACGTCAACATGGCCTAGTCTGTGGCCTTCTTTTTAATGGCTGTGCTTCTTTCCATTGTCTAATTGCATTCTCTGTCAATGTCTATTTCCAGTTTCTTTGGTCCTACAGTGTCCTATCAAGCAGCTCCTCGGTCTTCCTGAATGTGCCATAAGTATTTCCGTAGGGCCGGTTAAAGTGGAAGCACTTGGTCAAAGGGTATATACATTTTTAATTCTGGTAGAAATTACCAGAATGCTCTTCCAAAAGGTGGCATTAATTTACGCTTTTATCAACAATATATGGGTCTGTCCCCCTACAACTGTTACTAATTTTGTGAAAGAGAGGAGCAAAAAGTCGTATCTCAGTGTTTTCTAACAGCCTATTGGAATATAATTCCCATGCTATACAATTCACTGTCTTAAAGTGTACAAATAGTTTTTAGTGTGTCTAGAGTTGAGCAACCATCAGCATAACCAATTTTAGAGCATTTTCATCACTCCAGGAAGAAACCTGGTACCCATTAACAGTCACTGCCCTGTTTCCTCCTTCCTCAGCCCCTAGCGACTAAGTGTACCTATAGATTTGCCTATTCTGGACAATTTATAAAAATGTAATCATATTACATATGATCTTTTGTGTCTGACTTATTTCACTTAGCATATTGCTTGCAAGGTTTTTCCATGTTGGAGCGTGTGTCATTCCTTTTTATGACACAGTATTCCATCATATGGATAGACCACATTTTATTTATCCATTCACAGAGGATGGACACTTGGGTTATTTCCACTTTCCGGCTCTTGTGAATAATGGTGCTGTGAACATTTGTGTACTTGTTACCGTGTGCATGCGTGTACGATGTCATTGGTCTTAGACACATACCTATGACTCAGTGTTGCTTTAACAGACGTTTCTTTTAATTTTGAGTGAGGTTGAACATCTTCAAGAATTGCCTGGGTGCAATTCTGCAGGTGCCTGGGTGGCTCAGTTGGTTGTCTGCCTTCAGCTCAGGTCATGATTCCAAGGTCCTAGGATGGAGTACCACTTTGGGCTCCCTGCTGAGTGAGGAGCCTGATTTTCCCTCTGTCTCTGCTGTTCCTCCTACTTGTGCTCTTTCTCAGTCAAATAAATAAATAAAATCTTGAAAAAAATTGCCTGTTCAAATACATCGCCTATTTTACTGTTAGGTTGTTTGCATGTTTTTTTTTTTAAGATTTTATTTATTTATTCATGAGAGACACAGGAAGACAGCCAGAGACACAGACAGAGAGAGAGGCAGGCTCCCTATGGGGAGCCCAATGCGGGACTCCATTCCAGGACCCTGTGGTCCTGAGCCAAAGGCAGATGCTCAATCACTGAGCTACCCAGGTGCCCCTCATGGTTTCTATTTGTGATGTTGTGATTCATAATAAGAAATTATATGGTTTTCATCTCTTTCCTGGCACCAAGCTCCTAAAACCTTAGAATTTCCTAAGCAATGGGAACCATAAAAGGTTTCTTTTGTTATGTTAACGAGGGTACTTTGGAAAGCACCTATGGGTGGGAGATGGTTGCCAAGGGATCCGTGTGATTAGAGGGTTGTAACTTTTATGCCCACCCCTGACGTCTAAGGAGGAGAAAGGGGCCAGATATTGGGTTTGGTCACCAATGGACAAAGATTTAATCAGTCACACCTAGGTAATGAGCCTCCATAAAAACCCCAAAGGATGAGGTTTGTTGAGTTTCTGGGCACACATGGAGATTTGGGGAGACTGGCACCTGGACAGGAGGACATGGAAGCTCCATGCCCCTTTCCACGTACCTTGCCCTGTGCATTCCTTCTCTCTGATTATTCCTGAGTTATGTCCCTTTATAATAACCTGGTAAGTAAACATTTCCTGAGTTCTGTGAGCTCCTCTAGCAAATCAAATGCAAAGGGGTGATAGAAACCTCTGATTTATAGCCAGTGTATCAGAGGCACAAGGCAACAGCCTAGACTTGGAATTGGCATCTGCAGTGGGGACGGTCTTGTGGAACTGAGCCTTTCACCTGTGGGATCTGAGGCTGTCTCTGGGTAGAGTGTTAGAATTTAGTTGAATTGTGGGACATGCAGCTGGGTCTTTGAATTGCTTAGTGGTGTGTGGGAAACACCCACATGCCGTAATTGATGAGCAGAGTTATAACTGGTGTCAGAATCATACTATCAATTTGAGCTTTTTGTTAATCAAGAAAATGTAGCTTGCACCTGGGAGGCTCAGCGGTTGAGCCTTTGGCTCAGGTCGCGATCCCCAGCTCCTGGGATTGAGTCCCACATCAGGCTCCCCAGAGGGAGCCTGCTTCTTCCTCTGTCTGTATCTCTGCCTCTCTGTGTCTCCCATGAATAAATAAATAAAATCTTATAAAAAAAAAAAAGAAAATAAATAAAGAAAAGAAAAGAAAAACCCTGAAAATGTAGCTCATTTTCTGGCACATGTGTTCTAACCATTTTTCCAGTTTGTCTTTTGTTTTTGACTTCATTTATGGTGTTTTGTGATATTCTGACATCATTTTTTTTCATATTTTGAAGTTTATAGCTTAGTAGTATTAAACATATTCACATTGTCATACAACAAAACTCCAGAACTTTTTTCTTACAAACCCAAAACTCACTACCCATCAGAGAACAATTTCCCACTCCCTCTCTCCCCATATCCCTGGTAAAGCCATACACACAGAAAATAGAACTTTCTGTGTGTATGAATTTGATCACTCTAGGGACCTCATAGACATGGGATCATACAGTATTTGCCATTTTGTGACTGCCTTACTTCACTAATCATAATGTCCTCAAGGCTCATCTATGTTGTAGCATGTGATAGAATTTCCATCTTTTTTTAAGTCCAAATAATATTGTATGTATATGCCCTATTTTCTTTATTCATTCTTCCACTGATGGACATTTGGATTGCACCCATTATTGTGAATAATGCTGTTTATGAACATGAGTGTGCAAATGCCTCTTTAACGTCCTGCTTTCAGTTCTTGGATATATACCCATAGGTGTAATTTGCTGGGTCATATGGTAATTCTATGCTTAATATTTTGAGGAAGTTCCATAGGACCTTCCCCAAAAGAGTGCACTGCACAATGGTTCCAATTTCCCCACATCCTTCCCAACATTTGTTATTTGCTGATTTGTGTGTGTGTGTGTTTTAAAATTTTATTTGAAAGAGAGAGAGCATGAGTGGGGGAGGGGCAGAGGGAGAAGCAGACTCCCCACTGAGCAGCAAACCCAACCCAGGACTTAATCCCAGGACCCTGGGATCATGATCTGAGCTGAAGGCAGTCACTTACCAACTGAGCCACCCAGGTGCCCTGTTTGTGTGTTTTTGATAGTGGCCCTCCTAATGGACATGAAGTGGTATCTCATTGTGGTTTCAATTTGCATTTTTTTAATGCTGAGTGATATGCTTATGGACCATCTTTATGTCTTCTTTGGAGAAAAGTCAATCATGTCCTCTGCCCATTTTTTAATTGGCTGTTGGTGAGTTGTAGGAGTTGTTTATATATTCTGGATATTAGCCCCTTATCAGATATACAGTTTGAAAATATTTTTTTCCCATTCTGCATGCTGTCTTTTTACTCTGTTGATTGTTTTCTCTGATGTGCAGAAGTTTTTAAGTTTGCTGTGGCCCCATTTATCTATTTTTGCTTTTGCTACCAGTGCTTTTGGTGTCATATCCAAAAAATCATTGCCAAATCCAGTGTCATGAAGATTTCCCCCTAACTTTTCTCCCAGGAGTTTTATGGTTTTAGGTCTTACAGTTAGAGGTCTTTAGTCCATTTTAGTTTCTTGAGTTTTTGTTATTAAAACATGCTGTGCATGACCAAGAAGTATGTGGACTTCAGGAAAATTGAGGTTCGCACACTTGGCTGGGTTTGGGCCTAGACACAGTTCTCTTCAGATTATTGGATCACAGGGCTGGGAAGTCTTTGGTGGGAACTGGCCCTTCCCTAGTACCAGTGATGATGCCCGTTGGTCCTCATCTTAGGGACATTCATCAAACAACTGCCAAATCTTCATCATCCCCATCATCATCAACAATGTCGCCAGCCTCTCAACCACACAGCTGTGCATCACTCAGGCAGCACCCACTACCTTGATCTTCCCAAAGATTGTTGGGAAGACAGGCCAGAGGGGTGCCCTTTCTGCAGATGAGAAGAGTGAAGCCTAGCAGCATCTTGACATCATGAGTATGATTCTAATTGCAGAACCCATGCCATCACACTGAAGTTTTCCTCTATTAATATTTTTTAAAGATTTATTTTATTTTATTTTTTTATTTTTTAAAGATTTTATTTATTTATTCATGAGAGACACAGTGAGAGAGGCAGAGACACAGGCAGAGGGAGAAGCAGGCTCTGTGCAAGGAGCCCAATGTGGAACTTGATCCCGGGTCTCCAGGATCACACCCCGGACTGAAGGTGGCACTAAACCGCTGGGCCACCGGGGCTGCCCTATTAATATATTTTTTTAATTGCCAATAAGATCATATGACACATACAATGATCCATCCTGGGAGAGCTGAACTGAAAGAAAATTTAAATGGAATTTTAAATCATTGTATATAAAAGTGCTGCTTTCTGTAGAAGTCACAAAGCTGGAACGTGCCCAAATACCAAACAATAGGGAAACAGGTAAGCCTCTGAGTGGAATACTTTGCAGTTGGGGGAAATATGTTCCATGATGCCTCTGGGGAGATGTAGAAATGTGTATCTTAACCAAGCAGAACTCCATGGAACTGTTTATAAATAACCCGTTTTACTGGCTACTAAAAGCCATTTATACCATGTTGGTCAGCTTCCCATGTGTGCCCACATCCATTTTTACCCTTCTCTTGCCCTCTGGCATCATGTGTGGCCAAAGGTCAGCAGTGGAAGAACACTGAAGGTAGGAAGAAAAGAGAAGCCAAAAACGTTCTCCTTTTCTCAGCTCCCTGTGACATCTCTGGCAATGTGGGAGGTGGTTTTCTTCTGTGGCTTCTCCCTCTTCTCCCTAGACACTTTTTGTGGCCCTAGCTCCTACCAGGAAGGCCTCCCATAATTCTAGCTCCTGCCAGGCAATCCCAGCTCCTGGGTAACCCAGAACACTGATGCCTCTCATTATCCAGAGGAATGATAGTGGCTTCCTTCTGGGCTAATCAGTGGGATACTTCACTGTCATCCATTTGGTTTCCAACTCCTCTATTAACTGAGAAACCAATTCCCTCTGGGTGGTTTGTGTTGTCCTGGCTATACCTAGACTGATACCTACACTGATGGAGAACAATAATTTTTTTCAGATCATAAAAATGGTGTGTTCATTGTAAAAAAATATGGAAAATCCAGGAAAATATGTAAATGAAATAAAAACCAGCCATAATCTACCTAAATTGTAGCACTATTACCATTCCCTACATTTTTTGAATATGTGATATTGTATCCTGTGTCATTTCATAATCTGCTTTTTTAGCTAACAGCATAGCACACAATTTCTTAATGTTGCTTATGAATTTCTTGTAAACAATGTTAAATGGCTACCCATAATATATCATCACCCGAATGTAATATATTGTTGGACACTTAGATGGGGTATTTTTTCTAGTATCACACTATAATTAAAATCTGTTCGTATATAGGGAATCCCTCCTGAATTTCAGAGCGCTTCTTTAGCTAAACTGAACCAAAGGTGTGAATAATTTAAAGGTCCTTGGTATACATTATCAAATCACATTCTGTATATACTGAAACTATTTACACTCTTGAGAACCTCACAAGAAGACTTTGCCTACCACTACAGACCTCCTGTGCCTTGGATTATAAAGCTCCTTAAATGATGGGAGAACTGCTCCTATACATGACCTAAAATGCCAACAATCCTGGTGGGTTTGGGAAGAAGGGTGCATTTCCTGGGAATAGGAATATAGGAAAAAGCTATGCATCCTTTAGCTATTGCATTACAAAACTTAAGCTTAAACAACAAATAGTCATTATTTCTGGTAAGCCTACAATTCACTTTGGTGATTCTGCTAATTTGGGTTGAGCTTTGCTGATCTTGGCTGAGGTCAGCTAAGATGCCTTGGCTGGGGTGAGTCAGCCTTCTGAGTTAGTCTTTTAACTATCTCTTATATCTTTCCAACTAGCTAACCCAGGTATGTCCTTGTGGCAGTGGCAGGATTCCAATAGACAGAGCCACAATGATCAAGTGCTTTGTCAAGCTTCTGCTTGTACTACGTCTCCCCCTATTCTGTTTGCCAAAGCAAGACACAGGGTAAAGTCTGTGGCCAGTGTGGGATGACACTACCAAAGGATGTGAATATTAGGAAGCAAGAAAAATTGGGGCCCTTATCACAATCGATCTACCACAAGCTGCATCTTTGACAGATGGAAATGTGATCTCCATAGCAACCAGCAAGGACAACTGAGGCCCAGAAGGTACCACAACAATTTCTTGGAGGCTGCTGACCTGCATCCAACACATACTCTACATCACATTTAATCCCCCTGGGATATAGGTGCATCACAGGAATAAGAAGAGGGGAATGCTTGAATCACCACCCTGGAATGAGATCTGGAAGGAAAAATTAAACTGGGGTACAAAAAAATAAAAGTACAATTCTTGCACACCAGAGTTTATAGGCATTCAAATATATTCAAATCCACAACAGATGAGAAAATAACTGGTCTTGGGTAGAATGGAGAGAGGGCAATAAAACACTAGAGTACTAGTGTACAATGTTGGAGGGAAGGAAGCCTCCTACTTCCTTGGAATTGCCGGTTTGGGGGCCAGCGGCATCTTTAAATATCAGCCAGCATAATCCCCTCCTTTCATAGCCTGGGAAACAGAAGCCCAGGGAGGTTAACTAACTCCTCTGAGATCTCACAGTGTGCTAATAACGCAGGAGGTGAGAAACCGTGCCTGTGCTGCTTGCTGCTACGCTGGGCTGCTGCTGGGGTTTGCTGCAAACACTCAAATTGCTTCTTAATTGGAGTCTCCTGCTTAATTAGCTGCTTCCTGAGCAGCCTGTGCTCCCTGTTTGGAAATCTCAATCAACATCATCATCTCTAAATTGGTGTGACCTCTCTCTTCTCACGTCCTTCGCACAGGGATTTGCTTCATGGTTTAGCCCAGTAGGACAGCTGGGGAGGGGACAGGGCTTGAGAGCTGTCTCTGGAGAGAGCACAGCTGTTCTCCCCCCACCACTCCCTGCTCCAGGGACTTCCAAGCACTTCACAACCCCAGAAGGTCAACACGGGGCATTTAGATTCACTCTACTAGGTTTGCCACTAACTTCCTGTGTGAGCTTGGGTAAATCTCTGTCTGTCTCTGAGCCTCAGTGGCCACTAAAAGTCTCCCCCACATTAAGGTTACCAGGTTTAGCAAATAAAAACAACATGCTCATTTACATTTGAATTTCAGGAAACAATAAATAATTTTTTAACGTAAGTATATTCATGCAATATGGGACATACTAATACTAAAGCCTTTTGTTGTTAACTGAAATTAAAATTTAACTGGGCATCTTATATTTTGTCTGACAACTCTACCCCAAATGAACAGTTCTATTCCACTCTGCCCTACAGGAGCAGCCAGGGGCAGCTGTCAGAGCAGAGGCTGGGGATAATTCATACCTGGTATGAATCCCAGATCTGCCACTCACCCCTTTGTGATCTTGGACAAGTCACTTCCCCTCTCTGAGCCTCAGTTTCCTAAATGGTAAAATGGACGTGTTAATCCCTAATTGGTTTTCTCTCAAGACCAGGTGAGCACAAATGAAAAGATATCATTAGAATCCCTTTATATAGACTGCAAAATGTGCTACAAACTCGAACATTAAGAACCTACTGTATGTGACACACTCCACCAAATAAGAGAAATGGTGATGGCAGTACAATCGGGAAGACATTTGTGTAAGAAACCAAATGTGAGACTATTTTTCAGAATTCTTCCATAAAGTGAATTTTTATCCAGAATCTCAATTCAGCCTGCTATGCACTGATAAGGAATTAGATACTTTAGGGGAAAAAATCTGTGAAGTGCTGGGAAAGAGTCATGCCTGGGCTTGATTCCAGAAAGAGCTGGAATGGTTCTCTGGACAAGCTGGGCCTTCAAATTCCCACTTGGGAAGGGACCTGACTAATCCAGGGTGATCACATGCATCAGTTTGGGTGGAATCTTTCCCACCTTGTCCTTAGGCTTTGGATATGCCTCTGCTAGCTGCATCTGACTCCTACCTTCTAGAAGCCTGGACTGATGGAGTGGATGTCAGTGGAACTGCCTGCCCAGCACAGCCTCTTATTAAAAGACCCTATCCCAGCCACCCAAAGTATGGGAGATAATATTTGCAGATCACATACTGGTAAGGGATTTGTTTCCAAAATATATAAAGAATTCCTACAACTCAAAACAAAATTCAAAATGGGAAAAGGATTTGAATAGCTATTTCTCCATAGAAGATATACAGATGGCCACTAAACACACGAAAAGATGGTCAACACCACTAATCATTAGGTAAATACAAATAAATCTGCAGTGAGATACCACCTCACACCCATTAGGATGACTATGATTTAAAAAACAACAAATCAGAAAATGACAGATGTTGGTGAGGATGTGGTGACATTGGAACCTCATGCATTGCTGGTGGGAATATAAAATGGTGCAGCCTCTATGGAAAACAATAGGGAAGTTTCTCAAAAAAACTAAACATAAAACTATTATATAATCCAGCAATTCCACCTGTGGCTATGTACCCAAGACAATCGAAAGCAGCACCTCAAAGGAATGACTGTATACTCATGTTCCTACCATTATGCACAACAGCCAAAAGATGGAAATGAGC
Organism: Vulpes vulpes; assembly: GCF_048418805.1. NCBI lineage: Eukaryota > Metazoa > Chordata > Mammalia > Carnivora > Canidae > Vulpes > Vulpes vulpes. Next base: position 56,979,617 of record NC_132788.1, on the reverse strand, counting down.
CAAATATCTATTGACAGATGAATTGATAAACAAAATGTAGCATATCCATACATTGAAGTATTAAGTCTTTTTTTTTAAGGATTTATTCATTTATTTGAGAGAGAGCACTTGAGCAAGGGGCGGGGGGGGGGGGGCAAAGGGAGAGGGAGAGAATCTCAAGCAGACCCCACCCCCCCACACACACACACACTGAGTGGAGAGCCTGATGCAGGGATTGACCCCAGAACCCTGAGATCATGACCCCAGCCAAAATCAAGAGTCAGCTGCTTAACCAACTGAGCCACCCAGGTGCCCTGTATTATTTAGTGTTAACAGGGAAGAAAATTCTGACACATGTTGCAACATGGATGAAACTTGCAGACAGTATATGAAGTTAAATAAACCAGACACAAAGGACAAATATTGTACAATCCCACTTACATGAGGTCTCTAGAGGAGTCAAGTGCACAGAGACAGTAGGGTGGCGGTTGCCAGGGGCTTGGAGAGGGGGAATGGGGAGTTCGTGTTTCATGGGGGTGGAGTTTCAGTCTGAGAAGGTGAAAAGTCTGGAGATGGATGGTGGAGATGGCTGCACAATAATGTGAAGGTACTGAATGCCAATGAAGTATTCACTTAAAAATGGTTAAGTAGCAAATTTTATGTTATGTGTATTTTACCACAGTAAAATAAAATGAATGGTAAGGAAGTGGCCCAAATTGGTTAAAAACAAAAGAACCCATCTTTTCTCTTTGGGGAATCCCACCTCCCCTGCGCTTTACATCATCCCTTGCTCGGTCCACGAGGCTCTCCAGGGGTAGGCATTTACTTCACACACAGCGCATGATTGGTCGGGGACAGTACGTGACTTGAGCTGGACCAATGAGAACCCTTCCTGGGACTGTTGCCGGAGCTCTTTGAAAAGGCAACTTTTCCATGGAGGGGACTAAGTTAATGGATAAGGAATGTGCAATTAGGAGCTGCTGGTGATCACTTTGCCTCCAAATCTGGAGAGTGTCTCTGAGCCTGAGACCAACTCATCAGGAAGCAAAATGCAGAGACGGAGGGACAAGACCTCGGATTGTTTGAGCCATGCCTGAAGCCAGTCAGTGCCTGCAATCAGTTCTCCCTGCGGGCTGTAAACCCCCTTTGTGCTACTCTGAGCTAGATTTTCTGTCTCCTGCCGCTGATGGATGCACTGCTCCAGTTTGCCAAGACACCCAGGGAGAGGCTTCAGATGAAGACAAAGCCTCCAGTGGCTCAGCCTGGTGTTGCTGGTGCATTCATACACAATTCCTACACACTGAGTGACTTCTCCCCGGATGCCTTAAACAGGCAAACCTCAAGACAGACAATTTCTTTCTTTATTTTTAAATTTTTTTATTAGAGTTCAATTTGCCAACATATAGCATAACACCCAGTGCTCATCCTGCCAAGTGCCCCTCTCAGTGCCCGTCACCCAGTCACCCCCACCCCCCCGCCCACCTCCCCTTCCACTACTCCTTGATCATTTCCCAGAATTAGGTGTCTCTCATGTTTTGTCACCCTCACTGATATTTTCACTCATTTTCTCTCCTTTCCCTTTATTCCCTTTCACTAATTTTTATATTCCCCAAATGAATGAGATCATATAATGTTTGTCCTTTTCCGATTGACTTATTTCACTCAGCATAATACCCTCCAGGTCCCTCCACGTCGAAGCAAATGGTGGGTATTTGTCTTTTCTAATGGCTGAGGAATATTCCATTGTATACATAGACCACATCTTCTTTATCCATTCATCTTTCGATGGACACTGAGGCTCCTTCCACAGTTTGGCTATTGTGGACATTGCTGCTAGAAACATCGGGGTGCAGGTGTCCCGGCGTTTCACTGCATCTGTATCTTCGGGGTAAATCCCCAGCAGTGCAATTGCTGGGTCGTAGGGCAGGTCTATTTTTAACTCTTTGAGGAACCTCAACACAGTTTTCCAGAGTGGCTGCACCAGTTCACATTCCCACCAACAGTGCAGGAGGGCTCCCCTTTCTCCGCATCCTCTCCAACACTTGTTGTTTCCTGTCTTGTTAATTTTCCCCATTCTCACTGGCATGAGGTGGTATCTCATTGTGGTTTTGATTTGTATTTCCCTGATGGCAGGTGATGCAGAGCATTTTCTCATGTGCGTGTTGGCCATGTCTATGTCTTCCTCTGTGAAATTTCTACTCATACAGCAATTTGGCAGTGTGGCAGGATACAAAATCAATGCCCAGAAGTCAGTGGCATTTCTATACACTAACGATGTGACTGAAGAAAGAGAAATGAAGGAGTCAATCCCATTTACAACTGCACCCAAAGCATAAGATACCTAGGAATAAACCTAACCAAAGAAGTAAAGGATCTATACCCTAAAAACTACAGAACACTTCTGAAAGAAATTGAGGAAGACACAAAGAGATGGAAAAATATTCCATGCTCATGGATTGGAAGAATTAATATTGTGAAAATGTCAATGCTACCCAGGGCAATTTACACATTTAATGCAATCCCTATCAAAATGCCATGGGCTTTCTTCAGAGAGTTGGAACAAATCATCTTAAGATTTGTGTGGAATCAGAAAAGACCCCGAATAGCCAGGGGAATTTTAAAAAAGAAAACCATAGCTGGGGGCATCACAATGCCAGATTTCAGGTTGTACTACAAAGCTGTGGTCATCAAGACAGTGTGGTACTGGCACAAAAACAGACATATAGATCAGTGGAACAGAATAGAGAATCCAGAAGTGGACCCTCAACTTTATGATCAACTAATATTCGACAAAGCAGGAAAGACTATCCAAAAAAAAAGTCTCTTCAATAAATGGTGCTGGGAAAATTGGACATCCCATGCAGAAGAATGAAACTAGACCACTCTCCTGCACCATACACAAAGATAAACTCAAAATGGATGAAAGATCTAAATGTGAGACAAGATTCCATCAAAATCCTAGAGGAGAACACAGGCAACACCCTTTTTGAACTTGGCCACAGCAACTTCTTGCAAGATACATCAATGAAGGCAAGAGAAACAAAAGCAAAAATGAATTATTGGGACTTCATCAAGATAAGAAGCTTCTGCACAGCAAAAGAAACAGTCAGCAAAACTAAAAGACAACCTGCAGAATGGGAGAAGATATTTGCAAATAATCTATCAGATAAAGGGCTAGTATCCAAGATCTATAAAGAACTTATTAGGGATCCCTGGGTGGTGCAGTGGTTTGGCGCCTGCCTTTGGCCCAGGGCGCGATCCTGGAGACCCGGGATCGAGTCCCACGTCGGGCTCCCGGTGCATGGAGCCTGCTTCTCCCTCTGCCTGTGTCTCTGCCTCTCTCTCTCTCTCACTGTGTGCCTATCATAAATAAATAAAATAAAAAGTTTAAAAAAAAAAGAACTTATTAAACTCAACAGCAAAGAAACAAACAATCCAATCATGAAATAGGCAAAAGATAGACAATTTCTATCAGTGTTTGGGATCCAATAGCCACACTTTGTGGACAATGTGAGCAGGACTTTAGGAATATGAGCTGTATTCCATGCCCGCTCCCCCAGGTCCCCCCTCATGGTGGCCCTCAAGGTGAACCCTAATTTGGCCCCCTCCTATCCCTCTAGTCCAGAACATTCCCCATCCATTTGACTTTAACCCCACTCCAACGCCCAGGAAACAGGCTCTGTGTCCTTCCCAGCCTCTACACTTTTCCTCTTCCTATTCCTTCTGCCTGATGTGCCTTTCTGCCCTGGTCATCCCCATCCTTCACTCGTTGAATATCTATAGAAACACAGCACACTGCCACCTCCTCAGAGACATATCCCTCATTCCTGTCCCCCTAATTGGCACTTAGGCCAGTTTGACAGTCTCTAAGAACCCTCACTGTGGACCTGGAGCAAAGAGCATTCTGTGCTGTCTCGAGTATCAGCGCCTGAGCCTACTGAGCTTGCTCTGCATTCAGAGTGGTCCAGGCACATGTGGTAAGTCAACCGGGCTAAGGAAGAGACACCAAGTGGCCATTTTCAAGACTGGAGGCTACACATGGGCCCTCTTTGGGCTTCAATGTCCACATCTATGAAGAGTGAATGGGAAATACTATGTACCTCATATAGTTATTGTATAAATTAAACAACATAAGCTATCCATGACTACTCCACCCTACCATACATTACCATGTATATGCAGGAGTTACATCCTAGGCACATTTACCTGCAATGAGCTAAACATGAGAGAGAGAGAGAGAGAGAGAGAGAGAGCTCTTATCAACTCCTTAACACTTCCCTCACTCCCACCCATTCAAACTAAGCCTTGCTCTTCACTGTCCCAAGGAAAACAAGGCCATAGCCAAAATGAAAAGGAAAAAGGTTGATAATTAGATTTGAACTTCCAAGGGCCCTAAATTCTGTTAATTTCAGGAATTTTCATGGGTAAAGTGACCATAGTGCATTTTGAGTCTCACATGCAGGCTTTAGAACCTAACCGCCACATAAAGTAAAAGTGCCTTCAAGTCCCCCTGGTCGCCTCCTCTGCCAAACCATTGGATCTATCGTGCCGGGGGCTAGCCCAGAGGCCTCAGTCCTGGTGGCGAACACCAGGCAAAGGGAGGACCAACTGGCAAGTCCCATCTATAGATTCATTGCCTGTGTCGCTGCCTTAGGTGAAACTGTGGAACACCAGCCCTGCAAAGTCTGGGGGAAGCTCATTTTTCTGCCTTGGAGAGTCTCTCCTGGCCCAGATGCCTGAATAGTTCTGTAAAGATAAGTCTGCACATGTTGGTCAAGGACAAGAAGGGAACACACAGACATCATTTGTAAGCTGTGACAAGGTGCTGTGATGATAGATGGTCACTTACTTGGTGTTGCAGGTGCCCAAGTGGAGGGACTTAGAGTTTTGGTATTGTTTTGAAGTAATAGAAGCTGCTTTTTAGAAGTTGAATTTCACTTCCTAGTCCAAATGAACTTTAAAAAGTCACTGGAGCAAATTGTGGTTATTTCCCAAAGAATTATTAAATGCCTCCTCTCAGTTTATCTAGGTCACTAAGTTAGCTTACCTGAAAAAACAAATGCAGAGAGTACTGATTGCCTTGGAGGGGATTGTAATGGGACCCACTAGCTCATCAAAGCTAGTGGCTGGGGAAAAGTTGGGCAATTTGGCACTAGGGCCAAATAACCTCTTGGGCACATAGTCAAGATCCCAACCCATTCTCATTAGAGATTCCACTACAGCAAACCTGTCTGGCAGGGTGGGGTGTTCTGACTAAAGACCCCTTGCAAGAATGGACAGGAAGAAATCATCCTGGGGCATAGTGACTCATGCTCAAGTCCAGGTCTGTGTCGTGTGCATGGAGGGAAGCCTTGTACTGTACCAAAACTAGGAACCTTGGCACGGTGAGCATGGTTTGAAGATAATGGCCAACCACGAGAGTATATGCCACAGCCTTGAACAGCATGGGACAGTGCTGTGGCAGTAGAATGATCCAGACCTTCTAGTGAGAACCTCAGCACTGGGTCAGGTTGCACCCGACTAATGTTCAAAGGAAACACCTTGTGGCAGGAATGGAAATAATCCCACCTTAAAACTGGGCCCTGCTACAGGCTTGGTCCAGCTCTCTTTCCAAGAGTTCCTTTTGGGTTGGAGTGGGGGAAGAGTTCCTTTGAACTGCTAGACTGAGTAATTCCTCAAAGTTTTCTAACAATTCAGGAAGAGAAACAACTTACCAAGTATATGCAGGCTCAAGTCTGTTTTAATGTGAAAAATTAGAGGCGAACTTTATTTGTACTCCCAATCTACTATATTAAGCACAAGTGAACCTTGACTTTGTTAAATTCTCTCTTCAATTAACACCCCACCCCCCACCTCCTGTCGCAGCCCCTACCTGAGGTTTCTCCTTTCTTTCTCTTGTTAGCTCTAGGTCTGTGGCTGTGACTGCAAAATCCTGGCTTTGATTGTTGGGATAAGGTTTAATTACCTCCCACCTGAAATGGAAAGGGTAAACGAGGCCAGGTACTGCATTTAAGGTAATTAATTCCAATTTCCCCCCGGCGCTGGCATCCATCCAGTACTGTCAAGTTGATCACTTTGTCAATACATCTGAATTCCCTCTAATCACGGTTCAGTTTCCCAGGAAGCCTTGGTTGTACTGGAACTTTGTGCAGAGTGAGGGAAACACGGAGATTTGGGGATGGCAGAGAGGTGATGGCATCAAAGGGCTGTGTCCGTGCTGTTTCGGGTACCAGAACTCTTTTATTTCCAGACCCTTCAGTATTCAATCTTTTTTTTTTTTTTTTTTTTACTGAATCCTCTGTATTGATCAGGATTAAAAATTGGCCTCTTGACAGAGATTCCAGGAGAAACAGCAGGTTTAGATTAGTCCCGGGGAGGAGGTGTCCAGAACAGGTAACCCAGCTCAGGAATGATTCAGGTTCTAACTGCTGCTCTGATATCTTCTATGCATGGCTCTTTGGCCAGGGTGCCTCACATGACTCTGCTTACATACTATTGCCCAGACCTAATCATACGGCTACAGCTGCAAGTGATCCTGGGAAATGTGTTTAGCTGAGTACCAGCCCACGGGGATGAAATACCTGGGTGCTGTAACCAAGGCAGGAAGAGTAGAAGGGTCTTGGGGGATGAAGGGTCTTTTCCCAACCACCCCTGGGGAGTGGATTTTTGGTGAGAGTACATGGAGCTGCCCACTGAAGAGGGTGAAGAGTCACATTCTCTGCTGCAGGTTGGGTTCCCAGGGAAATAGTCTCTGAGAAGCATGTTTGTGTGCTGGTGTACTTGGGAGTGCCATGGGAAGCAACACCCAGAAGGGCATCAGGGGTGAAGGAAGCAGCACTGGGTGTTGGGAGGAATATAACTGCCACATTGGTGCCAAAAAAAGCCTCAAGAGATGCCAGGATTGGGGAGCAGGTGGTAGAAGGAGCTCTGGAGCCACAGCATCCGTTACATCCTCCTCCTTTTCTCACCAGCCCAGCCAGGGGAGCATAGAAAGGCATGGAATTAGGTTTGGCCAACAAAATGCTGTCACCCAAGATGGAATCCTTCAGCAGGAAGCTGCGATTACGGACAGTTGGAGGCTAGACGGACTGTCCCGGCGTGAGGACAGGCTGAGTGGCCCAGCTCCACAGCAGGGCCTCTGCTAGGGATCCCACTCCCTGACCCACCCACCCCCACCAGCACCCTAGGTTCTGGCCCGTTTTGCAAGCCTGTTCTTCCAGGTGCCCAGACCTCTGGGATCTCCTAGAATCCTTTGGGAGGAAGTCAGCCAGAGTCAGCATCTGGTCTTTGCAACCCAAAAGCCTCTAATCTAGTGCACCTCTAAGGGGGTTGGAGGAAGAATGTCAGGGTGTGGCTGGGTTGTTTAACACCATGGGGCCCAGTAGGTGGGAAATAAACAAGAATCAGTTCTATTCTTTGTCACAACTGCCCCTTTCCAACCAGCTCTGGGGACTTGTGTCTCCCCATCCTCTAGACAGATATAGTTTCTGGTCACTTTCTGGCTTAAGAAATTCCAAACTATGCCCCGTGTGATAATCACACACCCCTCCAGGCCTTGCTGCTGAAGTTGTCCTCCCTCAGAAGGAACAAGTCTTGGGTAGGGGCTTTCTAACAACAGCCCGTGGTCTCGCCCTTTTCCCAGGGATCTGCATCTGGTCCATGGGGAGCACACTTGGCCTTACTAGGCCCAACAAGACCTGTGTCTGGTGCTGCCCCTAGTCAGGGTAATCAAACCTCTAACACTCTCCTTTAGACTTAACAAAAGTGAATAGTGAGGCACCAGACCCCTTTAGGGTAGAGTCTGTCCCAAATCATCGGGGCACATCTTGCTTTTACTTTGTGAGGCCCAGGGAGCTGTGGAGTACAGCCTTGCCCTGGAGTCAGGGAGATGAGCTTCTGGACAGGAAGTGGTTTGCCCCTCAGGGATTGTTCACTCACACATAAAGAGGAAGCAGGCCGCTGGGTGAAGCAAAGGAAAATGGGGCTTCCAGAACAGACTTCACAGAGCACTCCAGACCACTATCTCCTCCTTCCCTCGGCTCCTCGTTGTACAGGGAGAGGAACTGAGGCCCAGAGAGGGAAGATGACTTAGTGGGTGTAAGCCAGCACAGCAGTGAGAAACAGGAGGGAGCTACACTGGCCTCTCAGAGTCAGGGCATGTTACTGTGCAATGCCCACCCTGCTCTTGCTCTGAGTGAATCACACTCTTCATGCTCATGGGAATTCGTGGGACTGGCTCATGGGCACCGTATCCCCAGGCCACAAAGAATCAAGCTGAGGTTTCGCCACCTTGCTGGCTATGATAGACTGTATCAAGTGCTCCTCCTTTCAGCCCCAGATTCTTCATTTACCTGCTGTGGGGTTCCACTAAGTTACTCGGCCTTTCTGAGCCTGTCATCTCACCCATTAAATGAAGGTACTTAGCCAGTCTCACAGGGCTTTGAGGATCGGCTTCCTTCATTCCACAAATACTTTGTGAGCATATCGTAGCTACTGGAGATATAGAAATGAACAACAACAACAAAACCCAGACTGCTTCCCATGCTTCAGAAATAGTATGTCCTAGGTGAGAAAGACACATGAAAGACACCAAGCAAATAAGTGCATAAGCCATTACTACTCTGGAAAAGACGAAAATAGGATAATGTGAAAACAGTGAAATGGGGGCACTTTACCCAGAGTGATCAGGGACAAGGTGAAAATGAGGAACAAAGATCCTGAATAGACATTTTTCTAAAGAAGATCTACAAGTGGCCAATAGGCACATGAACAGGGAAATGCAAATCAAAACCAGGAGGGTGAGCACATCCCACCTGTTAGGATGTTCATCACCAAAAAAACAAGAGCTAATCTTCTCAGGGCTCATCCATGTTATAGCATGTGTTCATTTTCCTTTTTTGGGCTGAATAATATTCCATTGTATGCATGTACCATATTTATCTGTCAATGGATACTTGATTTGCTTCCACCTTTTGGCATTATGCTGCTGTGAACATGAGTGTACAGATAATGTCTTTAAAACCGTGCTGTCTTGTTTTGGGGCACGTATGCAGAAGTGGAATTGCTAGGTCATGTGGTAATTCTGTTTTTAACTTTTGGAGAAACCACCCTACCGTTTAACACAGGGGCTGCCCCATTTTGCATTCCTACCAGCAGTGCACAAGGGTTCTGATGTCTTCACATTTTTGCCAACACTGGTTATTTCCTGTCATTTTGATAGTAGCCATCCTAATGCACGTGAGGTGCTATCTCACTGTGGGTTTGATATGCATTTCCCTAATATCTGTGCCTTTTGCAATGTGATGTGGCCCACCTTCCCATTAAGAGGTGGAGTCTGTGCTGGTTGATGCCTTCCTTTGGTGGTTAGAATGTTGCAAGCCTATGCCAAAGAGGCCCTACATGCATCTACTCTCATTGGAACCCAGCTACTATGTGGACAAGCCCAGGCTAGCCTGCTGGAGGATGAGAGACACGTGGCACAGTTACTCCTGTCACCCAAGCCAACAACTGGCCAGCTGTCAGGCATGTGCATGCACCATACTAGACCTGACAGCCAGCTGAGGTGCCATTGGACTGCAGCTAGGATCAGCCCAGCCTGGTTCAGATCAGAACCACACAGCTGACCCATAGTGTCATGAGCAATAGTGATTTTTCTTCTTTTTTTCTTTTCTTAAAATATTTTATTTATTTATTCATGAGAGGCACAGAGAGAGAGGCAGAGACACAGGCAGAGGGAGAAGGAAGCTCGATGCAGGGAGCCCAATATGGGACTCGATCCTGGGACTCTGGTATCATGCCTGAGCTGAAGCAGATGCTTAACTGCTGAGCCACCCACGCGTCTCTATAGTGATTTTTCTTGTTTTTTTTTAAGCCACTAAGTTTGGGAATGGTCTTTGTTACACAACAATTGCTCACTGATACATCCCAGGTCCTGCCCCAGGGTTTTATCCTCCACATTCCATGGACTCTCCTGTTTTAGGACAGGTGAAACTTTCACCTAATTCCTGGAAGAAAGCAGACCAAGTCTTTCTCTGCCATCTAGCATAGAGAGGCGGAAGGACTCTTTTCGAAAGAATACCAATCTTTTTCCCCCAGTTTTACTGAGATGCAATTAACACATAACACCATATGAGTTTCAGGGATGCAGTATAAAGGTTTGACTTACATAAATTTTGAAATGATCACCGCAATAAGTTTAGTTAACATCCATTACCTCATGTAGATACAATACAAAGAAATGGGGGGGGTTAGTAAAAGAATTTCTCCTCATGATGAGACCTCTTAGTTCTTAACAACTTTCATATATGTCATACAGTGGTGGTAACTATTGTGGTCACCGTATTGTACATTACATTCCTTATATTTATTTATCTTACATGTGGACGTTTGTACCTTTTGACCACCTTCCTCTGAGTCTGCCTCCCTACCCTCTGCCTCTGGTAACCATATATCTGTTTCTGTAAGATTTTTTGTTGCTGTTGTTTTAGGATTCCACATATAACAGACATCATACAGTATTTGTCTTTCTCTGACTCATTTCACTGAGCATAATGTCCTCAAGGTCCAGCCATGTTGTCACAAGTAGAAGGTTTCCTTTTTTATGGCTGAGTAATATTCCATTGGGTGTGTGTTTGTTTGTTTGTGTGTGTGTGTGTGTGTGTACACACACACACACAAACAACTTCCTTATCCATTCATCTGTCGATGGACACTTTAGTTGTTCCCATGTCTTGGCTATTGTGAATAATGCTGCAGTGAATGTGCAGATATCTTTTCAAGTTAGTGACTTCATTTCCTTTGGAGATATTCCCAGAAGTACAATTGCTGGATCATATGGTGGTTCTATTTTTAATTTTTTGAGGAATCTTCACTATTTTCCATAATGGCTGCATTAATTTACTTTTCTTACAAGGAGTACACAAGGATCCCCTCTTCTTTACATCTTTACCAGTCTTTGTTATCTCTTGTCTTTTTGGTGATGGCCATTCTAACAGGCTTGAAGTGGTATCTCTCCTGGTTTTGATTTGTATTTGCCTAACACCTAGCAATACTGAGCATCTTTTTATGTGCCTGTTGGCCATTTGTATATCTTCTTTGGAAAAATGTCTATTCAGGTCATTTTTTTTTTCAAGTAGGCTCTATGCCCAACATGGGACTCGTTGGGAACCCCAACATCAAGAGTTGTATGCTCCATTGACTGAGCTGGCCAACCACCCCCATTTGGTCCTTTTTTAATTGAATTTTTCTTTTTTCTATTGAGTTGTCTGAGTTATTTATATTCTTTGGATATTAACCCCTTATCAGATACATGGTTTGGAGGTATTTTTTTTCCCATTCTGTAGGTTGTCTTTCACTTTGTTAACGGTTTCTTTTGCTATGCAGAAACTTTTTAGTTTGATGTAGTCCCTTCTGTTTATTTTTAATATTGCTGGTTGTGCTTTAGGTGTCACGTCCAAAAAGTCATTGCCAAGAGCCAAGTCAAGGAGCTTTTTTCCCTATATTTTCTTGTAGGAGTTACATGATTTCAGGTCTCATATTTAAGTCTTTAATACCTGAGTTAATTTTTGTGAATTGTGTAAGCTAAGGGTCTAGTTTCATGCTTTTACATGTGAATATCCAATTTCCTTTTTTCCATTGAATATTCTTGGCTCCCTTGTTAGTTGACTGAATATACTTGGGTTTATTTCTGGGCTCTCTGGAATCCCAGTCTTAATATTACTCTTAATGGGATGCCGTTGATGCAGTCCTCATGTGGGTCTGGAGACCCTCTGATACCCATCATGTAGTTACCTTCCCTGTCTTCCCAGAAGGCAGGCAGTCATTAACCAAGTGTGACTGAGGTCCATGCCAACTTCTATAAGCCCCTTTTCCAAAAGATGAGCAAAAGTCAGGAAAGAGGACAGCAATGTCTGGCACACTCCCCTTGGAGGTTGCTTCTCTCAGTTTTGAGAACTTCCAAAGAGGCTGGAGGAATCTTTACTATTAATACGCTCCCAGGTAGATCCAGGATGCAACCTGGTCTGGGAATGGAAGTCAGGATACTTTCAAGAAGGCTCTAGCAGGTGAGACACCAGGTCAGAAGCATGTTTTAGGAAGATTCTTCCTCCTGGCCACCATGCTCACTGGGTTAACAGGTTTCCACCATCTCCCCGCTCCCCCTTCACTATCCTTCCGGTGAAGTCGGGTCCCGTGGGCCCTTGGTACCCTCTGGGGTCATCAACCACTCACTTGTTTTCTCATTCAGCAGCCTAGAGGCTCCCAAAGGGCTCCCAGCAGCTAGCATAGGACTAGAACGGGTAGTGTGGTGACAGAGCACAGCTCACCCCCATCAGACTCGCAGGGTTCAGCGCCCTTACCTACATCCCCACCTTGCAAACCAGTTGTTCTGTAATTGTGCTTTCTCATCTATAAAGTGGGAGCAGCCAAAGCACCTGTTTCACCAGGTGTCATGAAGCTTCAGTGATGGCAGCATGCAGGAAACCATGCACGGGCATGCACTGAGCATCCACATGTATTTTACTGATTGGTGATTAAAATAAATTTAAAATTTTTAATCCAGGTACAATGCACAGATCTTAAATATACATGCATGCACTCATTCTCCAAATCAAGGCATGGAGCGTGTCCATCACTTCAGAAATGAGTGGTCCTATCCCAACTGATTTCCCTCCCCACTAGAGGCCACCACTGTTCTGATTTCTAAAAGGATAGATTGCTTTTTGTCTGTTCTTAGACTTCAAGGAAATGGAATCATGCAGTTTGCACATCATACAGTTTTGTGTCTTTCATTCAACATTATGCCTTCAGGATTCCTGTCTTCTCGTTTATTACTGACTGGTATTCCATTTTTTTGAATACATCACCATTTATGCATCCTACTGTTGAGGGATAGGTGGGTTACTTCCAGCCTGGAGCTATTATGAATAAGGCTCCTGTGAACAATTGTATACAAGATAGGTTTAGTGGACATATCACTTTACTTGGTAAATACCTAGCAGTAGAATTTCTGGGTCATAGAGCTGGCCGAATTTTATAAGTAACTGCTATGGCAGTTGTGCCATTCCATACTGCCACCGGCAAGGAAGGAGGGTTCCAGCTGTTCCACGGCCTCAGGAACACTTGGGCTTGTCACTCTTAATTGCTTCAGCTGGTCTGGTGGGTGGGAAATGAGGTCTCATTGTGGCATTACTTTACATTTCTCTGACGACTAATGATGGCAGGCACTTCTTCATGTACTTATTGGCCATTTGTATGTCTTTTGTGAAGTATTTGTTCATTTTTACCCACTTTTTAAATCACATTGTTTGTCTTTTCAGTATTGATTTGTTGGCATTTTAAAATATCTTCTGGAAATAGTCCCTTTGTCAAAGACAAGTATTGAAAATATTTTCTCCCAGTTTTGTCTTGTCTATTCACTTTTTTCACTTTTTAAAACAACTTTGGCATGTTATTGTGATAAACAATAAATTGCTCATATTTAAAGTATATAGACTGATATTTTTGACATATGTATGTAAATATATAAAACCATCATTGTAATCAAGACACTACACATATCTATCACCTGGTACTCCTTTGTGATTCCTCCCTCCTGTACCCCCCTTTCCTGTCACCCATCCCCAGACACCCATTAATCTACTTTCTGTTACTATAGTTTGCATTGTCTAGTTTTTGTTGTTGTTGTTGTTGTCTAGATTTTTGTATAAATGGAATCTTTTTTTATGTCTGGCCTCTTTCACTCAGCAAAATTATTTTGAGATTCATCCATGTTGTAGTATGTGTCAATATCTCATTCATTTTTATTGCTGAGATGTATTCCATTGTATGGGTATACTGTGCATTGTTTGTCCACTCATCGGTTGATGGGCACTTGTATTGTTTTTAGTTTGGGGCTATATCAACCAAAGCCACTGTGAACATTTGTATATCAGTCTTTGTGACATATACTTTCATTTTTCTGAGTAAATACCTAGCAGTGACATTGCCAGAACATGTAATAGGTATATGTTTGGCTTTTTAAAAACTGCCAAACTGATTTCCAAAATGATTGGGATGCTCTACATTCCCACCTGCATGCGATTCCAGTGCCACTGCATCCTCATCAACCTTTGGTGGTCTTTTTCAGTCCTAGCCATTCCAGGAGGTATATAATGGTAACTTATCGTGGTTTTGATATGCATTTCTTTCATGACTAAGAATGTTGATTGTCTTTGCCTGTACTTATGTGCCACTCGTTTATCTTTGGCGAAGTGTCTGTTCAAATGTTTCATATATTTTCTTATTAGATTGCTTGTTTTCTTATTGAGTTTTGAAGGTTCTTTATGTATTCTGAATACATAGTCCTTTGTCAGATGTATGATTTGTAAGTATCTTCTCCTGGTCTGTGAATTGCCTTTTCATTCCCCTACCAGAGTCTTCAAAGAGCAGAGATTTCAATTTCTGATACAGTCTGGTTTATCTGTTTTTTCTTGTTTGGTTTTGTTATTTGGGAATCTCTGCCTGCCCTCAGGTCACAAAGCTATTCTCCTGTGTTTTCCTCTAGAGGGCTTATGGTTCCAGCTATGAGATCTCACATTATTTTTTTTATGGATTTGATTAACCAGTTGTTATAGCATCACTCATTAATAATTTTTCATTTCTGGGGCACCTGGGTGGCTCAGTGGTTGAGCATCTGCCTTTGGCTCAGGAGTTCTGGGATCGAATCCCACATCGGGCTCCCCTGCATGGGGTCTGCTTCTCCCTCTGCCTATGTCTCTGCCTCTCTCTCTGTGTGTGTCTCTCATGAATAAAAAAATAAAAACTTTTTTAAAAAAAAGTTTTCATTTCTTACTTGAATCACCTTATCATCTTTGGGAGTCAATTAATGGTATATGATAGGGTCTATTTCTGGACTGTCCTGGTTCTATAGATCTATTCATCTATTCTTACGTCAATATCATAAATGCTTAATTACTAGCTTTATCGTGAGTCTTACAAAAGATTAAGTCATCTGAATCTGTTCTTATCCAAAATTATTTTGGCTAATCTAGACCCTTTGCATTTTCATATGTATCTTTAGGATCAGCTTGTCAATATATCTACTAAACAGCTTTGCCAGTTTTGTTTGTTTCTTGGATTTGTGTTGGAGTTTCAGGTGAATTTGGAAAAAATGGACTTTAAATTTTCCAGTCTTCTAATGCATGAACATAGTGTATTTGCCCATTTATTTAAATCTTTATTTTTTAAAAAAATTTTTTAAAGATTTTATTTATTCACTCATGAGAGAGAGACACACACACACGCAGAGAAAGAGAGAGAGAGAGAAGCACAGAGACACAGGCAGAGGGAGAAGCAGGCTCCATGCAGGGAGCCCAACATGGGACTCGATTCCAGGACTTCAGAAAAACGCCCTGAGCCGAAGGCAGACACTTAACTGCTGAGCCACCCAGGGATCCCCAAATCTTTAATTTTTCTCACCATTGTTGTATAGTTTCCAATGTGGAAATAATGCACTTTGTTTATTAAGTTCAATTCTAAATATTTTGTTTCTTTTGCTATTACAAATTGTGTCCTCTTACATCCTTTTCTATTTGCTTGTTGCTAGTATATATACACAAGTTTTGTATACTATTCCTTCCTGTATTCTGCAGCCTTGCTAAATTCACTTAATTTTTCTAAGAGTTTTTTTTTTTTTTTTGCTTTTGTTTTTTAAGATTCTTTAGGTTTTCTGTATACAAGATCACGTTGTTTGTGAGTAGAGAACTTTATTTCTTTCTTCCAATATGTGTTTTGTTGTTGTTGTTACTTTGCTACACTGGCTAGAATTTCTGGATCAATGTTGAATAGAAGGATGAGATTAGACATCCTTGCCTTGTTGCTGATGTGGAGGTAAACCTTTCATGTTTCACTGTTTTCAAGTTACACTAACACTAAGCATGCTGTTAACTACATGTATTTCATACATGCACCTTATTAGCCTGAAGACTTTCCCTTCTCCTCCTACTTTGCTCAAAGTTGTTATTACAGATGGATATTGAATGTTCTCAAATGCTTTTTTCTGCCTTGCAGAGATGGCCTTGTTAACTGCCCCTTTTATCTTGCTAATGTGATGATGTATATTGATTGAGTTTTGAATGTTAAACCAAACTTGCATTCCTACGATAAGCCACTGGATTCTATTCCCTAATATTTTGTTAAGGATTTTTGTGTTTCTAGTTAAGGGAGATATTGAACTGTAATTTTCTTTTCTTATAATGTTTGGTATCAGGACTATGTTAGCCCACTAAAAAGAGTAGGGAAGCATCCTCACCTCCTCTATGTTCTAGAAGAGATTGTGTAAATTAGAATTATTTCTTCCATAAATGTTTGATAGAATTCCCACAGAGAAGCCATCTTGTCCTGGAATGTTCTTTGTGGGAAAGTTTTTTGTTGCAAATTTAATATTTTTTGCAGTCAAAGGGTCATTCAGATTTTTAATTTCTTTTTGTATCTGTTTTGGTGAATTCTGTTTTTCAAGGAATTTATTAATTTCATCTAGATTGCCAAATGTATTACCATAAGCTGTTTATGATATTTAAATTTTTTTCTCTTCTTTTTTTTTTTAAAAGATTTTCTTTATTTGAGAGAGAGAGAGAGCATGAACAGGGGAGAAGCAAAGGGAGAATAAGACTCTCCACTGAGCGGGGAGCATGGTATGGGACTCAATCCTAGGATCCTGGGATCATGACCTGAGCCAAAGGCAGATGTTTAACCAACTGAGCCACCCAGATGCCCTTGATATTAAAGATTTCAATGCCTTCTTTCAGCGGACAAGAAAGTAAAATGAGACATCAGTGAAGGCATGGAGTATTTAAATAACACTAACAAAAAACTTGTCTAAATTGATATGTATAGAATATTATGCTGGACACTTGCAAGATACACATTCAAGTACCCATGAAATATCCACTGCATATATACCACATGCTGGTCTGTAAAATACATCTCAAAAATTATATTAAGTTAGATATTAGTCAAAATAAGCTATTCTTTATACCTGTTAGGATGGATACTATCAAGAGAAAAACAGAAGCTAGCAAGTATTGGCAAGGATGTAGAGAAATTGGAACCCTATTCACTAATGTTAACTGATGCAGCTGCTGTGGAAACAGTACAGCAGTTCCTCAAAAAAGTAAAAATAGCATTATCATATGGTCTGGCAATTCCACATCTGGGTATATACCCAAAACAATTGAAAGTGGGGTCTCAAAGAGGTATGTACACGCCCATGTCACAGTAGCCAAGAGCCAAGAGGTGGAAGCAACCCAAAAGTCCATCAGCTAAATGAATGGCTAAAAATGTGATCTGTACATACAACATAATATTATTCAGCTTTAAAAATATATATATATGGGAATTCTGACACACACTACAACATGGATGCACCTTGAGGGCATTGTGCTACATGAAACAAGCCAGTCACAAAAAAGACAAATCCTGTATGATTCCTTTCATACAAAGTTCCTAGAGTCAGGGCACCTGGGTGGCTCAGTGGCTAAAGCATCTGATGTTTGGTTTCAGCTCAGGTCATGATCTCAGGATCATGAGATCAAGACCCTCATCAGACTCTGTGCTCAGCAAGGATTCTGCTTGGGATTCTCTCTCCTTCTCCCTCTGCCTCTCCTCCTGCTTGCTTGCTGTCTCCCTCCCTTGCTCCCTCCCTCAGAAGAAGGAAAGAAAGAAAGAAAGAAAGAAAGAAAGAAAGAAAGAAAGAAAGAAAGAAAGAAAAAGAAAATCTTTATTAAAAAAAGTTCCTAGAGTCAAATTCATGGAGACACAAAGTAGATGGTATTTGTCAAGGGCTTGGAGGACGGGGCAGTGAGAGCTGTTTAGTGGGGACAAAGTTTCAATTATGCAAGATGAAAAGAGTTCTGGAGACAGATGGTGGGGATGGTTGCACAAAACCATGAATGTACTTAGTGTCACTGAACTGTGCACTTACAAATGGTGAAGAAGGTAGTTTTTCTGTTATGTTTACTTTACCATAATTAGAAATAAAATTTAAAAGTGATCTACAAAATCTCAAAAATACTTGAATACTAAACAATCCACTTTCAGATGGTGATGAATGAAAAAGTTACAAGGGAATTTGGAAATATTTTGAACTGAATGCGAAAACACAGCATCTTGAATTTGTGAGAAGCCAGGAAAGCAGTGCTTAGAGGAAATTGGAAGCTGTTATGATGGTTAATTTTTGTGTGTTGGCTGGATTGGGCCACGGGGGGTGCACAGCCATTTGGTGGAACAGTATTCTAGGAACAGTATTCTAGGTGGTTATGTGAGCATGCTTGTGGAGGAAGTCAACATCGGAATTAGTACTTGAGTAAAGCAGATTGCCCTCCCCAGAGTGGGTCCAATCAATTGAAGACCTGAAGAGAACAAAAAGCTGAGTAAGAGGCAACTTAAGTTGCCTGACTACTTGAGCAGAGACATCGGTCCCCTGTCCTCAGACTGGAGCTTAGTTTAGACCCATGGGCTCTTCCAGTCTCAGACCTTCAGACATGACTGCACCTACATCAATGGCTCTCTTGGGTATCTAGCCTGCTGATCACAGATCTTGGGATTTGCAAGCCTCCAGAATCATGTGACTCATTCCTTATAATGCATCTCTTTATCCCACATACACCTGCATACATGCGTATCCTATTGCTTCTATTTCTCTGGAGAGGCCTGCTGATACAGCTCTATAAACAGTTATACCAGAAGAGAATAAACTTTTGACAAAGTAAATAATCAACCCTCTAAAGACAGGCAGTCTGCAGTCAGTATGTGGAAGAGCCAGGTGAATGCAGACAGCCAGGCTCTGGAGTCCAGGGCTTAATCTTCAGGCTGCATCTTGGCTTACATACCTACCATTGGCTTGAGTCAAGCTTGCAGAGGACAGCAGTCGGGGAGAAGATGGTGGTCAGGCTAATCCTGTGTGGTGCTCCTGAGGGCAGAATTTGGACAGTAGATGGAGAGCAGCTCTAGGTAGCAAGGCAGATTTAAGATTGACATAGAGCAGAACGCATGACAGGCTGGGTCACGCAAAAGGCAGTGAATCCTTTGTCCCTGGAGGTATTCAAGAGCAAAGTCAGACCATAACTTGTCCCTACTCACAGTCAACCCCTATAATTGATGTTCAAACCAGGATTTAGTGGACACTCTTCAAGAAGCTATCATGTTCTGCCTAATTTATCTTGGGTTTATTTAAGGATTATTTTTTACAAGCTGTAATTTTCTGGTTCTTGGTCTAAAGACCATGAAGATATTTTAAATAGGAACATGGTCCATTTCCCTGTCTGGACAGAAATGTTTAAACAAATAAAATTGTCTTGCTCTCCGGAGTATGGAGAGAGCATTCTGACTTCAGCCTAAGCCCCCAAATACACTGGACCCAAGTTCTGGGTCAGGCTCTGTGGGATCATGGGCATGTTACTCTACCTCCCTTGGTGTCAATGTGTTCCTCTATAAGGTGGGCATAATAACAAGGTGTGTTTGCTGATTCTCTTTCCAATTGCTGTTCTGTGCTTTGATTTTCAGTGAGGATAAGAAAATCACAGATGAAAACAGCATCTGAAAAGTTAAAAGCTGAGTGCACACAGAGCGTATAATTTTCTCCTGCCTGGAAGGAAAAGAAATGCAGGATATCATTTCTTTAGCATCCAAATGCAGCCCATTTTTGCCTAAAAACACATTTAGTTCTGTGACAGGGAAACTTCGTCCCACCTCAGGGATCAGAGATTGGCATTTGAGAACAACAAAATGTTTCATGGCAGCTCCTGGACAAGCTTTTTACTTTTTTTTTTTTTTCAATGACTAATATCCTTGGGTCGGCATGTCCCTGAGCTGACCCTAGCAACATAAAACTGAGACTAATTAGTGTAGAGATAATACAGATGGGTCCAGTTCCTGTTTTCATGGATATCTCAAACATGGAGAATAAAAACAAGGAAAGAATTCTAATTTTTAAAAAATATGTCGTTGGGAATATCCTTGGCAGTGGCCTGGATGTCAGGAGAATTGGGTTTTAATTCTTAGTCTATCCAAACCATAAGAGACTCTTTTTAACTCTAGGAAACAAACTGAGGGTTGCTGGAGGGGAGGTGGGGTGGGAGGATGGGGTAACTGGGTGATGGGCATTAAGGAGAGCATGAGATGTAACGAGCATTGGCTGTTACATAAGACCAACGAATCACTGACCTCTATACTTAATAATACACTATATGTTAATTAATTTAATTTAAATAAATTTTAAATAAATAAATTCTTTGTCTACCAACTGAGTGGTCATGCAACCCTTCAGAAGCCATTTAGCTTGCTCAGTTTCCAAACCCATAAAGGGGGTTGGTTTACCTCCTGTGACATAACAGAATATATATATATTGATCTCTACCCCCAGTTCCTGGCATAGAGCTCCTAAAACCTTTGTAATTTCCTATGTCACAAGAGCAATAGGAACATCTTTTGTTCTACATTTGATCTTTTTTAAAAAATATTTTATTTATTTATTCATGAGAGACACACAGAGAGAGGCAGAGAGAGAAGCAGGCTCCATGCAGGGAGCCTGATGCGGGACTCGAATCCAGGACCCCGGGATCATGCCCTGAGCTAAAGGCAGACACTCAACCACTGAGCCACCCAGGCATCTCCTAATAGTTGGTCTTTGACTCCAGTTACTGACACAGAGCTCCTGAGTCTCTTGGCATTGCCTGAATGATAGAGGAGTGTCTTTTGTTCTAATGAGGTGACTCTTGGTGGGCTCCTGATAGCTTTAGGCTGGAGGCTGGTCCCCAGAAAGACCAAGCCATGGTTATGAGTTTGGAACTTTGAGCTCTCCTCCATCCCCAATCCTCCAGGGAAGGGAGAGAAGCTGGGTTTAAATTAGTGCTCTGTGATGCCTGTATGATGAAGCCTGCATAAAAACCCCAAGCTGGGGTGTTCAGAGAGCTTCCGGGTTGCTGAACACACCCATGTGCCAGGAGAATGGCGCACTGCAATTTCACAGGGACAGAACTTCCTGTACTTGGGACTACTCCTGACCTTGCCTGACGTACCTCTTCATCTGACCGTTCATCCATAGCCTTCCTACTAAACCAGTAAGTGTAAGTAATTGTTTCCCTGAGTTCTGTGAGCCATTCTAACAAATTTATCAAACCTGAGGAGGGGATCATGGGAAGCTCAGTTTAGACCTGGTCAGTCAGAAGCTTAGGTGACAACCCAAACTTGTGATTGGTGTCTGAAGTCGGGACAGTCTGCTGGGACTGAGACCTAACCTGTGGGATCTGACACTATGTCCAGGTGGTTAGAGTCAGAAGTGAATTAGATCGTAGGATACCCACACGGTGAAGAATTGCTTGATGTGCGGAAGATCCGCGGATCTGGTATCAGAAGTGAAGTGAAGTGTGGTAGCAGTGTGAGAGTAAAGTGGAAACGCAGGAGTGCTCTGTCTATACACCTGCCAAGGTGTGAGGAGGAAATTACATTAGGAACACAGTTCTAGCCCTGTAAAGAGTTCATCACCCAGCAGGAAAGGTCCATGCTCCTTGCTTGAAAAGGATCCTTTGGGACAATGTCCCCCACCCCACCCCTACTTGACACTGAGTTGTAGAGTATCTGATGGGTTCCCAGAACATCCTCTGTTTTCCACTGTTTTAGGGTAGCTTGTATTCTATTAAACTTTATTTTATTTGTTTCCTGTTTTTATTTAAATATGTTAAATATGTATGTTATTTGTTCCAGAGGTAGTGTTCAGTAATTCATTGGTTGCGTATAACAACTGGTGCCCTCCATCATGTGCCCTCCTTAATGCCCATCACCCAATTATTTTTATTTTTGTTTACAGCCATGAGACATGTTCTTGCAAAAATCCAAACTCTAGGAAAATATATAGGTAGAAACAAAAGCCCGTCTGCTGTTCTATGTCCCAAATGAAAACTTTGGTTGTCAGGCTTCCCCAGTAGACTATTAAAAGTTCTGGTCACCAGCTCAGATATGGAGCAGGGGTTGTGGGGAAAGTCCCCCTATACCACCAAGCAATGCTCCAACGCCAGCTCAGTGTCCTACAATTCAGCTCAGTTCTGATGCAATCTACCCCGGGGATAGCACCTGATCCCACAGGTGAAAAGGCCCAGTCCCACAAGACTGCCCTCCATTTCAGATACCACTCAAATGTCCAGGCTCTCACCTGTGCTTCGGATCAATGGGCTATAAATCAGAGATTCCCCCAACCCCTTCCTTGAGATTCCATTAATGTGCTAGAGCAGCTCACACATTTCAGGAAACCTGCTTACACACTAGATTGTGGATTTATTACAAAGGATATTAAAGGAAACAAATTAACAGTCACATGAAGAGGTACCTAGGGTGAGGTCCCAGACAAAGAAACCTGTCCTCACAGAGTTTGGGGCACAGGAGTACATAGAAGTGTTCTGGTTGACAACCTAGAAGCTCTGAACCCCCTCCTTTTTTAAATTTCTTTTTTATGGAGTCTTCATTATACAGGCACAATTGATTAAATCATTGACCATCGGTGGGTGATTGATTTAACCTCCAGCCCTGAAGGTCAGGAGGTGTGACCTAAAGGTCCAACCCTTAATTCCTGGTTGGTTCCCCTGGCAACCAGCCCCCATCCTTAGGGTCTTTCTGAAAGTTACTTCATTAACACAAAGGCAGTGGTGGTGGGAAGGGATTTGAATAACAAGACATTCATTTCACTGTAAGAGCTCTGAAGCAATTTTGGGAACCAAGGGCAAGAGACCAAATTATTATAACAAAAGTTGTTTTATTCCTCAGGAGAGTTCAAAGGTCTGAGGGGCTGGGAGCCAGGAACTATGGATGTAGACCAAACATGTATGAGAAATACATTCTGATCACCTGAAAGATAAAATATAATTTCCTATAAATTATAATATCTCATGCACTGTGAACAACCAAGACACCCTTTTATTCTTCTCTGTATCTCTGTATTTCCCAATTCGTCCATTGGAGGAGTGGATACCAAGGCCCTCAACATATGCCCTACTAGATGAATAAGCACTCCACTGACTTCATTGTTTCTTTTTGTTTTTTTTTTTAAAGCAAGATCACACTACTAGATGTCCAAAGCTAATCTTTCATATAGTTACAAGAGCTTAAGATCATTTTCTTGATATTGTTAGAAAAATTCAACGAAGGAAATTTTAAAGATCTTATTGGCTTCACTCAGTGCTTCAGGAATCAGACAACATCCCATCCAGCAGATAGAAAGGAGCTGTACAAAATGAAGGATTTTCATAGGTAGAGGGAATAATAAAGTTGTACTATTCCAAAAAGTGCTTTCCTGTAGGGGATGCAGGTTCTATCACGCAGATTACGTCACCAGTGTTGATTGGGTGACTCCTGACTAACTGGTTTAAGATTCCATTTCTCAGAGAGCCAAGACTGTAATTAAGTCTCGGTTTGGTGACGTGGGACTTAGCATAAGTGACTCTACTTTGGGCCTGTTGTCTTGTTTACCCACTCTAACACAAAAAACATTCGTATTTTGGTATATTCTCTTTTCAGTAAGTCCTTTTTTGGTTGAATTTTTAGTATCTACTTTTAGATTTTTAGAATTTATTAGATTTTTAGAATCGGAGAAGATAATAGAAAATATACATAAGAATAAAACGCCCATAGTCCCCAAACTTGGAATGGACGATCACTAATACTGTATCTGCCTTCACTTTTAAATGAAGACATAAACTATTTTAAGATTGACTATAATTGCTATCATAACTTGGGTGGGACTCCTTCCTATATAAACTATAGATAGATTGTTAGCTCTATTCCTACCTTTCCCTGCTCTCTGCTTTATCACATGGGACTAGGAGCTTCCAAACCACACTTCCCTCTCCCTTCCCCGATGGTTTTGGGGCGTCCCTGGTGGGAGATGGAAACCTGGAGAAGAAATTAACTATTTTTACTTTGTGGTGTCATCTCTGGTAGGCTGGTGGTACTTTCATCAGCGGCCAACTTAGCCACAGAGTGTAGGTTGCTGCAGTCACAGTCAAGGGCAGGACAGTACATAGTGTCAACTGTTCAGTCCAGGGATAGAGGCAGCCTCCTGAGGTCCACATACTATAGCCTTTTTCCTGTTATTTCTCCATCCCTTTCAACATATTTGAAATCAGTTATTTACACTAAATACCTTTCTGCTTGAAATTGGTAGAATAACTTCGGTTTTCCTGGCCAGGCATGAATGGATACAATGCTATTGATTGGCATGTTCCTAAAATGTATATAAACAGCATCATGCTGCATATAAAATTCTGCATTTCCTTTTTTATTTTTTAAAAATATTTTCTTTCTTTATTT
This sequence comes from Vulpes vulpes, assembly GCF_048418805.1. Taxonomy (NCBI): domain Eukaryota; kingdom Metazoa; phylum Chordata; class Mammalia; order Carnivora; family Canidae; genus Vulpes; species Vulpes vulpes. Next base: position 56,955,305 of record NC_132788.1, on the reverse strand, counting down.
GACAGAGAGAGCAGAGGCAGGGGTAGTAGCAGAGGCAGAGGGAGAAGCAGGCTCCCTGTTGAACAAGGACCCTGATGTGGGGCCCCATCCCAGGACCCTGGGATCATGACCTGAGCTAAAGGCAGACACTTAACCAGCTGAGCCACCCAGGCGCCCCTGCATCATCTCCTCCTCCTCCTCCTCCTCCTCCTCCTCATCCTCCTCATCCTTCCTCTTCTTTTAATAAACTATAAATTATGAAGATACAGAAAAGTGTTCAGTTTAATAAAAGTTTGCAAAGCAAACACTCAAAACCATCCCTCAGACCAAGAAACAGAACACGAATGGCACTGGAAATACACAATCCTTGCAAACTTACTTTCCATGAAACACGGAATTTGTGACCTGTGTCACTCTGTAGCTTTAGTTCATCTCTTTTATTTCATGAATGTGATTTGCTTATCCATTCTTGTACTTAGTGACATTAGAGATGCTTCCAGTTGGTTCACATTCACAAACAAATCTTGCAACAAATATCCTTCCTTACCTCTCCTTGTACACACATGAGAATTTCTCTGTAGTCATTTTGTCAAATTGAGGGGCGTAACCTATTAGTAGGTTGAGAAATCAATGTAAGGGGTTTTAACCAATTTTTTAAATGGTTTTAGTGATATATACATTTCACATATCATAAAACCCACTGATTTAAAGCATAAAGCTGCATGTTTTTTAGTATTTCAGAGTTGAGAAATCATCACCATAATCTAATTTTAGAATATTCTCAAAGCCCCCAAAGCAAACCTCATGACCATTAGCAGTCACTTCTCATTCCTGCTCCCCACCACACAGCCTTCTCCAGCCCCAGGCACCCACCAATCTATTTTCTGCTCCTTCAGATTTCCCTGTTCTGGACATTTCACATAAATGGAATCAGACAGTATGTGGCCTTGTATGTCTGGCTCCTTTCACTTAGCCTACTGCTTTCAAGGTTCTCCCATGTTATAGAATGTATTGGTACTTCCTTCCTTTTACTTGTCAAATAATATTCCATTGTATGGATATACCACATTCTGTTTATCCATTCATTGGTTGATGGATGATTAAGTTGTTTCCACTGGCTATTATGAGTGTGTGAGGGTATGTTTTCATTTCTGTTGAGAGTGAAATTGCTAGATCATATGAGAACTCTAGATGTCTAACTTTTGAAGAGCTGCAAAACTGTTTTCCAAAGTGGCTGCATCATTTAACATTCCCATCAATGTTATTTGGAGGGTTCTGCAATGACCCACCTGAACCCTCCTTTTACTTTTATTATTCATAAAATAATTTGAAGATTATTTTAAACTAAACACATTTAAGATTCAAGAAATGCAGAAAGAGCCTTTTTGGAGCTTCCCTGATCTGATTAAAAGCAGAAACTTCTAGAAGTGAGGCTGCCATAAGTCTTTCTAGGGGAATTTTACCTTCTTTGCCAGAAAGAATGCAAAGAAGATCACTTGTATCTATCTAAACAAATATTGTCACAAACTTTATGTCCTGTTTGTTTCCCTAGAAACTCATTTGCTCTTCTCATTTGTACCAGAAACCTCTTTTCCTCCCAGGCCCTCTCCTCTAACAAGTTAGGTATATAAACTCTCATCTCAAATGGTTTAGGGAGTCGTGTTTTTCTGTGAACTCCACATAGATATGTAAATAAAAGTTTGTCTTTTCTCTTGCTATTCTGCATCTTGTTAGCTTAATTTACAGGCCTCTAAGAACTGAATGTAAGAGGTCAGAGGAAAAGTTTTTCCTCCTCAACGGTTCCAATTTCCTCATATCCTCACCAACACTTGTGATCATCTGTCTGTCCTATTATAGCCATCCCACTAGGTGTGAAGTAGTATCTTATTGTGATTTTGAGTCGTATTTCCTTGATGGGTAATGATGTAGGACATTTTTCCATGTGCTTATTGGCCATTTGTATATCTTCTTCAGAAAAATGCCCTATTTGGGTACTTTGTCCATTATATAATTAGCTTATTTATCTTTTTATCATTGAGCTGTAATCCAACAACTTTTTAAAAATTGAAATGTAGAAAAAATGCTTAGAGCTGGGCAGACACGTATTAAACTGTGCATGTGTTAAACATCCAACACATGAAATCTGGAATACGTGATTATCAGGGTGATCATCTGTAGGAAGGGTAGGTACTGTTTCATGAAACTTTGGTTTTAGTCATATGACTATATATGTGAATTGTGTTTCTTATTGTGGATTGCATTCAAAGAAGTTCAAATCCCATTATTTTAAGGAGTCTACTTAGGAGATGAATTGCTAGGTCATAGAGCAGGCCCGTGCTTGAGTTTATAAAGTGCAGACCCTAGTTTCCCTTCTGCAAATTTGAAGGCCAAAAAATTCTAAAAATCCCTTTTCCTATAACTGCAACAAAGTCCTGTGGCAGTGAGAAGTGACCTAAAATGAGCTAAGTCTATTTAAAGCTGTATATTTATCCTATTTAATCTGAATATTCATGTTTCACTGCAGACAAATCAATGTGTTGACATTGGATGCTGTTCCTGAACTCATTAGGAATGGTAATGTAAAAATGGTATCTGTACCTTTTAATTCCAAAGTAAATAAAAAAAAAAAAAATCCAAGACACATCTGGTCGCAAAGATTTCCAATAAGAGCTTGCAGACTTATGTACCAGAAAGCTCTCCAAATTGGCTGAACCAATTTACACTTATCCCATCAGCATGAGAGAGTTCAGGTTCCCCCATCTTTGTCCAGACTTGATAGAGTCAGACCTTAAATGTTTTGCCTATCTGATCAGTGAGAAAAGACAGCTTGGTGCTGTTTTAATTCGCATTTCCCTGGTTATTGAAAAGGATGAACAGATTTTCTTTCGCGTCTTGACCATTTGGGATTACTCTCCTGGGAATTGTCTGCTCATGTGTCTGTCTTTTCAATTATGATTTCTTTGACTCTCCCACAAATGGACTCCAACACCATATTCAAGTAATTGTAATTTTCAACTGTTGGAAAATTTGGGTTTATTCTAACAAACTTATGTTTTCTTTCCCCCTGAGATAATAAATGTAGACGAGAAACTAAGAAATTGCAAATTTCTGGATGATTTCTACCTTTCTCAATTCAAGAAGTATTTAGGGCCCATAGAGTAAAAATGGCAGAAAAATATTTTTCTCCTCTTCCACCTAACTAATTAAATTTTGAACTCATTGAAGTTTCTAGTGGATGCAAAACCTAAATTATTCAGGCAAGCCAGGTTATGACTTAAAGGACACTCCAGTTTGCCACAGTCTAATGTGTACCTTTGCGATGTCTATGTTGAGATAATGTCAACAGTTGAGCTAAATATACCTGGCCGGTCACTTTAATGATTAACTTAAGCAACTTCCTCTATGGGCAGGGAGGGGGACTGGAGCATCTCACTGAAAAGTCACCATCTCACCAACAAGAAGTCACAGGTGGAGGGGAGCCAATCTGAAAGATTTGACGTTGGTGGAGGTAAACCTGTGGCTTCCTCCTTCAATGAGTATAATGGAAAATTATGGAAAACCTGAAGTTCCTCTTGATCGTTGTGTTGGTGAGGCTGGGGATGAAAGGAGTTGCCTAACACATATTTTGTTGCCTGGGTGTGAATTTTCATTTATGGCTTCTGTGCAGTTACTCAATGAAGATGAAAGGATACACTCAGAAGAATGTAATGAGTAGAATATTCTGGCCCCATCTTAATCAGAATAAAAAAATATTTACATTTGAAGAGTCCTTTGCTCAATTTTTTTCTTCAATTTATTTGAGAGAGAGGTGGGGGAGGGGCAGGGGAGGGAGAGGGAGAGAATCCCAAGCAGACTGGGCTAAGCATAGAGCCCCACATGGGGCTTGATCTCATGACCCTGAGATCATGATCTGAGCTGAAATCAAGGGTCTGATGCTTGACTGACTAAGTCACCCTGGCGCCCCTACCGAATGCTTTTATATTAAATATATTCTTTGATAAATATTCTAAAGATTTTTTAAAGCAATATCTACACACAATGTGGGGCTCAAAGTCACAACCTTGAGATCAAGAGTTGCATGCTCCACTGACTGAGCTAGCTAGACACCCCTGATATTTTTCATACTTCCTCGAGGTGGAAATTGTTGGTCCCATTGGTCAGTCCTGAAAACTCAGGCTCTGGGAGAGGAAGTGATTTCTATTTAATTCACCTAAGGGGCAGGTCTAGGGAGTAAGGCAAGGGGATAAGTTATAGATGGATCTTGAACAACGGCCACATACTCAAGGGTCTATTGGGCTGGTAGGTAATGGAAACAATGAAAGCTGACTGGGAGGCAGTAGGGAGTGGTGGGGACTGTGGCAAAACAGAGGTCACAAATCCTTCTTTTTCTTTAGATTTTATTTATTTATTTATTCATGAGAGACACAGAAAGAGAGCCAGAGACATAGGCAGAGGGAAAAGCAGGCTCCATGCAGGGAGCCTGATGTGGGACTCAATCCCAGGATACCCAAGATCATGGGGGCCATGATGGGCCCCCATTATGGGTCCTGCCTTTGACCTGAGCCAAAGGCAGGTGCTCAACCACTGAGCTACCCAGGCATCCCACAAATCATTCTTTTAGAAGGTTGCTGCCACCCCAGCATAGCATTACCATGTGGCCTAAGGTTGCCAGAGCTTCTGATTTTCCAAGAGAGATTATAAATCTAGATTTTAATATCAAGTGCTCTGATTTTTAAATGCTAGCAAAAATTCAAATTAAAGAAACTTGGGTAGGTGTTCTCATCAGCTGATGAAAGGGAGTAGAGGACTCCTAGTAGAGTAAATATTTGAATACTGTTTAAAGCACTGTCCTGAGCACTGTACGTGTATTATTAATAGAATGCTTGTCTCAACTCTGTGAGGGAGATACTGTGAAGGTCTCCATGTTATGGATGGCTGAAAATGTAACCAAGTAACTTTCTCAGGGCCCATGGTAGCAGAGTCAGGATCTGGTCAGCCAGTGCCAAGAGTATCAGGGTAAGCATCATCCGAAGGCAGGCACTGGGACAGGTCTGCTCTATATACAGGTAGTAAGAGGATGCATCCTCTATAGAGAATTTCAAAACATCAATAAAAATGGACTGAAGGTCATCTGCTGTTTATTATCACCACGCACAGGCACTACTAAATAATGTCAGAGTGTGTTTATTATTTATCATAGCAATAAAATACACAAATCCCAGAAAAAACTCCGGCAGGTGTGAGTTCTTAGGAAGTGTTTTGGCTACTGTTGGGGGGTTTAAAAAAATCTTTTGTGTCTGTGGTAAATACACATAACATAAAATTTGTCATCTTAACCACATTTAAGGGCACAGTTTAAGTATATTCACATTGTTTTGTAACCAATCTCTAGACGTTTTCTTTTTGTAAAACTCTGTCCCCATGGAACTCTCCAGTTCCCTCCCCCAGCCCCTGGCAACCACCATCCTCTATGAACTTGACTGATCTCTGGACCTCATGTAAGTGAAACCACACAGCATGTTTTTTTTTTTGGGGGGGGGGGGGTTGACTGGCTTGTGTCACTTACAGCGTTCATCTGTATTGTGGCACATGTTAGAATTTCCTTCCTTTTGTAAAGCTGGGTAATATTCCACTGTATGCTTCGGCTATATTTTATCTGTTCATCTGTTGATGAACATTTAGGTTGCTTCCACGTTTTGGTTACTGTGAATAGTGCTGCTATGAACAGGAGTATACAAATATCTCCTTGAGTCCCTGCTTTCTGTTGTTTGGGTATATACCCAAAAGGGGAATGGCTGGATCATATGGTAGATCTCTTTTTAACTTTTTAAGGAAACACCAGACTGTTTCCATACTGGCTGCAACATTTAACATTCCCACCAGGGCAGTGCACAAGTGTTCCAATTTCCCCACATCTTCATCAACCCTTGTTTTGTGGGTGCATGTTATTTTTACAGTAGCCAATGGTATGAAGTAATAGCTCATTGCAGTTTTTTATTTGCATTTCCCTAATGAATAATGATGTTGAAAATCTGTTCATAGGAGTATTAGCCATTTGTAGATCTTCTTTGGAGAAGTGTCTATATATATATATATATATATATATATATATATATATATATATATATTTTTTTTTTTTTTTGGCAGACTCCATGCCTAGCAAGGATCCCAATGTGGGGCTTGAACTCATGACCCTGAAATCAAGACCTGAGCTTAGGTCAAGACACTTAAGAGATGGAGCCACCGAGGTGCCCCTTCTGCCCATTTTTGAATTATTTGTTTTTTTGTTTTTGTTGTTGAGTTCTAGGAATTCTTTATGTAGTCTGGATGTTAACCCCTTATCAGTAAACATTTTGTAAATATTTCCTCCCATTCTATCGGTCACCTTTCCACTCTGTTGGTCATATCCTTTGATGCACAGAAGTTTTGAAGTTTAATGTAGTCCAATTTATCTGTCTTTACTTTTGGTGCTTGTACACTGTCAAATTTTAACAACATATAAGCCCTAAAATAATACTTACAAAACTTCCCTTTAATAAACAATGTAGAAAATACTTAGTTACACAAGTGGGTTCCCCAGACATATGGATGTAGCTATTGTGTTTGTTTCCAGAGTAAGTTTGTAACTTTTTTGGCATCATTTGAATTTGCTTCGGTGATAGTTCTTATCTCCAGCTCCTAAGGCAATACATATTCCTATGTTTAAACAGTAATTTCAAAATAAGCAATGATAGTACAGTGATTGTGAAGACAAAACAAACAAACAAACAAACTCTTTGTGATTTAGCCATTCTGTGCAAATTCTTATTTGGCTTAAATTTTATTTTATTTTTTTCAAGATTTTATTTATTTATTCATGAGAGACACAGAAAGAGAGGCAGAGACACAGGCAGAGGGAGAAGCAGGCTCCTTGTGGGGAGCCCGATGTGGGACTTGATCCTGGATCTCCAGGATCACTCCCTGGGCCAAAGGCGGCGCTAAACCGCTGAGCCACCCAGGCTGCCCTGGCTTAAATTTTATTTTATTTTATTTTATTTTATTTTATTTTATTTTATTTTATTTTATTTTATTTTATTTTATTATTTATTTATTTTTTTAACTAAAACGATGGTTTTTAATGGGAACCAGAGGTATGGTTACAATTACATAGTCCGACACAAAAAAACGCGTGGGTGATCAGGAGTTGGAAGGTTACAAAATAATGAGGGTAATACTGGGTACAAGAAGAAAAGCTGTTGCAGAACCTCAGGAGCCAAGCTAATACGGCCTCTCCCTGCGATCCTGTCTGTGCTCACCCCTGGAGTTCATCTTGCCGGGGCCAAAGCCACCTCTGCCCCACCACCCCGGCCCCTTCGGAAGCCCCCATGGTCCCCGCCTCGGCCTCGGTAGCCGCCCGGGTCATAGCCTCCTCTGCCACCACGACGATCATCTCCATAGTTACCCCCCATATGAGAGCCTCCTGGTCCCCCCCTCCTGGGCCATCTGGTTTAGGGGCCTTACACTGGTTGCATTCAGGCTTAAATTTTAAAACGTGAAACAGACTGTCAGCTGCAAGGGGTAATATTTTGGCTAAGTGTAAGTCTTATCTTATACTTGAACTAGTTTACTGAATCTGTATGCTCGTCTAAAATGGAAATCTATTTTTTCATTGTTATTCCTTTTTTATTTAATGGTTAGTACACTCTAACATTATTCATTATTGCAACAGGCCAATATATAACTGTAAGTTAAAAAAAAACCCATGAGGGTAATTATTTATCAATCCACCATCTTTCCCTTTTTTGGAGTAATATTTATCTTATTTTTTATTAAAAACTTTTTTTTTCTGGGTTACCTGAAGTACAATAAAACAGTAAAAATTATTTTTCCCAGCCATTATTATGTTGCATTTAATGTTCATTACTGAAAATAAATTTAAAAACTGATCCTCCTATGGCATCAGATACTGGAGACATGAGATATCTAGGTGTGTCCAGGCTAGGAGAGGGGCATGGGAGGTAGAAGTAAGAGGTGACACTGTGCGGTCTTTTAGGGACGGACATCTTTTAGGGCGTGAGGACCACGGGAAGAGTTTGGATTCTCTTCCAAAGGCATCTGGGAGGCTCTGGGGGGGCAGCCAGGTGAGAGGTGTACTGTGATCTGTGTTGCCTCTACTGGCTCCCATGTGGAGCTGCCTGGCTGGCTGGGGCAGTTTTGGGAAGTCTGGGAGTAGTATCTGCCCTCCTCCAGTTTGTGTACCCTCGAGATGTCTGAGGACCCCCTTGTGTGTCCAGCCAGGGCTGTCAGTGTCAGGCTTAGCCAACTGGGGTAAAATACATGTGCCTGAGCTTCTGAGGGCATCTGACAGTGTGGAGCTGCAATCTACTGAGGATCGAGGATGAAGGACTACAGCAGTCCACGGGAGGCGAATTGACTGACATAAATGGCCACAGACTCCGATGGAGGATGAATGTGGCAAGTGTGAGACCTTCCTGAGTGAGAGTAAATGCACAGACAGAAATCGGATTCACGGGCAGGCAGCTTGTCTGCACATTGATGGAGAACAGCAATTTCTCTAAATAGCACCATTATCTTACACATGATGATGTTTTGGAAATCATTTTGCAAAGACCATTCCAATGCCCCCAGCCGGTTTATTTTTTTATTTTTCCCAAATGCTGAGTTTTCCAGCTCAGAGACCCTTGAAGGTTCGTGTTGGGTACCTCTTCCCTGAATTTCCATGACCAAAACCGAGCTGCAGACTCACCCAACAAGGAAACCACTGCTGCTGTAGCGGTGCCCACAGATATGTTACAGGGCTGGCAGGTTCTGCAAGAGGATGCTCTAAAATACACACTTCTACTCCAAAGAGAAAGGGGAAACATAGAAATCACCAGGAGAGAAATAGAGATAAAGGGCAATCTATAAATTAAAGGCTTATTTCAACCAATTGCAATGTCTGAATCTTAGTTGGATCCTAATTCTTAAAACACAAACTGAAAAAAAAAGTGACATGTATGAGCCAGTTGGAAATTTGAACTGACTGGATATAATGGAGGAATTCTTGTTAACTTTTTAGATGTGATAATAGTATTGTGATTATAGTGTATATATAAAAGGCTCCTTATCTTAGAGATAAACACACTGAAATACAGATGAAATGATAGGATCTCTTGGATTTGTTTCAAAATGACACGGTGCGGAGCCTGGGGTTGTCTGCAGAAGGCACAGGATTGGCCATGGATTGTGATCATGGGACTGACCTACTATTGTGAATGTTTGAGATTTTCCATTGCAGAACTAAAAAAAGAAATTTTTGTGAAAGATGGTGGATAGGCTCTAATACGACAACATCCCACTAGGAAAAAAGTTACCTGCTTTTCATGATTTTTAAAAATATATATATTTATTTATTTGAGAGAGAGAGAGAAGGGGCAGAGGGAGAGAGAGCAAGAGTATCTCAAGCAGATTCCCCAATGAGTGTAGAGCCGAAGCGGGGCTGGATCCCACAACCCATGAGTTCGTGACCTGAGCCAAAATCACGATTTGGATGCTTAAGCGACTGAGCCACTCAGGCGACCCTTACCTGCTTTTAAATTATCTCTCTGCCCTTATCTGCTCAAGGAGCAAGGCCCTTTGATTGGGCAAGTCTGTGTTTGATATTGTCTAATGCTTGATCATATCCCTGTTGAACAGGGACAGCAGGCCTTGGGCTCTGAGCCTTTGGCGGGACACAGTGTCTATTTGTAACTTGATGGCATCCCTTTGTTTCATTGTATTTATTTTTTGGCTACTTCTATTCTTGTATCTGATGCTGGTTTTCTATTTACAGAAGGGACAAAGATTTCTTCTTAAATAAATGTATATAAACGTTCTTATTTAAAGACAAATAGAACAGGGGTACCTGGATGGCTCAGTCCTTTGAGTGTCCAACTCTTGATGTCAGCTCGAGTCTTGATCTCAGGATTGAGTTCAGGCCCCACATTGGACTCTGTGCTGGGGTGTGGAGCCTACTTAAAAGAAGAGGGATGCCAGGTGCAGTCGATTAAGCATCTGCCTTTGGCTCAGGTCGTGACCCCAGGGGTCCTGGGATCCAGCCCTGCTCAGTGGAGGGTCTGCTTCTCTCTCTCTCCCTCCCCTGCTCATGCTAGCTCTCTCTCTCACCCTTGCTCACTCCCTCAAAAGATAACTAAAATCTTTAAGAAAAAAAAGGACAAATAGTACAGTTTGTACTCAGATATTGTAGGATTTTTTTTTTTAGGGTGGGAGGAAATGATAGAAGTGTGGGAGGCACATTTTCTCATTTTATATTTCACATGGACAACCATCTAACACAAATTTGGGGGCCCTTTCATCCTGGAGGTTCTCTTTGCCTGAAGCAAGATGGCCTGCTCGGGCCCACAGTCTCCCTGAATTTCAGACAAAGCACTTGACACAGAGAATTGGGTGCAATAGCAGGCTGTGGAAACAGATCACACAGAGAGAGCTGGCTGCCAGAATGGACCCCAACTGGGCCCCAGACACCATCCAGTCCTAGGTTCAGAGTCAATTAAAACAAAGGAGGGGTATAAGTGTAAGGACAATGTAAAGGGGAAAATCTTAAAGGGAAAATGGGAAATTATTCATCATTTTGTTGTTTCCCATTGGCTGTTTTCTGCGAGGGAAATTTCCTGTCTTAAGTGAGGCATTACAGGTGATCAGCAAGCCATGTCTACCCAGATTCTTTTGTTACAGCTGTTTGTATGTTTGCTTTGGGTTTGTGTAAACTTTTTTTTAGATAAGTGTAGACCTGCATGCAGTTATAAGAAATAATACAGAAGGGTTCCATGCATCCTTACCCACCAATGGTAATGTCTGGCAAAACTGGAAGACAATACTGCAACCAGAAAACTGACACGGTCAAGACACAGAACATTTCCATCACCACAAAGGTTACCCTGTTGACCTTATATTCATATCACCCTTGGCAATCACTCAGCAGCTCTCCATTTCTAGAACTTTGCCACTTCGGATGTCATGGATGCAATCATACATAACCTTTGGGGATTGGCTCACCCCCCCCCCGCCCCCACAACCTTGTAATTCCCTGGAGATTCATCTGAGTTGTCCATGTATCAATAGCTTGTTCTTTACTGCCAAGGAGAACCACATTGTATGGGTGGACCACAGGTCTGTTCAGTGGTCATCCATGGAACGGTCTTCTGTGCTGTTTCCAGTTTGGGGTTACTATGAATAAAGTTTCTACGAACATTTTATTTATGGTTATCATGTGAACATAAATTTTCATCTTTCCGGGATAAAGGATGCATGTTTGTTTTTAATGAATTAATTGCCATGTTTTACAATCAGGATATTTCACCTAAAAGAAAATCCATGTTCCTGAATTCTCTTCAGTAATCACAATAATCTGGAAAGATCGGGTATAGCAGCTCGTGATCCTAATGGACCAGAGTACTCCAGTCCCCTGCTGCCTGCCTAGTCCCTTTTATTTATTTACCTGCCTGGCAAGGCTCCTGGTTTACCAATTTAAGTGAGCAGAATTGGAACACAATGAGTTTTATATATATACATGTCTACAATTTCTCTGCTCAAGCAGAAAACACAGGTTGCCTATGGGGAAGGGTATCCAGTGATGTGATAGCAAGGGGCAATCATTGTTACTATGAGCCCTTTGGGGCCTTTTTAGTTGAAACCATCTGACTGTATAGTCTACTGAAAAATGAATAAAATGTGCAAAAGAACACTAAAATTTCCTTACAGATACCCCCCTCTGGCTCTGCTTTTCCCATACCGACTCTTCTGTTTCTTCAGAGAAGAGAATCCATTGGAATTTCCCTTCCCAGAGACCTGGTTCTACACAAGGAAAAACCCCTAGCTCTGAGATCTAGTTTTCCCTAATGCACACATTCCCTGTCCTAGACCCCCAAACACACCTCATCACCATCCAAAAGCCCAATGACCCCTCAGGGGCAGGCACAGACACATTGTGGGCCTCTCTGAAGCCCAATCAGGTATCCATGTCCAGCCCAGGGGCCACCTCCTCCAAGAAGCCTTCCCAGCCTGACAGAAATTCAGTGTTTCCTTCCTTGTCTGGCAGTAATAGTAATGCGTGCCTTTCTGGTTACAATTCAGTGCATACTTCCTGAACCTTTTACTCGAGCAGGGCTGGTGCACCCTCGCCCCACCCCTTTCCTGACCTCTCACTAGACTGCCCTCCCCCATCCCTGCCCCCCAACCTCCTGCAATAGATTAAAATTTTAGAGGCCCGGCGAACGAACGTTGTGCCCTCTGAACCTACCGCTCCTGCTAGTCATGGCAAAGACACCTACAAACCATAGAACACAAAAAGTAGACTGAATTTAAGAGCGAGGACTTCTGCATGCAGATGAATTCAGTGATGCTGAGCTTTCTTTTTGTTTTGGAGGGGGTGGGGGAGAGTGTGCTCTGGCACTGGTGCCCTAAATCCACCCTTTGGGTAACCTCCCTAAGACTTAAAGAAGACAGGAGATGTAGCACAGAAAACAAGGGCTTTGGGATCTGAGAATCGTAGCGGTGCCCTTGTTGGGTGATCTTTGGACCGCTCAATCTGTTTCCTCCTGGTGAAATGGGGATCATGACCTCCCTCTGGCAAGGCTGTGTGGAGGTTAAGGAGGGAGGAAGCAGCCAGCGGGGCCCTCTGCCTCAGCAGGTCGCTGCCGCTTGCGGAACCGGGTCCCTCTTCTAGGGACCCCTCGGCGCTCCGCATTCCCCATTTCCAGGGTGTCTGTCCGTCTCTCCGACGAGCTCCGGGTCACGGAGGCTCCGCGGCCTCGTTTGCGCCCCCCCCCCCCCCCCCCCCCAGGCTCACTGGCCCAGTGACTGAGCGCCGGGCGGCTGGAAGGCCCTGCCCGGGGTACAGCCAGAGTCGGCCCACGGGGATGGGCGTGCGGACCAGAAGAGCGCGCAGGGCTTCCCGCGGCCCGCAGGCGCGCGCGTGCAGTTCGGCCCCGCGTGGGCGCGCCCTGGCCCCGCTCCCGCCGCCCGCGGCTCGGGCCCAGGCCGGGTCCCCCGTGCCCCGGGGCGCGCCCCACCTCCTGCGCCCCCCCCTCCCCGGGCCGCACTGCGAGGCCCAGGGCGCGCGCGCTCCAGACGCTCCCTCCGCCCCGCGCGGTCGAGGGGGCGCGGGCCTGGGCCTGGGCCGGGGGTGGGGTCGCCGCGGGCTCGGCCCCCTCAGTTCCCGCGCTCGGGCCCCGCCGCGGCCCAGGAAGTGGCCCCGGGCCGCGGCCCTCGCTCCGCCTCCTCCCTCCCGCGCTATCACCTGCAGGCCCGGCGCGCGGGCGGGAGCGAGGGCGCGGGGGGGAGCGCGCGGGGGGGAGCGCGCGGGCGGCCGGGCCGGGCCGGGTCGCGGGAGGTGAAGCGCCGCGAGGATGGCGGCGCGGGGCCGGGGGCCTCCGCCGCGGCTGCTGCTCGCGCTCCCGGTGCTGCTGGCGCTGGGCCCGGCCGCCGCGGCGGCCAAGCTCAACATCCCCAAAGTGCTGCTGCCCTTCACGCGGGCCACGCGCGTGAACTTCACGCTGGAGGCCTCGGAGGGCTGCTACCGCTGGTGAGGCGCGCGGCCCGGCCGAGGAGGGCCCGAGGGGGGGGGGCGGGGGCGCGGCAGGTGCGCGGGGAGGGCGCGGGGAGGGCGCGGGGAGGGCGCGGGGAGGGCGCGGGGCCGGTGCGGAGAGGCCTGGGGGCGCGCGGCTTCCAGGCCCGGCGGGCGGCGGGGCGCGGGGCGCGGGGCGCGGAGGGCGCGGAGGGCGCGGGCGGGGCGGGCGCAGCAGGTGCGCGGCGCGCTCCCGGGCTCCCGGGCTCCCGGGCTCCCTGGCGGCTGCTGGGGGCCGCCCCTGCGCATGGCGCCGCGGGGCCTGCGGGCCGCTGGGGCCGGGCCGGGCCGGGGGGAGCGCGGCCTGGCCCGCCGCGGAGTGTGCCGGTGTTTGCGGGCGAGGAGGGCCCCGGGTCGGCCTCGCGTGGGGAGGGCGTCCGACGCCGCGGAGGGCCCCGGGAAGGGGGAGCCCAGGGCTTGCCCCGGGGCCGGGGTCCACGTTGCTTGACTTCCCCTTGTTGTCCGGGACCCCGGCGGGCCGTGGTCAGGGCCCTGCAGAGCCGAGTCTGGAGACGCAGATTTCTTGACTTTGTCTAGTGGTGGGGGAGCCTCCTCTCCGGCGCCAGACCGGTGTGGGAATTGGGTTTGTGTGGGAAGAATTACACCCGTTCGGCCTCATTGGGAGGAACATTAAACCTGTGATGAAAGGACTCGCGCGGGAAACCCTGGGGACCCATTTTACAGATGAGAAATGAAAGGCAAGGAATGGCTGGTGATTCACCCCAGGTTGTCCAGGGTGAGGTTAGGCCTTTATGCTCAAAACCCAGGCTTTTTTCCCCCAACTCCCCTCCTGGCTTCCTGGGGGAACTCAGGAATCCTGCATTGGGGTGGGGGATGGGATATTGGAAACCCCAGAAAGTAATGAAACTAGAGGCCTCTGCTCCCCGTTTCCTCCTCCCCCGAGACAGAGAGACCTGGCTAGCCCCTGGCTGGGCAGGGCGATGTGGTCCTGACCTTCCCTCCAGCACCTTGAGGAGAAGGCGGCTTCTCCTCCTGCAGGGTGGAGACGGGAGATCAAAGGCAGCTCTCTGGCTGCTGGCCTGCAAGCTACACTTTTTGCCTCTCCCTTTCTTCACCTGTCTTTTGCCAAGGTCAGTGTGGAGGCTTACCAAGGCACGATCTCTGTTACAGAACCAGGTGTGTGTGTGTGTGTGTGTTTTAAGTCTGTTTGTATGTCAGTCTGTGCATATATGCAAGTATGGTCCTCAGAGCCCAGAGCAGCATTCTTCAAGTGTACTACAGCACCTATTTATTTTCTGAAAGTTGGCCTCCTGAAATAAGGCCTTGCTGGGTCAGCCAATTGCATTTTGGGTTTAGTGCCTGATGCACCTGGAGGGTCTTGTTCCTGCCTTGGTATCAGAGGCTGACCTTCAGCATAAAGTCTTCTATATCCCTGACTAGGGCATTGTCTTTTTTTTTTTTTTTTTTAAGATTTTATTTATTCATTCATGAGATACATAGAGAGACAGAGACACAAGCAGAGGGAGAAGCAGGCTCCCTGTGGGGAGCCAGATGCAGGGGAGCCCAATGCAGGACTCGATCCCAGGACCCTGGGATCACACCCAGAGCTGAAGGCAGAGGCTCAACCACTGAGCCACCCAGGTGCCCTCGGGCATTGTCTGGTGTGGGAAGATGAGCCATTAGTCCCTCCTTTCAGGAGATGCAAACCTGCTCTCTGGTTGAAGGTGTCTTTTCTTCTTGACATATGGGCAAGAAAAGAGGAAGCCAGTTTTTGAAAACAGCTGGCTTCAAATGAATTTGTACGCTACTTCCTTTGAGATTCTATAGCTGTGGGGTTTTTTTTTTTTTTTTTCTGAAGTAACCTTTTTTTTTTTTTTTTTCCTTTCCCTAAGTACATTTTCTTTTCTGAGAGAGGCTGGTGGTTTTTAATTTACTTGTATAGCTTCTTAGGAAGAAGGGAAGGGAGGGGGGAAGAAGGAAAAAAAAAGATTCCTAATCTCTTATACATCAGAGAAGTGCTAAGTACCTTATAGCTTGTTTGGCCTCTGATCCATAATTTTTATTGCAAATGTGTGACTGCCTCACTTAAGTGTCTCCTCAGAGGTGTTTTGTGGCTGTGATTTTCCCCTTAACTTCATAGGAAAACCTTCCATCAATCAAGCATTGAAAATATTTATTTTTAGTAGTGCTGTTCCTACTTTGGTCCTCTGCTGCTGTAGTTTTTGAAGACTCCTTTGGAGATTTTAAGAGTTGGCATGCAGACAAGCTATTTATCTGCAGTTATCTAAACCTGGGAGGAAAATAACCTCTTCATCCAAGAAGTTCATTGTTAAATCTGACATGAAAATTAAAAAAATGAAAAATAAAAACTCTCCTGGACATTGGGGGAATTCTTACTTAATCCTTTGAATTTGGTGCCAGGCTCCAAGCTTATAGAAATTACTGCATGCCTCAGCCAGTGGGTGTAAGTTCACTTTTCCTGTTTCTTGATTTTATAGCATCAAATCATTAGACAGTTTTGGGGCCATAGGAGTCATAGAGATCATGTAGTATAAATTGCCCATGTTGTACTCTGAGCCTCAGAAGGAAGGGCTGTGTGTGATGTCATATAAATACAGATGGACCCTGATTAACAATAGTTCCACTTAGATCGTTCAACTTTATAATGAAGGTGCAAGAATGATACTCATTCAGTAGAAACTGTACTTGGAATTTCAAATTTGGATCTTTTCCTAGGCTAGTGACATGCAATATGACACTGTCCCATGGTGCTGGGCAGTGGCGGCAGCCTCAGCTCCAGTTCAGCCACATGATCACAGAGTCAACAACCGATACCCTTATAACCATTCTGTACTCATACAACATTCTGTTTTTCACTTTCAATATAGTATTCAGTAAGTTACATGATATACTCAGTACTTTATCATCAAACAGACCCGTGTTAGAGGATTTTGCCCAACTGCAGGCTAACGTAAGTGTTCCCAGCATGATTAGAGTAGGCCAGGCTACACTATGATCTTTGGTGTGTTTGGTGTATCATATGCACTTTCGACTTGCGATATTTTCAACTCAGGGTAGGTTTATTGGGGCCTAACAGTGTCATAAGTGGAGGAAGGTCTGTGGTGATAGTTTCTGAGTCAAGTGGGAGCTCACAGGGATGCCCCCATTCCCACCCCACTCAGGGACTTGTGGCCTCTGGTGTGTTTGCTAGACACTGATTGAATCCTTCTAGTTGCATTGCTGGTTGTGAGACAAGTTTCTTATTCTTCTTTTGGCTATTTTGTGTTACTGAAAATGTTCTATGAAATATCTTTCATTGGGCCTTTTTTTTTTTAAGATTTTATTTTTTAAGTAATCTCTACACCCAACATGAGGCTTGAACTCACGACCCTGAGATCAAGAGTTGCATGCTCCACTAACTGACCCTAGCTTCTCCAGCTCATATTAAGACTCAAGTATTCTTCTATGGTGCTTCATTGTCTTCCTAAGCTTTGAGTGTCTGAGCACCATTCTGCTTGGTTGCTCTTCCACCATCTGCTTATGCTTTTCCCTGTGATCAAAGTCCCACGGTGTTCTGGTTTCCCCAGTAGGCTGCCCTGTCTTGGAGAAAGTGAGTGTCTTGGGTTGGTTTCCCAGTACAGCCAGAGACGAGGATTTGGTTGTATGTAGTTTGAGAGTGTGCTCTCCTGGGAGGCAGGATAGGAAAGAGGAAGGAGATGAGCAAGGATGTGGTCCCAGAGAAAGTCTGTATGGCCCTTGTGACCCTGTGGAGTTGAATTCCACTTCAGGTCCACCTCCCTTGAGGTGCGGGGGAGAGCAAGCTTTTGAGCTTTTCTTTCACCCGTGATCAGCTGGCCATTGGCTGCTGCAGGGGGAAGGGGGTGTTGTGCAACCTCCCCGGCCTCTGGGTGAGGCAGCCCTCTTGGTCAACGGTGTTTGACTGGATAAGGTTGTGTGTGTACACCGTGAGCTGCATGCAGCGCTGCCCTGGCTGAGGGGAGTTGGATTGACATCCAGGCAGGGCATCCTGCAGCCCCCACTAAACTGCTGTGCTCAGAATTCTCCCCCTTTCCTGCTCCTGAAAGTCTCCCCGAGGCACCCTGGAGCTGCCTGGTGTGTCTGCCAGGCTTGGTCCTGAACCACGGTGCGCTTCTCAGCCACAGGCATAAGCCTTCTTGGAGGAGCAAATGGGACCCCCCTCCTGCTGCATGGGTCCCCACTCGGTGGAACTCGTCATGGTGGGTGTTGTGTCCCATACACCTCAGATCATCCTTGGGAAGCAGTGGGCATGGAAGAGCCAACAGCCCCTCTGTTGACCTGCAGCTGTGCGAGGTCCAAGGCCAGTGGCACCTCTCAGGGCCTCTGGGCCTGCCCCCAGTGGAAGGAAGTGACCAGTCCCCTTGTAGCCTGGGGAAAGTGGGAGAGAAAGGGGGCCTGCCATTTCCTTGGGCTCTTCCAGAAAACCCTCTGCACACTGAGCCAAGTTGGAAAGTCATTCCACCCAGCTGCCTTCTGTTGAGCCCACCGACTCAACCTGCAGGACGGGGGTGTTTGCATGCTGGAAGCTGGATTGGTGAGGAGGCAGTAGGACCCAGGGGACTCTCCAAATTGGAGAGTCAGGCACTAAAATTAAAATAAAGCATTTATAGTGTGGAGGCTTAACCTGAAAAGTGGGTTTAATTCAGCCAGCAGCCCACCAGTGCTCACTGTGAAGAACCAGCCTGCCCAGATTCCCTGGGAGGACAAGCCCTGACCAGCAACACTGATTGCCAGGTGAGGGCTGGGGATCCACTTACCAGGTGATGCGTGTTTGTGACTTACAGCCCATCCGGGCACTACTCCTCATCCTGGGTCATGGAATAGTGGACATAGGCTCCATTCCTGGAGCCTGCAGCTGGTTGGGAGAGTTAAATAATAAACGAAGATGAAAGGGGCTACCTTTTGTGTGGTAATAAGTCTGCAAAGGACATAAAATAGCATGTGTATAGCGATTGCAGAAGAGGGTGATGTGCCATTTTGGAGAACGTGGTCAGGAGAAAACCCTTTTTGAAGCTGGCCTGGGACTTGAGCTCGTATCAGCCAGAGGAGCAGCAAGTGCAAAGGCCTGAGGAGGGGCCAGACTTGCTGGAGGGGCACAGAGAAGGCAAGCTCGGTGAGGGGAAGGGTGAGGTTAGAGAGGTTGGCAGGGGCCGGGCCATGTGGGACCTTGTGGTCCATGGTTAGGAGATAGGAAGTGGCTTGCTGGGGTCAGGACTTGGGCTGTGTTAGCCTGGGACCAGTTGGTTCTCAGGGCCTGGATCTCTGCTCTGCTCTGCATCAGCCTCGGGGGCTACCCGCAGCTCTGGTCCCTGCAGGGCTGGTGGGGCCTCCCTCAGTTCCCCTCATGGACCTGCTGAGGGAGGTGCCGGGAAGTGTATGTTGACTTGAGTTGACCTGGTGCTGGGTTGTTTTCTTCCTGCTTCCTCTGCCAGCCCCTCTGGGTGACTTCCTCCCTGCAGGCCCTGTCTCTGCTGCAGAGGGGCTGGCACGCAGGTGGATGGCTGGTGGGCTGTGCTTTCCCCCGCCCCCACCCACCCCTGTTCTTTGGACATCTCTCACTTCTCCTTTTGGACTCTTGCTTTCTGGCCTGGCGCTCCTGTGTCCTTGAGCCCCCCTGCCCCACTCCTGTTCCTGTGTTCTGAGGAATGGGGAATGGCTCCCCTGGGGCAGTGGGGCCCCAGAGCACCCACCGCGGTCTGTGTGTGAGATTAACCCCTTCAACAGCCACAGTCAGTCTTTAGAGTTCCTCAACATAAAAATGTATTTCTGATGCCAATTTGCTATTTACATTTTTTAAAAAATTATGGTAAGACATACATACTGTAAAATTTGCCGTGTTAGTTGTTTTTAGGTATACAGTTGTGGTGTTTAATGACATTCTCACTGTTGTGCCACCATCCCCACCATCTACCTCCAGGACTTTTCTATAATCCTCAACTGAAACTCTGATCCCATCAGACAGGGAACACCACCCCCTTCCTCCTCCTGCAGCCCCCGGAAGCCACCATTCTGCTTTCTTTAACACTGTGGAATATTTGCCTGTCTCCTGTGAGCAGGGACATTAGCCCAGAATCTTTGCAGGCAGCAGTGCCCCCTCCCCCAGAGCCTAGTCACATTGTTTTGATTCATGTTTGTTTTTATGGTTTACCTGAGATGTATGGCAAATGGTATGGGCTTTCCATTTATACTAGTGATAGAAGGTTTCCTCTCCAAGTACTTTTTCTTTAAAGAAGAATCAATTTAAAAGAAAAAAAAAATAAGGGAAAGATACAAGGGTGTACTTGGATGTGACTGGTCTGGGAGGGCAGCATACAGAAGGGGGGACCTGGAGGTGGGGAGGGATTGGCAGACATGCAGGTGTCCAGCTGGCTCCCCCACAGGCCACAGATGCACATCCAGAGGCTTCAGATATCACACAGGGGGTGTGTGGCAGTGGGAACCAGAATAGCAGAACCCATTTTTTTGCTAATCCCTTTCTATTACTCCCCACATAATCTAAAAACAAAAACCTTTTTGGTAAGAATGACCACTCCCTGTGCAATTTGGGAGCCAGAGATCAGGAACCAGTTAGTGGAAGAGCCACATTCAAAACCCGGTCAAAACCTACCCCAGAGCTGGGGGTGATTCTTGGGTACACGGGGAGCCATGCTGGCGCTTCTTAGCCATTGGTTGGTTTAATAAAACCAATGACACTTTTCAAAAGCAGTCTGAAAGATACAGGTGGGGTAATGATTCAGGAGGGGGTTGAGGCCATCTTCTGCTGGAATCTGGGAGCCCAGGCCCTCCCCATGGGCAGGCCTGATGGGGCCAGAGGCCTTTGGCCCTGTTTTGAAGAGTTGTGTGTTCAGCATAAGGGAGTAGGGCAGCGTCCAGAGCAGGAGTCCAGAACTAGGCTGGACTGAGCTGTTTTTCTGGGAATGTGACCTCGGGCTGGTGACTTAATGTCCATGTGGGGGTCTCCTGGGGTATCAAATGGTCTTTTGTTTTTAAGTAGGCTCCACACCCACCATGGAACCCAATGTGGGGCCCGAACTCATGACCACGAGATCAAGACCTGAGCTGAGATCAAGGCTCCCAAGCTCAACCGACTGAGCCACCACCCAGGCGCCCGTCAGATGGGGGTTTTAATAAGATGTTTGGAGCAAATGAAACATTTGTGGTGCATTTGGCTCAAGCCAAAACAGTTTAAATAAAACAAAGGAATGTTGCTTGGGCTCCTGGCACTGAATTCTGTCCTGCAGGGTTTCCCTGATTGTTAGCAGGACCTGGGTTTCTCAGTCCTCTTGTCTTGGCTCTGGCCAGGTACTCTCCTGGGGAAGCAAGATCACAGTTCCAGCCGTACAACCCCTAGAGGCAAGTCTAGTGGAGCAGAGGCCACATGGCCCTTTCTGGCTAACTCACCTGGGCACATGCTTGGGGCTGAAACCCTCTCTGGCCAGGTGAACACAGAGCCAACTGGCCAGGCCCCAGCCACCTGCCTTCTCGTGTCCAGAGAAGTGTGAAACTCTCTGGAGCCTTATGTGTCTAAGAGTGGAGGAGAGGCACCACTCACGGAAAAGCTGGGTGCTGTAAACTGAAAGATGTGGTTGGAGGCTGGGCAGCCAAAATCCAACATAAGCCCCCTACGGGAGTGACATCCTCCTTGCCTTCTGTTCCATTTAGGGCATTTGGTAAAATTAGGTGTATAATCAAAAACCCTCTCATAAAGAAAATTCCAAGCCCAGATGGCCTGTCTGTAAATCCTATGAAACATTTAAGGAAGAAGTAGTACACATTTTTTATGAACTCTTCTGGGAAGGAGACAAAGAGTGATTATTTCCTAGGCCATTTTTATGAGGCCAGCATTCCACTGATTGCAGACCAGATGAAAACATTACAAGAAAAAGAAATCCGCAGGCCAAAGGTATAACATTCTTTCATAAAATAAGAGCAAATCAAATCCAGAAAAATCTAAAATAGAGTGATGAGTCGTCATGACCCACTGGGGTAAATCCCAGGAATGCAATGTTGGTTTAACTCTAGCAATCAGTGTAATTCACCATATCCATAGAATGAAGAATAAAAGCCATATAATTAGTTGTCTCCATAGGTGCAAAGCATTCAGTGCCCATTCATGATAAAAGTTTGTAGCAAACGAGGAATAGAAGAGAATCTATAGCCTGACAAGGCATCTATAGGACCTTGTACCAGAGTCTTGTGCTAGGGCCAGTGGGGGCAAGGAAGGAACAGGCCACAGACTCTGTCCTCACACTGTCTCTGAGGGAAGTTGGACAGGAAGAGGATCATTGCTGAGCCATTGGCTTGAGCCATATGGGCGTGTTGATCCTTTTGCCTTGAATGCTCTTCTTCCAGATGTTCAAAGAGCCAATGATGGCCTCTGCTTCAGACACATTTGAGGCTGTGTTCATACGTCACCCTCTTGGGGCATCTGGGTGGCTCAGTGCTTGAGCATCTGCCTTTGGCTTGGGGTGTGATCCCGGGGTCCTGGGATTGAGTCCCACATCGGGCTCCCCACAGGGAACCTGCTTCTCCCTTCACCTATGTCTCTGCCTCTCTGTCTGTGTCTCTCATGAATAAATAAATAAAATCATTAAAAAAAAGTCACCCTCTCTGTTAGCCCTCCTCTGACCATCCTCCTGAAAATCACAACCTTTCCTATCCCTGCTTTATGTTTGTTCACAGCCCTATTGTGTAAGATCCTATATTCGCTTATTTGTTTTTTTCTCATTGAGATGAAGGCTTCATGAAGGTGGGGACTAATGCAGATTTTGTACTTTGGTGTACTCCCCAGCACTTAGAACAGTACCTGAAATATGGCATGTGACCCAGTCAGTATGGATTTGGTGAATGAATGAATGAATGAATGAATGAATGAATGTGTGTATTAGGGACCCCATGGAGGACCAGTGGGGCTGTGGGCCTGAGAGGAGAGGTGTGAGGAGGCTTGGGGATGGGTCCATGGAAGAGCTGCCATTTACTGTGAGCCATGAAGGCAGTGCAGCCAGAGAGCTTGAAGAAGGGTGTGTGAAGTGGCAGGAACAGCAGCAGCAAAAGAATGAACGTGTGAGAGCTGGGGTAGGGTGGGGGGAGAGGCGGGCTTCCGAGTAGAGGTTAGACTCCAAGTCCAGTGGCTTGGGATCTTGCCAGCAGTGTGGCCTCAGGCCAGCAACCCTGTCTTGGACTTGAATCTCTGCTTGTGGTTCTGAAGATGTCTGCCTTTGTGGGTGGTGGGGCTCATGGTGAAGCTGCCGTGGGGGCCCTGACAGCAGGGACCAGGGTCAGCCTTCACTCAGGGAAGGGGATGGATAGTGTGAGGCATAAGTGATCACGGTATAGAAGGACCTGCATTGTCTACCTGACTGCCTTCATTCATTTTTAAGATTTCATTTTAAGTAACGTCTGTACCCAAATGAGTCTCAAACTTACAACCCCAAGATCATGTGCCGCATGTTCCACCAACCGAGCCAGCCAGGCATCCCTGTCTAACTTTCTTTAACAAGCAAAGTTCTTGTGGTCAGAACTGTACCAAAGATCCCTCATTTGGGAACCACCTTCTGTTTCCTGAACTTGTGAGCTTCCTATGTACAAGGCCCATGGTAAGAGTTTAATATTTTCTATGCCATCTAAGCCACCCCAATCCTTTGCGGCAGGAATGATGTTTATTCCATTGTGTAGATGAAACCGAGGCCCAGAGAGGTTGAATCATCTGCCAAAGGCCACACAGCTGGTGAGTGGCAGCACCGTGCCATCTTAGGGCCTTACCTGGTAGCAAGCAGACAGCCACGGGTGAGAGAACATCACCAAGTGCTGCTTACCACCCTGCACAGGGGCCCAGGGAAGCCACTGGAGCCTGTCCCGGGGGCCCTGGGGAGTGCTTGTGTGTGAGATGGTGGGACAGACCTGCTGGCCCCTGCCGAGACCTAGGGAGGAAGCAAGTGTGTGCCAGCTGAGGCACCACCAGTCCTTTGTGCGGAGTGGCAGTTAATTTAAACTGGGGAGCAGTGGAAAGATGTACAAGCCAGGACGTGTTTTCAGAGCTGTTTGTATCACTGTGCAAGGCTGCTCTGTCTTTGTTTTTCTGGAAACCTTGGGAAATGGTAGTGGATACAATAGTACCAGAGAGGAGATGTGGCTGGCGTGGCGAGGCTCAGCCCCTCACTCTCCCTGGACCCCATGCCACCCATGCTGTCAAACTGCAGATGCTTTGTGCCCCTGTCAGAGTTGGGCCTTTTTTATGTACGACGATATTGGAATTTACTATTTCAACCAAATGTCTCTCTCTCTTTTTTTTTTGATATTGATGTTGTCTTCAGTATTAACATCTATGAGCTCATGAGTTTAATATAATTTATTTTTCCTTTTTTTTTAAAAAAATTTTTATTTATTTATGATAGTCACAGAGAGAGAGAGAGAGAGGCAGAGACACAGGCGGAGGGAGAAGCTGGCTCCATGCACCGAGAGCCCGACGTGGGATTCGATCCCGGGTCTCCAGGATCGCGCCCTGGGCCAAAGGCAGGCGCCAAACCGCTGCACCACCCAGGGATCCCTATTTTTCCTAAAACAATTTAAAATGAAAGAATAATGATTGAAATACATAAAGAGTCCATTGAAGTCAGTTCATCTGTGTACCACTCCTCTCCAGTGTTGTGTGTGCCATACCCTGGGGAAGAGACTCATGAAGTGGGAGAAATATTGGACCTTTTGTTGCACAGACCTTGTTGTGATCCCTGGCCCTGCCACTTACAGCTGTGTGGCTTTGGGGAAATTGCTGGACCTCTCTAAGCCTCAGCTTCATTTTCCCAGATGGGCATGCTGGAGGATAAGTAATCTGATGGGTATCAGTTTTCAGCTCTGGGCATAACACATGGTGGACAATCCCCTTTGTGATCTTTTTCCATCTCCCTGTATTAGTAAGGATTTTCTAGAGAAACAGGACCAATAGTATATAATTTTATTATATTTAAAGAGATTTATTATAAGGAATTGGCCCATGTAATTTTGGAGGCTCACAAACCCCAAGATCTATAGGATGAGTTGGCAAAACTAGAGACCTAGGAGAGCCAATGATAAAACTCTCATCCAAAGGCTGCAGGCTGGAGACCCAGGAAAAGCTGATGTTTCAGTTTGAGTCTGAAGGCAATAAGCCAATGTCCCAATTCAAAGGCAGTCAGACAAGATAAATTCTTTTTTTTTCTTTTTTGACAAGATAAATTCTTAATTGGAAGAGGATCAGCTCTTTTGGTCTATTCAGGCCTTCAACTGATTGAGTGAGGCCCACTGACATTAGGGCAATCTACTTAGTCTACTGGTTTAAATGTTAATCTCATCCAAAAATACCCTTGCAGAAACACCCAGAATAATGTTTACCCAAGTGACCTCTTGACCCAGTCAAGCTGACACATAAGATTATTGAACTCCCCCAGCACCTTTTTATATTATATTTTAAAGTTTTATTTATTTGGGTAATCGCTATAGCCAGCATGGGGCTTGAACTCATGACCCCAAGATCAAGAGTCACATGCTCTTCCAACTGAGCCAGCCAGGTGTCCCATACTTTTATTTTTTAATAAAAAAATAGTCCCCTGAGGTCTCAGCACTAGCCAGATGTGAGGTGCTCTTGCTCATCATTCCCTCTCTTATCTCCTCTGCCACTCCCTGCCTCTGTGTGCCTGGCTTGGTGTGATTAACTGTTGTATCTCGATAATTACCCGTTCTCCCTCTCTGGAAAAGGTGATTCTTTTGCCAGATCCTGGAAGCAGAAATATGCCAGAATTGCATATGTGTAGCCAGGTCTTCATGCCCAACCCCGGATGGAGCCAGCCTACCCTCCTAGAGCATCTGTACGGTTTTTAAAGCCCACTTGGAGATCTGTGAGATGCAGAGAGAGCACTTCTGTGTATCCAGAAGGGGACTTGAACAGCAGAAGACAGCCAAATTTGGCCTTGGATCACATGTGTGCTGGCCCTGGCCCGCAGCATGGCCCATAACCAGTTCCCTCTTTCTGAGCCTCTGTTTACTTCCCTGTACAGTGAGGGCACAACAGCCATTCTCTAAGTTATGTTCACTGTTAGGGGGAAATATTTATATTTAGAAGTTGAATCATGAGAGTGACAGAGAGAGGCGGAGACACAGGCAGAGGGAGAAGCAGGCTCCCTGCAGGGAGCCCGACCTGGGACTGACTGAAGGCAGATGCTCAACTGAGCCACTAGGTGCCCCTCTGTCCTGGTTGCTGCCCAGTGTTTTTACCCCCTTCCCCTGGCAGTCTCTGTTTGGGCTTCGAGTCCCAAGGGTGCCTGCCTGACACATTCCCAACAAACACTTTCGAATATGCTTTTTCACCTATATTCCATGTGAACCTCACTGTGACAGAGACACACAATTACTGGATTCTGAGGTTCTTTTGTGCCTCTTAAAAGTACCAGCTGAAGCAGGCAGGCCTCAGGATGTCCCAGAAAATGTCAGATAACTGAAAAGAGCCCTTCTGCTGGTAACAGAAACACAACCCTAGGCTGTCGGGGGTTGCCTAGGGGCAACCTGTAGGGGGCTGGCATGAGCCATTCCAGAAGCTTCAGATGCAGCATCCTGGAGATCAGAGAAAATTTGTGGGCGACATGAGCGGGTAGGGGATGTGGCATGGTCTGTTCCAGGCCTGGCCCTCTGCCACATCTGCTGACGTTTCTCGGCACTTTAGTGTTTCTTTTGAGGTGCTTTCTGGCCCTGTTAAGGAGTGTGGCTCCCATTGCCCCAGCTTAGCCGAGTTGAGCAGGTGCAGTGACTGAGGCTGAAGCCTGCTGCCAGCCTGTGCTGGAGCCTGTCTCCCCTGCGTGGGATCCCCCTGTCTCCTGGCTGGGATGCTAGGACAGCCTGCAGGCCTCAGGATGGGGTGGGCACCTCCTTCCAGCTGGAGGTCCAGCATGCTGCTTTGTCTTATCTGGAGGCTGTTATCTGGAGACTTAGCACCCTTGGATCAGCCCTAAAGGTGAAGAGGGGAAACTTTCTCAAGAGGTGCTAAGAGCGCTCAGCACCTGCCAACTCCCAAGCCAGGCCTTGGCAGGGGTTAGAAGATAACCCTGGGACAGGAGGTGGATCGAGAGGAGTGTGTGCCTACCTGGCTCTCCACCTGCAGAGCAGTCCACAGAGCTGGCTGGCCTGGGCCTTTGCCAGTCTCCTCAAGTGGCGTTGAGTGCCTCAGTGTCGCTGGGCAGTGTGTTGGAATGAGGACGTCTGGGATGTGTTGGGTTACATCATAGGTATAATTAAAATTAATTCCTCTATTGCTTTAGTATGGCT
Organism: Vulpes vulpes; assembly: GCF_048418805.1. Classification (NCBI taxonomy): domain Eukaryota; kingdom Metazoa; phylum Chordata; class Mammalia; order Carnivora; family Canidae; genus Vulpes; species Vulpes vulpes. The sequence continues at coordinate 56,928,433 of NC_132788.1, read as the reverse complement.
TTTTTTTTTTTTTTTTAAGATTTATTCATTTGGGAGAGAGAGAAAAAAAAAAAAAGCAGGCAGAGGGAGAGGAAGAAGCAGGCTCCCTGCTGGGCAGGAAACCAAAGTTGGGGCTCAATCCCAGGACCTTGAATTCATGACCTGAGCCAAAGGCAGATGCTTAACTGACTGAGCCACCCAGGCGCCCCTTAATAATGTCTTTTTAATAGGAACTTTTTAAAAAATAGGAATGAATCGGTGGAGCACAAGGTTTTCTAGGGCAGTGAAACCACTAAGTGTGGGTTACAGATGCTGGATACATGTCCTCATACAGACTGCAGCCCCGAGAATGAACTCCCACGTAAACTGTAGGCTCTGGGTGATGGTGATGTGTCAGTGTGGGTTCCCAGTTGTCACAGACGTACCCTCCCTTGAGGCATGTTGACAAGTGTGTGGGGGTTAGAGTATGGGAACTCTCCTTACTTAGCACTCAATTTTGTGTGAATCTCAAACTGCTCTAACCAAGTCTATTAAATTAATTTCACCTGTGAGTTTTGTTAAGGCGATTGTTAAGGCTAAATGTGATCTGCCAGCTTTCTCTCGGACAGGTTCATCTGGACTGAACCTCACCTGGCAGCACGCAGGCCTAGAGGGAGAGGTGGGGTGTTTCCAGCCAGACCTCCAGGCTGCCAGGGCCTTTAGGTGGCAGCCCTGCAAGGGTGGGGGGATGCGGGAGAGAGAATTCCTGATTCCTGGCCTAGCACCGTTCTTACCTGTATTGATTCATTACCCCGGGCTCCGTCTCAGATTAGCTCGCTGCTGTGGGGTAGCGGGAGAAGAGGTAGCTGTCCTTGTTTTAGTCTTGAGGAGACTGAGATTCAGAAAAGTGAGGAGGTGTTTTCAGCCCAGACTGGGAGCCCCCAGGTCTGGCCACCAAGGGGCCAGGGAGCAAGCAAGACATATACCACACTGTTTCTGAAGCATAGAAGTGGGATATGATGAATTGTCTTTTGAAATAAACTTTATTTTTGAGAGCAATTTCAGCCTTCACAGAAATTGAGCCAAAATCACAGAAATCCCATATTACAGAGCACCCCCTGTAACATCCTCCACTGTCAACATTTGTTAGAATCAGTGAACCTACATCGACACATCATTGGCCACCAAAGTCTTTAGCTTACATCGTGGCTCATACTTGGCATCCTATGTCCTGTGGGTTTGGACAAACGTACAATGACTTGTGTCATCATCATCATATCAAACAGCATAGTTTCATGCCCTAAAACATCCTCTGTGCTTGGCGTATTTACCCCCCACCCCGTCTTTTTTTAATTAATTAATTTTTTGTTTTTGTCTTTTTTAAATTTTAAATTGTGGAATAATTTTATTTTACTTTTATTTTTTTAAAAAGATTTTATTTATTTATTCATGAGAGACACAGAGAGAGAGAAAGGCAGAGACACAGGCAGAGGGAGAAGCAGGCTCCATGCAGGGAGCCTGATGCGGGACTCGATCTCAAGTCTCCAGGATTACACCCTGGGCTGAAGGCGACACGCTAAACTGCTGAGCCACCCAGGCTGCCCTGGAATAATTTTAGATTTATAGAAATGTTGCAAAGATAATATAGAGATTCCTTATATCCTTTACCCAGCTTCCCTGAAGTTCATGTGTCCCACAACCAGGAACGTTCATCAAGATGAAGAAATGAACACCAGTGAATAGTCACCAATGTCTAGACTATTTGCATGTCACAGTTTTCCCATGGAGGTTCTTCTTCTGTTCCTGGATGGGGTCCACATTGTGGGTTTTTTGTCCTGCCTTGTTAGCCTCTTCTCATCCGTGTGAGTTTTCTAATTTTCTTATTTCCACACTCGGTTCCACGTGTTTTATATATGTGTGTGTTTGTGTGGTTTAACAGTCTTTGAAAACTATCTTATTTTTAAAAATTTTTTTAAAAGATTTTTTTTTTTTTTTAAAAGATTTTATTTATTTGTTCATGAGAGACAGAGGCAGAGACACAGGCAGAGGGAGAAGTAGGCTCCCTGCAAGGAGCCCAATGTGGGACTGGATCCCAGGACCTGGGGATCACGACCTGGGCCAAAGGTAGACACTCAACCACTGAGCCACCCAGGTGCCCCTGAAAACTATCTAGAGGGGTGCCTGAGTGGCTCAGTCGGTTAAGCATCTGCCGTTGACTCAGATCATGATCTTGAGGTCCTGGGATGGAGCCCCACATCAGGCTCCCTGCTCAGTGGGGAGACTGCTTCTCCTTCTACCCCTGCCTCTCCCCTCTGCTGTGCTCTCTCTCTCTCAAATAAATAAAATCTTTAAAAAGAAGAAACAAAACTATCTTTGAGTCCCAGAGCTGCCACCAGCTAAATGAAGTGTGTTTCTAGCATGGTGTGAGGCGCATTGTCACAGGCACCTCCTCTCACTTTCTTACCTGTGTGTGTGTCCCTGCCCACTTTGTCTTTCCTTAGTCTCTGACATGCTGTTTTCTCAGAAGAAAACCCTCTGCAAGGGGACTGCAGTGCACTTCCTCAGGGGCTTGGGGCTCCTTCCTTAACACAGTGGGTGAGGTTTCTGTTCTGAGTACTTTGAGTGGAGGTGTGGGGATGCTCGCATGGCACTAACACCACAGACGCATGCCGAGCATCTCCAGGCACCCCACCAGCAGCTCGGCATGCGTCTGTGGTGTTGGTGCCATGTGAGCATCCTCAGGTGTGTGAGGAGGTGCTGCTGTGCCTACCTGGCCCTGGAGAGACACCCAACCCGTGACATGCCAGCAGACGTGGAGATGTCTCTTTGGCTACATTTCACACCATTGCTTTTTAATACCAGGCATTTTTTTTTTTCTTATGAGTTTCTTTCTGAATATCCCAGATCGATGGTGTTCCAGTGAATTTAATTAAGCAAAGGACAGGGAAGGAAGCTAAGACTGGAAGAGCCTGCTGTGATCAGGGTGCTGAGTGCAAGCCCTGGGAATGAGTGTTGGACACTCTGCATGGGGGGCCCTCCTTCCCTAGGTCCTGGATTATACTGCCAACTCCCTGAGGGCAACACCTTGTTTTCTCCTCTGTAGAGTGTGCAGCGGACTGGATCGTGCACCTGCTTAAGATCCCCCAGGGGCTTGTCATTGCTTTTGGAACAGATCCAAGCTCTTTGCTTCTGGCCTCTAGTGCCTCCCTGATCTCCGTTCCTGCCATCTCCTTTAAGGATTTTTTTATTGAGATGTACTTGGCATATCACATTGTACTAGTTTAAGGTGTACAACATAATGAGTTGATACATGTGTATATTGCAAAATGATCACAGTAAGTCTAGTTACCACCCATCACATACATAGTTACAGTAAGTTAAAGTAAGTTAAAGGTAAGTTTATCCCTTTTGATCCCCTTCTCCCATTTCCTCCCCACTCTGCCCCACCTCTGGCGACCACCAATCTGTTCTCTGCACCTATGGGTTTGGTTGCTTTTAGAGTTCACATATAAGTAAGCTCATACAGTATTTGTCTTTCTCTCTGACTTGTTTCACTGAGCATGACACCCTGAGGGCCCATCCGTGTTGCCACAAAAGGCAGGATTTCCTCTTTTGTGGCTGAGTAATATTCCAGTGTGATTGTGTGTGTGTGTGTATGTGTGTGTTCCACATTTTCTTTATGCATTTGACAATTGATGGACACTTAGGTTGTTTCCATGTCTTGGTTATCGTGAAGAGTGCTGCAATAAACTTGGGAGTGCAGATATCTCTTCAAGTTAGTGATTTCATTTCCTCAGGATATATTCTCAGAAGTGGAATTGATGGATCATATGGTAGCTCTATTTTTAATTTTTTTGGAGGAACCTCCATACTGTTTTCCAGAGTGGCTGCACCAGCTTGCATTCCCACTAATAGTGCTGGCGGGCTCCCCTTTTCCCACCTCCTTGCCAGCACTTGTTATCTCTTATCTTTTTGATAATAGCCATTCTAACAGGTGTGAGGTAATGATCTCACATTGTAGTTTTGACTTACATTTCCCTGATGATTAGACTCCAAATTTTGAACAATTCTCACAAAAAGCCATTAGCAGGTCAGGGTGTTGGTTAAGAGCACAGGCTCTGGCCAGTACCTCCCATCTCCTTGACCTCAGCCACTGCCCAGCTCCCTGACCTGAGTCTCAGGCCTCAGATCACACTAGCCCTCCTGTTCTTGAAGCGCTCCTGGCTGTTCCCACATCAGGGCCTTGCCTGAAACACCAGATATTTGTGTGGTATTCACTGAGGGGTCTCCCCCAGAGGCTCCCCTGAGCTTTCTGTCTGCAGAGAACTACAATGACACATGCTCATTCAGTACTTTCTGTGAACTATCTGCTCTGCCCATAGCCACTCATTCCCATCCCGCCTCAACTCGGAAACTGTTGTTAGCCTGTGTCATAGGTGAGAAACCATGGCACCAACCTTGGCTCACTCCCCCAGCCATGCTATCCCCTTCATCCTGTTGTTGTCAAGCCCTGTCTCCCAATAGAAAGTCACCTTATAGATGTTACTGGTCTCTCTCCCCATCTTCTCTGTAATGTCAGCTCTGTGCACATCAGGATTTTATGATCGCAATTGTTATCCTTACAGTTGATGATGTCCAGGTTTTATAAGACCTGTTTAGAGCTGTCTGGGTACCTGTTATGTGCCAGGCTCGCCCAGAGGTCAGCAGGGATACACAGCGGTTCCTCCTAACCAGACACCATAGGCAGTTTTCCCACCGATAGAGAGTCATTTCTAGTTGCATAGATTAGTCTTGTAAGGTGACCATCTACTGATCATGGAGATTGTTCCCATGTGTTAGGTGTCCTGTTTAATTTGTTCGGCAGAAATGTGTGTAGAGGTCCCATGCACTCAGGTGATCATTCTCCTATTTGGAGGGGCATCAGCCAGGCCCCATGTCTTCCCGGGTGTGAAGATCCTGGATGCTGCCCACCTTTGTTCTCCGTTTAAGTCTGGGATGTAGCTCCAGATGGGGAATTGCACCTTTGGCTTCTGGGCCCCGCTGTGCCTCTTGGGGGAGCTTCAGAGAGTCAGTTCTTACCTTCTTGTCGCAGGTCATCTACCCGGCCAGAGGTGGCCAGTATAGAGCCACTGGGAGCGGATGAAGGACAGTGCTCCCAAAAGGCAGTGGTGCAGGCACGCCTGTCTCAGCCTGCCCGCCTGACCAGCATCATCTTCGCCGAGGACATCAGTAAGAGCTTTGAGTGCCCTGTGGGAACCCCTGGCAGGGACAAGAGATGGGAATCACCCCACTGAGACCTTGGCCACGTAGCCCGCCCTTGGCAGTGCTTTCTCTTTCTCTTGTTGGGGCAAAGGATGCTCAGGCAGGAGGGGAGGCCAAGCAAGCAGCACCAGCTCTAGTGCCTCCCAACAGCACTGTGTCCTGTTTTCCCTCTCGTGGAGGCTGGCTTTCATTTCTTTTTTTTTTTTTTATAAAGATTGTATTCATTTCTTCATGAGAGACACAGAGAGAGAGGCAGAGACATAGGCAGAGGGAGAAGCAGGCTTCCCATGGGGACCCTGATGTGGGACTCAATCCTGGGACCCCAGGATCACGACCTGAGCCAAAGGCAGATGCTCAACCACTGAGCCACCCAGGCATCCCCTGACTTTAATTTATAAATAATTATTTGTTACCCAGATAACTCCTCTGTGGGTAGAGTCAAAGTGAAGAAAGTTGTTGCAATTCTTTTACTACCCCATATTTAACTTAACATCCTATGGTTGTAAAATGCTTAGAAGACAATTAATGTCATTTCCTGTCATGTTTTCTTCCACTTAACATGATATGAAAAGTTCTTATTTTTATTAGAGCCATTTTTAATGGCTGAATAATATTCCTCATAGGGGGGTTGTCCTGTAAGAATCCCCTTCTATTGGACTTTAGATTGTTTTCAAATGTTTGTTCCAGCATATATAGAAAAGTAAATATGTTTGTACAGAGAACAATTTTGGATTCTTTGAAGCTATTTTCTGCCAAGGATAGATTCCCAGTTTTACATATGAATATTTTTTATGGCTTTTGATGTAGTGCTTTCAAACAAGGTACCATTAACAGTACACAGGTTTTCATATGGTGCCTGGAGAATGGTCACAATGATTTTTTGTCACATGCCATTATTTTTAACTGGAGAATTCTCCAGGTAATGCCATTTATGTATCTTATTTATGGAGCAAGTAAAAAGCTCTGTGCTTGCTCACACAACTCTTTTATTCTATAGTACAGTTGATAGTCTTGTGTGAAAACACCAGTGCAAAGCAAACAAACTCTGGGTGCAGTTCCTAATTTTAGCGTAGGGACAAGCATTCAGAACAGCGTTATCTTTCTGGATTCTAACTCATCACAATGTATCCTGGCCATTTAACTTAATGGTCACACCCCATCAAAACCAGATTTTCTCTGAGGAGTTTTCTCATACACAGCCTAAAATGCTGGTGGTCACCTTGCAAAAGTGCAAGAGGGGTGATGAAAATGCCTCCGAGCCCTTACTCCGTACAGGTCCGCGCTGACTTTGAGAAGGCCTGCGTGCTGGTCAGCAGCTTGGCTTCTGAGGATCACCCGGCTCCATTTCATGGTCGTGGTTTTGTTGGTTGGTCTCATCTTTGCCAAAGTGCAAGAGTACCTGAGCTATGAGACCCTGGAGTGGGGTCGGGGTACCGCCTTCTGTGCCAACCCCTCTATTCCCGTCCCTCCAGCCACGGGCCAGGTCCTGCGCTGTGATGCCATCGTTGACCTCATCCACGGCATTCAGATTGTCTCCACTACCCGTGAACTCTACCTGGAGGACTCTCCCCTGGAGCTGAAGATCCAGGCTCTGGACTCTGAAGGTGAGGACGTGCCCCTGACAGTCTGCTTCTCTGTCCCTCCACGTCTGGCCCTGCTGTTCCCCCGTGGAGGGCTGTTCCAGCCAGGATGGCAGGGTTAGTGCTGGGGAGATGCTGAAGAGGTCAGGACCACTCTGAGTAGCCCCCAGGCCTTGGGAGGTGGCACCCCTTGGCCTCTGCAGCAGGGCCTGTGAGATGAGAGATTCGGCATCCCTGGAGGCAGATTCCATGCCTGTGCACGGGATTGTGCTGGGTAAAGGCATACCTTTGGGAAGCTGACATCCAATGTCTTGGCAGCAATGAGAAGCTGGGAGAGGCTCACTGAATCACCACTCTGGAAACAGTGGGCGCCTTCTCCTTGCCTGGCTTTGAGGGCTGGGGTTGGCTCCCTGGTCCAGACTGCAGGGCACACATGCAAATGTGTGTGCACGCTGGGACACGTCTGTGTGCTGTCCCTTGCACCGTCTTTCACTTTACTTCACTGGATCCAATATTGGATTGTTCTGGGGCTCTTAGAAGATCTGTTCTTGGACTGTCTTGGTTGCAGCCTAACCTCTTGGGAAGCTGAGCAAAGGGAAATTTGTAGGCTAAGATTCCTATGGGAGAAAGTCAGGCAATAGACACCTTTCAAGTGAGGGATCTCACAAAACTTAAGCCCAGTCCTTGCCTTACCTTGTCTTTGAAATCTTCCCTGACCTCTCCAGCTCCCTCTGCTTAAAAATAAAGTTCTCTAGATCAGAATTTCCCAGCTTGCTAGTATCCACACTTGGGGCTGGATAATTATTTGTGGTAGGGTCTGTCTAGGATGTTATAGGATGTTCAGCAACCTCCCTGGCCTTTACCTATGAAAGGTAGTAGAACTCCCCAAGTTTTGAGGACCAAAAGTATCTCCAGCCTTTGCCAGATGTCCCCTGGGGACAAAAAATCCCTGTTCTAGAGCATCTTTCAGGTCTCTCCTTCCTGTCTATTCATTTATCAGATAAGCTGCCTCACTTTTCTGAACTATTTTCTGGTCTATGAAATTGAGATAGTGGTGCTTATCGGGGGCAGGGGGGCTGCAAGGATTTGGTGAGAAGTGTGTAAAGGGCTTAGAGCTGGGCAGCCTGTAGTAGGTCTCAGCGAGCCAGGTGACACCTGAGCAGTTCTACCTGCTGGGCATCCTGCCAGGTGCTGGGAAGGAAGGGCTGGCTTCTGTCTCAGTAGCTCAGGCCATGAGGGGCCACATGCATCTCAGTAAGTGCTGCTTGTCATCAAATCCGATGTGAGGCAACCTCAGGGAGGGTTGGCAGTTGAGTGTGGGGGACAGAGGTCAAGACAGCTTCTTAGGGACATGCTGTTTGACCAAGTCATGAGGAGTATGGTGTTTGACCACCTCAGAAGGCCATTTTATTCTGGAGGAGACTAAACTTGAAGCAGGTGCCATGGTGGGGGATGCAGGATGTAAAGGATCTTGCATGTCAGACATGGGGGTTTGCATTGGTCTGAAAGCAGAGGGAGCCAGGGAAAGGGTTTGTGCAGTGAGGTGATAGGAGCAGGGTTCTGTGGGAATTACTCAATGATCTTAGGAACAAATGACCAAGCTTGAGGCCACGCTGAGGCCAGGCACTCCTCTGAGCACTTTGCATGATCTAACCTCATTTCATATCCAGATGATGAATCCGAGGCACAGAGTATGAACACACGTGTATGCAGGGAGAAGACATGTAGTTAGTGTGTAGCAGAACCAGAGTCTAAGCTCCAGCCTGGCCCCTAAGTCCACTCTCTTGGCCAGTGCTCTGCAGACTTTTCCTGTGAAGGGCCATATAGCATATGGCCACACCGTCTCTGGTCTCCCGCTGTTGCTCCAAAGCAATCATAGAGGATGCATAGTGACTGTGTTCTAATAAAAATTAATTTACAGAAACTAGCAGTGTGATGTGGTTTGCCAAGCCCTGCTCTTGACCGCTCTGTTTTATTTCCTGTCTTATGTTACTTTTAAAAAAAGATTTGTTTATTTTTGAGATTCATATACCATGAAATTCATCCACTTAAAGTGTACAGTTCAGTGGTTTTTGATATATTCACAAAGTTGTACAACCATCACCACTAGGTAATTTTAGAACATTTTCATCACTGCAGGAAAGAAACTCAGTACCCTTGAGCAGTTCCCATTCTTTCCTCTCTCCAGCCCCTGGCAGCTGCTGCTTTTAGTGTATATAGATTTGTCTATTGTGGACATTTTATATAAATAGAATCATACAACGTATGGTCTTTTGAGTCTGGTTTCTTTCACTTAGCATAATGTTTTCAAGGTTCATTCATATTGTACTGAGTATTTCCTTCCTTTTTATGGCTGAATAATATCCCATTGTATGGATAGAGCACATTTGTTTATCCATTCATTTGTTGATGGACATTTAGGTTGCTTCTACCTTTTGACTGTTGTGAATAATGCTGCTTTGAATATTCATGTGCAAGTCTTTGTGAAGACAAAGCTTTTCATTTCTCTTGGGCGCATACCCAGGAGTAGAATTACTGGGTCACAGAGTAACTCTATGTTGTCCTAAAAGTAATGGCCAGGACAGCCCAGTTTTCTGGAGCTTTTGCCACGCCCTGCTGTGCTTGGCTTCTGAGATCTCACAGGTGGGATGGGGTGGGACCTGGGGCCTGTCAGACTCTAAATGCCTTGCCCTTTGCACTGTAGAAAGAGCTTTTCTAGATTTCAGATGTTCTTATTTGGGTTACTGGGCAGACAGATGAAGACTGTGGGGAGGGGGACAACAGAGCATGGTGGGGAATGTGGCAAATCTGAGACCATGATCCTTTCAAGAAGGCTAAGCAGAGGAACTGGGGCCCAGGAGGCTGGATCAGTAGACTTTTCAATAAGCTTGGAAGCTGGATATATATATATATTGCATTTCTTAATTTGAAACGATGAGAAATAACCCAAAAATGTAAAAGCAGCGTTGTGTAGGTAAAAGCAAAGCCACAGCTCCTCAGAGATCTGGTTTTAGACCTACTGGTTTCTATCTCCCACCCTGTTGTAGGGCATCTACACGGAACCAGACCTTGTACTTACACTAAGAAGGTCTTTGCAGACTGTTAGGACCCCCTCTGAGTCCTATCTCCAAAATCATCGCCCAGTCATCGGTTAGGCTCTGCTTGTCCTGACATCTGGTCAGAAGGCTCACGGACAGCAGGCTGAACTTCAGAGCTAAGGCCAGCTTGGGTGGCTTGCCATCTCCTCTACACTGGGACCCTGGGAATCTCGGCATCCAGGCAGAGACAAGATGCTGCTCTTCATCCCCAGCTTCTTTCTCTGCAGAGGGAGAGTAAGGAGGAATAAATGACTCCAGTCTCGCCTAGACTGTAAAGTACTTGTTGATGTGAGGGGTGGTGGTGTCACATGCTACCCTGGGCCTGTCATGAGCAGTCAAAGGCTGGAGGTGCAGTGGGAAGAACACGAGTGCTCACCTAGGACTTGGGTTCACATCCCAGGTGAGCCCTTCATGGTCATGTGACCCTGACCCTGTAGGCCTCAGTTCTTCTTTCCTGAAATGGAGGCATGACACCTGCTTTGCAGAGGGGTGGTACTGACTGTGTTTTCCCCTTCTCCTGGACCCCAGTTAACTCTGCTGCATTTCTGCCCCCCCCCCCCCCCATCTGCTCTTACAGGGAACACATTCAGCACCCTGGCTGGGCTGGTCTTTGACTGGACAATTGTGAAGGACACGGAGGCCAATGGGTTCTCAGACTCCCACAATGCCCTGCGGTAAGAGGCGCCTCACCTTTGCAGGAAAGCAGGAAGGGGTCTGTCCGTTGGCTCCTTGTAGGCTGGGGTCTTTTATCATCATCATCAACCTCAGCAAAGGAGCCCAGGGCAGTTCCTAGGATGCTGGCCAGCATTCCCCATGACTGATGAAGGAAGAGTACTGTGGCTCACATGGCTGTGTGGGAGCCTTGCCGCTTCTGCAGCCCACTGGTGGGCCGTGGGAAGTTGTCAAGGAGGCTGGCATGTCTGGCTGTGAAAGAGAAAATTTGCCCCAGATAACGGAAGCTGCACAGGGTGCAGGAAAGGGTTGCATATGGCCTCAGAGGGCAGTGAGAGGGGAGATAGGTTGTGGCTAGGAAGACATTCCAGCAGTGACAGCCCTTCCCAGGAGCAGGAGGCTATGTTCCCCAGCACTGGAGGATGCAGGTGGATTCCTTACAAGATGGGCTCGGTAGGCATCTTGACTCACTCAATCCCTCCAACAGCTGTATGGACTCCCATACGCCCATTGTTGCCATCTTTTAGACATAGAAATGAAAGTTTAAGCCATTTGTCAGGTGGGTAAGTGGTGGAGCTAGAATTTGGACTCAGATCTACATAAATATTCACTATCCAATATGATAATCACTAACCCAACCTTGGCTATTTAAATTTAAATGAGATAAAATGAAAAATCCACGTCCTCAGATGTACTGTGTTTCAAGTGTTTGTTAGCTATGTGGCTAGTGATTACTGCACATTGGCCAGAGCAAATGTGGACCAGAAAATCCTGTTGGCCAGTGCTGTGCAGACCCAAGGTCTGGGCTTGTATCCCCTGCTATTGCATATTGTATGCTGCATCGTCTCATGCCTTATTAATAAAATTTTAAAGTCTCTTGGGGATCCCTGGGTGGCTCTGCGGTTCAGTGCCTGCCTTTGGCCCAGGGCGTGATCCTGGAGTCCCGGGATCGAGTCCTGCGTCAGGTTCCCGGCATGGAGCCTGCTTCTCCTTCCGCCTGTGTCTCTGCCTCTCTCTCTCTCTCTATGTCTATCATGAACAAATAAATAAAATCTTTAAAAAAATAAATAAAAAAGAAAGTCTCTTCTAAGGTGGGTCACTTAGATGGCTCAGTGGTTGAGCATCTGCCTTTGGCTCAGGTGATTCTGGGGTCCTAGGATTGAGTCCCACATCAGGCTTCCCCACAGGGAGCCTGCTTCTCCCTCTGCCTGTGTCTCTTCCTCTCTCTCCCTGTTTCTCATGAATAAATAAATAATCTTTATTTAAATTTATTTATTTTAAATCTTAAAAAAAAAGAATAAAGTCTCTTCTAAAGGAAGTCAGTTTTTTTAGTATTCCCTTACAGTCTTTATAAAATTTTATTTTATTTTCAGTATAATTAACATATACTATTATATTATAAAACTTGAAACTATTATATTAGTTTTAATATTTATTAATAATTAATATTTATTTAATAATTATTGAAACTATTATATTAGTTTCAAGTGTACAGTGTGGTGATTCAACAGGTATGTACATCACCTGGTGCTCATCACAACAAGAACCCTCCTTCATCTTCATTACCTATTTCCCCCATCCCCCCTCCCACCATCTTCCGTCTAGTACCCACAAGTTCTCTATAGTTAAGAGTCTCTTTCTTGGTTTGTCTCTCTCTCTCTCCTTTCTTTTTCCTTTGCTTGTTTATTTTGTTTCTTAAATCCCACATGTGAGTGAAATCATATGGTATTTGTCTTTCTCTGATGGACTTATTTCATATAGGATTATACTCTGTAGCTCCAGAGGAAGAGTTAATTTTGAAAAAAAAATTCACAGCTATTTTCAGCCTACAGAAAAGTTGCAAGTGTAGTACAAAAAGTGGTGTCCCTCCCTGAACCATTGAGAGCCGACCTGATGTCCCTAATTATATTAGTGTACATTTACTATCAGTAACAACATTTTCCAGCATAGCCACCATGTCATCAAAATTAGAAGATTAACACTGATGCCTACTGTCATTAGCATTCATTCAGGCCTTGCCAACCTACCCCAATTTTATCCTTCATATGAAGCAAAAAATCCAGCCAGAGTCACTTGCCGTATGTTGTCCTGTCCCTTAATCTCTATCAGCCTGGGACAGTTTTTTGTCTTTCTTTTTTTTGGGGACCTCAATACTTATGAAGATTATATAGTCCAGTTATTTTGTAGAATGTCTCTCATTTTGGGATTATCCAATACTCCCTCCTGATTAGCCTCAGAGCTTTGCATTTTTGGCAGGAATATCACAGAGTTGAGCTTCTGTGTTCTCCTGATTGCATCTTATCATGATTTTGTGGGTCTATCTCTGATGATCTTCACTGTCATCACTTGCATTAGGTGGTGTCTGCTGGGGTGCCCCCACTGTGAAGTCACTGTCTTACCACTTTCTAATTAGCAAGTATTTTGTGGGGAATTAAGAGTCTGGTCTTTTATCTACACCTTTAAAAGTCCAGCTCGGGACTTTGGGGAAATCTCAGGTCAGCTCATGACTGTTCTCATGGCAGACATTCTCATGCCCTGACACTGCGAGCTGGGTTGCCCTTTTGGGTCAGAGGTCTTTGGGGGGATAGGACCCTCAACCTTTGTCTGCCAAATGAGCTCTAGAATTTCTGGCATCTCATAAAGCCAGGAACATGGGCTGCGCAGTCAGAGACTTGGATTCCCATCCTGGCTGGGTTGCTTCCTGCCTGTTGGCTTTAGTCAAGAACGCAGCCCATCGGGGCATCAGCTTCCTCCTCTATCAGAGGGAGGGGATTATTGTGCCTACCTCTGAGGGCAGCTGTGTGGGTTAGCATGGTGACCGGTATTCAGAGCCCATCTCTGGGCCTGACGCACACTAGATATTCAGAGAATGCTGGTTCCCTGCCCCATTCTGTGCTGCCAGGTGTGTTTCCTGTCACAACAGCCCCCTGAGCTTCCAGGCACTCTGTACGTGGGCTGAATGTTAACCAAAAATCTAAGGTGCTAAGGCATGTTGCAACCAGAGTGTCCTGGATTTTCATTAAATCCAGGATGTGACAACACCTAGTAAAACCGGGCAAGGAAATAAATCACAGCATAGTACAGCACCCGGCAGGTCTTGGGGAGAATGAAAGCGTGTCCAGTGGACTGCTCTTGTTCAAGTGGAGAGGCGGGCTAACTTATAAATCACAGGCTGCAAAAGAGACTATTGGAAAGGGTCCCTCAAGCCAGCCCTGCTTCCTGCCGACCCTCCCCAGTGTCACCACATCCTGACTTCTCTTCCACCTGGGGCTTCTCCCCATGGCCTAACCCCAGGGGCGAGAAGATGGGTGTGATCCCCTCTTCCTGACACTTCAGAGGGAGGGTCATTGAGAATCATTTCCCAGTGGCAGGAACTGGCCCAGAGGTGTGGGTAGAATGTAGCAGGGAGCCCCGGGAGCCTGGTGGGCATTGCTGGCACCACCCCAGCTGGGTCCATGGTCTTGGGCCTGCTTCTTAGTTTCCCTGGGCCTCACCTGTCACATCTATGAGAGTGAAGCATTTTGACTAAACAGGTGGTCCTAATATTTCAGTGTTTACCATAATCACATGCAGATTTTGAGAAAAGGCACAGTGCCAGTCTCATGCAGACTAAGGCCTGGGCCAGAGGCCAAGAATCTGCATTTTTCATGAAGAGGTTGGCAATTCTGATGTAGGAAGAAGTTTCAGGGACACATTTCTGAGCAGCACTGGGTAGGGCACCACCACTTATTTCAGCGTCTGGCCCCTACTAGGAGGTGCCAGTAGACAGTGAATCTGTTAGGGTCTTTCCTTCCCCAATCAGGTCTGATGATACTTTCCTTTTCCAGAATTCTCACATTCTTGGAGTCTACATACATCCCTCCTTCCTACATCTCAGAGATGGAGAAGGTGGCCAAGCAGGGGGACACCATCCTGGTGTCTGGGATGAAGACTGGGAGCTCCAAGCTCAAGGCACGCATCCAGGAGGCCGTCTACAAGGTGGGACCCTTGGGCCCGGGAAGTGCTGGGCTTCCTGGGGGTGGCACCAGGCTGCCTGTTCCCACTCACGCCTGTGCACACATTTAGGAGTGGAAATGAGTTGCTCTACTGTGAAAGTTTCACTGTTCATGAAATGGGAACTTCAAGGTGTGATTCCATATTTCTGTTTGTTGGGTTTGGTGTGTGGGGACCACAGCTTTTGAGAGAGGTAGTTGGAGGCCAGAGTACACCACCTCCAGAGTCACAAAGGAGTTGATGCGTTGTCACTTTTGAGGGAGGTCTAGGAGCAATGGGATGTTTATTAACTAGCTGATTTTCAGCAAATACTCTCCTGTCCTAGTATAGGGATGCATCCAAGCATTTGGGGCTCTGAAAACACTGGGGATTTCCTGGTGTCCTCCACACTGTCTCTGAGCCCCATTTCGAGCCCTGAGACTGGTGGTCCTAGCTGTACAGGGCTCAAGCTCCTTACCTCGCTGTACTCCAAATCACCCTGGCCTCACTAGCACCTGCATGTTGTGGGCACACGTCTGCCCTGCCCTTGCCTCCTTTGAACTACAACCGTGAGATCTTCCTTTTGTTTGCCTGGTTCCTAGAGCTCATGCAGGAACAGTGCAGCACTCCATTTGCCCATTGAATTTCTAAAGTGACAGATGAGAGAACTCCTCCTGATTCATTCTTTAGTGGTTTAGCTAGTAGGCCGGGGGTCCTGGAGGCTTTTAGAAGTGCGGGACATGCCATATTACAGGGGTTAGTCCTGCAGTTAGTGTTTGGAGATCATTTGCCTCTTTTTATTCTGGGCCCCCGAGCCCAGCCTGTCTACCTCTGTCCTGCCTGTTACCTGTGTGCTTCCCTGTCTGCCGTGCTGGGCCACAGAGCTGGGCCCCAGGGCTGCTTTTTTTCTCTTTGGATGAGTCAAAGACATATTTAACTTACTAGTAAGTGAGGAAACCTTTAAGACATTACAGCTGCAGCAGAGAACCCCAAGAATTTAGGAATTCTTGAAGCAGAACTGGTCAATATCCACAGGACAACAATTGACTGCACCTCCACCTGAGATGGTGTATTTGCATGTCTGTGGATGAGAATCATTTCCTTTGCCAAGTTTTCTCCAATTTGAAGAGTTGCCAGGTGGGGGCCCAGGTAGACTCTGGTAACCCGAGGGGTGCGCTGGACTCCAGACTGGTGGTCTTTCTCCCATTTCAAGTCTCCCATGTCTTTTCTTGATGAGGAGGTCACGGCATTGGGGGGTGGCCAGGGGGGTGCTGAGCACTCATCAAGGACATACATCTCTCCCCTTCTCAGGTTTGCCCTGGCCTTTGGGCTTTTGTGGGTGGCACCCCCGAGCCCCTGGTGGCCATAGTATCCATGGATACCACTCCTCACTTTTCCAGTGGTTTAACTATTATGATTGTATGTTGAGCTGTAATGTGCATAATGTAAAGTGATGTGCTCCATAGGGTTTGGCAGTAGCCACTAAACATGTGCCTAGTATATGCACAGGATTCCCCTGGGGCTTTGGGGGTCTGAAGGTATGGGGCTATGAACATTGCCTTGTTTTTTCACCCCTAACGTCTCTGTCCCCACATAACAATCCTGAGAAGTTCTAGATTCTTTTTCTTGACCACACTACTCGCTGTTCCCCAACCCCACCTCACTGTTTTTCAAGACCTGAGCTGAGATCAAGAGTCAGATGCTTAACTGACTGCACCACCCAAGCACAATACTCCCCCCTCACTTTTTCTATCCTCCTCTTTCTTCCAAGCATGTGCGCCCTGCAGAGGTCAGGCTGCTGATTTTGGAGAACATCCTTCTGAACCCAGCTTACGACGTTTACCTGATGATGGGGACCTCCATTCGCTACAAGGTGCAGAAGATCAGGCAAGGGAAGATTACAGGTGGGTCATGAACTCAGCATGGTAATCATGGCAGAGGCTCCCCTTTTTATGGTAAAATACACATAATAAAGTTTACCATTTTAACCATTTTTAAGTGCACAGTTCAGTGGCATCAAGTGTACTCACATTGTGGTGCAATCATCGCCACCTTGGCTATCTGGAGCTTTGTCATCTTCCCAGAATTGAAACTGTTTCCATGGATCACTTGCTCCCCAGCCCCTGGCAGCTACCATCCTACCTTCTGTCTCTATGGATTTGACTTCTGTAGGGATCTCAAAGAAGAGGAATCCACCATATTTATCATTCTGTGACTGGCTGATTTCACTTACCCATAATGCCCTCAAGGCTCATCCTTGTTGTAGTATGTGTCAGAATTTCCTTCCTTTTTAAGGATGAATAGTATTCCACTATGTATATTAATGTTTTGTGACCAGAACACAAGATATCAAGGGTCTCAGGTACAGGAGTATCACCTGTCCAAGGGCTTTGACATGTGTTCAGGCAGGTGCCGCCCCCAGGTTGGAGGGTCACTCTGTCTGTGATGCAGAGTGTTGTTTAAGAAGCATATACAGGCTTCAGTATCCAAGAAACTCGGGTTTTGTTGTATAGATGGGGTCCTGAAGGACACCGTGTCACCTGAGAGCAGTGGATCTGATCAGAAGTTACAGTGTGGCAGAAGACTCTGCCCCTCAGGCCATGGAAGCTGAGAATGGGCCCCTTCTGGGTAGGAAGCAGGGCAGGGCCTCTTGGTCAGAGATCTGAGAGCTATGCCCAACCAGGGAAGGCAGTCACCATGGTAAGGGTGGGTGATTTAACGGAGAGGTCTTGAGAGCTCACCCTGAGTTAGTTCAGGTGTCATAGTCCAGAGGAATGACACATCTCAAGGGACCCAGAAAACTTTGGGTTGAGTCACTGACCCTCCATAGAAGTCAAAGAGTAGAACACACAAAAGATGCCCCAGGGCCAGAAATAGGAATGTTGCCTCCCTTTTATCAGTAGGGAAACGAGATAGAAAGTTTGTTCAAAAATGATACACAGCAAAGGTCTACCATGGACAAGTCATACAGATGGAAACTGTCCATTTGTTTTAGATGGATTGGGCTCGTTTTCTTTTAATTGAGATATAATTCACATCACTGTTGTTTTAAACAAGGTGACTAAGCAGGGAAGTCAGGAGTGATGGCCTTACAGGGATGTGAATTTCAGCTGCTGTCTCACATGGCATCCCTCTTTGGCTCAGAATTCTAGGTGAGAGGCCAGCCACCTGGACTTATTAGCATGCAGATCATTGTAACCCCAAATTTATTCTCTTTCTTTTTTTCTTTTTTAAGTTTTCTTTCCTTAAACGTGATTTTCTTCTTTTCTTCCATATCTTTATTTCCCTTCTGGCTGCCTCCCTTTATTGGGTGGCTTTCTTTTCTTTCTTTCTTTCTTTTCTTTCTTTTCTTTCTCTTTCTAGATTTTGTTTATTCGTGAGAGACAGAGAGAGGCAGAGACCTAGGCAGAGGGAGAAGCAGGCTCCCCTCAGTGAGTCTGATGCAGGACTGGATCCTTGGGACCCTGGGATCACGCCCTGAGCCAAAGGCAGATGCTTAGTAGCCACTGAGCCACCTACATGCCCCAGGTGGCTTGCTTTCTTCCAAGCCCATTTATTGAGCACCTACTTGGTGCCATAGTCTGCTGGGTGCTGCATATGCTGCCTGGGTTCCTAGAGCACACAGCCCAGTAGCCAATCTGGTGATTACTCTGCAAACTTCTTACAGGTGGGAGCAGGTGAGGGAGAGAGGGGCCCTTGGAACTTATAACAGGGGTATGTGTGCTCTTAATGCAGGGCAGCGTTTCCAGGGTAGGGGCAGGGCACAGATCTCCCCACTCAGTCCTCAATCCCGTTCGTGTTTGTACTGTTTGCAGATAGCTGGCATAGGAACCAAATTATCAGGCAGTACAAAGTGTGGGAAGGCCATGCTGATTGAGGGAATTGGTGTCTGAAATAACTTGAGAAGTGGAACGGTGGAAGTGGCAGAGAGAAAATGCACAGGGGCAAGGAGAAACACCTGTATAGGCTGGTGTCGGTGACCCAGGTATCAAAGGGTCTTGGAACTCAGCACACCCTTGGGCCATGGCTGCCCAGAACTAGCTCACATGGGCTGTGTGAGCAGGGGCTAGAGCCAGAGGCAGGGGAGTGAGCTCCTCATCCTCCTTTACTCAGATCCACTTCTCCAGGAGCTCCATGGTCATCCCTGGAGCCTACCTAGAGTGGGTTAGGGGCATTAGAAGCACATCTGAAGGGTCAGCCAGGGTTGGGAGGGTCACAGAGCCTGTCTCCTGGAGGCATGTGGGCCTCCTGGCTTACGGAAGGGTAGCCTTGGGGATGGCCCTTTACCCTCTGCAGATGGCAGATGGGCTGTTCTGGTGCCCCAAGAACAGCCTTCCTATTTTTACAGATAGACAGTGACCCTTAGCATCTGCAAAGCCTTCGGTATTCAGTTCCTCTTACAAGTAGTGAGTTCTGCATTATAAGAGGTATTTCAGGAGTCCAACGCCCCCCCTTATTTTCATTGTCTTAGGATTTTGTAATTATCTTGTGCAAGATCTTTTGAGAACCGTATATTCATTTCCCAAAATGGCCTATTCATTTGGAGAACTTTAAATAAGGGAGGAAGCTAGTATTTCATGAAGCAGTATAAAGTACTACTTTATTGAGCAATGGCATTATTTTATTATGGCATGGATCTTCCATGCACTGCTGCCATATTATGAACACAGCCCAGCTCGGCTGGGCTTCCACCATGTAGAGGACAAGGAGATGGTCTGTGTATACACTAGGGATTCTCAGTTCCAGCGTGCACTGGAATCACCCAGAGGGCCTGTTCAAACCCAGAGCACTGGGCCCAGAGTTAGGTTCAGCAGCTCTGGGGTGGGCCCAGTCATTTGTAGTTGGCAGGTGTTGCTGATGGTCCAGGGCCCACACTTTGAGAACCTGCTGCTCCAGGGCAAATTTGGGGGGACTTACTACAACACACAAAAGACACCCTAACACAGGAAGTGGACCGGTTGCCTCCCTTTTTGAGTTCCCATCAGAATTCTTGGGAATTCTGAAATTCCTCCTGGCCCTTGTGCTGGATGCCTCCTGTGGCAGGTCCTGAGCTGGGACCAGAGAGGAATGGTGAGGAGGGGTGCTGTCTGTGCCTCTTGGTGTTCTCTCTTCTTTCTCTTGCCGGGGTGTAGGGACATGGCCACCACACCTGCAGGCTCTGTGAGCAGGTGGCTTGGTAGGAAATTTGACAGACCAGGAGGGGTCATGTAACAGTGCATCTGAAACTAATGATGCATTGTATGTTGGTTTGTTGAATTTAAATTAAAAAATAATAAAGAGGGACACCTGGGTGGCTCAGCGGCTGAGCATCTGCTTTTGGTCCAGGATGTGATCTTGGGGTCCTGGGATCGAGTCCTACATTGGGCTCCTCTGCCTGGGTCTCTGCCTCTCTGGGTGTCTCTCATGAATAAATAAATAAAACCTTTAAAAGAAAAAAGTAATAAACAACAGTACTCCTGCTCTCTTTGGCTTGAATCCCAGCTCTGCCACTCCCCACTATAGGACCTCCAACGGACTTCTTGTCCCAGTTTCCACAGCACCACCATCTTGAAGGCGTGGGCATCAGCAGTACCCGTTTCAAGGGTGGTTGTAGGATAGAATGAGGGTGATGTGCACATAAAACACCAGTCACAGTCTTGCCACGTCTTAATTTTGTGGTCAGCAATAGCCATTTATATCAAAAGCATCCGTGATCATTACCCCTAGGGTGTAGAAGATTGACGCAGAAGTGGTGGGTTTTGTAGGACCCATTATTTCCTGGGGAAATCGTTTTTCATGCTGGCCCAGATTGAGTGACTTCAACATGACACAGCAGAGAAACATTGATGGATGGTGAGGATAGCAACAGAGAAAATTCTTTGCAAATCCTAGACTGAGCTCCCCAAACCTGGTTGGGAAGCCATGGATTGGTACTCTTTTGGAACCCCCCAGAGGCTTTATGGCTCCCGTGAGCCCCATCCTGGGCCCCTTAGTGCAGCAGCAGAATTCACTGAACTCCTGTATTCTGCAGGTAGTCTGCAATTGGCGTCAGAGGCTGTGCTTAATTAAAAAAAAAAAAAGTAGTTTATGGCAATCACTAAAAAAACTGATTGCTTCTGAAAATTCATGGAGAGTGTCAGTTTTGTCCACAGGCATGGAGAATATGTTAAATTTTAAAGTGTTGAGAAAATTGTAACACTGTATGTTAACTATACTGGAATTTTTAAAAAGTGTTGAAACTTAGCAAGAAAAAAAAAAAATCAAGCAGTAGTACTCATAGCTGGGTCCAGGGATTTGGAGTGGGACAGGCATACTGGTTTCTAATGTTTCCTCTCTTTGCTCTTGTCTCCCCAACTTTGTGCCTCTTTGGTTCTGGGCGGCTAGAGCTGTCAATGCCTTCCGAGCAGTATGAGCTCCAGCTTCAGAACAGCATCACGGGCCCTGAGGGAGATGCGGGCCGGCCCGTGGCTGTGTTGGACCAGGACACGTCGATGGTCACCGCAGTGCAGCTGGGACAGAGCAGCCTGGTTCTCAGCCACAGGAGTATCCTTTGCCCCTGGCCGATCTGCAAGTACATATGGGTGTCCTGTGCAGGAGATCTGCTGTTTGGAAGTCATTTTTTCTTCCTGAAAGCTTGGCGAGGCTAAAAATAACCCTGTTTTCCCTCAAGGTCTGAAAATCAGAAAGAACCAAAATAGCAACATGGCTGTATGGAATCACTTACCTCTGTGGAGAGGCTCTGGGATGGGAAGTGGTGGCAGGAGCAGAGCTTCACTCCTCTCTCCTCACTCCTCGCCTCCAGAACCTTCTCTGGCATGACCATCCTCATCTGAGGGGCCTGGCCAAGGCTCTTTTCCCTGTGGGTTGTCTGTCCTAGACTTATTCGTGCTATTTCCAGTGTCCCTTGGAGAGATCCTCCTCTGCTAGTGTAGGAAGAGTGGCGTGGCCTCTGATTCTGGAACTCGGCTTCATTGTACTTGGCCTCAGGCAAGGGGGTATTCATCCTCTCTCCTACACCTGTGATGTCTTGATGGTAATCAAGCCATCCATACCAAGCTGAATGCTGCCAGCTGGTCTGTTTTCCTTCTTCTGTTTTGTTCCTTAAGTGAGAATTCAGGTATCCGCATGCAGGGTGCTTCCAGGTTACCCAACAGCACCATCTACGTGGTTGAACCTGGATACCTGGGTGAGTTTGGTCATCATGTGTCCTCCTGGATGTTATTTATAGGAGCTAAAACTATCTTAAGACTGTTAAAACGATTTACAGGAGGAGTTAAACAAAATGAATAGAGGCAACAGCTCCCCAGAAAATGCTTCACACTGGCCTGCTCGAGCCAGTTCTCGCCAGGGCTGCTCCCCAGTCCTTCCTGCATGATGTGCAGAAAAAGCAGAGGGCAGGCCAGGGTCAGGGTGGGGGGACAGCTCCAGAGGGGGAGAACGAGACACTCATCGAAGTCTCAGTGGAGAGGAAGGGGAGGCCGTCGACCAAGAGAGGAGGGGAAGAGTCTGAAGTCATGGAGGACCCATGTGGGCAGAGCCAGGGCTCAAGAGCTGCTGGAACTGATGCTGCTTGGAAGATACCCAGGACATACGTGTCGCCCCAGGTCATAGAGGCCATGCTCCCTTTGAGTTTCCTTATGAGTTGACTCACCTGTTGAGCGTACTGAATTGGTTCGGGCAAGAGAACATTTGACCGACATGCAGCAGTCCCTTAAGTCCTCTTGTTAGCTGCCAGGTGAGCTTGCTGTTTGGGGCAGACCTGAGTTGACAATGTAGCAACACCAGGCAGGGTAGCCCTGTGGGCCTTAGGAGCTTCATTTATTCAGAAAGACTTTCTTGCTACCTTTTCTTCTGTCTGGCCTAGGCTGGGCCCTGGAGGAAGGAAGCTTAGGTCCTTGTGCTTGGTTTTGCCAGGAGAGAGCAGGGTAAACAGATGGTGATGGGACAGTGGTAAAGGTGAGTGCAGAAGAAAGGCTTCTGGGAGATGATATTTGAGGCAGGTGTTTCACTGAAGCTGCTCCTTTGTAGGTAGGTCAGCCTGGCAGAGGTAACAGCTTGGCAAGGCTGTGGTGAGAAAGCACATGGCCTCACGGGGCTCAGCGAGCACCTGGTGCGGCATTGTGTGGGAGCACAGCCAGAGGCTGAGGAGGGAGGGCCGCACACACGGGTAGAATGCTCAGTGCCAAGACCTACTGTGGACTCAGAGCATTAGTGACTATAGATTCAGCGTGTAGACCTACTGTGGATTCAGAGGGTAGACTCACTGGATTCAGATGTAGATGCACTGTGGATTCAGATAGAGACTTACTGGATTTGGAGCACAGACTCCCTGGATTTGGAGCACAAACTCATTGTGGATTCAGAGTCTAGGCCCACTGTGGATTCAGATGTAGATTCACTGTGGACTTAGAGTGTAGACTCTGCACTGTGGACTCAGAGGGTAGACCCATTGTGGACTCAGCAGAGACTCACTGTGCATTCTGAGTGCAGACCTATTGTGGATTCAGTTCATACAACTACTGTGGATTCAGAGTCTAGACCTCTAGACCTTCAGTGGACAGGTTCAAGTCTGAATGAGCCCGTGAGTGGTCAATATGGGATATGCTCAGGGTGGTGCTGGGGAAGCCAAGAGCTCACCTCAGGTTCTGCGGGCTCAGGGCTGATGGTGGGCAGTAGATCTCACCGTGATGAGCAGCTGTCCTTTCTCCTTGGAGGAGTGCAGGCGAGCAGCGGTGGAGTCCTACAGGTGTGCCTGCTACCATTCTCTTCCTCAGCGGTATGCCCCTGTGGCCTAAGAGGTCAGGCTTTGTTGCTTGCCTGTTTTGTAGGGTTCACAGTCCACCCTGGTGACAGGTGGGTGCTGGAGACGGGCCGCCTGTACGAAATCACCATTGAGGTGCTTGACAAGTCCGGCAACAAGGTCTACCTGTCAGACGTGAGTGCCTGCCTTGGGTTCTGGTGGGGTGTCAGTGTGGAATTTATCTCCTGGAGCAGCCCCCAAAGCTGTGGGGCCCCCATGCAGGCAAGCCAAGTCACTCATTCCTGGTGGTGCTGCAGGGTCCCTGGGAGACAGCACTGTGACATCCCTGGGGCCTCTCAAGACTTTGTGAACCTGTGAGTCTGCACCCCCAGCCCTACCCCTGCAGGGCCAGAGTGGGGAGAGGGGGCCGCAGGCAGCACTGTTCAAGGAGGCAGTGATGGGGGAGCAGCACCCACCAGCTGCCTTCCTGCTCCCTTGTCATTAGCCTGAGGCTTCATGGTGCTGAGAATCCATCTCTTCCTGCTCTACGGAGGATCAGGACCCTTCCTGGCCTTTCCCTGCAGGGCCAGGAATACCTAGAACTCTGTCCGGAAGTCCCAGATGACCTAGGCCAATCCTAGTTAGCTCTCTGGCTCTAGAAAGGAACGGCAGACGTTGGCAGAGGGAGGGGAGTCTCAGCATGTTTTGACCCTTCATGAGAGGTTTCCAGGATCATCAGTTTGAACATCTGGAACCTTACTAGTGGCATTGAGGTTTTAGAAGGAGGTAAAGGTCCCATTAGGCAGCATAGCAGGTCATTGCTTTCCTTATGTTTTTGAACAGAGACTAATTGATCACCATTTTGGGGGAGGGGGGAAGCTCTCACAGATACTGATGACCTTTTCTTGTGTTTGGTGCTTTCCTCGTTGGGCTCTCAGGGTCTGAGAATGCCAGCGACAGTAGGCTTTGGGTTCCCGTCAGCACCACATGGGTGATCACAGCAGGAGCGCTAGGTCATCAGGCCGTGCAGGGAGGAGACAAAGGCCAGAGTGGTCAGAGTTCAGTTCTAGGGCTTTGGCTAACTCGTCTACTGGTTTTGGAAGCCTCTGGCCTGGCCTGGCTGCTCTTTGTGGGTCACGTTGCTCCTTTCCTGCATTCTGACTTCCTGACTCATCCCAGAAACACCTCTCTCTCCCATCTTGCGTCTCTTCCAGAATATTCGCATTGAAACCGTGCTGCCTCCTGAGTTCTTTGAGGTGCTCGCTTCTTCCCAGAATGGGTCATACCATCATGTCAGGGCAACAAAGAAGGGCCAGACAGCTATCGAGGCAGCCTTCACCTCTGTGGTGGACCAGGCAAGTTGGCAGCTCGCTCTCTCTGCCCCCCGTGCCCTTCCAGGCTGAACATGAGCTCCGGAGAGTTGGGGGCCCCAAGTTCAGCCTGGCCCGCTGCTCTCATGGGCACTGTGGGGGTTGCCTCCCATCTGGGCTCACAGGGTGGGCCGGACATCTGGGTGTCTGGTGGCAAGACTTTGGGCTTTCCCTGTCTCCTGTGTTCACATGGCATGCCCCTCTTCCTTTACCCTTTGGCAGCCTCTGTAAAGGTGAGCCTGCCCTCCTGGAATTGGGGCAGAAACCCTGTTGGGGAGACAGTGTTGGGCCAATGTGTCTAGCTGTGTGGCTTTTAGGAACCATGAGCATCCCTTTGGCTGTTTTAGCTACTAGGGTCCTTCAGAGTCTTTTCACTTTCCCGCTTTATTTAAAAGACCAGTTCTAGGTGTGAGCAGTTTTTAACTGATAGGAGCATTGGCATGGGCGTTCTCATCTTCCCACCCTGCACAAAACCTGTCCCGGACCTGTAGGGGGCAGCAGAAAGAATGGCCTGCGGGTCAGGCAGCAGTTCCTACCAATCACTTCAGCTCTGGGGGCTTTGGGCAAGTGGCTGTAGGGCCCCATGCCTCAGTTGCCCCAGCTGTGAAGTGGGATACCCACATCACCCCATCTGGGGTGCTGTGAGGTTGAAGTCAAGCAGCATTTACTTGAGTGACTATTACAGAGCCATGGAACGCTGTCTCCATGGAGACTGAGAAGGCTGCAGGGTATTTAGCATCTTCCTTCCTGCTCCCCGACAATCACAGAATCTCTCTGTGACCTGATCTCCAGGGAGGGGCGGGGGGCCTGCTTGACTGGGAAAACTTCTGATGACCTGGTTGTCATGGTGACATGCAGCACCCTCACCCCCTTGTAGGACGGAGGGGTCCACACATTACAGGTACCTGTGTGGAACCAGCAGGAGGTAGAAATTCACATCCCCATAACCCTCTATCCGAGCATTTTGACGTTTCCGTGGCAACCAAAGACCGGCGCCTATCAGTACACAATAAAGGTAACTGTGACACCCCACATCTGGGTACATTCCTTTGGGTGTTTCCATGGGTTTGGGGCTTTTCACCTACTCTGTTCCTTTTAATATTACTTTCTAGTGATTGGAGAGAATTTAAAATTGGAGTTTTATGCTTTTTATATTTTCTGGGGTTTGTATCACAGCATTATATTTTGGTAATTGAAAAAAAAAAAACCCTGAAAAACAGAAAAAGAAAGCATAATAAAGAAAACCTAGAACAGATTTAACTTTTGCCTTCATTTTTTTTTTTTGTAAAAAAAAAAAAAAATAAGTGGTTTCCTAAAAGCAGTAGAACTACCCCTGGAGGAAAAAAATGTGAGATTTGAGGGAAGAATATCTCTAGCTCTGTCTCCAATATTCCCCTTGCCCAGCTGGCCGTGGTTGGCAGGGGCTGACTCCCATGGGGGCTTGAGCCCCTGTGGCCAATCATGTCCCCATCAGTCCCCGCTGCCTCCCTGGCAGTGATGACTGTCACGGGACCAGCTGCCTGTTCACTCAGGTGTGTCCCCTCTCTTGGGATCTGGGGTGGTAGCCCTGGCTTGGGGAAGCCGCTGGACTGTCTCTGCTTCATGGTGGATGACTAGGGGCGGCAGGGGTGCATGCCAGGAGGGAGCTTCTTGCGCCTGGGTGTGTGGCCCACTCCAGTGTAGGTTCTCCCAGGTCTGGGACCACTGCCGGGGTCACATGCATATGTGTGTGTCAGCCACAAGGCCCCCAGAATCTGGAGAACAGAAACAAGGCAGGGTGGAGAGAATGAGGTGGGGAGGGGGCCTCCAACCAGATGTCAGCCTGACAGCCATGGTCTTCCGTGGGGTCTGCCCATGCGAGCCAGAGAGTGAGTGTGAATGTGTGATGGAAAAAGACGGCCAGAGAGACCAGGCAGGTGGGCTGACACGATGGTTTTCCTCTCCAGGCCCACGGTGGGAGTGGGAACTTCAGCTGGTCTTCATCGAGCTACATGGTTGCCACAGTCACTGTCAAGGGTATGATGACCACAGGCAGTGACACTGGACTCAGTGTGATCCAGGCACATGACGTGCAGAACCCACTGCACTTCGGGGAGATGAAGGTGAGGTCTCGGGCCCGGAGGCTCAGGATGGTGGTCTCTAGCCGCCTACTCTCATCTAGCTCTCAGGCTTAAGCACTTCGGCCCTCAGTCTTGTATTTGGTGTTGGTGGTGGGCAGGAGTGTGGGGGTCAGGCCCTAGCCCTGCCCTTGAGGAGCGCACGTCACAGCCAAGAATGGGACCAGAAGGGCCAGGGTCAGCATAGTTGGAATTTTCTGGAAGGAGGGTCAGGGAATACAGAACACATGAGATCCTCAAAGGAGTCATTCTAGAAAACTCAGACCTGAGAGGTACGAATCTCCACATCAGAAGGGCCACTGAATGTTGGTGAATTCACAGTGAAAGGGAGACCCCAGACTCTGTGAGGCCTGGCTCTGACTCCTTTCCTTTCCCTGTACTGGGTTCCCTTCATCTGGCTCTTGACCCCAGGTGATGCGGGACTGACTCACTAAGCACAGGCCTGGGGTGGAGTGGTCACCTGTGGCTGAACCTCTGCCAGCCTACCTCGGCCTCCTGACTTCCTGACCCTGACCTCAGCCTGCCTTTGCTACTTCATTTAGGGCAGAAGTAAAAGCGCCATGTGCAGTGCGTCCAGTCCCGACCTGCTCTTATATTGTTTGGGACATGGAGGGACAGGTTATTCTAGTCTTTTTTTTTTTTTTAAGATTTTATTTATTTATTCATGAGAAACAGAAAGACAAGAGAAGTAAAGATACCGGCAGAAGGAGAAGCAGGCTCCATGCAGGGAGGCTGATGTGGGACTTGATCCCAGGTCTCCAGGATCATGCCCTGGGCCGAAGGCAGCGCTAAACCACTGAGCCACCCGGGCTGCCCTATTCTAGTCTTTTTATTTGGATCTGCATAGACACACACACACACACACACACACACACACATGCACACCCCTGTCTAAAGATTGATCTCATTCTCATGTAAAAGAGTCATGAATGAGACCCTGTAGCTATAGCATAACTGTCAAATATGTGGACTGTGACCACCTTGCTCCCCCTCAAGCTTCTTTATCTCGTTAAATGCGCTACCTCTCACCCAGCTGCTCAGCCAGAAGTCTGAGGACTGTTCTTTGAGAGACAGTGTGTGTAACAGTTAGAGCTTGGTTTCTGGAGCCAGGCTGCCCAGTCCAGACCCCACTGTGCTTTGGCAAGTCCCTTCACCACCTGTGCTAGGTTCTTCATCATGTAGAGATTATGTAGTAGAATCTGCTTAACAAATAGGCTGAGGGGATTGAATTTAGAAATGTTTTTAGAACAGAACCTGGAGGGCAGCCCAGGTGGCTCAGCAGTTTAGTGCGGCCTTCAGCCCAGGGCATGATCCTGGAGACCCGGGATCGAGTCCCACATCAGGCTCCCTGTGTGGAGCCTGTTTCTCCTTCTGCCTCTCACTCTCTCTCTCTGTATGTCTCTCATGAATAAATAGATAGAATCTTTAAAAAAAAAAAAAAAAAAAAAGAACAGAATCTGGAGTGTGGAAAGTTTTGTTTTATAGAAGTGTTAGCTGTAGGTGATGACGCCTCTCATGCTGTCCTGTGGCCTTTATATTCCTCCAGCATGCTGAGCTGGCACATGCCTCAGGACCTTTGCACAGACTGTCTCCTCTTCCCACAACACTTCTCCCCCATGCTTCTGTCTGGCTGCCTCTGACATGCCTCTCTGGTCAGAGCTCCTACCTCACCTTATCAGAGGGGCCTTCCCTGACAGCTCTGTCACTGAAATCTTTCCTGTCTCCAGCACACATGTTCCCCAGGCTCAGTCTCCTCACTGATGTGTCCTCAGTGCCTAGTGCATGGCATCTCTTAGTAAATACTGCTGCGGGCCCTTCGTCACCTGTGGAGCCTGATGACCCCAGTCCATGCCCTTGCCCTTCAGGTATATGTGATTGAGCCCAGCAGCATGGAGTTTGCCCCGTGCCAGGTGGAGGCACGTGTGGGCCAGACCTTGGAGCTGCCCCTGAGGATCAATGGCCTCATCCCTGGCGGGGCCAACGAAGTGGTCACCCTGAGTGACTGCTCCCATTTTGACTTGGCGATTGAGGTGGAGAACCAGGGTGTGTTCCAGCCGCTCCCAGGTAAGCCAGCATTGATGAGCGGGCGCCAGATGGTGGGTCAGGCCAGACCACCTATATTCTCAATGTGGGCTGCCCCAGATTTCCTAAATGGAGGTCTTGAGCAGCGGTGGAGCAGGGGTGGGGTTTGGAGTTGGGGGGTCACAGCCTAAAGAATGGTATCTGTCCCCTTGTCCACCATTAGCAATGGTCTGGTCTGTCTGGCTCTTGTGCACCATGTGACCTGTCCCTGGGCCTTCAGAGCCTCAGGTTCCACATCTCTAAAATGAGCATCATCCTAAATAGAATTGCATGTCCTAGTGCCCACGACAGTGGCCAGAATGTAGTAGATGCTCAGAATACCCTGTCGATAGGGATCTTGGCTAGTGACAGGATCCTGACACCTTGGTGGCATGCAAGGTCTGACCTCCCCGAGCAGTCGAAGCCATGCACACTGATCTTTCCTCTCTGGCATGCCCATCAGGGTTTCAGTGGTGGTATCGGTGGTGATGATGGCAGTTAGTTCAAGGAACATCACCTTGCCAGGCGTGGAGTGAGCACTTGGTGTGCGTGACTCCTCAGACTTCTGGCAGTGGGAGGCGGAGCTGTGGTTGGGCCATGTATTATGTGAAGAGACTGGGGCTGCCTAGCTGCCCAAGGTCACACAAGGGCACGGGTGGGATGGGATAGACCCAGGTGGGTCTGACACTGTGAAACCTTTGTTCCCTGAGAAATGGTGCCTCCCAGGAGAGTCAGCCAGGGGCAGCAGGGGGATTCCTCTGTGGACCAAGAAGACCCAAGGACTGACCATCTGTTGAGGGAGGAGTAAGGTTTGGGCAGGTGGGCAGGGTTTCTGTGGTCAGGGCCCAGAGGTGGGCGTATCCGTAGGACATGGGCACTTATAGTAGCCCTGGGAAGGGAACCTTTTGAATCATGAATCATGAAGGGCTTGGACTTCAGAGTCTAGGCAGTGGGGAGACACTGTTGTTTGTTGAGCAGAGACTTTGAGAAGCTCAACTGGCAGAGGTATTTGTAGGATCATCTACAATGCCAAGCAGCTTCACATGCACCTGCTGTAGCTGTAGTTACCTGTGGAGCTGTGTGAACCCACAGCCACACAGAAGAAGGAGGAAGTGTCTCTGAAAGCAAACCACATTCTTCCTTTCTTGGAGGGTGCTGCTGTGCTCTCTCTGACCATCCAGGAAGAACAGCTTTATGGAAATTTAAGTGTCCTCAGTGAAGCAGCCATTTAGGATGGAGGACAACATCAGCATTGAGGGAGAGAGAGAGACCTGCTGATGTCAAGACAGGAGCCTGCTCCCTGTGTGTCACCCCTGACAAGTGTCTGAGGGCCGAGTCTGCAGGCTGTGGCCCCAGGCACTGGGTCAGCACCCGGGAGGTTCTGGGAGTGAGGACAACATTGGGAGTTCTACAGCTATGGGTCTGAGCGTCACTTCTTCCACATACTGGCTGTGTGATGGTGGACAAGCTCCCCAATGTCTCTGAGCCTCCACTTCTCTGTGGATAAAATGGGGATCCTAGCTCCTCACTTGCTGTGAGAGTTACAAATGAATGTCCCTCAGCCCAGTGCGGAAGCATTTTTCAAGGAGTTTGGTTCTGAATGGCGGCCAAGACCAAAACCCTGTGGCATCAAAATTTCCCTTAGGAAGCTCCTGAAATGTCCCTCAGTGTAGACTTGGTGTGGCTTTGTGAAGCCTCTGTGGAGGGTCCAGGTCATCTGAGAGGTATGTGTCTTACAACCTGTAGCCTAGTCTGGGCAGAGAGATGCTGGTGTCATGGAAACCATGTGGGACTAGAGACCAGATTGAGTGACATCTATCTGGGGCATAGGAGGCTTAGAGGTGATCCCCACATGAGGTTTCCTTTTCTGTCTGTCTCAGTTTCATGTCCAGGTAGGGAGGATGTGTGTTGTGACCCAGGTCACGGTTCTTAGGAAGGGGCAGCCCCAGGTCCCTAGCACCATCTGGGTCAGTTTGGAACCCCACCTTCTTCCCATTGGAGTTGGCTGCTGGGACCTCATTTCCTCCTTGTCCTCCTTGAAGGCACCCTGAAAGCCCTGTGACTGTAGGCACTGCCTCTGCTGGAGCCTCAGGGCTTTGGGCTTGGCTAGAATCAGCGCCCAGGGTAGCCACACCTTGGCTCTTGCTCTGCCCTGGCCCCTTCTGGAGCCTCGGCCAGTTTTCAGCAACCTAGTCACTGAGCATCTAATAAGCGCCATGCTCTGGGGGTTCTTGCTAACCATGAGAGGCATGGTGTTGCCCTAAGGGGCCATATAGCCCTGCAAGACCCATGATTCCATGGGCAGTGTGGTGCCTGGGACAGGGTGTACCTGTGGGTGAGTGTAGGTCCCAGGAGTTCTGTCCTCAGCAGAAACGTACAGAAGATGGGTGCCTAAACCAGTGTGGGGACGTCTGGGAAGATAGAGGAAATGTGAGTTGAACCTGAAGGATGAGAGAGAAGAGACCAGGAGTGTTCTGAGGAGTGGGAAGAGTATATGAAGAGCCAGAGACCACAGAGGGAGTGGCATGCTCCACTCCACAGTGCGAGTGGCCTCTCATTGCCAAGGCTGAGGTCACAGGATGGGGTGGGAGGCAGAGGGCATCACGCCCAGGAGGCTCCTCGGCTGTGCGTCAGAACCTTCCTCCGAGCCACGCAGAGGACCTGGCATCCTGTCTCATCATTCAAGGCCGTGTCCAGAAAAGCATTTGCTCAGACTCTGAGCCCACCTGGAAGTCAGCACGGTCCTCAGACCTAGCATTTCCATATTTGCTGTGTGTAGTTATGGCCACAAATAGGCCCATTTGGCAGACTTGCAGTTTTCCAGAGCTGATGGGCTCTGTGCGTGGGCCCTATAGCCCACCCTTTCCGCGGTGTAGGGATTTCTGCCCAGGGCACAGCATGCCGTGCTCCTTGATCATCCCAGCCTGGAAATAACCCCAGTGCTTTTCAGCTGGTGAATGGATGAGTAAACCATGGAACATCCTTGCAATGGAATACTCAGCAGTAAAGAGGAACCAGCTATTGATCATGCCACACCATAGATGAATTTCAAAAACATGTTGAGTGAAACCAGCCAGATGCAAAGAGCCCACTTCATTGATGTGCATTGTGAGGCAGACCAATTTACATGGAGAGAGACTGGTCATGGATGTGGAGTTTCATTTTAGGAGATGAGATGTTCTCAAATTAGTGCTGATAGCTACAGAACTCTAGGTTAAAAGCCACTGAACTGTATGTGCCCTCTAAATGGGTGAACCTGTGGTTTGTGAGTTATAGTTCAATAAAACTATTATTTAAAAAAAAAACAAAATTAAACTATGGTGAAAAAAATCAGAATGCCATAGTGGTTGCTTCTAGGGAAAGGATGAGCAGGGATGGCCTGAGGAGGAACAGGAGGGAACCATGGGGGCAGGTCATGTCCTGCATCTGGGTAGAGGTTTGGGTTTCACGGGTGGATGTGTTTGTGTGAACTCATGGTGTGGTCTGTTTAAGATTTGTGTCTCTCACTCTATAAATTTGACCTTAAGAAAACAAGAACCGAAAAAAAGAAAAAAAACAAGAACCGTGAGGAAATACTGAACTGCAGATAATTATGTGTGTCTAAAGCATTTAGAATGAAGTGTGCTGATGCCTGCAACTTGCTTTTAAATGCATTAAAAAATAAGATCAGCTGATGGATGGGTAGGGGGATGGATTGATACACAGTAAGAGAAATAGAGCGAAATGTTCATTGTAGAATCTAGGGGATGGGTGTGTGGGGTTTCACAGTAAGATTTTTTTTCTAAATGAAAAAAAAAAAAACCAGTAAGATGTCATTACACTCCTTCTAGAATGGCTTTTTTAAAAATCGTGGAAAATACCAAGCATTGGCAGGGATGCCGTGCAGCTGCTAGTAGCAATATAACTTGATACATCCATTTTGGGGAAGATATTTGGCAATGATGATGAAAAGCAAACATACCCATGGTCCTGGCAGTAAGGACTAGAGGTTAACATACTGCATTTTTAGGGATACACACAACAGAAATGCCAGAATATGTCCACCCTGGAAAACACTCATGCATGTTCACAGCAGCACTGAGTCAAAGCCCCACACTGCAAACAGCCCAGATGTTTGCAGCAGCATGGGAGAGTCATTTGGTGTCTATTCACACAATGCAATCATATATACAAACATGCATAAAAGGTCTACATTGTGCAAAATAAAAGAGGGCTCTCACCACCGATATCAACCTTAGGAGGGCAGACACAAAGGAGTTTATGCTTAGTGATTCACTATGTGTAAAATATGGAAGCCAGCAAAGTTAAGCTGGTTAGATGTCAGGTACCAGTGGTTTTCCTTTGGGGGGGGGGGGGGTTAGTGACCAGAAAGATATATGGGAGGTTCAGGGATACAGGTCATAGTGTTTCTTAATCTTGGATATAGGGCATGTTCAGTTTTGCAGGTGTGGGGAGAACACTGAATTGTATGCTTATGCTAAGTGTATTTCTGGCATGGGAATTATGCTTCAAATTTTTAAGTTGAAAAAATTAGATTGTACATCCAGCCCAGAGCGAAGGATGGACTGTCAGCCTGTTGTGTTTTTCCAGGCAAAGGTAAGTTCCCAGTAACTGTTTGGCTCTCTTCTTGCAGGGAGGCTGCAGCCAGGGTCTGAACACTGCAGTGGAGTCAAGGTGAGAGCAGAGGTCCAGGGCTACACCACACTCCTTGTGAGCTACACACACGGCCACAGCCACCTGAGTGCCCGGATCACCATTGCTGCCTACCTGCCTCTCAAGGTGAGTCCCTGCCCTCTGAAGGGATATGAATAATTCATTTGCTCTGGCAAATTTGTATTAAAACCCCAGTTGGTCAGAATAACTAATGCTCCCTATTGTCTCCATGCTGAAGCCAGGGAAGTATGTAGAAGGAGCACAGCCTCCCTGATGGCAGTGATTGCTGGCATCCATGTGGATGAAATGCTCTCTGCAGGGGTCAGGACAGGAGGGTTTCTGGTTCACTCCAGAGTTATCCTGCAGGGTATCATGGAACCCGAGAATGGCATGTAGTGTGGGTTCTGGGGTCTGGGAGATGCAAGTCAGATCTAGATTCTGCTGTCTGCCTGACGTCAGGCAAGTAGCAAGTGTGGGAGGCCCCTTCGTCCATCTGTGGCCAGAGGCAGCTAAAGCCCCCGCAGCTTATAGCTTACCGCCTCGGCTTTGAGACTGACCCCCACCCCCACCTCGCCATTTGAATCCAGATCTGACACTAACTCTGTGGCATTGGCTAATTTAATTTTCTGGGCTTCCCATTTCACTACCTGTAAAATGAAGTTAATATGATACCATAGGGTTGTGGTGAGGATTAGCTGAGCTAATGAACAAAATGGGCTTAGAACAGTGCCTGGGAGGTGGTAAGTGCTCAATAGGGTTAGTTTTTAAAAAGCAAATAAAAGAGAACCAGACCTTCCTCCAAGGGTGGTTGGGAAGCTACCTCACAGCAGGATGGTCGACTTTATTTGAACCCTGCCTTTCATGGGGTCCCTGGGTGGCTCACTTGGTTAAGCACCTGCCTTTGGATCAGGTCATGATCTCAGATTCCTGGGACCAAGTTGCACATCTGGTTCTCTGCTCAGCGGGGAGTCTGCTTCTCCCTCTGCCTCTGTTCTCTCTCTCTCTCTCTCTCTCTCTCTCTCTCTCTCTTTCTCTCTCTCTCTCTCCCCCTCCTCCCCTCCCCCTCCTCCCCTCCCTCTCTCTGTCTCTCTCAAATAAATAAATCTAAAAATAGAGAGAGAACCTTGCCCCTTGTACAAGAGGCCCAGAGAGGGTGAGTGGGCTCCTCTTTCAGTGGAGGGTGAAAGAGTTGTCTGGGGGGGGCCTCCCCACCAGCCTCCCAGGCTGGGCCAGTCAGGGCTGCATTTCCTTGACACCCAGCGACAGACTCTAGGATAGCTCTGGTCCCCTTGGTTTGTGGCAACAGGTTTTCTTCCCCCCTCACCCGTTAGAAACGGGGTCAGTTAAAGCCTTTCATCTCTGAGCCTCTAGCCCTGAGCATTGTGCCTGATACAGAGTAGATTGGTTTTGTGTGTTTTCTAATTGAGGCATAATTAACATGTAACATTATATTAGTTTCAGATGTACAGTGTAATGATTCAATATTTGCATACGTTGTGAAATGGTGACCACCGTAAATCTAGTTAACATCCGTCACCATACATAGTTACAGATCTTTTTCTGGTGATGAGAACTTTTGAGATCTACTCTCATATCAACTTTCAAATAAGCAATACCATATTAATTCTAGTCATTGTGGTGTACCTAACATCTCCACGAAGTATATATAACTGGAAGTTTGTATCTTTTGACTCTTTTACCTATTTGCTGCCACACACCCCTCTCCAGCAACCAGGCAACCACCAATCCATTCTGTGAGTTCTTTTTCTCTATTATTTTATTTTTTTAAAAGATTTTATTTATTCATGAGAGACACACAGAGAGAAGCAGAGAGGGAGAAGCAGGCTCCATGCAGGGAGCCCGACATGGGACTCGATCCTGGGTCTCCAGGATCCCGCCCTGGGTTGAAGGCGGTGCTAAACCGCTGGGCCACCCAAGCTGCCCTTCTCTTTTAAATTACAATGAGATCACATAGTATTTGTCTCTGACTTATTTCCCTTAGCCTACTGCTCTCAAGGTCCATTCATGGTGTTGCAGATGGTAGGCTGTCCTTCCTTATTATGGTTGAGTAATATTCCTGCGTGTGTGTGTATCAAATCATTATCCATTCATCTGTCACTGAACACAAGCTATTTCCACATCTTGGCTATTGTAAATGGTGCTACGATGAACATGGGGGTACAAATACCTTTTTGAGTTAGTGTTTTCATTTCCTTTGGTTAAATACCCAGAAGTGGGTATTTTTTGAGAAAGGTTGTTTTATTTAGATTGAATGAATGGGCAAATGTGTCCAGGCTTGCCAGCCAGGGCTGAAAACCAATGTTTCCTGACCCCCCCCACGCCCACCCGCAAAATCTGTATCTATACCTACTCTGGACCAATCCCTGCTCTAAACTGTAGGATACTACACTGCAAAAACCACACAGAAATCTTTGTCCTCATGAACTGATACTCTGGCAGAGACAGAGACAGACAGTAATAAACCAACGCTTACCATGGGAAAAGGAGATGGTGGTAGACAGAGGATAGGAGAAGGGAGGGTGGCAGTTTAAAATTAGAAACCCAGGGTCCCCTTACTGACCAGGAAGCAGTGGCAGGGCTCAGAGAACAGGGTTCAAGAGGATGGAGATCCCTAAGATGGCAGCATTCTCGAGAAACCCCTGCCACAGCCTTCCATGAGGTGGAATTTCCTTAGGACACTGGGGAGAGCTTCTTCAGAGCTCTTCCTGGGTGCTTGCCTCACATGACCAGACACCCTATTTATCTGGGGTATGTGGCTGAAGTATCCAAGGCTACCAACTGAGCTCACTATCCCAAGGTGGGATTAAGGGTGAAGATAATATAGATATGTCCCCAGGCAAGACTTCCTGACTGGACACATTATAGAAGGATATGGGTTTCTTCTTTTATCTCTTTTCCATCTTGATAACAGTTAAGATCAAGTTTGTTTACAGATAACAAAATCCAAAACAGTGGCTTAGCCAATAGAGGGTTTATTTCTCTTTCATATGAGAGCCTTCCCATGGGGCTAGTGTGGCAGCTCCATAGTGACTGGGGATCCAGGTTTCTATCTTTCATCGTTCTAGTATGTGGCTTTCATCCTCAAGTTTGCCTTATAGTCCTAATGGCTGCTGGAGCTCCAGCCATCACATCTGCATTCCATATAGCTAGAAGAAGAAGGAGCTCTCCTTTCAGCTGAGTTAGTTTCTTCTAGTAACCTTGTTAGAAATTTAAAAGATGGTTTCTACCTGCACCTCATTGGCCAGAACTTAATCCATTAGCCACACCTATCTTCAACAGAGGCTGGGGAGTATTTTAGCTGGACAGTTACCTACCCTAACAAATGAGAGTCCTTTCTCTAAGGACGAGAGGAGTGTGGAAACTGGGAAAGTGACTCTCAATGACTGCTTGTCCATTCATCAGTTTACTTTGCAGATCATCCCTGGGCACTTTGTTGGTACACAGTCCAGGCTGGGGAGACAGAGATGCAGGGAGAAAGCCCACTTTGTGCCCTGGGTGGCCACCGGTCTGTGGGGAAGGCAGGTGCTCAGACATGCAGTGGGCATGGTAGAGGGAATAAAGAGACGCAGGGGGGACAGACAGGTCACTGATGAACGCAGATGTCTAGAAGGAGGGCCTGGTTGCCAGAAGCTTGGCTGGTGAGGGCACTAGAAACAGCATATCTTGGGTGGCCTGAGAGGCTGTGAAGGCTCCGTGGGTCAGACCAAGGAGGTGTTTGAATGCTGGGTTAGGAGCTGGATGTTTATTCTATGCTAACCTAGCAGTGGACAGCTGGTGAAGGTCAGGGAAGGACAAAATCAGGTCCACATGTAAGATGGGCACTGTTCAGCCCCCCCATACATGTAACTTCCTCTATTTGGACCTTGGGAGGGCTTATGTTTGCCAGCTACCAGATTCCCTCTGCAGTCAGCACTCCAGTTACTCTTCAGCTTTTGTCTACTGTGGGGACTGGGTGTCCCTTGACCCACCTGCAGGTAACTCTCTGGGAGTCCCTAGTGCCCGGGTCTGGGACCCTGCCTGGCTGTCCATTCTCACAGTGTTAGCATGACTACACATATCAATGCCCGAGCCTCTGGGACAGCCAGGTGCAGTGGGGCCTTGACTTCTGACCACCCCGCCCCCCTCTCTTTGTCCTGGAGCAGGTGTGAGTATCCCTGTGAAGGGGCATGTGGATGCCATCTGCTAGAAACGTAGACAGTCAGTGCGAGGGGCCTCTTGATGTCTAGACTCACCTCTCTTGTTCTGCAAACCAGGATACCAAGGCCCTGAGCAGAGGTCTCACCTGAGGTGCATGGGTCCTCTCCTCTCTGGCTTTGCCTGTTCAAATATCTGTGCTTTGCCATCCACTGAGGAGGCTGTACAATTTATGACTATCCTTCATTAGCTGTGTTGATTATTAACCTTTCTTCCTGGCACAGGATTCTGTGACACTTTTATGCCTGAATGGGAAGAGAACTACACATGAAGGTGATAATTTTAGATCTAGCTGTTAATTATGGGCCATGTGGCATCTTTACACAATCTTTCCCTTTGGGATGGTCATAGAAAAAAATATCCTTTGGCAAGGTTTACAGTGACCTGCTTTGCCCACAGAGATTTTGCTGGTTGTAGCATTGAGAAGGGGTAAGAACTGGGCATCTGAGACTGAACAGCCTGAGTGAACTTGGACACGTTGTTTCACTTTCCTGGGATTCATGTTTTCCATCTGTAAAAAGGGGATGACAGTTAATGGTAATGATGGTTGATATAAATGATATATAAATGACATGTATATGATATACAAATGATATAAAGGGCCATTTATTGAGCATTCACTGGACATGTATTCATGGCTTTTGTTCACATTCCCTTGAATCTCTATAGTAATCCTGTGAGCCATGGGTTCTTGTTGTACCCATTTTATTGGATGGGGAGACTGAGCCTTGTAGAAGTTAACCTGCTTAAGGTCACACAGCTGGCCAGTAACAACTTCATTCTAATTGTGGGAACGGAGAAACAGATGACCATATGGAAAATGGTGGCAGGTAGTGAGAAGGGCGGTTGGGCCGGGAAAGGAGGTAACAAGTAACAAGAGGTTCTGCCTTCAGGGGTCAGAGAAGGCCTCTCCGAGGGGATGATGTTTGAGGAGAAGTCTGAGTGACATAGGCCATGAAACTCCTTCAGGAGGAATAGTGAGAGCCCTGATGATGCTTAACCATTCACGCAAGAGAAGATGCAAGAGAAGAGCTCTTTTGATGGTTTTAACACCTGGGCACACAGCAAGGTTGCATCTGCAGGTGGGCGTGCCCCCAGGTATTTTGAAATTGCATGTGTTGTACACTCATGTGCACATGTGCGTAGGGAGGGATGCCTGGAGAACTGATAACCAATAGCAAATTCAGAAGAGTGCCCATATTGGAAAGAAAAAAAAGAAAGAAAGAAAGATTAAAAGGACAGAATTCTCATTGACAAGTGAGGCTGTTTCTTGGCTAAGGTTTAGTGTAGGTACCCAACCAGGAGAGCCTGTGCCCCCACAGGCCTCAGCAGACCATCACATTGCCCTGCTGCTCCCATCCCGGAGGAGGGTGTATACATCTTAAAGCTGCCACTCAGATGACTCCCCCCCCCCCCCCCCCATATTGAAGGTGCAGCTGGCTGGGGCACTGCTCCAGATCCAGGACTGCAGGTGGCAGCCGAGTGGTCATCAGTCTGTACCTGGGAGGACTTCTGTCTTGGCAGTTGGGGGATGAAGATCCAGCTGGCAAGGGGGTGAGGCCATGGAAGGAGCAGGGTGGAGGGTCAGGGGCCCTGATGAGTGGGTTAGTGTAGACTCTGGTCCTGGTGGGTGACTACAACAATGGGCTGGCACCCTGCAGCCCTGTGTGAGTGGGATTCACACATGTTGGGCCAAAATGGAAGGAGCATGGGGATACTGTGGCTCAGTCCAGGCTTGTGATATCTCAGCAACACATCCTGGTCTCCACCTGCAGACAGGTCTGAGGCTGGGTCTTCTGCCCAGAGCAGCATGAACACTCAGGGCTCGAAGGATTCGGGAGAGTGGAGTTTGGGGAAGCCATGCTGGATCTAAGTGTCAAGTGCTCTGTATGTTCTAGGCAATAAAATAAGGACTCACTTGATGTGTGTGAACAGTGGTCTCCACACTCCCAGCATGCTGCCCACTCTGAAGTAGAAGTGGCTGCCGCCCACGTGGACTCCAGTCTAATGCAGACCTGGCCCTGTGTGTATCCGGGCCCTGTCCACCACAGACATTGCTAATCGATCCTGGCACACTTTTTTGCCTGGTGCTGATTCTACTTTAGGAACCAGTTCCATGCACCCCCACCCTCTGTCCTGCCAGCTGTTACAAGGCAGTCAAGGTGACAGGTGTTTGCAACACTTGTTCTGAAAGGTGTTAGGAATCACAAGAGGTTAAGGAATCGCTTAGGTCAAGAGTAGGGAACTGGTATGGGTTCAGTCATTGCAGCCTTGAGGTGACCAGTCTGTCAGAAAGATTGGTTTCTTCTCAGTTTTAGGGTTTGGTTGTTGGTGTTTCTTTTTTTATTTCATTTTGATGTATATGTAAGTTGTTTGCGTGGTTCCAAAGCTAAGTGTCTATTAGAAGGATACTCAGAAGTCTTGCTTCCATCCCCATTTTGGGGAGTCAGAAGTTATATGTGGACTTTCGAGTGGCTGGTGGGTCAGCGCCTCTAACCCCTCTGTTGTTCAAGGGTCACCTGCATATACAAATATTGAATCGTTATGCTATATGCCTGAAACTAATATAATGTTCACTGCCAATTATATCTCAGTAAGAAAGTGAATAAATTTTTTAGAAAGGGGGCACGTTTTTCTAGGACTTTTACCAATCACACGGTTAAGAAATAATATCAAGGTGTCATTGTCATTTCCTATTTTTATAAAAAGTATTTTATTTTCTCTCTGTGGCTTTTCAGTCCTCATATGGTTTGATCACGCTGTGGATACACAAGGAAACAGGCCCTATCCTTTCATGAGCCTGTAGGCTGATCGAAGCAGACACCCAGACCAGTCATTTCCTTGCTGACACCAGATGAAGTAGGGGCCACAGAATAAGCTGGCCTCCCTGGCAGGCCAGACGTCACTGGGTGAGGGAGGAAGCAGGGGCTTCTTGGAGGAAGGAGTGGGTAGGGCTCCAAGGACAGCAGGGCAGCTTCTGTGAGGGCCTGAGCACAGGCTCGTCTGAAGGTAGGACCGGGAGAGGGGAGGCGAGGGCCAGGTGGGGAGAGCCTGCATCCTAAAATAATGAAGCCTTTCTTCCAAGGGCAGCTGGTACTGTAGGCTGACTTAGTGCAGGAGGACATGGTCAGATCTGTGCTTTCGGAAGAGACGTCAGGCAGCCCTTTGGAGGGTAGAGTTTGGGGGCAGGGGAGGGTCCAACAGGGAAGCCAGCTGACATGTAAGGACTCGGGGTGACCTCAATGAGAGCCTCTGGAGCAGGAGATCAGCCAAGCCCATCAGGGAGTGAGAGAGCAAGGCTGCAAGCCCCCCCCAGACAGACCCCCTTCTTTATACCCCAGTTGTGTCTGCGAGGGGAGATGCCCTCGTACAGAGCAGGCCACATCTTCCCAGACGTCCTGTCCCCTCTCCTTTTTTTCCCACAGACCCTACAGAGGCCCCGGGATCCTCAGCACAAAGATCGTGAAAGCACACGACAGCTTTTTGTAAAAAATTATTCTAATTCATCTTCCTTTATTGGGGACTTTTCGGACTTACTGTTTGCTCTCTCCTTCAACAAATAATGATTGAGCATCGACTATGTGCCAGGCACTGTCCTAGGTGCTGGGAACAAAACAGGCAAAGAAGGTTGGCCCCCGCCAAAGCTCCTCCGTATGTTGTAGAAAGTGTGGGAAAGTCAGTGGAGTAAAAAGGAAACCAATTGCCAGCAAGGAGAGGCCATCTGTGGTTTTCCCCCATCATCTGGTGTATTTCTTTGTTGGACTGCTTTATGCTTTGTAAAACGACGTGGCTGTGATCACACTCTACAGTCAGCTTCGTATCCAGCTCTTTGTAAATACTTGCTCTGGGGACCTGCATAACCTCCTATTATATATTGACATACCATGTTTATTTAATTAGTGCCGTGTTGTGGATTTTAGATTGTTGGCCAATAAAAATAAATAATAGCGTGTGGAAGTCTTGTTGCACATGAACTTGTTTCTCTCCTTCCTGTTCTAGTGTTACTGGTTAGATTCCAGAAGAAGAGTTCTCTGGTTCAAGGGCTATTGATGTTTTCAAGGCTTTTACCGATTATTTTTCGGGCTACACAAATCAGTTTACCTCCCACCCCTCAGTAGTACATCAGGATGGGCACATAGTTCTTCCCAGGGCTCTCATATGCCTTTGGATCTTGACAGCAGCCCTGACGGTGTTGCTGATGAGCACACCAAATTCCAGAGAGGGGTTGGGGCTTATCTGCCTTCCAGGGGGGCAAGTCGGTGGCAGGGCGAGGCCTCCCCTGCATGTGCAGTCCAGAGGAATGCTGACTCTCCTTTCTTTCCTCCACAGACTGTGGATCCCTCCTCTGTCGCCTTGGTGACTCTCGGCTCCTCAAAGGAGATGCTGTTCGAAGGAGGTCCCAGACCCTGGGTCCTTGAGCCTTCCAAGTTCTTCCGGAACATCACCTCCGAGGATGCAGACAGCATTAGTTTGGCTCTCTTTGGGCCTTCTACCTCCCGGAATTACCAGCAGCACTGGATCCTTGTAACCTGCCGGGCCTTGGGCGAGCAGGTGAGAGGGTGGCCGTCCCTAGGCCCATCACGTCCAGAGGGAGGGGTCTAAAGTCACACTCCTTGAGTACCCTGCTGTGCTTACAGCAGCATTTCACAGACAGGCAAACTGAGGATCAATGAGGTGGGATGACTGGATAGGCAGGTTGATCGGGGTGCAGGAGTTGGATGGGACCCTGCCGATACACAGTGGCTTTGCTAGAG
Organism: Vulpes vulpes; assembly: GCF_048418805.1. Lineage (NCBI taxonomy): Eukaryota > Metazoa > Chordata > Mammalia > Carnivora > Canidae > Vulpes > Vulpes vulpes. The sequence continues at coordinate 56,886,002 of NC_132788.1, read as the reverse complement.
GCACCAATCCTGGCTCCCCTTCCACTACTGGGATACTCTGTTCTCTCTCTGGGCTTCATTTCCCACTGCCAAATTGGGGGATGGGATGACACCAGGGGTCACAGTCAGAGTCAAGCAGCTACCATAAATGAACAAGACCTAAGCCCAGGTTTCGCAGATCTTTTTTTGGCATTTCAAGATAAGCTATTTTTTTCTGTGAAATCTCTTGAATTTTGTTTCTCACAATGCCAAAAACCAGAGAAATTAGGAGACTGGGTGGGCTGAATACATGTCTGTGGCCTGAACTCTCGCACTGCGGGAGTGGGCTAGAGAAAGCAATGGCTCACCCGTCCAGGCCCCTGTGCCTGCCGCCCCGGAAATCAGAACCACATGCTCATTTTGCTTATAGTGGGGATATAGCCCACCATTCATAGGGTGCCCCGGAACCAGGGAACAAAAAGCAAGGTGGGAGACCAGCGGGGATCAAGAAAAGTAGGAGAGAGCCCATGTCTTAAGGGAAGTGGAGAATCCCCTTGCACATGCAGAGAATCTCAGTTGATGTTAAAACACACGTGCCCACATCACCCAAGGTACCTTTATGGAGCTTGCCACGCCAAGACTGCCTGGTGTGCACAGAAGAGATGCACAGTGAAAGGCTCTGATTCCCACTTTGTTTTGTCTTAAAAAAAATTTAATAAATGTTTAAAAAATTAAATAAGAAAAATTAATAAGAGCATAAATTTAGTCCACAACGAAGTTGGAGACGTTTCTCCTCCCTGGCTTGGCTTGCTTATCTGAGTCCCCGCTGGGCTGTAGAAGTTGGCGCCTCCAGGGCCCTCCCTCTGCTGTGCTCTGTGCCTCCCGTCTTTGGGGCATTGCAGTGGAGGCCAAGGGCCTGCAGGTCAGCGTGGAAACCACCCTTGGTCCTGCCTTGTGGTCAGGAAGGGTGAGGGGCGCTAGGACCAGACCGCTGGGTCCTACGGAAAGCGTGTGTCATTTGAGGGGCCCGAGGTGCTCCCTCAGGATGGGTCATTAGATGTGGTCCTCACAAACTCAGGCTGGGCTTTATTTCTGAGGTCCCAGCTCTAAAAGCAGATTCAGATTTCCCTCTTTTGTTGCATCTTTTAATCTTGGTTTCTATGCAGCCAAGTGAGCTTCTCTCAAAGAGAGAGAGGGTGCGCAGGCCGAGGCCCCCCGCATGTCCTCACAGGGTGGGCCCCCCATGGCCCCTTCTCTGCCTTTCACAGCCTGCCACAGTTGCACCTCATTACGAGGGATCTCCCGAGTCAGTGTGGGCTCCTCATTTAAAAACCCACAGGCTTGTGAATTTGCTCTTATGACTATTGGGGTCTTCAGAGAATCCTGGGAAGCTGTGAGGCATCACCCACCCCCTTCCTCCCTGGGTCGCGGAGCAGACAGTGGTTCGGCCAGCGTTTGTCTGAAGGCCTCTTGCATGTTGAGAGAGCACTCCCCCATACGTGTCACTGGACTTTTGTAAGCCCCTGGTGGTGCTGAGCTCACCTTCCCATTCTACAGAGCAGCAAACTGAGTCTGATGGAGCTGGATGGTGAGGCCAGGTTCATGTGGGGCAGGTCATCATCCTCTCATTACTCTTAACTGCTCCTCCACTCTGGCAGGTCATCGCCCTCTCTGTGGGGAACAAGCCCAGCGTCACCAACCCCTTCCCCGCACTGGAGCCTGCCGTGGTGAAGTTCATCTGCGCCCCGCCCTCCAGGCTCACCCTGACCCCCGTCTACGCCAGCCCCCAGCTAGACCTGTCATGTCCACTGCTGCAGCAGAACAAGCAGGTGGTAAGTGAGTGGTTCTGGGGGTGGTGGTGAAGGTGACGGGTCGGCACTGCGCCACCTCATCTCCGTGCTCAGGCACCCCTGCACAGCGCCTGCTTTTATCCAGTTCTAACTTATCAGGGGGCTTAAGACTCACACAGGGAGGAGACTCGCCTGGAGTCACAGGCTAGTGGCAGTGCCGGGTGGAAGCAGAGTGCCTCTGGTCCCAGACTCGGCTCCCCTTGCTGTGTGGCACTTGGCCATTGGAAAATCTCATCATCTGCTTCTGTGACTTAGGGATGTTGAGGTGGGGCTGCGGTCTGTGGGCAGTGTGTGTGTGTGTGTGGTCAGAGTGGGAGCTGCAGGGAGGGGTGACCAGCTGTAGCATTCTCTGTTGGTGGGGGTCGGGGGGCCTGTGTCAAACGTAATTGCGGGAGGGAGAAGAAAATCACTTGGGGGTGGCTGTGACACTCAGGGATGGAAGTGAAACCCATAGGTCTAGTCCCCTTGGGCTTGCGGCCAGTCTAGCCCTCCACCCTGGGACACCCAGAGACCAGATGACAGATGCGGAGGACTTCAAAGCCCTTCCGTTCAGGGTCAGGGGTATGAACACCCTCTGGGCTCGCCCTGGCCCCCAGTCCCTTCTCAGAGGTAGAGACTTAGGCAGGCTGCTTTTCCCTCATTCCTTCAATGTATATTTATCCAGCACCTTCTGTGTGCCGGGCCCAGAGTTCTGGGTTCTAGAATACAGAGTACTCGATACAGGTGAGGCACCTGCTGCCTGGAGGGGACAGGAGACCAGGAGGTCCACAAATAGTAGACAAGAAGGACAGGAGGTGGGAGGTGCTGTGGAGCAAGTGAGGGGGGTGCAGGACAGCTACCAGGGAGGCCACTTCAGGTGGAACCAGGAAAGGCCTCTGTCAGGAGGACACACACCACGTCAGGCCCCATGATCAGGAGATGCTGGCCAAAAAGAGCTAACATAAGGGGTCCCAGGCAGGTAGAATGGCAAGTGCAAAGGCCCTGAGGCTAGACTAGGGTCTCTGTGTCCGTGCTGCCCACACATGGTAATTAGAACAGTTGTATGTGCCAGGAGCTCTGACCCATATGCCTTGTTCCCTGTCACCAGGACCATTTGGGAGGCCCCGGCTTGTTGCATCCCCTTCATGGGTTTGCCCATGAGGCTCAGATGTAGGCAGGGTCCCAGAGACAGAGTGGATCTGCCCAGCTCCAAGTGCAGTGCCTTGGAGGGCCCTGCGGCCACTTCTCTTCTCCCAGCCGTGGCCCTGTGATCACCCCCAAGGCGTGTCCAGCTGTCTCTGTCCTGGTGGGTTCTGAGGGGCCCTGTGTCTCCTGGAGCCCCCTCTAGGGACAGGGCCCTCTTACCTCTTTGCTGTTTGCCCTGAGAGGACTCACTGCATGTCCTCTCGGCACCTAATGGAAGCTTTCTGAAGCTGCTTATGTGGGCAGCCTCTCCTCCAGGCAGATAGATTTGGAGTTTGGCTCCCCTGTGGGTGCAGGAGGAGAACAGCTTTGCGTTTGGTCAAAGTACATTTCTTGTCTGAGACTCCAACAGTTCTCCCTGTCTGGAGTGTGCCTCTGCCTCTCTGCCTTCAGCCTTTGTGTCCCCTGCAAGCTTGGTTGACTTTTCTCCCCGCTTTTCTGATGGGCTGCTGCCCTCTCTCAGGCTCTCCTGATCCCTCAGCTCTGAGGTGAGTGGGCGTGGGAGCCCCTCTGCTGCCCCCATGCTGGTCCCTTAGGAGTCAGTGCCTCGGCAGTGTTGTTTCAAGTGAGGATTCTTGGTGCCCAGCCTCGGAGCGCTCTCCCACCGACCCCACAGGGGCCGGCCAGGGCATACCTGCCTGTGTTCCCTCTTGACAGGTGAGGAGACCCGGCTCCGAGCCTAGATAGAGCTCCTCTGCAGGCTTGTCACCATGAAGCCACGTTCACTTCCAGCTCAGGCCTGGGTGTTGGTGGCAGGGAGCAGATGGCTGTCATTCCCAAGCTGAAAGTCTGTGTGTTCGGGACTAAGGAAAGTCCCCCTGATTTTGGGGGCTGTTGAGATGAATGTCCTAAAAGCTTCACATTTTAAATCGCTTTTATATATATAGCAGATTATCCCTGAAGAATGTAATCATGCTAAGTCTGGACTTTTCTGGAAAACCTGGCCTATCAGTCCACTGGGTGTGAGGCCAGGAGTCCAACAGTAGCTGATATCAGTAGGGATTAATGGCTGGGTCTGAATTCCTCCTCAAATGACACTGGGTGACTGTGGTCTCCTAGGATTGTAGGGGACAAACATAAGTGGACCGAAGGTGTTCAGAGTGCAGAATGTTACACTTCTTACCCTGTTGTCTGCTTAGACCCAGCCAGCAGCTTCCCATTCCCCCAGAGCAAAAGCCAAGGCCCTTGTGTGGCCTGTGATCCCCGAGTCCTGGCCCCCGTTAACGTCCCACCCCACTCCACCCATGCTTGGACTCCCGTTGTGCCGTGAGCACTCAGGAACGGGCCTGAGTGCATCCTAGAGATGCTGTTCCCGTTGGCTTGACTTCCCTCCTCTCCCAGTCCCCGGGCCTCCCTCCCCACCTCCTTCACTTCTTTATTCAAATGTTACCCCTCGGGAGGGTGCCTCAGCATTTAGACCTTAACCTGAACTTTCAACACTTCACATTCTGGTTCCCTTCTTCCCCTGCCCCCAAGCTCTTTACATCATCTGACACTGTAGAATTTACATGTTTCTTTTCTTCTTTGCAAGTCTCTAGAAAAGAGCCCAGCTCATGGGAGGAGTTCAGTCAGCTGTGATGGATGAATGAGCACACCGTGCCTGTGTCCCTGTGTCTTCTGCCTCTGGTTCTGTCGGGCTCAAATGCCTGGAGAAGCCAGGTGGGGTCTGCTGAAGACAGGGGGTAGGGGGGTGGGGGTGCAGACCTGGATGGAGAGCAAGTACCTGTCCACAGGATAGCCTGTTCAACCTCAGGCTGGCCAAACCTTCCTATTTGCAAAGAAAAAGCAGGCAGCTCTGTGCATCTTCCTTGTGTGAGTGTCTTTACATGTTGGGCACTGGCCATGTGAGCCGTGTGTCTGGCCATCTGTTGACTGTGACCTCTGGGTCAGCCCAGGGCTGTCTCTTTTGACTCAAAGATGACAGGCAGCGGAGCACGGCTCTGAATTGGCTCGTGCGTGTCATCGATCTCACTTGCCAGGAAATAATGGACCTCAGACACAGAATTGCGAGGCCATCCATCAGGCCTGGAGTTCCAGAGCTGTGAGCTGATCGGGCATGGCCCCTGCGATTTATGATCTCACTAGGGGACCTTGAGAAAGATATATCCCTGCCATGCATCCTGGGTGCAGTATCAATTTAATTTTATACCTCTCCAAAGCCAGAGGCCACCCAAGATGTGTTTGCAGAGTAAATTACTGGTGAGGCCCAATCACCAGAACGGAGCTGACCAGTCAGAGTGACAGAGTGGAACGAGACTCTGGCCTGACCCCAGTGCTCTGCATAGGTCATCCTGTGTTCAGCTCACTGTGGCTGAGCACCAGTTGCGTGCCGGGAGACTGATAAGCTGGGGCTTAGATGGAGCCACTGCACGGGGGTTGGAGGGGAGGCCACAAAGTTAGGGGAGGCCTGTATGCTTTAAAATCAGACCAGCAGAGTTGTACCCCTAAACCTGTGCAACCTTGGGCAAGTTGCTTAACATCTCTGAGTCTCAGCCTTCCTGTTTATAAAATGGGGATAATGTTGTTGTCCCAAATGCCCATTGGAAGGATCCAAGCCTGCCTGGCACACGGTGTTCATGTCCTCCCCTGGTAGCACAGGGGGAGGGAAGGAGAAAGAGCGGGGCATCTAGAAAATGCTACTTCTTGTCCCTGCCTGGAGTCACAACTCCTGACTCAAATCCAGAATTGTTACAAGATTCTTTGCATCCCTAGGGATTGAGCTGACCTGCATTTAAAATTTGCAGTATGCTTTTGGTTCAGTGTTGTCTGGGGGCAAGAGAGCTAGCAGGACCTGGGGAGGGGCCCTCCTGGTGCCAGCCTGAAGTTCGGTGACAGCATCAGTCTGGACAGGCGAGGCTAGGCTGCAGTAACAAGCAGCCACAGATCCCAGTACCTTCACACAGCACACCACTCACTTCTTGCCCGAGCCCCATTTTCATCACAGTGACTGGGGACCCGGCTTTGTGTCACTGTTCTCTTCCTTCCAAGACACAGTAGGTGGGGACAGCCACCATGTTGGACATGGCCAGATGCCACTGCAGAGGGGTGAGCCTGGCAGGTTGCTTCCCCCTGGAGTTTTTTTTTTTTTTTTTTAAGATTTTACTTATTTATTCATGAGAGATGGAGAGAGAGGCAGACACAGGCAGAGGTCCATGCAGGCTCCATGCAGGGAACCCGATGTGGGACTCGATCCCAGAACTCTGGGATCATGACCTGAGCCAAAGGCAGACACTCAATCACTGAGCCGCCCAGGTGCCTTCCTCCTGCAGAGTTGTTTTGAGTCACTTTCCCTTTCATAGTCAAAGCAAATGACATAGTCACTCCTAACTGCAAGGACCAGACAAGTACGGTCCTGGCTTCTGGACCTGTGCATGCAGCCTGACTACCTGTTTCCCGACTTGCATGTTTGTTACAGTGAACCAGGCTCCCTAAAATGATCTCATGCTACCTTTACTTAAAACAGAGTCTTGGTAGGTGGATTCTGTTGTGATGTGTGGTTCTGTCTGCCTGGGTGGTGAGAGGCCGAGGCTCAAGTGCAGGCAGTGGGACTTGGATGTCCCTGTACTCAGGGTCCCTGCTTCACTCCCTGCCCCCTTGCCATTCAGGCAGGGAGTGGAGGGGATGACCCAGCATCTGGGAGGAAGGAGGTGGACTTGGCGTGGGTTCCAAGGGGTGGAGTTGCATGGGGAGCAAGAGGTGGTGGTAGAGTGGTTGTAATTCAGGGTTTGGAGCTGAACCCTGAAAGCGTACCACTCATTTGCCGAGTTGCCTTTGATACATCCCTGTTTTTCCCTGGGACTCTGCTTCCTCACCTTTAATATGAGGATGACAGTTCCCATCACGCTGGGATATTTGAGGATCAGGTGAGAACCTGGCTCTGAAAGGAGCTTTGCAAGCTGAGTAAGTCTGGACGTTTTAGAGGTTGTAATTGATGTTCCTATTAAACCTTGGGGGACGGAAGTCATCCTGGAGGGGCTGGGCGTGCATGGGGCAGGGAGGAGGTGGCAAGGATGTGGGAAGGTGAGGCCAGGGAGGAAGGAGAGCAGACTGGCTATGGTGGTGGAGGGCTTGAGGCGGGGGTCTTTTGGCCCTGGCACTCCTGACGTTTTGGGCCAGATCCTTATTTCCTGAGGGCTGTCCTTTGCCTTGTGTGATATTAGACAGTATCCTTGACCTCTACCGACTAGATGCCCATTGCGCCCCCCACCCCCCGTAGTTGTGATCATCAAAAACACTTTTCAGACATCATCAGTGTCCCCTGGGGGAGCAAACTTGTCCCTCCTTGAGAACCATGGGCTGGAGTAGGAGGCCAGGTTGGACGGGGGCTATGAGGCATCTTGACAACTGGGTAGCAGTAGCTAGTGACTTACCCTCCTCTATCACCAGGACCCAGGGAGCCCCAAAGACAGCCAGCCAGGGCCAGGATGCCCTGCGTGGCCAAGAGCAGCAGTGCCTGGTTCTAGAGTGGCCAGGATGTTTGACTCTTGCCTCTTGCAGGTCCCAGTCTCTAGTCACCGCAACCCCCTGCTGGACCTGGCTGCCTATGACCAGCAGGGACGCAGATTCGACAACTTCAGCTCTCTGAACATCCAGTGGGAGTCGACCAGGCCGTTGCTGGCCAGCATCAAGCTTGACCTGCCCATGCAGCTGGTGGCCCGGGATGATGGGAGTGGCCAGAAAAAGTTGCACGGTGAGCTGGGTGCCGAATGTCCCAGGCCAGGAGGACAGAGTGTAGTGAAACCCTGGACAAACGACGGGTGTGCTGAGTAGGGCTCCTGGCAACTGCTACCTAGGATGGGCTGAATCCCTATTTCAGGGGTGGGCAGACAGGCTCAGGCTCAGGGTGGGTGAGTCTCTCATCCCAGGTTGTATCATCTCTGTGCCGGCCCCGGAGACCCATCCTGCTTTGAGCCATGCCGCCCCTACCAAGCTGACGGCAGCCAAAGGTTGAGGCCAGTGCGGCTCCCCGAGGCTGCACTGTGGAACTTTGCTCAGGGCCTGCTAACTCTTATGGTACATACAGTTTAAACAAACTCAGTTGTGTATTTTTAGGACCATGGAGATTGATTTTTAAAAAATATTTTATCTATTTATTTATGAGAGACACACAGAGAGAGGCAGAGACACAGGCAGAGGGAGAAGCAGGCTCCCTGCAGGGAGCCGGATGCAGGACTTGATCCCAGGACCCTGGGGTCACACCCTGAGCTGAACCTCAGAGCTCAACCTCTGAGCCTCCCAGGCGTCTCCTAGGCGTCTCCTAGGACCGTGGAGATTGCAAACCAGGAGTAGGGAGGGGCTGCTTCAGAGGCCACCAGCGGGCAAAAACCCAACATCTGCTCTCCTCTCCCTGGATTCAGGTTTGCAGGCTATCTCGGTTCACGAGGCATCGGGGACCACAGCCATCTCAGCCACTGCGATGGGCTACCAGCAGTCCCACCTCAACAGAGCCAGAGTGGAGCAGCTGGTATCTTCCTGGGCCCCGGGCAGGGAGTCCCCCCGCCCCTCTGCTCACATCCTGCCCGCTGTCTGAGCGTCCTGAGCCCCCTGAGCCCCCTCCATTCACTAACCTGTCCTGGAACCTAGTGCTGTGGGCTCCCTTGAGCTGGGGTGCCTTCCTGCTGGCCCCCTGCCTCCACTACCCCTTCCCACATGCCTGGCATCCAGGCAACTGGCAGGATCCAACCTGAAGGTGGCCTGGCCCTGGCCCCTCGCAGTCCCGGCACACAGCTTTGGGAACCCTCATGCTCATGCATCCAGCCTCTTCTCTCACATGGCCCTGACCTCACAGCCCAGCCAAGAATGTGCCCAGGTGGCTTGGGCTTCTGTGACTTTGCATGCCTGGAACGCTGTCCCCCTCCTTCCCTTTACTCTTCCCTGCCAGGTGGCCTCCTGGTCGTTGTCCCAGCCATGATGGCAGCCTCTCTGCAAAGTGGTCCCTGAAACCTAGGCACTGAAGCTGCCCCAGGTCTCAGATCCCCTCGTGCCCCCTCCCCCCACCATGATACAGACGCCATCCTCCCCCATGTACACTGTTGCCACCATCTGCATACCCAGGGCCAAATCCCATTGAACCTGACCTCCCTACTGCAGCGTCTCCTGGGCCCCCAGGGGAGGTGCTGCTTGTGGGTGGCAAGTGGGTGCATACGAGAAAGGCATGGGAAGGGCTCCCCAGGAGTGGTCCTGCCTGGATGATCCCACCCCATCATCAGGGGAGGGGCAGCAGTCAACTTGGTTGTGTAGAGGGCGAAGGCAGCAGATTATAGCTGGAAGGAGAAGGTAGACTGGGTTCCAAGAGCTCCTCAGTGCCAGGATAGGATAAGGAGCTTGGAGTTGTCTCCTGGGTAGTGGGAAGCAAGGGAAACACTTGGAGGGAGTGGGGCCCAGTAGGAGCAGCATTGAGTCCGGCCTGGGGGACGTAGCCCTGAGGAGCATACCTGCATGCCCCTGGTGGCTTAAGCCTGGGTTGCCTGTCCCCACCTGTGTAGGAGGTCCCTTGGCTGTGGATGGCCCCTTGGGCCTCCCCCTGCAGGGCCTCTGCACTTAGGCTCCATGGCCTGTGGGTATTTCTCTAGTAATACCACCCACACCTTCACTTCCTTGGTGTCTGCTCACCCGAGAGTCCCTCCCACCCCCATCCTGTCCCCTTTCTGCCTTCACAACCTACCCTGGGTTCTGACACACCCTTATTTCCTGTTTGAATCCTGACATTTTTGTTTTGTTTTGTTTTTAGAAATACACATATATATTTTTTAAATTTTTATTTATTTATGATAGTCACACACACACAGAGAGAGAGAGAGAGGCAGAGACACAGGCAGAGGGAGAAGCAGGCTCCATGCACCGGGAGCCCGACGTGGGATTCGATCCTGGGTCTCCAGGATTGCGCCCTGGGTCAAAGCCAGGTGCTAAACCGCTGAGCCACCCAGGGATCCCCTGAATCCTGACATTAGATTAAATTTGCATCCTTGCCCAAGGGCTAGCACAGTGCCAGGCACTATGTAGATGCTCAGGCACGTGAGGAGCAGGTGGGTCCAGCAGTCTCCCTGGAAGGACATGTGGCAGGTGTCACACACTCAGATATGTGCACCACCCAAGGGAGTGAGGGGCTGTGCTTCTGCCTTTGTGAACCCACTGTGAGGACACCCCCTCTACTCAGCGCCTTCACTGTTTGCCCAGGCCCCATCCCTTGCACATGCAGGGGTCATTAACTATGTACCCCCGCTTTCCTAGGGTGCGTGTGAATCATCCGTCTCATGGGGCCTGCCAGGCAGGAGAGGGTGCCAGCCTTGACAGAATTATTGGACATCTCAAAGGGATGTGGCCTCTTGGCTGGGCTTGAAGCATGATGGTTTTACTGGGTCTTGTGTCTCCAACATAATGAGTGCCCTGGGGTGACGCCAGGACACGGGGATTTGAGTGCTGCTCTTTCAGGGGGGGAAGCCCGCGGGCTGGCCCAGGGTTGGCCCATCATTGCCTTGGGTCTGATAGCGCTGCCTTGCCTCTCCAGTACGATCCTCTCGTGCCTGTGTCGGCCTCCATAGAACTCATCCTGGTAGAGGACGTGAGGGTGAGCCCTGAAGAGGTGACCATCTACCACCACCCCAGCGTGCAGGTACAGTCCTTGCCCTGCCATGTGCCACTGGGACGTGACTCCCAGGGGCCCCCTCGCCTCCGACACCCAGGCTGACCCCTCCTTGCAGGTAGAACTGCACATCAGAGAAGGCTCTGGCTACTTCTTCCTCAACACCAGCACCACAGACATCATCAGGGTGGCCTACCAGGAGGCCAGAGGCGTGGCCACGGTGAGTGCAGGGCCCTGTCTCCACCTTCCTTGTCATTCCTCATCCCAGTGTCCTTGGGTTTAGCAGATTAGATCGGTTATTTCAAAAGTAGGCACTTAATCACAATCAGATGCAATTAGTAAGGTTTTTAGAGTCTCTGACTCATTATTTGTGAAACTTGGATCCTTTGTGAGCTACCTTTGTGACTTTTGTTCCATGTCCACAAACTACCCGCACCATTAGTTAACTAATGGTTCCTTTCAATTTTTCATTTAAAACATTGTTCTATGAGCACCACTCTAACAACAATAAGAAAGATTGCTTTTGAAAGGTGTATCAGCTTTTTCTATTTTTCCATATTCTTGACCCTCTCCCTATTTGGGCAAATATTGACTTAGCTGTGCCTGAGGTATAGAAGGATTTAGCATTCCGCTTTTGTCAGAGATTGCACCTTAATTTTTTTCCTCTATGTTGCTATATAGGCTGGCTGATTTTTTAAATATGCTTTTTACAGACTTATTTATTTATTTTAGAGAGGAAGAGAGAGAGAGAGCAGAGGGAGAGGAAGAGAGAGAGAATCCCAAACATTCCACACTGAGTGCAGAGCCCAACGCGGGGTTTGATCTCACAACCCCAAGATCACAATCCGAGCCAAAACCAAGAGTCAGATGCTTACCCAACTGAGTCACCCAGGCACCCTGCCTTTTTTTTTTTAATAACAGATTTCTTGTGGTTTAATTCACATTACCATACAATTCATGCACTTAAAGTATGCAGGGGCACCTGGGTGGTTCAGTTGGTGAAGCATTTGTCTTCTTCAGCTCAGGCTCATATTCCTAGAGTCTCAGGATTGAGCCCAGCGTTGTCGGGCTCCCTGCTCAGTGGGAAGTCTGCTTCTCCCTCTGCTCTTTCCCTCACCTTACTCTCTACCTTACATAAATAAGTAAAATATTTTTAAAAAATAAAGGGTGCAAGTCCATGGTATTTAGTACACGCATAGGTATGTCCAGGACTACGGTCAGTTGATTGACTACGGTCAGGTGATTTTCATCACCTTGAGAGCATCCATATGCTCTAGCTGTCTCCTCCCTGTTCTTACATACATACACAAGAGAGTATTGGATTTTGTCAAATGCTTTTTCTATGTCTCTTGAAATAATGATATGGCTTTTGTTTTGTTGATACGATGTACGATGTTTTGTTGATACAATGTACAAATAATGATATGGCTTTTTGTTTTGTTGATACGATGTACGATGTTGATTCTGTTGATACGATGTACGATGTATTACGTTAATTGCCTTTCAGATGTTAAACCAACCTTACATTTCTGGGACAAATGCTACTTGATCATGGTGTATAATTCTTTTTACAGGTAACTGGATTCCATTTGCTAGTACTTTGTCGAGTTTATGTTCATAGTCCTAAGAGATACTGGTCTGTGTTTTCTCTCCTGGGATTTCTTTGTCCGATTTGAGTATCGGGTAACATTGGCCTCACAGAATGACTTAGCTGTTTCTTCTTATTTTTGAAAGAGTTTGCATAGAATTGGTAATAAATACTCTTAAATGTTTGGTAGAATTAACCAGTGAAGCCATCGGGACATGATATTTTCTTCCTGGGCAGTTTCTTGATTACTAATTCAATGTCTTCCTATGTTATAGGTCTATTCACATTGTTTCTTTTTGTGTCTTTTTTGGTAGCTTGAGTCTTTATAGGACAATTCAGGTTTTTTTGTTTTTTGTTATTTGTTTTTGTTTTGTTTTGTTTTTACATGTTTTTTTACAACTCCTCCAGGGGTTGACCTGGGTCTTTACCTGTCTACGGAGAGGACCTCTTCTCCTGGTTCAGTCCCTCAGTGAAGGGTGAGGAAGCATGTCATAATATTCCTATTCTTCTCAGTGGCAGAGTCTCAGTTGGCAGGACTTCGTAGGCATGTCACTATAAATCCGAGCAAAAAACACTGTCTCTCAGCACCTGGGAATAAATGTGTGTTGTTAGAGGCAGCATGAGGGTTGCTAGCAGTCTGAGATCATAGGAAGCTGTCCCCTGAGCATTTTTGTTCTCTTTATAAAAGAAAGAATAATTTCCTGGCCATCGCTCCTGCCATGTAAATGAGTGTTCGCTGTCACATCCTTCATATTAAAAAAAAGCTCAAATCGTAAATAATTCTGACTACTTGAGATATGCCTTGTTTTGCTTTATTTCTAAAGATTAAAAAAGAACTTCCCTGTTACCAGTGGGGCTCCTGGGTGGCTCAGTGGTTAAGCGTCTGCCTTATAGCTCCAGTCATGATCCCAGGGTCCTGAGATCAAGCTCTGCATCAGGTTCCCTGCTCAGTGGAGAGTTTGCTTCTTTCTCCCTCTCCCTCTGCTTCTCTTCTCCTTGCCCCACCCCCACCCCGGCTCCTGCTCTCTCTTTCACTCTCTCATGGTCTCTCTCAGTCTCTCAAATGAATAAAATATTTTTTAAAAAAGATTTTATTTATTCATGAGAGAGAGAGAGAGAGAGAGAGAGAGAGAAAGGCAGAGACACAGGCAGAGGGAGAAGCAGGCTCCCCACAGGGAGCCCGACACAGGACTCGATCCTGGAACTCCAGGATCACGCCCTGAGCCAAAGGCAGAGGCTCAATCACTGAGCCAACTAGCCATCCCTAAGTGAATAAAATCTTTTTTTAAAAAAAAAAAAAAACCTCCCATTATCAAGAAGAAGGAAGTTTCAAGTTTCAGAAGTATGTGTACAGTGCCAACAATACTTGGGGGCCCCTATACTCACATTTACCTTGCACTTTACACTTTGAATAAGCCCTGAGGATGGACCTGCAGTCAGAGAGAGAACTTTCCTCCAAGAACAAGAGCTTCTGAGAGCCCATGTTGGAACAGCTGCCTCTGTAGGTAGTGAGCGCCCCGTCTCTGGAGGCAGCCAAACAAGCTGGGACACTTGTCTGGAAAACTCAAGATGGGATCCCACCACTGGAGTCAAGTTTCCTTAAAAGACCTATGTATGAGCCCCTGTTCAACTCCTACAATGTTGCAGTTGTAGGGTTACCGCTGTGCCATCCCCATCAGCAACAGATGCCAGGCTTCTCCAGTCAAGAGCCACAGCGGTTCTCTCTTGGTTGTGGACTGGCCCTTGTTTATATGTCTCATCCCTCTATGGCTCTTGTGGCATGAGATGGAGTGTCCAGTGCAGGCATGACCCCCAGGACAAGCCTAGCACCAGGAGCCTCCCATGTGGCAGGTGCCACAAGATGTTCTGGAGGCACCTCAACCCCTGGGGTCACAGTTTCCCGTTGGCGTGGGCCTGCGCAGAGACCATTGCACCCAGGATGGAGATAAGGTGGGTTCCCTCTGCCTCTTCCATAAGCTGCCGGAGAAATTTTTCACGGAGCGTTGACGATCGGTGACAGATCCTAGCAGCTCCTCTCAGATGGTTGTTTCTGAAGGACGTTTACACATTTCTTTGGCATTTTCCAGCTGCTAATTAGCAACATTCTCATTTCCCTTAATCACAGAGACAAGAAAGCCCACAGCAGTTCTTCAATTAGCTCACAGAAAATGTTTCTTTCTTTCTTATTGATATACATTCAGGATGCAAGAATGGCTCCTGGGTGTGTGTCGGCTTCTGAGTGTCTCTGGAAGGGAGCCGGGAGCTCACGCACCAGGGCCATTGTGGAGGCTGTCCTGCCCACACAATGCATGAAGGGTCGCGCCTGGCTGCACTGAATTCTGCGCGCACGCACCCCCAAAACTCTCCATGAGGGGCCTTTCTTTCATTTTTGGCTGGCTTGCCCCTGGGAGTATTTACCTGACTTAAACTTAGAGTTTCTTTTTTCTCACCGATTCTTTACATTTCAAATCAAGTCCTCCACGCTGAATCCATGTGATTATAAGAGCAGGGGTAGGTACCTACTGTGTGCTAGGCACTTAATACCTTTAAGTGATGCATCCATTCTGCAAAAATTGGTGTTGGTCCTGGGGCTGGGCGTCAGTGGTGAACAGATCATGAGCCACGGTGTTTCTCTCCGTTTCCTTGGTCCTGGGCTGCACAGCCTGTCGTGACATTGCACATCCTAGGAGGCGCATCAGGAAGAAAGTTGAGGTGGGTAGCAGGTGGCAGCCATAGGGTTTGAACTCGGGTGTGTCCTGCTCTTCTCCCTGGGAATGACCTGAGGACAGAGGGACCTGTTCCAGTCCTGGCCATGCCGGAAGCCTCAGGGCCAGCTGGGGTCCCTGGACAGATTTTCATCCAGTGTCCAAGCCAGGGCTCTTCTCAGTGCCTATGATTTTCGTGTGTTCGTGGTCACCCCCTACAGGTCTCAAGGGTGTCTAGTCAGGGGCAAAGGACCCCAACACTTGTGTGGCATGGCCCGATTCACCACATACCACTGACAGGCATGCTATAATAGGAATTGGGAGCTGATGGCTCCTGTGATGATTACAAGTATTTATAGGGTCCTTACTCTTCTATAAATGCCACCTGTCAAGGGACAAGTCTGAAGTGTGTGGGGGCCCAGGGAAGTGAGGAACAGAAGTGGCACAGGCAAAACCTTGGGGCCGGGTGGGTGCAAACAGACCTCACGGCTGCAGCCTACTTGGGAGGGGGGCCGCCTCTGGCTCTGCCACCAGTGTCTTAATGAGCAGTAATGCATTCATCGTCTCGGAAGAGATGACAGGACTTTCCTCTTGGCTCAGTACTCACTGAAGTTCTGAGGTGACACTTTCAACACTTAGAAATTAGAATTCACTCTAGGCCTGGATTTTCCCCTCCTCCTCTCCTGCATGCACATCCTCCTGAATGTCAGTCAAGCAAGGAGATCCAGAATGCCCAGACCAGAGAACCAGACGTGCCACAGCCCAGGGTTAGCGGCGAGGCAGTTCCCAGCTCTGCCACCAGCTGCCTGGCAAATGCCTTCGCTTCCCCAAGAGCAGTGTGTCTCCCAAGTGGCCCGGCAGGCTCTCCCTTGAAGCCTTCCTCAGCAGGGGCGAGGTGAGCTGGTGCGGGCCAGCAGGGAGGGGGCAGGCCAGATCACTTGATGCCGCCCTTGCATCTGTCACCCGGAAGGTGGCTGGACGTCCAGCCTCTGGGAAATCAAGTGGAAAACAGATTGATTTCCCCTCACCATTTTCTGTCTTTGTTTAAAATGTGCAAAATGGTCCTTTTGAAGGAGAGAAAAAAAGAAAAAAAGCCTGCCATGCATTCCCCTGCATGGGTCTATCAGCAGCCAGTGCAACATGTAATTTCGTGGTGCTGTGAAGGACGTGCCAGCTCCTGACAGCAATAACTTCTGCAGGAGGATTAGATTGGAGCCTTAAATTCAGTTTTCAAAGAAAGTTCTCATTTCTCTCTCAAAATTTAAATGTGCTTTTGTTGAGGGAAAAGGAATAAGCCAGGGTGAATCGTCCTTGGCAAAATGGGAGGCCTGGTGATTCCCAGGCGCCTACTCCCCAGCCCTTATTTAATACCACACTCGGGTTGGCGACGGCTCAGATTGCACGGGCATCGCAGTGGAATACCATCATGATTTCCGCTCTGGGATCTTTGTTAATCGACTTTTAAGTCACCGTGTGGCATAACTTGGGCACGCCTCATCTGCATTGAGGTGCCCTTGAGCTTAGTGATACCGGCAGTTTCCAGCATGGCCAAGCTTGTGACTCCTCATGCCCCCAGCTAACTGTGGGCTTGGGCCTGCCCTGGCTCTGGCCTGTTGCAGGCCCTGTCCTCCCCTGCTCACAGTTCCATTGTGGTTGCTAGAGACGTCCCACTCTGGGAAGTGGCAGAGTGTGGTTGAAGGAGCCTTAAACTGGGACCTTGGGCACCTGGGTTTCCTCCCCAGTGCTGCCCCTTTGAGGCTGGGTTCCCACCCTGTGTGGGCCTCAGTTTCCCCATATGTGCATTGAAGGAGTTGGACCAGAATCAACGCTTCCCAAAGAGATGAGGGTCCATGGATTTATAGACTCTTTTCTTCCCCCTAGAATTTCTAGGTCTTAGCAAAGCTAAAATTAAAGCTAAGCAAGCAGGCTGGAGTGCCAGGTTTCTTTGCTGTAACTACAGTGACCTAGAGCTGTGACCCTGGATCTTGGTCTAATCAATACGTGTTTATTGGGGGGTGAGCCTGTGCCAGATGCTAGGCCCAGTCCTGAGGCCACAACCTGTGGGAGGACGGACACTAGACCGTGGGCTCTGACATGGCTGAATTACATGCAGTAAAGCTGCACCAGGAGAAATGAGCGGAGGTAGTGAAGAAGCTTTCTTTAATTCGGGAAGACTTTCCTGAGGAAGGATGCTTGAGCAGAAGCCTGAAGGATGAGAAGGAGCCAGCAGGTGAACACGGGGTTTGGGGGGGGAAAGCCCCAGGTTGTTAAGACAGGCTATGTGGTCCTGAGGCAGGCAGGCGCTAGTTGGCATTGAGGAACAGAGCAAAACTGTGTCTGGAGCCTGACAGTAGTGAGGGACCGTGGTTTGTAATAACATGAGAGCCATGGGCAAGGGCCAGCTCGTGCCAGGTTCTTATAGGACATGTTAAGGATTTGGACGCCCTCTCTGGGCAGTCTTTGAAGGGTTTTATGCTGGATATGATGTGATCACATTTGGCTGTCTCCTTAGAGCCAGAAACCTGTTCTCCTTCCTTCCCTTCTGCCCCAACAGGTTCTTGGTATCAAAATTCTAGCTTTGCAAGCACCTATTCACTATAACTCACCCTTCTCCCCCCGCCACCACCAAATGACTATAACACCACAAACTGCAGCTAGCAAAGCCAGGGCCGGACAGAGATGGGAAGCAGCCCTCTAGACTCCCCCACCAGCTCCATGGTTTGCCCCCCACCTGCTGAGCCCCCAGACCACCCAGTTGAGATACATGCCTAAGCAGTACCGCACATCACTGCTAGTCTCTCTGCAGCATGAGACAGTGAGTATGGTACAGCTCATCTGGGGAGAGGTGCTTGTGAATGTGGGATCCCAGAAGCAGATAGGGCAGGAAGGAGGTTTAAAGTGGGGGGCAAGGAGTCTGCAATGAAGACTGGAACGCAGTGGCTCAGGTATGTCCATCCTCTCAGTGTTCATGAGGTCTCTGCTTCAAACATGGCTGAGGCAGAAATGAACATCAGGATGAATGAGACTCACAGAGCTCACACTTGAGACCATGGTGGTCTCTGGGGTCCCTTGACAGGTTCTGAGATTCTGTGGGGTCAGATTAAGACTTGTGAGAGCTGAATTCAGAAAGGAGCTACGTCATGTATAACACTCTACTGTTGCCAGAGCTGCTGGGCAGGTGGCCTGCACAGGGAACATGAAATCCTGGGTTTGAACCCTTGTTCTACCTCCTAGTTGCTGGGTGCCTCGTGGCCACAGACTGCCCTCTTTGTGCAACTTACATTTTTTCCTTCTCACAAATTGCACCAAGTTGAAGTAAATGCTCTCTGGGATCCATCCCAGCTCTACCATTTTACATTGCAGGCCCTTCCCCTGGCTGGCAGCAGGGGCTCCTAATGAGGAGTAGATGGGGCAGTATTTGGGTTAGGATTTTCTTTGTGTGCTGCTTCTGAGCCTTGGTCTGGAGGTCTCCTGGAGACCCTGCCTCATGGGTGGTGGCCCGAAGGACTGAGCCCCTCTCCAACCTCGCAGGTGCACCCTCTGTTCCCGGGCATGTCGACCATCATGATCCATGACCTGTGCCTAGCCTTCCCGGCCCCGGCAAAGGCAGACGTGTACGTCTCAGACATTCAGGAGCTCTATGTCCGCGTGGTTGACAAGGTCAGTAGCAGCTTCCTAAATACGGCCCCTCGCTGCTGGTTCACAGAGATGGGGAGAATGGTGAGGCTGGGAGAGTTCTTTTCCTTGTGCCCTTTGCTCTTTCTCCTGGCTTCTGAGTCTCCGTACCCACCTCCTGAGTGGCTTCCAGCAGATAGTGCTGTCTCGCCTCGGTCCCTCCGTGTGCACAATGTAGAGCGAGCTCTGAGGCTATACTTCTTTATGCCAGTTGCCATCAGTAAAGCTCAGCTATAAATCCTGCCCGAAGTTGTTTCCTCATTAGCCCCAACTTGAGACTTCCTGACCTCTAGCTGCTGTAGGTTCCTGATTGTGAATTTTCTCCCTGGTACATGGATTTTGGATTCTTGGCAATCTTAGTGGCAAGTGAATAAAATGCATAAATGCCAATGCTTTTGTAAAAGGAATACATAATAGATCTAAGCTTTTCTTTAATGTAAAGAGGGCATTTTTATTGCTCCAAATACCTGAAGGAACTACAGGTAGGCTTACAGAGGTTGCTATCAGGTTCCTATTTTTTGGACTGGAGAGGATAGTTAGTAATTAAAAGGGGAATGTTTGAGCTGCTTAGAGTACTTGAAAAGCCAGTATCCTCTTAGCCCCAAATATTCCTTCTGTGGTCTTATTTCCTGATCAGACTTCTGTTTCTTCACTGAGCATTTCTGACTCTTCATAGTCTAAGGTTCTTCCTGTATGTATTATATGCTGCCAGGTGTGAGCTGTTTGGTCAATGAGCACTTATTGAATGCCTACTGTATGCTATTCTGGCCGCATCTTATCACTGTAATTAGATTCTTAGCTCTTTAAGAGCAGGGAGTGTAATTTATGCGTCCAAGTATCCCCCAAGGCCCCTTGTATACAATAAACACTTAATTGATTTTCATTTGTTGATTGGCTGATTGGAGCTCATGCTGGGTCTGTGGGTTGGAGGTCATAGACGCTTTAGTAGAAAGCCTTAGAGTGCCACAGGTGATAGCATTAGTTATTAAAGGCCATCCTGAATAAAATATTTTTTTAAAAAAATTGTAAAAAGGGGATCCCAGGGTGGCTCAGCAGTTTAGCATCTGCCTTCAGCCCAGGGTGTGATCCTGGAGACTCAGGATCGAGTCCCACGTCGGGCTCCCTGCATGGAGCCTACTTCTCCCTCTGCCTGTGTCTCTGCCCCTTTCTCTCTGTCTCTCTCTCTGTCTCTCATGAATAAATAAATAAAATCTTTAAAAAAATTATTTAAAAAAAGGCCACCCTGAGTCTCTGTCCCCCGTGATACAGGTGGAGATTGGGAAGACAGTCAAGGCATATGTCCGTGTGCTGGACTTTCACAAGAAGCCTTTCCTGGCCAAATACTTTGCCTTCATGGACCTGAAGCTCCGAGCAGCTTCTCAGATCATCACGTTGGTGTGAGTCCCCCCGGGGGTCAAAGGAGGCCATCTCAGGGACAGCACTGGCAGGTTCTGGGGAGAAGTCGCATCCCTTCCCTCTGTTCCAGGGCCCTTGACGAAGCCCTTGACAACTATACCGCCACGTTCCGTGTCCATGGTGTGGCCATCGGCCAGACCAGTCTCACTGCGACTGTGACTGATAAAGCTGGACAGCGGATCAACTCAGCCCCACAGCAGATTGAGGTAAAGCGGTTTCCCCTCCCACCCTGTGGGATCAGTCCAGCGTGCATGCACTTGGAGTAGGAAGTGTGTCATTTTTGTGATGGGCTAGGAGTTCTAGGGGTCATCCAGGAAGTTGCTGTGGAGAACCCTTATTAAAATCTATGCCCTGTGATGTCCTCTGATTAAAAGGGAACCATCCTCAGTCCTAGAGGCCTGGGGAGGCAGCACCAGAGGGAGGGGGCCGGGCTAATTGAATCTCCCTGTGGGACGTGGGGGAGGGCATGGTGTGGCTCAGAGAAGGGGGGCCACTTGTCACACAGTAGGGTAGTGGTAGACTAGCCTTTAAACCCTGAAGTGCCAGAAAGGAGTGGCTGGGAAGAAGCTGCAGACTTATTAGGCTCACGTGTAGAAGCACGTTCTGGTAGCCAGTCTGAACTGACCCTGAGACAGTGGGCTTTTCTGGTGGAAGCTCCTGGAGCTGGCAGGTCCTGGAGCAAGCAGGGAGCTCTGGAGTACTCTCCATGTGTGACTTGGGACTGTCTTGTGGCATCAGGTTCTCATAGGAGCCTCCCAGTCCCTGGGGCCAAGGCAGCCATGGCCAGAAATTCATGTCCAAGTTTCTCCTTCTGCTGCAGCCCTCAACTGCTTGCCTCCTGCCAGCGTCCACCACAGGTCTTGTCTCCACACCGGGGCTAGAGACTTGATATTAAACTGTTCTGGTGCTGGTGGTTGTGGTTTGTGCCTCTGGACGCAAGGGTTCCTTTCTTTTGCTGAAGAAGAATTCATTTCTACCTATAAATAGCACAGCCCTACAGAGACTAATCCTTATGCACAAAGCAGCCCCTTGGCCGACTGGCATATTCGTTCACCGTACAGGCTCTTCCTATGCTCCTGCTAGGCGGGGACTGTGGGGGAGGCAGGGGGAAGAGGTTGGGCTTTCCGTGCGGCAGAGACAAGGGCATCCTTGTCCCTGCCCGCTCCCCAAGCCCCTCTTTCTTCATCTGAGAAGTTTGAAGGGCGTTGAAGAAGATAACTGTTCACAGGCAACTTCTCAGTAGAAATTGGAGAAATTCAGTGCAAGGAGGAGAATCTTGAAGGCAGTGGAATGTGAACTTTGACAAACATCAGAATCCCCTGGAGGACTTGTTAAAACACAGATTTCAGGACCTCCCCCATTCCAGTTCCATAGATTAAGGTGGGCCGGAGAATGTGTATTTCCAATGGTTCTCAGGTGACACAGCTTGCTGGTCAGGGGACCATGCGGCGAGAACCACGCCCTAAAGGGGGCGTCTTACATGAATAAGATGTGTTTATTTTCATGGGGTTTCACGTCTGGCAAAATGAATGGCTGCAAACAGCAGAGCGTGTCCCCAGAACCACAGATCCTCAGGCCCACGGGTAGGCTGAGACCCTCAGGCTCCTCCAGGCTCCTCACCAATCCCCTCCCACAGAGGAGGGATGTCCAGGCACCAGGTGTCCCTCTCCTTGAACATATTCAGGGTGAATTCTGCCCGGCTGTGTAAGCTTGGAACACAGTGGCCCCTTCTTTCTTGTGTTTCCACATGCAGGTCTTTCCTCCGTTTAGGCTGATTCCCAGGAAAGTGACGCTGATCATTGGGGCCATGATGCAGGTAGGAGCCAAAGGCCTTGTGCTTGCTCACTGCCCCCACCCCATGGCCGCCCCGCCCCCGGGGGGGGGCATCAGAGGGCAAAGATGGAGAGCTCGGGGGGTGTCGATGCCCTCGCCTCTGAGGGATAAGCAGGGGCTGATTGGACAGTGCTGTTTCTCCCCACTCCAGATCACCTCAGAGGGCGGCCCACAGCCCCAGTCCAATATCCTCTTCTCCATCAGCAACGAGAGCGTTGCCGTGGTGAACAGCGCAGGGCTGGTGCGGGGGCTGGCTGTCGGCAATGGCACCGTGTCTGGGGTCGTACAGGCTGTGGATGCTGAAACCGGCAAGCTCGTCATCGTGTCTCAGGTATTGCGCGTGGGCTCTGCTGGCCATGGCTGCTTCCAAATCCTCCCTGGACTGGGGCCCACTAGTGATGGGGTGCACTGCTCCCCCCAGCAGCTGGTGCGCTGGTCAGCTATGATGGCAAGGAGGTCTGTTTACTCTGGTTTCTTTTGTTGTTGTTGATTTTTTTTTTCTTTTAAGTAGGCTTACGCCCATTGTGGGGCTTGAACTCACGACTTTGAGATCAAGAGTTGCATGCTCCACTGATTGAGCCAGCCAGGCACCCCGAAAGTTGGTTTCTAAGTCTGATAGTGTCACTTGTTTCCCGGGAGTGGGCACTTCGTTGGGCTCTGGAAGGGAGACAGGAGATGAGTCTCCACTTCCTGAACAGGGCTCAGAATGTTCCTGTTCTTCTTGACATGCTTTGCCTGTGGTGACTTGTGGAAGCATCTCTGAGGAAGCTGCAGTGGTCACCAGCATGCCAGAAATCTAGGCTCTAAGAGAGAGTCATTTTGTGTAACATGACTATTGGACAGTCTTTTCGGAACCTGTCACCTTGTTCCTTGTCCAGCATTCAGGGCCCCCCCTAGAAGGGGTCCATGAGCTCCCCCAACTTCTCAGCATCTGAACACAGGGCACCCAGGAGAGCAGGAGCGTGCACCATCCCAGGGAAGGGGAGGCAGATGCATCCTCCTCCCTGAGAGGCTGACTTTGATCCGACATTGAATTCATTGATTTACTCCCTTTTGCAGGAGTTTCAGTGTCTCTGCAAATATCCTAGTTAGACCACAAAGTCTTTTTGAATCATGAAGGTAGCTGCCCTGGTTTTACCTATCGATTTTATAAAGACGACAAGAAGGTGTTGGGAATGTGAAATCTGTCCTGTGGCATTGAGCAGGATTCAGATAGACATCCTGAAGAATAAGATGAAGGACCAAGGAGGCCTTGCTTTTTTTTTTTTTTTTTTCTTTTCTTTTTTTTTTCCTTTCTAAAGAAAGGATTATGGCTTCAGGAACTAGCTTATTTTTCTTCTCCTGGGGGCCCAGGTGGCTGAAATGGCAGCTGGCTGGAACTTCGGCCAGAGGGGCAGGCAGCCATGCATTTCCCTTCTGGCCACTTCTCTTTGTGATCTGACCTTGCTGGGCCACCTCTCTCTCTGTGTCTCCCATCTGGTGGAATAGGAGAGGAGCTGGTGGTGCCCCTTGGCAGATGGAGAGGCTGTGCTTCCAGTTCCATCTGAAAGCCATCTTCTTGAGCCTAGGTCAGCAGGGGCCCAGCTTGAGGCCCATGTGTCCACAACGTGTATGGGATTTCTGCTCAGAAGTCCCCAGTTTGGACAGTCCCATCTGTTCAAACCAGGTCACAGAATCAGCACCCATGGCTGAGGTAGGGGCCAGGATGGATACAAGGAGACTGGGCCATGGAAAAGACAAAGAGAAGGAAGAGGATGGGTGTTTATTGAGTACCTGTTGAATGCCAGGCATTAGCCCAGGTCACAAGACCCAGAAGGTGGGTGCAGTATGAGCAAACACAAAGAAAGCTTAAGGGTCTTAGTAGCCTGGTGTCAGCTAGTCAGTAGCACTACAAAGAAGCCTAATAAAGTTAATCTTTGACCAGATGAATGGGAATATAGACTTCAGAATGAAAGAGGATAGATACACAGTCTGCTCTAACCAGACTCTATCCGTGTCTACATTTGTCACAGTACCCTGCTCACATACATAGAGAAACATGCTAGATTTGGGGTTGGGAGGATCTGGAATCCTGTCCTATGAGGGCCACCCAGCTTAGAGAAGAACAGTCCCCAGTCACTGCCCCCAAGTCTCCGTGGTACTGACCTGGAGCAACTGAATCAGATAGGTCTGGAAGCTCAGAGGACCAGGCTGGGACCCCTAAGGGAACAGGAAAAACAGTGGCCAGATCTGCATGGGGTGAGCCACCCACAAAGCCAGGCTGCCTTGGGAAGAGGAACATCGTGTTGGGCATCTTGTGAGTGCCTACTAGCCAGGGGATGCTGAGCTGGCCTTGGCAAGATCCTCCTTGGAGGGGGCCCTTCATGAAACAGCCATTGTGAGCACATAGGCCCTACTGCGGCCAGCCTGAACTCCAAAACCCTTTCCCTAGGACCTCGTGGAGGTGGAGGTGCTGCTTCTCCAGGCCGTGAGGATCCGTGCCCCCATCACTCGGATGAGGACGGGAACCCAGGTGAGGCGGGAACCCCTCTGGCCCTTCCTAGCTGTGCTTGCTGTCTGAGCAGCCTCTTGGCAGGTCTTAGGCTCAGAGTTCTGGTTCAGGAGGAGCTTGGGGGGAGTGTTGCTAGGTCCCTGTTCCCTCTCCTGCTCAACACTTGCTTGTCCCTGGGCTCAGCTTCAGCTTTAGGAGCTTTGGTTGCATTTCCTGCTCCAGACCCCCCCAGGTACTTGGGGTTTTCTGTCTCTCGCGCAAAGCTCCTTGTCTGCAGAGCATTTGGCCCTCTCCAGTTCCATGTTGGCACGATTACTGAGTGACGCCTTTGCCCCCCACCCCCGTACCCCTGAGTCTGCCACCTTCCCACACCTAGAATAGCACCTGGCACATAACAGGAGCTAAGGTTTATATGGTGTGTACTCTACTCTGTGCTTTTTGTGCAGTAATTCCTTTGATGGTCATTAACAACCCGTGAGGTAGCTACCCGTGTCACCTCTCTATTATAGATGAGGAAATGAACGCGTGGAAAGCTTACGGCCTCTGCCCAAGGTCACACAGCTAGTAAGGGATGGAACTGGAGATTGGCCCAGGCAGCTGGGCATGAGTCTGTTCTTAGCTTTTCCAGTATTCCCATGCATGTTTTCCCTAGTAGTCACTCAGGAAATACAGATTGATGGAGCCTGTGAATCCCATCTGTGCCCCCTTGTCATGAGCAGGGACCAAGGGGCAGGATGAGCTGTGCTACTCAGGAGGCTGCAGGCTCCCTGGAGCTCTGGGGGGGGTCCCATCACAAAGGGGGGGTGCTATCAGCCAAGTGAGACATTGTCCACAGCCCAAGGATACTGCGCAGAGGGGCCGGCTCTGTCTCCTATCTGATCATTTGCTGTTCCCACCACCCTTCCCACATCCGTGCTGGGCTCATCTCTGGTGAGGGAAGAATGGGATGCAGCTTCCCATGCAGCGGGGAGATAAGAAAGTAGCCAGGCAGTGGAGAGGTAGTTCAGGCAGTGCCCTGGGTCTCTGTGGGGCCCCCTGGGCTGCGGGACCCCGGTGGTCATGGGCCCGGCTCCTCTCCTACAGATGCCTGTCTACATCACTGGCATCACCAACAGTCAGAACCCTTTCTCCTTTGGCAATGCTGTGCCAGGCCTGACCTTCCACTGGTCCGTCACCAAGCGGGACATTCTGGACATCCGGGGACGACACCACGAGGTAACTGCCCTCCCCCCAGGGCCCCCTCCCCACCATGTGCACCAGTGTCCAAGGCGCGGAAGGTTATCCCCATATCTGTGCACATGATGTCTGCATCCTGGCTCCCAGGCTGGTCCTGGCCCCGTTCTGTGCCCTCTTAGGACACCTAGAAAATGCTGCCAGTGCACCATCCTCACCTCGTGTCCTTCTTCCACTCCTAGTCCTCTCGTGTCCAGGAATATGGGCTCCCAGCTTCCCTCCTCACAGCCCGTTCCACTCCAAGCACACACTTGCCAAACGCTACAGTCAGGGTTTGTAGGAACCCACCTCAGAGGGCAGCCCTGTGGGGAGGTCACAGGAGTTCCGGAATATCACAGGGCCTTCTTGGTCAGGTCCCTGCTCTGTAACTTATGACCTTCTCTCTGAGGAGATGCCTGGCAGTGCTGGGGCTTTCTCCAGATTTACCCCCGAGGGCAAACTCCCCTCTGCTTAGCCCTTCTTAGAGGGACCCTGGCCTTTCCCTGGTCTAACCCCCTCTCTGTATTGACCAGAGCCCATATATGGGAAGGGACTTGTGAGAGTCACCCAGTGAGCCAGGGAGGAAATGAGACAGGGTGCCAGCCCTGGTGACTCCAGTCTGCCACCCCCAGTGGACCTTGGTCATGCAGGACCCAAGTGGGGGTGGGTTGAAGAGGTTTCTTCTTGTCTTCCCTGTCCAGTGGGGAAAGGGTGGTTGGGAGGGTCCTGTCCCCAGTACCAGGGGGCTTCCCCAGACTGTTCCCATAGCATAGACATCTCACAACAGCAGGGCTTTTTAGGGAAACACTGCCAAGCCTACCATCCCTCTTTGTTCATTGCCCAATCCACACACTAAAGGCTCTGAGAAGGCCTGCCTATCCACCCAGATTGACCCAACATGACCCACATGCACCTGTGAACCGCGTGTTGCTGCGTGCTGCACTGGTGCTGGGATTAGCAGGCCCCGGCCAGAGCAGGGAGGCAGCAGCCTTCAAGGACAGGCAGGCAGCTGTCGGGGTTACTGGGGCCCCAGGCCCTCCCTGAGAATGTGTTTGGTGTCTGTCCCAGGCTTCCCTCCGACTGCCATCACAGTACAACTTTGCCATGAATGTGCATGGCCGGGTGAAAGGCCGGACCGGGCTGAGGGTGGTGGTGAAGGCTCTGGACCCTACAGCCGGGCAGCTGCATGGCCTCACCAAAGAACTCACCGACGAGATCCAAATCCAGGTAAAGGGCAGGCAGGTAGAAGCCACTGCTAGAGGGAAAGCGAGTGCCAACCCAGGGGCCCTCCCCCGCCCAGGGGCCATCGGGGCCCACATTCACCCTTCTACCACCCTGTACCTGATGACTTCTCCACCTGCTGGGGTCAGGAGCCCCTAGATGGGGCTGCCCGAGGGCATCAGCCTGGGGGTGGACGGCTGGCAGGCCAGGTGGAAGGAGCTGCGGGTACAGAGGCCTGGGGTCTGAAATAGCTTGCTGTATTCATTCCCCAAATAGCAGATAATTCTGCGCTTGGAGTCCGAGGCACCTTCATGGTAGAAAGAAGCTGGGAAATCGTGAGTGGGACTTTCATTGAATTGTCTGTG
Organism: Vulpes vulpes; assembly: GCF_048418805.1. NCBI lineage: Eukaryota > Metazoa > Chordata > Mammalia > Carnivora > Canidae > Vulpes > Vulpes vulpes. The sequence continues at coordinate 56,858,924 of NC_132788.1, read as the reverse complement.
TTTATTTCACAAATGCTCACAGAGCACTTTAACAGAGGCAGACCCGCCTTCCCCTGCTTCCCAGTATTGTCTCACCTATGAATTGCTCCCGTGAAGCCAGCAGGGCAGGAGCCCTGGGTGCTGCTGCTGGATTATGAGCCTGCAGCCTGAGGGGTATGGGTCAAAGTGCCCCCTCCAGGTCACAGTGAGTGAGTGGTGAGCCCTGGAAGGCCTGGAGGGCTGTGCTGTGTGATGGCCTGGGAGACAGTGGGACCCATCGATTCACAGGTGGAAACCAGGCCTCAGAGGGGGAGGGGCGCTGCTCGGAGCCCCCAGGGGTACGCCACTGAGTCAGGACCTAGAACCCACCAGCTCTTCTCCCACCCAGGGCTCAGCACCTGTGTCTCTCTCTCCACCCTGCTTCCCAGTTCCCCTGTCCTTCGAGACCCATCTGTAAAGCTAGGGAAGTGACAAGTTGCTTCTGAAGAGCATTTTTAGCTTCAAGGGCCCCATTCTGCTAATCTGGGACTCAGTAACCTCGGGGTCTCCCTAAATTGCAAAGAAAACCTAAAAGGGGCTTTTAAATATCATGAGAAGAGAATCAGATTCAAGCCCCTTCTTCAAATGAAATAAACCATTTCTAACCTAGACACTTACCTCATCAGGGGTAAAGATTATCAAAGAAAGGAACACCCATTTCAGCAACCCCCTCACCTGCCTGCGTGCATTCGCGCGCATGTGCACACACACACAGGTGCACACAGATACAGACACTCCCAGACCTGTAAACATACATACACATGCAGAGACAGACACACACATACATGGGTAAATATAGATACAAATACACACAAATATATGTTCTTTCCAGTTAAAAATAAAGTGAGATAATGTCTGGTGTCTCTCAGGATTAAAGATGGGGCTTTGCAGCTCCCAGATTCTGTGACCTCACTTGAGTCCCTTAACATCTTTGGGCCTCAGTTTCCCTAGCTGACAGCCATTGGAGGTTTGAGCACATTGGAAACTTTGAGAGGCTGGATCCAGCCCATAGATGTATTTGCTTTGGCTCATCCAGTGCTCTGAAACGATTTTTATTTGTTGCCAATATTTAAAAATAGGAAGATGTTGTATAAAAATCCGGTAGGCAGCTTGTCCCGAAGCCACAGCGTCTTGCCACGTGGCTGAATGAGCAGATGAGAAGCAGCCTCCCCCCTGATGGAGCTGGCCCCACCACTCCCCCCATTGGCCCCCCAATGGTGAGGCCACGTGTCTGTCACTGTGTACCTGGTGCTTGCACTGTTGCTTTTCTTAAACTTGAGTTAACAAGAAAGTGAGATCTCTCTTGTACCCTCACCTCCTTATGAAGAGGGGCAACGAAGAATACGCATTTAAGAAAAACAGGAGGAAACCCGTTTGTGGGTGTATTTCCTGTGTGCGTGCATCCAAGTCAGAACCAGTGAGGCTGCTCCACTCAGTACCACCGGCCCAGCAGAAGGGCTCCTTGACACACCAGAGCCCCATCTGGCCCCATAGGCCATTTATCATTCACCACTCAGGAAGTGCCACTCACTTTGCCACACGAATCCCACAGCTCTTTGAGACAGACGTGGCAAGGATTATTGGTTTTAGACCCATTTTACAGATGAAGAAATCTAAGCCTATGTATATGATCAGAACATAGCAGTGCTGGGAGGGAAGGGGTTTTCTTGGAAAATTGGGCCCCTAGACTCCAGCCAGTCTAATCAGATCAGAAGCCAGTGGGGAGCTCAAAGCTGTGTTCAGCATCCAGGCCCAGCTGCCAAGAGAGGTCGTCCCAAGGGTCCCTAGGGAAAGGGACTTGGCAGGGTGGTGAGCAGTTAGGGTGCTTGTAGGGAGGGGTCTGGAGTTTCCATAAGATCTGGGGTGGGGAGCCGTGGAAGGCCTTGGGGCTCCTGGGGAGTGCCTATCAAATTGGCTCCAACACTCCCAGGTTTATCATCAGCTGGCCTGGTTCATGGACACGCCCCACCCCCGCCTCCACCCCCTGTGCCTCCATGAGAGCATGACAAGAGGGAACAAGATGAGGGTCGATGGGGCCGATAGGGGTTATTCTGAGAGGACCACAGTGAGAAGCAGCAGGACCAGACTGCAGGCCCTGTAATTCCACATGCTGTCTTCCGTGCCCACAAAGATCTCCCAACCTGGGAACTCAGGGAGGTCTCCGTGCTCCCTGGCTTCACGAAGCAGCTGCTGTCAGGGTGTGCAAACATGAGCTTGTCTGCTTGTTCTCACACCTCTGGCCTCTCTTAAAAGTCAGCCCTTCCCTGGGGATCCTTGGGTGGCTCAGTGGTTTGGCACCTGCCTTTGGCCTGGGGCATGATCCTCAAGTCCCAGAATCAAGTCCCACATGGGGCTCCCTGCATGGAGCCTGCTTCTCCCTCGGCCTATGTCTCTGCTCTCTCTCTCTGTATCTCTCATGAATAAATAATTAAAGTCTTAAAAAAAAAGCCAGCCCTTCCCTCACCTGCCACCTGACAGATGCTCACAGTGGTGCTTCTCATCTCTGGGTCCCCTTGGTCTCACTGCCAGGAGGGGAGCAGGGACCTGGACATGACTCCAGTGCATCCCAGGGGACAGAACTCGCCCTCTTTTCCAGGTGTTCGAAAAACTGCTGCTGCTGCACCCTGAAATAGAAGCAGAACAAATATTAATGTCACCCAACTCATTTATAAAGCTTCAGACAAACAGGTACGTGACTCAGCGCTTGTTTGCAGCAGGGCTGAGAAGCTGCGCTCTGTGTCCGACGACTCATTTGTCAAAGTTGTCAGGAGCCGTGGATGCTTCAAGCGAACTGCTTCTTTCTCAGTCTGGAGTGGGTGCGGCTTCTGCATTCCCCCTCCTCTTCACCAGGGATTTCTCTTGCTGTTCCACATCACTGGTCCCCGTGGGCCCATCTTTTCTTCCCTGTCACCCAGAAAGCTTTTAATGCCCACTGCTCACGTCTGCTACTTCAAAGGAAAAGAAGTACCACCTCAGAAGAGTTAAATTTTCCAGTGCCCTTTTGTCTTCAAGACTTGCTGTTCAATGGGTATAATTCCTGAACCAGCAGCATGAGCATCACCTGGGAGCAGGTTAAAATGCAAATCCTGGGCCTCACTCCAGACTGCACTTAACAAGATCCCCACTCGATGGGGACGCACATTGGTGTCTTCAAGGCACAAGAAAATCTGCAAACATAACTCCTACCTTGCATTCACACGGGGCACCTTTGGTATCAATGACTTGCCTGTGAAGTGCAATTGCAAGGTGGGGGGCTGTAAGGACCACAGGAGTACTTGCGTGTTGCATGAAACACACACATGGTGTTCATTCAACCACAAGTGTCTAACACTAGGCTGTGTGCTAGGCTCCTAGAACAGAGTTGGGTGGCATTCTAGTGGGGAAAAGAGAAGTACAGCATGAGAAGGCCAACAATAAAACAAGGTATAGGGATGCCTGGGTGGCTCAGTAGTTGAGCATATGCCTTTGGCCCAGGTCGTGATCCCGGGGTCCTGGGATCAAGTCCCAGATGGGACCCCCTGCGAGGAGCCTGCTTCTCCCTCTGCCTGTGTCTCTGCCTCTCTCTGTGTGTCTCTCATGAACAAATAAATAAAATATTTAAAATAAAATAATGTATAATGGTTAAGCTGTATCCCAAAGAGGGGCCTTATGTGTGAGGATTTAAGGGAGGCATGTCAGAGACAGAGATGCTTGAGCTGGGTCTTTTTTTTTTTTTTTTTTCAGATTTTATTTTATTTATGTATTTGAGAGAAAGCCCACAACAAGGGGGAGGGGAGAGGGAGAAGCAGATCCCCCCCCCCCCCCGCCTTTTTTAAGATTTTTTATTTTATTTATTCATGAGAGACAGAGAGAGGCAGGCAGAGGGAGAAGCAGGCTCCATGCAGGGAGCCCGACGCAGGACTCGATCCCGGGTCTCCAGGATCAGGATCAGGCCCAGGCCGAAGGTGGCACTAAACCCCTGGGCCACTGGGGCTGCCCCAGATTCCCCTTCTGAGTAGCAAGCCCCAGACAAGGTTCCATCCCAGGACCCTGGGATCATGACCTATGCTTAACCAGCTGAGCCACCCAGGCGCCCCTTGAGCTGGGTCTTGAAGGGTGAACAGGACTTCTGCAGATTCCACGGAAGGGATTGGTGATAGGGGAGAAAGTTGAAGCAGAAGCAATAACATTTATGTGATGTCATCTGAGGAGGGTCTGTAGAGCTGCATTCAAACAGCGAGGTGAAGGGGGCTCATCCTAGGGGCTGAACACCTTTCCTTCCAGTTGATGCTTTATTATATAATAAACATGAGAGAGCATATGAAACACTGGAATTTGTCTTCTACCCAGTGCAGATCATTAGTAGCTTTACAGACCACTTGCTGAGCAAGCAGCCCATTTTCGTCCTGGTCCCTGCCCTTGGCAATAGGACAGGACAAGACCATGGCTTCCCTTGCACAGTGAAGGAAAACGAGGCCGAGAGAGGCGATTCAAGGTGCCTGAGGGCACACGGCTGTCTGTGGGGCATTGGGACCGCGCTCAGATTCTGCTCAGCTCAGAGCCCCGTGCTCTTTCCACTATGCCAGGCTGCCTCATGTCGGGAACTGAGAAACCATTTGCCCCAGAAACCATCTTTTACAGCAAATGTCCCCTACAAAGGATGAGAGGAGCTCAGCACTCAGTCTTTTCTCCCAGAAGCAGCACTCTCCTTGGAACCGTCCGTTTTCCAAGTCAGGTTTCTGATGGATGACTAAGGAGGCCGTAGTCAGGCAGCCCACCCAGGTCCTGATGCGTGGGGGCCAAGATCAGGCCTTCTTGTCCTCCCAGGAGCCTGCGGGAAGCCCAGATGGCTGCTGGGCACCTCACTAAGACCGCTCCCACTGCCACGCTCTGTAAAGCTGGGTCTTTGTGTTTTCCAAAGGGACGGTGCAGCATCTCTGAGCTACCGCGTCCTGGATGGGCCCGAGAAGGTTCCTGTGGTACACGTGGACGAGAAAGGCTTCCTGACGTCAGGGCCTGTGATTGGGACGTCCACAATCGAAGTGACTGCCCAGGAGCATTTCGGGGCCAACCAAACCATCATCTTTGCTGTAAAGGTAGGATCATGTTTTCTTCCTCTTTGGAGTAGGAATAAAAGCAGTAGTGTTGAGGTAAAAGCTTTCCCCTCGTGGGGGTAAGACGGACCTATTCACCTTCCAGCTGGGAAATTGTACCTAAGAATTTACTGAAGAGTAACGTGGAGGCAGAGGTCCCAGAGGGAAAAAACAGTAGCATCTCCTGGATGTCAGAGCTGAAGGTCCTTGGAGATGATTGATTTCAATGGCCTCATTTCACAGATGGGAAAACTGAGGCCCAGTGAGGCCTGTGAGTTGCTGGGCCTGGTGCCCCAGTGTCCTGATTGGGTAGCTGGGACCTGGAACAGGGTCAGTGCCTATGAGCATTGGCTGCCTGTGCTAGATCCCTGGCGCCGAAATCCTTGCATGACGTATGTAACGATAGACAATTCAGTGACCCATTTTACAGGCAAGGAAACTGAGACTCACCATAGAAATGAGTCACTCAGTGAGTCAGGATCTGGACCCTAGCCCATGTGTGTCCTTCATATGCATCAGAACGCCTCCCACTTCCCCCTGCCATTCCATGCTCCTTAGTGCCGGGTGTCCTGGGATCTGTCCCAAGAACTTCTCTCCTCCATCTCCTCATAGCCACATTCTGAATCCCGAGTGATAGGTAGGATGCAGTACTTCAAGTCTTGAGATTTTTGCCTCGGTCACAGATCTGCTTCCTTAATAAATGCTTTTTGATTGAAGGTGGGTGCCCTGCAGGGAACCCTCCATCCTATTTTTTTGAGTATGTGGAAGGGACTCACTGCTCATCCTACTTCAGCAGATATGTGTGGAGCACCAGCTGTGTACCGGTCACGGCCCCCACTGATCTTTAACCAAGATATCAGGTCTTTGAAGGGGCGAGCTTTCTGGCCAGGATAGATTTTAGTCGGAGTTCAGGGACCAAGGCCAGGCTCTCTGGAGTTCAAGTTCCCTCCTCCCCATCCTCTTTTCCCTGGGCCATCAGCAGGCACACAGTGGCTCCCAGTTAATGCTTCCTCTGCAGTCCAAATGGGCATTACTTCCACTTGAAACACCCGGAGAGAGCCAGATTTCCTAAAGAAACTGAACATTCAAAGCCCTGGGGATATTTTTGCAAATGAGAATAATGATTTTTCAAAGTCATGGGTTTTGACTCCTGTTGGTTGGGTTTTGTTTTCAGAAGGCCGGCCTGCTGTGTGGGAAGGTGGGAATCTTGTCATTAGGTTGGGACGCTCAGGAGGCCAAGGTCTTTCCTCTTTCTGTGACCTCTGAGTCAATCCAGCCCCCACTCTACCCCCAGTCCTTCATGAGGCGGGGCCCGGCTGGGGACAGGCACCTCCTCTGAAGGGAGGCTGGTCCCCAGTGCGGTCACCCCCACACCCGCTCATTGTTCTCAGGTGTCTCCTGTTTCTTACCTGAGGATCTCCATGAGCCCCACCCTGCACACTCAGAACAAGGAGGCTCTGGCAGCTGTGCCTTTGGGAATGACTGTGACCTTCACGGTCCACTTCCATGACAGCTCCGGCGACATCTTCCATGCTCACAACTCGGTCCTCAGCTTTGCAACCAACAGGTAGGGTGTAGGTGACACTCATTTCTCACCTGAAGGCGAGTCTTGGTTGTACCTGGATCTAATTTGTGCAGGTGGCTGGGTGGCAACTGGACAGACTAGTGCCACTGAGAGGACAGCCTTGTTACCTGCAGTCACTGAGAGGAGGGGATGTGCCATGCTGGCAGGGCCACGAGGAGAAGCACTGCACTCGGTCACGAGGCAGGAGGGAGGGGAAAGCAGGGTTGAGAGTCTCTATGACCATGTGGCGTGAGAAGCTGTTGGTGGTGTCTCCTGGTATACAGGAGGCGAGACACAGGTGTCAGGGTTTGTGGTTGGAGGGCTTGTGGTGAGACTTCTGCATACCTGTGACAGCCGACTGCAGGGGAGATGCAACCAACCTAGCCATTCATGGGCTCTGTGAACAGTGGATGCAAATTACATCATAGACTTTATGAAAGTTGGTCACCCCACAAGGTGCACACCTTCCAGTGCTCCAGTGCTGGTGAGGAAGAAATCTGACATCCACTGCATCTATTATGTACAGGCCTTTCCACATGACATCTTGCTGATTCCTCCCGGTAGCTCATTTGTAGAGGCCCAGAGAGGTCAAGCCAGTTGCCCACAGTACACAGGCAGAAAGTGGGGTTTGAATACCAGGTCCCATGTACTTCCACACACAGATCATTTTGGGCTGACTCTTTCTTACTATACCTGTGGTCACAGGCCTTATATGAGGTGAGAGGGCACTCTCCACAGCAGGAGGAGAGCCGTGGCTTCAGTCTAGGCCTGTGAAACCTCCGACTGGGTCTGTTGGAGCACTGAGTGTCAAAGTGTGGTTCCCAGACCAGCAGCACCAGCAGCCCTGGGGAGTCCTAGGAAATGCACGTTTATAGGACCCAACAGTCTGTGTGGTAAGGATGCCTCTGGGCAGTTCTAAAGCTTGAGGACTACTGCCCCAGGGGCATACAGAACAGCTAAGAGGAAAGAGAAGCATCTGGCACAGGGGGAGGGAAGACAGCTGGGGCCGGAGTCTAGGGAGTCTGGAGGCAGAGGATCGTATGCAGGTGTGGGTGACCATTGCAAGTTGGCCTCCCCCCAGGCCTGCACCATCTGTGGCCCCGATTGCTTGCATACCCAGGGCCAGACATAGGAGAACGAAGCATGGTGGAGAAGGAAGCCTCGAGTGAGACCCAGTTCAAGCCCCAGCTCTGCCCTTTGTGGGGCCTCCACGGGTGAGGCAGCTCACCACTCTGGGCCTATTTCCACACCTGTCATGTGGGGACCGTGTCTTCGTCCTCAGGGCCACATACTGAGCCCCAAGTCGTGAAGGCCTCTGGCAAACTGTGGCCTCTCTGCATGTGGTAGGAGCCATGCATCTGTCTGGGACCTCGGCTGCCCTGGAGGGAGTAGATCCGGGTCCTCCCAGCCCCTGAGCACAGAGGTCCTGCTGGCCCTTTTGTGGTAGGAGCACGTCTCTCCTGGAGACGGGTCAGGGCTCTGGAGTCAGAAGGCATAGTGGAGGAAAGTGATGAAGCCAGAGACCCTACCCCAGAGGCCTGCCCGTCCAGGCCTTCCCATCAGAGTGCCATTGGCTGGTGTCGACTGAGCACTCACCATGTGCCAGCTGCTGGTCTCAGTGCTTTACAGCTACCAACCTGGTTTAATGCTTACAGCAAGCCTGGGACGCAGGTGCATCATCAAATCCATTTTACAGATGAGCCAGTGGGCAGAGGTGGTGCCTCCCAAGATGTCCCGGTTCACTGTCGGGAAGGGCCTGGGCAGCACTTTGCAGCTTACCTTGCCCCTCGGCCTCCACCTTCCCGCCCTGGGACGTGGGGGATGCACTACGGGCCACGTCAGCTGTGGGCCATGGGTTCCTCCCACAGAAGAGGAGAGGAGGCCTGGTTCGTGTGGCCTGCGGTGGCCTCATATCTTGGCAGCTGCTGGATAAACTTGAGCCCGAGGGACATCAGGGGCCACAGTCAGCCAGAGGCTTTGGCTTCACCTGGCAGGGGACTCAGCGTGCCTGTCCCTCTGGAGCCGGGGACCTCTTCCCTCAGACTGAGCCTGCCTCTCCCTCCTGTGCCTAGAGACGAGTTTGTGCAGATTGGGAAGGGCAGCACCAACAACACGTGCGTCGTGCGCACCATCAGCGTCGGCCTGACGCTGCTCAGTGTGTGGGACACGGAGCAAGTGGGCCTGTCTGACTTCGTTCCGCTGCCTGTGCTCCAGGCCATCTCCCCGGAACTGTCCGGAGCAGTGGTGGTAGGTGATGTCCTGTGTCTGGACACAGTTCTGGTCGGCCTAGAAGGTAAGAGAGATGCACATTGGTCAGGGAGCCCTTCTGAGTGAGGGGCAGTCCCAGGGATGGGACTAGGCTCCTGCTGTGGGGCTAAGACCAGCAGAGCTCGTGTGAGGCTCAAGAGCAGGTGTCAGAGTCTTCAGGCCAAGTCCAGCGTGCTGCCTCTTTTTGCCAACCAAACTGCGTTAGAAATCTGCGGCCCCGGGATCCCTGGGTGGTGCAGCGATTTAGCGCCTGCCTTTGGCCCAGGGCGTGATCCTGGAGACCCGGGATCGAATCCCACGTCGGGCTCCCGGTGCATGGAGCCTGCTTCTCCATCTGCCTGTGTCTCTGCCTCTCTCTCTCTCTCTCTCTGTGACTATAATAAATAAAAAATTAAAAAAAAAAAAACAAAAAACTCTGCGGCCCCCATTCATTCATAAGCCCTCGGTGGCCATTTTCACCCTACAAAGCCGGGGGGAGTGGCATCCAAGACCTTCGGCCCCACACAGCCCGATGTGTGTACCCTCTGGCCCCTCACAGAGGCTTCCAGCTCTTACACGAGCATAGCGCTGAGTGGTAGATGTTTCTGTGGAAATGTCCCCCTATCCACTGTCTAATGGGAGGCACTCACGACCCAACACTCAAAATGTGGCTAATGCGACTGAGGAGCAATCTGTTCCATTTTAATTCATTTCATGGCCAGTGGTTACCATGTTGGACAGTGTACATCTAGAAGGAAATGTGAGCAAAGAGTAGCCCTTGGCCCCATTCAGCAGATTTCCAGATTTCAGCCGTTCCCATGCCACCTGTATATGCATGACCTACATTCCTTTTTTTTTTTTCAAATTGACTTCCCTTTTTTTTTTTTTTTTTAAGATTTTATTTATTCATTCATGAGAGACACAGAGAGAAAGGCAGAGACAGGCAGAGGGAGAAACAGGCTTCATGCAGCGAGCCCAATGTGGGACTCAATCCTGGAACTCCAGGATCATGCCCTGGGCCGAAGGCAGACGCTCAACTGCCGAGCCACCCCGGCGTCCCTTGAGTCCCTGTTTTTTTTTCACCCAATGAAATTCATTTTAAAAGGAAGTTAAATACTGCCCTTAAAATATATATATATATATATATATATATATATATATATATATATATATATATAATTGGCCAGAAGTAGATGTGGTTGTTGAGTTACTGTGTTGTATCTATTATATAATGGGATTGGCTTTTAATTAAGAAATGCTGTTTAGTGCCAGCTCTTGAGCCTTGACACTTGCTTTGTTTGCTAAAAAGGGACTGGTAAACAGTTACGGGCTGCGCGGGGGCGGGGGGGTTGCTGTGGGGAGGGCCAGCTCCCAGGTCATCCCGGGACAAGGAATGATCATGGGATTCAGAGCAGGGAGGTGCTGGGGAGAAAGGCCAGAGGTTCACTCTGGTCAGGGTCACAGCTGAGCAGAGAGCAGGTGCACTGGAACCGCAGGGGGTTCCAGGTGGCCACAGCCAGGAGCCTGAGGGGAGTGGCCAAATGTGGGGTGCAGAGCGGGAGGCATGGGTTCTACCCTGAGGTAGGGTGATGCATGAGCTCCCTTGGAAGCAGTGTGGAGCATGGGGGTGGGCAGGGCAGCCAGGAGGGTGGCACCGTCACCCCGGGGACAGGGTTTGGCCAGAGTATCAGTTGTGGGAAAGACGAGTGACAGCCAGGGCTTCCTCTCCCAGGCCTCTCTGGAACCTGGAGCTCCTCAGCCAGCAGCATCCTCCACATCGACCCCAGGACAGGTGTGGCTGTTGCTCGAGAGGCAGGATCTGTGACGGTTTACTACGAGGTCGCTGGGTACCTGAAGACCTACAAGGAGGTGGGGCTTCGGGGAATGCACAGCTCGCCCTCTGGGGTGAAACCCTTAGCTTTCTATACTGAGTGACTCCCTTTTCTTTAAAAAACAAGCGCCAGCAGCGTGCTAGCAGGCAGGATCCGAAGTCATGAGTCTGGGTTCTGCTGCCCACTGGGATTTTCTACATAGGCCTCCACCTCCCACCTCCCCACATTCCAAATGGTGTCAAGGCAAGGGCTGACATCCTGGGCTTGCCCCCCAGCTCCCATGCACTCTGGGGGATAGGCAGGAACATCCCCTGTGGGCGTCTCCCCAGGGGTCTCGGCGTGGGCGGGCCATCATGGCGATTTGGATTTGGCGTCACTGAGGAAGTTAAGCCTCCCCGGCAAGTCACCTTTTGAGTCTTTCTGGAGGCGAACAAAACTGTTCTCTCTCCTATTTATCTCCAGCCGAGAATGAATCAATGAGCAACGTCTGGCTGTGTTCCAAATGTGTCTCATTTTAGAGCCAGTGTGCACGTGATCAAATCCAGCAGGTTAACCTAATAGCTCGCATATTTAGTGCCGGGGCTATGCAGCTGGTGAGCTGGTTGCAGATAGGAGCACCTTATGACTGATGAAGCTGTGCTCTCCCAGGAGGAGCCGCCGAGAGTGGGCAGGGGCAGCGGAGGGCTGGACGAGAGAGCATGGTGTAGGCTAAGGTATGCCGGGCTTGAGAGCCCAGCCCCGATGGCTGGAACACAGGCAGTGCAGGCAGGAGTGGAGGCCGGTGTTGTAATCAGATCATGATACACACTGGGTTCCAGGTAGTTCCGTGGAGTGTTTAAAGCATGGGAGCTCTGGGGCCAGGCTGCCTGGGTTCGCATCCCAACTGGGCACTGAGGGGCTGTGTAGCATTGGGTAAGTCATTTTGCCTCTCTGTGCCTTGGTTTTCCTGTCTGGAAAATGGAGAGAAGAGTGTTGTAAGGATTAAATGAGTTCATATATGTGAAGCACTTAGAATGGTAGGCAGTGCTTAGCAAATATTATGTAGATATTAGCTGCAACTGTTACTATTCCAGAATAAAGAGGTGGAAGCTTATGCCAGACCCAGTAGGGACTCATCAGGGATTTTTTCTTTCTAAGTAGAGAGTGATATAGATCAGAGGTAAGGTTTGGAATGAGTACTGGTGCCTGGCAAAGTCTGCAAGCCCAAAGGAAGGGCAGGAGCTGCAGGGTAGCCAGCTAGGGGCTGAGGTTGGGCCCTCAGCTGGCCCCATCGGGTGGGCATAAACTAAGGGTGGATTTAGGGGAGATTCAGAGGGAGGGTCACCAGAGCTTGGTGACCATTTGGAAGTAGGGGTTGAGGGAGGAGTAGGCTCTGAGGAGGACTCCCCTGGGGTCTAGCTTGGGTGACAAGGTGGATGTTGGTCCTTTACCCTAACGGGGAAGCAAAAAGCAAAGAGGGGGGACTAATGTGGGTGGAGGATGAGTTAGTTGATATGTGGCCAGTTTGAGGTGGTTGCAGCTCCTCTCTGGGGCTAGGGGTGAAACGGCAGGTGTTTCTGGAGCTCCAGGGCAGAAGGCTGGAGATGGGTGGGGGTCTACCACACAAAAGTGGTTCTCGAAGACCTGAGAGTGGATGGGAACATGCAGAACATGCCAGGGCAGGAGGGGCAGGGGCAAGGCCTTGGGCCTCCTCTGCAAGGTGTGGAGGAGGAGGAAGAAGAGGGGAGAAGACAGTAGCGTGGTGGTCAGAAGTATGGGAGAAAATGGGAAGAACTAGGGCCAGAGAGCAGGTGCCTCTGCTCAGAGAGCAGTCCGGAGGCAGTGGGCCCAGCCCATAGGCCTTCCTATGATCCTACATCAGCCACGGCCCTGGGAGCTGTATGGGCTTTGGGGAGGATTGAGACCCTATCCCTGCTCTCAGGGAGATCATGTTCTGGTGGAGGTCAGACCCATGGGAGGTAGGAAGCGCTCAGGGACAGCCCAGAGGTGGGTAGACAGCCTCCAGCTGGAGGGGGTGACACAGGAGCTGGGCCTTCAGGGGCCAATGGGGTCAGGCTCTGCAGGGGAGGTTGAAAGCTTAAGAAAGACCCACAGCTGGGGTGTTTGGGTGCAGCCAGTGCAGGATGAGCAAAGGGGGTGGGCAGGGAAAAATCTGGGAGGACTTGTATCTGGGTAGAGGGACAAGTGATGGGGGTGGTTGCTTCACTGCCCAGGCTGTGTGAGTTGCATTTTGGCCAGGGTGATTTATTTTGAATGAATGACAGTAAAGTAAAATAGCACCTTCTCTCGTTGCTGAAAGACTAATTAACCAAACTGATGAACAGAGAAGTGATTGCAACTGTCACAAGAACCAAAATCCGCAGCCCACCCCAAACTGTTAAATGAATTCAGGCCTGCTGTTCAGCTCCAGGCTCTGCTGTTCAAGAAAAGCAGCTTGTTCAGAGGGACAGAGCCAGACCTCAGGGTCTGACCAGGCCAGGGCCTAAGCCCAGCTCCATCACCTCTTGGCACGTCTTTCAGATGATGAGCCTGTCTTGTGCCCTGTGCAAGGGGCAGAACCCCGTCACAGGCAGCAGGGTGAGGTCACGAGAGTGCCCAGCACCGAGCCCACACGTGGCTGGTGCTCACTGCAGCTGCCTCGGCTCCCTCCTCAGATAGTGATTGGTGTCCCTCAAAGGATCGTGGCCCGTTCCGTCCGCCCAGGCCAGACCGGCTTCCAGGAGGCCTCCAAAGTGACCGTCACCGTGGGAGACAGAAGCTCTAACCTGAGAGGTAGAGAGTGAGGGGCTTGCTTGGTCTGGGGAGGGGCCCTGCCAAGCTCAAGGGCTCCTCATGCCCTTGTCTGCTGCGATTTTCTCTGCTTTTCCCACACAAACTCACCCCACAGCCAGAGAGAACACCTAAACCCCCCATGGGCCCATTCCTTCCAGCTTTTGAGAAATCCCAGTCCTCCACAAGTAGAGATGGTTCAAAGAGATCTTCCTAAAAGAGCCTGGCATCCAGAAACGTCCTGTTTCTGAGCCAGAAATGCCACTTTAGCCCTCGGGCAGCCGAGTAAAGAAAGCCACCCTTTCTACCACTCATCCCAGAGGGTACTGACTTAGCAGGCCTCACTGCTGATTTGGGTGTTTGTAATTACCTCTTCTGACTCACGTGCAGAACATTCGACCCTGTCCCCTGCCCGTGACAGCCCTGGACAGCAGCTGTCAGAAATAAATACATCAATACAGGCTGTTTGGGTTTTGTTTTTATTTTTTTGTTTGGTTGGTTCTTTTTGAAACCACTTAACCGGTAGGATTAAATATGGCTGTTCTTGTTCCGATTGATGAGGCAGCTTTACTGCATCCCAGTAACCTCTGTTTTCCCACCTCCGTGCACGAGGGCAGCTGCACTGTGCCGTTGCCAAAGTGATACTCAGTGTATTAGCGGAGAAGTGTTGCCCTCCTGATGCCCAGGAATAAATTGCCCATCTTCCCCTGCTGCCGGCGACAGAGGACATGCATTAGTGGCCCGACCTACCTGCCAGGCTGCTGGATGCAGGCTCTCGCACAGATGCTGAAATTCCGATCTGAGGTTGCCCACCACTCAGAATGACCTTCCTCATCCTTATAGTCACCCTCAGCTTTTATAGTCTGTGGCACCACTGTGAAGCTTCCGGCTGCCCTGGGAGCCCCGTGCAGAAGGAGCGTGGGGCACAGGTGCCACTTCCCAGCCCAGCCAGCCTGGGCGTGGCGGCCAGTCGTCCTGGCCCAGGCCCTTCTTACCCGCCTCCCGTCTCCAGGTGAGTGCTCCCCCACCCAGATGGAAGTCATAGAGACTCTGCACCCAGAATCGCTCATTAGCTGCCAGCTCCGGTTCAAGCAAGAGGTCTTCGATTTCCCAGCACGGGACATTTTCACAGCAGAACCGGGATTTGACACGACTCTGGGTAAGTTCGGGGGTTGAATAGAAAACTGGCTCCTTTGGGATGTTTGGCTCACAACAGCCATCTGCGTGGAGGGGTCATCAGGAACCCAGCCCGGGGACAGATGCCACCACTCTGGCCTCTGGTTCCTTCCGGCCACCAGGAGGGGTTGGCAGTCCTGTGCTGGGTGATGGCCGTTGTCCACAGCTGCCTACACATACACAGGAAGGACGTGCTTCGGAGTTGGAAGACCTGGGTTCAAGGTTCAAGACCTTCTGTGCTCTTTCTAGCGCTGAGCCAGTGGGTGTTGAGGCTGTTTCCCTTGGTGAAATGGGCAGGAAGGTGCCTTGCTCTGCCTACATGAGAGGGCTGAGCGATGCACGCGAGAGATGGCTGGAAGGGGCCTGGTTAACTAGTCAAGGGCCACACTGTGTGTCTCAGCATAACTGTTCCACCGTCCATGGAGCTGAAGGCTGGAACCCCAGTCTGGAGTGACCACCTGGCCCCCCAGCATGCTGGCCCTGAGAAGAGTGGTCCCCCCCTGGGGTGCTTCAAGGGTTTAGGAGGATAGTTCCTGCGACATGCTTAGCACAGTGCCCAGCACACACTCCTAGGAGTCCTCAATGGTAGCTGCCAATGTCATGATAATGATTGTTGATGAGCATTTGGCCCATTTTTCCGTTCCTTCCAAGAACATGCAGCCCAGTCTTAATTAGGAGGAGTTAGCAACAGCATGATGCCAGGCCATAAGCCCAGCTGCAGCTCCCGTGGCCCCGGTCAGCACCTAGGCCTCTGCCTAGGATGCAGGAGGTACATCCTCAGAGCACATCGTATGTGGGGCCCAAGCTTTGGGCTTGGCACAGAGCAGGCAGTGGGTGGTCCCATGCCCTATTTATTCCCTAAATGGTGCCATGAGGGATGCAATGCTAGTTCGGTAAGGAGGCTGACTCACTGAGGGTGTTTGCCTGGCATGGGCACAGAAGGGACTCCAGTGCAGGCACCCTGGTTCCAGGCTTGGAGGGGCCTTCCAGGGCAGCACTCAAGTGTTCATTTAACTCGTTTATCTACTCAGGGCCAGGCATAGAGGATCCAACAGGTACCAAAATAGTCCTGATCCACACCCTCCCAGAACTTTCTGCTGCATCTGGGGCCATAGGCTGTGCTGGGCATGAGCCCCAGCTGACCTGTAGCCCAGCATCGATCGGGTCATGATGTCTGTTCATCATTTACTCACTGGCACTCTGAGCCAGGATGGCTGGGCCCTGAGATGCAGAGCTGGCCCCCATGTTCCTACTCCCAGGAACGATAGGGACCTGGTGAATAGAACATCCTGAGAAGGGAGCGAGAGTGCTGGTCACAGAAAGGGTGCCCAAGCTGGACTGGGGGTACCAAAGAGGGACATCCCTGGAGGGTCCAGGAGGAGGTGATGCCTCACCTGAGCTCTGAAGGATGAGTAGGAGTTGTCCAGTTAGAAAAGCAAGGAGGAAGTGTAGCATCAGGGCATGGGTGGGAGAGGGGACAGACAGTGTGGAACACCCTTGTCTGCACAGGCCGGTACCTCTGCTTGGTCACGATGCACAGGCTGACGGACAAGCAGCTGAAACACCTCAGCATGAAGAAGACGGCGCTGCTGGTCACTGCCTCCATCCCGGGCAGCCACATCTCTGGAGAGCATGTGGGCGCTGAGGTGCCCTTCAGCCCAGGGCTATACACTGACCAGGCTGAAATCCTTTTGAGCAACCACTACACCAGCTCCGAGGTCAAGGTCTTTGGTGCCATGGAGATTCTCGAGAACCTGGAGGTGAGTGGCATCCGCACACGAACTAGGGGCCTTCGAAAGGACCAGGAGGAGGCAGGGAGTTCTGGGTAGAACATAGAAGCCCTGGACCACCTCTCTTTAAAATTAAAACTTAAAAATAAAAGTAAATACTCTTTATCCTTTTCTTTGTTTCCACAGCACCACTGTTACCTGTGAGCCTGTATAATTGTGTTAATTACTGTGATTTCTAGAAGTCTTCCCCAGCCAGGAGTTAAGCATGGGAGGGCAGTACTTAGCATAGGGCTTACCTAGTACCTACTAGTGTTCAGTGAACATTTAGTATGTTCGATGAATAAAGTCAGTGCAGGGATGCGTGCTGCCATGGGGCAGGAGGAAAAGCTCCAGTCTCTAACCTGTCAGTGCCTCCTGCACAACTGTACTGAGCTCTGGGCCTCAGTTTCTCCATCTGCTGATGCTGGATGAATGATGTCCTGGGTCCTACCACCCAGCAAGCTGGGAGAAGATCTGGGGTGATGTGGCGAAGGGGTTTTTGGCTCCTCTGTTCACTCCATCCATGTCTCACTGCCGCAAATGTGGCTGAATATTCTTGGAGCAAGACAGGGATGAATCCATTGCTGGTGAAGGAAGGCCTGCCAGGCCCTGGGGTTTGAGCTGCTGGCAATCGGCTATTAACAGAGCTCCAGGCTGTTCCCTTGGAAAGTTGGCGTTTGGTGATAGTTCATGTTAGTTTAGCATTTTTTTTAAAGAGCACTTGATTAGAATTCAATGATATTGATTTGTCCTCTCCTCAAAAACACTCCACGTATACACGGTGTGCTCCTTCCCTGACTTTGCAGATTTCACGCTGTCGGTTAGAAGTACCCAGGCATCATCACTGGCCTGGGAAGTGGGGTTGGGGAGGGGTCTTCACCCCTAGCCTTCAGGAGGGGAGCACAGCATGTCAGGCAGCAGCGAGGGTGCAGCTCTCCAGCCCTGACATCTCTCCCAGGTGAAATCAGGGTCCCCAGCTGTGCTGGCCTTTGAGAAGGAGAAGTCTTTGGGGCTCCCCAGCTTCATCACCTACACGGTCAGCATCTCAGATCCTACGGCCGGCAGCCAAGGGCCTCTGTCCACCGCCTTGACCTTCTCCAGCCCCATGACTAACCAAGCCATCACCATTCCAGTCACCGTGGCCTTTGTGATGGATCGCCGAGGGCCTGGTCCTCGTGAGTCATGGGATGGGACACAGCTGGGATGGACCTGGGCAGGGACGGCTGGGCTGGGTCGTCTCAGTTGTTTTTGGGAACCTGGGGGTGTCAAGAACTGGACAACTCAAAACTACAGAATGTCCTGCAAGGCAGATATCACTCATTCAAGCAGCCATGCGCACTTTGCTTCCCCATCTATTCTCAACCTGGCAGCCAGAGGGATCCTATTGAAATGTGACTAGGTCATGCCCCTCCTCACTCAAAATTCTGCTATGGCTCTCACCTCCCTCATGAAGTAAAGCCCAAGTCTCTGCAGTGTCTTGAAAGGCCCTACAAAATCTGCCTTCCTGACCCAGTTATGCTTGTCTCCCCCTTGAACGCCTTGCTCCTGCCACTCTGGCCTCCTTCCTCTTTGGGAAGCCAAAAAGGCTTAGCCCCCAGCTAAGTCCTTGGCATTCACTCTTCCCTCCGCCTGGGATGCCTTCCCCCCTTGGCCAACACCCCCACCTCCATCAAACCAACCTTCCCTCAGACATTCTCTGCTCATGAAAAAGGAAACCTTGAACTTTACTTCCACTCAAACCCTTCTTCTTCCATAGCACTATTCTCAGCTGTCAGCCTGTAGAATAATTAGTACAGTAACTTGGGTTTCTACCAGTCTTCCCCAACTAGAGACTAAGTACTATATGTGGGGACAGCGCTTAGAACAAGGCCCACCTGACATACAGCAGGTGCTCAGTAATGGATGATTCATCGATTCTGTAGTCATTATTAGCACCTGTTGTGTGCCAGCCCCTGTGCTGGACAGAGGCCTGAGAAGCCTCAAATAGGGCATGGATTATAAACACAGTAAAAAAGAAATGATTCTAAATGTGGCTTCTTCTTAATGTGGCTGAAGAAGTGGGCGGCACCCAGAGGGGGTGGGTGATTATACCTCTGCTGGCTGGAGGGTGTAGTTCAAAGGGGCATGGAAGGATGAGTAGGCAGGGGGAGGGTGATGCAGTCAGAAGGACCCTGGGGCGATGTGCTGGATGAGGAGCCTTGAACGCCAGGCCAAGGCTTTTTCTTGAGAGCAGGGAATAGCCGGGTCAGGTGTGGCTGGGAGCAAAGGGATGGGGTCAGATCAGTGTCAAGGGCACTTGAAGAGGTCCCGCCTTCTTCCTGCCAAGCAGGGGTGTGTCCTGATCCAGGACAGCCCGGTGAGGGTGCAGGAGGGATGCAGGTTCAGGTAGAGGGAGATAGAAGAGGAAGCCACTGTCTGGGCCACCCTGAGGCGGGGCCCCAAGAGGAGGGGTGGGCTCCCTTGGTCCATGGGCTTCGGGTCTGTCCAATACCTTTGCCCAACCCTGACTTCCATTGTCATGCCTGCAGCTCACGGCTTGACATTTTCAACACTGCCTTGCCTTTCCGGGCAACTTGGCTGACTCTCGGGCAGCCCACACCCTCTGGACTCCCCTGGACTCCCCCGGACAGGTCTGTCCTTCCTTGGAACGGGTATGGACACTGAACCCACTCCAAGGAAGCAGGGCCTCGGGTGGAACCAGGTCGGTTCGAGTGGCCCAAGATGGAATAGGACGGAGCACTGGGGAGACAGCCCCCCAGGGCCAGATGCGGCCCCAGGCCCAGGGCAGGCCACCTCACCCTCTGACCGCACACAGACACGAGGGAACTCGGTGGGTTGGTTTGGTGACCTGTCTTTCCATTGATCGCAGACGGAGCCAGCCTCTTTCAGCACTTCCTGGACTCCTACCAAGTCATGTTCTTCACACTCTTTGCCCTGCTGGCTGGGACTGCTGTCATGATCATAGGTGAGGAGGGCTGCCTTGTGTCCCCTGGTGGTTCCCCACCCCCACCCCAACGCTAACCAGCCCTGTGCTCCTGCAGCCTACCACACAGTCTGCGCGCCCCGGGAGCTCACTGCACCTCCAGCCTTCTCCCCTCGAGCCAGCCCTCGCCACAGCCCCCACTGTGAGTAGCCACCTGTGGCTGTGGGAGGAAGCAGGGATCGGGCCCCAAACCCCCAGTCTCAGAAGCTCTGGCCCTGGGCAGTAGTGGCAGCTGAGGTGTGAGGCCCAGAAGGCAGACCTGGATGCTGGGGAGGGAGACAGTATGCCGGCCCTGGGCCAGGACACCTTTCCCCAGGCCAAACTTCGCAGGGTGGAGGGCTGGCGGCCGGGACCTGTCTCTGCAGGTGGCTGGGACTGGCTCCCACCTGCCGGGCTGCTGCAGAGGGCTCTGAGCTGGGTCAGACCTGCTGACTTGGAGGTGGGGGTTCTGGACTGGCCTGATGACAGATTTCCCCAATGGAGAAGAATCACAAGGGCCCGTCTTCCTCATGGTCCAGTTGTCTCTGGTGACCCTGGGCAACTCCAGGGGACACCTCTGAGAACTGCAGTGCCTGGCCAGAAGGGCACATGGCAGCCTTTCTTGTCTTCTGTTTTCCATCTGAGGCTTCTCTCCCCTGAACAGGTTATTGCTGACCTAAGGGGGACATGGGAGGCTTCAAAGAGTCTGAATTTTGGGGAGGAGAACAGTTATTTTTGTATAGGGTTGCATTTTCCTGGGTGACCAGATCCCACATGCATTCTGGACCCCTAGAACCATAGCCTTCCACAAACGTTCCCCAGCCGTCCTTGCAGCGGGCACTGCCCCTTTCTCACCCCGTCTCCCCATGCACCCCTCCCTCTGTGTGCTGGAACCACTGCGGAATACTGGCATTTTCTCTTGAACACTCCAAAGACTTCTGCACACAGGGGAGTCTTTGTTCATGCAGCTTCCTCTGCCCAGGAGTGTGGTCCTGCCCAGGTGCACAGGCCCTCGTCCCCACACTCCCTGGGGACCCACGGACACTTCATGTAGCCCTGAGACCCACTACTTGTCCTCCCCCACAGGTCTGCTGTGGGAGGTCAGGGCCTATGCTCCAGGCCTCTCTGCATGTCCAGTCATCACACGTTCCTTGGGTGACATCTCTCCGCCAGCACAGGGCTGCCTGGGGGGGCCCAGTCCTGGGGGGTGGCCGAGGTAGGCAGCCGACACTTCCTCAGCTGCTGTTCTGGCACAGCCACTGAGGAATGCCCGGCTCTCCCGTTTGCTCTGTCGCTCACGCCGTCTCTCTTTCCACCCTAGATTTCGCTGCCCCGTCACCGACGCCTTTCAACGCACTGCCTCCCAGCCGCAGAGCCAGCCCGCCCTCAGGGCTGTGGAGCCCCGCATATACCTCGCACTAGTCAGCGGGCCGGGTCCTGATGCCCCTGTGCCCCCGTGGTGGGGACAGCCCCGCTCAGCTCGGCCCGGAGCCCAGGCCCCCTCGCTGGCTGCTCTGTGGTGTCCTGTAGGCTCTGCTTATTCTTACACGTCGGAGTTGCCGCTGGCTTTTGTTTGGTTTTGTTCCTAACCTTTGCTAAGACTCTGGCTCATTCCTTTATGCCTGGTTGTCGAGGGTTTCCGGACAACGTGCAGCCATGCTTTTCTTCCCCTGCCGTCTCTAGAACCACTCTCTTCTCAAGACTTCGAGCACGCAGAAGCTCTGTTTACTAGGAGGGGATGTTACTGCGGTGGCCTCAGGGAAAGGACTTTTTAATTACTTCTTAATTTGTGTGGGGTTCCCCCCGACCATGTGGAAACTTCACCCCTAGTCTGGCTCCTGCTAGGAAATGAGGGGAGTGAACACACGTTAATGTCAGGTGCTCACCCCGTGACTGCACAGAAGCCTTAGGAACGCAGCGATGGGGACCCCACGTTGGCTCCCCCTGCCCTGGGGGACACTAAGGGGCCACAGGAGCTGCGAGCCGGGCTACCTTTTGCCCCTCTGTGGGCCACTGTGAATCAATGGCATCCTCTGTTTCTGTTTCCTAAGCATGGAAACGTCTCCTAGACTGGGCCACAGCCCCAGTGGGATGTTTGGTGGCATCTGGTTCCTTTTCCTTCTCCCCGTGTCTCTGCCCACCTAAGGGACATGGGGATCCTAGTTAGGAAAACATCCTTGAGCCAGAGGCCGGGATCTTTCCTTCTGTTTGTTCTTCTGGAGAAGCCACTGTGTTCCACCCAAGCACAAAGACCCAGTGTTACCTGTTCCCCCTTTTGTACTATGGTCATGCACCTCCGCAGACCTGAGCCTCCGGCCCGCCCAGTGCGGACACCGGTCTCCCCATGGCAGCACCCTGCCGGGCCACGGAGCCCGACCCTGGCCAGTGAGGAGGGTGGGCCTGCCTTCCGGGAAGGGGCCCTCCTCCTTCCCAGCCCCTCGTCCCTGCAGCGTCCGAGGCCTCTGAGCCAAGCGCCGTGCCACTCTCAGGAAAAACTGGAGACGCATCCCAGAGCCAGGCACGCATGCTCACCATGTGCGGGAGTCATCCGCTCAGCTCCAAGCCGCACATGTGAGTCCACTTCAGGCCTCCAGGGCTGGGCTGTGCGATTTATTTTTCTAAAGCTGGAGACAGGAAGAATTGTGCCTTTGCATATTACTTAAGCTCAAACTGACAACTTGGATGTAAATAGGCGCATTTCTACTGGGTTTATTTAATAAAGCTCTATATCATTTCTTACGAGGGGCGTGCTCATGGCTGGAACTGCATGCATGCTGCCCGGGAGGGACCCAGGTCCTGGTGACTTTGTTTCTGGTTGCGGGGGCTTGGGGAGCAGTCCGTCCTGCTGCCCCAGTGCGCCACTCCTCCCTTCTCTGGCTGGCCACCAAGGCCTCCCTCCCTGCTGTCGTCCCCCGGCTGCCAGCCCAGGGTCCCCAGAGGTGCCCAAGGATGGGGCCCCGCCCACACGTCACCGGCTAGCCCCACGGCCCCCCTTTCTCTCTCTCTCTCTCTCTCTCTCTCTCTCTCTCTCTCTCTCTCTCCCTTGGGCACCTCTCACTCTGCATCTGTCCCTTCCTCCTGTCACCCCATTTTCACCCCCGCTCTCAGAAGCTGACCTCCCTGAGGCCACCACTCCCCACACTGACTCTGCAGCCTGGAGTCCACCCACCCTGCCCACCAGCACCTGCCTCCACGTCCCCAGCCCCTCGCCCTCTGCCTATCCCAGTGCTTACTCCCCTCAGGGATGGTCCTCTGCCCCCTGCAACCCCCAGGGCCTAGCCTTCTGCCTTCACAGAGCACGCACCTGGGCGCACCCGGGGCCCAAGGTTCTGCAGTCCTGCGTCAGGAGTGTGGAAGTGGAGCAGAGGCCTGGAGAGACCAGGTGGCTGCCCAAGGCGGGCAGGCCACACAGAAGAGCTTCTGGCAGAGGCCGCCCATCCCCCACATCACCCACCTTCTTCCGCGGGCCCAGACCCCTGGCTCGGAGTTGGGTGGACAGTGGCCACAGTACCGTCAAGGTCTCCCAGCCCTTTAGGCTGCCGGAAAGGCAGCATGCGGCCGCATTGTGGGGACAAAGCGTGAGCATCAGTGTCCCATGCAGCTCCTGAAATGGACTCACGGGGAACCCTGGGTGGAGCAGCGGTTTGGCGCCTGCCTTTGGCCCAGGGCGCGATCCTGGAGACCCCTCTGCCTGTGTCTCTGCCTCTCTCTCTCTGTGTGTGACTATCATAAATAAAAATTGAAATGGACTCATGGGAGGTGCGCCCCCACCTGGCCAGGCAGGCTGCGTGGGGGCGACCAGAATAGCTAGGCCGCTGTCTGGGGAGCCTGTGCCTGGACTCAGGACAGCCTCCCTCGACATGAGAGAGGACACTCCCCACAGCTTCAGGATCCAGTGGGTCTTCCGCTGCAGCCAAACCTAATCCCCAGCGATTCAGTGGCAGCCCCTGACAGCAAGCCTGGCGCTCAGCTCCCCACCCGCCTCCTGAAGGCCACAGAGCCAGAGCCAGCGCTCCGCTCCCACCCACACCATGGACACTCGCCCCTGCACACTGAGGTCCCCTCCCCAGACCCTCCCCACCCACACCCTACATCGGGCCAGTCTCAGTGCCCGTGGATCTGCTACCCCAGCAGCCTCCCTGCCCCAGCGGCTCCTCATCTCGGCTGCCCCATCTCCCCAGCCAGCTGCTCACAGGCCTGACCGTCACGCCCTCCTGCTTCAACCCTGCTACGGTCCATGTGGCCCCTCGGTACACACCCAGCAAACTGCAGTTTCCAGACAGGCTCAGCCCCTTCCCCTCTGCTCTTTATCCTCAGGGAGAGGCCGCCACCTAGGCTACCCCCCCACCCCAGGTCCTGGGGCTTTGGTACCAGCCAGGGCTGGGGTGGGTCCTGCACCCACCTTCTCCCTCCTGCGTGCTGCTCTGGTCTCTTCCCCTCTCTGGGCCTCAGGT
Source organism: Vulpes vulpes (assembly GCF_048418805.1). Lineage (NCBI taxonomy): Eukaryota > Metazoa > Chordata > Mammalia > Carnivora > Canidae > Vulpes > Vulpes vulpes. The sequence goes on along the minus strand of NC_132788.1, from coordinate 56,835,061 downwards.
TTCTCCTCTGTGAGGTGGCCACAGCGGTGCCTGCAGAGTTCCTATAAAACTAAGCAAGAAGCCAGGTGTGAAGCCTTCCTTTTGGGCAGTGGGCTGGTGAACAGGGTGTCCTCTCTCCCGGAGGAAATGGCTGATCTGGCTCTCGGGGATGATGGGGGAGGGAGAAGTGGGCCGGGGGTGTGGGGAGGAGGCCCCAGCTCCCCGTGGGAGGCTCTGTGTGGCAGATCTGGCACTGAGGGCCCCGGGCAATGGGGGTGACAGGGCACAGACATGCTTAGCGGCTAAGTGCCAACTTTAGGACGTGTGAGCCCCAGTCATGGCCTGCCCACACTGGGAAGCTGTATGTGGAAGCTAAGAAGCTAAAAGCACCGTCAGTGCCCCAGGCCTCATTCCCCGGATTGGGAAATGAGGAAGACTCTGTCCTCGCAAGGATCCTGTGAGGACAAAATGAGCTGATAGACGGGAGACGCTGTGTCCACATATGCTGCTGTCACTGTTGTTGGGAAAAGCTGGCACAGGGCCCGTGAGGGTCCAGATGGAGTAAGAGCGTTCATTTGGAGAATGGCGAGATAGACAGCAGGTGAAAAAGAGAGAGGGTGCTCCCCTAGCACCCTGGCCCTCTGTTGTCATGCCCAATGCTGTGTTGCAATTGTCGGACCCCACTATCCCCAGCTGGGACCTCCCTGAGGCCGGTTCTACTATGGCCCCGGGACCTGGCACACAAGAAGACCTAGCTAGAAAGCATTCAATCAACGTCCTGTGTTCACCACAGGGCCTGCCTGACATGCAGCACTCGGTAAGTGTCAGTATTGCCTTCAGGGAGGCCCCCTCAGCAACACAAGACGGCTGCCAAGATCCAGGCATCACATCACATCCAGACATGGCAGCATCCAGAAGAAGAGAGGAAGCAAGAGACAAGCTCTCCCTGTCTCCTTCTAACCACTAAAGACTTTGTTCTGGAAGGCTCCTCAGCAGACAGCTCCCTTCCTATCTATAGCTGGGGTGGGCTCTGATGGCCATTCTGGTCCCATGGCTAGTGAGGGCAATGGGATGGTCGTGTCCATGTGGCCCATCAGGGCTGACTGGATGTCAGTGTGTCAACCCTCTCAACTTGTTTTGGATCCAAATAGAAAGGCCTCAGCCTCTGCTCAGTTGGTTTTCTCTCTGATAATGGCATTTTCCTCCCTTTACCCATCTCAGATACTCTAGAGTTAGCCAGACACATGGGTAGGAAGCCTGGGCCTTACCTGCTGAGGTGAAAACCATCTTAAAGCACACACGGCGCAGATGCATGTGCTGCCGGAAGCAGGCCGACCTTGCCAGAAGTGAGGCATTGACAAAACCAGAGGACGCACAGCACATTCAGCTTTCAGCTCCCGAACTAACCATGCTACTTTTGCTCTCTAAAGGGTGCCAAAAAATGCTTTTAGCACCATTTAGCACTAAAAATATAGTATTGCATATAGTTTTTTTTTTTCTCCAGATTTCCTAAGTTTGGACAAAAATTAACTCTCTGTGCCCATTTCTCCCTGCTTCTGTGTGTGTGTGTGTGTGTGTGTGTGTGTGTGTGTCTTGGGTGCTCTGGAAATGTTCCATCTCAAGGTCTGATGGAATGGCTAGGGGATGGGGGGTGAAGGTCTGGGCTAGTGGGGAGTGTGTGAAGCTTAGAGATCAGGTGGCCAGGAGTCTGGCCTACTTGCTGGAGCTAGGGGGAATCATTCTACCTTTCCAGGCTGTGCCTCATTCCACAAAGCGGCCATCCTGATATCTGTCCTGCCCACCGCCCACAGGCGGAAAGCAGGTGCACTATTATTCCAGGCTTCTCCCTCTTTGTCTGCACTCCCTCCTGCACATAAGTCTGCAGAGCCGCCCCCCGGAGCTGAAGCGTACGCCCTCCCCATGGGCCTTGGCCATGATCCTGTGACTCGCTTCAGTAGGATGTGGTAGAAATGACAGCATGTCAGCTCAGAGTCTGGGCTTAAGGAGGCCTCAAGCTTCCCTTGGCCCTTCTTGTGCTTCTGCCAATGACGTTGTAATAAGGAAGCTCAGCAGCTGCTGGTGCAAGGAGGAGAGACACCTAAAAGGGATCTGAAATGAATCTGTCCATCCTGGATCAACTGATCAGCAGGCCCATGACTTGATAAATGACAGTTGTGAAAAACCACTGACTTTGCGGACAGTTTGTTAGGCAGCATTACTATGGCAGTAGGTGACTGCTACAAAATGTGATATGGATTCCCCTCTGGCTGCTACTGAAGGCCAGCTTCCTGCCGCTTGTCACAGAGTTTGACTGGCACGGCCGGGCCTTGGGTGGGGCCCCCTCAATCCATCCTGTTGGGATTTTCTGGGTGGCCCTGGCAAATGACTGGAAAGGCACCAGGCCTGGCACTCAGGCAGGAGCATCCAAGGATGAAGGGCACAGAAAGGCTGTCTGGTGCAGGGCCTTCCCCTCCCTGAGTTTCAATTTCCTCCACCTAGCTGGGGGGACGCCATCAGCCACACGTTCAAGGCTGCCAGAGATCGATGGAAACATGGCTCTGAAGGACCCCCTTGCTCCATCGGTGTGGGTCCTGTACCCAAACAAAAACTGTGGAGGTGGGACCACACAGGGAAGGATGTGTTTGGGATGGTTCGTTGAATGAATACAAGAAGGAGCCTCACTGAAGGACTCAGTGACATGTGGGCTTTCCCCCAACACGGGCTCTAGTTTTCTGGAACCCTGAGCTTCAGGCCAGTGGGCAGAGGACCCAGGCTGAGAGAGGCAGGTGGTGGCTGAAATTCTTAAATCCATTTCACTGCAAAGGCTCATGGGGTAGGGCCCCTGCCCTGGCCAATGCCCAACCACTTCCCCCAGCCACCTCCATGCCACCTGGCCCAGGGCCAAGCAAAGCCAGCCCGGCAGGTAGCCACCACCTCCCACAGCCAGCCGTGGCTCCCTGGGGCCAGTGTAGCCATTAGAAGAGGCCTTGGGCTGCACAAGCAAGTAAGGCTGCTGACCTCCACTGTACCGCCCCCTGCACCACGCACATACCAAGCACTTTCCCATCTCTAGCTCGCTTTGTCGTCACCTCAGCTATTCACGGATGGGTAAACTGAGGCACACAAAATTACACCTTGTGTAACCTCTTCTGGCGTCCCACAACTGGCAAATGGTGGAAGCAGAATTCAAATCCACGCAGACGGGCATCAAGGTTTCCTGTTCCACAGCAGTTCCTGCCTGTGCCCACCTGGAATGGATGGTGTGGGCATCCACTCTGGGGGGAAGGGTGCTGTGTGGCCAGGGAGCCAAGGTCTGCACTCCCTCCCTTCTGAGCACCTCTTCTTCAGACTATCTCATAGGTCATTTTATTTTTTCATAAGGAAAAAACCTGAATACCAAAAAGTACAAAAAATGGTAGGACAGCCTCCTGTGCCTTCCACTCGGTGTGGCCACACCAGGCTGTGGTGGCAGTGGTGTTTAAAAACAAAAACAGGGCAGCCCTGGTGGCTCAGTGGTTTAGTGCTGCCTTCAGCCCAGGGCCTGATCCTGGAGACCAGGGATCGAGTCCCACGTCGGGCTCCCTGCAGGGAGCCTGTGTCTCTCTCTGCCTGTGTCTCTGCCTCTCTCTGTCTCTGTCTCTGTGTCTCTCATTAATAAATAAATTTTTAAAAATCTTTAAAGAAATCAAAAACAAACCACAAATATGACTCAAGTTTCACTTACCCTCTGCCTTTGCTGCCTTCCCTTCCTTCTCAGAGGCAACTACCTTTATAAATCGCAACATATCCTTCCAAAGCAACATTTATTGTCAATAATAAGCATCAGTAAATAAAATATTGCTCTTTTGTGTGTATTTTCATAACTTTGCATGGCGGTGACGATATATTATCTCATTCGGCTCTTGTTTCTTTCTCCAGATGTCATGTCATTTATCATAAAGCTTCATTTCAATTTAATTCTTCATTCCCCTATCGTTGGGCAGCAAGTTTTTGTTGTACTGAGTAGTGCTCCAGCGAATGTTCTTGTACAAGGCTCCATGGGCCCAGGGGCTGGAGTTTCTCAGGGGGCATGTCAAGGCAGGGAGCTGCTGAGGCAAAGGGTGTGTCTGTTATCAGCTTTCCTCAATGCTGCTAAATTTATTTCCGAAGCATTACACGGTTCTCACACCCACCAGCTGGATGCAAGAGATTCTATTCCCCCTGTCCTTGTCAGCACGTCACATTGCCACCCAGGTATATTTATTTTTGCTGGTTTGGTAAGTGAAGTTAAATTTTATAAATTTAATTCAAATTCTTGGATCCCCACCAAAGGTGAATTTTTTTGTTTGTATATTGGCCATTATATTTTTCTCTGTGAATTGCCTACGCTCCACTCAAATGCTGATTAAACAAACAAATAAACAAACAAACAAAAAAACTTTGTCACTCCAAAAGGACAAGTGACAAAATGCTAGGGCGCCTGGGTGGCTCAGCCGGTTAAGCATCTGATTCTTGGTTTTGGCTCAGGTCGTGATCTCATGGGTCATGGGCCTGAGCCCCGCTTTGGGCTCCATGATCAGCACAGAGTCTGCTTGGGATTTTCTGCCTCTCCCTCTCCTTCTGCCTCTACCCCACTCATGTGCACTCTCTCAAATAAACAAATAAATAAAATATTTTTTTTAAGAAAAGAGAAATACTATAAAATACCTATTCATGTACCCAACTTTGTATTCAATGTATCAGTTAGCTGTTGCTGTGTAACAAATTCACCCCCCCCCCATCTCAGTGACCTGGATTAGCTAACATTAATTATTTCTGATGAGTCCAGGGATCAGCTAATCTAGCCTGGGCTTAGTTGGGAGTGTCTCTGCTCTGTGTGTCTCTCATCCTCCTCCCAGGAGCCACAGGCCGGGTGACACATGTCCTCATGGTGACAACCTAGATGGAAGAGAACAAGCGGGAACACCATCCAGCTTCTTGAGGGCTAGGCCAGGACTGGCGTACCATCCTCTGAACTTCATCCTATTGGATAAAACAAGTCACATGTCTGGACCTAGAATCAGGGCCTGGAGAATAGACTCACCCTTTGCTGGGAGGCCCTACAAAGCCACATGGCACAGGGTGTGAAAGGAGGGGTGAAGAATCAAGGTCATTGATGCAAATTCATCACGGTTGCCTTTTATGTATTGATCAATGGTGGCTTGTATTTGAGATACACATTGATATTTTACATACTGATATTTTGTCTGAGGTCTTAAGCTTCTGAAATAAAATTTTGAAGCCCGTTGATCCAGTTCAATTCCCTCACTGTGCAGATGGGAACAGTGAGGCCCAGAGACGGGAAGCGACTAGCCCAGGGTCGTAACTGAGTCACACACCATGTCCTAGCCCCTTCCCCTGACATTTAAGGTCCCCACCCAGCCGGGTGCTGGCCTCCGCAGCTGAGACAGCTCACACGGGTATAGGAACGAATCCCTGTGAGCATGTTATCCTGTGATTAATTCTCAAGGAGCCAGTTAAGATCTACAATTTTTACATCAAGTAAAGTGAGCAATCACCGTTAAAGAGGGAGAAAAGGAAGAAAACAAAACCCGAGACCATGGGTTTCGTGATCATCTATTATTTAGTTAAGTTTTATGTTGTATGTAATTAGCAAATAAAATTCTGTGGAGGATTTCATTAGCAGCCTCATCAGGTGACCACTTTCATTTGGGGAGTATTTACTGAAAGCAAATAAAGCCCGTTTATAAGAGTCAGGAAAATGCAATTTGAGGGACCCATTGCTTCACTGCATTAAGGCATAATCATCCCAGGGCAGCGACGCTGCCTCCCTGGGGGCCCTTCCCCATGGAGATGGCGTGAGGCAAAGGCAGCAGCCCGGAGCTTGGTGGACAGGCCCAGGTACTGAAGACAACGCCACCTCAGCCACCTGCCAGCCAGGTGACCTTGACCCTGGGTAAGTCACATCATCTCTCTGAGCGCAGTGGGAGCAGACATTTGGTGCTTGAATACATGGTCTAAGGAGCCACAACTCATCCCCTCTCGGAAACTTTCCACACTGTCCCCTCAGCCAGCTGCCGACTGAGCAAATTGGTAATCCAGCACGGGCTTGTCACCATGACAGGCCAGGTAGATGTCACGCCCAACGAGCTGGTAGTGGGGCTGTGACCTGGGTGCATGGCTTCACCTGCTTGACTCTGGCCACCACGTGGGGAATAAAGGCCAGTGGCACCATTTCTCGTGGTTTTCTAGAGATTCCCAAAATCCAGATTTGGGGGCTGTGGGGATAAAACCTTCCACTTTATAAATAGTGGTAATAAAATTCAAGGTTAAAGAGTCGAGAAAAGCAACTTATGTGGGCCAAAGAAACCCACCCTCAGTCCACCAGGTTTCAACCTGAATTTCATAAATGGTAAAATTCTATGCACGTATCTCCACGCTCCCTCCCTGTGGCTCCCACAGACATGGCCAATCGCTCTGAGCCCTCGTTCCCACTCCTCCCACTCTGCTCAGACAGGACTTAATCTGGCTGCCAGAGCCAGTCAGCTGGCGTCGACGAGGAGCCCTTCATCTTAGAGATGGACAAGGACTGGTCTTAGGTCACCCATAATGAAAGATGTGAGCTATTTCACTGCATTAAGGCATAATCATCCCAGGCAGCAGCGCTCCCTCCCTGGGGGCCCCATGACAGGCCAGGTAGCAGATGAGAAGGCTTTTCTCTTGGCAACCTGCCCGGGATGGACACAGATAGAGGAGGAGACAGGGTGGCCAAAAGATCCTGTGTATGCTAGAAGGGTTTTTTTTACCCCCATTCAAAATTACTGGTTTGGAGCTGAAGCATCTTAAAATGCAGAAGGAGAAGGGGATGGCTGCAACCCCAGCTCCCTGCTCCTACCACCCACAGGTCCCGAAGGCAGTGGGCAAGAGGACTTCATGGGGTGGGGGGTAAGGGAATTCAAATATGTAAGTGTAATCACTTTTTTGCTTTCAGGAACCACTGAAAAGACCCTTCCCATCAGTGGGAGAGAACAATTATCAAGGGCTTTTTCTTAGATACCCAGGTTGAAGACTAATTCATGTTAGCTGCCAAGTCAATACTACTGTTCCTTAAGCCGGGAAAGTTGAGTTGCTGTTATCACCTCCAAGGGATATTGGCACTCTTTATCAATGCCCTGCTTGCCCATGTATTTATTCTCCAAGTATTTATTAGCTCAGGTTATGTGTTGGCAGCTTCCCAAGGAGCCAGCGGGGATGAGGGGGAGGGGAAGAGAGTGCAAGTCAGATGGGGCTTCTTTATGGAGGGGCTGGGAGGGAAACAGACAAGCATCTTCTATGGGATGGAAGTGCTAGAACCTCAGAGAAGGGAGGTGCCATATTGGTGGGTCAGAGAAGAGTTCTAGGAGGAGGCAACCTGGACTGTAACAGTCTCAGCAGAGGAAGCAGTTTGAACCCAAGACCAGAAACTCACGTAGGGACAGTAAGCAATGGGCAGTAGGCAGGAACAGTTAGTAGCCTGGGTTTGAATACTCACCTGTTTGGAATGGAGCTGTGGCATATTGTGCTAGGTATTAAAAGCTCCCAGCTCCCAGCTCCCAGCTCCCAGCTCTCAGCTCCCAGCTCCCAGCTCCCAGCTCCCAGCTCCCAGACTCAGGGAGGATGGCAAGTACTGACTTAGGATGACCAGGATCACTAATTCAAACCACAAGCTCCCTGTCTCTCCCAGCCTTGTAACATCCCCCACACCCACCCCGGGGGACATGTGGCCTGCAAGGAGATGTTCTGAAGTCAGGACAGCCAAAGACAACTCAGCAAAACTCATTCTTTCCAATTTCCCTGGACTCTTTTTGAAAAGGTTTCTTACATTTTGAATTACGAAATGGATAAAACCCATTCAATAAAATTTCACGTAATTTCAGATTCTGAGGAGGATATTTAATTTGATAATTATAATCTATTTTGTCAAGTCATATCATAAAGTATTCTAATTATGGTAGATGGTCATTGCATTTCATCCTGCAAAATGTTTAATACGTTCTATTTCCTATTGATAAAGGTATACCTTTAAATGTAGGGTGAAAAAATAAATAAATAAATGTAGGGTGAGAAGCTATAGATGCCAACTTATAAAGGTTGGGGGAGGATACAGTTTTGTGAAAATTCTATGAGAGTCAAAAAAATTGTAAAATCTCTCCCATAGGCAATGGAGAGCCATACCTGAGCAGGAGCCTGGTGTGTTTGGGCTAAAAGAGGTCTCCTAGGGATAAATGTATGCGAGGCTCAGATGCCCTCACCCCTGATAGGTCAACTGGGGGAGTAGCTGGGCTGTCTCTGGGGAAAATAGGTGCTATTGCCTTGCTCTGTCCCTCTGTCCTTCATCCAGTAACCTTAGGCTTCTGCTTCTGGTTCTGACTATCTAGTCAGTCTCCTCCTCTCTCTGGGTCTCTGTGTCCCCCTGGGTTGTGATGAGGGGCTCGCAGCTCCGAGGGACTAAGGGCTCAAGGAAGGGGAAGCCCCAGTGCCTAGTCCCAGCTGCCCACTGAGCCGGGTCTCTGGGGAGCACATCTACTGCCCTCAAGGGGCTGCCCTGTCCACACAGGGGAGAGGCTAAACCTCAGAGGGAGAGCTAAGCTGGTCTAGATGGGCTCAAGGGCCAGCTCCCCCCGCACAACCCTGGCCTGATTTAGCCAACAATGACCAATGTGAGGGTCTGAAGGACACCACAGGCAGCTCCTGGCTCTCCCTGCCTGATTCAGGACATCTAAGAGAGAGACTAGTCCTCTAGTTGACAACAGGGGAGTCCCCTGAGAGCCCCACCCCAAACCTGCTGGATCAGAACCTGCATGTCAACAAGACCACCCCCCGCCCTGGGATTTGTATGCACTTTTCTAACTACAGGGTAATCTGAGCTAATTGAAGCAGAAACTACAGATAAGCGAGAAGAAAAGAAGCATCACCCGAGCCCCTCGGCTGGTTGCTAACTCCATTTCGATGTGCTGTGCTTTCGTCCAAGAATTTTTTTCCCTTTATATATATGCATACAGAGAAATTGTTTCTCCTATAGAAATGTCAGCAAGCTGTAGAGATTTTGTAACCTACGTTCTTCATGCATGTAAATATATCACGGGCATCTTGCCATGTCGGTAAGTATGGGTCTGTATCCATTAGTTATTCACTAATACATACGTCCTTTCAACAAATATTGAGCACCCCTTGTGTGCCAGGCATGGTGCTAGACTCTGGCTTACATCAGGAAACAAAACAGATCAGTTCTTACCTTTGTGGAGCTTACAGTCCAACTGGGGAGAAAGATAAATCGAGAATCACACCAGCCCAGGGACCATTGCAAATATAATGGGCTCCTGGAAGACCCATGTTATTGGAATTTCACCTGGACAAGGAGGGCACCCCCCCACACACACCAAGAAGTGATGACTGGGTTGGGATTTGAAGAGTGAGTAGTAGCTAACCAAGTAAGGAGGTGAGGGCAGACTGATCTGGACAGGGGCAACAGTGCGTGCAAAGACTTGAAGTTGAAGGGGGTGGGGCTATGATGGCAGACAGACAGTGGGAGGAAGAAGGTGCAAGAGGAACAGCAGATGCAGGCGGAGGCCAGCTGCGCGGCGTAGATGCAGCACAGGTCACTAAAGCCATCCCTGGGGATGGGCACTCGGCTTGCTTCTACCGTTTTACTCTTATAAATGTTTCCAGTGTTTTACTGTTCCCCAAGATGAACATCCTCATGCATGTTGCTCTGTGCACTTGTCTGGTTATTTCCGTAGGATACCTTTCCCTAGGAAAACTTTCCTCTGAGTGGGCCTTGAGGCTTGTTGAGCCAAAATCCCAACCTGGATGTAAATTCTGGAAGCTCCTCCATCAACGAGATCCCCTGACTCTGTGGCTGTTCCTGCTCCAGTCACATCAGTGGAGTCAACTCCTTTTGGCCTGGGACAGCCGGAGATGGGAACTAAAGTCCTGCTGAGGACACAAAGGGCAAATGCAGCTGAGGCTCCCTGCTGATAGGAGGGATGGTCCTCACAATCCTGAAGGTCCATTATCCTCTCACCCCAGCCTGCACTGGGCACAGGGGCCGTGGAAGGCCTCTAAACTACCCCTGCCCTGCCAGGGCTCACGGTCCAGTGTGGAGCCAGGCCAGAGTGGGAGGAGTCTTGAGGAAGCTCAGAGGAGGCCCCAGCCTAGTGTGGAGAGGGGATAAGTAGGGAGGGCTGCCTGGAAGAGGAGACACTTGTTCAGGCATTTTGATGGAATGGCCAAAGATTTTCTCGTGGACAAGAGAAAAAGAGAAGAGTCCCCAGGAAGAGGGAATAGCACTTGCCAAGTCGGCCAGGGGCAGTGGTGGTAGGTAGCAGGGAGGGGCACCAATGAGGTCAGGAGAGTGTTGAGATTGTGTGGCTAGGACAGGGCTTCTGTGGGTCTGCTGTAAACATTTAAGTGGGTGAAGTGAGGGGTGGGACCAGGCCCCTGTCCTCCATGTGCAGCCTCTGGAACCAGAAGGCCTAGGTTTAAATCCTGACTCCACCTCTCTTGAGCTGTGTGACTGAGCAAGTTGCTGAACCTCTCCATGTCTCCGTTTCCTTAGGGGGAAATGGAAGCAGTAGTAATGCCTCCGTCGTTTGGACTGATTTGAGATGAAATGAGTTAGTGAATGGGAAATCGTGGCGGAGCTCCTGGCCTATAAAGGGCCAGCTGGATCCAAGGACAGGTCCGTCACCTCCCCACTCGGTTTCCGCAGCTACAGTGTGGGCAAAACGGAGGCTCTCTTGCCAGGGGCACCTGTACATGTTCAACAACATCCAACACACACATGTTGTGTGTCCCCCTGCTAGGCACACTTGCTCCTCTCACAGGCTGACCCTACCTTGTGGAGACAGAAAAACCACACACATACAAGGTCATCTCAGAGATCACGGTCAGTGCCACAAGAAGCACAAAACCAGATTGTAGAAGAGAGGATGATGGCAACAATGGTGGGATGCCACTTCAGTCTGCAGTCAGGGAGGACTTCTGGAGCAGTGAGATTTGAGTTGAGATCTTGATCAAGGAATCAGCAAAGATGGGGCAGGAAGAGTGCTCCAGACTGAAGGAACAGCACGTGCAAAGGCCCTGAGGCGGGAACGCCAGCAGTGTGATCGTGGAATAGCAACGGGATGGTGTGCCTGGAATAGGGCTGCCAGATTTAGCAAATAAAAATATAGAATACCCAGTTAAATTTCTAAAATGAGAATTTCAGAGAAGTAGCAAATGAGTTTTTAGTATAAGTGTGTCCCCAATGTGGCGTAGGACATACTTATAACTAAAAAAAATCATTTGCCTTTCATTTGAAATTCCAGTTTAACTGGGCACCCTGTATTTCATCTGGCAATCCTAGGCGGGAGGTGGGGGGAGCAGGAGAGAGAGTTGGAGGAGATGAGTCAGCAGCGGAGGCTTGGCAGCCGGGGGGGAGGCGGCTGGGTTTTATTCTCAGGGTCATGGTTAACAGGGGCCGTGGCCTCCAGCCTCCAACTTGGTCCCAGTGCTAACTGGGTGGGCGGGCGGTCTCCACTTAATGGAGGAAGCATCTGTCAGGGACCCCAGAACAAGTGATTCAAGTCACCCACGTTACGAAGAGCCCTCCAGAAGATGATTCATCCCAAGTAACAGACAAGAGCTGGGGCCGCACATGCTCCTCGGAGGCGAAAACATCCCTTATAGAAATGACAGGGAGGGGCGGCGGTCGGAGGTAGTACGGGAGTGATGTTAAAATTAGAACAACCGTGTTCTCTTAATTAGAAATGCAGTTGGTGCCACATGAATCTGTAATGGGCTTCCTTGCGGAGTTCTGGAAGGGGGAGGCTGGACGGGGTCAGCTCTGTACATATTCATGAGGATCCAGCAGAGGGTGGGGGGTGTGAGGAGATGGGGGGCCGACGTGGGCCTGCCTGCGTCCGGGAGAGGCAAGCAGGGAGGCCCGGGTGCTCATCCCGCCCTGCCACCCACTAGGTGGTTCTCTGTGACCTCTCACCTGCCCTGCTCTCTCTGAGCCTCAGTTTCTCCTCGTGCATAGGAGGAAGGCCCTGCACTGGGGGAGATGGAGGGAGGAGTCAGGTTCGGGAGGGCCCGAGGGAGGCAGTGACTCTGAGCCATCCTCCAGCAGAATCAGGGACTGTCACATGGGCTCTGCTGAATTCACAGACTCCGTGCTTGCCGAAGGAACGGTTGGATGAATGAATGCAAGTGGGCTCTTTGGCAAACCCCTCCTTCTCTGTGGGCAGGGCTATTTTAAGATCTCCGCTGGGTCCTGTTTGGCATATCCACACCATGTCACGTCAAACATATTAAAAGGCACCCACATGCCTCATTAAATAGAATTTATATATAACTCTCCCAGCGCGGAGTTGAGATGCAATTGACTAGTTGACTAATGTTATGTTCTCTGGACATTTAATTAAACATTTATTCATTTTGACATGTTTGTCAGTGTGGTTTTTTCCCTCCTCTCCTCATCCCCCCTTAGCAAACATGTTCATGGGCCCCTGAGAGGCTGCAGACTTTAGGGGAGAAGTTCTTGTCCAAGGGCCTCAGGCTCCCCATCTGTGAAATGGGAGAGTTGCATGTTCCTCCCACAGGGGAGCAGCTTGTTAAAGCCACACCCCTCAGGGCACCTCCGAGTCCCTTGCAGAACTGGGTGATTTACATATTTCTCTAATTAAATGTATGGCTTCCAACATCCCCCACAGTTACACATCCTTATCTTATATTTAAAAGGCAGAGACTCAGGACACTTCGGCGGCTCAGCGTTTGAACATCTGCCTTCTACTCAGGTCGTGATCCCAGGGTCCAGGGATCGAGTCCCGCATCGGGCTCCCCGCAGGGAGCCTGCTTCTCCCTCTGCCTGTGTCTCTGCCTCTCTCTGTGTGTCTCTCATGAATAAATCGATAAAATCTTTAAAAAAGAAAGAAAGAAAGCCATAGACTCTGGGTGAGGCTTCGACAAGCCCAGTGGGGCCCTAGGACCCCTGAGACCAAGTCCCCAAGGTCATTTGAGATGTGGACAGAAAAAGCACCCCAAACAACAAAGGATGCTGGGGGGGGGGGTTTCTCTGCTTCAGTCCTTCTGATTATATGAAAGAGAAGGGCTCAGCTATGTGCTAATAGGTCTGTTAATCCAGAAAGAAAGGCCTCAACTCACAGTGTAGAAAGACAACAGTTTCTATCCAGATATTAACATTTTTTTCATTCCCTTTTATTCTATGGGTTGCTTTCTAATTATGGCAAGTGATACAAAACTTTCAGACTAAATCTTTTGGTAAGAGAGCTTTTAAATCAAAGATATTTTGTTTGTTTGTTTTTAAAGTAAGTTGAAGAGAAAAATGAAGAGGGCATGTAGGCATATCCAGTGGTGGCCAAATTCACAAAAGCAGTATCTGAACGACCAAATTTGGGGTTGCCTGGGAGGTGGGCTGCCATAAACATTCTCTGCATCCTCAGACAAGTCACTCTCCCTCTCTGAGCCGCTTCACTTGCAATAAGGGATTGTTGGCCCCAGCAAGCTATAGCACTAATAGTCTAATTCTGAAGACCCGTTTTCCGAAGGGAAGATGAAAGTCTTCCATTTAGGCCCAGCATACAGGCCTGAGTCCTGATCCTATGCTCTGTGCACGTATGCTCCAGAAGCCAACAGGTGCCAGAGCTCAGGAGGGTCTTCAACCCCACTTTGTTGTGTGCAGCTGCTCCCAACTATAGCCAGTTCCCTGCTTGTGGAAGGGGGAGAGCTGAGGAGTGAGCATCTTTCCTGATCTATAGGAAAACGATGACTAAGTACCTACAGAACCCAGCCAGCCCCACATGGCTGACCACAAAGTGCTCCTCAGCTACCCACTGGGCAAAGGGCCAAACGGCCAGCGCTGAGGCTTGGTGGTCCGGAACACTGGCACAGGTGAGGTGGGATGGGGGGCCGGCTGGGGCTCCACCCTGGAGGGAGAGCTTGTCTCGCCTTTCCTCCTGTAGGTACAGACGGCTGGACACCATGAGAGTCCTGGAAGTCTCTGCCTTTTAATAGGGGAGCTGGCAACATGAAGATTTATTGCAGTTGTTGGTACGTTTGGACTCATTTGGCCACATCGGTTTATGTTTGCAATCCATCATAATTTCATTGTTTCATTTTTATTTTTATTTTTTATTTTTTTAAATTTTTATTTATTTATGATAATCACACACAGAGAGAGAAAGAGAGAGGCAGAGACACAGGCAGAGGGAGAAGCAGGCTCCATGCACCGGGAGCCCAACGTGGGATTCGATCCCGGGTCTCCAGGATCGCGCCCTGGGCCAAAGGCAGGCACTAAACTGCTGCACCACCCAGGGATCCCCTGTGCCACCCAGGGATCCCCATTGTTTCATTTTTAAATTGGTCTTTGTTCCTTTTTTTTTTTTTTTTTTTTGCCTCTATTGCTTTGAAAATTATGCCTTCTATCTCTACTTTTCTAGAGGCTACTATGTGAATGCACATACTTAGTTTCCTACTAAGGCTTGTTGTTTAACAGTGTCTCTATCCCGACCTGGTCTTGGTGATGCTGACAAACCTCGGGGGCAGGGATCAGCGAGTGGAGAAGGGGCAGGACAGTGTTACGGCACCTGACACGTGCCAGGCTCCTTTCTGTGTGTCTGCGTCTGTGACCCCATTTTACCCTCAGAGCAGCCTGGGAAAGGGGCTCAGTCTCCACGTTTACAGATAGGGAACATGAAGCTTTAAGAGAGAGTTAAGAGAAGAGAGTTGCCCTGGGTTTATCAGCAAATTGGTGGCCAAATGAGACTCTGAGTACTGGCTCTACCACTCTGTCTGTCTGTCTGACTGTTGGTCCTGTGCATTACTTGTCTGTACCTAACAAAGGGTCAGGCAAGCTGGAGAGCGAAGACAAGGAATGCTGGGGGTAGGGGTAAGGGTGTGCAAAGGGAAATGGGGGGTTCCTCCCTGGTTGTCGGGCCCCTAATTCTGCTAGTGAGGGTCCAGGGCAGCAGGGAGCCCAGCGGAGCTCTGGGAAGGCCCCCTATGCTGATTCAGGTCTGAACTAGGAGCTCAGGGACTGGCCCTGCCTTGTAGGCTTCTTGGTCACTTATTCCCCCTTCCATCCATCCATCCATCCATCCACCCATCCATCCATCCATCCATCCATTCATCAGATGCTTCCTGAGCCCTTCTTGGTAGCAGAATGTGGGAGCAGGGGTGCAGGGATTCATCAGACATGGTTCCAGCCCACAGAATGTGGTAGAAATGAGAGGCTAACGTGCATGGAGAACGTAATAGCCCAAGCCTTTTTGTTTTCTGTCAGTTGATTATTACGGCTCTATCTTGAAAAGGGAATACATGTGCATGGAAAACAATCTCTGAACTTTTCAAAAGGCTATAGGATCAGTCTTCTCCCCACCCCTAGGCTATCACCATTTTGTAGAAAGGTAAAATATACATGAGGAGGTATAAAAATTTCAGAGGCACCCACTTTCAGCACTATCTGGAGTGCATCCTTCTGGAAGTAGTCTATACATATTCAAGCACACAATCTGCATATTCCTTCATATCTTTACACTGTTAGAAACATCCATGGCTGCAGCTCTGGGCCTGACTTCTGTCACCTTCTCTATCCTGAGGTCACTCTCATCAACCCATAGGGCGACACCCAATGTCATCTAAGGCTGCAGACGTGCCACAGAACATACTCTCCATGATTCCTTTGAGCATGTGAGTGAATTTATTGTGGGATAAATTCCTAATACTGGAGTTGTTGGGTCAAAGGGTACATGCATTTGAAATCCAGTGGACAGTTTGATTCTCCAGTTGTCCTTCAAGGAACTTGTGGCAACTGTCACCCCAGCAGTGACTAAGAATTAGTGCTTTTCCTCCCACAGCCCCATCAACACGGTGAAACCCATCTTTTAAAAATAGCAAGAAGGTGCCTGAGTGGCTCAGTCAGTTAAGCATCTGACTTTGGCTCAGGGTCCTAGGATTGAGCCTTCGGTCAAGCCCCTCCCCCTGCCCCCTGTTGAGCCCCACCTCAGGTTCCTCCATCCCCCACCCTGTGGAGCCTGCCTAGGGCCCTGCACCGGCCCTTCTTTTGAACCTGGCTGGCCTCAGGACTTGCTTGGCCAACAGAATGGGGCCGAGTGACAGGCGGCAATGTGACAGCATAGAGAAGACTTAAGGGCAGCCATCCACCATCCACTTGGGATAACTGCAGCCAGGAGGGGCCTGTCCAAGAGGGGCCCCAAATTAGATTCTTTGTATGAAAACTTCTGCCCTTAAAATGTTGGCAACTGATGCACGTTATTTTCTAGCGCCGCCCATCTTGGGTTGGAGTGGGCAGCCAACTGCCCCATTTGCAACCTTTGTCCTGGGGTCCAGTTCAGTCCCGGGGGTTGAGACCTATAACTTGACTGTGTCCATCGCAGTGACTCACACAGCTATTTCTTCAATAGGAACATGGTCATCTGCGGCTTCTTGACTAGAGGTTGCAGAGGTGCACTGAGCGGAGGCAGGCCAGGCTTCCCCCCAGTTACAGTGGGTAGGGGCCCTGGGAGGGCTTCATGCTGAGCCTGGAGAAGCTGGTTACCTGCCCGTCACTCGCCACCCGTCCGCCCTGCACCTGATGGGGACTCTGGAAGAAGAACGGTCCATCTTCTTAATTAAAGCCATTCTAGTAGATATCATGGGGTTTTTCCTTTTATTTTTTATTTTTATTTTTTTAAGATTTTATTTATTTATTCATAGACACACACACACACACACACACACACACACACAGAGAGAGAGAGAGAGAGGCAGAGACACAGGCAGAGAGAGAAGCAGCAGGCTCCACGTAGGGAGCTCAATATGGGACTTGATCCCAGGTCTCTGGGATCAGGCCGTCGGCTGAAGGTGGTGCTAAACCGGTGAGCCACCTGGGCGGCCCGGGTTTTTCCTTTTAATAGCTTCATTATGATATAATTCATATACCACACAGTTCACCCTTTAAAAGTGTACAATTTAATGACTTTCAGTACAATCATGAAGTTTTACAAACATTACCACAATCCATTTCAGGATATTTTCTTCACCCCATAAAGAAATCTTCACCTACCTGCTACCCTCAGTCCAGCCCTAAGCAACCACAATTCTTTCAGTTTCTATACATTTGCCTATTCTGGAAATTGTGTATAAATGGAATCATACAATCAGTAGTTTTTGTGACTGACTTCTTCCACTTATTTTTTTTAAGAGTTTATTTATTTATGAGAGAGAAAGAAAGTGAAAGAGAGCGAGAGAGAGCACAATTCAGGGATAGGGATAGAGGGAAGGGAGAAGCAGACTCCCCACAGAGCAGGGAGCCTGATATGGGGCTCAATCCCAGGACCCCAGGATCATGACCTGCACCAAAGGCAGACACTTAACTGATGAGCCACCCAGGCACCCTGCCTTTTCTTTTTCTTAACAGTGTCTATAGAAAAGCAAGTTGTTTTTTTTTTTATTGTGATAAAGTGCAACTTATTTATCTTTTTTTCTTTCAAAGTTCAGGCTTTTGGTATCATACTTAAGAAGTATTTGCCAAACTGAAGGCCATTTCATCCTGTTTTTTTTTTTTCCCTAGAAGTTTTATGTATTTAGCTCTTACATTTAGGTCTACTTTCTATTCGAAGCTAATTTTCATAGATGCTATGAGGCATGGGTCAAGAGGCATTCTTTTGCAAGTGAATCTCCTATTATTCTGGCAATATGTGTTAAAAGATTCTCCTTTCCCTCATCAGAGGAGGGGGCAAGATGGTGGAAGAGTAGGGTCCCCAAGTCTCCTTTCCCTCATCAAGTTGCCTTGGTATCTCTGTTGAAAAGCAACTCTCCCTACATGTGTGGACATCTATTTCTGGACTCTTTCCTATTCTACTGATCTTTATGTCTGTCTGTATACCAGTACACTCATTTTTATTACTCTTGCTTTATAATAAGTCTTGAAATCAGGTAGCATGAATCCCCCAAACTTTGTTCCTCTTTTTGATGATTTGAGGGAGACTGTTTGGGTTGGGTGGGATGACTTTACACAGTGTATCCCAGTGTCTTGCCCATTAATATCAGAGTGTGTCCCATCATTGTGATGATTGAAATGCCCCCCACCATAGTTCCACACATTCTGATTGGGGTCATTCCCACCCCCACCTCCCAGAGAAACTCTTATTCAAGGGAACAATGATCAGATGAAAATTAATAACACTATGTCATAGAGGAAAACAGAGCAAACCCTTCCTGGTTTTGAGGAAATTGATTTTTAACCTTAGATTCTATACCCAGCTAAACTGTCAATCAAGTGTGTAGGCAAAATAAATACTTTCAGACCCACAAAGACTCAAGACCTTCTTCTAGGTAGTCATTGGGAGAATTGCCGGAGGATGTACCCAGCAAAATAAAAAATGATTCCAAGAAAGAGAATACATAGAATCCAAGAAACCATGGATCCAATCCAGAAGTGTAATGCCAAGAAATCTGCAAGGATAGCCATGTAGCAGGCCAAGGAAACAGCCAGCTCAAATTATAACGGTGAATCAGAGAGCTCTCAGAAGAAGGTTTTTAAGAAGAAAAATAAAGATGCTACAACAAATGATAATATTAAAAAAGATAGATGATCTTACTAAGGAGCCAAATTTGGATAATGATAGTAAAAATTAATAAATGATCATAATAGGCATCTCCTTCTCCCGTCCCTCTTTCAAATTTTCATTACTTATGTTTTATTTTGAATGCGTCATCACATTTTTTTTTTTCTCTGAAGTTCAAGGTAAATTATTTGGCCTTGTATTTATATGCTTATAACACTGTAAAAGCCAATTATTGGCTTTTCAGGGTTTAGAATTGATCTGTATAAGCAGGGAGACCTAAACTAGCTTTAGGGAATAGCATGGAAACCCCATGAATCATAACAAGGTAAAAGTAGTGATGTGCAGACAGAGTCAGGGTGGAGGGGTGTCCTCGGCTACTTCCCAGGGAAAAACTGAGATATAGGTTTGCCTGTAGGAGGTTTGTTGGGGAGCACTTTCAGGACCGACTCCAGTTAGGGGGCAGAGAAACTTCTGCCCGGGGTGTCCATCACACACAAGGGCCTGGCACCGACTGGGCCCTTTGTCTGCTAAGTGGACAGGTGGCAGGTTTCAGAGAGCAGGGAGGCAGTGGGGAAATGGAAATGAGAGGCCAGCTTCCGTCTGGAACTGCGCTAAGGCACCTCCGGGGTGGCGGTGGGATGTGAGACAGGCACATAGGGGTTGAGGCTGGGAGAGGGGTCCACTGCTCCATCTCACCACCATCCTCGGTGACCTTGCCAGGATTTAAAATTGAACTTCCTTCCCTCCCAAACACTGGCAGGAGCCCCATGCTTGACTCTGGGGTCAGGTCTCCCCCGAAAAAGCCAAGAGAAGCCAGGGGCACCTCCTTTTTAGGGAGGCTCCTGGAGTATTTCTAAATGAGGAAATATTAAAATAGGACTGTAAAGATGTTGGTATATTTTAAATGTATAAATTGAAGTGATAAACAGTTTGACTCATACACACAAATAGAATGTAATATTGTGTTCTTCTGAGCATACTTACAGGACTTCTAAAAATGATGTTAATTTCTAGACCACTACAAGTGCAGGATTTGTAAAACATAATATTAATTTCTACAGGCCTATTACTGGCCCAGTGATGAGGGCCGAGTTTAAAGTTAAGTGTTGCATTTTCATTCACCAAGGTGTGTATATAACCTTATCCTGATGGAATATTTCTTGATTTTGTGTATCCCAATAAATGACCCCACTGCTATTCTCTCCCTCTCCATAGGCCGTGCCCAGGAGAGAGCCAAGGAGGGCTTAGGGCCTCGGAGGGCTTATCGTCTCCTAGGGGTGGAGAGAAGTCAACAAACACGGGTGTGGAATATCAAGAGTCAGCCAAGCCAGCGTGATGCTACGCATGAACAAAGAAAACTATTGCCTTCCACCAAAATGTACATTATTGTGGAGTTTTAGAAAGTTATGAGATGTAGCTAAAGCTCTACCCAAAGGTAAATTTATAGCCTTAAAGGCATTTGCTGGAAAACGAGAAACAATGGAAATAACCTGACTCCTCGAACCAAAAAGATTGATAAGTAAGTTTAGCCCCAAGGAATTCTGGAGGATGAAAATGATAAAGATGACAAAAGGCCAAGGAATGGAAAACGCTGCTGCAGGAACAAGCTCGCAGACAGGCCGAGCCGCCCAAGGCCTCGACGCCGGCTCTGGGGGAGCCCCGGGCCCGCGCAGGGTCCGCGGGTCCCATCAGCGCCCAGAGCCCGGGCGCCGCCGCGCGGACCTCGCTGCGGGTCGGCGTCTTGGGGGCCCCCGGGCGCGGAGCGGAGCGGACAGCGGGGAGCTCGCGTGGACCCGCCCTAGGGCGTGGGCGTCTAGGAGACGCGTGCACTTTTTTTTTTTTTGTTTTTGATTCAAAGTTCTTATGAGTTTATTAGCTATTTTCCCGTTCACACCAAACATCGTTGGCCGATAGGGTGCGAAGATGTATTTCGCCGAATTTCCTTGTAAATTAAATGTACACATCAGGGCTGCTGGGGTGGGGTGGGGGGGCGGGCGACGGGGCGACAGTCGTCCCAGCGGGGCGGGCCTGGGCGGGGTCGGGGTCGGGGCCGCGGCCGGGGCCGGGGCCGGCAGGCGGCGCCCTCCGTCCGTCGCTCCGTCGCTCCGTCGCTCCGTCCCTCCCTCGTCCCGCCCGCTCCTCCCGCGCCCTCCGCTCGGGCGCCCGCTCCCGCCCGCGTCGCAGCCGGCACTTTGCAAAAGTCCTCGCCCGCCCGCGGCGGCCGCAGCTCCGCGCCCTGCCCGCCCCGGCGCGTCCGCGGGGCAGCGGGCGGCGGAGCGCGAGGGCGGCGGCGCGGGCGCGGGCGCGGGCGGCGGGAGCCGGGAGCCGGGAGCCGGGAGCCGCGAGCCGCGAGCCGCGAGCCGCCAGCCGCGAGCCGGGCCGGAGCCGAGGCGGGGCCGCGCAGCCCCGCGCCGCCGCGCCCCCCGGGCCGACCCCGCGCCGCGCAGCCATGGCCGCGCCGCCGCCGCCGCCGCCGCCCCCCCGCCCGCTCGCCTGAGGCCATGGCCGGCGCCGCCGAGCCCCCGGGCAGGGCGGCCGAGTACCTGCAGGAGCTGACCCGGATCGTCGCGGCGCAGCAGGAGCTGCTGGCGCGCCGGCGGCGGCGCATCGAGGAGCTGGAGCGCCAGGTGGCCCGGCTGAGCCGCGAGAACGCGGGCCTGCTGGAGCGGCACCGCCGACACCTGGCCGCGTGCGCCCGCCGCCCCGACCCCGGCCCCGGCCCCGGCCCCGGCCCGCAGCCGCTGGGCGTCATCCCGGAGCTCGGCGGCCGCCGCGACAAGTAAGCGGGGGCGGGGGGGGCGGGCGGGGGCGCGAACTTCCCGGGGGCTCCCGGGGCCGGGCGGGGCGGGGGCCCGTGCGGCCTCGGCGAGGGGCGCGCCCCGGGCCCGCGCCCCCGGCCCCCCCCGCCCGCCGCCCCGCCCGCCGCAGCCCGGGATTACCCGGCTATTTCGGACCGAGGATTAAGAGCGGGCGGCGGGGGAGCGGGCGGCGGGCGGCGGGCGGCGGGGGGCGCCGGGCGAGCTCCCGCTCTCGGCCCGAGTCGCTGCGGGGTCCCCTGCGCGGGGTCGGGGCGCGCGCCCGGGGCGAGGCGGGGACCGGGGCTCCGCGGGACTCCGGTCGGCTCCGGGCGCCCCGAGCCCGCCTGCCCTCGCCGGCCCTCCGTCCCCGGGACCCCCTGGCACATCCCTGGTCTGGCCCCGGGCACAGGAGGAAGGGGGCCTGGCCGTCAGCAGCTTCAGGAAAGCTGTCCCGGGAGGCCTGGGGTAGGCAGGGACGGGGGGGGACTCGCTCCCCACTCCAGATCCTGCGGGGCGCGGGGGGGGCTCCGGACCCTGAGTCCAGGCACGGTCATCTCAGACCCGGTGTCTCCCCACCTTGTGGGGCTGTGCTAAGCTGTGGCCACGGGACGGGACGCCTGCCTGCCACCCTGTGTCCTGCACCGGTCCCGGCAGTGCCTCTGGGCTCTGGAGGAGGAGGGCTGGAGGGCGAGGTCAAGGTGTGGGTCACCCTCCTGGCTCTGTGGTCGCAGGCCAGGCCGGCAGCAAACTCCTGCTTTCTCTTTATCCTGGGAGGGAGGAGGGAGGCGTATGGACAGCTCCTAGCTGGTGTCACTGAGAAAAAGCAGAGACCCTGCTGCCTCCTCCATGTGCCCCACCCCTGGCTCTCTGGTGTCACTGGTCCCTCCCACAATGGCTGTGGGTCACCCGGTGCTACTTGCAGGGGGCTGAGCTCTTTTCCACCCCCCGCAGGGACTGAGAAAAGCTGGGGTCTGCCCAGGTGAAGTCCTCAGTAGCTTAGAGACGTGACACACAAGGGCAGGGATGCATATTCCACTTTCGTAGGCAACAGTGACACACGCTGTTGGCAGATGCCTCCCAGCACCGTCCAGGGGAATGCATTTTTTTTCTTCTCTTCAAAGTCACCTCTGGTGACCAAGTGTGGGGACGGGAAGATTGGGACAGTGAGTCCTGCTTGCTGTGGGGGAATCCCCAGTGTCGCATTTGGGCGGTGGACTGGGACCGGGGGGAGCCGGGGATGTGGCTGCGGGGTCTCTTTCACGCTGGCTTCCCTTCGCTGAGCTATAGCCAGAGCCTATGACGGCATCCCCTCTGAGAGGAGCGGTGGCCACGCTGCTGCTGGCCAAGTTCTGGGTCAGGGGAGCTTCTGCAACTTGAATATCCATAGCACGTACCTGGGGATGTTGCTAAAATCCAGATTCGGACCAAGAGGTGTGGGGCAGGCGCACGAGCCCCCAGGAGCTGTGCTTGCTGCTGGCCCCCAGACCGCCTTGTGACGAACGAGACCGAGTGGCACTAGCATATTAACAGAGCACTGGGTTCCTTCAGGGTAGAGCACGCTGGGTCCATGTTCCAGCATCTGCCTTATTTCACAGCCCTTTTGGGAGGGAGAATGCTGGAGTCTCCCTCCTGTCACAGGAGACCCAGGGCAGTGGGCTCATACCTGCCTTCTCAGACTCTTGGGGTTCAGGGTCACTGGACCGTGTAGGGGGAATGAGCTGAGGGTTCCTCTTCCCACATCTGGATT
Source organism: Vulpes vulpes (assembly GCF_048418805.1). NCBI lineage: Eukaryota > Metazoa > Chordata > Mammalia > Carnivora > Canidae > Vulpes > Vulpes vulpes. The sequence continues at coordinate 56,811,950 of NC_132788.1, read as the reverse complement.
CAAGGTGCCCACTGCCTGTTGGTGTAGCAAAGTGGTTTATGCCCGAGCAGCATGGTTTAACCACCACCACCCCTCCTTGAGAGCAGCCAACTTTGATGAAGCGCCTACTGCATGCAGAACTGTTAGTGATGTGCTGTGAGACACCAAGGCAAAAGCAGAGAGCCGAGGAAGAGAATAAACAGCTCTGAGTAGAGAAAGGGACGTGGGCAGACCTGGGTCCGTTGGTCGGCTCTGCACTTGCCAGCCAGTGACCATGGGACAAGTCATGCCTCCTCAGCTAGCCTCAGAGTTTGTTTGTTTTAATGCACACACAATGGGGATGATCACAGCCGCCTCCCATACCTTTTCTGAGAGTTCAGGGAAGATAATGGGCATGGAAGAGCCTGGTATACAGTAGGTGCTTAATGCACTTCAGATTCTTCCCAAGTCAGTCAGTTTCTCCTTTCTTTGGGGCCAACTGTGCATGGGCAGGAGGTGAGTAAACTTCTGGACAACCTGGGTGAGACCTCCCGACATTGTGCGCCTGCAGTTGAGCCAGGAACATCTGCGGGTGAGCTTCCTGAGGCCACAGCCAGTGCAAGGCCACGGCATTGGGATTACTTCTCCCTGGGACACCCGGCTTACTTCCTCCCCATGCTGGTGCGCACCTACCAGTGGGCGCTGCAGACAGGAGTCCTCGTAGGCAAAGGTGTATTGAGCATGTCAGGCTCAGGCGGGCCTGGCTAAAAACCTTTTCTTAAGCAGCCACCAGCTGCTCTAGCTTGAGTCACAGGCCCCTCACCACCTGCCACCACGTGGACAGGCTGCCCCTGCATATCCAGAAGGTGCGATGTCCCCCTCTTGCTGAGGGATGATGGATGCAGGAGAAAGATCCCTGAAAAGGCTCATCCTGGGACAGTAGTGATCTTGAGCCACCTCACCCAGGCACAGCAGAAACTTTCAAGCCCCAAACTTTAGGTCTTTCTCAGAAGTCCTCTGTTGAAAGATAGCATCATGACTTTCTCAGCTATGGGGACAACGGGGTGAAAACAAGGAAGAAAGAAGATGCCTTTGGTTACGTTGGCTTATTTACTTGATTTGTTTCTGACATCAGAATTCATAACCAGTGTTTAGTCGGCTACCTTCTAATGATGTTTCCAGGACCACCCCCTCCCACTAGAGGTCCAGGCACAGTGGATGAAGGCAGGCGAGATCGGTTGGAACTGCTGTGCTTTCCTTTAGAGTCAGCTTGAACTTGAGCACACATGGCTGGTGTCAGGGAACCTGCAGAACCAAATCTCCGGTTAGCAGGGGTGAGTGCCTCATGGCTATGCCCCCCGAAGGCCCCCTGTATGCCCAGCACTGCTGCAGGGTTTTGCATTTACCAGCTTGCTGCATGGCCACAAGAACAGTTGCTGCTCCCATTCTATGGATGTGTAGACTGAAGCTCAGAGGGGTCAGGTGACTTGCTCAGGCTCTCCTACCCCCTAGCAGTGGAAGGGGTAGGGACTCAGGTGGTCTGGCTCTAGCTCCTGCTCTCACCTGCCACCACCCGCCCTCCGTGCTGCAGAATGATTAGATGACCCCTGGGATCCTGCACGATGCCCGGCCTCCAAGGCTAGAGGAAGACCAGCATGTGTGGCTTTTGTTCGGGCATGTGAGATCAACATCACCCGAGGTGAGAGGGGGCAGCGGTTGAACGAGTTGACCCCTCCCAGCCTCTCATCTTCCAGGGTGTCTCAGCATAAGTAAACCCAGACCCCCAGCGGTTGGAGAGAAGGAAGGCGCGGCCTTCCTTGCTTCCCTGTCCCTTCCAGCCCTCAGGCGCTGTCACATCACTCGGAGAGGACGTTTTGCTGAAGCTCTGAGTTGGTGACTCACTCTGGGGGAGGTTTCCAGTGGCATCCAGTCTCTGTTGACTTATCAAACAAGCGCTCTCCCCGGGTCTGTGGTGACATTAACCGTGATGATGGTGCAAGCAGTTCGGAGGGAAGCACAAGGGTGGCCTGTGCGGAGGGGACGGCAGGCAAGAAGTCAGGACACAGGCTGTACTTGGGAGGGTCCTGGAAGGAGCCTCTGGAAGCTAGCAAACCCGTGGTCCCAACTCCAAGGACCCAAGAGCATTCCATCTCTGCCTCCTTGTCCCCTCTTAGAGTGGGGATGACATACAGGTCCCAAGAGGACCCGAGGGTTTTTCCTGATCCCAGAGGGTGGAGGCCAAGGCAGCAGAAGGAGATACGGTGTCCATGGCTTCATGAAATAACGTTCTTGTTCTCCCAGCCGAGAGAAGGCAGAGTATCCCATGCCGAGGAGGATGTGTCGGCCAGAACGAGCCGCAGCACGCGGTGGGAGGCGGCCGGCTGGGACAGTGTCTCCGACTCCGAGGGCTCAGGGCGATCGCCGCTCCTGTTTCCCCGGCAGATGGGAGAGCCTGCAGAGGGCTGCGGAGAGCGTGCTTCTCTGAAGTTCCCTCGCAGCCGTCTGACAAGCTAAGCAAATGATTATTTTACAACCTGGAAAATAAATCGGGAAAAGCTTCTTTATCTGGCTCGGCTCAGGAAAAACAGGGAGCAGTGCCATGTGTGAGATGAAGCCAGGACCGGCTCCCATTCCCACGTCCGCGTCCACCTCCACTCCCTGGGTTCCAGCCCCCGGAGCCTGCAGAGATCTCTGGAGCCTGCAGAGATCTCTGGGGCCGGGATGGGGGGGGTGAGGATGGCATCAGGAGTTTGAGGGGCAGCAGCCTTTTTTTGTCGGCTGGGTGGCTACTTGTCAGCTGTTTCATCTACGGCAGGGTTTCAACAGCTGATGATGGCTTTTGTTCTCTACTGTCTGTTTTTGTAAGAAAGAACACCGCTCTGCCTAACTTGGGAAGGGCACTGTCTGAGCTTGTCGGGGGGGAGTGTCATCTGAATAATGGCCACAGAGGAGCAGAGAACACAAAGTCAGACAAGCCGGGTGTGCCGCAGGACCTGGGATGGGGAAGATGAACCCACCTAAGTGATATGGAGCAGAAGCAGCACCTGAGGCCAGGAGGCTGTACGGCCGCCCACTGGAGTCCACCACCCTTCACCCAGTGCAGCCCCGGGCCAGGCTGCCGCTGCCCTGGCCCCAGCTGTGAGGCAGGCATCACTGGGTGGTCACATCACCGAGTGGCCTTGGGCATCTGAATCCTGTCCCTTCCTAGGGCTTATGCTTCCAGCAGGATATGCCAGACCAGTTCTTGGAAACACAAAGTGCGGGGCGCTTGGATGGCTCAGTCGGTGAAGCTCAGGTCATGATCCTGGGGTCCTGGGATGGAGCCCCACATCTTGGGCTCCCTGCTCGGCAGGGAGTCTGTTTCTCCCTCTGTTCCTCACTCCCCTCGTGCTCTCTTTCTCTGCTCCTCACCCCACTCGTGCTCTCTCTCAAATAAATAAAATCTTAAAAAAAAAAAAAAAGAAGAAAGAAACAATAAGTGCTTCTGTCGTAATAGGTGAAGAGCTACGATCTTGAGTTTTTCAAGATTTTCCCCACCCCAGCTGCCCTGGCCTCGCTTTGAGGACCCTCCGGGCTACTCAGTGACCAGCACCTGAGGAGTTAAGCCCTGTCCTGGCAGTGGGTGTGGGCGATCCCCGTCCTGTGTGGGCTTTCCAAGTAGGGCAAAGCATCGCCCTCGGCTTCCTGAAGCTGGTACCCTCCAGCCCCCCGCCCACCCCACCGTGTACATGGGGAGGGCTACTTTTGCTCAGAAAGATCAGAGTCCGGAATTGCATAAAGTGCCTGGCATTAGAGAATGCAGCGAATGGTAGCTCCAGGGGCAGGAACAGCTAGGATATTGAGAATACTTTTGAGGATTGTTTTCCCTAACCTTTTATTATGAAAATTTCCAAATATACAGAGAAACGGAGAAAACTGTACAAGGCTTTTGCCCTTCTACCCTCTCCAGTTCTATAATTAAAGTTTTATACTATTTGCTGTACTACCTGCTTGTCCTTCCTTGGGGGTATTTAGAACCATGCTGATGGGAAGCTAACATTTATGGAACACCTGTTGTATACCAGGAACCAGGCTGAGCACTACATGAATGCTATGCTATCTGCATGTGCTTTTACTCACTGTTTTTTTTTTTTTTTAAGATTATTTATTTATTTATTCATGAGAGACAGACAGAGAGAGAGAGAGAGGCAGAGACAGGGAGAAGCAGGCTCCATGCTGGGAGTCCGATGTGGGACTCAATCCCAGGACTCCAGGATCTCACCCTGGATGGAAGGCAGGCGTTCAACCGCTAAGCCATCCAGGCGTCCTTATTCACTAACTGTTGAACACTTGAGCACTTCAGTGATTGTTGTCCTTGATCTGGAAAGCTCCCCCACTGCCTCTACTTGCAAACCTGTGAACATGGACATAGGCCTGTGGAGAAGGTTTGCAGAGATATTGGACCAGGATAGGAAGTGGAGTCAAGTGGTGTGCAGCCCCGGAGCAGGAAGCAGATGGCCACCCTCAGGTGTCAACAGGGGCTACCTGGAGGAGGTGATAGTTGAGCTAGAAAGAGGAGGAGGAGGAGGATGGTATCAAGCCAGGGAAACGACACATGTGAAAAGGGAGATGAGAGGTGCCTGGCAGATTTGCAGGGGTAGGGGTGGGAGGTGTTGCCAGTGGCCATGCCAGGTCTGCGAGTGGGAACAGTTGGGCCAGGTGAGGTTCAGACAGGCAGGGACCAGCCTGTGGCACTTGCTTAGTTCCCAGATTTCAGCTGGGTTGAGGGTGTGGAGTGGCAAACAAGACTGGCTCACCCTTCCCAAGCTGTGCTGTGTCTGAGCCCTGATTGTGAAATGCTTGGCTTTCTTCTTGGAGGAGGCAAGATTCACAGAGAAGCAGGACAGAAATCCTGGGGTGTTTTGCACCTAAACTTAGAATGCTCCGATTATAGCCAAACCACAGTAATAACTGAGCCCGTTCCACACTGTGCCTTGAGCTGACACCTTCTCCTCAGTGTCTCTCTTCCTGAGCTAACCCTGTGACAGCTGGGAGCTGTTATCATCCCATTGTGCAGATATGAAAACCGAGGCTCTGAGAGGTTAAGCCGGTTGCCCGCTGTCACCCAGTGGCAGAGGTGGGATTTGCACCAGGTCTGTCTGCCTCGAGAGCTTGTGAGGCTCCCCACCCCACTGTGCAGCTTCAAAGCCGTTTGCTACGTTGTGTAAATGTTTTGCAAAACATGGAGCCATTTCCAGATCTGTGTGTGGCCAGCTCCCCCAAACAACTCAGAATTAACTCCAGGACGCCCCACCCTCACCATACCCCCCTACCAAGGACAGCTATGGCTTTTCTCTTTGAGTGTCAGAATTGGCCTCTCATTGTGGTCACCTGGGAGGAGTTACTTCATTGCCAGGAGTGCAGATCCCTTTTTGGGAGAATGATGGTGGAAGCCTACTGCTGGTGGGGCGTCACAGGCAATAGGTGTGTGTGTCCGTGTAGGGGAAGGGACTCTCTAAAGCTGGCAAGTGCCACCCAGCCAGTGCCAGACATTCCGCTTCCCCACTCCAAACCTTCGGGCATCTGCCAGCCTGCTAGAAAGCTGTTTGTGAAGCAACCTCAGGCCCTTCTCCATGTGTTCATTCACCCAGGACATGCTGGGACACTTGGTCATATGGGGGGTTGGCATATGTGCCCCTCTTCTGGCCCTGCATCCCCACCCCTGCATCCCTTGTTGATTTGAACAGCTTGTTTGCTCTGTGTATGCCCTTGCATGAAGAGTGTCAGGCCTTACAGAGAATCAGGGCACCGGAACCTGGCTCTCCTCATTCTGAACCACAGGGAATAGGGCATCCGAGGAGGGTGTCCTGGGTTGGCAGATCTAGAGGAGCCTCTCACGGCATGTCATTTGCAACCGGCCTGCAAAGTGCCTGATGTGGCAGGCCTGAATGAGGTGCTGTCTTCCTGGATGGCCCCAGTGCTCAAAGACGAAGTTTTCAGCCTGTATCTAGCAGTCCTAGGGCAGCTGCTAGGGACCCTCGCAGAGATGTCCTCTAGTACACAAGTGTAGATTATTCGGGGATAGGTTGCAGGGGCCTCTGGACAGCCTGAAATTGAACCTGAATGGGCTGGTGGCCTGTGTGGTCAACTTGGGGCCAAGACTCTGATGGGGCCATGGCCTGGAGCCCAAGCTCTCCTTCCTCCCCTGTGGCATGTGAAATGAACCTCTCTGAGCCTCAGCTTCATTATCTCTAACGGGACAGTGGATCCAGGGGGACAACCAGATCTCCGTTTGAGGGTTGCCCTGAGAGGGGAGCATGCATGGTCGAGGCACATTGAGGAGACAAGTGTGTCCAGAGCAGAGTGAGCAAGGGGACAAGACAGCAAAGGAGAGGAGGGGTAGGGTACGTGCAGTGGGGCTGGGCAGAGTGAGAGGGCTGGAGAGGCCCGGGGAGACTTTGGGAGACAGGTGTCACTGGGGTTACTGTGCAGAGGAGGGCTGGGACTGCACTCAGGTGTGGACAGGACACCTGTTCCTGGGGGAGGCATAGGGCCAGTGAGTAGGAGTTTGCGGTAGATGTTACAGGACTTGGGGTGTGGGGTGCTAGGAGGTTGGCTCAGGGTGCTGGTGGAGCTGAGCAGGAGCACATGGTTTGTGGATAAAAGGAATGTGATCCCATCCTGTCCCCTCAGCCAACTACCTGTCCAGATGGGAAGGAGAGAAGCATTGCTTAACCAGAAGGAAAGGCTCCAGATGGAGGAATACATGTAGATCTTTGTTGCCTGTGGTGTTCTTGGACTGGTGAGTGAGTGGGGGCTGGCTGATGTCCCTGGACCCTGCCTCCAGGCGCCCCCCTCACACACCCTTCTGGAGAAGCAGCTCAGGTGGGGATGCTCAGCTCCCCCAGGGTGGCTACGGGTTCTAGATGGCTCCTGGTCAGGATACACACATAGCACAGACTCATACATAGTCAGGACACACACTGTGGGGCCAGACCACTCCCTCCACCACGTTCTGGCTGTATTGCCTCTGGCCAGTTACGAAGCCTCTCTGTGCCTCAGTGTTTTCACCTATAAAATGGGGTTATGAAACATCACCTCCCTCCGAGGGGGGTGTGAAGATTAAATCTGTAATACAAGCAGAGAAGAGTACCCCTCATCCTTGCCAATTTGTGTTGCTGTTTTTTCCTCTCTTTTAATTTTTTTTTTTAAATTTTATTTATTTTATGATAGGCACACAGTGAGAGAGAGAGAAGCAGAGACATAGGCAGAGGGAGAAGCAGGCTCCATGCACCGGGAGCCCGATGTGGGATTCGATCCCGGGTCTCCAGGATCGCGCCCCGGGCCAAAGGCAGGCGCCAAACCACTGCGCCACCCAGGGATCCCTTTCCTCTCTTTTAGATGGAGAAGAAATAAGACATGAGAGGAGTCATGGGATCTAGAGTCCAGTGGCTGGGTCTTGGCGTTTATCTCTCTATTAACTGTTTGGCTTCTGCACATTTAATGTAGCTGATCATGAATCCAACCCTTTGCAAGACATGCCATCACCATCCCTTTCACCTGCAGTTAAAGGGGGAGACTTACATTGTTTCAAAAGGATGGAGGACTCCCCACAAAAAGGCAGAGTTGTCTAGAATATTCTGTGCCCCCCCGCCCATTACGGGCTTGCATCTCTGTCTAGACCTCTTCAAGGCTCTGCTTTACCCAGCTCAGCACTTCTAAACTTAAGAGATGTGTAAAATCCTCCACCCACAAGTGGTGTCCAGGGAACTGACCCCTGTCCCCACTCGATGCCCACCTGTAGGCCGACCTGCTCCCTCCCTGGCCCCTATGGTGAGCCAGGGCGTGGCTGAAAGACTCAACAAATGCCAGCACACTGGGGCCTCACCACTAGCGACTTTTCCCCATTTAACAGATGATCTTGCAGGGCTGCAGTGAGGACCAAGTTAAACAGTGGGAGCGGAGGCGTTTTGAAAGTCTTAACCCGTTGTATGAATGAGTGTCTCTTACCCAGAGATGGAATAAGGGATTATCATTATCACCCTCCATCGATAACAGGGAATGATTGTGACAACTGAGTGGTGTCTTTTTTTTTTTTTTTTAACTGAGTGGTGTCTTATAAACACTTCTACAGCTCTATGAAGTACCACTGTCGTGCCCATTGTACAGGTGGGGAAACAGAGGCACAGAGAGGCAAGGGTGGTAGGGAGAGTGGGGGTTTGACAGGGATGACCCCAGCACGTTCCCAAGAGAGCTGCTGTCTAGCCATTTTTAGGGGATTCCTTAAATTTCAGCCCATTGTGTTTAGAGAAGAAACTTTGTATGATTACAGTCCTTTTAAATGAATCGACTTATTTTTGTTTTTTTGTTTGTTTTTAAAGAAAGATTGTGAGCAGGGGTAGGAAGTGCACAGAGAGAGAGGGAGAGAGAGAATCCCAGGCAGACCCCAGGCTGAGTGTGGAGCCCAACATGGGGCTTGATCTCGTGACCCTGAGATCATGACCTGAGCCAAAATCAAGAGTCGGACACTCAACTGACCAAGCCATTCAGGTGCCCCGACTCCAGACTCATTTTTTAAAAAAAATATTTTATTTATTTATTCATGAGAGACACACACAGAGAGAGGCAGAGACACAGGCAGAGGGAGAAGCAGGCTCCACGCAGGGAGCCCGATATAGGGACTTGATCCCAGGACCCCGGTCACGCCCTGAGCCGAAGGCAGAGGCTCAACCGCTGAGCCACCCAGGCGCCCCTCCAGGCTCATTTTAAGGGCTGAGATGTGATCTGTCCTGGAGAATATTGCAAGTACACTGGAGAGGAACACACAGTGGCTGCTGGGAGGTATTCTGTGCCCAGCTGTCGGGTCTGTCTGGTTGGCTCCCGGTGTTCAAGGCCTCTGGTTCCTTGTCGAACTTCTGTCTAGTTGTTCTATCTGTTAGGAAAAGCGAGGTGCTGATCTCCCACGATGGGTGTAGAATTCCACACCTCTTGCTCCCTTAATTGCTGTCAGTTTTTGCTTCATATGTTTTGGGGCTCTGTTGCTTGGTGCATGCATGTCTGTAAGGATTGTATCTTCACGATGCACTGACCCTTTTGCCCTTACAGAATGTCCTTCTTTGTCCGTAGTAAGAGTTTTTGTCTTAATGTCTATGTTTGATATCTGTGTAGCCACTCCAGCTCTTTGGCTTCCTGTTTGCATGATATTCACTTTTATATCTTTTTCTTTTCTTTATTTTTAAAAATATTTTATTTATTCATGAGAGACACAGAGAGAGGCAGAGACACAGGGAGGGAGAAGCAGGCTCCACGCGGGGAACCTGATATAGGGACTTGATCCCAGGACCCCGGTCACGCCCTGAGCTGAAGGCAGAGGCTCAACCGCTGAGCCACCCAGGCGTCCTGTAGGTGACTTTTTCGAGCCGACCAAGACCCGTTTGAAGGGCAAAACATCCCACATATCTCTGTCCTCACCCAGAGAGAATGAAGGCAGAGGCAGGAACCAGACAAAAGTATCTTTGGTCATGGAGCCCAGAAGTGACAGGCCTCATGGTTCGAGAAGGCTGCCGAACAGGGAGACGAGGACACGGAATGGACCCAGACAAACTGGGTCTGTGCTGAGGATCCAGCCCAGAAGCTCCCATGGGGACAAGGAGAATGAATTCTTTGTCTCTGCTGTACCTGTAAGGGGCCCTGCCTCGGGGTGGGTTTTAATGAAAGTGTGGAAGGACGGAGGCAGGGAAGGTGGGAAGGAGCGGTGGAAGGAGGGATAGACACGCTCAATCTACCAGTCTGCAGGCTCTGGTCACCTGTGGCTGTGTAACAGCTCGCTCTCCGGGAGGCTGCGGGTCAGGGCCTGAGCAGGGCTTCTGTTCTCCTTGTGGGTGGATGTTATTTGGTGGTGTTCACGTCGAGGGTGAGCTGGTCTGGAGGGGCCAGCACGACTTCACACACATATCTGGGAACTTGTGTGGACAAGTGTGGGAGGCCAGGCTCAGCTGCACACGTGGCTTCTCCAGCATGGTGGGCTCGAAGAGTCAGGACTCTTTCTCAGGGGCCCAGGGATCCCAGAGCTGGTGTTCCGGAAAGTCCAGGGGGAGCTGAGAGGCTTTGTGTTGACCTGCCCCTGGGAGTCCTGGAAGGTCCCTCCTGCCGCCTCCTGCTGGTCTCCGCAGCTGTCCTGAATCTGCCACCCCAGGTGTACGCAGGCCACGTGGTCTGAGGCTGGCACAAGTTGCCCTCGGAGCTTGCCCGCCAGTGGGGTCTGCATCGGGCCTCTCACTCCACGTGGCATGTGCAGCCTGTCCAGCCCCATCGTGGCGACCTGTCGGTGTCGGGTAACTTGTCATTCTACACTTCAGAGACCAGGTCCGAGGAGCCTAGGACGTCCCCAGCTCTGCCACCGGGCCGAGACCTGGGCAGGGGACCCGAGTGGGCCAGAATTCCCACCCCGTTACTCAGGGAACGCTTGCCCACTCTTGCCAGCACCCCCTCACTCTGAGCTGTATTTTTAACTCCTGCCATATGGTGAAGCAGCCAAAACATCCAGGGGAGAGAAAGAGGGTCTGGAGGAAATCATCATGCTAATGCGTTTTGAATCACTGCAGTCATTAAGAGCGTGGCGTCCTCATCCCTGCCCCCTGCCCGCTGTCTCCCCGGCATCATGGACCTTGTGAGCCCATCACTCCTGCCCAGGGACGTTGTTGTCCTGTGGGGGCAGGTGGGGCTTCCCACCAACTCACTCCTGTCCATCTGGACCTCAGGGGACTCAGCGAGCAGGGCAGTCACACGTGTTTCCGGACCAGCTCCGGGGAGAGGATGCTCCAGGGTGTGCTGAGCCCTGAGTGGTCGCTTGCTGAGCAAGTGGGAGGTGGTCACCCCCTCCCTCTCCTTTCCATTCCTTCCCCGGGGCTGTTCATCTCAGCCACACACACACACACACACACACAGGTATTTCTCTTGCTCAGAAACCCGCCCCTGGTGGGGTGGCCAGGTGGCTGCATGTGCACTGCACTGCCAACCCACTGCAGACGGGTGCTGTTGTCACACCCTGATGCCTTTGCCCACGCTGTTCCCTCTGCGTGGCATGCCCTTCCCACACCTCCATGCCTCCCTCCAGAAACCTCACGTGTCCTCTAAGGACAGGCTCCCATCTCACAACTTTTCATGATTTTATACACTTTGGGATCAGTCCTCTCTTTCCTCTGGGAGCCTCCCGCCTGACTTCCCATGATCATGCTGTGCCGGGGCGCCTGCCTCTCCTGTCTCTGGGGTGAGCAGTACCCAGGTCCCTGCCCACCTTTGAGTGGTCTCCCAGCAAACTACTTATATTTAAAATCATATATTTTGGATAAATTCATGATTGTTATTTGGACAAGTCCAGGGTCTCCAAAATGGCGTGTGCAAACCCTGGCGGGGGGGCAGGGACGGGGCAAAAAACATGATCCTTGAGGTATAGGGGAAAAACGGTGGGACTTCTCTTTTCCTTGATTATTTAATTTCATCCATCAGTATCAGTTGGTGGACTCTTTGGTTATGTGCATATCATCAGTAGAGTTGTGCCTACGTTTATTGTATGGATGTGTGTTCAGACTCTCCTTAAAAAGTCCACTGGCTGAGTTTCTACTGCTTTTCTCCTTGAGCCAGCTACTTTTCTGGCATTGGAAGTCTCTACCATGAGATTGGTTGAAATAAGCCTCTGTGTGCTAGCTGATTCTCTCCTTTTTTCTTTTAGAGAGAGAGAGAGAGAGCAGGAGGCAGAGGGAAAGGGAGAGGGAATCCCAAGTAGACTCCCTGCTGTAGTCTCCCTCCCAATATGAGGCTTGCTCTCACAATCCTGAGATCATGACTTGAGCTGAAATCAAGAGTCACATGCTTATATAACCGAGCCACCCAGGTGCCCCCAGCTGATCCCCTTTTTATCTGCAGAGCCCCACTTTATTTTTTATTATTTTTTATTTTTTTAGAGCCCCACTTTAGAGATGAGGAAATTGAAGCTCAGAGAAGTGAAGCATCTTGCTTGGGGTTGCTGAGCTCTCAAGTGGCAGGGCCAAACATGAGCAGTGACTCCCAAAGTGGTGCTTTATCCATTTTGCTTTGTATCTGGGGTCCTGAGGCCTACCACTGGCCAAGCTCTTGGGCTCTGCCCAGGTGGAGGGAGCTGGCCTCCACCGTGTTTCTGTGGTCTCCGGAGAGGATGGAGAGGCTAGCCATGCTCTGGATGTGGCATGCAAAGTCTCCACTCTCGTGGGTAGGAATCAGCAAGCCTGGTGTCTTTTGTCTACCCAGAAACCTGAAAGCTGTAGCCCAGCAGGAGAGGACATGGATGGATCTGGAGGACAGTGGCAACATGAAGACTCTGGCCCCTGGGGGCACTCAGCAGCATGGGGGTGTGGTGGGGGGGACCTTATTCATTGTCATCCTCCCAGATCTCCCTTCACTAGATGCCAAAAGTCCTGTCCTCCTCAGCTGGAGGAGACCGTAAGGTTGGGAACAGCATTTGTTTTGCCAGAATGTCAGCTCTTCTCTGCAAGGACTGCTTTTATTGTAAAAGGTAGTATCTTTAATCTCTCGGCTGAACTAGAACTTCAGGTCCAATCGAGTAAGTAGTCATGGAGTCTTGTGCATGCAGACATGCACCAGGGAGAGGGACAGGTGGGAGCACAGGGAGGCAGCCTCACAGCCTGGTAGGGAGACAGGTGCCCTGGCCTCTCCCCTATGCAGTTGGCTGTGAGGAGAGCCTGCTGGAGGGGCTGCTGGGCTGGGGAGGTGAGGGAGGGTGTTAGGAGGCACAGGGAGCCCCAGATAGTCTGAGTACCCCTTCCACATTGCCCTTCAGGGACTCTATGTCCTGAGTTTTACCTGTGTCCCTCTAGAAGGGGGTTGGCTTTCTATTTCTTCTCAAGGTGACAGCTTCAGCTGAAGCTCAGTTTTTCTCTCTGAATGGTTTTCCTTTGCTTCAATTTGATGGAAACAAACCACTTCCTCCCCAGCACATGAGCTGGTGGCCAGCCTGCTCCCCAAGTTTAGACTAGAAAAGCCCCCAGCTAGGCTCTGGGCTTGTGGGGCCTGTGGGCTCAGCCCTGCCTGGCCACGTCGCAAGTGGAGCTTGGCTTTTTGTCTGTAAAAGGCCAATGCTGCTGTAGTGAGACCCATGCTGGGTCCTCAGGGATCTTCCACAGTTGAGACGCTGTCTCAGGTAGTGGCTTAGATGTGGTCTCGGTTGCACAGGGAGGCCAAGGGCCGTGGGGTCAGTATTGAACACTGTCACTTCTCAGGCCCCATTTGCCAAATACAGTTTGATCGACAAAAATTGCTGATGTGGTGGGTGCGTGCAGGTCTGGCTTCAGAGACTGGCTCTGTCCTGAGCAGCTGCAATGTGTCTCCTCACCTGGAAAGGAGGTACAAGAGGAGGGAACAGAGCTGTTCCCATGGGACAAAGCTGGTAAGTCCAGCACTGGCTTTAGGAAGGCTCACTCTGTCGCAGTCCACTGTTGTCATTATTTTGGAAATTGTGGGAGAAATGGTCAAAGAGGTGTTGGAGGTGAAAAAAGGAGGGTGATCCTTGCACTGCATGAGACGGTGTGTGTGACCCAGACGGGTGTCCCCAATATTTGCTGTCCTTTTTGTTCTTTAACATTGAAACTTCTTTTGTGTGTGTTTATGTGTTTTGTGTTTTGTTTTTTTAGATGGTCATGAGGTCAATCAGAATACAGAATGCGTTTCTTAGCCTCCCTGGTACTTCAAGATGGCTATGTGACTCTGTTCTGGCCCTAAGTGTGGTGTGCAGCTTCCAGGATGCGTCTTTTAAAGAAGGGTTGGGTCTTTTGCCCCTTGCTCCATCTGGTTGGATGGAATGAGAAAGTGATGGCTGGTGCACAGGCAGCTATTTGTGGATTGTGAGGACAAGGGCAGGCCCACAGAGATGAAGTGGGCTGGAGGGAGCCTGGGCCCCTGATAATCTTGGGGAACTACAGCACACAACCTGGACTGCCCACCTCCAGGCTCTTATATGAGTGAATAAAACCATGCGTTTAAGCTTGTGTTAATACATTTGCTTTTGGCCCCTCTTACTGAATCCTAAGGTTATGGTGATGGTGGTTTTACAACTGTGATTTGAAGATGTTTGACCACATCTCTGCGAGCCTGAAGCCTCAGAGTTTGAGTCATGGGGAGTGGAGGTGGGTCCCTGGGGGACCCTAGGTTGTTAGCATTGTTGCTAAATTTAATCTTATTCAGTAGATGAGGGCCAGTTACTTCATAAAGTATGAGTCACAGCAGCAGTGGATTGGCTGACTCAGGCCCCCCAGACCCTGGCACTAGTGGATGGTGGCACCCAGTGGGAAGTGATGGGCACCGGCAGGGTTCTCTGCTGCGCGGGCCAGGAAGAGGGGGAAGAAGCTGGCCTTTTGGAAAGTGGGAAGGTGGACATGTGGACAGAGCTGGGAGGAGGAGAGGCAACACAGCTGCAGCTCATGGCCCTCTGGTCCTTCTGCTCTCAGTGCCTGCTGGGAGACAGGCAGACAGACAGACAGATCTTGATGGGTTGTGGTGAGGGTGGAGAACAGAGACAGAGGGACAGAAGGAGCCCCAGGGAGAGGCAGAGGCTGAGAGATATGTAGGCAACCACATGTCTGGGACTCTCCCTCTCTCTTCCTTCCTTTCTTCCCACATGTGTTGAATTAGTCATTGATTTATTCATTTATTCATTCACTTAACCAGCACTTGCCGAGCCTCCCGAGTGCCAACCTGCAGGCCGGGATGCTGGAGTCAGCCCTCAGGGGGATGCCTGCTGGTGTGCGGGAGGTGGAGGGAGGGAGGAAGTGCGCCCATCAGAAAATGCCTCTGCTGCTGGTTTTGGGGGTGCTGTATCTGCAGGCTGATGCTGAGACTAATGAGAATCATTATAGGAGTCGGGAGGAAGCGAGACTGAGTCCCAGATCCAGTAAGGTGGACAAAGGGGTGCATTTTTACTGTTTGCTCCCCAGCCCTGCTGTGTCCCCCCCGGCCCAAGTCCTTCAGCATCCTTACCCAGCAAACAAGAGGCTTTCACAGGCAGGGGAGGGGCCTGCTCTGATTCAAAAACCAATTTAAGTTTTAAAAGAGGAATTGTGACAGGCAGTGAGGTGGGGGTTGGGGCACAAAGCCTGAACCTGGGGTGTGGTGGGGAGGGGGCTAGCAAGTCAGCCGCTGGGGTCTGTGGAGCACAGCTCTGAGAAGGTGAGCTTGGAGGCAGGCTTACCGGGGTCCCCCTGGTCTGCAAGGCCGGCGCCCAGCTCAGCATCGAAGCCAGAGCTTTGGGGCTATTTATATCCACTCCAGCAAATCTTTTGATCTCTATGATCCTGCACAAAGCCTGGTTGCGCTGGCTTTTGCACGCTGGCTCTCCTGGGTCCCAGGCTCTGAAGTCAGTTCGTTCCAGCAAGAACGAACTGACTTCAGAGTAGGGCTGGGCAGGAAGGACCTCCTTGTGCACACCCGAACCCAGGGGGGGCCGGAGAACTTGGCCAGAGGCACAACTTGGGTGTGCCAAGCCCTGGGCTCTGTCCTGAGGGGGTTAAGGGGCACTGGAAGACAGCAGGCCTCAGTTTTACTCAGCATTTACTATATACTGGATACTTTTTTTTTTTTTTTTTGATCCAGAAGAGTGTGGCCTATTTTACTTTTAAAAGTTGTGGCAAATGCACGTCACATGAAATGTGCCACTGTAACCATTTTTTAGGTGTTAGGTTCGGTGGCACTGAGTGCACGCACACGGTTGGGCAGGTGTCCCTGCCAGCCGTCTCCAGAACTCCTTTCATCTTGCAGAACTGAAACCCTGTCGCCGTTGATCACTAGCTCCCAGTCCCCCTCCCCTGACGGCCACCATTCAGTTTCCTGTCTCTGGGACCCCTATAAGTGGGATCCTACAGCATTTCTCTTTCTGTGACTGGCTTCTTTCACTGATCATAAAGTCCTCGAGGTTCATCTGTGTCAGAGCCTGTGTCAGAATTCCCTTCCTCTTCATGGCTGGCCATTATTTCAATGTGTGGATACATGGATAGACCACACTTGGTTTATCCACTCACTCTCTCGATGGACACCTTGGGCAAGTATGAATAGGGCTGCTCCCAACATGGGTATGCAGATGTCTCTTCAAGACCATACTTGCGCTTGCTTGGGGTGTTTGCCCAGGGGCGGAATTTCTGGCTTATATGGTGAGGTGCTAGAGACTTTCAGGTAGAGGAACTCAGCTCTCACAATATTGCTGAGCTAAGTGCTACTGTCGGGATTTCACAGATGTGGAAACTAAGGCAGAGGAATGTGAGGAGGTGGAGATAGGAGCGGTTGCAGGGCAGCCACACGATCCTCTGTCTTGGCTCTTACCCAGGGAGGCATGTGGCCTGCTTCCTCACTTCATTTTGGGGGGTCCCCCTTCCCTCAGCACTCAGTCTGAGACTCTGAGACTCTGGCTCTCCCCTGCAGACTCTCCCCCCAGCCCCCGTTTTCCTTTTTGGCACTGATCCCTGCACACTGTGTCCTGGATGTATTTGCTTATGACCTGTCTCCCCTGCAGGATGCTAGCTCCACTGGGGCAGGGTTTTGTTGTTTGCTTGTTCTGGAAGCCCCAGCAGCTGCGCACAGTAGGCCCTCAGGAAATACTCACCGGGTAGCCGATAGCACAAAGCGGGCCTTCTCTCCCTTCTCTCCCTTTCTCCCTTCTCTCCCTTTCCTTGCTTCTGCTGGGGTCCCCGGGTGTCCAGCTGAGGGGCCCTGCACCTGCCCCCAGGCCTGGCCTCGTTCCCCCCACCAACAGAGCTCCTCTCTGCACCCAGAGCAGCTGCCAAGGGCAGCCCAGGCCCAGTGGCCTCACACCCGGCCCCGCCTGGCCCTACACTCAGGGCTGACAGTGATGAACGTCCATCCACCACTCTGAGTTATTAACTCGGCTTCCGACAGGCTCTGGCTGCTTCAGGCTCAGGGGTGCTGTTTGGTGGTTGGGAGCGTCTCCGATGCAGTGACCCCATCTGCTGTGTGCAGGCGTCCCCACCACGCACACCGCACAGTGACTGCGGCTGCAGCCCTCCCCGCTTTGTGTCTGACCTCCCGTGAGGAGGCTGACTTAATCACACTCGGCAGGCGTGGTGCATTTATCATCACGGTCCAGCCAAGGCCCCTGTCCGACTTCAGCCATTCATTTCTCCCCCGATTCCATGTCTGACCATTCCCTCCCCCTGGCAGGGTGGCCATCCTCTTCTGCTCTTCCAGGTCCCCGTCCCTCTGTGTCCGTCCTCAGTGCACATTAGTGATTTGTGCACGTGTTTCTGGGTTGCTGTGGGCAGATCCCCTTTACCACCCTCACTCTCAGGAGCTCCTGCCTGGAGAAATGCTTCAGCGACCGTGACCACACAGCCCACCTCAAGGCAGGGGAGTTGACTGTCCAGGACCCTGTGGGTCGGGCGGGGACAGCCTCGCCTGGAGCCCCCACTCTGCCTCGCCCCCTTGCAGGCCTACCCTGAGAGCACCCCTCAGTTGCCAAGGCCCCTGCTGCCAGAAACCCACGCTGAGGCATCTCATCTTTCTCGTGTCACTCAGTTCTGTGTTTCCAACGTGAGTGTCAAGGCTGATGCATGCCCGGCTGGTTGCTTCTCCCTGACCAGAATCCTCTAGGGGCGGGGAGCAGGGTGTCCACCGATCTGCCAGCCGCTCTCCTGGGGATGGACCCTGAGCTGCCTCCACAGCAGCTCGCGCTCATTGAGCGGCATCCTCCTGCATGTCACCTCAGAAGCCTGTGTGAATGTTTCCTTTGCAGGAGTGGCCACTTTGCATGCAACTACTGGCTGTCAGGGGTTTGCAGGACCCCAAGCATGGTGAGATTGTTCTCCAGAAAGGTGCCACCAGGCTGTGCTCCTAGAGCAGGGCTGTGTCTCCACCCCCACCCCCACCCCAAGCATTACCTCCTTCTTGGTGGTTCTCTGCTCCTCATGCCCTCCTGGCTTTAAAGCTGCCTTAGTGGCATCCCCGCTACCCCTTCTGCCACTCAGTGGGTATAAATGGCCCCACCGTTTAGGATTGGGAGGAGGACCCAGGGGGTTACTGAAACTCAGGAGGGCTAGTGCCCTACAGGTATTCAGGAAGGCCTGCTCCTACCTACCCGTGTAAAGACCACCTGGGTGGGTCCTCCACAACCACCACGCAGGCAGGCAGGCTGGAATTTGTTTCCAGGACGATGATTTACTGGTTTAATAATACAGGCTGTTCCCTGCAGCCAGACAACCCGGGGTCCAAGGCCAGCCCATGTGACCTTGGGGTGCTTAACTCCTCTGTGCCTCAGTTCCCGTGGCTGTAAAATGGGGTAATGACTGCACTTCAAAAGGTCATTGAAGGCAAAGGTGGGCAGAGTGTGGGCCCAGAGACCCTGGCGTGTAGGGTGTGGTCAACACACGCTGGCTGTTCTTTTTACTGCTATGATGAGTATCATGGCCTATATATGTGACTGACCCAGTGCACCTGGGGGTGGGGGTTTTTTGCCCTTGACATCCCCACACCGAGGGGCTGGCCCATTCTAACCTGGTTTTACAGTCACAGGCAAAGATCCTTATTCCTGTCACCTGAGTTTACAGCAGTGCATGCAAAAACGGCTTCATGCAGTCACAGGAGCTGCTGATTCCTCCAGGTATAAAATGCACCGGTTTATGAAATTTGCCTAAGAAAAAATGGAGCAGATATTTTACAAACCCATAAAGCCCCCAAAGAGGGCTCTTTAACACTAGCTCCTGGCTGACCCACCTGGAATGACTGGGGTCGCATTTAAAGGCTTGGAGTGTGGAGGACCATAAATTACCAAGGAAACAGAGCTGCCTGCCATGAATTCATGGATGCATTGCCCATGGGAGATTCACCTCGGACCTTTGGGGTAAGGCTTTGGCTCTGTCAACCTTCCTGGGGCCGCACATCCCTGGCCTCTGCCACCTGCCCCGGTTCTGCCCCAGGAGTCCAGAGCACAGAGGCACAGTCATGTGTTGCCACAGTGCAGGAGGTTACAGAGGGTAGGGAGGGCTGGGGTGATGTTGGGCCATGACATAATCCCGACAGAGGCTTCCCTCGGTGGATGCTGGTGAGAGCTCCAGAGCTGGGATGACCCTGCAGAGATGTCCCTAACTAAGGCA
Source organism: Vulpes vulpes (assembly GCF_048418805.1). Classification (NCBI taxonomy): domain Eukaryota; kingdom Metazoa; phylum Chordata; class Mammalia; order Carnivora; family Canidae; genus Vulpes; species Vulpes vulpes. The sequence goes on along the minus strand of NC_132788.1, from coordinate 56,792,868 downwards.
AGGAGACTGGTCCTCTGGCCCTCTGCACGGACCAGACATTGGATGTAGTTGCCCCTGAGGAAGGGAGTCATAACCTTGGCCCAGGGTGGCTTGCAGAAAGGGGCTTGGGGGAGAGGCCCCAGCCAGCAGCACCACCAGCAGTTGCAGGATCTGGGCCCCCTGCCAAAGGGGAGCCTTGGTGGCCACCAGGGTGTCCAGTCTACCTGGCCAGGCTGCTCTTTCCATGTGCAAAACAGAGGGCATCCCTTCTGCTCTGAAAACCCCTCCTGTGCTGTTTTCCTCTGAGTTGGCAAATCGGGCCCCTCAGACTACGCCCAGATGACAGATATATTTTTAAAGCCTGAATTAGTTGCCAACGTTTATAGATCTGGAGCTTTCCCATGAAGCCTGAGATTTCCAGTTTTTCTCGAACACTGAGCAATGCCCCCTCCCTTGCATGTGAGGATCCCTGGCTGCAGGGTGGCCAGCCCCATGCCTAGACAGTGTGGCTCCCATGGTCACAGCCGCTGGCTCCCCTCTGGTCCTGCCAGGGGCTTTGCAGGTACACCCCTCTGGCCTGCAGGTGGCTTTTCACTTTGTCCCTCATTGCTCACTCATCCCATGTTTGCGGGGGTTCCGACTGTTCCCCATCCTGGGGAACTTCTATTCTAGTGTGTGTGTGTGTGGGGGGGGGGGGGGGTGGACAAGCTCTAAGAGAGAAGCAGGTGAGTGTGCATAGGAATGTCCAGCAGAGGGGGCGCTAGACAGAACTATGCAGGGAGCAGGGCAAGGAGATGGGGAGTGATGGGGTGCAGTTTAAGGTGGTCTGGTTGGGGAGGGCCTCTGGTGGGTGACCTTGAGCAATGCAGAGAGCAATGAAAGTGAGGGGTGAGAGTTGTGGGTCTAGAGGTACCCCACTGCTCTCAGCAGCAGGGCCCTGGGGACCAGAGCCTGCCACTTTGGAGGCTCTCTGCACCCACCTCACAGCTTCATGCTGCCACATGCTTGCTCAGCCCAGAGACCCCACATGCCCTCAGCTTTGAGCCTCCTCCTCCTCTATTTGGCCTCTGCTTTAGGCCTTGTCCCCAGGGACACTGGGCAGGATGGTTGTCTATTTCTATGTCCATGTCATGCACCTGGAGGACCTTGGGGTCAGGGTCAAGGTCAGAGTTAGCCTCTGGGCCGTCTTGGTCTCCATGCCTCGCACAGAATAGAGGCCTGAGCTGGAGTCAGGGAAGAGGCAGCTGTGGGTCAGGTGGACAAAGTTAGATGCAGATGCTCCTGAGGGACACTGGTTCCCAGGATGCTGAGGACACCGGGATGGGGCAGTCAAGTACCTTAGGAACTTGAGCTTTTGACCTGCTGGGTCATATATTTTACCTTTGCCGGGTGTACCTATTTTGACCAAAAATGGCCAACCAGGATAAAATCAGAAAGTCTTGCCCCTTACTGGGCACAAATCAGAGAGGGTGTTGTGGGGACAGGAGCCCATGGGTGATTAATGCCAAGTTTGACACTCCACCCAGGTTTCCGCATCATTGAACAGGTTCCCCTCCCCTGCCTCCCTGCAAAATGTCAGCCTGGGGAATCAGGCAGCCCATACCTTTCTGGTTGGCTTCCAAGTAGCAGAAAATGTCAGGCCAGAGAACGTAGTTAACTAGCATCATACAAATGAAGGCTCCTGGGTTGAGGACTGCACCTTCCCCCCCCCTCCTCCCTCTGCCCTCCCATTTCCTCCTGCCTTCCTTCCTGTGCCCCAGCACCTGGTTTTGCTACTGGCAGGGGCAACTTTTGCTAGAACGCTCTGTGTTCCTTGCAGAAGTCTCCCTGCCAGCACGACTATTTTAATTAGTCATATTTTGAAAGCAGATCTGCTTAATTGCAAGCAGTACTAAATATTGGTATATAAATAAAGTCATTAATAACCGTATATGCTGAACCTCCTCCCGCTGAGCACTGCAGCAGGAGAGCCCCGTTGACCAGTCTCTTGGGTGGTCTCGGCTGGATGGTAGTGTCTCCTGGCCCCTTGGGCATCTATCAAAAATCAGAGGATGACAGCAGGTGGAGGTGAGGCAGGGAGGCTTCCCACAGGAGGGATAGAGCAGAGGTGGGGTGGGGGTGGGGTAGGATGGGAAGAGCCGGTTCCGAAGCAGAGAGTTTAGAATGGCAGTGGAGCCGGGTAATGGGTCTTCTGTGATCATCAAGTTAATAAACACTTAGTAAACAGTTGTGGCTTAAACACTCCATTCATCAGCATGCCTCCAACCCCCCGGGAACCGGGAGTACTTTCCTGATTCCCCACTTCCAGAATGCAGATGATAACATCTATCCAGAACATTGCAGGGTTGTTTGTTCCTTGGTGTATTCAACAGGATTCGTGGAGCACCCACTGTGTGCCGGGTCCTATTCTAGTGGAAAACATCACCATGTGCAGGTGCCCGCGTGGCGGAGGGTAGTGCAGGGGAAAGGGAGAGGTCGGCGGGGGGGCCAGGGCAGTTCGGGTTTTGCTATGGCTGCTGTGGAATGAATGGTAAAGTCCAAGGTATCATTTTAGAAGACCTCCCAGGCCAGGGTAGGAAATGGGTCACAAGGACATGGGGTGGAGGGTTGCAGCCGTGGTCCAGGAGAGAGATGATGGGGCTCAGGCTGGGGAAGTGGGGGAGGGGTGGTCAGAAGCCCAGATTGGGGGCTGTTGGGAGGCAAAGCCCACAAGATCCACAGAAGGGGTGGGGGATGATGTTCAGAATCTCTGAAAGCCCCCCTAGGTTTCTGGCTTGAGTAAGTGAGTGGGTAGTTGGTGCTGCAACTGTTGGCTTGGGGGGTGGGGTGACCCAGGAGTGGGGGGTGTGCGTGAGCCGCTTCACTTTCCCTGCTGGTTATGCTGCGCTCTGGCTCATGGCCCCTGCCTCTGCCATCTTCTCCTGGTTCTAGATTTGAAAAAAAGGAAAAAAGAAAGGACTTCATGTTTTGAGAACACTTTAGGTTTTTAGGAAAAGGGAGCAGTCTGCACAGGGCATTGCCAGGACCACCTGCTGGCTCCGGCTCCCCCCAGCATTCACATCTCGAATTAGTGTGGAGCAGTCATTACAAGGGATGAGCCAGTCTTGCTTCACTGTCAGTCACTGAAGCCCAGAGATTACATGAGTGTTTGCTCTTGGTGTCACACATTCTGTAAGTTGGACATGTATAAGGACATGGATCCACCCTAACAGTATCTCGCGGAGTATTTTTACTGCCCTAAACATCCCCTGGGCTCCGACAAACATCCTTGCCTCCCCCTAAACCCCTGGAAACCACTGATCTTTTGAATCTTTCCAGAATGTTATACAGTTAGATTGTTCAGACCAGCTTCTCTCACTTAGTAATATGCATTTGAAGTTCCCCTAGGTCTTCTCGTGTCAAGATATAGCTCATTTCCTTTTTTTTTTTTAGAGATTGTATTTATTTATTCATGAGAGACACACAGAGAGAGGCAGAGACATAGGTAGAGGGAGAAGCAGGCTCCCTGTGGGGATCCTGATTCAGGACTCGATCCCAAGACCCCAGGATCACGCCCTGGGCCAAAGGCAGATGCTCAACCACTGAGCCACCTAGGGGCCCCTTGGTAGCTCATTTTTTTTTTTAGTGCTGACTTATGTTCCATTGTCGGGATGTGCCACAGTTGATGTATCCATTCACCCACCAAGTTTTGGCAACTATAAATAAAGCTGCCATAAACACCAGCGTGCAGGTTTTTGTTTGGACATAAGTTTTCAACTTCTTTGGGTAAACACCAAGGAGCGTGATTGCTGGATCATATGGTGAGAGTAATTTTAGTTTTGTCAGAAACTGCCAAATTGGCTTCCAAAGTGGCCATGCCATTTGGCACTCCTGAGGTTCTAGATTTTGACCCCTTTTAGGAGCCATACGGGTTCTGAGAACTTCACAGACCCCAGTGCATTCCCCATGCCACCCCCAGGCCCTCTTCCAGGCTCCCCAGCCTTCTCAGACCATGTGGATGGCATGGGGAGCAGAACGTGATGATCTCAGGCGGACACAAACAAGGAAAATGTGCTGAGCCTCTGAATTTTCTTTGGTTCCCCCAGGCTGGAAGCAGGGAAGGTCGGAGGGAAAGTCAGCGAGTGCTGGCCTGTGTTTGGTCTTGTGTGGAGGCAAGGCTAATGTGCTTGCTCAGTTAGGGGGCTACATGAAGCAGAGGGGGACCAAGTCCCCCAGCACATGACACCACAGTGTGGGTGCCTAGTATGGTCTGAGAAACGGGTGCGGGTGTCCTTGGAAACTCCCAACCTTGCCAGAAGGTTGTGTCTGTCTGTCTGTCTTACACATTCAAGGGGGAAGCTCCTCATGAACACTTATATACAAATACCAGGATAAGAGACCACACTTTGGGGGACATTTGTTCCGAGTCCCCAGCCGCAGGGTGGGAGTGGGGTGTGCCCCTGCGAGAGGATGGCATTGTCATTCTTCTTGTCATTATTAGCTGCACATCTAATGATGCATTTTATAAATCCCGTGCGCACCAGCAAGGTGGTAAGGAGTTTGTACACCGCTCGTTTAATCGTCACGACAACACTGAGCGGTAGGTTTTATTCTCCATTTTATAAACGGAGAACTGGGTACAGAGTGAATAAGGAACTTGCTTGTGAACACAGAGCGGGTTGGCTAGGATCCGTGCAGAGTGCCTGCTCTCAGGCTGAGGAGCAGAGAAGGAGGGGGAAGGGCTGTTTCTTTGGGGGTTGGGGGGGCTCCTTGGCCTCTGGCAGGGCCTCCTACCCCTCTTTATCTGGATGATGCCTTCTCATAGGTGTTCTCTCCCGACGGTCGGCTGTCACCTCTGTGTGCTTTGCTTCTCTCTGTGGCACTTACCATCTGATGTGCCTGATAGTGTGTCCTTGTGGGTTTTGTTTCTGGTTTGTGTTCTGTCCCCGCACCCCCCTTGGCCTGGCTCCCTGAGGGAGGGGTGTTTGTACATCTTCCTTCTGCATCCCCAGGGCCTGGCTCAGAGTTAGTGCCCGATGGCTGTTTGCCTAACGAACTATCCTGAAGGCTGCACTGGGTTGGTGAGGTCAGTTCAGTTGAGAACAGAGCCCCAGGAATACAGGCCTTTCCCTACCCAACAGACAAATGCCCGAGTCCAAAGCCTGCCCAGGTACTCCCACTCGGTGGCCAGGGACGAGTCACTGCACACGCTCGGCTTCAGGTTGCTCACCCCTCCAAAGGGGATAAGGGTGGGACGAAAGTCATGGGTTATATGGTGAGCACTTAGTATTATTGCATAATTATAATTATGTAACAACATGTAATATATAATTATATGATATCATTCAATAACATAATTTATAGGTTTTTATTGTGGTGGAGTATGCATAACATAAATGTACCATATTGGGGCTCTGCGTGGCTCAGTGAGTTAAAGCATCCAACTCTTGCTTTTGGCTCAGGTTGTGATCTCAGGGTTGTGAGATCAAGCACTATGCTCAGCATGGAGTCTGCTTGGAGTTTCTCTGTCCTCCCCTCTCCCCCTCCCTCCCTCAAATAAATAAATCTCTTTTTAAAAATGTACAATCCTAACCATCACCCCCATCCATGTCCAGAACTTTTACATCTTCCCAAACAGAAGCCCTGTCCCCATTAAACAAACATTATGTATGATATTGTGAAGGTCCGCCCTTATTTTTTCCTGAGGCGACTTCAGCTAACATGTTGAGGACAGAGGTTCTCAGCCTGGGCTTGCCCAATGTTCTGCACCACATAGTTGTGGGATCCATCTGGCGCATAGTAGGATGTTGGGCAGCATTGTTGGCTTTAACCCTGTGGATGCCAGTGGTGCTGTCTCCTCAGCCTCGACAGTAAGAAATGTCTCCAGATGGTACACAGGTGCAGTCGCGTGGGATGAATGAGCCTCGAGATCTGACGTAGGCAGACGGTGACTATCCTTAGTGATGCCACACACACTGGATGCTGGATATACACCGAGGGGGGATTTCAGGTGTTCTCACCACACACACAAATGGCAGCTGTCAGGAGGGGAGGAATATGTTAATCAGCTTGACTATAGTAACCACTTCACTATGCATACGTATGCCGGACTAGCATGTTGTGCACCTTTATGCATATACTTTTTATTTAAAATATATAAATAGCAAGTAAAGAATGCCTGCAGACATTGGCCAGTGCCACCTGGGTGGGGTTGGACATTGCCTCTGACTGGGAGCCACCTGCTTATGAGTTTGAAGCTGGAAACCAGGTACCTCATTTTGGGGAGCAAATCAACCACAGACACATTGCAGAGCGTTTTCAGCCACCAGGAAGAGCCCTTTCTTACTGTTTGGCTCCTTGAGCCCTGTGGCCCTTTGTGTGGACTTTGGCCTGTGTTAGGTTGACGCTTTGGGCTTTGAGGCAGCCACAGATGGAGACCATGAGTCGGTGCTGGGGGCACTAGAATTTAGGCACACGTTCTTCCTTTTAAAAACCAATACGGGCCCTGGGCCAGGGAAACCCAGCCCCAGCCACGGCTACACACCCTTGTCCCCGGATGGGCAGAGACAAGCCTGTCACACATGGTGGACCAGCCTTGGGACTCAGGCGGTAGCATCAGTATGGTGACCTCTCCCTCCCTGTGGCAGGCACCTCTGCCTGCCTCCTACCTGCCCGCTGTCGGATTTGGAAAGAAAATGACTGGCTTCTGGTTTTTTTCCTTGTTACCAATGAACACGACAAATGAACACGACCTCTAGAGCTCCTGGGAGTACAGGTTTGGAATGGCCCTTCTAGATGTTTCTGAGAGCATGTCCACCATCTGGGACAGTTTTGCCGCTGGCTCTGGATAGTGGAGAGTGGAGCCAGGGCGAGAACTACACGGATGTGACTTGTGCCATGTGGAACTTCGTCAGGTGCGTAGTTGTGACAGGCCTGTGCTGGGGCTGCAGATGCACGGGTGGTTAACAGCCTGGGAAAGCCGAGCAGCCCTGGGCCTGGGGTTCCTTGTCTCCAGAATGGGGGCGAATGGGGTCATGGAGAGCATTCTCCATGTGATGTGGGCTCTGCTGCTTGCCGTGTGCAGGAAGCTGTTGGGAGGAGGAGGAAAGGACATGGTTGCTGCCAGCAGAGGTGGCAAGAATTTGCTGCCGGAGTTTGCAGTGTGTGGGGCTTGAGCTTGTCCTTCTTCCCAGCCTCCAGCGGGTGTAAGCTGCTGCTGAATTCCACCTCTTGTCTGCTTTTTCTGCAGTGATGCCTCGCTGACACCTTTATTCAGGGTGATTTGGACAGTCTCTGCTCAGCATCACTGCAGGTGCCACAGAGCCAGGAGGAAAGGCAGCTGAGGCAGCAGGGCCGGGGTGCACAACACCCCCAGGGCACTGCCGGGGTGTCCCCATCCCCTCATCCCTCCAGACTCAGCCACTGGCATGTCCGGCCGGGGCCCACCAGCCCAGCACAGAGCAGGCGTGGATCTGTGTCTGCTGAGTGCACAGATAACCCAAGGCTGTTGTGGACTCTAACGTGGGCAGATGAGCAAACGCCTAGGAAAAAGTACAGATGGGACTGTGAAGCCCGGCTGGACATGTAGGTGAACATGCTTGGGTGATCGCCGTCATATGAAGCACCTCTCATTAGAAAAAGCCAAGAGGTGGGCTGCAACCCTGTGTCAGCCAGAGCTCAGATCCTCAGGTCACCTGATGGCGGGAGGCATCAGGGGCCCCAGTCCGGTGCATGTCACTCTGTGTGTCGGGATGTTTTCCATTTCCAGGGAGCCTCTGGGGACCAGAGCCATTTGACAGGATCATCACCATGCTTGGGAAGGCATGGTGTTGGGTTACCTTCTAGTGTGGGGAGTCCTGGCCTTTTTCCCCCTGCCTCCCCTGGGCTCCATCGAGCTCTGGTCATGCAGCAGCATCTAAAGCATCTCTGCTTCTCCCACACGCAGTAAGCTACCCAGAAAATGAGGCTATTCATACTTCAAAAATAGAGCTGCTTAAGAGTATCATTACATTTATCACCCCGTGTGTGCTTCCATTTTGTATTTAAGAAATCAAAGACTGACTATTCTTTATCTAATACTTGATGGATGGAACTTTTATGAAAATGGAGTTGAATTTGGTTTTCTCTGTGGCAACACTGAGATGCGTTCATAATAAAGTACCGCTGAGGCTTCATTTGACCTTGATGTGAGCTCTTCCAGCACCTTCCTCGGTGTCCCTGCACTGCCCAGCCGCCGCCAGTCCAGCTCAGTTGGGTAGGCATGTGTCTTACGCTGTTCAGGAGTGAGGTGATGACTTCCAGGATGGAATTGGCTGCCCCGTGAGTGCCAGGCCCCCTCTCTGATGGCAGAGAAGGTGGAGAGGGCAGCTTTGCACTCTCTGTGAACTCTGACATTCTAAGTTCAAATCCTGGCTCTGCTACTTACAGTGTTTGCTTCTTTGCCCTTCAGCAAGATACTAAATCTCTCTCAGTGTCCACATCTGTAAAACGGGGGATAATCATGATACCCACCCCACAGGGTCGTTTGGGGCTTAAATGAATTCATATTTGCAAAGCACTTAAAATGGCATCTGGTCTGTAATGAGCACCGGCTTTCCTGTGTGCTACTGTTGTACTTACTAAGCTTCGAGCTACCTGAGGTCAGAAATCCCCATTTTGGGCTTTGTGGTCTTAGCACTCAGCACTGAAGGGGAGGGGTGCCTTTGTTGACTCCCTTGCCTGGCATCTAATTCTGGCATGAGGTGCAGGAATGGTTTCTCAAACTTCCTTGGTGAGGCTTCCTTGCCTCTCGACTCAGTCCTTATCAGGACCTTTGTCTTCCTTAACCAGGCTGCAGCTCCAGGCTGGCATATTTCACTCAGATGCTGGTGCGTAAACACTGTGATTTCATTCCTCTGAGTGATGTCTGTGACAGCTACTCAAGTTTTTCCTCTGCATTTTGCTGGCTGCAAATCACAGCAACATTAAAATATTCCTGAGTGCTTAGGTCTTTTCAGCAAACATCATTCATTTGTTCATTCAAGAAATATTTATTAACCATTGCATGTGCCAGGCATTATTCCAGTTGTCGAGCAGTTTCAGCAGTGTATAAAACAAGAAAAGCCCTGACCTCATGGACTCACATTTCAATGGGGAGAAACAGATAATTGAGATAAATATGCACAATATTTAGTGTGTTCAAGAGGAAATGTGATTAGGACAAAAAGGAAGCATGGGCAAGAAGAGCTAGGGGTGGGTGGGATGTTGTTAGAATTTTGGATAGAGTGAGCAGCAAGGCCAGAAAAAATGAAGAATGAGTTGTGTGTATCTCTGGGAGGAGCAAGCCAGGCGGAAGGCACAGCCAGTGCAAAGGCCCTGAGGCTGGCATGCTGAAAGAATGGTGGGGAGGCTGGTTGGCTGAGCGTGAGTGAGGGGAGGGAAGTGGAGGTGATGATACAGAGGTCAAGGGAACAAAAGTCCACATGGGGCTCTGTAGGGCTCTCTGGCTTTTACCCCAGGGAAGGGGAGCCATGGAAGTGTCTGAGCAGAGGAAAGACCTGGTCTGGATCTGGATTGCCCGGGATGCTGCATGAGGAAGAGACCAAGGGCCATGAGGGTGGAGGGCAGGAGACCCAAGAGGCCATTGCAGTAATTCAGGCAAGCCATGATGGTGGCTGGCAAGTGGGGCATCTCCTCCACGGTTGCTCCAAACCAGAGGACCTGGCTGGTCTTTGAATCTGCAGACTTTTTGCTGTTTGGTCTGTCCCCTGACAGTTTATGACAAGCCCTCAAAAAGCCAAGAAGGAAATGTCCTATCTGCGTGTTGTATGTGGGAACGTGGAACCACCATAAACTAGTAACCACAGTGGCAGCAGACAGGATGTTACACAAAACCTCTGTACCTCCGACGTGCAGGAGGAGGAAGGGACTTCACCATACAGATTGAGAAGTGGTCCCAGAGAGGTGAGCTATCGTAAGGCTTTTGGGGGCCAAAGCTGCCCTGGAAACCTGGGAGTCTTCGGTCCTGACCCAAGAGAATGAAGTCAGCGGGTGGCCACTCTGTCCACGTTGTTTCCTCTGCATCAGGGGTCTGCACTTGCACACCACCTCGTCTTGACCTCACGTCCCTTAGATGTAGGCTCTTCCACCCCACTTGTCAGAAGAGGTGAGTGAGGCCCAGACAGGTGGAGTAAGCTGCCTCGGGTCACACAGTGAGAGTGGAGACTCGAACCCCGAGCTAGCAGACTCTTCTTCACTATTCCACACTGGCTCCTGAAGTCAACTGAAACAAATGAGAGTAAGCTGACAACAATGATTAAGGAATATAAATAAAATAAACTCTGTTAAATGAAATGGTGATGAAGCCGTAAGGAAATTCCCCAAAGGAAATGCCCTTCCTTCCGGCCAACCAAGCAATGAAGTCCTACCCTTAAGGAAGTAGACTTGGGACCCAACGAGTGATTTCAGTGATGAAGGAAGGTGATGGCTGCCCACAGCCTGGGGCGTAGGGTAGAGCCTTTGCTCAGGAAGAGAGGGGTCAGAGGTATGGATGCTGGGGCCTGAGCACCAGGGCCCAGTCCCAGCTCTCCACTGACAGCTGTGTGACCTCAGGCAAGTTACTTAACGTTTCTGGGCTTCATTTCCGCGTGTGTAATACGGAGATTATACAAGTATCCTGAGAGTCATGGCAAAGATTAAAGTCCCCTAAGTAAGGTGCTCAGAACAATGCCTGGTGTGTACCGATCACTCTGTAAATGTTGGCCATCATCGTTGTTAAGGTCCAAAAGCATCTGAGGAAGCAGGACACAGTGTGGTTTGAGGCATCAGGAGAAGCTCCCTGGCAAAGGGGACAGTGAGGATGGGTCTTGAAAGGTGGGGTGGGGTCCAGCAGAGAGGAAGGTGGTTATTCCACATGGGACTTAGGAGCAGGTTTGCGGAACAGGTGGACATGTGAGCCTTATTGCCTAGGGTCAGGGTGCAGGTGGGAGTCAATGGTGGGAGGCAGGGGTGAGACAGGTCAGAGCAGGGCAGCCTTGAATACCCTTGGAGAACTTTGTGCAGCGCACAGTGATATGGTGAGAGTCGTCGGTAAGAAGTTCAGATGGAGCACCTGGGTGGCTCAGTGGTTGAGCATCTGCCTTTGGCTCAAGTCATGATCCTGGAGTCCCGGGATTGAGTCCCGCATCCGGCTTCCTGCAGGGAGCCTGCTTCTCCCTCTGCCTGTGTCTCTGCCTCTCTCTGTGTGTCTCTCATGAATGAATAAATAAATAAATAAATAAATAAATAAATAAATAAATAAATAAATAAAAATACAAATAAATAAATACAATCTTAAAAAAAAATTCAGAGGGAAAAACCAGTTTCCCCTCATACTAATATAGACTCTGACTTTCCAGTAGCCTCGGAGACATGGTGAGGAATTTGGAAAGAGCACCAGTTTCTCAGCCCAAAGCATTCCCTTCCTGAACTTCTGAAAGGCAGATGGAGAGAGGGATCGCCCCCCAACCCTGGATGACTCCACGGTGGACTGTTTACCGACATGGAGCATTAGCACATCCAAACCCATACTGTTGTGAGCTGGGCATTGACCTCAGCCAGGACACTGGGAAGGACCACTGAAGCGTTAGGACCGCAGGGTCAGTGAGAGAGCCTGGCGCCCGGAGGATAGCTCCTGCAGGTGCCTTTCCCAGGGCATCCACCAGGCCATCACGTTTGTCACGCCTCTGTGGGAAGGCTGGGGGAGGTGGCTGGGCCCGCCCAGAGGAAGCCCCCGAACCACCCCCTCCTGGCCCCGAAGCCTCTCCTGGGAGATCCACATGGAGACCCGGAAGCTCATTATCGAATTTGCACTTGACACAGAACTGAGAAGGCTGCTAATGTGATGGAATGAAGACTGTAAATGGTTCTGACACCCCTAACTGCTGGGCGAGAGCTCATGTAGTGAAAATTATTGGAGATAAATATCTGGCCTAGGTTTCAGTTAAAGAAAAGAAGTGGGCCTGGTGCTCACTTGACACAGTGAGGGCAGAGATGAGGTGAGCCCTTTATCAGGTGAAGCAGGGGTCGCCAGCCGGAGAGAGACCCACAGCTCCTGGGGCCACAGGGGTGGTGAGGCCACAGAAGTCTAGATGTTCATTCTAGAGCCCAGGCCTGTGCCTTGGGCTTTCCTTGGATTGAGTGTGAGGACTCATCGTGGGAGGTCCAGAGGAGGAGCCGGGGGCCAAGGGAGGAAGTGACAGGGACAAGGTGCCAGGAGGTCATGTTATCCGAGGGAATGGAATGGAGTCCCAGAGCATCCTGGGGGCAACTGGGAGGGGTGAGGCCTCAGGCAAAACCAGTTGGGGCAGATGTATTTATTAGGTAATTTCTAGTAGATTTTGGAGGTCAAGCTGACTGTGGATGAATTAATAGCTGCCCCTTGCAGACTTTACTAGCAGGTTCTGTTAGGGGATATTTCACCAGATGCCTGTCCCAAGAAGGCATCAAGAGCTGTGCGCCCCACTCTGGAAACTCAAGGAAGTCCTTTTGGGTGTTTGGAACCCACTTTACTGAAATGCTCACCCAAGGCACGCAGGTCTGTGTTCCCGGGGTAGGATTTGCACATGAGCCTCCGCCTGGGTCAGCAGAACAGTGAAAATCCTCCCCATTCACCCACGGTCATAGTCAGGTCCGTGTGGGGACCCAGTTGCCTACCCCCCTCAAGGACACCGGCTTCTTACTGGCTGTTCCTACTCTTTCATAGGGGGGAGTGGCCCCATTCCCATCGCAGCCATGCTGCTTAGCAAGCCGCTGGCTCCGTCTGTGAGACTCTGTTCCTGAAGGTGCCTCATGCTAACCAGCAACACCTCTGGACTCGACTGCAAGTACGGAGAGCGGGGCACACATGGAATTCCCCTAGGGAGTGTGGCATGTGGCTGCACTCAGGCTGGGCACGTGGGAGCAGGCATCTCTAAGTTAGTGCCCGGATGGCCCCCAGGGCCTGGCTCTCATGGCTAGTTTGACTGGGCTGAGGACTTCAAAGTGGATTAAGGGCTCTGTAGTAAGAGGCTTCCGAAAACCTCCATCAGTCTTCCCCCATCTGTACTTCCTTTGTGCTGTTTGGTTTTTGTTTTGTTCTTTTTATGACAAAGCCCACACAACATAAAACTTACCATCTTAATGATTTTTTGACTAAAGATTTTATTTATTTATTTGAGATAGAGCAGGAGAAGGGGAGCAGAGAGGAAGAGAGAAGCAGACTCCCTGCTGATCAGGGAGCCCCATCCAGGACTTGATCCCAGGACCCCGGGACCGTGACCTGAGCCAAAGGCAGATACTTAACCACCTGAGCCACCCAGGCATCCCTACCATCTTAACCATTTTTAAGTGTACAGTCCTGTGGCGCTAGGTATGCTCACATTGTGCAGCCTTCACCACCCTCCATCTCCAGAACTTTCTCATTTGGCAAAACTAAAACTCCATATCTGTTAAACAATAACTCCCCGTTCCCAATCCCCAGTCCCTGGCACCCACTATCCTGATTCCTTTCTCGATGAGTTTGATTCTGAGTCGTCATTGTCAAACCTCAGCCATCCCCGGGCCGGCCAGCCACCGGCTGGCCCCTACTGAGCACAGACCCATGACAAGATGAGCCAAGCCCAGCCCCAAACACATAGCCAACCTGTAGACTCGGGAAAGATGACAAATGGTGGCTGTTTTGAGCTACTGCATTTCGGAGCAGTTTGTTGGGCAGCGGCATCATAGCAGCAGGTGGCTGATATCCTGTGCTCCCTAAGACTCTGGATGCTGGAGTATGTCCCCACTGAGGTTCTTAGGGTACTTCAGTGGCATGTGAAGCTGGGATTTCCGGTTGGCAGGGGGTCACTGACCTCCCTCTCCACCCCCAAAGCAGAGCAGATGGCCAGCTCTGTGATGCCTGTCACTGTGCTGTGTTACTTGAAGTTGCTGGCCTGCTTCAGTCTTTGCTTGGTGGGGTAATGGTGGCTGGGAGGCCAGAGGAGATGGAAGTCTTCCTCAAAGGAAGACTGTTCACCCCAAGACAGTCCTTTGTCTCTGGTTGATCATATATGCCTGAGACTGGAAACAGATCCCATCAAGTGTCAGGCTGGCTGCTCACAATTGAGCAGTAGAGGTCTGGCCCCTGAGCACCTAAGGGTCACATGTTTGCTGTCAGTAGGCTGGCTGTCCAGTCTTTGGGGTTGTGTTATTCTGACACAGTGAACCTCCCCATTCATCTACTCAGCAGACATTTATTTAGCACCACTGTATGCCAAGCTCAGGGCCCAACATGCAAATGATAGATGAGTTACATTTCCTGATGATCACCCGGATTGTATGTATAACTGTTGTGGTTTCACCTTTTCCTGCACTTTTGCAGAGGAGCTATTTCTGAGTGTTAAAGACATAGAGTGGTATTTAATGATCAACTGCCTTTTTTTTTTTTTTTTTTTTATCAACTGCTTTTTTTAGATAGCAGCGGCTTATTGTAGAGTCAGACAGGCCAGGGGCTGGTCTTCAGTTCTGGTCACAAAGTGGGGCCACCCTCTGCCTGGCTCACCCTGTATCCCCAGCACCTGGAACAGTGCCTGGCACAGAGCAGATGCAGCATAGATGTGTGCAGAGCAAATGAAAGCGCACAACACATCGCTGAATATTCTTCACCTCCAAGTGTGGCCTGTGAGGCCTCATGGACAGATGAGGAAATTGGCCCAGAAGGACGGTGAGGCTGGAGAGGCAGCAGAAGGGAAATCCAGTGTCTTTGGCTGCTTCCCGTGCTGCCAAACTGCCTCCCCAGAAATATAAAGAATGCCCAGAAAACAGCCACAAATCCAGATCCTTCTAGGAAGAGGACTGGGGGGTAAGGGGGACCACCCACGTTGATTTATCCCAGGCAGTGAAGAGGATGCCTCTGCAGGAAGTGAATAGGCCCGTGAGGGTCAGATCTGTTCTTAGAACTTATCTTTGGTCCTCAGGGGCCGAGCTCGGGAAGCAGGGCTGTCCAGCTGTCCGTCCCCAGCCATCTCTCTGCTGAGCGCATTTGCTTGAGTTCAGTTTCCACCGGGTGTGGGTGCTTCTGTGAGCAGCAGTGAGACAAGGGTGGGCGCCAGGCCAGCAACCCCTCCTTCCAGCCATCTGGAGCTGAGAACCACCCACAGGAGGAAGGTATTGCTCCAGAAGGGTCTGTTGGAAGCTTACTCTCAAAGACACTCTTATCTGGCCTTGGACAGGGTCGGGAGTGCAGGGTGCGGTCTGTGGTTGAGAGGGGGTCTAAGCAGGCTCCAGATGTCCACTTGTTAGCTGGCTGGCAGCCTTGGGTGGACATGCTGGAGCTTGCTCAGGGGCAGCTGAATCTTTTTCTTCCTCGAAGCTGACATGCAGGGTTGTCATGAGTTCCCTGCCCAAGTAGACTGGGCAGGCTGGAAGAGGCAGCCACCGAGGACGTGTGGCGGAGGGTTCGGCCCTGCGAGGCGAACCAGCAAGTTAGGAAATGTTTTGAGCACCTCTCTGTGCCCAGGCCTGTGCTTGAGGCCTTTCCCTGTATTTTCTCTTGAGCTCCTCACAGTCATGAGACTAGCCTCGAGCTTCTGTGCAGGGCAGTTTTGAGATCTGACTTACCCAGAATGATTTAAAGTTTCCTGTCAGGCCCCAATACCTGCCCAGACACAAGCCCTCCCTGCCCATGCTCTTCCCCCACCAGCAGATCATTTGAGGAACTTCCAAGCGTTCTTTGCCTGTGCATGATTTCTTCCTCACGCATGGAAGGAACCTGACATCCACCTAACCTGAAACTCCAGTTCAGTCTTGGTAAGTAAAGCCCGTGAACAAGCTTAACAAAGGCAAAATACTACATTTTTAAAATAAGCTGCTTGTGGAAGAAGCAGAAGCACCTGTGAGGAGTGTGGTGAAGGGTTGTCACCAAGTGACTGTGCTCCAGTAGCCCACTGAGGGCGAGGGGAGAGTGCAGCCAGCATGCCCCCTCAGAAAACACCATGCAGGTGGATTGGCACAGGGATGTGCTCTGAGATGGCTCGGTGTGGTGAAGACGTGCATCGTGCAGCCAAGGCACCCGCTGTGCGCCGCTGGCATGGACCAGGACAAGTTACTTAAGTCACTATTTGCCCATCTTGCCTGTCAGTAGACTGCATCAGAAAGGTCATCAAGAATCCCGGCATGTCTCTGTGTCTCCCACAGTTTGGGGCTTCAGAAAGGCCAAGCAAGTTACCCAGGTCATGAAGAATTAGAGTCCAGCTCCAACCCAGCACCGCCTGACACTTTTCTTCTTCCATAGCTATTTCTTGGGCGCTCAAGTGCCCAGCCTCACACTGGGCCCTGGGCTGCCAACGTGAATGTGGCACTGTCCCTGCCGTCACACAGGAGCTGTCTCTTTGCCCCACATGGGTTGTCTCATTTAAATAAACAACACACACACATTATTATTATTTATATTATCATGGTAAAATATGCATAATATGAAAGTGACCATCATGACCAACCATTTGAAAGCATATAGTTCAGTGGCACTCACACTGTTGTGCAACCATCACTACCACCCATTTCTTGAAGTTTTTTTTATCTTCCCAAACTGAAACATCATACAGGTTTCTTTTTTAAAAGTGCTATTCCACAGCTGCCTCTTACGTGCTGGAGGTCTCAGAGGCTCTTGCAGCTTAGCTTGTGTGTGTGTGTGAGAGAGAAAGAGAGAGAGAGAGAGAGAGTGAGGGAGGCGAGGGGGGTGAGGTGTGTGCATACATCGTGGTTGCATGGAGGCATCATAGGCTCCTACTTGTGTCTTAAACAGACCAGGAGAGGAGAGCAGGTTGTGGGCAGTGCCTGTCCCCTCGACTCCTGAGGCAGGCTAGTACCTGGTTTTCCAGATGAACAGGTATAGGCACAGAAGGAGCTGGCTGGTTTGGTCACTCAGAGTATAGTGGGAGCCAGGGTTGACATATGCCACCTGATTGCAGACCATGGTTGTCCTATCTACATGTGGATGCTCAGCTCGATGGTGCCCCAGGTACACCAGGGCAGGGGTGGCAGGACCACAGCTCAGCACTCCTTATGGTGGATCTGGGAGTGACCAAGGAAGCATTTAGGGCCTGGCCAAGCTATGACGGGGCTGCCTCTAGCCCTGGGGGCCTGTATTAAGCTCCTAGTCTCCTCCTAAAGGCTGAGCTGGGGTTGGAAACATCTGCTCAGATACCAGAGGAGGTGCTGTCTTTGATCTAATTTCCACAGAGTGTGTTCCGGGCAGGTATCAACCCCATGTTATGGATGAGGAAGCTAATCCAGAGCAAAGCGACTTTCCCAAGCGCACACATCTCCAAGGGCAAGGCTGCGGGCCGAAGGCTGTTCTACTTTCCCATTATGTTCTGCCCCATAGCCTTGGAGCAGTTTCGCCAGAGAAAGCCTCTGCTGTGATGTGCAGGCTGTCCAACTCGCCCTGTCTAGGGTGGGCCAGGCCCTGCGCCTGTTCCAGAGCGCCCCCTAATGTTCGTTTTCCTCGGTCCATGATTTTGTCATCTGGGTGCACTCACTCGGAGACGGTTGGCCAAGGGGGTAAACAAAGATCAGTGGAGGAAAAATTCAGAATGGGGAACGTTTGCATTTGGTCCAGGAGTCCTGACTCTGTAAGGAGGGCCAGCAGTACTCGATTGTATACAGATGGTGGGGGGGTGGGCAGAGCCGGAGCCACAGAAGGGTGACAGGTGCCGACGCCATCCTCCATGGGGCAGTCATTGTCAGCCCAGCGACTCTGTTCTGGATTACCCTTGACTCAGTGCTGTCCTGCTCCACACAGATGGATGTTTTGTGGAAGTGGTTTCTAGACCTTTTATATTTAAAAATTTTTTATCCGTCGAACACTCTGTCCAAATATGGAACCAGGATGGGTAAGTCAGAGGACAGCAGACGTGCTCTGGGACAGAGACAGGGCAGGGCATCCCCCAAGGTGGCCCCACCCCTGGACCCAGCTTCTAGGACTCAGATCCTTGGGCAGGAGCATCCGGGTTGTAGGGCAGCCTATGGCCAACTCAGGGCCCTCCAGACCAGGCCTTGAGCCTCAGACAAGGAAATCAACCCCCAAAACCTGGTCAGGGAGCATTTTGTCGCATCTACAACACAGACTCTCACTAAGTCCCCAGGGTATTCAAAGCCATCCAGCAAGAGTGGGGGCTGCTTCCAGCAGAGACCAGAGGCCCCCAGCTGCAGACAGCCAGCCCAGGGAGCTAACGGGAGCCACTACATCCCTCCCACTGTATCCCAGTCCCCATCCCAGGCCCAGCATGGAGTTGGTACCTTCATAGGTCTGCATCTCTGTGGGGTGGTCACGACAGAGGGAAAAGATGTGTTCTCGCCCTGAGACGGTGGGTTGGTGGGGGGCTGACAGCTCAACGGAAGAAGGTTCTGCAACTTGAAAGTTCCTGAAGATGGGACCAGGGCCTATTGTTAGATAGTGAGCTTCCTGTCACGGGAGTGTGTGCAGGCAGGGCTGCATATCCACAGCACAGAGGAGTGGAGGCTTAAAGGGTGTTTGCCTGGGCTTCAAGAGGCCTTGTCCCCCCTGTCCACTTTCTCCACCAGCTCTTCTCCAGAGTAAGTGTGCTGCAGTTATTTAGAGCCTGGTACCAATCCTGGCAGCATACATGCCGTGACCTTAGTTCCCTCATCTGATAAATGGGGGTAAAGGTGGGACCCACTCCACAGAGCCGATGTGAGGGTGGAATGAATTAATTAATACAGGGCACTAGCTTTCTTCTTTTCAGAAATCCCTCCAGACTTCCTGGCTGATGTGAGATGGGAGGGCAAGTTTGGGGTACTCCCAGGACCACCTGGAACCATAGCTCCCCATAAGTGAAAGCAGGGCAGACTTGGGCCCCACTCCTGGCAGAGGGCCCAACTCCTAAAAAATTCAATTGAGAAGACAGGGTGGCCAGTTTCATTTGGAAAGCTGGATGATGGGGTTGTCAGAGGGGTTTCCGGTCCAGCACGATCAGACTATGAAGGGTGCAGCCCTGGGCACCGGGAAGCCTGAGACCTCGGCCTTTGTGGCATTCTGCTGCAGATCTAGCTTCTGATCTGCTAAACTATCCAAGCCCCTCTAAAGGGTTCATGTCCCAGCTGGCTGCAAGCTTGCAGTGAGGTCTCGCCCCTGAATTCTGCAGTGGGAGCCATAGAACAGTAGTTAGTGAATGTTGGTGGTGTCTGGCCAGGTGCGAGGCTCTCTGTGCGTGGTCACATCCACCCTTGCCAAGTCCTTTCGGGGGAGACCCAGTCGTCTCATTTTGCAGGAAGCAAAGGCATAAAGAAATTGTATCTCTTGCTGAGGACCCCCCCGTCCCCGTCATCTAGAAGGTGGTGTTATGGGACCAAAATGGGTCTCTGCAGAGACTGCACCAGGTGCAAGGTCACTCTATTTGTACAAATAAGGAGATCACGGGATAATTTCCCAAGCCGTGACTTCCCAGACAAGAGAAAGCAGGCTCCTTTCATTAGGGCTTGGGATGAATATTCAGAGGGGGATTTTAACATTATGATGAGGTGGAGGCACTTTCCTGCATTTTCTGATTCATCTGCATAGGCAGCTTCCTCAAATGTTCTTTTTTCCATTCTGGTAGTTCATTAGTTTCTAAAAGGTAAGATTGACAGTTAGGCAGAAGCTTCTAGGAGTCTCTTGAGTTCAGGAGATCAGTCCTGAGTTCAAGAGGTTAGTCTGAGTTCAGAGGGTCAGTCCTGAGTTCAGGAGGTCAGCCTGAGTCCAGGAGGTCAGCCTGAGTCCAGGGGGTCAGTCTGAGTCTAGGGGGTCGGTCCTGAGTCCAGGAGGTCAGCCTGAGTCCAGGGGGGTCTGAGTCCAGGGAGTCGGTCCTGAGTCCAGGAGGTCAGTCTGAGTCCGGGGGTTCCATCTGAGTCTGGGGTGTCAGCCTGAGTCTGGGGGGTCAGCCTGAGTTCAGGAGATCAGTCCTGAGTTCAAGAGGTAAGTCTGAGTCCAGGGGGTCAACCTGAATCCAGGAGGTCAGCCTGAGTCCAAGGGGTCAACCTGAGTCCTGGGGGTCAGCCTGAGTCCAGGAGATCAGTCTGAGTCCAGGGGATCAGCCTGAGTCCAGGAGGTCAACCTGAGTTCAAGAGGTCAGTCTGAGTCCAGGGGGTCAACCTGAGTCCAGGGGGCTGGTCCTGAGTCCAGAAGGTCAGTCTTTAGTCCAGAGGGTCGGTCCTGAGTCCAGGGGGTCAGCCTGAGTCCAGGGAGTCAGTCCTGATTTAGGGAGTCAACACTGAGTCCAGGAGGTCAGTCCTGAATTCCGGGGGTCAGGCCGATGGCAGCGGCAAGGGCCAGGCCTAGGACGCAGGCCTTTCTGCTCCTTCTGCCCCAGCTCGCTGGCTCAGATGTGCCAGTTGCTTCAGAGGAGGGAGAGGCAGTGTGAGAACAGGACGTAAGGCCCAGACGCACGGGGCTGTCCTAGGATGTGCACACGCCCCTCCCTACTGCCCCATACCTTCAAATAACAAGCACCCTGCATTAAGCCTGTAGCGGCAGGACCCGAAGACATTTCACAGATGTAAGAATAACCTGCTCAGACATTTGTCACCACCACAAGGAGCTCTGTCCTCGGCTGCTCGGCTGCCGGGGTCCTGGATTAATGTCCATAGGCGGGGACCAGCAGGCTCCAAGCCTTAGGATGTTGTGCCCAAGATTGCGAACCCGAGAAACCACCAAGGAGCCGACACCGATGCAAACACACGAGGGTTTATTTACAAGCTCGGGCTTGGGTCCAAGTGCACCCGACACAGCGGAGCAGGGACTTGGACCCCGAGGCTAAGAGGCGTAGCAGCTCTATAGGGGCCAGTGGCCCATGGGATTGTAACACACATAGAAAGTTGCACAGTCATGTCGGTCCACACGGAGGTGGCCAGTTGAATCACGACTCACCCTATAGTGACCATTTGAACTGGCCTATCACTGGTCGGAATCGGCGCGCAGTTTTGGCGGGCACAAGGCGGGGTTACATTGTTATGAGCCGATTTCCGGTAAGGGTGTGCCCAGCGGCTTGACTAGGGTGGGGCAGCGCCTTAAGCAATAAGCAGGTCGTGGGGGTCATACAGGAGATGGCGGGTGTAGCACAAAATGGAGTTAGTCCTGCTCTGCTTGTCCGGGTGTAAGGGATTTTTGTTAAATTTCCTGGGTCCCACAAGGAGAGGGACCGGCCTTAGTGGCAGCAGACTGCACAGCCACCCTCCCCAGAAAGGCACTTTGGGATGGAATCCCCCTCCTCCTCCTCCTCTCATATTTTCACACCTCCATCTGCCCCACTCACCCCACCACCAGCACCCCCATGACCAGCTTGGAATACTGGTTGACTCCTGGAGATACAGGCCCAGAAACAGGGAGCATGTATCCAGAGAGAGTCCTCGGGGGCCGTGTCATCTGGGGATTTTGTTGTTGGGAGTGGTGTGGGGTGCACAGACCCCACTGTGAATAGGGATGTTTTGGATGGATCTGGGCTCTCCCCATCTCTGAGCTCCTGGAGGCAGGTGCAGGACCAGCACCCGGAAGTGAGGCTTCAGGGAGAGGGGGCAGGGAGTGCCAACCAAGCCGCCTCCCAGGCCCCCTGTGCTTGAGAGAGAGGAGCAGCCCAGCCCTGCTACTTCTAATGAGGGCATCCCTCTGAATCCTTCTCTGGCTTTCAGATCCCACAGAGGAACCTGGATCTTCTCCCACAAGGAAAATCAAATGCACACACACAGAGCCTATATACGTCATCGGATTCCTGGAGCCTGGCCCCAGGTCTGTGGTCTCCGAGCCCCCCATCCACACATGGAGCCCCTTCTGCTCCCCGTCTTCTCCCAGAGCCTCAGCAATAATCCACGTCTCGTAGCTGACTGCCTCAAATTTCACATTTCATATTTCAAAATAAACACCGTGTGCAATGGTTGGGGAAAGCGAGAGAGAGAGATTTATTAGCTTTCATGTGGTGAGAAACTGCAAGCGCTGGAATAATAGGATACATTTCTCATTAGTTGTAAATGCCGGAAAAGAATTAAGGAACACTAATATTTTTTTGTCTTTAATCAAGCACAAGAGTTGTGAGGGGTCGGGGAAGGGAAGGGAGGAAAAGCTGATTTGACATGTGTGATTTGGGTGCTGGGCACCCACTGGGCCATTTCACTGTACCCTCACCATCGCTGAGGCACGAACTGCCTGGGAGTTGGTTTTTGTTTTGTATTGTTTTGTTTTATACCAGCCAGGCCGGCCCCTGGAGAGGATGGTTTGGGGGGTGCTGCAGTAATCTCTCTAGCCTAGCTGCAAGAATGTATTAGTGTCACCAGCAAGAGGACAAGATGACAAGGAGCGGGAAGTCAATCTAGGGGAAATTCAGAGTGCTGCCTGGAAGCGAGGCTGGGGATGGTCTCCCGGAGGGAAGAGGAGGTCTGTGGGCGTCCCCTCGGAGAGGGGGCCCCACGTGCCATTCAGCTGTGGTCTTGAGCCCCTTCTTGTGGGACTGAGCCCCAGGGGTGCATGTGGGCAGGGTGGGGGGCACCCTGTAATGCAGGAGGCCCATGGGGTTGTGACTGCCCAGGGGAGGCAGGAAGGCAAGGGCAACCCTGCCAGAGGCACACACATACCCCATCCTGGGCGCAGGGTGTCTCGGGGAGCCCTGCAGCACTGTAGGCTACTGTGGAGGGCAGAGGGCACCCCGTCCTCTGAGGAGGGCTGTGGGAGGGATTGTCAGAGGAGGGATAGGGAGCCAGGCAGGTGTGGGCAGAGCAGGACTGGGGAGGCCACGGGGCCCTGCAGGGGGACTCTGAGAGCGAGTCGGGCTCTCCCGGGGGCCGAGAAGAGGCTCCTTGTCAAGAGCCAGCACAGGCAAAGGGGCACCGAGTCCGGAGGTGCCTGCGTGTTGAGTGTGGTGTTGAGTGTGGTGGACGAGCGCGGCGGGGCGGGGAGGCAGGCTCCGCACAAAGCGCAGACGGGTGCTGGTAATGGGCTTGTCGCAGAGACAGCTTCCCCCGGCAGAGACCTGCCATCATGTTTGCAGAGAGATCACATGCAGACATGGGCACGTGTGGACAGACACAGGGACACACAACCACACACAGGCACCCACTGACCCACTCTGTGCCCAAGGTTTGAAGCTTAAAATTAAGACCAACCTAGTATTCCAGAGCTAGAGGAAGCTTGTGTGTGTGTGTGTGTGTGTGTGTGTGTAAAGATCCCAGAAGTAACAGAGAACAGAGAGCGTCTGTTTCACGTTGTCAGTAATCATAACAGCAGACACGTAAGTAGCACTCACCCGATGCCAGCCTCTGTTCTGAACGCACTGCACATTTTACCTCATGTGACCCTCCCGGCCACCCTGGCTGGGTTGCTAGGTACTAGAATTGTTCCCATTTTACAGGGGAGGCACCGAGAGGTCAAGTGCCCTGCCCAAGGCCTCACAGCTTGTAAGCAGTGGAGCTGAGATTTGAGCCCAAGGGTTAAGCCCCAGAGTCCACGCTCTTCCCGTGGGGAGCTGAGTGCTTTTCGGTTTTGTTTCTCAGGGAGAGGACGCTGATTCTTTAAAACAAGAACTAGAAAATAAGATAGCAGGCTACTCTGGGCTGATCTTGAGGATTTTAATGTGAAAAAAGTCAAGGAAAGGAGGCTTTTGTGGGGAGGCTGTGTGGAGCTGGGATAGGGAGAGGCTGGGCCATTTTAACCATCTTTAAGTGTCCAGATCAGGGGTATTAAGTACACTGCACTATTGTGCAAACATCCCTGCCACTATTGTGTAAACATCCCTGCTACCGTCTCTTCAAGTTTCTCATTTTCCCAAATTGAAACTGTCCCCATGAAACACGAAATCCCCGTTCCCCTACATCCCACCCTTACATTCTGTCTCTGTGAGTTTGACCACCCTAAGGACCTCGTGTGAGTGGAACCCTACACTGTCTTGTTGGGACTGGCTTCTTTCACTTAGCACCGTGTCCACCAGGTGCATCCACATTGTAGCACACATTAGAATGTCCTGAATACTATTCCATCGTACATACAGACCACATTTTTTTTTAAATATTTTATTTATTTATTCATGATAGTCACACAGAGAGAGAGAGAGAGACAGAAACACAGGCAGAGGGAGAAGCGGGCTCCATGCACCGGGAGCCCGACGTGGGATTCGATCCCGGGTCTCCAGGATCACGCCCTGGGCCAAAGGCAGGCGCTAAACCGCTGTGCCACCCAGGGATCCCAGACCACATTTTGTTTGTCCATCTGTGGATGCACGCTCAGGTGGTTCCCGCCTCTTGGCTCTTTTAAAAAAAAAAAATTTATTTATTTATTCATGAGAGACACACAGAGAGGGAGAGAGGCAGAGACACAGGCAGAGGGAGAAGCAGGCTCCATGCACTCGATCCCGGGACTGTGGGATCACACCCTGAGCAAAGGCAGACGCCCAACTGCTGAGCCACCCAGGCGTCCCCCCGCCTCTTGGTTCTTGTGGCTGGTATGAACATAATCTCTTTGAGTCCCTGCTTTCAATTCAGATAAATAAATACCCAAAAGTAGGATTGCTAGGTCTCTCATACAGTAGTTCTTTGTTTAATTATTTTAGGACCCCCTGTACTGAGCACGAATGTTGGAGAGCCTCCACTCCTCCTCCCTTTAGGAATCCTGTTGTTGTTAAATGTTGGTGCCACTGAGCCTGGCCCCTGGGGTTCTCAGCTTCCATCTCCCCCACCCCAGGACTGGCAGGGCAACCTTAATGTCATCAGATCCAGAAATTCAACTCTGAGAACTAAGGCCAAACAGGGCAGCTTTGATGCCCATACACAAAGTCCCCCTTGCGCCCCCGGGGACTCCAGCTATGTCTCAGTCCTGGCTTTGGGATCCGGGCTCTGGCTGGAAATGAGCAGAGGAGAAACCAAGGACTCTGCACACACCATTCAGCAAGCCCCTTCCCTCAGGGTCTGGCTCATCTCCTGGCTGAGGCTGATGGTGGTGACGCTGGGTGAAGATCACCCTGTCGGATGGTGGGAGGGGCTTGCGGGTGAGGCGGGTACCGAGGTGCCCCAGGGTGGACCGTGGGGACAGAATACTCAATAGGGCGGTGTGCAGGGGTCGGGAGAGTAGCAATAATTTGTGCATATTCGCAATGGGACAGGGGCTTGTGGGGGGGTTGTCTCCTGAGTCTGTGGGGCCTTGGGCTACATCTAGATGCACATGGGGCCTCTGCTGGACACCTGCACGCAGGCTATACCGGGTATGGCCCAGAGAGTCACCACCCACTCACCCAGGCCAGCCCCAGGGAGTCATCAGCCCCCCGCCCTGCTCTCTCTCACCCCCTTAACCACTCACCACTCTTATGGGTCCTTAACATACCCCCACCACTGCCTGCAGTGGGAGCCTTCCCTGCGGCTCTCTGTTGTCTGGCACTACTTGCAATCAAGACTCCTTTATTTCTCACCTGAGTTATTCTAATAGACTGCTCACCTGTCTCTCCACCTCTGACTTCATCCCCCACCAACCTCTTCTTGTTCCCAGGGCTCTGGGGAGAGCAGAGGCCTTTGGGTGGCCATTGGCTTCCATTACCTGACTCCTGGTGCAGGGGCAAGACTTGTCCCTGTGTGTTCCCTGCTGGAGGTGCTGGCTGGGGCGTTTGCCTGTCCGGGGGCTTGGGGTGACTGGCAGTCATGGGGGTAGACATGCTGTACAGCAATGTGTGGGGCAGTCTCCAGGGTGGAGAATTATCATGTGCACCTCGTGACTCTTGAATGTCCCCGTCAGACCTTCGTGGAAGGAGATGCTGCCCTTAATCCTCTGAGCCTGGACCCTGATTTCCACCTAAGTGCTGACACTCCCAGGAGCACAGCTGGTCTCTAAGTTATGAGAAGTTGTTCGTTTGTTTGTTTTTTAAAAGATTTCACCTATCTGTTCATGAGAGACACAGAGAGAGGCAGAGACACAGGCAGAGGGAGAAGCAGGCTCCCTGCAAGGAGCCTGATGTGGGACTCAATCCTGACCCGAGCCAAAGGCAGACGCTCAACCACGGAGCCACCCAGGTATCCCCTTTAGTGTTGATCTCAACTGAGAGCTGTTCATGATCTCAGAAAAATCACATCACCTTGGCATGCCCTGAATAGCGTCAGAGCCTCCACCCAACGCCTGCCCATTCCTGACAGCATCTGTTGTGGCCAGGTGTAGATGTGGATGTCGCTTCTTTGCCTTATCCCACAGCAGGGTCATATTAGGCACTGACATGCTGCACTGATGTCTTAAAACCTGGATTATTTTGGTCATAAGTGATTTTCTTTTATTTCTTCTTTATGATACAGATAGGGCACAGTATTGGGTTTTTCTTTTTGTTTGTTTTCTTTAAATATTTTTTTTTATTTATTCATGAAAGACACACAGAGAGAGGCAGAGACACAGGCAGAGGGAGAAGCAGGCTCCATGCAGGGAGCTCGACATGGGACTCGATCCCGGGTCCCCAGGATCACACCCTGGGCCGAAGGCAGTGCTAAACCGCTGAGCCACCTGGGCTGCCCCAGTACTGTTTTTTTTACTTGGTGGGCGTGCTTTGGTCAGCTGTGATTTTCACTTCAGATTATTAAAGGAAAGGCATAAAATGTGTGCTGCACCAGATGGGCTGGTCGGGTGGGGTTGAGACCCATGCACAAGCACTGATAGGGGTGATAGGGGTGGAAACGAGGCCCACAGAGGCCAAGAAAATGGGTCAGGTGCCCAGGTGAATGGGTGGAAATGCTCAGGTGTGAGGACACCAACGCTAGGTGCTTTTCCATGCCTGTTGCTGCCACCTGTCTGTTTGAGAGCCCATCCAGCCCATCCAGTCCCCCCCTGCTCTCTACCCCCTATTCTCTCCTCCTCCCCATGGCCTCAGCTCCTCTAGTGAGAGTCTGCCTCAAGCGAGGCTGGTAATGAGAGTAGTAACCCACAGGTGAGGTCCCCAGGTTCCCGAGCCAGGTGGGATGGTAGCGGGGAGGCCCCTGGGCAGGGCGGTGACCTGTGGGGAGCAGGCAGGTGGCAGGTCTGCTGATGCAGTGGCCAGGAGGATGGTCTAGAGTCAGCGCCATGGGAGAGACCATAGGCTCATCGGCTCCAGACAAAAGAACATGTTGAAAGTCACCGGCTCGTGGGTGACCCAGTCAGTCTGTCCCCAGGACCTCACTGCCAGGCAGGGGTGTATCTGCACCGCTAGAAATGGCAGCAATGCTGCATCTCTGTACTTGGTGTCCTTGCCCAGCACACATGCTCCATGGCAAAGAATTCGATCCCCATGTCCTGGACAAGGCCCCAGGAGTCATGGCTGGCCAGGCTCACGTGCAGGGTCTGTCCCCCTGGTGCTGCTCCTCTGCTCTGTGTGATGGTCCGATCATCATTGGGACCCCCTGTGCTTGGTACCAGGAGCGATAGAAGTTTGGGGATGAGTGAGGGGATGAGTAGATGAATATGAGTCCCCTGCCACCTGTCTTCCTCGGAGAGGCCCCTGTGAGCCCTCAGCCATCTCCCCCTGCATCCCCTGCACTGGTCTGTGATCACTCACGCGACGGCGAGGCCCTGGCAACCTAGGACAGCTTAGCCGTGCTGTCTCAACTGCTTGTTCCTCTCTCGCACTGCTGTTTAAATCATCACGCAGAAAATCAATCAATCAATCAATCATCACGCAGGAGGCCATGGGCACTGTGAAGGGCGGGGAGGGGACTGCCGCCTCAGTGTCCCTGGATGGTACCTGGCCCATGGACGCTCAGTGTGTATTTGGGGCTGGAACAGTCTGTATCTGTGATCATCGTATACCAACGACAGTTAACGTTTATGTAGCTGTCAGTACATGCCATGTACACATCAGACAGCACACAATCGTGGTATAATGTTGTGATGCTGAGATCTTGGCCAACTGAAGCAATACTCTAGCCCTAAAATTTGGCAAGAAACTTATCTAAGGGACACCTGGGTGGCTCAGTGGTTGAGCGTCTGCCTTCGGCCCAGGGCATGATCCTGGAGTCCTAGGATCGAGTCCCACATGGGGCTCCCTGCATGGAGCCTGCTTCTATCTCTGCCTGTGTCTCTGCCTCTCTATGTGTGTGTGTGTCTCTCATGAATAAATAAATTTAAAAAAAAAAGAAAAGAAAAGAAAAAGAAAAGAAAAGAAAGAAAAAAAAAGAAAAGAAAAAAAGAAAAGAAAAGAGAAAGAAAAGAAAAGGAAAAGAAAAGAAAAGAAAAGAAAAGAAAAGAAAAGAAAACTTATCTAAGGGCTGGCTAGGGCAAAAAAGGGATTTGAACCTAGGCGCTTGAGAGCTTGACACCACTCCATGCTGTGCTGTGGTGACTGTGAGTGTGCACATGCATGTGTGTGTAAGTGTGTGTATACACAAATGGTGCCAACTCATATCACAGATTTATTTATCTATACTGTGTTCTGTACTGTGTGGCCTACCTTGTGTCAGGTACCAGGCTGGGATCTACTAGTAAAAAGAAAAAGATACCCTTAGAGAGAAATCGTTCTAAGTGTCAAAAGAAGAAATTGAGTGAGATGGGGCAGGGTGTGGGGGGAGGGCTAGATTTTCAGAATGGAAGGCCTTGCTGAGGGAGTAGCATTTACACTGAAGCCTGAGGAGAGAGAGGAAAGGAGCTTGCCAGGGATCCAGTGGAGGGAACAGTGTTCCTGGCAGAGGAACAGCATGTGTGAAGGCCCTCCGGTGAGCATAAGTCTTCTTTGGAGAGTTTAATAAGTTGGTGAGGCTGGAGCATGCAGGGCAGGGTAAGAGAGAGGAGCTAGGAAGGGAGAAATGAGTGGGAACAGATTACCTGGCACCTGTAGGCCATGCAAAGGGGTTGGTAATGTTCTAAAACATTTCAGTATTTTTAAAAAGTGTTAAGATCTTTGGGAGTTAAAATAAGACTTGGCTGTTCAAAGTTCCAAGATAGATTTCAATTTAAAATCTATAAAAATAATTGCTATAATTGTCGATGTTGACTCTTCACCAAGCATTTTACGCATATTGACATTCACTCTGCCCACACCTGCAGGATACAAGGTCATTATTGTCTGCAGCGTAGGGATGAGAAGGGAGGCTCTGGGGTGCCCACGGTTGCACAGCTGGGCTCAGGGCGGGGACAGGCACATTCTCCCAGCCCCTCCAAATGGAAGGGCTCCAGGAGTGAGAGGCTGGGCCATGGAGGAACCCAGCTCAGGTTCCAGCTCACCTGCCCTTTGCAGAATCCATCCTCTCTGCTCCTTTGTTTTCTGTCTGTGGAATGGGGATCTTTGAGGAACTTGCAACTTCTGGCAAATTCTTGCAGCGATATGATCCTGCCAGCCTTGTAAAGAAGAAGTAATTTTGAACTTCTTGGCAAATGGCATCAAAACATCAGCTTGTTCCCAGGTGATGGGGTTTGAGATGCGCAGGAGGGCCGGGAAACATGGACTTTTAGGTTCATTTATTAGCGAGAGTCAGGCTACGTGGGGCCCGTGAATGAGTAATCACAGCTCCTGCTACAGATGCCGACTCACCATGGCCAGTTTGCAGGGGAGCACAAACTGTAGTGGGAGAATGAGGGGAACCCGGCCTGTGGGCCCACAGGGAGGGTTGTGAGGGTCAGGGTCGGAATGTCTTCTCCTGGCCCCTTTGGAAACTGAGACCAGGCTTCTGGGGCTGGGGCTGGGCTCCAGGGTGAGGAGCAGGGTAACTGAGGGGGAGCAGCCTGGCTAGGGGCATCGGCCCTCAGGCCTTGGCATGTGGGTAGCTGGCCCCAGGTGCCACCACAGCCATGGAGGGAACTCTGCCCGACACATGTGCCCTTGCAGCTTCCAGCTGGGCCTGTGACCCCTCCTGCCCCCAGCGTGTGGACATCTTCCCACGAAATGCTACCTTTGAGGGTCCTCGTGGCCATTGACCTGGGACGCCTGGCCACTGGTCTCACCCCTGCAGGTCTGTGCTGGGAGATGGGCCCCCTGCTTAGAAGCCTTCCCTTTGCCTCTGGATGAGTGTTGTCCCAACTCTTCAGGCCTTCATGTAGCAGAGCCCTTGGCACAAAGCAGGCACCCCCTAAATATTTTCCTGCTGCGACCTGGGAGCTTGTCACCTACCCGCCCCGCCCTGTGTGCTGTTCATGTATTAACTTATCTAGTCCTCTGGATGTACTAGACTGTTCCATGTCCCTCACACACTCATCGATCAGTGAATCCTGCTGGCTCACCTTCCAGAATCCACTCGGAATCCCACCCCTCCCCACCCCTGCACGGCCCCTGCTCTCAGCCATGGGAGTCCAGAGAAGACCCCAGTCAGCACGCATCCCTCTCTGCTCAGCACCCTGCTGTGACTGCTGTCTTCCCCAGGGCAAGTGGATACAGGCCCTACACAGCCTGTCCCTGTCAGCCCTCTGACTCCATGTCTTCCTGGTCTTCCTTCTGCTCTGTCTACTATTTCCCACTAGAATGTGAGCTACAAGAGGGCAAGAATCTTTGTTTTGTTCCCTGACGGGTCCCAAGCCTAGAACAATTCCTGGCAAAAGCAGGTGTTCAGGAATTATTTGCAAAAGGAAGGAATAAGTGACTGGAGGTAGGTATAGCTACTACATTTTGCAGATGAATAAATTGAGGCACAAGGAAATAGGAAATGAGCTTACTCAGGGTAACACAGGTGCTAAAGGGCAGACTTGGGATTCAGATCCAGGCAGACTGGTTTTGGAACCTGTGTTTTTAATTCCTAAGCTATATTGTCTGTTGAATTAAAAACTGGGGAATTTGTGAATCAAATAGCCTTTCTAGATTGTTGCTTCTTCCCCTCTGTACTAGATCATCAAAACTTTTCTTGCTCTCAATTGTCTCCTACCTTCAGTCTTGCCATACTGTTGCATCTTATTAGAACGCCCTTTCTTGTAGAGAACTCCTATACATTCTTCAAAATCCAAACTAAATTGCTCCTGTCTCGACCAGGCAGTTAATTTCTCTCTCTTCCTTGCTTTCATTGCCCTGTGGACACACTTTGGTCAGGCTCCTTAGAACTCACCTATTTATGTGTCTTTCTGAATCTCCATTTAATTTGAGTCTCTTCATGGCAAGGGCCTTGTTTTGTTTTCTTTGTGTCTCCCAGCCTGTGTCTAACACGTTAGGGGCCTAATAAATATTTGTTGAATGTGTGACTAGAAGTGTTTCTGACACTTACCACCTGCCAAGTGAGGACATGCATATTCAATCCTGTTTATGATGAACCTTCATTTTAACACCACCCATATGTTTCAAAGAGAGAAAAATCAGCCCAAATCATAACGAAATCTAGTAAAATCATATCTAGTGATGACTCTTCATGTCATTTGTTTAGAGGAAAATGCTTCTGGTGAAATACTGCTCTGTCGTTGGTGTGTGTTAAACACAAACACTTAATGTTGCCTGATGTAAAGTTACAATAGATCCCCAGGATCAAAAGGTATTGTGTGGACTATAAAACTAATTGGCCATAAGCAAAATCTACTTGGTTAGGGGATAAAGGGGACATTAACATCCCATTGGGGATGGAAATCTTGGTGGTCATAAAATGCATTAACTTCTGTGGAAAGGTATTAACCAGAGGTCATAGGTGTAGACAGTGGGTTGCAAAACCCTTTATCCCATGTGACAATTTGATCTTTCTGCAGCTGAGCCCAGGGCCTGGAGCTGGTGAAGACCTATGGTTCTGGCATTGACACCCAGCACAGAAATAATTCCCCTTACAGGCCTTTCTACAGCTCCGCTTGGAGTCTGCTAACTAGGTGTAGTGAGCATCCTTCTTCTGGCTCTACCTGGAGGGGCTTGGGGCAGGCTTCAGTTTTCTCCCCTCCCTCTGCCTGGACCAGGTTGTGGGGACTCCCAGCCAGGGTGGGGAGCTGGGGATGTTAGTCGGAATGGCCCCCCCTCCTGTGCTCCCTCCAGGCCAACCCTGGATCACCTCATCTTTCCCCACCGAAGCCTGCCCATGGCCTCAGGGAGGTCAGCATCCTTATTGTCTCCATTTCTCAGATAAAGAACTGGAGTTCAGAGAGGTGAAGAATTCGTTCAAGGTTGCTTAGTGTGTATGTGGCCAAGTAAGGTCTCAGCCCCAGCCATCCAGCTCTAGAGCCTGGCTCTGAATCCTGGCCTTGTGTTGACCTCCTATTCTCGTCCAAAGATAATTAATGTCCTGTGATTCTAAATCAACACCGCCTTAGTAGGTGGCTCTGGGCAGTAAATTTCTAGGACACAAGATGTCCCCTTCCTTCCTTCCTTCTGCCCAAGTCTGTCAGTTCAGAAAATGCTGAAATGGGCCAGGTGTCAAATCTGGAACGAGGCCCAAAAATTAATAAGCTTTTCCTCATCCTTTTAATGCCTTTGTTTTGACTTCCTTTTGCAGACAGCCATGGTCTCCGTGGTGTCCCAACATCACTCTGGTAGGCAGAAGCTTGGGTTCTAATATCTGGCGTGACCGGCAGGAAGGACAGGGGTGGACACAGTGGGAGGCCAGTTTGCACATCCTCCCTTGGGGACATTGGACTTGGGCTCGCCTATCTCTTGGTCCATCCCCAGCTTCTCTCTGCGGCAGAAGGTCAAGGGATTTGGCCATAGGCAGTCCCCATGCACAGGAGGGTTTGGCTTAGTGTGTAGGGAAGGCTTTTTCACTCCCTGGAGCTGGAGGAGGCCATCCCAGGAGGTGGTGAGCTCCCTTTACCCATGGGCAGGGAAGCAGAGGCTAGGTGCCACTTGGCTACAAGCTGGAGAGTTTTCATCTTCTCAGAAGCACTTGAGTCTTTAGGGTCGCTCCTAAACCTGAGCTTCTGTCCTTCTGTGATTTCCTTCTGCAGCCCATGTCTCTAAGACATATAAGAAGAGGCCACTTATGCAACAAAGCATTCATTTTTCCATTAAGAGATAATATCCTGGGGGATTATTTACAAAGTATGGAGAGCCAGGTACAATGGTGCACCACAGCATACGTAAGGGGAGAGCCAAGGGGGCTTGGGCAGGAAGTGGGGTACGCTTTCCCCCTACTCCTGCCTAAATCTCTGTAACAATGTCTTCTAGAACAACAGTTCTCAATCTCTCTCTTTCTGAAAGAAGACTCCTTGTTTTGTTATTATCAATCCATTGCATTTGATACTTTGGTCAAATATAAAATCCCACATTGGATGTCAGAACACTGTAAAGAGGCAGCGAATGTTTCTGAATGCTGACTCTGTGTTTCTGCATTTTCTCTGCTGTGGTCCTCTAGCCTGGGGACTGGCCAGCCCCAATAGCTCAGAAGAAAGCAGAGTTTGGAACAGTCCCGCTAACCTTGTCCCTTGTCCGTCCCTGAGTTCACTGGCATATGAATAGTTGTGAGGACCCCTGTGGGAAAGAAACATGCTCACCACTTCCTGAACCTGGCTGGTCTTGGGATGCTTTTCTCTGGCCTGTCGCAGCTCATCTGTGGTTAGTGAGGATGTGGAGCAATTGAAACTCTCATGCACAGCTGGTGAGCATGCACAATGGTGCAGCCGCTGGGGCAAACAGTGTGGACTATAACAGTGTGGGCAGTTCCACAAAAAGTTAAACATAGAATCACCATATGATCCAGCAATCCCACTTCTGGGTTTGTACCCCAAGTACTAGAAAGCAGGGATTCGAACAAATACATGCATGCCCATGCTCATAGCAGCATTATTCACAGTAGCCAAAAAGTGGAAGCAAACCAAGCGTCCATCAATGGATGAATGGATCTGCCAAATGGGGTCTGTCCACACCCTGGAATATTATTCAGGATTAAAAGGGAAGGGAATTCTTACACAGGCTACAGCGTGGATGGACTTTGAGAACATGGTGCTGAGTGAAATAAGTAGTCACAAAAGGTGAGCAGGTCCCGAGAGGTGTCAAATCCATAGAGACACAAAGCAGCATGGTGGGTACAAGGGGCTGCGGGAGGGGAGTTGGAGTTAGTGTGTAATGAGGAGAGTTTCAGCTTGGGAAGATGAGAGGTTCTGGGGATGGATGGTTGAACAGCATGAGTATACTTAATGCCACTGAACTGTGTGCTTAAAATGGCAAATTTCATGTTGGATACCCCTCTTTAAAAAAGAAAGATTTTATTTATTTATTTCAGACAGGGAGAGAGAGAGAGAGAGCGAGCATGAGGGTGGGAGGGAGAGGCTGCACCCCACTGAGTGAGGAGCCTGATGCAGGGCTCGATCCCAGGACCCTGGGATCATGACTTGAGCCAAAGGCAGATGCTTTACCGACTGAACCATCCAGGTGCCCCTCATGTTGGATATCTTTTAACCACAAGAAATAAAGAGAGAAAGAAAAAGAGAATGCAAGCAAGCAAGCAAGCGAGCCAGCCCTCTGGGACTGCAGGGGTGTAGGGCTGGGCAGGCTGTTCCCTCCCCCGCCTGCTCCTCTGCTCTGGGGGCTCCTATCCCTGGGCAAGATCTGGGCCTGGCTCAGGAAACTCAGTCGTCTTTGAAACACTAAATTGTGAGACCAGGCAGCTGCCTGGCCCTGGGGTCCTTTAAAATGAATCTGGTCACCATGGGCGCCGAGCTTCATTTTCCAGATCGCTAATTGAAGGCAGAACGTCCCGTCTTATGGCAGATGCTGGTGCCAGCAGCTCCTTGCAGAGGAGGCCTGGCCCCCTTGATTCCGTCTCCAAACCATATGTATCCCTGACTGCCGCTATGGCAGCACCATACAGGCCTCAGGAGGGCCACCGACCCGCTCCAAGCATCTGTTCCCAGAGGTGCTGAGAGCAAGTCTTGTGAGCTCATTGGGTGCGTGGACCCAACATTGCATGGGGGAACAGGGTGCCTGGTAGCCAGGGTGGGCTGGCAGGGTGGGAGTGCCCCCTCTACTGCTTACAAGGATGGGTGCTCCACTAGGGCTTGCCGAGAAGCTTTCCCACATGCCTCCCAGAGGTGCTATGAGGTGTGAGGGAGAGGTCTGTCCTGAGTCTCTGGCCTTTTTTTGGTCCTTTCTCTGGCTCCTCCTCCAGTTGCAGGAACAGTGTTATCCTTCTGGTTGAACCAAGTGGGCCTGCAGAGGAGCAGGGGGCCCGAGAGAAGACAAGCAGGGGACCACATGTATCCCCCCAGGGGCCACTTCCAAGGCAGACCAGGTCGGGAAGGCCTTGCCTCTGCCCACAGGGCACGCAGGGCAGTGCTTGGGCAGAAGCACTGGCCCCTTGTCTCACCATCTTACTTGGTGTCTTCGCCTGAGGCCTTCCTATGGTGTCGAGATCACTCCAGTGGCCGGCCCTGGGGTATGGCTATGAGCATGACCTCAGAGCCAGACACTCTGGGCCCGTGATGGCTTCCCTCATCACTGGCCTTGCTGCCCCTCAGACTCATCACTGTTTCTCTCTGCTCCTTCTTTTCTCTACCGAAGAACAGGGTAAGCAGCTCATGATGTTGTTTTGAGAAACAAATGAAATAAATGCCTGTGGAGCATTCCCATAGCTGGTAGCTATTAATAGTAACAGCAATTTGGCAGCAAAACCCCATCCATGCGGATATAGATGAAGGGATGTGTGAGGAGTGGTTTGGCCAGACTGTTAATGAGGCTGATTGAGCTGTACGTCCCAGGACGTGGGCATCCAGATGGGCACTGCCCTTCACACCTGGGGAGGAGATTGTGCACCGCAGAACATTTCAGGCAATGCTGCTTTTCAGGGAACTGCTCCTGAGATAATAACGTAAACCAGAGGAGTAAACCAGCTCTTGCTTTGAGGCTGTACCTTGCTTTAGACCGGAAAAGAGTCTTGATTATTAGTCATTCACTTCAGTAGGTAATTATTAGGGTTCCTCCTCTTTGGGCGCCCAGCTGTTGGTGAGAAGCCACCTTTCCACTCTATAATGTTTTCCAGGTTTGAGATTGGAGGATGTGATGCCAGGGCTGAGTGGCACTGCCCCTTCAGAAGGGCCAGTTGGCCCCAGGCCCTGGCTGATCTGGTTCTCTCGTCCACAAACACATCCACATCCCAAAGTCAAGTTTCCCAGCTGTTTGGGGCAACCTCAGCATTACTGAAAAAAGGCAGGAACAGCTCCAGGGGCCTTGCGGAAACAAATGATAATCTTTGGACAAAGAAATTCCATCTCCCTCCTTGTTAGGGGCACCAGCCCTCTCTGGCCGCCACAGGGCTGGCATGGACAGTCCCTTATGCTGGGTGGGTCCCGCAGTGATGGCCAGTCCTTGGGCAAGCATTGGTGCCGCAGCCCAAGCAGAAAGCCTGCTGAGCATTTGGCAGTGTCTGCTTGCTGCTGAATTATTTAACATCTTAATGAGTCCATTTTTCACGTCCTCCACTGGTTCCCCCAGGGCCCACTGGGCGAGCGGGCAGTTGGTGAGGTTGTGATGAATATTAGTGAGGCAGCATTATGTTTGGTGTGTCTGTTTAATGTTCCTTCCCACCAGGATGGGGCTGGGGTGTGTGTGGGGGTGCACTTCCTCAAAGGCCACACAGCCATGCCATCTTCAGGCATGTTTTCCAGTTTGGAAAGTTCCAGAAAGGGGTTCTTGGGGGCGGGGGGGCTACACCACTATGAGCAACCCCGGGAAGGGAGTCCTGCACTTGGACAAAGTGGGGCGCCATGACCGTGTGTTGAATGGCCCATTCTTGAGTCTGCTGACCGTCAACTTCCCCTTGCTGGTGAACTT
Organism: Vulpes vulpes; assembly: GCF_048418805.1. Taxonomy (NCBI): domain Eukaryota; kingdom Metazoa; phylum Chordata; class Mammalia; order Carnivora; family Canidae; genus Vulpes; species Vulpes vulpes. The sequence continues at coordinate 56,756,311 of NC_132788.1, read as the reverse complement.
GGAAACAGGTGTTATGAATGCCACACAATTCAGAGGTGCTTAGGTCTAGCCCTGTTTGGACAGGTGTGGAGGTGCCCCTGTTTGTCCTCTTTCTGGGCCTTTCTGGGGCTCCCAGGGGGAATGCTCTGGAAAGTTGTGTAAATGTAGAGAGGAAATGTGATACATCCATACCATGGAACACTACTCAGCCCTGAAGAAGGAATGAATTTCTTACTGATACATCCCACGTCATGGATGGATTTTGAAAATGTTATCCTCAGGGAAAGCAGCCGTCACACAAGACCCCATACCTTAGGACTCCACTCTCAGAAAGTCCAGAAGAGGCCAGTCTTAGGGAGGGGAGTAGATGAGTGGTTTCCAGGGACTGGTGATGAGAACAGGATGCACTGTGTGTAATTAGGCCTTATTGGAACAAGAAAACGTTTTAAGACTGATTTATGCAGGTGGTTTGTACCACTCCATAAAGTCACTAAAAATCATTAAGCTGTAAAGCAAAGCGAACTAACCATCCGACCAACAAACCTGAGTCACATTCACTTAGTTTGGTTGGAAAAATAAAGAAAATCACTAGGAACAAAATGAGATTGATTGTCCACCATGTGGGAGAACGTCCCCCTGACCTTTCTCCTAGGCGTCACCCCACCGAGCTGATATCGTCGTCACTGAAGTTCTGTAGTCTGTTCACTTCACCTACCTAATGATATGCTGTTTCCGACATCAACTATTCTAGGTCAAGGTGACCCAATGGTCCCAGGAGAAAAAGGTCAAAAGCTTTGGGAAGAAGCTGTAGGAAATGAAGTTAAATGTATGTGGAACATACTAATGAATGCATGTTTTCATTCTCTGAAAGGAGGAGATGCACCTGCATATTGCAAATGTGCCTCCATCCACCTGGACCCACTCTGCTTGCTCCCCTCCACCATGTTCTATGCCTTGGAGGGATGCCCTCTGTCACTAGTTCCCGTGCCCCCTGACCTCCTGTCGGGCACACCCTGTCAGTGGGCAGGATGGGAAGAGGCTGGAATATTCATTCTGCTGGGCCAGGGGGATAGGCCATGGCTGTGTCCCTCTGTCCACAGCCACAACACCCATTGAGAAGGTCTCCCCTTGCCAACCATGCAGGCTCTGTAAATGCTTCCTCCCCTGTCTCTTAGGACTAGGCATTTAGCAACCTGTCACTTGGAGCACCCCTGGGAGCTTCAGCATCTCCAGGTGGCTCCCCTAACCCGAGTCTTTCATATAGCGTGCTCCAGGCCCCTTTTGAGGGCCTTCTATTCCCAATGGGTAGCATACCCTAAACATATTTGACCTTGTGTTTCTCTTGGAGGTCACATGGGCTGGTGGCATGTGGGACTTCTATTGGGGAAAGGTTGTTCTACAGCAGCATTTTAGTGGCCACAACATGTTTCCCATGTCATGTGTATGATATCATTATATATTTAATCTGGTGAGCAGCTGGTCATTGCCAATATTTCTTGCATCTTTGTGCAATGATTATGTGCTTTGGATAGATTCCTAGAATGTCTGAAGGAATGCCCACTTAAATGTATTTCCAGTAGCTAGGATGGAGCTCCTGAAGGCAGCCCGGCTCCAGGGGTGTGATTCCACCACTTGGAGGCACAGTCTCCTAGACCCAGCCTTGGGGACGTTTATGAATCATTAAGAAAAAGGCTGAAAACAGCAATCTGGTTTCGGGGACTGGTTTATTCTGGAGCCTTGATGACATGACACCTGCTCTGTGGGCTCACAAGTCACAGCTGTGAGTCAGAAATCACAGGTGTTGTTGAGAAACCTGGTGAAGACCAGGTGGAAACAGGCTCACACGCAGCCCAGCTGTGTGGCATTGGCCGTCCAGGGCCCCCTCTGAGCTCTGAGCCTCATGTAATTGTGGAGACAACTGAAGTGAACTGGCCATGCCAAGGCCTTCGCTCAGCCAGCCTGGGGGTAAGATACAGGGGCTGAGCATCAGGTTCCCTACATGGAGCCTGCTTCTCCCTCTGCCTCTGTCTCTGCCTCTGTCTCTGCCTCTCTCTCTCTCTCTCTCTCTCATGAATAAATAAATAAAATCTTAAAAAAAAAAAAAGATACAGGGGCTGTGTCTGTGTCCCCCTGTTCCTATGACTTGGAAGCAATTTAGGCTTAAAATAATTTTCAAATAAAAAACTTTTTTTTTTTTTTGCCGTCCTTCACTTTTCCGAGGGAGCCTGAGGATGATCACAGTTACCCCGAAGTTGCCCTGTGTGATCGTCGTCACTGTGTGTGTGTGTCTGGAGTGCGGCCCCTGGGTGGCCGTTCGGCTTGTGAGCTGATTGTTCTCGCTAATTTAATTGGTGTCCTTGTTGATTTCACCAGGCAGCAGCGTATGGCGCTCGGTCCTCGGGGCCGTCCGTGAGCCGGCCCTTCTGCACCTTGGCCGATGGTTTCTTTTGGAATCTCTTTCATTTCCCAGGTTGAGGGTTTTCTTTCATCCTTCTCCACCTTCTCATCTCACGTGCTGCCAAAGCCTTTTCTGAGGACCGTCTCTTGGGAGCTAAGGCTGTGCTGCCCGCCGTGTAGGCACAAGTGGAAGTGACGGGCGAGTCAGGAGTCACCTTCCCTTCTGCTGCCAGACGGCAAACGAGTTGCTGAGCCCCTGCCATCTGCTCCTCTCCTCCTCCCAACCCTTGTGTAGCATCCCCGGCGGCAGCAGCTCCGAACATTCCGTAGGCATTCATTCTGCCCGCCCTCAAAGCGTGTCCCAGGGCTACTCTGTGCCAGGCACTGGGGCTCACAGTGTAGCGGGATACCCATCCATTCATTCACTCACTCACCCACTCATTCAACCAGTGTTTTTTCGAACCCCGCTTTGGTCTCAGAGCTCAGTGACAAACGACAGAATCTGTTCTTGCAAGTTGAAGGAGAGAAGTAAGTTGTGGAAGGATGTCAGGTGCTCTGTACCAGCCAGGAGGCCCAGAGAAACTAGCTGCATGGTCAGGAACAGCACCCAAACGAGACCACACGTCTGTTCCCTAGGGACCCTGCCCCACTGGATTCTAGCTGTGCCACCATGCTTTAAGCACCAGCTGTCTCCCCTGCCATGCTCTGTCCTCTGGCCAGATTGGATTCCTCACCTTGCAGGCTTCTGGCCCAGTTCCTGGCCCACAGGGTGCCCAACTGGCAGAGCGAGGCCCCATGCTGCTCCTGAACTGCGCTGGGGGCTCAGAGAGCAAGTTTCTCATTTGTGCCTTAGAGAAGGTGAGGCTGATAAGGAGAGAAGTTCCCCCAAACCCGGCAGTGGGGGGTCACGGCCAGAATGGGGGGGTCACCAACCAAAGTTTCCGGCAGGAAACAGGGCACACAGAGCTGAAGAGTAGCCCTTGGCAAATGTGGTGTGAGTGGTAGTGAGCCAGGTGGGATATGCATTATGGATCCTCCGAGGAAGATCTGTGTCGATGACTTAGGGACACAGAGCAAAACTCAGTCAACCTTACCTGGGGCTGGCAGAGGGTAGCACCTTGCAAAATGATATATGCAAATGAGTAATAAACAAACAAAAAGGTATTTGAACTGATCTGTAATCAAGGAAATACACAATGAACGATACTTAATGATAATACCAAGTGTTGGTGAGGAGATAGAGCCACAGGAACTCTGTGCCCCCGTGGGGCAGTAGAAGCTGTAATGCTGGCGAAGGGGGTTGCCATTTCCTATTCAAATTAAATTCATGGCTGCTCTGTGTCCCAGCAGTTCCCCTCCTCTGCTTCATGTGTCTGCCTGTTAGCTGTCTTCCCTGCTAGGATGCAGTAACTACGAAGGTGGAAGCACTTTTCACCACTATATCCCCGGTACTTACTCTGACTCAGGCAGTCCATAAATATCTGTTGAATGTGTATGGAAAGACTTTCAAGTATGTAATCGAGTGAGAGGGAAACGCAGCATGAAGAAAGAACCATCTCTGAGAGCAAGCGGTGTTTATCAGATCAGGGATTTGGGGCCCTTTGGCGGGAGGGGAAGGGACATTGGAGCAGAGAGATGAGCACAGCAAAGGCGAGAGCGGTCAAACCACCTGGATCCAGGGCCTGGCTCTTTCCCACAGGCTGTGAGGAGGGACAGCGTAGCAGCGCAGTGGACATGGGGAGGGGAGGACGTTATAGCAGGAGGAGGCCCAGGGGAGCACTGGTGGGGTCTGCGCTCTGGATGGAGGGAGAGTGTTCTGTGAGATTTTGGGGAGGTAGCATCGACAGATGGCGGTGGTGGTGGTGATAGCCATTCCTGAGACCCTGCGGCAGCTGCTTATTTTCCATCCAGCCATCTCTTACGGCTTTATGTGTTCAGTCCCACACTGGGGACCTGGTCGTGCCAGGTAGGTTCACAGGGCACCAGCCACTTTAATTTGCAGTCGGGTAATTACTAAATGTGCCGATTGATTGGATTTGATCAGGTTTAATATGACCTTTTATGGCTGAAAACTTGAGTCAAAGTGAAGAACATGAAGTTTTAAAGGGACCCTGGGTAAAATCCTTCCTGCATGTTCATGTTGATCAAGAATGAGGGTCACAGGTCACTTGGGTGGCTCAGTGGTTGAGTGTCTGCCTTTCTTTGGCTCAGGATGTGATCCTAGAGTTGTGGGATGGAGTCCCACATGGAGCTCCCCACAGGGAGCCTGCTTCTACCTCTGCTTGTGTCTCTGCCTCCCTCTCTGTGTCTCTCATGAATAAATAAATAAAATCTTTAAAAAACAAAACAAGAACAAAGCATCTCATGGCTGTCTCCCAGGACTGCCATAAAAGAGATTACTGACCTTGTTGGGGGTTGGATGGATGACTTTTAAAACATCTTTATTGAGATACAACTTTTCAATCTTTCCCGACCCCTATGGGACTTGGTATTCTGTGGTTTTCTCAAAATGCCTTCTATGTTGTGGGTTGGCAGAGGCAGCTATGGAGTGGGGCAGATAAAATAGGGGGATTGTTATGAACTTGACCTCTTTGATTGATTTGCTAACCAGTAGATCAATGGGATTAATGATATATTCGGAGCCATAAACACCTGCTGAGTTTTGCTGAAGCTGGCCATGGGACCTGGGGACACAGATGTGGATGGGCCTCTGACCTCATATGCCCTGCAGCCCATAGACTAGCTTTCCAAAGTCCTGGAACATCAATTTCCATGTACGAACAGTGAGGTTGCTGAGATCTTCATGGTGGAGCTGTGCAGTCTACCACCACTCAGCCAGCCTGGCCCTTCCTTTTACCTGCTGCCCCGTACGGGGACAGTCCTTGCAGTGGAGCCATCTTGAGGGCACGTGGAAATGCCCCAGGCCTGGCCACTGGGCCAGGAGTTACTGCTGTGGAGTGCTCTCCCTTGGATCTTGGGTGGGCCAGATGAGGCCCCCTCCCTGCCCCGGTCTGTCGATACAGAAGCTGGAGGAGAGGCCTGTATGGACATTCGGTAAACTATCTCCACGGCGGACTGAGAGACCCGGATGCTTGGGCCCCAGGGACAGCCTGAGTGATATACAGGAGGCAGCATGTGCTTGTGCAGCCAGGGCTGTGTCTCAAGTGAACGCACAGGCAACTGCAGTGCTGGGGGCAAACACACAGTGGCTGGGCATGGTGCCACCCTGGTACTTGTAAGAGGGTGCCTGTCAGCTGTCCCCTGTGAAACATACTCTCTCGGACGAGTTGCATTTTGCCAGTCACTAGGGAAGGCACTGGATTTGTGGCTTAGCCTGCAGTGGAGGCTAGGCCTGTGTGTAGTCTGGCTCTGGATGTAGATGGAGGCAAAGCCTGCATGGGAGGGTTTGGGGGGAAGGGGCTCCAGAAGGATGGAAGGAGCAGTAGGACCAAGGAGGAGGGTGGCCTGGTCATAGGAGCACAGCTGCCAGTGCAGATTCTTATAAAAGTGCCCTTTACGTGACTGTGCCAGGCTTTGTCCTGAGCAGGCATTACCAGGAAATCATGGGTACAATGGGCCTGCTGTGAAAATAAATATATCAACATAAAAAGTTCATCTGTGGGGCACCTGTGTGGCTCAGTCAGTTGGGCGTCTGCCTTTGGCTCAGGTCATCCTCTCAGGTTCCTGGGATGGAGCCCCACGTCAGGCTCCATGCTCAGCGGGGAGTCTGCTTCTCCCTCTCCCTTTGCCCCCCACCCCAATCATGCTCTCTCTTGCTGTCTCTCTCTCACAGTAAATAAATTCTTTTTTTTTTAAGATTTTTCAAATTTATTCATGAAAGACAGAGAGAGAGAGAGAGAGAGAGAGAGAGGCAGAGACACAGGCAGAGGGAAAAGCAGGCTCCATCCAGGGACCCAGACGTGGGACTCCATCCCAGGTCTCCAGGATCACACCCTGGACTAAAGGCGGCGCTAAACAGCTGAGCCACCTGGGCTGCCCCAAATAAATAAATTCTTAAAAAAAAAGTTCCATCTGTGTGGGTACCACCTGAAGCCTTGGTGGTGCTCTGAGTGGTAGGGACAGGGATGGGGATGGGGAGACCGCTTCCGAGCTTCTCAGTTTGAGGATGCTTGGTTTTCCTGTGGTTTGGGAGTGGAGCCTCATGGCAGGGTGGCTCAGGGTATAGGAAGGAGCCTTTGGGCTCAGCCTGCCCATCTTCCCAGCATTTTGGGAAGTGGAAGCTGGGAGCCACCTGGGAGCTGCTGCCACCACCCTCTGGAGGCCCAGGCCCGAGGGCCATGACTACAGGCTGACCATGCAGACCTCCAGCGGCAGCAGTTCTAGGCAAGAGCTGCTGGGGCTGTTTGTGTAAATCCCAAGCCCAACTCCCATGGGCCGACAGACAGGGCCCTTCATTGCCTCTGTGTCCCACACGCCCAGGCCAGGATCCATCTAGAACAGATCTGTCTAGAACACCGCTGGCTTGCTAGCCTTTTCACTCCAGAAACTGGTTTCCCTGAGCCACTGCCCCAAGGTCACTCCCAAGCTGTGTGATTCACTTGTATTTGTTACAGTGGTAGGTGCTTGGACCCGACGAAGAGAGGTGCGAACATGCAGCTGGAAGGGAGAGGATGTGGCCATGCAGGAAGGCATTCCAGGAGGAGGGGAGTTCAAGGGCAAAGGCCTAGACGCGGGGCAGCTCCATTTGAGTTGAAAGTGGCTACTGAGCAGCACTGGAGTGGTAGCAGAGTACTGGGACCCCGCGTGGCCCTCGGGGTTGTGCTAAGGGGATTAGTCCTTCTTCTGGGATCCTTGGAGAGCCAAGTAAAGTGATCCATCCCCTGGCCCTGGGGACTCCTACTGGGGGACGGACCTGTTGGGGGAGAGATGACTGAAGACCCTGTTCCTGAAAGGGAATCAGAGGATGGACACCTGACCCAGAGTCGGAGTCTTTGTGAGATGACATGGGACAGGGAACAGGTGGGCCCAGAGAGCAGAGTAGGGACTGCTGGCAGGGATATTTCCTCCCTTCCTTCCTAATTCAGTAAGTTTTCTGGAAAGTTCCTGGAAATAATGGGTTCAGGAACAAAAAGATGAAGAGCTCACTGCTGGGAAGACTTGCCTTGGTCAGTGCTATTTGGTAGGAGGTAAGGCACCTGTCACCACAGGTATGAAAGCAGGATCCTCACTTCTCCAGGCTGTGTTTTTCCAGCATGTAGGGATCAAGTGGAGGTACGCTGCTCTCCTGCTCATCTGTCTTTTCCTCAGACTGTGAGCTCCTGAGGGTAGAGATCACTCAAGTCGTTCACCGAACCTGTACTGAATACCTATTATGTGCTGGGCATTGTGCTAGACATTGAGGCCACAGCAGGAAGCAGAGCCCCTGCCCCCCCCCCCCAGGTGCTTACATTCTAGAGGACTCCTGTCTTTTTGTCCCCAGTATCCAGCCTCAGGCCAATTCCCTGGGCACTGGGAACAGAGTGGTAATGTTTGTTAAGTGCATCCTACCAGGCGGCATGTATCTGCTGTCCGTTCCACTGTGATGGTAGATTCACAGCTTGCTCTCCTCCCACCGGACCTTCCAGACCTGCCTCATTAACCAGGCAGTTGTCATTTCAGTCCAGAGCAGTCCAAGCCCTCCACGTGAGCGGCATTTGTTTAAAGGGCCTTGGGGCCAGTCTCCTCCAACTTCTCGCAGGAAGGTAGAATTTGAAATATGGAGAACACACCCACGTGATTCCTGAGGATCCCTGAATGTCCACGCTGCCCCCTGGAGATTGGCCACCCAGCCTTCTCCTTGTTAGGCAAAGTCAGAGCAGAGGTGCCTGAGGCCATTAGCGGGCTCTGGACAGTGACATGGTTCGACTGCAGTTCTCAGGGGCCAGACTTCATCTTGTAAATTGGAATCATCTGGAGTAGTTGCTGGGGCTCTCGGGGTTAATCTGCCCTGGCACTGATTAGCTCCTGCTCCCTAGGGCTCAGCACAATTATCCCAGGGAAGGAGCAGGTGGCCTGGCAGCTTGGTGCCTCTGCAGGGTGGGGGTGGGAGGCTTGGGGATTGGGGTTCCCCTTCTTCCCAGGGCAGCACAAGGAGGTGTGGACCACACCCTCCCCCAGCTTCATGCAGCACCTCCCACCGTGAGCACACGAGAGACTAGATGTGGATAGAACTGAGGTCCCTGCGTGTCACCAGAGGATAAGAGTGACTTCCCTTAACTGAGAACATACTATGTGCCACTTGACATGTGTACTGCTTCGTTGGATCCCCCAGCTGGGGAATATTACTAAAACCTCCATTTTACTCATGGGAAAACTGAGGGCTGGGAAGGTAAAGCCACTCCATCCACATCCCAGCCCTGTCATTTGATGGATTGAGCATTGGAAACACAGCCAAGGTCTATACTCGCCAGCCAGGCTGTGCTGCCTCCCACCCTGGCTGAGGCTCCAAGGCTCAGAGGGGTGAAGCCACCTGCTCAAGGTCACACAGCCATCGCCTGACACAGCTCCAGCTCAGCTCCAACTCTTCGAGCTTCTGCTACAAGATATCAAGTGATACATTTTATTCATTCCTCTGCCCTGTTCCATTCCTTTGCCCAAAGATGGCAAAAGGATGGGAGCGGTGGCCTTGGGGAGTGGGAGGAGCAAGTGGCTCCAGTAACAGAGTATCTGGAAAGTGGGAAAGAAAATTCTTGATGGAGGAAACAGCGGCGTCCAGCACAGACCCACCGTCCTTGGGCTGTGAGGAGGAGGTACTGTGGACTTGGAAAGATGCTGCCACAAGGCTGTGGGAATGAGATCCCCCCAGCACAGGCCACCTCCATGTGGTCCCCCAAGGGAGCAGTGGCAGGCAGGCCCAAGCCCCACACAGGGTGGGTAGAGGAGAGCGTCAGGGTGGGCCCAGGCTGCCAGAGCTGATGCCCCACCCGGATTGGCCTGGAGGGCCCAGCCCAGCCGGCTCGGCAGGCCAGCCCCTCCCCGGAAGCCTGGAGAATGATTCCGTGGGCTCAGTAAACCTCCGCTGGCTGCTTCACTGGACCCAGCAAGGAATGCATCCAGCAGATCACAGTACAGGCATGTTTAATCTGTTCTCTAACCACACTGGAGAGAAGGGGAGGGAGGGAGAAGGCTGGAAGGCAGAGAACAGTAGTGGACACCGTTGGCTTCCACCTCTCCTGGCACATGCTTGTTCAGAGTCAGGAAGCTGGGTTTCTAGGTTCCAGATGCCCCGTGCTGCAAGCTTGTGTCCTACGGAGTATGGCTCCAGTGTCTGACGACACATGCTCTGGTCCCCAAAGGAAAGCCAGTTGTTTCATCTGGGTTCAGCCAGAGACAACAGCCACCTCTGCCAAAGACAAATGACCCTGCAGAGATCCGGTGGCAGCTGGAGTGTAGTTGACGCTCAGGGTTTAGCACTCCATCCCTGGAAGCTGTTGTGTATGGGTGATTCACACTGTTTCTGTAGAGTGTTGGTCTGGTTAGGATTCTTGGACACAAGAATACCCTCCGCCCACCCGCCGACGCCTTCTGGTCAGGTGTGCCCCAGCTGTTGGCTTGGTCCAGCTGCCCTGCCTGGACTTAGATGTGGCCTTTGCCTCCTGGGATGGCCCCTGGGGGCGCTTGATGGGCAGGGCAGAAAGGGCTCAGAGGGCAAATCCTGCTAGCTCCTCCCCAGGAGGTGGACATGAAGCAATTGGGAAACCGATTTGGGGTTTGTGTGAGCAGCCTGGGGAGAGAGGCAGATAGAACATGGAAAGGCAGCAGCTCGCCTCAAATCAGCACACTGCTTGACAGCGCGGAAAGCTCACCCACCCACTTCCCTTCAGAAACTGTTCATTTGGTCCCTCACTCAAAACTATTTATCTAGCTCTGGCTGTGGGTCAGGCATGAACTGACCTGGGAGGTGGGTGTGCAGATGAATCCATGCAAGGAAGCATGGGTGCGGGACTTACGCATGGGTGGTGTTTAAGGGGCTTGGGCTGGGGGAGATGAAAGGAGGCATCCCTGAGTGGGTTCCTGAGCCTGGGCTGTTCCGGGTGAATAGGAGTTTGCCAGATGGACAAGGAATGAGCAGAGGGGAGAATAAACATGAGGTTAGGGTCTGAGAAGAGTTCTGGGGACTTGGGAGGGAGATGTTGGTGGTCAGACCCCGTGTGCCCTCTGGAGTGGTGCTTTTGCCTGTAGCAGTGAGAAGCAGGGAAGTTTTCTCTAAACCTAGGAATAATTTATTCCCCTACCCTCCCACCCAAGCTATTCTGTTCAGTTTAGCTTGAGTGGCTATTCCAAACTTAGTTAAGAGCCACTCTTTATTTTGCTCATATCTCTGTCTGGCCACCGACCCACCCAGACCTCACTAGGTTCCAAACTACTAGACACTTTTAAAAACCTGAATTTAAAAGCTGCATTATTCAGCAAACTATTTACTGAGTCAAAGATATCCTTAATATAAATGTTCAGTGATTTATTCATTCATTTAAGATGTATTTATTGAGCACCTACTGTATGCCAGGCAGGGAGAAAGACTTGTTCTCTCTGGGTGCTTATGCTGTAGATAAATGGAATCAACAAGTAAGTAAAAAAGGCAAAGTAGAGCACACGGGTGATGTGACAACGTGACTGGGGTGGCAGGAACAGTTGACTGGAGTGAGGGAGGGCTTCCTGGGAGAGGTGAGGTGTGCTTGGCAAACGGCAGGAATATTGAGAACATTACCAGTAAGTTTTACCTACCCATGTGCTCCTCCCCATCCCAGCCCTGCCCCCTCCCCAGGTGACCACCATCCTCAATCTTATATCCAACTCTCACCTTGGCTTTGCTTTATTATGTAATGCATGCAAAAAAGTATTTTTAAAGATTTTGTCTATGATTTTAAAATTTTTTATTCAGGTATATTTGCAGAGCAAAGGGCATACTTCTTAGTTGCATACTTGTTGGATTTTTGCATTCATACACACCTCATGTGTACCACGGAGGTGAAGACTGACAACCTCCCCACTGCTCTAGAATGTTCCCTCGGGTCCCCTCCCGGCCGTTGGCTCCCCACCCCAACCACCGTTTTGACTTGGATCAGCATAGATTAGTTTTGTTTGATTTTGTACTTTACATACATGGAATCATATAGTATATAGTCCTGTGTCTGGTTTCTTACACTCATTTTTATGTGAGAGGTGCACATTTTTGTGTATTATCATGGCTGGTTCACTTTCACTGCCCTGCCCCCATCCCCCTCAGGCAGTATTCCTTGTCTCTTGGTGGACACAAATGCCTGTTATCTGCTGGGGTATGCACTGGGGGTGGAATTGCCCAGGGATTTCATAGAAACAATTTTCAGATAACTTTCTGCATTCCCACCAACAAAGAATGAGAGTTCCTGTTGTTTCACAGTCTCAGCAACATTTGGGATTGTCAGCCTTTTTTGGCTTTTGCCACTCTGATGGGTGTGCAGTGGGATCTCACTGTGGCTTGATTTGAGCATCCTGTCATAGATAGCTTTCATAGCCATTAGAATTTCCTCCTTAGGAAATGCATGACCAAGTCTTTTGCTCATTTTTTTATTGGGTTGTCTTTTTGTTATTGAGTTGTAGGAGGTTCTAAAATATATGTATTATGGATGCAAGCCGCCTGTGAGATTTATGTGTGGTCAGTGTCTTTGCCCACCCCGTGGTTTGTCTTTCTTTCTGTTTACAGTGTTGGGCAAACAGAATTTCTTAATTTTACTAAAATTCAATGTGTATCTTTGTATAATTCTTAATTGGTGACACAGGTTTCATAGGACACTGCCTGATTTTTCATTTACTTTGAAACATGTTTTGAAGTATGTGTCAGGCACTATGCCAGGCACAGAGGGTATGTGGTGAAAAAGACCCAGTCCCTGCCGTTCAGATACCCACAGCCTAACAGAAGACAGATGCGTAAGTGGGTGTATAAAGGCAGATTCCCTAAGCCAGCCTGTGGGGGATGTAGATGGCTTCCTGGAGGAGGTGACATCTTAGCTGATCTCTGAAAGATAGAAAAGGCAGGCAGGCAAAGAGGAGGGTGAGAAGGGAAGAAGGAGTCCAAGCACAAGGAATTATTCATGTAAAGGGCAAAAAGTTCTGGAGTGCCCTTCCTTCCCTGGCTCTCCCAGCCCTCTGCAGGCGGCCCCAGCATGACTCAAGGTTGCTGCACTGGGCTGGAGGATGACTTGGGAATTAGGTTCCCATCCCCTGGTTGCAGACAGAGCAAAGCTTAGGTGTCCTAACGAGGACTGCACACAGTCTCCCTGAGCTCTGTGCTAGCCTTCTAGGTATGGGAAGAGGGGCTGGGACCCCTGATTCTCAGCCCTCCCACTGTGCCTGGAAGAGAACGGCAGACTCATGGAGAGTGAGGGTCCACACCCACCATATCAGCAAACTGCAGCGTCTGCATGGAGCTGCCCAGGCATGTGTGAGATGATATAGATGCTGTGCAAACACATTCGAGGATAAAATAAAGTAAGAAAGATGGAAGGAGAGGGGATGGCAGAGGGAAGGAAGGAGCAGATAAATAACCAACACAGCTTCGCAGTTTTATAGGGCATGGTTCTTCTTAGAAGAGTCCTGCTGAAACCTTTAGGAGTGAAGTATCATGAGCTCAGTAACTTATTTTTTCAGCAAAAATAAAAACTGTGTAGATAAGTATTTTACTGGGCATTCATGATATTAGGTTGAACCATGAAATTACTATATTTATAGGTCGAAAATGGCCACATATCAGCAATTTCATATGGTTCAACCTAAAGCTATTTTCCAATCACACTCTCTATAAAGTTTCTGTAACGTGATGTGAGAAAAAAAAGAATCTCACCTCGAAAAGAAGAGCGTAAATGAAATTTTCTCATAATTGCTTCATGCTATAAAGCAATAAGAACTGCAGTTATGGAGCTCAAAAAATAGAAGATTTAAAAAAAAATCAGGGTGAGATGAAAAGAGAGATTGAAGGACCTAAGGAAAAAAATTGAAGATCAAAGCAGGATTATTAAGGACAAATAAATAAATTAGGAGCAGCAAGGAATAGAAGATATACCACTGAAATAGAGAAAATTTCAGAAGCGGAAGACTGAAGATAACCAGAGTGAATGCAGCTGGGAAGGAATGAGAGGAAGAGATAAAAGCAATTAGTGGAGACCCAGCTGGGGTAGAAGAAATGCCCATGATGCTCAGAAGCATAGTTTACACTCTGATGGGGGTGGCAGCTAACAATGAGACAGAAGAAGCATCCAGTGGGGCACTATAGAAGTGAGGGTTGGACAAGCCCTCTGTGTTCCAGAAACATCTGATCAGACATAGCCAGGTTCAGATGAGAGGACAAATTCTCCAGGCATCTAGACAGAAAACGTGCATCACCTTGCAACAGCGGAAATTCCAGGATGATGGAGAAATGGACATAAGGTTCTGAGTTGGGGGGTGGGGGCAGGGTGTGTCCCCCCGCCCAAGAAGAACATACACACAGCCTTGCCTTTGTTTATATGTAAAAGCAACGGGAAAAAAAAAAGCAACGGGCAGACCTTCTTAAAGATGAACACAGGAAGTGCGTTTAGTTTGCAGATGAATCAGAATGAGGAATCCAGGAAACAAGAGGCTGTGATAGGGGGCAGGTGATGAACATTTAATCCATCTCAATACAGAGTGAAGACAAAATCCACTTATGAATGCAATGGAGGCTTGAAAACTGGATGATGTAAAAATAATAGTGGAATTCACGAAAATCGGGAGGTGGGGCGGGGGGGCAGGGGGGGATGGTGCGAACATGTGTGTTTCCTCATCTTTTCCTGCTACACACAATGCCCCGGGCCCACTCCCCTATGTTACCTTCTGTAAGGTGGGGGTTCATCTCTGTCTTGCTTGCTGTTGGTCTGTGTTGCCTTAGAACAGTGCTTGGCACATGGGTTGTTGAACCAATGGATGGACGGATGGATGGATGGACAGATGGACGAGATGGCTAGGAAACATCTGCTGTATGAATGTTGGGCCCATTTAATCTGTGTGGCCTCAGTTCCATGGCGTTGGGGTGTGATGTGAGTGTTTATATTACAATCCAGTGGTTCAGGACGGGCACAGTGGCTGGAACAGCCTGGCGGATCCCACCTGCGGTGGTCTTGTGGCTCACAGTGGTCCCTAGTGCTTCGAGGGGTCCAATTTTGAGATAGACGTTATGTTGCCTTTATGCCATGGTCTGATTGTTCAGGATGGGAATGGGAAACACAGGCTGGCAGGGTTCCTCCCCGGTGCCCGGGACAGCGGGGCTTGTGACTCAGGACGACGGGAGAGATTGTGCAGCACAAAAAAGCAGGGGGAGGGACAGGGAGCCCGCCCAGCTGAGCTGAGGTTTTCATGCCTGTTTATGCCATCTGGGCCTCACGAAGCTCTGCAAAGCCGAGCATTGCTGTCCCCATTTTGTCGAGATCAAAACTGACGCTCGACATCAGCCTCCTCTTACTGGCTTCAAGCTGCCTGGATGAGTTACCTCACCTCCTGGAGACTCAGTTTCCTCCTCGGCGCACCAAGGATAAGAATAGGGCCCACCTCTTGGGATTGTGGGAGGGGGAGGGCAACAGGAGTGTGGAAGGGCTCTGCAGACTGCACGGCCTGCTGTGGACGCCGCCCTCACTGCAACCACAGCCCAGTGACTGTCTGTTGGGCCTTCCCGGGCCCAAGCTTCATTGGGCACAGCTGCTCACTGTAAGTCCCTATCCTCTGCTGACTCGGTGGCTCTGCTGCACCAGCGGCTGGCTGAGGGCTTTGCTTATCACAGTCACACCTGGAGGCCATGGAAGGTCTAGAGGCTGCCCGCACACTGTGCAGCTCTGCACACGCTTTCTTTGGTCTGTAATCTTCCCTGACCAGCAGGGACTTATCACGGCGGCCTATTATCGTGGGAAATGCCAGCTCCTCACTTTTGAAGACTGGACAATACCCACTCTGGAAGGGGTTTCACAGATGGACAGGGGGAGGTGGAGCTGGAACTACTCGGGGGGAGGAGGAGCCCAGTTCCACCGTCAGTGTGACCTGCACGCAGGCCAGTGGACACGGGGGCAGGAAAGCCGAGCATGGGGCCTGGGTCTCCCCCCAGACACCCACCCAAGTCCCTGTCTGCTCACAAGTGTATTCCTGCAGGCTGGCACGGGAGCCAGCATGTGGGGAGTAAACTTGAGAGGAAGGATGAACAGAAGAAGGAAAGCTTCGTCTTTGCACCTGGGCCATGTGGCAAAGGTCAGTCTTCACCTGCTCGTGGGCAGGGTCTGCTGTCCGTTCACTCAGAGCCCTTGGTTATTCACTTACCACTTGCCAGCAGATGGGTCTCCAGACTTAGTTTTAAGCCTGCCACGTTCTGTGCACCTTACTAACGTGCATGGCAAATACATTTTCGTTGCTGTTGCCGAGGTGACATCTGTTCATCCTGGGGAAAACTGACACTTCTACTCCTGCGTACTTCCAGTGTCCCACACACTCTACTCACACCCCACTCCCATGGCAGGCCTGGAGTGTGGGCACTGCAGGGATGGGCTCAGGAGCCTCCAGTCTGTAGGTGCTCCGACTAGAAATTTGTCTGCACCTGTGGGCAGAAAGACAGGTGCATGGAGGTGCTGGGGAAATTGAAGCATCCTTACTGGGAGGTTTCACTAAGGGACAGTTTGCAGAGGTGTGAGTGGAGTCAAGGAAGCCAGCTGGGCTGATGGAGCTCCCGGAGATGAGCAGCAGTAGGGAGCCAGTTGTGTGTGTGTGCATGTAAGTGTGTGCACATGCACAGGTGGTGTGTACGTGTGTCTATGTGGTGTTAGTGAAAGCCAGTGAGCACATTAGCTTCAAGAGAGGGCTACACAGCAGAGCAGGGCCGATGTGTGTAGGGAGAGGAGCAGAGCTCCAGGCCAGCAAGGAGCGAGCAGGGGACAAATAACCCCCCAGCCTCTCTCCTTCCAGTGTCCTTTAAAAAAAAAAAGAGAGAGAGATTATTTATTTATTCATGAGAGATGGAGAGAGAGAGGCAGACACAGGCAGAGGGAGAAGCAGGCTCCCTGAGGGGAGCCCAATGCAGGACTCGATCCCAGGACCCCAGGATCACACCCCAAGCTAAAGGCAGATGCTCAACCACTGAGCCACCCAGGTGCCCCTCCTTCCAGTCTCCTCCTGGGGCCTCCCACTGGCTGAAAGAGCTCAGCCAAGAGCACAGGGGAGGCTGGCTGATTCCATCTGTGGAAATGAACCTCCCAGAGGTCGACTCCCAGCTCCATGTCAGGGTCGAGCAGGGAAGTCATCTGTAAAATGGCCATAGTAGGAGTACATACCTTACAGAGTGCTGCTGGGAACAAATGAGATATTGGATGTAACATGCTCAGAATGATGCCTGGCACCCAGGAACACTCCTAAAAATGGTCATTACCATTATTATGACATTTTATACCCCTCATAAAAAATATCCAGCACAGACTTCTTTTGTGGTAAAATACACATGACAACATTTACCATTTTAACCATGTGTAAGTGTCCAGATCAGTGGCATTAAGTACATGCATGTCGGTGTACAACCCCCCCCCCCCCCCCCGTCCATCCACAGAACCTTCTCATCTTCCCCACAGAAGCTCTGTGCCCACTGACCTCTGACTTCCCATTGCCGTCCCTGGAGTCCCTGGCAGCCACCACTGTATTTTCTATCTCTAGGAATTTGACTACTCTAGGACCTCATATAAGTGGGATCCTACAGTATTTGTCTCTTTGCACCGGCTTCTTTTACTGAGCACAGTGTCCTCAGGGCTTTCCATGTTGTAGCACATGTCAGAATTTCCTTCCTTTTTAAGGCTGAAGGGTTTCCATTGTATGGGTATTCCACATTTATTTATCATCACTGGGGAAAAAAATGTTGATGAACACTTGGGTTGTGTCTGCCTCTTGGCTACTGTGAAAAATGCTACTATAGACACGGGTGTGCAAATGTCTTTTCAAGACCTGCTTTCAAGTATTCTCAGTAAATATGCAGAAGTGGAATTGCTGGATCACATGGTAATTCTATTTTTAATTTTTTGAGGAACTGCCATACTGTTTTTCACAGGAGCTGCAGCATTTTGCATGCCCACCAGCAGTGCACATGGCTCCCAATTTTTCCGCATCATCGCCAACACTTGTTATTTTCTGGGTTTTGTTTGATGCTAGCCATCCTAATGCATGTGAGATTCCAGCACAGACTTTTTCACACAGTAAGGATGGATGGAGGGAGCAGATTTTTTTTTTTTGCCTGCATTTTATTTTTTTAATAAATTTATTTTTTATTGGTGTTCAATTTACCAACATACAGAATAACACCTAGTGCTCATCCCATCAAGTGCCCCCCTCAGTGCCCGTCACCCATTCACCCCCACCCCCCGCCCTCCTCCCCTTCCACCCCCCTAGTTCATTTCCCAGAGTTAGGAGTCTTTATGTTCTGTCTCCCTTCCTGATATTTCCCACACATTTCTTCTCCCTTCCCTTATATTCCCTTTCACTATTATTTATATTCCCCAAATGAATGAGAACATATAATGTTTGCCCTTGTCATTGTCATTTCTAATGGCTGAGTAATATTCCATTGTATACATAAACCACATCTTCTTTATCCATTCATCTTTTGATGGACACTGAGGCTCCTTCCAAAGTTTGGCTATTGTGGACATTGCTGCTAGAAACATCGGGGTGCAGGTGTCCCGGCGTTTCATTGCATCCATATGTTTGGGGTAAATCCCCAACAGTGCAATTGCTGGGTCGTAGGGCAGGTCTATTTTTAACTCTTTGGGGAACCTCCACACAGTTTTCCAGAGTGGCTGCACCAGTTCACATTCCCACCAACCAGAGACCTGGCAGGCCAGAAAGGGCTGGCAGGATATATTCAGGGTCCTAAATGAGAAGAACATGCAACCAAGAATACTTTATCCAGCAAGGCTCTCATTCAAAATGGAAGGAGAGATAAAGAGCTTCCAAGACAGGCAGGAACTGAAAGAATATGTGACCTCCAAACCAGCTCTGCAAGAAATTTTAAGGGGGACTCTTAGAATTCCCCTTTAAGAAGAAGTTCAGTGGAACAATCCACAAAAACAAAGACTGAATAGATATCATGGTGACACTAAACTCATATCTCTCAATAATAACTCTGAACGTGAACAGGCTTAATGACCCCATCAAAAGGTGCAGGGTTTCAGATTGGATAAAAAAGCAGGACCCATCTATTTGCTGTCTACAAGAGACTCATTTTAGACAGGACACCTACAGCCTGAAAATAAAAGGTTGGAGAACCATTTACCATTCAAATGGTTCTCAAAAGAAAGCAGGGGTAGCCATCCTTATATCAGATAAACTAAAATTTACCCCGAAGACTGTAGTGAGAGATGAAGAGGGACACTATATCATACTTAAAGGATCTATCCAACAAGAGGACTTAACAATCCTCAATATATATGCCCCGAATGTGGGAGCTGCCAAATATATCAATCAATTAATAACCAAAGTGAAGAAATACTTAGATAATAATACACTTATACTTGGTGGGACAGATATTCTTTAAAGCAGGACTCTTGTTGGTGGCACTTGGCTACCAGTTAGCTGGAGTGTCTCTGTGGGATGGAAAATAATACAATACTTCTTTTAAAGTGCTCTGTAAGAATTTCCCTTCTTTCCCCATTTGTCCCCCTAGTAAAATTTTATTTATTTATTTATTTATTTTTAAAGATTTTATTTGCTTACTCATAAGAGACACAGAGAGAGAGGCAGAGACACAGGGAGAAGGAGAAGCAGTCTCCATGCAGGGAGCCTGATGCAGGACTCAATCCCGGGACCATAGGATCTCATCCTGGGCCAAAGGCGGTGCTAAGCTGCTGAGCCACCAGGGCTGCCCTTCCTAGTAGAATTTTGATGAAACAAAGCCTTCCCAAAAGCCACAGTGTTGGTGACTACAGATGAACTCACTTAGCAACACAGACGCATGGCACTGAGGCTGAATAAGCAGGTGTACTTTGGTATGGTTGGTAGAGCCCACCACATCTGGTTGCAGTGCTGGAGAGGAGTATGCTGACGTCTCCCTACGGAGAAAGCTGTGGTATTAAACCATCACTGGACAAAAGTATGGTCTATCTGTCCAGGATGCCTCTTGTGACCGCGAGGCCTGCCCTTTGCAGCAGAATCCTCTTACATCAGCCCCTCCCAGTGTCCCCTCTCCTGGTCCCCTGCCTGGCTTTGACACGACAGGTGAGGGTGGCCCACATGAGCACAGGGGACATTGGTGAGTGCAGGGGGCCTGTGTGTGACTTCCAGTCACCTTTCTTCATAACTGTGTGGCTTGGGCAAACTGGTTTTTGCTTCTTTGCCCACCACCAGTCTGTCTACTACAGAGTGAGAGCAGCCTAACTCATCTTACAGGTTTATCGTGAAGACAATATGAGATAATCTGAGGTGAAGGTGCCTGGATGGCTCAGTGGTTGAGCATCTGCCTTTGGCTCAGGTTGTGATCCCCGGGGTCCTGGGATCGAGTCCTGCATCGGGCTCCCCACAGGGAGCCTGCTTCTCCCTCTGCCTCTGTCTCTGCCTCTCTTTGTGTGTCTCTCATGAATAAATAACTAAAATCTTAAAAAGAGAGAGAGAGAGAGATAATCCGAGGCAGTTCCCCCCAAAGGTGAGTTGAATGCAGTAGTGCAGTAAGGTAGGACTCAGGAAACCTGGAATGTGGTCTTACCCCAATTTCCCTATCCTATACATACCTTTGTTTCTTGGCCCGTGTTACACAGCCTTCTACAGTTAACTCTCACTCAGGATCTCATTTGATTGTCCCAAGAAATCTTCACCTCTGATTCAGAAATGAGGGCATGAAAGCACAGAGAGGTGTAGTGACTCACCCAGAATCACACAGCAAAGCGCTAAGTACAAAGAGCAGAGTACAGGATGGAGTGTGAGGGTGTAAGGCATTGATGCCAGCTGGGAGCCTGTGTGGTGATCTGTCTTCTTGCTTTACCACCTTCCCTCCCCCCCTTAAAGCATCCAGAGTCCTGAGAGGAAGACAAGGGCCTTCTTACTCCTGTCTCTACCCCAGGGTCACCTGCCAGGTGGGAGCCAGACTTACGTGGGTTTCCTCCTTTCCCTGCGAGGCCTCAGCCCTGTGACCTTGGGCACTTCGTTCAACAGCTCAATGCCCTCATCAGAAAAAGGCCAGGCCTTGAATTCTGATAAAGATCCTCTTTAACAAGTTACTGTCGGCGATTACGAAAGTAATGCCTGAGCATCGTTCCAGATTTAGAGGGTCTGGGAAAGCAGGAAGAAGAAAATAAACCTTGCATGGCTTGTATTGAGCCAAAGCGAATGCCCTTCCAGTCTGTTCTCTATGCGTTTTTAGTTTTTTTCAGAGTCAAAACAACTTGGTAGACTGCCGATAAATGGTGAGGGGGTGTATTCCCCACAAATTCTATAGGACTGAATAATAGTCCACTGTGGCATTTCTGTATGTTCTTTATCCATTCAGTCTATCAAAGGACACTTAGGTTGTTTCCCTATCCTGGCTTTTGTGAACGTTATTCAGCCATAAAAAGGAGGAAATCCTGCCATTTGCAACAACGTGGATAAACGTGGAGGGCATTTATGCTGGGGAAATAAGCCACAGAAAGATGGTATCGCTGATCTGGGGGATCTGAAACTGGCTCCAGACTGAGAAGTGCAGCGGAGGATGGTGATTGCCAGGGGCTGTGGGTTGCATGGGGTAATGTGTGGTGTTGGTCAAAGGGTACAGACTTCTGTTATGAGTACGTTCGAAGGATCTCATGTACAGCATGGTGATGAGTAAAGAAGACCATATTGCATACATGAAAGTTGCTAAGAGAGTAGATCTTAAGTGACAAACAAAAAGGTAATTGTGTGAGGTGATGGATGTGTTAATTAACCTGAGTGTGGCAAATATTTCATAGGGTATGCGTGTATCCATTCATCACACTGTACTGTCAGTTATGCCTCAGTAAAGCTGGGGAAAGAATTCTGTAGGGCTGCTTTTGCCCTCGATGCCAGTTCCTTGTAGGGAAGAGAGTCTCCCGGAGGGCCTTCGACTCTAGGCTGAGGGAAAGATGCCCTTCCTAGTTCGTGGTCAGCCCAGCTGCTTCGGCTGCAGGGCACAGCCAGCTGAGATCAGAGAGGTCTGGGGAGGGGGTGTCGTTCTGGATCGGTGGATCCCTGAAGGCAGCAGCTGGGCCTCCAGGTGGCCCCTACAGGCCTCAACAAAGGAAGCCTATGTGACCCCCCTGAGCAGAGGGTGTGGGACCACCCATTCTGGGGCTGGCCAGAAAGGAAAGCCAACGGGCAGAAGTTGGCAGGGGCCCACTTTGACAGTTGGGACACAGAGGCAGCCTGGAGGCAAGTGATGAAGGACAGCCAGTGCTGGTGGCCCACAAATCCAAATCAGATCACCTTAGACAAGCCCCCAGAGTGTTCTGAGCCTCAGTTTACTCAACTGTGTAAGGAATCCAGCCTTGCCGGGCTATTGGGGAATCTGAGGTGCTGGCCATGAAGTCCCACATGAGGTACCTAGCTCAGAAGGTAGCCATTACTCTGTGGCAAGGCTTGCACATGGTCCCCACCCTCAGGATGTCCCCAAGTGAGGAATTGGGGGTGCTTGGCACATGCCTCATGATTGAGGTTTGACACATGTCACATTTCCTTTTTGTTTTTAAAGATGTTATTTATGAGTGAGAGAATGCTCATGTGCAGGCACACACATGCATGAGCAAGGGGAGAGGCAGAGGGGGAGGGAGAGGGACAAGCAGACACCCTGCCGAGTCCGGAGCCCCATACCAGCGATCCCATGACCCTGAGATCATGATCTGAGCTGAAATCAAGACTCAGTGCTTGACCAACTCAGCTACCCAGGCGTCCCATGTGTCATGTTTCTGAGTCAAAACAGCTGGACCTGAATCGTGAGCCCTCATATCCACCCCTGAACCTTTCACAAGGATGACATCAAATGGCTTCCTCCCATCTAGGAAGGTGTCAGACGTCATTTTCTCCAGATGGCTTTCTCCCTCCCCACCCCACTCTCCCCCTCATGCTGGACCGGGGGTCTCCTCCCAGCCCGCAGCTCCCTGTGACTCAGGGCCGATCTGTCTGTTTCGTCACACACACACACACACACACACACACACACACACACACACACACCCGCAGGTCTCTCCCTGCTGCCCCCAGCAGACAGCGCCTGGCTACTGAGTGCACAAATGATTACATGCACTATTTTAATGTCCGTGTGTTTTTGTTACCAAAGAAATAGAAAAGGCCACAGAGAATTTGGAAAATAAAGGCTTAAAAAAAAAACCAAAAAGGACCCATCCACCTTCCCATAGCACAGCGAGTATCATGTTGGTGAATTCCCTCCTCGTAAATTTTTTCCTCTGTGAGCTTTTTCTGTCTTAGTAGCAGGAAATCCAGCATCCTGCTTTTCTTCAGTAGAATAATAACCCCCACTCTGCGGGTATTAACTCTCGGCGGGGTGCAAGGCTGAAACTTTTACATACTCCACGTCAATGCTTTGGGAGTAGTTAGCCTTCACCCCATTCTGTGGCCAAGGAGCATAGGCATGGACAACTGATGTGACTTGCCCTGGATCGCACAAGAGCAAATGGGCACAGCCAGCTGGCGTAGGAGCTTGAGTTGAGAGCCAGGTCACCATGTCAGGGTCTCCTCTCTAAAGGTCACAGAGCCACACTCCCCACGAGAACGTGAATATTTTCCTGTGCTGCCCAGACCATCAAGAACAGGACTCTCCACGGCAATAGAACATTCCAGCAGGCTAACACCGTCTGGGTGCTGAGCTCTGTTCAATACTGGGTGCTGAATTTGTTTCTGACTCTGGGCTGAGCGCCTTCCTGTGGCATGCCTGCCTTGGCTGGCACGTTCTCACACTGGGTGTCCACCAGGACCACAGGTATTATTCAGCCCTGGTCATGAGCCACACCGAGCCCCCAGGAAGATGGTAGTTGCTCAGCTTGATTCTTGGAATTGCTGTTTGAGTGTTGAATTTCACAAGGATGCAGGGGTTATGCTTTTGTGGGGAGAGAAGCCCACACATGAGCCAGAACAGGCAGGAGGAGCAGAGAGTAAATTAACTTTTAATGTCCGGATAAGCTTGTGGACCGTAAAACTAAATTACAGAGGTCCTCTGTGGGGGAATGAGTGGAAATTGTTAGAGAAAACAGACTGCTGGACTCTCGGCTGTGCTGGATGGGCTTGGTGCTGCTCTACACCAACCTTGTCTGGGCAGGAGTCATCCCGTTGTCATCTTAGACTGCACGTGGTTGCAGAGCAGGAGCCCTTCCCGGGGCATAGAGCAGAGCCCTCTCAGCAGAGAGGCCGGGGCGGCTGGGGCATCTGCACTTGGACAGCAGGCTGCAGCCACCATGCTCTGCTCCCTGCTCCGTGACCTTGGGCAGGCCCACCGAGGCCTGGGTTCCCCTTTCTGCTGACTGGGGCTCACTCCCACCAACCTCACAGCTATCCTTGGGTAAACCTTTAGGAACTGGCCTGCTCTGAGGGACAATACATGCAGCTGGCTAGCAAGGCAGTCTGAACGTCATGGATGCCCCTCTTGGGCCTGCGAGCTGTGAGAGCAGGGCTGTCCCGGGAGGCTGGGGCAAGGTGGTGGGCCCCTAAGGGGCTCAATAAGCTTAGGAGCTGGACCTTCAGGGCCTTGATGTGACATCAAATCACCAAATTCTTTCAGCAAATGGCTGCTCAGAACATTAGTTCCCACTGTTGCCACACAAGGCTGTGTGACCTTGACCTCCTTCATGCCCTCTCTGGGCTTCAGTGTGCCCACCTGTGAAAGGGGCATACAGACCCCTACTAGATTGGGAGGGCACCTCTCTGAACCTCAGTCTCCTTATCTATCAGATGGGGCCCCACCTGGTGACTACGTCATGCAGTTATGATGACCTCAGGGCCTGAGTCCGGGTACTCGTCAAGATGCCACTGGCTACAGTGGCTTCATCGTAGGGGCCCTGGTCATTCTCCAGCCAGTGACATTTGAGGCCCCATGGCCCCTGTGGCCAAGTGGGTTCCTAAGTCACGTCTGTAGCTTCGCCCTGAAGTTGATGCGAGGGGAGGGTCTGGCGCTAAATGCTGGCCTGGCTGGCACCCTCCCTGCAGCAGGAGATAGGGCCAGGTATGGTGCTTCCTGGCTGCCAGACGGGAAGTCAGAGGAGGATTCACATGGAAAGCTCCTTCTCCCAGCCCCAGGTGGGACAGGCGTAATCCAGCTGGCCAGCGGCCCTCACCACCCATCCCACCCTGACAGGAGGCTGCCCTTTGAGAACATGGCTCCTTCATGCTGCTGTAGGCACTCTGCGTGGGTTGGCAAAGTTGATTTTTTAAATCCCATTTGTGTGCAATGAGCAAGCATTTCCCATTCTAATGAAGGAAGACATGGGTTCATTTGCATCCCCTGGATCTTCCTCTAAGAAAACCCATTAGGATTTCTGCAGAGTCCTCCTGAAAGGCTAGCAAATCTCTACAACACCAAGAGGGGAGGCTGCCTTTGAAGTTCTTGCCATCCCAGCCCATGAGCCATCAATGCCCAGGCCCCAGGGGACCCCTCCAGCTCCAGGTCTGGGTGGGCCTCAGGGGCAGAGATCCTGTCTGCAGCAGGCCTTGGGAGCCCCTCAAGTGATCCCTGCCTGTCTCTGCCTGCTTCTGGGCTGGGTCCGCAGCCATATGTCACCTCCACCCAGACCTCTGTTGTGGGTATCAGCTCTATCAGCTCTGCCTGGTGGGCCCACAGAGCACTTGCTCCCCTGCCTGGGACTCCCCACACACACACCTGCTCTTTCTGACTTTTCTCAGATGGGTTCTCCAGTCCCCCTGACCCCTCACAAGCCCCTAGATCTGACCACAGGCTGCAGGGTGGGGTAGGGCAGATGAAGGACATGGATGAGGTGGTTTGCTCCTTCCCTCCCAGAAGAGTCTTGGCCAGGACATTGATGCACGTACAAAGAAGATGAGGTTCACCTAAGGCTTACCTTTTCCACCGTGGTGTTTGAGGGGTTTGGGAACGCACAGTCATCTAGGTAAGAGGGAGGCAAGGAGACCTGGTAGGCTGCTCACACGGCCCTCCCCACAGCTGTCCACTTGGAACTGGAGCAAAGTGAGGGCTGGATGTGAGCAGAGTGTGTGACACGCTTCAAGGACAGCAGACCTGATTCCAAGGCACTAGCTCAGCCTGTGAAACAAAGCTCCCCAGCCTTCGTGCCTTAGAATGACATTCCTTTATTCTCTCTCATGGAGCCTATGGGTCAGGACAGCCTCTGCTCCACACCAGCTGGGGCACCAGCTGGAAGATTCAAAGGCTCAGGGTGACTTGGGGCTGAGGCTGGGGTCATCTGGAGGCTTTGTCACTCTCGTGTCTTGCTGACGATGCTGGTGTCATCTTGGGGTCTAGCTGAGGCTTTGGCTGGGACGCCCACATCATGTGGCGTGAGCTTCCTCCAAGCATGGCAGTTAGGTCCCAAGAGTGAATGTCTCAAGATAGACAGAGGGAGAGGGATGGGCCATTTTATCCCCCACCACAGTCAAGGTAGAGAACAGTCCCATCCCCACACAGTCCCTCACGGTACCCTTCTATAAATCACTTTCCTCTCCTTCCCGCCCCCCTCACCCCAGCACCTGCTCATCATTCTCCATCTTTATAATGTTGTCATTTCCAGAATGTTATATAAATGACCCATACAGAATGTAACTTTTTGGGATTGACTTTTTTTACTCTGGATGATGGTTTCAGGATCCATCCAAGTGGTTGTGTGTCTTCAGTGGATTATTCCTTTTTACTCCCACGTAGTATTCTGTGCCGTGGATGGACCACAGTTTAACCATCAGCCACAGAAGGGCATCTGGGTTGTTTCTGGTTTGGGGCCATTACAAATCCTGCTTCTACGAACATCCATGTAGAGGTTTTTGTGTGAATATAGGTTTTTGTTGCTCCAGCCTAAATGCCCAAGAGTGCAGTTGCTGCTTTGTATGATAGTTGCACATTTAGTTTTGAAAGAACTGCCAAGCTCTTTTCCAGAGTGGCCACACTATTTCACCAGCACATTCTCTCCAACATCCAGTATGGTGCTGTTGTTCATTGCCATTGTTACCATGACTGTGTGAGGATTTCCCACTGTTGGTGGTAATCTGCGTTCCTCCAAGGGCTGGTGATTGTGAATGTGTTCGCGTGCTTATTTGCCATCTGTATAGCTGCTCAGGTGAAGTGTCCCTTCATGCCTATCTTCCAGTTGAATTGTTTGGTTTTGTACTGTTGAGTTGTGAATGTTTCAGATGCCGGTTTTTGTCAGATGTGTGGTTGCAGATATCCTTTCCAGTCAGCATTTGCCTTTTCATCCTCTTCAGAGCGTCTTGCATGAGGTAAAATCGTTAAATTTGGGGCACCTGGGTGGCTCAGTCAGTTGGGCGTCTGCCCTAGGCTCGGGTTGTCATCATGGTGTCCTGGGTTGGAGCCCTGTGTTGGTCTCTCTGTTCAGTAGGGAGTCTTCTTCTCCCTCTGCACAAGCAGGGGTGTTTGTGTGCTCTCTCTCTCTCTCTTTCTCTCTCTCTCTCATAAATAAATAAAATCTAAAAAGAATAAAAAAATTAAAACGTTAAATTTTTCTGAGGTCCAGCTTACTGGTATTCTCTCTTGTGGGGCATGCTTTCAGCATCAAGTCTAAGAACCCTTTTTCTAGTTCTGGTTGAAGTTCTAGGTCCAGGTCCATAAAACTTAAAAGTTTTATAAATTCGCAGTTTTTGATTAAGCCTGTAACCCATTTAGAGGTCATTTTTGTATAAGGCATGAGGTTTAGGTTGTGGTCACTTTTATCACCTGTGGATGTCTGAATTTGGAAGTCACTCGGTGTCATGATTTCCACTGCTCAGGGCAGCTGGGGAGGTGGGAGCATTGACCCCACCCCTCAATCTCTGGGAAATCCAGTATACCAATGCATTGTGCCGTTGGGTTCTAGGAAGGCCCTGCTCCTTTGGGACTGCAGGTCTGTGATAGATTTCAGGTGATTGTAAAATTCCTATAGAAATTAGCCTAGTGGGTCACCTGGGTGACTCAGATGGTTGAGCATCTGCCTTTGGGTCAGGTCATGATCTCTGGGTCTTGAGATCAAGTCCTCCATTGAGCTCCCAGCTCAGTGGGGAGTCTGCTTCTCTCTCTCTCTCTCTCTCTCTCTCTCTCTCTCTCTCTCTCTCTCTCAAATGAATAATTTTTTTTAAGAAGAGAGAAAGAAATTAGCTTAGAACCAAGGGATGGAAAGGGAAAGTGGATGGCCAGTTATCACCAGGGTCTTGGCAAGGAAGAGCCCACACAGTTAAACGGAAACTGAAGATAGGTTAATGAATGGATCCATAGAGGGGTGTGGTGACAGTGGTGGAGGTGACAGGAACAGTATAGCACCTGGGGCCTGGCAGTGGTGGGGAGCCATTGCTTCTTCCAGGCTGAGGGGGCTCAGGAGGGAGGGTGTGTTATCAGAGCCCAATGACTGATCCAACTGTATTATGGGCTGAACTTTTCCCCAAAAAAATCATGCATTGAAGCCCTAACCCCTAGTCCCTCAAAATAGGTCCATATTTGGAGATAGAAGCTCTCAAGAGGTAATTAAGTTAAAATGGGGTCCTATTGGTGGGCCCTAATCCAGTCTGACTGGTATCTTTTGAAGGGTAGAGATTAAAACACTAACAGCACAGAGGAGAGACCACGTGAGGACACAGGGAGAAGATGGCATCTGTGAGCCAACGAGAGAGGCCTCAGAGGAAACCAGCCTTGCTAACATCTTGCCCTCAGACATCCAGCGGATTGTGGATTGTGTGACAATCCACAACTGTCGTGTCGGCCCCTGCTGTGTGGCACTTATGGCACCTGGAGCTAAGACAGACTGGAAGCCAGTTGGCCATGGGTGGTGTCACGTGGTCAGGCCCTGGGTGCAGAGCAGGTGCACAGGGAGGGGCCATCACACAGTGTGTAGCACGGGAGGACAGGGAAATCCTCACCAAAGGGAGGGAGTTCAAGCTCAGACATACGTGTGGCCTCTTAGCTTGTCGAGGATGCTCTAGACACTTCAGCTTGGTGTGCCCCAAACCGAACCTGCGGCGTCCTTTCCCTGCCAGCCCACACCCGTGTGCCTTCTGTCCTCCGTCTCTTACCGTAAATCTGCCAGCTCAGGTCAGCCCTCCTGACCTGCCCTCTCCTTGCTGTCCCCTCCCTCCCCACAGAGTCACAGAGAGCTGCCGGTTCTTCTAAATCTCTCAGGTACTCCCAGGCCCTGTTCTGAGTCATGTCATGTGGCCTTCACCCCTGCTGTCCTTCCCCATCCCCTCTGTTCAGAGGCCAGAGCCATCTTCAGAAAGCCATACCCTAGTCATTCCAGTCCTTATCGTGCTCACCAGTGGATTTCTGCACCCGTCCCCTACTCCTAAATATGTATCCAGAAATGGGAAGGGCAAAGCTGCTCCACAAGCAAAGACAGACACTGCCACGGACCAGACGTGGTTCAGAAACACCAGGTCATCAGCGGGCCGGGAGCAGTGGATCTGCTCAACTCTGGAGGCAGATGCAGCAGAAGGAGCTGGCAGGTGCCAGGACCAGAGCGGGCCCATGACAAGTTGGGGACAGGCACCAGGCCCACTCTTGGAGCCCTGGGCAGAGCAGGCCCCCCTGTTCATAGGAGGAGCCTGAAAAGAGGTTCTCTTATCACTACAGGGACAGGGGTGTCTGTCCGACTGCCAGAGGCTGAAGGCAGGGGTGCAGCCGCAGGGCCAGGGTAGGCCACGTGGCCCCAGCCACAGGTGCAACCCGTCAATGTCATTGTGGAGCTGGGGTCCTGGGCGCCAGCATGAGACCTGGCTCTGGCCCTGTCTGCGGCTTCATGGGATGGGGAGGGTACTGGTTTGGGACAGCACACTCTGCTAGCCAGGGAAGGCTGAGCAGGGTGGGGAGGAAAAGCACCCCACATGAGCTGCGTCTGCACACCAGAATTCCAAAACTAACGCAGTGCAAGGCCACCGCAAAGCCATACAGAAGGTCACATGAAATGTCTGTGAAATGAGGGATGTTTGGGATCTGTTTCTTGTGGCTGTCGTAACCACATGTCCCAGACAGGAGGGGAGGGGAAGGAAGAGGCTGCAAGGGACCCAAGTTTGTTCTCTCTCACTATTCTGGAGGCTGAGATCCAAAGCCAGCAGGTCAGCAGAGTTGGCAGTTCTCAGGGCTCCGAGGGAGAACCTGCTCCATGCCTGTGTCTCCTCGCCTCTGGGGGTGTCCTCAGTCCTTGGCACTCCCTGGCTGGTGCACCCGTCACTCCTGCCTCGGCCTGGGTCTTCACATAGCCGTCTTCCCCCATCTCCGTGTCATCTTCCCGCTGGGCTTGTCTCTGTCCAGATCTCCCTCATAAAGACACCAGCTGTATGAAACTGCCCCCCCGCCCCGGATGACCTCATCTTAACCACTTATGTCTGCAATCACCCTACTTCCAAATACACATTTGAGATTCTAGGGGCTACGACTTCAACATGTCTTTCTGGAGGATTCACCCCATAGCAAGATTCTTTAAGAGAAAAAGGAGGAATAACATCCATGAAAAGAACAAACACTTGTGACATCCAAACAGAAAGCAGAAGAGACAGGGACCGAGAGATATGAATAAGAACCAGTTGGTCATCCTAAAAATTAAAAATTCGTCATGGAAATGATAGTTGTAAACCTCCACAGACGGTCAAACACAGGGAATCATCAAAGAGAGAGAATAGTAGCTTTGAAATGAGTCCTGAGGAATTCACCCCGAACACAGCCCCAGCTAGCTCTTTAAGAATGTTTCTTTAAGAATTAAGAATAAATCTATGAAAAGCCAGGTTAGGGACTTGGATGCCAGGCTGAGTGGCTCTGATGCAGCAGTTCCAGAAGCTGAGATTAAGAGGATAGTAGAAGAAGCCATGGAAGGGATCAATTCCAAATATTTTTGAGACCAAATGGAAGGAAGCACAAGTCTTCCTTGGGTAAAACACACACACCCAGAGCAGAGCGTAATTAAATCTTTCTGTGACTTCCCATTGCCTTGTGGTAAAATCCAAAGTCTTCCACACAGCCTGTAAGACCCCTTAGTGCCTGCTCTGTGTGCACCTCACCAGACAGAACCTTCTGGAACTCTGGGCTCCAGCCACACTGCATAGCTCCAAGTTCCCCAAAATGCAACATGCTGTTCCCACCCTCAAGCCTTTGCTCATTCTGTTCCCTACTCCCAGGCACCCTTCTGGCTCTTCTCCCTGGAAAACATCTGCCTTATCCTGTCCAGGCTTAACAGAGAGGCTGCCTCCTTCAGGCAGCCCTCTCTGACCTCTGGGGCTCAGTTAGGATTTAACTTTTCTGCTCTATATTTAGACCCATTATATAGTTTTCAAATTGTGGGTTCACTTGTCTCCCCAAGAGTGAGCTGCTTCTGGGTTTCTCAGCTGCAGCCAGCATATATTTTGTTTATAGTACAAAGTACTATTAAAATGCAAGTTACTATTATAATAAGAACGGTAATAATAATTATCATTATTATGGTCTTGGGCTTTGGGGCGGCTGGCGGTTTGTTTATAGGGCTTGTGTTTGCCTGAAGGGCCTCTTTCATGCCAGTTAGAAATGGATGGTTATTACAGACAATTGGTCTCCTGCCTGTGCATGGTTTTGTTTCGCTTTGTTTTGTTTTAATCTTTGGAATGAAAGTTAGACCCTGTCTAGCCCATTATGGGGATGTCCTTAAGCCATCAATAGTCTTCAAAGTTGCTTGTTATGAAGCAAACAGACCTGTTCCCAGGCATTGCCAGCACCACACACGGCTTTTCTTGATGCTCCTCTTCTCTTTATGGCAAACGCAATTAATACAGATGAGGAATGGGAGGATTTAACAGCATTTTGGCAAGGATGGAAATGCCTGAGTGCATTTGCAATCGAAAGAGGACCCTGACAGCCGGCGCATTGAGGTAATGAACTTGCACGCGGCTGTCTCCAGAGGCTAAGAAATGATTCCTGGCATCCTTCATAGGTATGGAAAATTCTGCAGCTCCCACCCCTTTCAAAGGGGGCTTTTGGGGGCTGGAGG
Organism: Vulpes vulpes; assembly: GCF_048418805.1. Lineage (NCBI taxonomy): Eukaryota > Metazoa > Chordata > Mammalia > Carnivora > Canidae > Vulpes > Vulpes vulpes. The sequence continues at coordinate 56,724,821 of NC_132788.1, read as the reverse complement.
GTGGGGAGTTTGTCGCTGCCATGCCTGTCCAGCGGGGAGCTGCACCTTGCTGACAAGCTTCTGCTCGTGGGGCCTGGCGTGGGAGGTGAGGCTGGAGCAGCCCCCAGGCTGGAACACACGGTCAGGTCACGTAGACAGTACAGGCACAGCCAGGAAGCCAGGAGCTTGCATTTCAGGGTGAATGGCCCTGCTGAGGTGGCAGGGGAGAGGGTGGGGGGCGGTCCCCACCCCTACATGGCAGAATGAAAGTGATCAGCAGCTTAAAGGTTATCACCCAGAAGCACATTGTTAGTTTTTGTTCTCAAAAATACTTACTGACTTTGTAAAGTCGGTGAGTCAAAAAGGATGTTGAAGCATCGGGGGAGGATCAGGCCAAATGACCTCAGGGACCTCCCAGTCCCTGGCGTCCAAGATTCTCAGAGATTTAATAGAAAAAAGGGGAAATGTAATAAAAGAGCTAAAGAATATTTGCACCATCTTGGAAATAAGACAAATAGTGCTTTCCTCTCGTCTTTGTCCCCCGGGACGAAGCTGCTTCTGGAGCCTTTGTGCCCTGGGGTTTGTGGGCCGGATAGACCATCACCCAAGTTAGCCCCACCTAGAGCCTCGGAGCCACGAAGAGGGGCGTTTCTGAGAGTCATGTGTGTGGGGCAACTGTGCCTTAGTGTGTGCAGCATTGTAATGGGTGTCCCGGCTCACCTGAGAGCCTGCCTCCCCGGGGACGCTCCCGTGGTCATGCATCCAGGACACAAGCCCATCTGCGTGCGTGTGTCCTCAACACTGTGCTTCTGTCAGCCGGCCTCACAGCCTGCACCTGAGAGTCCTCCCACCCCAAGCCTACCAGAGGGCAGGTGCTCAAAGAATGTTTACAGAATAAATGCAACTCAGGAGTGCACTAGGATAGAAGTGGGCATTGAAGATCTTGAGCAAGAGTTCTTGAGCGTGGGCCATTCACAAGGGCCTGGCTGTAGCTCTCTGCTCTAGGGGCTCACTCTGAATCATGGGAAGGTTCTGGAGGCCCCAGGGGAAGGGTGCCCAGGGAGCTGGAGGCAGCTGCTCTTTATCCACTGATATGCATGTGTTTCTGGATTTTTACCCACCAGGACTGCTGCTCTGTAATATATGACTTACCCTGAGGACCAGGGCCTTCAAAAGTCCAGATAGAGGCACATCTGGAAACACAGCTGTGGGTCTGCCCTGTGGCTCACACAAGGCAAAACAAATAAATCAGATGACGTGAAGAACCTTGGGGATGTGAGAAGGGTGGTCTCAGAACACACCTGGCTCAAAAACAAACAAACAAAAAAGAACACACCTGGCTCTAGAAAGGTCTGGCGTTCTGAGCTAATATATAAGGAGGATGAGGAGATAGGAACAGAGTGAATCAGAGCAGGGATGGTGTGACAGGGTGCCGGGAGGAGGGGTATTGGTCTGCTGACAGTGCTTCTGGGACCACATGCTCTGCTTGGCGCTGGGGCACAGCCGAGAAGGACCTGGAAATGTCCCATCAGGGCCTGGCCCTGGAGGTGTTGGTTCTAGATGGGCTGTCCAGAGACTGATGATGCAGCCTAAGCACTGGAGGTCTGAGATGGGGAGCCTGGGAGACTGGCTGAGTTCAGGGTATGCACCTTCTCCCAGGGGCCAGCTCAGGTGGTCAGGGCGGGTGGGGCTCTGGGCCTCCGGGACGGTTTCAGAACTGGCTCTCTGGACGGGCAGGGGCAGAAGGGAATTGCAATGAAAGGGATCAGAAGTTAGCACCAGGCTGAGGAGCCCTGGCATTGACTTAGAAGGGCTGTCCTCAGATGGGCTACCTGCCCAGGGAGTGGGGCAGCTACAACCTGGCTTGTGTGCTGGGCTCTGGCATCTAGGGGCTGCGTGGAGCCCCCAGGCAGGGCCTGCCATGAGTCAGCCACCTGCTTGAAACCCCACTGCTTGGCATCCTGAACTCCTGGGCTAGTGGGTGTTGCCGTCCAGAGAGCTGGCTTTTCCGGTTCAGCATTCAGCTGTTTTGGCTCTGGCTTCTCTGATGCTCCAGCCACTGGCTGGTGGTAGGATGACACAGGGTCACATGGATGCTTCCAGCAGAAAGAGCTGTCAAATCGCTCTAAGGGTGCTCAAAGGAGATACTTGACCTAGCCTTCATGGTGGGCTGTTTTGCCACACTTTCCCAGTCCAGGATGTCCCAAGGCTGCACAGCTCACTGGCTGAGTGGCTCTGGTGAGTCATGCCACCTCCCATCTCTAAGTGAACAATAGTAGTCCCTCCACTAGGGCTGTCCAAGGGGCCCAGGATGCCTGACACTGTGCTAGGCACCCGGGCTACTTTTAGTACCTGGTGGCTGGGATTTGCTCTGGGGATCTGGGCCTTTCTGGGTAGTTGTTGCCATTCATGTGGTTCTCAGAAAGCCCTGGGCAGCCCAGGAAGAGGCTGAGGGTCAGAACCTGTGAGCCAGGCTACTAGGCCATGTGCGTTTGCTCTGGCGGTATGCTCACCAACCAGGGCAGCCTCTCCTTATCCTGCTGCAGCAGGCGCACAGAGGACCATTCCTTCACTCAGCAGATGCTTATTGAGTGCCGACTGTGTACCTTACAGATTCTGGGCTAAGGCAGAGAATAGGGCATGTAAGATTCCTGTCCTCAGGGGATGACATTCCAGCTAGAGAAAGTGAGATAGTCATTGGTACACAAATTAAGAAAGTCGTTTCCAATGGCACAGGCACTGCGAGGGAAGTCAGCCAGAATCCGGCAGAGGGTGGCTAGGTGCCGCTCTTCTTAGGAGGTGGCCTTGGAGCTGAGACCTAGGTGGGAGGGCTTATGGGGAGAGCATTGTAGGACAGGGGACAGCAGGGCAGGGAGTCCGGGAGGAGTAAGCCCAGGGCAGAGGGTGGGCGCTCATGGAACCCTTGTGAGCACTTGCCAGATGGAGGGGCTGTGGCACAACTTGTCCTCTGAGCCATTTGCAGTTTGCTGTCTTTGCCAGGGGGTGCAGGGAGAGCCTTGGGGTGTGCCCTGAGGGGGGTGTGTGTGTCTCTGGAGGACTTGTTACAGCAAAGGAGAGGGAAGCAGGGAGCGATGGAGTCTAGGGGAGGGTCATGGTTGGATAGAAGAGAGAGGATCAGGGCCTTCAGAAGATTCCAGACCAGGGTATTTGGGGAGGGAGGCAAGTATGGGCCCATTGGCTTGAAGCAGGACTCTAGGCAGCATCTGGGGGGCAAGGGATGGGGTCCACTCCAGGGAAGTATCTGCAAGTGTCCCCAAGCCCCGGGAGATGCTGTAGGGCTGTAAGGGACACTGAGGCAGAAGTTCTTTAGCACAGAGGGAGTCAGTATCATGAGGTACAGTTTGCAGTATGGGGAGCTTGTGGGCTATAGGGGGTCCCCACTTAGCAATTTGGGGCCTGATGGCACAGCTCCCTTCAGCCTATCTGGGGATGGGGCAGGAAAGCTGCAGGGTGGACTCAGTCCTGGACAGGCTGGGCTAAGAGATGGAAGGAGCCGGGGATGCAAGTGAGAGACAAGACAGAAACCAACACGCAAAGTCTAAACTCCTCATGGGAGGATGGTGGCAAACTTGGATCCCTGGCTTAGAGCAAGTGGAAGCGATCAGGCTTGTCAGTCCAAACAGACACCCAACTCAAATGGACTGAAGGGCCCACTAAAATTCCAGTAGAGGAATTTGGGGGCTATAAAAATTAAAATTTCAAACAGCCTTAAGGCATTGATGGCTCTAGGGGCACAAATCCCAGCCCTGTGTCTCTGTCTCTCTCTCACTTCTCTTTGCCTCTGGTGGGTTTCTTCCTCTGGAGCCTCTTTCTTTGTCAGTCTGATAGCTCCATTCTTGCAGTGAGGAGAGTACACCTGTCAGTAGGTGGAGCCCAGGGCTGGGGACTGACTTGGCTTGGCCCTTGCTCAAAAGACGTGGTAGTTTAGGGTTTGAACTATGGAGCCAAACATCAGGGTTCAGGTCCTGGCTTTCCTACTTTAGAGTTGTGTGACCTCAGGCAAGTCACTTAAGCTTTCTGGGCCTCCATTTCCTCCTTTGTGAAATGAGGATAATGATAACACACCTGTCTGGTAGCGTTTTTGTTGTAGGGATTGAAGGATCTGCAAATGAAAATTTCTTTAAACAGTACCTTATCTTTGGACCAGTCAGAGTGCTCAGGAGGGCAGGGCTCTGATTAGCTGAGGTAGCAGATGCCCAGGACCAGGCAGGGAAGGAGGGAGAACCATGGGGATTCCAATTCCAGACCCTACAAAAGCTCCCAAAGGCAAACTTGCAGACCAAGAGTGGTTGATGTACTCCAAGGCAAAGAGAATGGCTGAAAACAGGACACAAATCAGGGTCAGGACCTAGAAAGGACACTTATTTAAGTATAAGTATGTATTGAGTACCTACTATGTGCCAGCCATCACTCTGAGTCCTGGGGTTTAGAATTTAACAAGGCAGGAAAAGTTACTGCCCTTCTGGAAGCTACATTCTTGTGGGAAGGGGCAGGGTGGTAGATGGACAATGAGTGAGATAATTCATACAATAATTTAATATATTCATAATTAAAATATATTCATAATTTAAAATTTTATATTCCATGTTTCATGTTAAAATCCTATTCAGAACACATTCAAGACCAGTAAGAGAAATCTGTTCATCAGGCATTTACCAAGGGCTTTTGCTGGGCTAGATGCTGGATAAATGGGCTTCTGCAGGCCCCCCTTTGGCCCTGCTGTTCCCTTTGCATATGTCTTATGATGACACCACCCATGCTGCAGGAGGAGTGATTTGTCTACAGGTCTGTCAACTTGGGTAGACTGTAAGCTCCATGAGGGGCTTGAGGCATCTCCACTTAGTATAGTGCCTCATCTGTAATAGATGCCCAGCTTGGGTTTGTGCAATGGATGGATGAGTGGGTAGATCAGCAGATGGATGGATGAGTGTATAAATGATGGTGGATGGATGGGTATGTGGATGGAAATTACGGATAAAGGAGTGCATGGGTAGATGAATAGGTGGATATATGGGCAGTGATGGTAGGATGGATGGGTGGATGGATGGACATGTAGAAGGAAGGAAGAAGGAACTTGTCCACATACTCCATTTGCCAACCAAACTCTTCCAACCTATATACTTAGACTTAGGGGACAGTGAGTCCAGGGCATCTTGATATAGGAGACTTCTAAGGCATCTGAATGTGCTTGCTCCTGATCTTATGGGGATTTGGATTCTATTCCTGGCTGTTAGATGTCTCCTTTGAGGTTTGGGGGCAGGTCCTAGGAAAGACTGGTTTCCAGCTAAAACTTAAATCCTCAAGGGAGCTTGCATCTATCAAAGGGTTCAAGTCCTTCGTGGATGCCCAAGCCACTGTGCCATAGATGGTGAAACACCACTCAACCTTGTGCAGAGTGGTGGGGTCAGTATACCCTTGCTCGGATAAACCGCAGTGACTTTTTGGGTCAGCTCTGCCACATTCTTGGGTCATCAGAGAATTGGTAGTCCCTTCTCCAGACACTTATGCTGTACATGGAAATGCCAGAAACATTTCAACCGGGCTGACGAGTGGGTCCTCTCCGAGTGCCAGGAGCCTCCAACCCCAGCTATCAATTCTTTTTTTAAAGTAAGAAAAGTAGGCGAGTCTTTAAAATGTAAAAGAGCCTAATTTCCCAGCTTTTCCCACCCCCAAATGACTTCTTTCCAGGTGTGGGGTATTTTGAGCAGTTGTAAACACCATTTTTGTCAGACTTTTCATTTCTGGTAATGATCGTATTTATACAAATTCTGTCACTGTTCCTTCCTTGATCACAATTCATGGTCTAAGAAAAGATCTTTTCCAAACTCAAGTTTTAAGATATTTATAGACCTTCTATCTAGAGCCAGGCACAGTGCTGGGCCCAATGGGGACAAGGCGAACCTAGCCTCCCCATCAGGGCACTGCCATTTCAGTGCGTGGCAGGGAATCTACAAGTAAATAGTATGTAATTTCAGGTAGTGCTAAGCGTAATGAAGGAAAACAAGCCGGGAAGGAAGGGTGTAAGAGTTATGGGCAATGAGAGGTTCTCTAGGACCTCCTGGCTGGGAGTGGATTTCTTGATGAGATGAGATGATATTCAATCAAATCCAGTGTGAAGAAAGAGAGCAGGACACATGAAAGTCTGGCAAAAGGAAGAGCAGGTGCAAAGGCCCTGGGCAAAGAATGTGCTCAGTGCATTCAAGTCCCTGCTCCAGGAACCGCCAACAATAGCATTAGAAACAAGGAGACGAATCCCTGAGGGGCAGGGGTAGGAAGGCAGAAAGAAGGTTCAGGGAGAAAGAACATGATGTAGGAGGGTGAAGGAACAAGGGATTGTATGTTCTCACTGGAACCAGAGTCCAGAAAGAAGACACACAGGCCAGCCCTACACAGGTAGCTGTGAGAACTCTGTTGCAAGTGACAGAAAGGTCAACTTTAAACAGACTTTTAAAAAAGGAGAGGAGGGAGAATATATAATATGAGAATATATAATATGAGAATATATAAATGTCTCAGTTCATGGAACTGAGAATTCCAGGACAAGGTCTGGCTTCAGTTGTGGCTTAATTCAGGTCTCATAAATTCATCAGTATCTTGTGTCTGTGTGTCTGTCTCTTCCTGCCTGGGCTCACTTGTTCCATGCTGGCGGCTTCTCCATCAGCTGCCCACCCTGTGTATGAGCCCTGCTGTCTGCCCATGCCATGCTTGGCTCTAAGAAGGCAAGCATGTGTTAAAGCTGGCTATGGGTTTATCACATGTTCTGTGGTTTAAAATCCATGAACACTTCGTGTCCAGCAGACTCAGGTCAAAGTTGAACCATGGCACTGCCTCATGCTGCGGTCTGGGGACAGTGTTTAAGCTCACTCTGAGCCTCAGTTTCTCCCAGCCCTACCCATCAGGGTCACTGGCAGGAGCAGGTTAGATGACATGTCTGCAAGCTCCTGTCCAGGGGGCCAGGGCAAAGTGAGTCCTCAATAAAAGCGAGTTTCCTTTCCTCCAAGAGCAGGGAAGGGAGGGAGGGGGAACTTGATCCTTTGATTCACATTTTGAGAAAGCAGCTCCTTCTTAAAGTTACATGTAAGGACAAAATTGTAATATTCTTACAGAAGAATACTCATATTCTCGAAACAGATCCTAATGCCCAGAAGTTATATTGCTGTGTGAACTTCCTTTCCAGAAATAGTTTAGCTGGGGCTCCACCTTCCAGGCCTGATGTACTCCAGGACCTGGCTGCTAGCAGCCCCTTCTAGCCACATGCCTGGTTGATGCAGCTGGGGGAACCTTCCAGAGAAGATATGATTCTTCTCCTCTGTACCACTTGGGATGAGAACAGAGCAATAAACCCTCTCCCATTAGTGCTAACAAGGTTTGCTGAGCACCTCTTTTAAATCCTGCTGAATATGTCAAATGAGGGTAAAGAAGTTTACAAGCCAGAGTGAGTTATGAGGTCAAAGCCCAATGCCCATTATTTCCTCTGAAGGATGTTCCCAATGGGACTGGGCTTACCTTGGGGCAGGTGCTCTGTAGCCATTCTGTCCTGGAAAAGGACAAAGAAAAATATGCCCAGAAAAGTGGGCCAGGCAGTTGGCATCCAAACCAGCATCCTAAAATATGCCTGCTCCTCAGAGGATGGGTCTCCTGGTGGGTCAGAAGTGCTTTCTAGCAATTAGGACATAATGAAAGCAACATTTGGCTCTAATGTCATCTCTGCTGTCCTGTGACATTAGATAACTTGCTTTCCTCTCTGAGCCTCACTCTCCCCATTTGAGAGTCCTCCCAGCTACAGTAACATTCCAGCCTTTATTTTTGATTGTGTCCAGGCATGAAATGGGCTGTGTCCCATACATAATGATCTCCCAGTTTGTGGAAGAAATCAAGCCACAGTTGCAGCTGTGATCATACATAATACATTCATAATCAAGTATTTGCTGAGGATGCACAGTGCTGGGCCCCGTGATGAGTAAGCACAGGGGCTCTTGTCCTCCTGGAGCTGACCTTCGAGGCTGAAGACATAGAATAAACAAATATACAAAGAAACAAGAGCATTAGGTAAAGTGGGGTATGACAGACTGTGACAAGGGAGGGAAGGGGTCAGAAAGGCTTCTCTGAGTCAAGACCTGAAGGATGACAGGGTGCCCATTCTTTAAACACCCAGGGCAAAACATTCTAGAAAATAAGTACTCCTACAAGGTCCAGGACTGAGGAAGTGCTGGCTCAAACGAGGGTGGGAGAGTGGGAATGTGAGGATGTGAGCTGTAGGTTTTTACAGATGCCCTTTGTCAGGCTGAAGAAGTTTCCTTCTACTCCTAGCTGGTAGAGAGTTTATGTCACAAGTCAAAGTTGAATTTTATCAGGGCTTTTTTTTCTACATCTATATATGTGATATATATCTATCTATATATCTATATCTATATCTATATCTATATTTTTTCTCCTTTGGTTTGTACACATGGTGAATTCCATTAATTTTCAATCATTGAACCAGCCTCCATGCTGAACTTTATTCATTAGCTTTTGTTAAGGATTTTTGTGTCTTGTGTTCATGAGGGATACCATCTATCATTTTCCTTGTGGCAATGCCTTTGTTTGGGTTGGATATCTTGGCCAATATTAGCCTCATAAAATGGAGTGGGAAGTGAGTCCTCCCTTTATATTCTAGAAGATTTTGTGTAGAATTGGTATCATTTCTCCCCTATGTGATTGATGGAATTCACAAAGATTAGGCTATAGGACTATTCATACTATCTGTTTCTTCTTGGGTGAATTTGGACAATTTGTGTCTTCTGAGGAATTCACATGATATTTAAGTAGCATATGGTTGTCTCTCATACTCTTTATTTGTAAGTTATGTGTTTTCTCCTTTTTTTCTTGATCAGTTCTTCCAGAACAGGGGTTAGCAAACTACAGCCTACAGGTCAGATCTAGCCTGTGGCACAGTGTTAAAGTGGAAAGAATAAAAATAAAACACAAACAAAAATGTGTGATAGGGACTATATGTGGCCAGCAAAACCTGAGTTATTATCTGAGTTTAGATTCCAAGTTGCCCTCTGGATTGCATGATTTTTCTAATGAGAAATCTGCTGTGACTCCTTTTTTTAGTCCCCTATAGTTACTATAGTGTTATCTTTTTTACTCTGACTGCCTTCAGTACTTTTTCTTTGTCTTTCTTTATCTTCCAGAAGTTTGACTGTGATGTGTCAAAGTTTTTTGTTTTTCTTTTGTATTTACCTGCTTGTGGCTTTCTGAGTTCCTTGGCTGTATGGTTTGGTGAATGTCATTCACTCTGGAAGTTTTTTAGCTATTATGTTTCCCAACATTTTAAGTAAGCCAGAACTCACATCCTCTCTCTTTTTGGAGGTGTCTACCTTTTCTTAGACTTTGAGTTGGTTGGTCTCCTGCAGCCTGAGTTCTCTTATGAGTGAGGAAAAGTCGTGAATTAACGTATCGCCTGGTTTGCCATCACTGTCCTTTTAGGGTGAGGGCTCTTTCTAGCACTCTGCATTGTAAGCAGAAGCTGGAAGTCCTGACTTGTCTTTTCTTAACTTTATTTTTTTAAAGATATTTTACTGTGTGTGGTCTTCCAGAACTTTCTTTCCTCGTTCCTGATTAAATAACAGAGCTACATACAGGTTATTGCACACAGCTTTAGTCCGTTTACTTTCACTGCTGCAGAGTATGTTGTTGTGACTTGTTTATCTATTTTCCTACTGATAAGCTCTGAGATGTTTCCATTTCAAGGCTGTTTTGAATAACATCTCTGAAAAGTCATGCCCACACCTCCTGATTTAGATTGAACATGTTCCTGGGAGTGGAATTAGTCATAAGATAGGACGTTTTTCAACTTAAGCGCCCCCCCCCCCCCATTAGCAGTGATAAGAGTCCCTGCCAACACTTGGAATGATTAGACTCTTTATTTTACCAGTCTAGTGGGTCCCACATGGCATCTTGTGATGTCTTGATGTACGTGGCCCTGATGGCTGGGGAGGTAGGGCGACTCCTCGTGTATTTACTGACCATTTGTTCTCCCTCTGGGCTTGTGGATCTTCTCTGCTCCACATCAGAAAGCCCAGACCTTCACCTCGAGGGTCCAATCCCCCGGCACCTATGTGGATAGCTTACTCATCTCCATTAGGTTTTCCGTAACTATCACCTTCTGAAAATCGTCTTTTAGGGCTCACCCAAAATCCTCAGAATCCTCCCTACCACACCCCACTTCACTTCCTAGCATCTAAAATGACCATTTGTGTATTTGTCTCCCTGTCAACTCTCATGCCCAGAATGTAAGTTCCCCAGGAGCAGGGACCAGGTAACTGTCTCGCACCAGCACCTGGCACGTGGTAGGCACTCGGGTATTTGTTGATAGAAAGAAATGAGTGAATGCAGGAGAGAGAGACTGGCCAGGACTCAGGTAGATTGGGGAATCTCAGAGATCACTGGCATCCGATGTCTGTTCCCTGGGCCTTATGACCCACGCGAGGTGTGTGTGACAGTACGGACCTTCAGCCCCACCCAAGTGGTGGTGGTTTTCTCCCCCAAGTCCCAGTCCTAGTAGGACATGGGCTCCCACAGGTCATGTGGTGGGGGTTCTGTCTCTCTCTTTCCCCTCTGGCATCAGCTGGCTGGTTTGGTCCAGGAGCAGCTGTGCAGTACGTTGAGGCGCCTGCCTCCTCTGGATGGGAGGGCCTTGTGGCTGACAGCATGGCCAGTTGTGTGGTTGGTCGTGTGGACTGCAGAGTGACCAACAGCATGACCGGCAGTGTGGTTGGCTGTGCGCACCGACAGCTGCTCGACCAGCAGAAGGGCCAGCAGGGGATTCAGGCGGCACAGGCGGGGCAGGCACCATGAGGTTTGTCGTCCTTCTCTGCTCACAAACTGCCAGCAAGGGGCCTCTTGCACCTCACCCAGGGGCGGTAGGAACAGGCTCAACATAGAGACCTGACAGTTTCCCAGGACGGGATGGGAGGAGATGAGAGTGAGGGGCCCATAGGAGCACCTGCAGTCCATCTGCAGCCCTAACGAGCCGGGCTCATTTCTGGCATTTCAGGGTTAACATCCCCAAAGGAGACAAAGCTGTTTATGTCCCCAGCCCTCTGGTTGATGGGAGGAAGGGCACCACTCCTGGTGTTATTCCTGGCCCTACACGGTTCCTGGCCTATCTCATCTCTGCCATTATGAATTCTCCAGGGAGGTTTTCGTTTTTCCCTCTGATCAGCACAGAGGGAGACAGCAAAGCAGGTTTCCTGGCTGCTCACTCACCTCGAGCCCCTGCAGATATGTAGCCCTGGGGCTTCAGCTGAGTGGCCATCCTGCGACAGCACCCTCCCGGGTGGGGACCACACTTCTACACTGTTGCTTGAACAACCTTATCGAGATACAACTGACCAACCATAAAGGCTGCCCACCTGAAGTACAGTTTACTGGGTTTCCATGTATTTGCAAGGCTGGGCAGCCATCACCTGCTACCTAATTCCAGAACATTTTCATCACCCCCAAAAGAAACCCCTGCTGCCCTTTAGCACCCACTCTCTACTTCAGCACTCCTCAGACCCTGGCAACCGCTAATCAACTTTTTGTGTCTGTAGATTTGCCTGTTCTGAATGTTCACATCAATGGAATCACACAGTATGTGGTCCTTTGCATCTGGCTTCTTTCACTCAGTGCACTGTTTTCAGGGCTCATCCGTGCTGGAGCATGGCTGTGCTTCTTACCTTTTTCACGGCTGAATAATATTCTATTGTGTGGATGGACCATGTATATTTTTTTAGCCATCCATCTGTTGATTTGGTTTTGTGTCAACTGGTTCCCTAATTTTGAGATAGCTCAGTGATACATTTAAAAATGAGTATATATGATTTCACTATTTCAGGCAGGACAGTTGCTCTGGGTTTTGGGGACTGTCTGCTTTGCTTTGGCCTCATTCTCCCCTTGCTTCCTGCCTTCAGGATGTCGGATGGTCTCACACAGCTCCATGGGGCCCGGTGCTTGTTTGGGGCTTGCTTCAAGAATGAGAACCTGAAAAAAAAAAAAAAAAAAAGGAATGAGAACCTGAAAGCCATATTGAGTGCTTTTCTTTCCTGTTGCTTTGCAGGCTGGTCAGAGAGCCCACTAAAGGTTTCCAGTTACCTCAGTTGATCTCACAAAATGGCAGGCCTCAGGCTGGAGCTGGGGCATGCATGGAGGGAGCTCTCACAGGGGTTTGAGGTGTCCGAGGAAAAAGAGCCGTGGTCTATTGCTGCACTGCAAGTTACCTAAACCGAGAGGCTTAGAACCCTTAATACATGTTTACTATGCTCACAGTGTCGGGCTGGGGGGGCAGCTAAGGGTCTCCATGGGGCTGCTGTTCAGTTGTTGGCTGGAGCTGCATCATCTGAACACTTAACTGGGGCGGGATGACCCGCCTCTAAGCTGGCTCATCCTTGCGGTTGTTGGCAGGAGGCCCCTGTCCTTCCCACTCTGGCCCCTCCAGAGGCTGCCCAGGATCCTCACAACATGGCCTCTGGCTTCCCCAGAGTGAGCGAGGTGGGGTAGCATCATCTGTTGTGACCTGAGGCTACCCGCCACCCCTTCTGCCACATTCTATTCATTAGAAACAAGTCACTAAGTCCATACTGTGTCCCCCCAAAAAAGTGGAGGGGGGATTCAGACCCACCTTTTGAACAAAGGAATGCCAAACATTTCATGGACATGTTTTAAAACCACCCCCGAGGGCACCTGGGTGGCTCAGCGGTTGAGCATCTGCCTTCGGCTCAGGGCATGATCCCAGGGTCCTGGGATCGAGTCCCACATCAGGCTCCCTGCAGGGAGCCTGCTTCTCCCTCTGCCTGTGTCTCTGCCTCTCTCTGTCTCTGTCTCATGAATAAATACATAAAATCTTTTTAAAAATAAAAATAAATAAATAAAACCACCCCAGGGGCAATCTCCATATTTGGCAGCTATAGGAAATGATATCTAGAGAGATGGACTTGCCCAAGATCACATGGAGAGTGGGGGCAGAGATGGGCTAGAGCCTAGCAATGAAAATCCTTGGTCCAGAGTAAAGGTACATTTGACAAATGGAGAAACAGTGGCACAGAGAGGTTAGTACCTTGCCCGAAGTCACACAGCTGGTAAGCAGCAGAGCCAGGATTCTGGCCTCACACGTGGTTGGTTGGAGGAAATGTATTGCATGCCTGCAGACTGAGATTACCCAGGGGTCAGTGTAGTGAGAGGGGGAAGTTAGGGAATGCCTCTCTGAGGAGGTACCATCTGAGCAAAGACTTGAAGGAGGTGAGGGAACCATGTGGTCATTGAGAAGAGCATCGAGAGGAGGAGGGATGGCAAGGGCAAGGGAAGGAAAGGCTTGGGTGCACAGGAGAAGATGGGGAGGCCAGCCGGCTGGAGGGGGTGAGGGGCCAGCAGGGAGAGTGGTGGCAGGAAATGAGGTCAACCCCATCAGTAGGTCCTGGGAGGTCCCAGCTTTGCCACCACAGTGGCCATGATGTGCGTGGAGCTGATGAGGGATGCAGCCTGACACAATCTCAATGGGATCGGTCAGGCAGTGGAGGGGGGCATAGCCATGAGAGGGAGGACCAGCGGTGGTTCAGCCACCAGAGCAGGGGTGGAGGGGTGGTGAGGTGGTGAAGGAGCATATTCCAGGAAATTCTGAGAGTGGAGCCTCCAGGACCAGCTGGTGGGTGAGACGAGGGTATGTGAGACAAGGAGGGATACAGACCGACCGAGCTGTTTGGCCTGAGCACCTGGAAGGTGAACGGTTCTCCGACTGAGAAGGGAAAGCCTACGGGAAGGCCGTGGTGGAGTTAGCTTCAGCCAGAGGAGTCTGAGATGCCTGTCAGCCATCCAAGGGGACGGACGTGCCAATGCCAGTGGATCTGCCGGCCTCTGTTGGGGGAGAGCCTGGGTCTGGCCACCAATGTTCGGATTTCAGCCTGTATCGATTCTCTTTGGAGGTTGAAAATCTTGTTGAAACAGGAGGCAGGACCTTCCTGGAGTTGGGCTGGGTTCAGGCATCTGTCAGGGACAGTGTGCTGACAGCACAAGGCCTCTGGATCATCCTCAGAGACCTTGGGAGTGCTCCACTGGCTGGCTTCAGTCCAGAGCAGGCCCTGGAAGCCCACCCTCTCGGAGTTTGCCTCCCCCTGCCCCCCCTCCCCCCCCCCCCCGCCCACAGCAGGAGGCCCCTGCTGGGCAGCTGGGTAAGAAGACTGATGGGGCCCTGGGTGGTGCCAGGGCCAGGAGGAGGGCCTGAGGCACCCTGGATCCCACCTCTGTCCAGGGCTGGGTCTCTGGGGGCGGGAGAGGGTCAGCGGCTCAGCCATGCCAGGGGGAGGGGACACAGGGCAAGGGTGTCTGCCCTTCTTCCTCATGCACTTGACTGTGGCTGAAGCACATTAAACATTCCCGACCAGGTGCCCAGTCAAAGAGAGTATTGGATTTTGTTTCAAGGTGACTGATCCAGAACTGAAATGGAAATGGAATCCTAAAGGCCTGGGAAGGTTCCCAAATTGTGTCAACACTAGATCATTCCTTCCAGACTCTTCTTAGGGGGAAAAAATCAAAATGCCAGCCAGTTGGGTTAAAACTGGCCTTTCAAGGAAACCATTTGAGAGGGTTTTTTTTTTTCTTTCTTTCTTCCTGAAAATGCATGCGAGGCTTTCTCCAAGGGCAGGTCCTGCCTGTTGTGCAGTGGGAGCATCACAGGTCGCCTTTGGGGTCAGAGAGAACAGCCTGAGAGAGGAGCATCTATCACTCCCAGTCCTCGGATGGGGAGACTGAGGCCTGGCATGCTGAGGAATGCCTCAGAGACACAGGGCCAAGAGGCCACAGAGCAGACCACCCGAGCATGGAGCTGACATTGCTGCATACCTGTGGTGTGACCCCGGGCAGGTCACTGCACCTCTGTGCAAAGGAGACGGTAGCAGTCCCCCCCCCGCCCCCCCAGAGTGACTGTGGGAGGACAGAAGGCCGTAACTGAGACTTGGCACTCAGAACATGCTGGGCCCCTCACCTGCTCTCAGGGAGTGCTCATCCTTCTGATCGTTGTTATTTTCATCCCCGTCACGTCTCTTTTGCACACCACTGCCAGATGGCTCACGTACTCTTTCTGGAACTCCATTTTTATCCTGTCACTCCTCCGCTTAAGATCCTGCTGTGGCTCCCTATTGCCCAGACATTCTTTCTCAGTGCTCTAAGTCCCACACAGGGCTCTGCCGTTCTCTCCTCTCTCCTTCATTCAATAACTGCTTATGGAAGGCAGACCTCCTGTGCGCCGGCCCTGCCCCGGCACCTTCTGGCAGTGGTTGCCATTGTGCGCCAGCTACCGCTCTCCCCCACCCACCTTGGCCGGCTGCAGGCTGAGACCCTTGCTGTCCTCTGAGGACCTGCTGGGGAGGAGAGTGGAAAGTGACAAACTTTCCCCCCGCCTGCCAAAATGTCATTTGGACAGCAAGGGTGTGCCCTTCCCAGAAACCTCTCTGATTGCCTCCCTGGGCCCTGCCCCTGCCCCTTCCAGGAGCCTCACACACCCCAAGCCCTGAGCAAGTGGCTCTGTGCTGAGCTTTGCTGACATCCTTCCCAGGACCTGGCACTGAGCTGGGCTTTGCAAATGTCTCCTGTGAAATGGTGAGCACCTGCCAGTAGAAGCACATGCAGTGCAGAATTATTTTACTTACAAACCACAGTCCATGCTCAATGACTGGCACTGGCCAGTGACGGGGAGTTTCTGCACTTCCTCTAACAGGGAAGAACAGTCAGATGTTTGCATCCTGGCACCTCCTGGTGGCCAGTGAGACCCTGGTAGACAGTCTAGTCTCTTATCTATTCCGTGGGCACCCTCCACCCACCCAGACTCTTGCAGACCACCGGAGACAGGAGCTGTTTTTCAGGCACAGCCATTCCATCTCGAGAGAGCTGTGGTGATTTAACAGTTTTCAGGATGGAAAACCACAATTTCTGCCTCCCCTGGTGGGGATGTCGCCTCCCTTGGGGGCCCTGACTACCTGCTTCCCCACCACAGGACAGCGGTGCCAAAACCGAGGACATCGCCTCTGGGCACCCCTCACTGGCCAGGGGTCTCCACTGGGCACACTCTGGTGTCCACCCCCCCCCCCCCACTCCCCACCACTACCACCTGAGGCCCAATCAGTCTCATTTTTCAGGCAGGTGAGGTCGTTAGCTTTGGGCTGGACTCTTGGTGGCTGAGAAAATGCCTTAGGGGAACACAGCCTCCAGAATCGCACATCTCACTGACAAGACCCTCTCCCTGGTGCTTTCCTTGACAACTGCCCAGCAGGGAGTTGGCGGCAGAGAAGCCCCGGGACGCCCATGAGGCCTGATATGAGAGGATTAAATTAGCACCCAGCACCGTTGAAGATGCAGCTTTGCTCAGGGTTGGGTAGAGCCTGTTTGGTTATTCTAAATCCACTCTCCCTTTCTGCAAATCATCTTGTCCAGAAGAGTTTGTAATTCTCGCCAAGGGGACAACAGAAGCGTTTAAAGAGGGCAGGCGACTTGGATTGGACTGTTCCTAAGGTTCCAGCCCGCTGCCTTCTGCCCGACCCAGGCGGTATTGATTGTTTTGCCACAAATACCTTTTACAGGTGAACATTTACAGAAGGAAACCTCTGGGCTCTGCACCACTGGAGCTGTGAGCCGGGCTGACCGTGGGACTGCACATGCTGGCCCGAGTGCCTGCTGTCCCCGCTTGGCTTGCGGGCACTGCACGTCTGTGGCCTTGGCTGGTTGGCACGGCCTGGTGGTGTCAAGTGGACTGGCCCTTCTCTGCTGCTGGTGTCCTGATTCAGAGCGCTGGAGGTGCCCTCTCCTCTCCCTGGTGGATGGAAGCTTTTAGGAGATTTTTAATAAGTGCGGTGGATGCCATCTGGACTCATTAAAGCATTCAGCATGATGTGAGGGGAAGGGAGACCATTCACTCAGTCATCTATTTCTTCATTCAGAAACATTTAGTTGACCACCTGTCTCGTGTGAAGCCCAGGAAAGGAAATTTGCTAATTTTTTTTTTATACCAGTCTTATTCCAAAACCCCTTTGAGCATTCCTTCTGTTGTTTGTCATATCCCCATTTTACAGACAGGTAGCTTGAGGCCCAGAGTGAGTAGGATTTGCCTAGTGTGGCACACAGACCCGTGCGCAGAGTTGGATCCGTGTGTCCACCGCCCAGCAGCCACACGGCCTGCGGCGCCCCTGCAATGTCCCTGCGGCATGAGAACCAGCGCCACGCAGGCGGCCCGGCACACAGGAAGCAGGGCTCTCACCCCAGGCTTTCCCCCATTGGCTGGCTCTGGACACAGGAAGCAGCACTGCCCACAGAGATGCTGGGTCTGCTATTATTTGGATTTGTGAGGTCTGGCTCTGAACTCCAATGACAGATGCTTGTAGTCCCTCCCAGTTCCCTCTTGCCTTCCACTGGCGTTGGTCCTGGTGACCCTGCCTCCCTCCCTGCCACATCCCACCCTCCGCAGTGGCTCCTAGGGTCCAGGCCTGCCCTGCCCCATGTCCCTGCCCTTCCCGGGCCTCCCAAGGCTCCAGGCCTGTGGAGCCACAGGTCTTCTCCAGCACACCTTCCCCTGTTCCTTCACACCTGGTGTCCCCTCAGCCCGGCACAGCCTTCCCACTAAGGGAACACATTAGTCACAGAACACTGTTCACTGAACACATGTTTCTCCCATGTCGGCTGTGCCCCAGCGTGACAGAGGGAAGCACTGGAATTGACCCAGGGGCTCCAGGGGCTCATTGCTAAATAAGCTCGGAGCTAGAGGGGGAGCAGGCATTATCCAGGCCAAGCGAGGGGTGAGAATCAGGGAGGACTTGCCTGTGTAAAGGCCCTGAGGTGACCAGTTTGAGGCACTCTCAGACGTCCATGTAAGTTCAAGGTGGGGATGGTGGCCATCCTGCACATTGACTTAGAGCCAAATCCTGCCCTTTCCTGCCCCAGCTTCCTTCCTGAGCTGACTTTACAGTCAGAGACCTTGAGTCTGCATCCTGCTCTGTCACTACTGAGAGCTGTGTGCCCTGGACCAGTGGCTTCCCCTCATGGTGCTTCAGTTCCCTCATATGTGAAATGGGGCAGAGGCTGTGCAAATAATAGGCTTTGGGAAAATCTAGATGAGTATGTATAAGGCACCTGAAATAGTACATGGTCACTACTCAATGTGCACTGCTATTTCTTATTGTTATGATCATTATTACCCCTTTGGTTCAAAGCTGATAAGTCTTTCGGAGGCAATATTCGCTAGTGGATCAACTCACAGACTGTGCCGTTAAATTTGGGAGTCAGGTGAAGTGCCAGCTCTCTACTTGCCTGCTGTGTGACCTTGAGTGAGTCACTTAACCTCTCTGGGCTGCATTTTCCTCCTCCACAGAGTGGGAAAGCTCATTCTAAGAGAGCCTCCCAATATGTGCTTGCACACGTTGGCATAAGCACAGATCCTGTACTTGACACCCCTCTCCTGGGTTACGCCAGTGAAGCAGGGATGGAAGGGAGAGAGTAGTGGCACAGGGGATGCTGTGAACATGCTCTTGCACACCTCTGGCCAATTTAGTTTGCTCCAATGAGCATGTGTTCCTTTTGCAATTAAAACAAAGGAGGCCCAGAGAGTGGAAAGTTTAATGAAGTAAAGGTCCTGCCTGCCTCCTGGGACATCATGTGGATTCAGTGAGTCAGGATGTATATAGTGATTGGAATGGGCCTGGTCTGTGGTACATGCTAATTAGATGTTAGTTGTTATAATAATAATAATAATACAAAATAAAATAATTATTATTATTATTACTAGAACCGTTCCTTTTCAAGCAGCTCTGCAAAATCACTCACATGGGTCATGTAACCTCGGGAGAGACGGGGGTCCCCTTTCATACTAGGGGTAGGGAGTAGTAAGAATCACATTCTAGGGAGGAAGGTGAGAAGCCCCGAGGTGGTTCTAGGCAAGGTGCCAGCCCCCTTGGCAGCTCCCACGTTTTTGTCTAGTGCTGCCAGCTTTGGGGGCTCCTCTGCATTGCGTTGGGGAGAGCAGATATCTCCCTTCAGTCTCACGACTGGAATGCCCTTGAAAGTCTGAGAAGGCCTGAGGTGCAGGGAAGGGATGTCTGGGTGGAAACTGAATCAGGGCCACGCAGTGGAGTCTGTAAGTGTGACAACCAGCCCTTGTCCAGCTCTGACAGGTTCGAAGACAAGGGACAGAGCTCCCTGAGACCAAGAGGGGGGGGTTGCTCTTATGTGCCATGGAGCAGATGGCTGGGAGGCATCTCCCTTCCTGCAGACTGGGACCCCCAGCACCGGCTCAGGGAGAAGCAGGAGGATTGGGTTTTATTTTTAAGATGAAGAAGACCTTAAAAGAGTCCTGTAAGCATTTCACAGAATGGGTCTCAGTAGATGTCATTTGCATAACAAGTATCTAAATCATCAGTAATGGGGAGGAAACTGCAAATAAGGACAAGCAGAAACATTCTGGAAGCAGAGCCTTTGAGTACCTATTTCAAGTCTATGACAACGCCCACCCATGGGTTTGGGGTTCTTGAAAGAGGAGGGGGAAGGGAACAGCCTTGGGTGTGATGGGGGGTTGGGGTTGATCCAAGCCTCATATGTTTCTTTCTCTTTCTCTTTTTTTTTTTTTGCCTCATATGTTTTTGAGTGGCACTTTTTAAGAAAAAGAACGCAGAAATATTTGTCAGCTCTAAGGAGGGGCCATACAAGTGAGGGTCCTATGGTTTCAGTCCCTGTGGCTCCCCAGGAAACCTGCCTCTGGTGGTGAGTCAAACCCAGGGTTGTAGTAGGAACTTTGTCCATATGGCTGCTGTGCCCCAACAGCCTGTGTGACCTTGACCCGACCATCTTCCCTGCATGGATCCCATGAGATGCATTTGAAGTCCCTGTTCATGCTCAAGAAAGAGACAGCAACAACACTGAGGATTTCCTCCTTGGGGAGAGATAAATGGCACAAGGCTTTTTAAAGACTCCAAATAGGCTGCTGTACCATATTTAAATGCTGTTTTGATTCATGCACCCATTAAGCTACTTTATAGCTGACTAATGCGTCTCTTATTTTTATTCTTGTTTCAAAGCTAATTGCGTATCATACAAAGATGCCAATAATGTGGTAAAACCTCCTATTCAACTAAAGCAGACCTCCTCTCCGTTGACTGCAAGTCCTCCCCACCCCCCACTATGATCCACTCTACTCTGGCCTGAACTATGAGTGTGATGTGTGCGTGCGTGCACACTCTTGGTGTTTCTCCTTCTGCAGTCCTCTTCCCTCCATAGTTTATGCTGAATACACTGACATGCACAAGTATCAGTGCTCAGGGTAGTGTGTTGCTATGATGGCTTTGGTTGTAGCTCCGCTATAGCCCACTCCCATCCAAATCAAATGAGCATCAGGTCTGGTTTGACTCAGGGGCTCAAATTACGTTATCAGGAGTCACCTTAGCTCTGCTTTCCATGTCAGTCTCTGGTCGGTTTCCTGCATGTAGTAGGCCTGACAGCTGCCCAAGGGAAGAGAGCTTCTCACTCACAAAAGTTCTGTTGCAAGTCCAGGAATGGGTTTGCTTGGGCCCAAGGGGTCACATGTCCAGCCTTGAATGGGTTACTAAAACAAAGGGATGAAATCCACTGATTGGCAAGATCTGGGTTATGTGCTCACCTTTTGATTTTGATATTATAGAGAGTCAACATCTCCCCAAATCATATAGACTAGAAAAGGCTGAGGGGCAAGGTCTTCAAAGGAAAAAAAAGATATTATTGGCATAAGATGAGGAAATAGGGGCAGGAAAAATAGTCACAGATATCTACTGCCCCATCCAGGGATCTGAAGGGATAAGTTCACCCCACAACTGGTGGAAAACCTAAATCAAAACCCCTAAGAACCACACATAACACCAGGTGTCATGGAACCTGGAACTGAGAACCAAATGGAGGCAAGAGAGTAAAACCAAGCAAAGGCTTCCCTGCTGGGGCTGCTGGCCTGGGGGCCTGGGGGATGGACAGAGGCACAGGTGCCTAGGCACTATGTCAGGAACCCAGACACTGGTAGGAAAAAGCAGGCAGGAAGGCATAAGGATGAGAGCCTCTCAAGAAATTCTCCTGAGTGTCTATTAGAAATGTAACATCTTGAGCCCCACTCCAGACCTCTTACATGGGAATCTGAATTTTGACCCGATCCCCAGTTGATTCACGTGCACTGCTGGCCTATATTAGACTCATCTTGTATCTCTTAGCCCTCACATGCAGGGGTGGTAGGACCTATGTGAGGTCTTTATTTCAGACTTCCTGGAAGACAGTGTGGTCATGTGTATGAAGGAACCCTAAAAATTTTCATGCTGTTTGAGGGAGCCAGTATTTCTACTTCTGAGACTGTTGTTAACAAAATCACAAGAGGCAGAGACAAAAAAAATACTATGCAGTATAATATAGTGCATATAAAAAATACTATACACTATAAATAATACTGTGGTATTATTTATACTCAGAAACTACTACATATTCACAAATAGGAAAGGGCAAAGTCAAGTATGACACATTAAATATTGACCATTATGTTACCATTTGAAATATTGCTTTAAAAGAAATTTTCAAGGAATATAGTGATAAACCAGACAGACAGTGCCTGGCCTCTTGGAACCAACATTCTACTGGGGAAAACAGATGATAAGTAAATGGACAAATGAAAGAATTTCAGACTGTGATGAGTACACTGAAGGAAGAATGGGATAATGTGGTAGAGAGTCCTGGGTGGGTTTGGAGGGCTATTTAAATAGGGCCATCAGGGAAAGCTTGCCCCAGGAGCTGAGATTTAAAGTGAAATCTAAAAGATGAGAGGGAGCCAGCAAAATAAACATGTTGGAAAAGATCTTCCAGGAAGAAGGAATAGGAATCACCAGGGTGCTGGAGCTGGGGAGCTTGGCTGTCTGAGGGATATAATGGAAGATGTGCAGCTGGAGTGGGGTAAGCCAGGAGGAAGCTGGATGCTGAGGAAGCTGGAGGAGGGAGCAGCCCCAAACTCTTCTGGCCTCATAGGCTGGGGATGGAGTGTGTCTTTTGTTCTTAGAGCATAGTGTTATGACAGTATATAGAGAAGCGAAGTGATATCAGTAAGACAGCAGAATAGTAGGTCCTGGCCCTTATCTCCACAATAGAAACACTGATTTGGTGATCATCTGCAGACAAAAATGGCTTTGTGAGAGCTCTGGAGTTCAGTTGAAGACACTGGGACCCTAGTGGACCACAAAATCCAAGATCAACCATATTGAAAAGGGAAAAAAATGTCTTTGCTTGTACCACCCCTCCCTAAGACCAACAAAACTCAGAGCCAGGAGAGATTCCCCCAGCCCATGACTTCTCCCACAGGAAAAAATAATAAATGAGGGTCCAGCTTCATGGCCTTTGAGGGCAATATCCAAAAGCCCTGCTTATCTTGACACACCACAACATTGAGGAAATTGGTATGGTTGAATCATCTGAGAGCAGCTAAGAACAAGGAACAGGGTAGAGGCTCATGGCAATTAGTTATGTATATATCCCCAAACCACAGTCCCTCACAGATAGTGCTCCACATACTCCCACAAGTGGCATGCAGATCTCAACAGCCAGGGAGGATCTCAGCAACCAACTTTACTCTACAGGATTGAGAGAAGGTGCACAACTCCAAGACTGCTCCCTGAGGAGGGAGGAAGTGGAACTTGTACCCTTTGTCCTGGCATATTGATGCACTACTCTATGGAAAGGGGGTGGATGACTCTTGGCACTCAACATGGCTGTGTAGGGTAGGGAAAGGCATAAAATCCTAAGACATAACTTTCAGAAGGGAGGGAAGGAAATATAATTTGCATATCAGGGCACTGCCCTAGGGAAAAGGAACAGGTAACTCTGTACCTGGCATGGCTCTGTGCAATTGAGAAAAGACACAAAATCCTAAGATTACTTCCCTGCGATGGATTGGAGTGGACATATCCATAGAAAAGAGTTGAGAGATCTCTAGAATCTCTAGACAGGCTGACTAGTGAAGGTCTTTTCCTCTCAGAGCCAGGCCAGAAACCCTGGAAGGAACGACTACTTCTTCAAATTTGCGGACACCAACACAGGCTATAAGGATCACAAATAATCAGGGAAACATGACATCAACAAAGGAAGAAAACAAGGTTCCAGTAACTGTAACTGACTCCAAAGAAAGGAAATCTAGGGGCAACTGAGTGGCTCAGTTGGTTAAGCCTTCAGCTCAGGTCATAATCTCAGGATCCTGGGATTAAATCAGGCTCCCTGCTCAGCAGGGAGTCTGCTTTTCCTTCTGCCATTCCTCCCTCCTGATGTGCACACGCTCTCTCTTTCTCTCTCTCTCCCTCCCTCCCTCCCTCCCTCCCTCCCTTCCTCCCTCCCTCTCTCAAAGAAATAAATAAAATATTTTTTTAAAAGGAAATGGAGATCCATAGGTTGCCTTAGAAATCATGATCTTAAAGAAGCTCATTGCACTATGAGAGAATACAGACAACTAAAAAAGCAGAGAAACAATCAATATCAAAATGAGTTCAACAAAGAGAAACAAAAAAGAGCCCAAACACAAATTCTGGAGCCCATACAATGCCTGAACTGAAAAATTCAGCAGAGAGCCTTAGTAGTAGACTTGATCAAGCAGAATAAAGAATCATTGAACTTGAAGACAGGATATTTGAAATTGTCTACTTAGAGAAGCAAATGAAAGATAAACAAAAAAGAGTTAACAAAGCCTATGGGACTTATGGGAAACCGCCAAAAAAACCAATTTAACATAATGGGAGTTCCAGAAGGAGAAGAGAAAGTGAAGGGGGCAGAAAGCTTATTTAAACAAATAACAGCTGAAAACTGCCCAAATCTATTGAGAGTAATGGATATCCAGATTCATGAAGTCCAAAAGATACAAAGTAGGTTGAATCTAAGAAGGTCTATACTGAAGCATATTAAAATTGTCAAAAGTCAAAGAGAAAATTTTGAAAACAGCAAGAGAAAAGCAACTTGTTATAAATAAGAGAACTCCATTAAGATTTTCAACAAAATTTTTAGCAGGAAACTTGATGGCTAGCAGAGAGTGGAATAATATATTAAAAATGCTGAAAGAAAAAATCCACCAACCAAGAATACTGTACCTGGCAAAACTATCCTTTAAAAATGGAGGAGAGGTCCCAAACAAACAAAAATTGAGGGAATTTGTTAGCACTAGACCTGTCTTATAAAAAGCATTAAGGGGAGTTTGTCAACTTGAAATGAAAGGACACTAAGCAGCAACACAAAATATATGAAAATATAGATCTTACTGGTACAGGTGAATAAATAGACAAAGAACAATACGATACTGTAATGACTGTACATAAATCACTTTTAACCCAAGTATAAAAGTTAAAAGAAAAGAGTATTAAGGATAACTATAACTACAGAAGTTTGTTAATGGGTGCACAATATAAAATATACAAATTGTGACTTCAATAATATAAAATGTTGAGCGGGATAAAAGTGTCGAGTTTTTGTATGTGATTGAAATTAAGTTGTCATCAACTTAAATGGAGTGTTATAACTATAAGATGTTTTATGTAAGCCTCATGGTAGCCACAAAGAAATACTTAAAGAAGATACACAAAAGAAAAAAGAGAAAGGAACCGAAGTATTAATACAAACAAATCCTCAAATCTCTAAGGTAGATAGCAAAAGAGTAAGAGAGGAGCAAAAGAACTACAAAAACAGAAAATGATTAACAAAATGCCAAAAGTAAGTCCTTACCTATCAGTTATTAAGTGTAAGTTTAAGTGGATTAAACTCTCCAGTCAAAAGGCATAGAAAGACTGACTAGATAAAAAATATAGGTTCCAACTATATGTTGTGTACAAGAGACTCACTTTAGCTTTAAGGACACACAGGGGCTGAAAGTGAAGGGCTAGGAAAGAGATACTCAATGGTAATCAGAAGAGAGCAGGGGGGTCTATACTTTATGAGATAAAATAGACAAAGTGAAGAACTGCTATAAGAGATAGAGAAGGTCATTATATAATAATAACAGAATTAGTTCAAGAGAAAGATGTAACAATTATATATGCACCCAACATCAGAGTTCCTAAACATATAAAGCAAACATTGACAGATCTGAAGGGAGAAATAGATAGGCATACAATAATCTTGGGAGACTTCAATACTCAACTTTCAGTAATGGACAGAAAATCCAAACAGAAGATCAATAAGGAAATCACAGATTTGAACAACACTATAAACCATATGTACCTAACAGACATATATAGGACACCCAACAGCAGAAGAACACACCTTCTCCTCAAGCATATACAGAAAATTCTCCAGGATAAATCACATGATAAGTCACAAAACAAGTCTTAACAAATTTAACAAAATGAAAATCATCCCAGGTATCTTTTCTGATCGCCAATGGAATGAAACTAGAAATCAGTGACAGAGGAAAAAGGGAAAATTCACAAATACATGTAAGTTAAACAACATATTCTTGAATAACCATTGGATCAAAGAAGAAACTAAAAGGGAAATTAGAAGATATTTCAGGACAAATGAAAATGAAAATACAGCATCCCAAAACTACAGGCTGACTTTGACTATATAAAAGGATAGAGAACAAAGCCTTGAGATAAACATGCAAAAATATTATAGCCATTACCTCCAGGTGGTGGAATTACAGCTGATTTTTTCTTTTTCTTATGCTTTACTATATTTCCTTCATGTGAGAAAAAACAATAGAGGTGATTTCAGAATTTGAATTTGGACCAGTCACAGTGATTAGTTGCAGACAACAGAATCCACTCTTTCTAGTTTGAGCAGAGTGGGATTTATTCCTGAGATGGAGATTCCAGGACTACCAGGGGAATAAGCACCATGGTGCTAATGTACCATGACCAGGGACAACATAGTCTGGGTAATCACCTAACCCTGCCTGAGACTGTTGCCATGGAAACACCACTGCCTGTGATGCTCAGGCCCAGACACTAGAGCTTGCTGCTGCTGTGGGAGAACCAGACCTTTCCATTCCCTGCCAACCAGGCATCCCGTATCCACTACTCCTATAGCTCACTTCCACCTTCCACCCTTGGGCAGGCATCTGTCCAGAGCAGCTGAGACCACCTGCAGAACCCTAGCTGCAAGGGTGTGTGGGAAATGTCGATTTCAGCTTTTCCAGAGACTAACTAATGTACAGCAAGGAATGGAAGGAGGGGATTGGTATGCATGTTTAATGAATCAGTCTTCAAGTTCCACTGAGAATCAAAACAAAAGCCACAAAAATGGTCATGCCCTTGACCTTCTGAAACCCACATGAAGGCTCAATCATGCAATTGTGTTGTCATAAGGACAGCAGAAGGCTTTCTCTTAGTCCAGAGAGCACTGGTCACTAGAGGTCCTAGCCATAGCCTCCTCAGCACACACTGGCCTGACTTCTCACTGCAAGCACCTCACTGCCTGGGGCCTTGCCTTGCTGCTAGAGATCCCTTGGCCACTTGTGCAGCAGGCTGAAGTGTGGAGACTTAGCAGCCCTGGGAGACTTCAGCCAGTACCCCGGCTGCTTTGCCTCTTGGCTGGGAGGGCCTTGCATTGGCCCCCAGGGGTTCCTGGTGGACCGGGTTACTATTGTCCACAATGGTGGGCTCCCACAGTGGTGGGCTCCTACATGGTGAGTGGCTTGATAACAGCCATGACTAGCTGCTTTCTCTTCCTTTTCTCACTTCCCTACCCCTTGCCTTCACCTCCCAAATAAACTCCATGCACCAGAATCCTTATCTCCAGGCAAACTAAGGCATTGTGGCCTAAGCATGCGCAAATGTAGAGCCTCCTGCTGGCTGCCGGTTTTGGTTTAACAGGTGTGAGGCTGCATCTGTGACCTTGCATCTGTTCATGCCAATCTGGAAAGTCATCCTGTTCCTGGTTCTCACCCTCTTTGGCAGGGAACCAGAGGGCTCCAGTATGCTCCCAGCCACCTGCTACCTCACCCACACTGACGCCATGACCATGCATGCACAGACAGGCATCATCCTCCCCAGAGTTCTCCCCAGCCCCTCTCTGCCCCTTCTCCCTATATCATTTATTACTCCTGCCCTAAGACCATGATGATGTGCCATGAGGTTCAAATAGGAACCTGGGGTTCTAAATGTGCCATCCTTGGTTTAAGAGATAATTGCTGTGTGCTGCTGTTAGTGTGTGAGTTTGCAGCCAGCTCCATCACAGGTTCACACAACAAACATCCCGCCACCTCCCGCAGCCTGGTGGGTACCAGGCCCTGTGCTAGGCTCTGGGACATGAGGATGCATCATCTACTAGATAATCATCTTTCCCTCCTGCACATCAGTTCTGCCCACAAGCAACTGCCCAGCAGCCTAGTGGCAGGGAGTGTGCATTCTCAAATTTCACCTTCAGTCACGTGGTGAGAAAAGCAGCTTATTAGTCAACCACTTTGTGTCATGCATGCGCCTTGTCTCCTTACAGCATTCTTGGGGGCTGTTATCATCCCCAATCCATAGATGAAGAAACTGAGACTCAGAGTTTGAGTGACATTCTGAGGTCACTTGACAACTGTAAGGGGCGGTGCTGGGGCCAGGACCGGGAAGGTCTGGCTCAGGATCTGTTCTCACTCCCTGGTACGTCCTGTCTTCTCGGACAAAGGACATTCCAGAACGATGGGCTCCTGTGTCCCTGCAACTCAGCCATTTACCCAGGAGCTTCTATATCATCTTAGCACTGGAGACTCTGCAGTGAACCTAGCAAGTCCTTGGTCCTCATGGAGCTTCCCCTTATTGAGGAAGACAGACACAGTAAAGAGGCTCGATTCAAATGGAACTGAGTGAAGGCTACCCAGCCAGGTGATGTGAGGGAGGAGGGTCTTTATTATGTGTAACAAATGACCCCCAACACTTAGCAGCTTACAGAGGCAACCATTTCTTGTCTTGGCATATGTGGGTCAGGAGCCCAGGAGCAGCGCAGCTGGGTGGTTCTGACTCAGGGGCTCTGAGATTGCCAGCCAGGCATTGGCTGGGGCTGCACAGGCGAGGGGCTGGGAAATGTACCCGTAAGCTCACTCGTGCGGCTGGTGGCAGACGCATCAGGTCCTCACCAAGTGGGTCTCTCCACAGCTGCTCACAGGACCGGGCAGCTGGCTTCCCCCAAGGTGAGAGGTCGAGATGGAGATTAAGAGTGAGACACACACACAGATGCACATGCACACACGTGCACCTGCACACACACGCATGTGCACATGTACTCATACCCATGCACATGTGCACGTACTTGCGCGCGCGCACACACACACACACACACACACACACACACTGCTTGCTTTCTTCTCTATCATGGCTCTGATAAAATGAAAAACTAGGCTAGGGAAGCCTAGCCGAGTTTGCAGAAGGCGGCCAAAACAAAACAAGCGCCTCTCCTGCTGCTCCCAGGGATAGCCTGCGCTCACTCTTCTGTGGCTTGCTTTGTGCTTCAGGCTCCCTGAGGACGAATCTGGAGAGTCTTCCAGCTAGCAGAGGGCTCATCTGCACCTTGTTGCATTCCCTGGTCAGGGAAGCATCACACATTTCTGTTGGCTATTCTGGTCTTCCCTCACCTGCCAGCAAAGGGAGCAGTGGTCTGTGTTGCAATGTACTAATGTCCACTTAGAATTGCTGGGCAGGGAGTCCACAGTCCTTCTAGAACAAGGGGTTTACATTCAAGCATTTGGAACATATTGGCTGGGAAATATGTGCTTTTCATTTTATTTGTTACCAGCAAGTGCCGAAGGGAGATTGGGCTACCAGGGGAGCCCACCTGTGACAACAGGTTTGGAGGTTTGTGGAACAAAGTAAGGACTCTGTCCCCACTTTTAAAATAATAGATCACTCTGTTGAACAGTTGTTCATGTTTTCCATTTTAAAATGGTGACGTATACGCACAGAGGACATATAGAATGTGTATACTCATACATATGTACGTGTGTGTACAGTTTAAAGATTCATTAGGGGGCTACTTGGTGGCTCAGTGGTTGAGAGTCTGCCTTCAGCCCAGGGCATGATCCCAAGATCCTGGGATCAGTCCCACATCAGGTTCCCTGCAGGGAGCCTGCTTCTCCCTCTGCCTGTGTCTCTGCCTCTCTCTGTGTGTCTCTCAAGAATAAATAAAATCTTAAAAAAAAAAAAAAAAAAGGTTCAGTAGGGCGTAGGCACCTGTATTCACTACCCAAGTCCAGCAGCCTGGAAACCATTTAATGTTCGTCTGACAGCAACTCCTCTCTGGGGTGTGACTGTTGCCTTGACTTTTGTGACAGTTGTGTCCCTGCTTGGCTTCATGGTGAGATGCTGAGTTTTGCCTGTTTTGCTTTAGTCAGGTGCATTGTGACATATGCCTTCTTTGGCCGCCTAGGCCACTCACTCTGCTGCTGGGGACAGCTGGCGCTGGTGTGTTCCCCTGGCTGCTTGGTATCCCTTTTTTTGTGTGGATGGGCCACATTCATCCATTTTCCTGCTGTGACACACAGGCCCAGTCCAGCTCTGGGAGCACCCCACCCAAGGGCTCTGTCGTGTGTTTCACTGGTGTTTGTACCTGGCAGTGGGTCAGGGCATGCTCTTCCCTTCCTGGGTAACACCATCTTTTCCATAATGGAGCACTTACATGTGCCAGGCTGTGGGCTGTGATGAGCTGGGGAAGTGGGGAGTAGTATTACTTTGAACCATTATCCAAAGAAATCTAAGCTGCAGACTGGCACCTGCTCTGGGGGAGGGGCAAGCTGCCTGAAAGGCCCGAACAGGAGGGAAGCCTAGCCGAGTTTGCAGAAGGTGGCCAGAGATGCCCCTGAGTAAGGGACACAGTGGCGGAAAGTGACCAATGGTCAGGGGGGTGTAGGCAGGAGGAAGAGTGTGTGCAAAGGCCCTGAGGCCAGAGAGGGTGAAGCTCCAGCTGCCATGGCACCATGTGCCTCAGACTGGAAAGCTTGCATGATGGACGTTGATTTTCTCACAGTTCTGGAGGCCAGCAGGCCCAGGCCGACGTCTGGCAGGGCTGGTTTCTGCTGAGGCCTCTCTTCCTGGCTTGCAGCAGGCCACCTTCTCATGGTGCCATCATGGGGTGGAGAGCGAGTGAGCTTGGGTATCTCTTCCTCTTCTGGTCAGATCAGGGCCCCACCACTTCCCACCTCTCCTCACAGGCCCCTCTCCGAGCACAGCCACACTCAGTGGGGGGTGGGGGCGTGGGGGGTTGGAGGGCTGCAGCTATAACATATGAATGTGGGGGACATAAAGATTCAATCCATAGCAGGGGTGAGGGAGATTTGAAGGACTAGAACATTCCTGGTGCAAGAGGTAAAGCAGCATTTGAGTTTCCACAAACCCTCCCCAAACTTAATGATCTGCAACAGCGAACTTCATTTCTTTCCTCAGGAGTTCATAGTTTGGGCAGGACTTGGGGGTGCAGCTCCTCTGGGCTGGGTGTATATCAGATGAGGCTTTGCTACTGTGGCTGACAGCTGGGGGCTCTGCTGGGGCTGGTGGCTGGGAGCCCCCTCCTCCTCCTCCTCCCCCTCCTCCTCCTTCCTCTCTTCCTCTTCCTCCTTCTTCTCCTCCTCCCCCTCCTTCCCCTCCCCCCTCCTTTTCCTTCCTCTCCTCCTCCTCTTCTGTGTGGCAGCATGGGCTTCCTCTAAGCATGGCAGTTGGTTTCTAAGAGCAAGAAAGCCTTTGCCAGTCCTTCAAAGGTTAGGGCTGAAGATGGCAGGGTGCTACTTCTGCCATCAGGAAGTCACAGAATCCAGGTACAGCCACTGGCCACTCACATCACAGACCTTGTCTTTTTGTTTTTTTAATAAAAATGGTATATATTTAAGGTGAACCATGTGTTTCATTGTACATATATATAGTAAAACAATTACTACAGGCAAGCTAATTAACGTGTTTCTCTCCTCACATAATCGTCTTTGTTTTTTATGGTGCTAGCACCTGAAATCTATTCTTGGCAAATTTCTAGTACACCACACAGCGTTATTAACTGTAGTCACCATGATGTACATTAGATCTCCAGACTTGCTCATCCTACAAAATCTGCAAACTTATACCCTCTGACCAACATCTGCCCATTTCTGCACACCTACTCCCCTCACCTCCCCACCCCTGATGAGCACACAGACCTATCTTCTCTCAGCCGTGTGCTGTATAAATGCTGCCACCACTTGGGTTTGGCATCACTTCCTAGGCCACATATCCTCTTGCCCTTGGAGCACATGCTGGTCCGCTCTTTCCTCAAGGCAGCACAACCCCAAATAGTGAGGATACAGGGCTAGGGCACATCAAAGCTGTGAGAGTTCCAGCCAGTTGTCCCAAATGCCACCGTCTGGAGCTGGTGCGTTGGTGGCCAGCACACTGGGGCTTCATGACTGGAGCTGTGTGTGTGAGTGTGTGTGTTTGTGTGAGTGTGTGTGTGTGTGTGTGTGTTCCTAGAGTGAAGTCCAGGGCTTTGGATCAGATTCTCTGATGTGTCTCTCACCCAGAGAAGGGTGCCAAGATCATGACAACAGACTTGATTTGAATCCATTTCTGTAGCATGGATGTGAGAGGTGGTAGTTGACCTGGCCTCTCCGAACCCACCTCAGAGAAGCCACAGTTTATCACTGGCCCCAGTCACCACCTGCCACCTAGCAGGAGTCTGGGACCACAGTCACCCAATTCACTTACTCTTCTGTTTTATTTCTTCAAATTATGGAAAACTTCAAACATGAACAAAAGTAGGCAAAACAGTGTAAGATCCCCCCACACCCCATATACCCAAAGTCAACAATTATCAGCTCACTGCTAATCTTATCTATTCCCCTACCTTCTCCATTTCATATTATATTTTTCCAACTTTTTAATAAAACAGCACATAATACTGAAAGTGCTCATGTCCTAAGTGTGTGGCAAGGTGGGTGTTCACACCTGGGCCCCCAGTAGAGTTTTTGGTACCCAATTCCAACATGTGTGCAGAGGGGGTGAGTTCCCACACCACTGAGCCATTCTCCAACACCAGCCGTGTGTCCTACAATTGAACTCAATTCTGACGCTCTCTACCTGGAGATAGCCTCAGATCCCACAGGTCAAGTGCTCAGTCCTACAAGGCTGCCCACCTCCCCCCACCAACACACTTCAGACACCAGTCGCAAGCTTAGCTTGTTACCTGTGCTCCTGACCAACTGGCTATAAATCAGAGGTTCCTGTGACTTCCCCTTGGGTTCAATTAATTTGTTGGAGTGGCTCACAGAACTCAGGAAACCAGTTTACTCATTAAAATACTGGCTTATTCTGAAAGGATATAACTCAGGAACAGCCAAGTAGGAGCGATGCACAGGGCAAGGGGCACAGAGCTTCCATACCCTCTGGGAGTGCCACTCTCCCTGAATCTCTGTGTTCACGAACTGGAAGCTCTATGAACTTCCTTCATAGAGTTTTTATGGAGGCTTCATTACATAGACCTGATTGATTAAATCATGGGCTGTTGGTGATTGATTCAGCCTCCAGCCTTTTCTTCCCTCCCTGAAGGTCAAGGGGAGGAGCTGAAAGTTCCAACCCTTTATTCCAGGTTGTTTCCCCTGGCAACCAGCCCCCATCCTTACCTGCTTTTCAAAGTCTCTTCATTCACCTGAACCTAGTTATGGTAGAAACAAGACACTCATTTCACTGTAAATGGCTCTTGAATGATTTCAGGCACTGAGGACAAGAGACCAAATATTAGAACAAAAGATGTTCCCATTGCTGTCATTGCTTGGGAAATTCCAACGGTTTGGGGGTGCCTGGGAGGCTCAGTTGGTTGAGCATCTGACTTTTGATTTCAGCTCAGGTTATGATCTCAGGGTCATGGGCTCAAGCCCCACAGCAGGCTCCATGCTCAGCAGGCAATCTGAGTGAGTCTCTTTCCCCTCTCTCTCAAATAAATAAATCTTTTTAAGAAAGAAAGGAAGAGAAAAAGAGAAAGAAGATTCTAAGAGTTTGGGGTGCTCTGAGCCAGGAACTGTGGACAAAGGCCAAGTATATATGAGAAAAAAACATTTTGGTAATTTTGCACCTGGGTAACCAGGGCCTGGATCAGGAGGCAAACAGCTGCAAGCAGGTGCATGAACAGCACCTGCAAGCCCCCAGGTGCTTCGGTCACTCGTCCAAGGAACCTCCATCCTGACCTCCAACAGGACAGATGGGGTCTGGTTTGCCTGTGTATTTACACAGCCCCTGGGGGGCCTCAGTCCATCTCCCACACAGGGAGGACCATGCTGGGCCTGCCAGGTTGCTGTGAAATCAGTAGCATGGGTCAGGTCCCAGCCCTGGGCTTGGCACCTTGTAAGGACTGAGTAAGGGATGTCTCTCATCATCATCCTCATCATTGGCCTTATTTCTGCTTCTGCACTGGCTGAGCCGGGCAGTGGCCCGGGGTTAGAGCTGGAGACATCTCTAGAGACAGCAGTTAGAGCTGGAGACAGCTGGAACCTTCCAGACAGCCGACAACTGCTGGTGTTTAAGATCCTTTATGGCATCCTGGAGAAACTTCTCTGCACCAGGTCATCAGTTAGCTTGAAAGACAACGTGGTTACATAAAATCTGTAACAGACACAACAGACATAGGGAAAGGGCATGGGGTGTTCTTCTAAGATCAGCAAGGCTGGCCCCGTGGGAGAAGCCACTGGGCTTCTGTGCTGATGGGGCCATGTCTCTAGTCTGTAAAATTACTGAAAAAGGCAATTTGAAAAAAAAAAAAAAAAGATGATTTTGGGTTAAAGTGTGTTTTTATTTCTGTAGCTCACTGGCAGTAAAATCCAATTTGGGACGTCCAGGGATTAGATTCCCGAATGCTTGCTCTTAGCCCTTTGCTCCTTCAGACCCTGGGAGCCTAGCGGTGGTTTTAAGCCCTTAGCCGGGAGCATTTTAATCCCCAAGTCCCTTTCCTTCGGTTTACAGAGCGCGAAGTCACCGCTGTCAGTGGATGCCGTGTATGGTGTATTTCAGCCTCTGTGAAAGTTCAAGTGTGCACGATACGATCTAATTGTCCAGTTCCTTGACATTCAGGCTTGTCTCCTTTGTAAAGTGGTGTAATTGATTTCTGGGTACTTGAAAATAGAGCTGGTAGTGGGGATATATGCTGGAAATACCAAGTAGAGGATGCAGTGAGGCCACTACACCATCCGCACTCACTTATTCCTCCCACCACTGCCCCTCGGGGACCAGGGCCCAGAGTTCTGGAACCACAGGCTGCCCTCCAGGGTTGGAAAATGAGCCTAAAGCTTCCAGGAGGAGGTGGCTTTCAGGGCCGAGTTCCAGGTCAAAAGCCCAGCAGTGTGACCCCCTGGGGGCTGGGCATGAGGCTAGAGAAGGGATCCCAGGGTAGCTGGGGACCTCACGGGTCCCCACATCTAGCATCCTCCTGCGGATCTCCCAGAGTGGGCTGTACTTGCATTGCATGCTAAAAGTGTGTTCTCTCTCTTTGCAGGTCTGAAGGAGAAAGCTCCCGGAGTGTCAGGTATGTGTGTCATCAGCCTCCCCTTGTGCCTCTGGTCCTGGGAGCGGGGGCTTCAATGAAACCATGTGCTTCGATTTCTCTCTGAGGAGGTCTCACCAGGTCAGAGCCCTTCTCCCTTGCCGCCCCTGGCCCTGGCCTGCCACCCCAGGACCTTGGCCATGCTCTGTCTGCTGGCTCGTTGTCCTCAAGCAAGAGTGTTGCTTTACTGTGCAGGCTTTCCTGATTCTAGAGTGACCTTCATGGGGGTCACCCGGCTTGGTGGTTGTTCTGTCCCCTTCAGGGCTGTGGTAGTATCCGATTTACCTAGACTGTGACATATCTAAGACCAGAAGCTTCTCTGCTCAGACAGCACCTGAGACTAGACTGAGCCAGATGGGGCAAGTCTTTGGGATGTTTGGTGGAGGTGCAGGCTCCTACCAGCTTTGACCAAGGCAGTGTGTCTCCATGGTGCATGGAGCAGATGCTGCTTGCAATTGAGACCCTGCCTCTCCCCACCCCTACTAGTGGAGGGTCAGGGGTTGGCATGGAGTGAGGTCACAGCTGGGGATACTGACTGACTGGATCAAGGAGAGGGCTTAGTAGGAACCAGAACCCCAGGGTGCTAGCCTCTCAGCCCCAAGGGCTGGGGCCAGGCAGTTCTCAAAGCCTGAGTTGGGGGATCAAGAAGACCATGAGGGATAAGAGACAATGGGCTGGTGATGAGTGTGGAAGAAGGGGGAAGAAGCCAGAAGGCCTTTAAGAGCCACAAGGATGGCCAGGCCCATTGGCAGCAGATAGGATTTCAGATTTCTGGATGGTTTGAAACACACTGTGACCAGGCTGGGGAGACAAGATGCTCATCCTGGGCCTGGATGGAGCTGGGAGTTTCAGGCTTGGGTGGGGTTCTATAGGCAGCCCAGGGAGAGAGAAATGCAGATGGATGATGGTGGCTGCATCCCCGGGAGGCTCCCAGAAGCAGCATGGGGAGCCCCCATTCTGTACCCATCACTTGGCTTTGGCTTAACCCAGGAGGCATGGATGGTGGTCCTAAGCCAGGGAGGCAGAGGGCAGTGGGAGGGCTGGGCCTAAAGACCCTCACTGGGGCAGGGTCCCAGCAGGAAGCAGAGGCACACTCAGGGTGGGGGGATGCTGAATAGTGTCATACAAGGGCTGCCAATGGGGTGAGGGCTGCACTGAGAGACAGAGGATGGCCAAGACCAGGAGATGCTGGGAAGGGGCAGCTGGGCATTCTGGAACGATAGCCCACTCTGAATATGTGCAGCTGTGCCAGCCAAGGGAGGGTGCCCTCAGTGGGCTGATGGGGAAGAGGCCCCAGGTATGCTGCTTTTGTGAGCAAAGCAAGGGGCAGGACTTTTCTTACATTTTGGGTAAGAAAAGTCAGATATAAGAACATGGTTTCTTGCTTATAACGTTTGCATAAGTAAACGAAGGCAGGAGATGCAAGCAGTACTCAGAATGGTCCCTTGGCAGGTAGGGAGCAGGGCAGGCAGGGACAGGATGGCTGTGAGCCTCCTCAAAGCGTGTGCTGTGCTGTTGCTTGAGCTTGGAACCACACAAATGTATTACCTATCCAGAACATTTGTTAAAAATAAAGAGCCGTCTGAGGAGAGGTTGGGTTGCCGAGAGGTAGTGAGCATCCCATCACCGGGGTATGCACTGACATTGGAAGGGGACTCGTGGAGAATAGGAAGGAGAAGCCCCTCAGCACCACTCTTCATTGCCTCTCGCTGCTCTGGGATCTGAGCTCCCCCCTCTGTTTGATACACTCACCCAGAAGGTGTTAATGACACTTCACGAGATATCCTGAGACCAGTGGGCTTTCACTATACGTTCAGCCAAGTTCCTGATTGAATGGGTGCTGGGAGACGTGTGTGCAGTGGGCGTTTGGCCCTAAAGAGAGCTGAAGTGCCCTGTCCACCCCCTCCCGCCCCCTCAGGGCTGTGTGGTGGGCTGTCAGGAACCTGATTTGGGGGGCATCTGGGTGGCTCAGTGGTTGAACATCTGCCTTTGACTCAGGGTGTGATCCCGGGGTCCTGGGATCAAGTTCTGCATCGGGCTCCCCACAGGGAACCTGCATCTCCCTCTGCCTATGTCTCTGTCTCTCTCTGTGTGTCTCTCATGAGTAAGTAAATAAAATCTTTAAAAAAAAAAAAAAAAAAAAAAGGAACCTGATTTTGCAGGGCAGTTATTGGAACAGAGCCCTGAAGTAGGAATATGATTCTCTGCTCTGGGGAAGGGTGGGAAAGACATTTCAGTGGGGAGGAACAGCATGTGCAAGGACCTACGTGGTGAGAATAAGGAATGGCTTGGGAATGGGAGGAGGGACTGTATGCAAATTGAAACATATGTTCACAGCTCGAGCCAAATGGTTCTCAGCAGGACACTTGGAGATGAGGAGCCGGGCAAGGAGGAGAACTGATAGGAGTCCAAGCAGAGGAAGCTGCATCTAAGTTTCTCTAAGGCTCAAGAACCCAACCCCGTAGAGACTTCTACTCTGCTGTGTAAACTCTTGGGAACAGGCCCAGAGACCTTTAGGACTCGTGGTAGAAGCCACTGCGAGGACTTTGAGATGCTGTTGTCAGGCCTTGATGGCATTTCTGTCCCAGGCCAGGCATGTGTTTTGTCCCCGGGGAGCTGTCACCACAGGGGTCAGGTCTCTGACATATGTCACACCCTCTGCTCAGCTCACTAGCACAGGGTGGACACAGGGGCACAGGACAGGAAGCAAACCCATGGACAGTTCAGATCTGACCCACTCTCCATGTTTCAGCACTCCCCACAGACAGCTGCAAAATTTGTTTCCCAGGGAAAAGTGACCCTGATGTCCCCTCCTAAGGGGCCCCTGGTCTTCTGCTGAGTGTTCTCTCTCATGGGCCCACCAAGGGGGAGTGTTCTTTTTTTTTCTTTTTTTAGATTTTATTTATTTATTCATGAGAGACACACAGAGAGAGGCAGAGACAGGCAGAGGGAGAAACAGGCTCCCAGTGGGGAGCCAAATGCAGGACTTGATTCCAGGACCCCGGGGTCACAACCTGAGCTAAAGGCAGATGTTCAACCACTGAGCCACCCAGGTGCCTCCAAAGGGAGTATTCTAAAACTCAAATCTGATCACAGTGACTGCCTCCTATGCACCCCCCATCACTCCCCCCACCCTGCTTCACCCTCTGGGGAGCCCTGTTGCCCATCACCATAGCTGTGGCTCTTACTGAGGTCCCTGGGCCCAGCACCTCCCACCTATGCAGCCCAGTTTCCTGTTCCTGTCTCCCATGGACCTGCAGCCGCCCAATGAGCTACTCACTGATTCTAAATGCATCCATGGATTCCCTGCCTGCCTTCAGCTCATCTGTGGGATGAGTACTGTTTCCTCTGTCCCCTCCATTTGGCAGACCTGGGCCTTTCTCAGAACCCTCACTCTGATGCCTCCCTGAAGCTTTGAAGGGGTCGTGGCCAAAGTGCCCTTCTCCCTGCTTGCACTCCTTGGCTTTTTGTGCTCATTTCTGATACCTGTGTTCTCTTTAATTTGTGTCCTAGGGACTTGAGCACTTAACCCACCCCACACACAGGCAGAGTAAGGAACCTGGATGAGGCCCCCACCCCCCTCATTGTCTCCCAGCACAGAGCACAGGGCAGGCACCAACAGGCCATCATGGACTCACTGGGAACCCTGGGCACAATGCCTTGTCCACAGCACTGGCACTAATTAATGTTTGCTTAATTGGCTTCAGAACTCATAAATATTTTCAGGCCATAAACTGGAAGGAAAAAAAAAATTGGACCATCTACCCTGCTCAGTGGAGAACCCCTCTGCTCCCCTTGCTTCGTTGCCTTTTCCACAATAAACACCAAAAATCGTGGGCAGAGGGGGCTATGTTTGACTCAGAGAGGCAGTGTCTGCATTTCATTATCCTGGCTTGGGTCTGGATGGACACCAGGAGCTGATCTGATGATCTTTGCTGAATGTTAAGAAAATGAACCCTGAGAGACCCTCCTTCCCCCACCCCCTACCCTGGGGTCCCTGCATGGCGAGGTTTTTTCTTTACCCTCCAAAGACATGAGCCACCACCTGCCTTTCTGGTGGGCTGTAGGAGCCTCCCGGAGCAGCAGGGAATGGGTCTGCCAGGAGAAGCCTGTTTGTGAATGCATTCGTTCGCGCTACTTTTCCCTGAGGCAAAACATTTGCAAGATCAGATGTGTATTCATTTTCCACGAATGAAATGACTCAGTTTTGCCCATTTTGCAAACGTAGGACTTTGCTCCCTTGTTCCCAGGGAGCGTGCGTCTGTTTTCCAATCCCTTCCGAGGGAGGCTACAGACCTTTGAACCTTCTAATGATTTATTGGTTGGGGGATAGGTGGAAAAGAAGAGCTTTGCAGAGTTTGGCGTTTGAAAGAATGAATAGCTGCATGGAGGGCTCAGAGGGGGGTGCTGATACTGTATTTGAGGAGCAAGGACTTTGTGCAGCACAAAAGCATTATCTTTTTTTTTTCTCATCACCCCTTTGAAATGAACCCAGGCATGTTCGCTATTAGGAATAGGTACCATTTAATGAGTGTTCACTGTGGGTCAGGGCCTCACCTCAACTGTGCAAACAACCCCACCCCTTCAAGAGAAGGTGAGCCCCACTTTTTCAGCTCTGGGAAACTGAAGCAAAGAAATACCGATCAGCTCCCGATCCCTAGATAATACGGCTTTTGAATGCAGACCCAAGACCTCAAATGCAGAGCCTTTCCAGGTCAGAATGGCCTGTGGTGAGTGTGGAACATACAGATTTCCAGGCCCTGCCCTTCTCCAGTCTGACTAGGAATATTCAGAGTGGGGTCTGGGACTCTGAATTGTAACCACTTCCTGTGTGAGTCTAAGAAGCGGCCTGAACACACAGCCTCCCTCTCAGCAGGCCAGTATCCCGTGTCAGGCTGTGCCTGCCTCCCAAGTGTGAGCTGATGGATCCTCAGAAACACCGAACACAGCAGATCCCCTAGATCGCCTCCCCAGGAGGAATCCTGAAACATTGACTGGTATTTTCCAAAGGTTTCAACCAGCAAGATTCTCAAGACCCCAAGTGGCTGGTGAAACCTGAGGGCTGCTTGTCTGGGGAGCATGGGAGCCACTTCTGGAGAAGGCAGGCTTGGTTACAAATGTTGTCTTAATTGGAACAAAGACATATAAGTGAAAGCAATTAGTCAAAATTAATCCGTTTTTCTGTGCACATCTCCCATCACTCTGTGCCAGGGCAAGACAGCCTCTGTAATGATCTGGGCCATCCCCTCCACCCCCACCACCCCAAACCCAAAATGAGAACATGCAATTTATTGTGTGTGCAAGGAGGTATGAAAATTGCCAGAGGTGGCAGACGAAGCTGGGATGTTTGCGGGGCTGAGTAAACAGGATAGAGTTGTCATCTCCAGGATGGAATGGGAGCTGGCTCCACATCAGGGAGATAAGCTGGGGTCTTCTCCTGCAGCCCGGTCCACAGGCTGTGCGAAGGGCTGAGCCAGTGGCCTCGGGAGGGGAGTAGGAATGTCTTAGCACCGTGGATAGGAGTAGAGGCACTGGGGTCAGATGCTTCTGAATTAAATAAATCCTTTTATCTCCCTGTCCCTATCCTCTGTGTCCAGACACTGACCAGAACTGAACTCTCCAAACCTCAGAGTTGACACTCATTCAGTGGTCTTTATTGAGTACCTACTGTATGTATGAGCGAAACCAAGTTCATCTGCCTGATGCGCAGAAAAGACCATCACTGAGACATCAAGTATGCAGCAAGGAGAGGGTTTATGTATTCCAAAGGCAGCCAAACGGGGAGATGGGAGTGCAAGTGTCAACACCCGCCCGCCTCCCAGCCCAGCAGAAGAGGAGCATCAAGGATACTTAGGGGCAAAGGAGAAAGGTCTAGTTCAAAGGTTGCAGTTGTGCCTTTTCATGCCATTAACCCTTTGGTTACCCGTTTCAGTCCCTGCTTTCCCTTTGATCGGTTCTCGTCCTGAGTGTACTGGGACGATGACCACTCTGGTTTCTTCCCGCTGCAGTGGGGTGAAGACTGGGGTAGAGGAATGGAAGCTTTCTGAACTTGTCTGGACTATTCTTTAGCTCTAAATTGTAAGCCAACCCTCTGCATTACCGGGACTTGGGTCAATAGTCCTCGTACTCTGTTCTATCTAGGGCCTTAGGGGAGGGTTGTTGTGACCAAGTAGCGTGTTGCACTCATGAGCTGATTTCTTTGGACCAGCTCCCCTAAGTGGTAATTTCAGATCCATCAGAAGCTCACTGGTCTGAGCGGGGTCCATTTCGATGTTCACCCTCCTATGGCGCAGGGAACCTGGCATTCTCATAATTCGGATGTGATGAATTGACAGCTGACTTCCCTGGGGTTTTCTGAGGTTGGCTAGCAGCACCTCAAAGGATGCTATCCAATGAGGTTGGAGCTGGTCCTCTGGGCACCTGCTCTTCAGGTCATTAGTGACACATTTTGATGTCAGTGTAAAGGCACATGTGGGAGGTATGTCAACTGACTGGAAGCAAACTTATGTATCACGTGTACCCGATAGTATCCAAATTCCCTGATGTGAGCCCCTCCAGGAATTCCTAAGTGATGAAAAGAACATCGAAAGTCTTTATATAACATCTCATGGGAGCTTTAACCCAGGCTCACTTCTAGCAGCTACTCTTACCCAAAGCAGGGCAGATGGCAAGGCTTTTTCCCCAGTTAAGTTGGTTTCTTGGCATATCTTTGCCAAAGTTCACTTTTTCTCTTTTTCTGGTCAATTGGGGTCTCCAGGAAGCATGGGATTTCCATTGAATGCCCAAGGCATTGGACACCATTCATGAGATTTTTCACCCCCTTGTCACTCTGAATTATTAGCAGCGGTCCAAACCTAGGAGTGATTTTGCTTACAGGTGTTTTGACGACCTCTGAGGCCTTCTCTGAACAGCATGGCAAAGTTTCAACACAACTTGGAAAGGTGTCTGCAAATATTAGCAAATCCCAAGAATTACCTGTTGTTTTTGCCATCCTGGTCAAGGCCGCCTGCCGATCTTCTCCAGGTGTGGTGCCTCTAAGCTGTATACCTTTTAGAACTAGTGGGGGGCCATCTTAGGATTGTTTCTAGCACAAGTGGCACATATTTGAACAGTTCTCTGAAGATTGGAACCCATAATATACTTCTGGATCCATGGAAGAATAGCATCTTTCCCATAATGTGTGCTTTGGTGAATATGGCTAATTATTTCTTACATAAGATGTTCTGGGATAAGGATTCATTATATATCCAGCCAGTATTAGTGCCAGCTTAGTGTCCAAATCTCCATTCCTTAGCTCCTCTATGGTCCTCCAAGGAACATTAGGGGTTGATATTTAGTTAAATCTGTGTTTGGTACTAAAGCCATCAAAGGGTTTGGGAGTCTTTGTATGGGCTGCCAGTGGGGTTCCCTTGGGCAGTCAGCCAATTTATGGCATCCTTAGCAGTGAACAATAGCTGATGGGCCACCCCTACATCCAGGTCTTTGTTAGCTTTGATCTGTGAAACTGTTCTCATCCATGAACATGTCAAAGTCTGGGTTTTCTGATGGCAGATCGTCCATTCGGGATGGCTGCAGTAAGCTTATTCAGTTATCCGTGTGTCTCTGGTGATGTTTCTGAGTGGCCCTTAGAGCACAGGCATGAAGATGCTCTCCACATGTGCCATTGTGGCAGCTTTCCTCTGAAGCTTACCTTGGGTTGTTAGCCTCAGTTTGTAGGGTTTCAGGAAAAAGGTCAGTCTTAGTTTTCAATGATTCAAGTCAGACAGTGGGAGGAAACTGGAAACTGTAGTTTGGAGAGTCATAGTCTGATATTCAGGAAAACCAGAATTCAGGACCCAGTCTGGTTTTATAGGCAACCAGCAAACACTCAAAGGCAATTCGTCAGAACTAGAATCCGACATTTACAAAATGTGTTACTGAAACAATTTCTCTCTCTAAAAGCACCCTCATTTCCACCAAAGATAGCCAAATTAAGACTAATTCATTTGTAAAATAAGTCCAATTTTAACAAACTTGGCCTATTTACATAGGCGTAGCAACAATGGTGATTGGTCATATATATTTGGGTTTTTTTTTTTTAAATCTGCTTTGCTGGAACTTTTTTTTTTTTAACACTTACTTTTAAAATGTATTTATTTAAGTAAGCTCTACGCCCAATATGGGGCTCAAACTCATGGCCCTGAGATCAAGAGTCACATGCTCTACCCACTGAGCCAGCCAGGCGCCGAACTTTTCATAAGGAACATCAGATTGAAATCTTAACAGCCTTTTGAGGTTAAATAGCCAAGCCAGATACTTGCCATCAGGCTTTGCCTGCAATACCTGCAGATTTGGGTGACTTCCTCCCCTCCCAAAATCCCCAAAATATCTTGAGGTTCCCGCACCTGCCAGGAAGTGACTTTTCTTATTCACTTGATAAAGCTCCTCGAAACTTTGTAAGCAAGGTAGCAGGTGATTTTTCCAAGAGGCTTCATTGGCTCCATAGAATCAACCTTAGTTCCTTAATGCTGTCTGGCCATCTCTGAGTCTGTGCATATCTTCATCAACTATGACATTCCAGTCAAAGCCTTGGGAATATGATCACTGTTCCCATTTGTGTCCTCTTACAGGGAGAATAGATTCTCATTGACCTTATGCAAACAAATACATTGCCATGAAAGTATAAGATATTCACTGAGGATTTCTGATTTCTGGTGGTATCAGATAGAGAGAAATGTTTCATATCTGTTTAACAAAGAAATTTTTTTACCAAATTTCTGTTAGTCATAGGTAGACTTGAATCCAGAAGGGCAAACATTAAAGAACCAGCAGTATTTCAAACAAGAGTCTGTTTGAATGCAGCTTCTCCATTAGTTTTGGAAATTCTTACTCAGTTTGACTTTAGGATCTTAAAGAGATCAGAGACCTGTATTTGTCAATATAATGCAGCTGACAAGGAAATTCTGTGACACACAGTACTTCAATAATTAGTATAACAAGCGATGACATTATACCAGGACATATCAAAACCTTAGGAATTTTGTAAAATTTCATAAAAACAGTTACAACATTCGCCCGAACAATCTAGCCTAAGAAGGTTTATTGTCACTTGTTTGACAATGCTTCCCATGTACTTAGATGTACCAAATGAACAAGCCTAATTAGAAAGACTTCATTTAGAAGTTGAATTTTTGGAAGTTTGCTAAATATCGGAAGATTTTTAAAGCACATGCCTAAATAGGATTACAGATCATTACAAAACATGATTCCTGACTCAGCCAAGGGGGCAAGAAGAGATTCTCAAGGTAAATGCAGGGGGTTACAGAGTTGTTAACAAACCGTAGCTCTCTTAACATTGAGCAGTCAACTTTCATAAGTAATCAAAGACCTAACAAAGACAAGACATAGAAAGTCTGTTTTTCTAGACAGATTAAAGATAAAGAAAAACCTTTGTTCATAATTTAGACCAATAATCTAAGAAGGCTCCGTCATTTTAACAGAGAGAGAAACCCCAAATTCCAATCTTATACCAGCGTACTTAAATTAAAACTTATTCATTGCAAGATGCATTTTTAAAAATTTATTCAGTCCCTCCTCTTTCCTCGGTGTCATCTCCCACATTGATATATAGTGATTTTGACAAGGGCATCCAGGGCACCCCATAGGTCTTATTTCTTGTGATGGGCATTGGGATGTGCTGACCAGCATCTCCAGCAGGAGCGAAGGTCTCCCAGCTATAGGAATGCTGCCAACAGTCCTCAACTCTCAGATACCATCAGGGATGGCCTGGACTGCAGACAGCTGCCTTGCCAAGGGCATGGCCTCTTCCCAGGTGGTCACATCCAAAGGTCATTCTGAAGATCCCAGTGAACCTAACTTATGATGGTACTAGGGCAGCCCAACTTCTGGAACTCCTCAGAGAGTCACCTACAGCTTCTGTTGGTGTTGTATCACCACACAACTTCAGCTCAATCTTGTTCTCTTGCTCTTCCTTCACGTTCCCTGGTGATGATTCCTTCCTAATAAACTCTTTCTACATGCCAATCTCCATAATTTCAGTCCCGACCATGCATAAAATTCTTTTCTAGAGATTCCCTTCTCACAAACATTCTACAACTTTCTTTTTTATATTCATTCAGTCTGTGCTGGGTTTTCCCTCTTTAAATAACCAGTCTCACTTTCCTTGCATATTAAGTTGTTTCCCTTATTTTTTCCCAGGAGTCTTGACATTTATTAAAATTATTTACATCTGTATATTTATTCTTAGATTGTCCATGCAGTTTCATAGGCGTTAG
Source organism: Vulpes vulpes (assembly GCF_048418805.1). Taxonomy (NCBI): domain Eukaryota; kingdom Metazoa; phylum Chordata; class Mammalia; order Carnivora; family Canidae; genus Vulpes; species Vulpes vulpes. The sequence goes on along the minus strand of NC_132788.1, from coordinate 56,680,050 downwards.
ACAAAGCTCTAAAGTTTTTTTCTTTTCTGATGAATTTTGCAACGGAGATAATATGAACTTGCTTGACTTTCAGTAAACGCAGGCGGAATAAAACTTTTATGCTTAATGTTGGCAATTCTAAAGGCTTATCCATTTCAATTAAACAAACAACCTTAAATTAGCTTTAAAACCAAATATTTTCCACAGTCACATGAACCTGGGAAACAATTTGGGTTAGTTTCTATCTTTCTGTGTTTTAGAATGCCCAATGCTCACAAGCGCTTGCCTTTAAACTGACTAATTAGAGCACTTTTTCAAAGCAATTTTAACAATACCACCTGTAGAAAAGAAAATATCTCACATTTACAGCGTACATGGACACACCCTTCAAATACACAAGATGAAAACAAAAAGTTTGCAGGTTCAGCAGGTCTCAGAGTCAGTAAAAATACTGCCGATGAGCCACTGTATACCTGCCTGGTTTTTCAATGAAGAAACACAGCAGCCTGACAGGGACCACGAGACAGAGCAGAAGGATAAAATGCCCGGCAGGGTCCCACCCAGCCTGGAGTCCAGGATCACCACCCCCAGCCCAGCCTCCCAGCAGAGCCCTGGTACCTCCTCCACCCCCAGCACCAGCAGCAGTAGTGAGGACCCAGAGGGAAAACTGGCCCCAGAGTGCATCCTCGGAGAGACCCTCCACCACCACTACCACCACCTCCACCATCACAGCCACCCGAGCACCTGGCAGCCTGATGAAATGACCCCAGCACATCTGTCTGGCCACAGCCAGGGCCAACAGGGTACAGTGGGAAGGTTCTTCGATGTTATTCTAAGGCGTCTTTGTTTTAGACCTAAGAACCAATATAGAAATAAAATCAAGCCACTTTTCTCCCCCATGGCCAGGCAGGGACCAAATGAAAGACTGTGGAGCCATTGAGCCACCATCCTAGCATTTTAAATGGAAGGAAAGTTGCTGAGCTCCAGGGGAAGCCTGGCAACATGGTACAGGAGATGGGCCAGAGGCTGAGATGGGAGTGATGTAAGAAGTGCAAGAGTATTACAGGGCAGAAATGCAGAGACTGGTCTGTTACCTTTCTATACAAACATTGCCCGTTTTCAGGAGGGCCAAGGGAACATTTGGTCCTGTGGCCTGTGTGAATTATGACCAAGAGTTCACAACAGGGTAATAAAGCCCCGTGAACTAGCCTGTGTGGGGGGATTGGAAGTGGTTTGGGAGTGGGCCCCCAAAGTGGCTTAGGGGTCACTGAAATGGCCAGCTGAGTTTCCTGAATGTAGGAGCCTAGCTTTTTCCACTTTCCCCATCCAGGAGGGATCCCACCCACAGGAAATGGGAGCAGGGCTTACAGATAGAAGGAAGCTATGCAGACAGGACAGAGGTGAGGGAGGCAGGCAGGGATGGAGGATTGAACCAGCACCCCTTATTTCCAGGATTACCCCCACTGGTGCATTTTGCTCTATATCCCCAAACTTAAAAGTCCCCTAGCTCGGGGCCTGGAAAGGGGTACACTCTGAGAACAAAATTCTCCACCAGGGAGACTTTCTCCACCTGTGAGCTCAGGGCCTTGGCTGCGGGGCTGCTGGCTGTCTCATTAGCCCAAGTGGTTTCTCAGGGAGAGCCTTCATGTTCTAAAGAGTGGGTGACCCTTGATCAGGGCACCGGGTGACACCTCTGGCTGCACATGGACAGTGGGCTCTGGGAGCCTCAGAGACAGTAATAGAGTCCCACCAGCAATTTGACACCCACTGGTGGATTTTCAGGTGGTTCCTGAATTATGAACTGCTTAATGCAGTTTTTCAGGTGGATAATCTCTCATAAAACATGAACTCAGGGTAAGGAGTGGTCAGTGGTGGAAGAGAAGATTAAAAGGGATATGAGAGGGACACCTGGGTGGCTCAGTGATTGAGCGTCTGCCTTTGGCTCAGGTCGTGATCCTGGGGACCCAGGATCGAGTCCCACATCGGGCTTCCCACAGGGAGCCTGCTTCTCCCTCTGCCTGTGTCTCTGCCTCTCTCTCTGTGTTTCTCATGAATAAATAAATAAAATATTTTTAAAAATAAATTTAAAAATAAATCATTAAAAGGTATGTGACAGACGTGTCCATGTGGCTCCCATAGCATTGTCCACTACCCCAGGCAACCAGATACCTGACTGTTAACTGAGCATGTGGCTGCCAAGGACTGCAGAGCTCCCAGCCTCCTCTGCAGCTAGGCTGGTTATGTGACTGTGCTCTCTCTCCAGGAAGGGAAGGGAAGTGATTTGTACTTTCGGGATGTTTCCTAGGAGAGAGCATCAGGCCCCTTTCTGCTTCCCCCTGTGTCCTGCTGCCGGGAACGTGAGCTCCATCCTGGCCCCCGTGGACGAGGGCAGCTGCTCTGGGATGACAGGGCATCGGGGAGAGGAGCCTCCTGGAGCAGCCCTGCCGGCCGGGCCCCTCACTGTCCGCCTCTAGACCACGCAGGAGAGAGCTGCAGACGTCCATTCGCCACTCTCCTGGGGAGGACGCTTGTGACAGCAGCTGAGCCTTACCATAACCAGGACAGCAGCCTCGGAGGGGACTTCGCTGTGTGGTGCCCTGTGGGTCAGGCTGCTCCCAGAGCCACAGCTGTCTGAGATTTTCAGCCCTCCCCTTCCGTGGGGTGACAGCCAAGCCCCACTGCAGCCCACCCCCTCTCCGGGCGCTTCTCTGGAAATGCGTGAAGATGGATGCTCCCACCGAGAAGAGCCGAGCTAGTATCTTCCAGGGACTTCATCTTGCTCTTTCCTCCCCCCCTCGTGCATCCCCACTCTCTTCCGGAGACGTAGCTTGTTTTGAAATATGCTGTGCCGACTCTTTCCCCGCTAATATCTGCAGATTCTAATTAAATAACTCAGGGAACAGGCCGTCTCACGCATGGTGTAACTTGATTATTGCTAGAAAGATGAGTGTGGAACTGACAAGTTGCCTGCTAAGCTGACAAGTTTAAAAGCCGAATTTGAAAACCAACCAAATTCCATGCACAGTTGGAAGAAGGTAGAGACCGGGGCTTGGTGAAGACTTACCTGAGCTCTCAGTCTGGGGAGATGAGATATATAGGATTTCCCAGATGTCTCCTCTTGTCAATGTAATGTCGTATAGGCCCTCCACCCTTATGAGGAAAAGGAATTCCAATCATATTAACTTGGTCAAAGATGTTGTACAAAGTATATAGTTCATTTATTTGCTTGCTCTAAAGAGGTTTGCAAAGGGTCTCATAGGGTTGATTTAAAATAAAGTGTACAAAGAGAAAATGTGAAGTTTGGTAGGGCCTACAGATCAGGAGATGATGCCATTGAGTGTGTTTCAGGTCCCAAGAGGAGGGGGCACGCCACACCAGGCAAGGCCACATGGAGAAGCCCCAGGGGGAGGGACAGCTGTGGCTGGAAGGGACAGGCAAAAGCAGGATCGCAGGCTTAGGATTGGCTAGTGGGGAGGACTTCAGGACTCTGGGGAATGGGGGCTGTCCCCAGTTGCCTGACATCAGGCCTAGGGTGATTACAGCAGGTGGATAGTGGCCTGGACTGGGAGAGCCTGGCAGATAAAGAAGGTGTTGGGGTTGGTTGGTTTGTATTTAGAGAGTGGGCCCCTAGATGGAGGATTCTTTCAGGGTGGGGGGAGGTAGTGATGAGTGAGAGAGGCCAAGTCCAAGCGATGCAGAACAAGGCTTGTCAGGCATATGCAGGCAGGGCTCGCCCAGCTCACGTGTCACCTCTCAGAGGAGCCTTTCCTGCCTACACAGTCGGGGAGAGGCTGCCGCTGGAGATTGTGCCTCCCTAGCCATTACCCACTTCATCCCTTCAGGGCAGTCAGGGCCCCACCCCAGCTCAGCACCCAGCCATGATGCCCCATCTGGAGGAAAGGTCCTCGCCACAGGCACAAGGCCCCCTGCAATCTCTTCTCCCACTGTCCCCCCCACCCCAGCCCTGGCTGGCCCTAGCTTGCTCCAGCCCCACCCTGGCACTACTGAGCTCTGCACCCCTTCTAACTGCTGCGCTCACCGTCTCCCCTCCACAGTGGCAGCACCACAGGAGCCGCAGAGCTGTTTGGGGGGTTTTTTCTTTGGTCTCACTCATTGCTGTGCCTACAGCCTAGGTCAGTACTGGGCACTTAGTAGGGGCTCAATAAACAGTGAATAAACGACTCTTATCACTGCCCAGAATATTGTTGTTTGCAGTCTACAGCATGCACTCACCCAGGGCACAGTCACTGAGGCCCTGGCATGCAGGACTGGTTCCAGACATGAGGGCACAGCAGTGGCTGATGGGCGGGCAGAGGTCTCTATTCTCCTGTAACTGACAGCCACATGGGAGAGACAAAAAAAGGAATGCAATATACAGAGTCAGGTGGCGGTATGTATAGCAGTGGGGGGGAAAAAAACTCTGGAAGAATGTTTGAGCAAATTCCTGCAGATATTTAGGAAACAAGCAATGCACTGAGCGGTGTTCCAGGTTGAGAGGATAGCAAGTGCAAGGGCCCTGAGGGCACAGTGGGCTGCATGTGTGAGCATCTTAATTATTAATGTGGATTCTTAGCTTTCTCTTGAGTCTATATTTTGTTCATTTGGTAAACCTTGGTTTCACCTTTCTAGCTAACCTGAGTCTGGGTTATCAATCCGTTGAACTCAGCAAATTCTCTTCTAATGGTTTAAAGTAAAAATGGGTACATTTGGGTCAAGTCAGCACGTGTTTACTTGGTGGCCTCCCTGGGCCCAGCTGTGACATAAACATGATGGTCTCTGCCTTGACAACCCATTTGGAATGTCCCGGATGTCCTCCAGGCCCTTCCATCCTGCCCCATCCCATCTCATCTGGCCCTGACTCTCTATCCCCTTTATCCCCTGTGTCCAGCTCCACCTATCTGGTGACTCTGACTGTCTCCTCTCCATGAAGTCCCTCTTGGAGAGGAAAGCCACGACTAGCTGGTACGTCGAGCTGGATGCAGGGCCTTTCCCCACTGCTCCCCTCTGATGCATGTTACCCCACGATCCCACTGCTGTGGGGCTCCCCACCATCCTCTTCCTCCCTCTTTAGTCTTGGGCTGCAGACCGGCCATCCCCTCTTCACAAACTCCCAGGAGGTGAGTACAAGTGGGGTAACTCTGAGGCCACCCCAGACAGTGTCCCAGAGCAGAGGATAGATAAGGGCTCCCCTGCAGCCAGCTCAGGCTATCGTGGCAGTGAGAAGGCCATAAAGACAGTGAGGCAGTTATCACACCACCGCCCCTCCCCACCCATGGTGTCCTGTGTTTCCACCTTGGCCTGGGCCGGCTGCCCCCCCTTGCTCTGTCAGGTGGACACCGTTTCATTCATTGACTCATTCACTTATTCATCCATCATGTATTTCCATTCATTCGCCATGGCTAGATGACGGCTTGTCCTTGGAGACCCAGTGCAGATATCACCTCCTCCTTAAAGCCCTTCTTGATTCCCACGCCCTCCCAACAGCCTCCTCTAGCCTCAGCCCCTCCCCCATCCCAGGGCTGTGATCACTCTCTGAGTCCTCCCCAGTCTGTGAGCTCTCTAAGGACTCTGGGCCAGATGCAGAAAGGGGCTCAGAAAAAATGCGAGTATAAATAAAACATTGAATAGACACAGGCCATGCTGTGGGTCAAGTACACCTCCTCCCTCCCTCCTCCCTCCCTCCCTCCTCCCTCCCTCCTCCCTCCCTCCCTCCTCCCTCCCTCTTCCCTCCCTCCCATGCTGTGGGTCAAGTGTACCTCCTCCTCCTCCCTCTAAGAGGAGCTCTCTCATCCTTAGTTCCCAAGGAACTAAGGGGCCTGCAATTATTCCCGTGCTAAATTAGACCAGTAACAGTCTGGATATTTTTTTTTTTCAGTTTTAACTTATTTTAAACTTTGAGGACATGTCATGACGTACCTCTCTGTAATGAGAAGCTTAATTATCACTTCAAGGGTGGGGATCCATCCTTGTGTCTGAGCCAAGACAGGACAGATGTTTAGGAGAAAGCTAGGGGCTGGGCCTTGGGGCAGCAGGAGATGGAGATGGATAGATGGAGTCAGAGCTGCCAGGACCGGGGTGGAGCCAGGAGGAGCTGGGAGTCCCAGAGTCACCTTCTGTCCCAGCCTGGTGCTCCTGCGAGCCCCACCTCCAGGCCTTTGCACAAAGCTGGGTCCTCCAGCAGGAATACCTTTCATCTCCTCACCAGCTCACAAAGCCACTCACCCTTCAGGACGCTGCTCTTCTGGGGCATTGGTTCCTGACCCGCCAGTCCACTGCCCCCTGCCCATACCCTGACACACCCGCCCCACCTCTACTTAGCTCCCCTGATTCTAACTGCTGAGGATGACCAGATTCCTGGGGAGATGGTCTGCTCTTTGGGGGGCAGCTCCATAGACTGACAGACCGAGGTTCTAAGCCCACTAAGTCTAGTGACCTTGGGCGAGTCCCATGTGTCACCGTGTGTGGGTCTGGCCATAGCCACTTCACGGGACACTGAGCTACATGAGCTGCCAGACTGGAGCCTTGGGCTGGGCATCTGTGGCCGTGTGCTCTGTCGGTGTCCCTCGGAGTGGTGCCAGGTATCAGCACTGGGGGGGTCCTCCCTGCCTCGCAGCCAGGGAGCCATAAAAGGAAGGGACAGGGACGTTTCCTGGGTGCCAAGCTGGGATCGAATCCTTGCACTGTCCTTGGGCAAGTCACCAAGTCCTCCTGTCCGCGTAGGGCTGAAATCAGCAGCTAGTTCATGAGGTTTCAAGGAAGATTAAATGTGCCAGTATGTACTGACCCTTGAGGCAGCACCCGCAGGCCAGGAGCACTGTAGCCGTGCTGTATGACACCTCTTCTCTTCTGTCCCCTTCGCTGGTTGAGTAGGAGATGCAGCGGGGCCTGGGCTCCGTCGTCTGCCCCTCCTGGGCAACCCCACTCCCTGCTCCTTGGTTGCTGGAAACTTGGGTACACACGCACCACCTTTAGGGGCCCTGTGTCTTGCTCTGCACACCCAGCAGGTCCCCGAGGGGCTATTCCAGCGCCGTCTCCCCATCCCCCCAGGTCCCCACACTGTAGGCTGTGTGGGGTGTATGTGAAGGGATGCTCAAGCTCTGTGCTTCCTGGACAGTCTGGAGGAGCCCAGTGTCCCATCCCATCCACACTCCAAGAGCCCAAGACAGGGACGGGGCTTGAGTGTTCATTTGCACACTAACTTGCTAAAAAAATTGCTTTGCTGGGTGGTTGCAGTGGGGACAGAGAGAGGAGGTGAACACAGGCGAGTTGGACAGAAGGTTCCCATTTGGGGGCAGCATGGAGAGGGGATGAGTGTGCACTGGGTCTCATAACCCTTCTCAACCTTGCTTTTCTCATCTTTAAAATGGGGACAGCAAAACCTTCCTCACAGGGCTGTTATTGAGCGGAGGCCCAGTCCACTGCCAGACCCTAGCCTCACCATTCTAAACCAATGAGCTCATTTAACCCTTATGAAAGTTCTGGGAGGTAGGTACGAGTAGGTTCCCCTTTGTCTAGTTGAGGAAACTGAGGCATGGGGTGGGAAGGGTCACTACCTCAGATCACAGAGCCCAGGCTGCCGGGCTCTAGCATCCCAGTGCTCCGTCAGTCCCTGCCCTAAGTGTCCTGTGCCTCAATTCACCCTTCACTGTGGTCCATAGCCACAGCCCCCACATCAGCATAGTTCGTGTGGGCTGTTATGGGGGCTCAGGAGGATGGTTTTCTCTGAGTAGTGCTTTCTCATGAAGCCAGCAGCTCAAGGGGCTGTGGTGTATACACAGCTGGACACTCAGGCCTAGACCCAGGCTGGCCACATTGCAGTTAATGTTTGTTGAGTGAATACCTGAGTGTCTCCTTGTAACATGCATTGTGCCCACCATCTCATCTCCACTGCACACCTGGCTGCATGGCTGTCACCTCCATCAGGCCCCCTGCCAGAGACAGCCAGGGGGACTGGAGCTGCTTAGCCAGAGACAGGAAGCCTCAGGGAGACCTGTGGCTGTCCCCCACCTCTCCTGGACTATTCTGGCCCAGTTCACAGGGAGGCCAAGCTAGCCTCCAGGAGCATCCGTGTGCTCCCTGTGTCTGGAGGTGTGCAGGTGGGTGTTGAAGGGTTATTTCCTGAGAATGACTTTGCATCCAATGGGCCCTACAGATCAGACCACTTTCAAAGTCCTTGCAGGCCTGTACCCGTTTCGGCAACAAACGGGTAGTTAGGGAAACAGGCTGCCGGGCCTGGGTTATAGCAGAGCTCCCTGTTCCATGACCTTGGGCAAGCAGCCACCCTCTCTGTGCCTTGTGTCTCCATCTATAATAGAGAGCTGATAACAGCCCCCCTCCCAGGAGTGCTCACTCGTAGCTGCTCTCTTCGCTGTCCCTGTCATCACAGAGGAAGGGAGGAAAGAGGCCCAATACAGTGGCAGGGTGGAGTTGGGGGACCCCAGTCACATCCACTCCACTCCCCACATCCTGCATGTCCTGTCTCTGAGCCTTTGCGAATGCTGTTCCGCCAATGACACCCACACCTGGTCCTTGTCCCCAGCAGATCAAATCATGGTGATGCCACCTAGATCCTACCCCTCTCCCCTATCAGATGTATCCCCTCTTCTCACTGAAACCCTCTACATCATCAGGCATCATGTGGTTCTTTCAGGATAGATGCCCAGGCTCCCCCTTCCCCACAGTCCACAGAGCTCCCAACCTAGGACCAGGTACACAGCAGGTGCTCAATACACACCTAGGGCTGCAGGGTCCTGCTCACTATCCTAGGGTCAGGGCATACCCACTCTCCTCATGGTCTCTGCTCTGGGGAAGGCCAACTCTAGCTCTTCACCTGTCCCCACAAGTCGACAGCACAGGGAGTAAACATGCTTGGGCTCAAGGGGCTGAATGGTTGTATGCAGGGAGGTGGGTGGGCCCTGTATCTCCGACTGCCACAGAGCCATGGAAGCAAAGGGCAACCCCCCAGAGAGCCCCTAACCAGTACCGCAGCGACCCAGCAGCCTGTAGGCTGCCCCACAAGGCTGATTTTGGTAGGGAAATGAAGGTGTCCCTGCATTTCCACAAGGAGGCATTGGGGGGTGCAGGGACACAGGAGCCAAACCCAAGAGCCAGACGCTTAACTGACTGAGCTGTCCAGGTGCCCCAAAATCTAGATTTTTAAAAACTTAATTTTAACACTTGTAAATTGGAAGGTGTTGGATGAAAATCCAGGTGTACTTGTTGTTTGGTATGAGATGAGAAGATCCAGCTGCCTTTGGGACAAGTCCCTCAGGCCACTCTCTCCTGGAGCTGTGCCCTCCCTCGGGACAGAGCTTGTGTCCCCAGCTCTCCACAGTCCCCACTGCCCCCTGAGCTCGCCCCTGCCTGTGCAGGCCCAGCCCCTGGAGGCATCTGAGTTTGTGATCCTCCAGCCCTGTGGAGCTTCCCTCCTCACCTGGGACATGAGCCGCCGCGGGATTTAGCAGGCCCCAGCCCTGGCAGGGGGTTACCTGGGCCGAGAATGCAGCGCCCGAAGCTGGCCCTGCAGAGGCAGCCGAGTGGTGGAGGGAGGCCAGGCCTGGGGACCAGGGCTTCCGGGAAGAGCCACGGCTTGAAGTGCCCCCCAAGGAATAAATACCATGGCTTCTGACTTCCGAAGCTACACCCTCACTACCTGCCTTTCTGCCAGTCCCTGCTACATCCTTCCATAGGCTTTCTGCAGATGCCCAGCCATGCCCCTACCAGCTGCGTGACCTGGAAACTTCCCTAACCTCCCTGTGCCGGGCTTTCCAAACCGGACTCCGAAGATTGCTGTGCTTGGCACATGGTCAGCCCTCCATCAAAGAGCAAAAGCCAATCCTCCCAAAGGGACCTTCTCTTAGGTGCTAAAAGGCAGAACACATGTGCCGTGTGCCACCCAGAGCTGCTGCTTGACAAGCAGGGCTGGTGTGACCCAGCAGGGCCTCCTGCCCGCTGCCTGAGGCCTTTCCCTCGTCAGTGACTGATGAGGGGCGGTCACCGTGCCCCCAGGAAGTCTGAACTAAGCCTAGGTGACCTGGGTGAATGCCCTTTCCCAAGCAACTGGGTTTCCAGGTCGTTTCAATAAGGCACGGAGCGCACTGGCTCCTGTCTACGCTGCAAGCTCCCAGCGACAGGATTTACAGATTGCCCCACGGCTTTGGGGCTGGGCGATGTGGACTCCAGGGCACATGCCCCTCTGCCCGATGATGTCAGGGGACTCAGACCCACCTACCCACACTCCTCCCCTCAGCCAGCCTGCTAGAGTAGGATGAATGACCCAAGGCCAAGTACAGCTTTATGGGAAACAGACCCACTCACCACTCAACCCAAGTACCTGGACCCCCATCATCCAGAAAGCAGGCCAGGAGAGCGCGGACTGCCCATGGCCAATGTTGGTTTGGCACCAGAACAGCAGAACTGAGGAGCTGTGAAAGAGATAGAGTAAAAGACTTCCTTTGTGGAGAAAGCATGCTGACTGCCCTGGAAGTCAGGTCACAGCAGCAATGACAGTGTGTCTGGGAGCACACTCAGCCCCAGCCAGCTCCTGAGCTTCTCTGGTGTTACCTCACTTAATCCCCCCACCTAAGAGGTAGTGATCTCCAGAGTCCCATTTTACAGATAAGAAAACTGAGGCTCATTTTGCTTTTGACAACTAACCAAGTGTTAGAGCCAGCTTGGAAAGCCAGTGTTCTGATTTCAAAGCCATGTCTCCCGCCTGATTTCTAGAAGGGGTAGGTCCAAGCACTAGGTCACTCCGTCTTTCACAATGTACAGCCTTGCTCCAGGGCCTGCCATCCTAGAGGTGGCTGGATTAATCCATTTGATCAACTTGCTGTAAACACTCTCACACCTTGGCGGCAGCTCTCCTGGCTGCCCGACGTTTTGCCGGCTGAGGTTTTCTGGGTAAGTGGTCAGTGCCCACCCACCTGCCCTGTTGGTCAGACAGGCCCCTCCTAGCCTTGTTATTCTAAATCCTCACCTCTTTTTTTTTTTTTAAATAAATAAACCTTTTAAGATTTATTTATTTATTTATTTATTTATTTATTTATTTATTTATTTATTATAGACAGAGAGAGAGGCAGAGACACAGGAGGAGGGAAAAGCAGGCTCCCTGCAGGGAGCCCGACGTGGGACTCGATCCCGGGACTCCAGGATTGCGCCCTGGGCCAAAGGCAGGCCACCCAGGGATCCCCTAAATCCTCACCTCTTAATTCTCCAGGACTGCATTAAAAGAGGCCTGTTTGCCTGTGTGGGAGATTGGGGTGCCCTCTTATACTGAAGTTGATACATAAGTATTTATGTCCATAATGGAACTCAGTTGAAGGCTTGGAAACTGATCCCAGAGAAGAACGAAAGCTGAGGCTGAAGGCTACAAGGGAGCGGGAAAGGGGCTTGACTATTGGGTTATAAATGTGTAATTAAAACAAAAATCAGCCTGGGACGCCTGGGTGGCTCAGCGGTTTAGCGTCTGCCTTTGGCTCAGGGCGCGATCCTGGAGTCCCGAGATCGAATCCCACATCGGGCTCCATATATGGAGCCTGCTTCTCCCTCTGCCTGTGTCTCTGCCTCTGTGTCTCTCATGAATAAATAAATAAAATCTAAAAACAAAACAAAGATCAGCCCCCTAGGTGCCAGTTTACCCCTTAAGGCCAGAATTGGCCAACCTGAAAACCTGGGTGCCCATCAATCCCAGGATGTGATTACCTGGAATGAAAAGTGCTGCTCTCTCTGCCATGGGATGGACTGTGACACCTGCCCATCTGTGACACCTGCCCACCTATGCACCTCCTGGACCGTGTGGTCCCTGGGGGTGCAGGGCATTCCTCATGCTCTGCTTGGAAGGCCCAGGTCATAACAAATGGTTGACACATGTGTGAGGTCACATGTGTGCCCTCTGTATGGGTGAGCATTGCATAGAACAGAGCCCTCCTCCCTCCCTTCCTGTCCCCTTCCCGTCCCCTCCCCTCCTCCTCTTTCTCTCTCCCTCCCCCTGCTGTGGGCCGCTGGAGTGAGCAGGAGTTCTGAGTTCCCTTGGGTTTCACAGGCACCCTGACTGGGGGTTGAGGGAGTGTTCATTCTCAAGTCATGAAATGGCATGGTGGGCTGGGAAAGGCAGAGGTTCTGGGTTCAGATTCCACCCCATACATCACAGCAAGCTCCTTACCTACGTCCAGCCTCTACTTTCACTTCTGCAGAGAGGGACACAGTCGGCCTCCCCCTCAGAGCTGGGGGCATCTTGTGTAGAGTACAACACAGAGCACTGAGTCATTTCAGGCTCCCTGGGGTGGGGGGTACAGCCAGAAGCCAGGCCAAGGGCAGATGGGACAGGTGAGGGTCACGGGATTGCAGATGTGACTGAGTAGCTGTCTAAAGGACCAGGCTGAAGGTGTGTGTTCTAACATCCAGAAGCAGGTAGCTGCCGTTAGCAAATTCATTAATTAAGGTCATGTTTATTCTGTCTTGTCAATTATAATCATCTGTTTGAACAGAGGCCTCCAGAGTTTTATTAGCGACATTATTGGCTGTTGCAGAATGGTTTTGCTCGGTTCCTAAAGTACACCTCTATGCACTGCAGTTTCCCATCTGCTCCTGCACTCCCTCTCTTGTCCAGCATCTCTCAGTAGCTCCCATTGCCTAGGGCCTGCCAGGCCTAAAATGTAAAATGAGGCCTTGCCCATCTTTCCTACCAGTGCTATGGTAACAAACCACCAGCAATCACAAGCACCCAGGCTGTCTCCCATACCTCTGTACCTTTGCATGTGCCATTACTACTGCTCTTCTGTTCCTTTAGCTTTGAACCCTCAGCTTCCTTGTGCATTTGTCCCTTATGGCTGGATGGTGTTGGGTGCTCACACAGTAGCCCTTGTCCAGCCCATCTTGCCTTCTTCCTGTGGTTGCTCAACTCGGAGGAGTCAGGGTTGGTCCAAGCCAGTCATGGCAACCACTCTACCTGCAGCTAGCGATTGGTTGGGGAAAGGGCTCAGGACCCAGTTCCAGCCAATGAGATATTAGAGGAAGTCTATGGGGGTTTCTGTGAGAGATCTCCCTTCCTGAGAAGAGGTGGGCAGGGAAGAAGGTGCCCCTTGCTTCTGGCTTAAATGTTAACTATGCAGATGTGATGGCTGGAGTGGAGGCAGCCACTCTGCAACCATGAGGGGGTGACACCAATATTCTGTTAATGGTAGAATAGAGGTGGGTGGCATCTGAGTCACCGATGACATTGTTGGGCCACCAGGCCACCTCTAGACCTCCTGTCTCTCACATCGTCATTAAACATTGAGTGTTAGGTGCTTTTGTAGTTTAAGCCACTCTTAGGAGAGTTTGTCATTTCAGCCAAACATATCTAACTGATACAGCCTTTTAATGTCAGTTAAAGCTTCTCTGTTCTTAACTAATTCCCCAGGAGACTTGGATCTCTGCCCCTGTCTCTCCACTCAGCACCCATGAGAGCAGCTCATGAACTATGGTGCGCTGCCTGGCTGGGTGGCCCATCCATATTTGGTCTGTGAACATCTCTGGGAAAGGCCTCTCTGCCCTTTCTTCTCTGTGCACCCTGAGCCTGCACACAGTAGGTGTTCCAGACACGTCAGGGACCTCACCACATCCCCCATCATGGCCAGAAGCCTCCAGCCCTCAGAAAGCCTTCCAATTCACTTTGGCCCACGCACTACTTCTGGGCCCTGGAAGCTTCTACAGCCTCTTCAGGATGAAGTGTGAGGCCTCTTCTAAATAGAGCTTTCCAGCTATCAGCTCTTGCCTCATGCGTGCCTTCAGGTGCTGAGCTGTTGATCTATTGTCACCTCAGCCTCTCCTGCAGCAGACACGGGAGGCCACCGTGCAGAGAAAGGAGTGCAGGGGCTGAGTTTTAAGGGAAACTCAGTGATAGATACATCGTGTTCCAAGCTGAGTGAGAGTTTCTGCATGTTCTGGAAAAGACTTCTGGTCTGCAAGTGGGTAGTAGGATCTCCCAAGGCCCCAAAGAAGGAGGTGTTACCAGGCATGGTAGAAGGGTGAAGGCTCTTGGTTTCCCCTGGAGCAGTGCCTGATGCTGGCTGTGAAGGGGGCGGGGGGTGGGGAGGACTGTCCTGTGGTCACATGGGCATGACTCTGCCAAAGAAAGCAAGGCAAAGAAAGAGATTCTAGGCTTCAGGGAGCAAGGAGGTGTGTGGTGTTGGTCTTGAAAGAAGTTCCCCTTCCTCCCTTCGGTGCAAATTGCTTTTGTGAGTCTTGTAACAACCACATGACAGTTACCAAGCCTCAGGTACCCACAGTTTGCCAGGCGTGGGGCTGGGTGCTGTAGCTCCTGTCATATGGACAAGCCACATCATGAGGCTTCCTGGGCACAAGCAACAGAATCTGGGTTTGCAGTCTGTTTCCACACTTTCAGCTCCATAGCCCTGTCCCCTCCTTTCCCTGAGCCTCAGTCACATCTTCAAAAATGCAGCCATACATTGCTACCTTAACAAGGCCAATCCCCAGAGGATTAATTTGGGCAATGTGAGTGGCCCAGCCTGTCGCAGACGTCCAACAGATATGGTTTGAATCCATTTAGATATCCAGGTTAGACTGGAGTTCTGTAGTGTTCTCTGGAAATCCTTTCTTGAAGCTAGCTTAAATCCATACTGTCACAGTTCCAGGATGCTCCATTTAGCAAACTAGAAGGAGCAGTCAGATTTTTTTTTTCTTTTTTGATAGCCAGTGACAGAAAACTCAAGCAATCAAACAAAGCAGCAGAAAATGACTTACATAACTGAGAAGCCTAAGGGCAGACAGCTTCAGGCAAGGCTGTACCTGGGTGCTTGATGACATAAGCAGGACTCATCTTTCTCACCCTCTTAGCTCTGCTTTCTTTCCTCTGTGCTGGTGTTGTTCTCAAGTAGGCTTTCCCATTGGGAAAGCAAGATGGCCATCAACAGTCACAAACTGATGTATTCCTTTACCCCAACAGAAAGAGAAATCCTCATTCCCTTTAATTATAGTCCTGAGATCTGATCCTTTGGGATCTGATTGGTCACATACCCAGCCCTGAGCCAATATCACTGTGGCCAGGAGGATAGAATATGCTGATGGGCCAGATTGAGGTCAGGTGACCACCCTCCCTAAGGAGACTCCTGAGCTGTTCAACCCATTTTTCTGGGTGGGAGATTGTGTGAAGCCTGAGAGAACAGAGGTCAGTGTCCAGGTGCTGCGTTCCTTTATGCTTAATGTCCTGGGTTGCACCTGCTCGAATCTTCTTCCCACACCCCCTGTCTTCATGGTAGCACTTCCTCCCTTCCCCCATTGCTTCCTCCCTACCATTTCATCCCTACCAAAAAGGAACAAGACTTCCTGTTTTTCTGGTTGAATTCAGGATTCAGGGTCCAGTCCCAGCTTCAAGATGTGCTTTTTGTGTCTCATTATAATCATTTATTCAGTCAACATATGCCCATTAAGTGCTTACTATGTGCTACCTAATATGTGCTACTAGAACTACTATATTATTAGTTATAACTATTATAATAGTTTAATAATGACTATTATTAGTTATGTTTTTATACATAATTTATTATTATTTATTAAATAATTATATTATTATTAATTCAATAATAACCTTAATTATTTAAAAACATAATAATTAAGTTTTCAGGACTTAATTATTCTGGGTAGTGGGCAACAGCCAGGAGCCTTCCAAGGAAGTGAGTTTCGTCTGAGCAGACATTTAGAGGCTAGCGTCCAGTCCCACAGTGCCACTGAGGGAATTCCTTCCCCTCTCTAGGCTTCTGCTTTCTTATCTGCAAGATGAAGGAGTGGGAAAATTGAGGTCTTGGAACCTCTTACCTCTGATAGACTATGGCTGGGTGTTAAAACAAGTCTCTCCAGAGGAGTCCGCCAGTGAGCACCATGGACAGCGACCGCAAGGCTCCCTGGGCTGCCTGGGGGAGCATTGTGGTCGCTGTCCATGATGAGCTAAGCTGAGTCCACAACCATACAATTCTGTGTTTGAATCTTCCTCCTCTTGGCTAACAAAAGCACCCAGGGCATAGGAGGGTCTGAGGCTTTCTGTGCTTGTGTGGACCCCAAGGCTCTAAGTTCCTGTAAGGTAATCTAATGCTGCTACGGAAATTCTCTTCTGGGGTGTTTGTGAATCCCAAGCCTTCCCACTACTAAAAGTTTAAGTTTGGACCTCTGAAAAGGAAGTGTAGGAAGGCCAAACGGAGGAAAGGAGAGGATGCTACAGAAGTTCCATGGAGCCCATCCTTCATCTGCCTCCTTGTCCCTCCCTTCCTCCTCTCCTGCCCATTCCCCTTTCTCTGTTACAGCTGAAATTGGTCATGGCTCCCTGGAAGAAGAGAGATGCCTGATATGTTGGTAGGGGAGACAGGGATCCCTTTGAGGCATGCCCAGTGGGGAGGTCTTTCTTCTTCTGGTTGAGTCTAGTTTCTCTTCACTCTTTGAACACCTGGAGACATGAATTAATTCCTCTGGTCACTCTGTCATTCATTTGTCAGTTCACTCAGCTGCTCATCACCTTATTAATCCATTTGTTCCCTTCTTTATTTAGCTCAGGCTTTTTTATTTAACCAAGAAGGGAGATTTATTAAGAGAACAGAGATCCCAAGGACAAGCAGAGAATAGAGTTGCTGGTCTTCCCAAAAGACAGGAGCCAGCAAATGGTAAGGCATGAGAAGCCAATACTGCTACATTCTTTTGCCATCCTGGGGTCACACATTCACTCACTTACACTTCTCTTTGTACATCCCTCGACCTTCCCATCTCTAAAAATCTATTGGATTCTCTCCATCTCCACTGCCATGACCCTGGTCTAAAGTAGTCTGACCCTAGTCTTTTTTTGCCTACAAAACAGAAGCAGCCTCCTAATTTTTCTCCCTAAATCCACTCTTGCCCATTTCCAATCTGTTGGTCTCACTACAGCCAGAAAGATTTGTTAGAAATGAAAACTTTATTCAACAGATTCCATTTCTCTTAGGATAAACATCAAAATCTTAAGCATGCTGTGGAACTCGATTACCATTCCCCCACATTCAGTGCCCTTTATTGTGGCACCCTTCTCAGATGGAGGATTATACAGCACCACCCACGTTGCTCTCAGGCATGGCAGAGAGCCTGGTGAACAGTGAAAGAAATGTGAGCACACACTTTAAGAACCAGTGAGTGATTTACCAGTTTTCTTTACCTTCTTCCATGACCGTTTCAATTTCCAGATAAAGACTTCTCTTTCAGCCTGAGTCCAGAGAGAAGATATGAAGGAGAGCCACATGGCAAGTAGCATGAGACATAATGAAACCTTACTGTAGGCCACTCAGATTTTGAGAATCGTTTGGTAAACAGCATAACCCAGCTCTCCTAATTGATATACATAATCCACGAGTTCTTGCTCATCGCCCCTTTGCTTTGCTAAAGCACCACTGTCCTTTCAGTACTTACACAGGTTGCTCCCTCCCACCTTAGAACATTTGTCTGTTATTCCCTCTCCCTGGAAGATTCTTTACTCTCATTTTTGTGCAGTTGATATTTACTCACCAATGAGATCTTGGCTTAGCTGTGAGGTACTCAGGGAAGGATTGCCTGGTCTGTGTTCAGAGTACCTTGAGTTTACCTTCTTTGTCATTAGATCTCTTTCACTGAACTATAAATTCCAGGATTACAGAGCCCGGGTATTTAAGTCATGCTTTTTTGAGGCCCTCCTCCATTCCCACAATGTGCCAGGGCCCATGCTGAGAGGCTGGTGGTAATGGGAGTACCTCCGCCATGAGCCCTATTCCCACCAACCTACCAATGACAGGGGAGACAGATGTGCAAGCAGCAGCATTTGAGCCCATTATGATCATTCTAGCAGGAAATGCATATAAGGAGGCCAGAGAAAAAGCAAGGGAACTTCCTGGAAGAGAGGGCATCAGAGATAGTTTTGAGGGGTATTTGGAGCTGTCCAGGTGGAGAGCTTCCTGGAGTAAAGAGAGATGGGGGAGTCTGATGGAGGAATTGTAGAGCAGAAAGTGGTGCCCAAAGTTTCCAAGGCTTGAAAGAGGATGAACCCAGGAGAAGTTGGAACCAGCAGTAAACATCTGGCATCTGTATTTCTGGGAACACAAGTGAGCATTCCTGTTTCAGCACGTTTGCAAGTGTGTGCTGTTTGCTTCTTGGAGTCTGTAGATGGTGTAGAAGATAATAGCAGGTTTCAGACCCTTCCACACAATGAGTGTCAGTGGCAGACTCTGATCTGAGAGTCTAGCAGGCCATGTGCAGGCATGTGCTGGCAGCTTTGTTCCAGGACAAAGCAGCAGGAGACATCTTTGTCTTCACTCTGCTCATTGGACACATCTCGATGCCTTAAGTTCCCGTCTTTGTTTTCTAAGAACTCACCAGAGTTCTTTCTAGTAAATCAAGACTTCCTGTGCACACAGCCCAGCAGTTGTTTAAAATTTGCATAAGATGAATAAAATGAAAGAGAGATGAATCACCAAAGCACCACGTTACTGAATATAATGTCTCTCAATATGATCTCATTATTAAAAGAATCTGCAGGTAGCAGGATGAAATCAGATGCTCCATGATCAGGGGCTTTGGTCACTCAGTAGTCCCCTGCCTAGTGGAGAGGAGGGGTTTCCACACAGGGCTGGGGTTTCAGGGCCCTGGTGAAATATGGTAGGAAAGCTTCCCAGCCTCCCAGAAGGTGGGAAGATGAGCAAGGATGCTGGAAAAGTCACTTCCCTTTGTGGGACTTGATTTTCTTGTTGTGAGAATAGAGAGTGAAGGGGGCACCTTGTGGCTCAGTCGGTTAAGCGTCTGCCTTCAACTCAGGTCATGATCTGGGGTCCTGGGATCGAGCCCCATGTCGAGCTCCCTGCCCAGCAGGGCTTCTCCCTCTGTTTCTCCCTCTTACTCTGCCCCTTCCCCCTCACTTACGTGCTCTCTCTCTCTCTCTCTCTCTCTCAAATAAATAAAATCTTAGAAAAAAAAGAATAGAGAGTGAAGTGCTGACCCTCACTGCCAACTTCACTGGCTGTGAGGATTATACAATAGGAGGGCAGTTCTTAAAGAAGCTCATTTATTCTGAGGATTTGTGGCTGCCCCTGATGATATTATTGTTTTCATGCCAGTTGTGAAGTGGACCTTGATGGGCTCCCCACACTGGAGGGACAGATACCCACAGAAGCTGGACCAGACCCAGCACACAAGTTCTCCTTGAGGAAGCTGACCTCTGTGTTGTGGACATCTAGAGGAAGGGATGTCAACTCTGACTGGGAAAGAAGGAGGTGGAGCAGTGCAACTAAGAAGGAGTCTCGTGAGCTGAGACCATGAGGGGAGAAGGAGGAGGGCAGGCAGAGGGAAGCAGGGGATCAAAGGCCTGCAGCCCAGATAGGCAAAGGCAGTTAAAGGGATGCCATCCTCCTGCTTCAGAGGGCTAGTTGGATTAGGCCCAGTGGGGCCATTTACAATACTCTCTGGATTAGAGGGTGATGATGAGCTCCTTCTTGGCACTCTGTTGGTTGAGCTGTTTTCAAGTCCAGCACAGCTCACCAGCATAGGATACACATGAGTCTTCCCACCCAATAGATGGGAGCAAGAGGCCTGGTCCTATGGTGGGTGGGCAGGGGTCAGCTATAGTGGACTGGAGGCCACAGGAGTGAGCACCACAGAAGCTGAGGCTGCACACTGCCACGATCTGGCTAGGGTCAGCTCCAAAGCCGGTGGGCTCCTCCCTAGGGCCACTGCCTCTTAGACTAGCTAGTGCCTGCTAGCAAGACTTCAAAACTTGCAAGCCAGAGACTGTGTACCATCTCAGATTGACCAGCCTGCGGGGCCCACCTGAGAAGGAGTCTAATGCTATATATGTGACCCACATGAAGTAGTGCTGCAATCCATTAGTAGAGTCTGCAGTGGGGGAGGCAAGGGAAACCTGTGTTATACGTGCCAGCCATTTGTCATTCCTGGTACACCCCTTATTTTGCATACGGAGAAACTGAGGCCCAGAGGGAAGAATGCTGTCATCCAATTTCCAGTCATGTCACCTCCTGATCTAGCCTCTCCTCAGACCTCTTGGTACCCACTGTGACACAAAATGAAAACAGTGAACTGGGGATCCCTGGGTGGCGCAGCGGTTCGGCGCCTGCCTTTGGCCCAGGGCGCGATCCTGGAGACCCGGGATCGAATCCCACATCAGGCTCCTGGTGCATGGAGCCTGCTTCTCCCTCTGCCTATGTCTCTGCCTCTCTCTCTCTCTCTGTGACTATCATAAATAAATAATAATAAAAAAGAAAAGAATAGTGAAATATAAAATAAGATTTCTTTAAAAAAAAAAAAAAGAAAACAGTGAACTGTGAGACAAGGAAATCATACTGGGTCTGTCTAGATCCACACAATGTTCCTCCTTTTTCTCCTTTGCCTGTATCTATTTGATATTTAATGTGTTTTGTACATGATAAGAGATAGTGAAAGAACAAACATCTGTGAGTCCAGAACTCAACTCCAGAACTAGAACATTCCCAATGGCTTGCAACCATATGTTTGCATCTTATCCTACACTGGAGGTCACCTCTTATCTGCAACTTTGTGTTTGTTCATCATTCTCTTGCTCAGAGGTTTAATGAATAAGTCTAAACTTTACATTGTTTGTTCTTGAGCTGTAAAAAATTGTTTTCTAGAAGTAGATTTCTAAAATTTGCACTTTTTTTACTCAACATTTTACTCTTTCTAAGCTTTAGCTATGCTGTTGTTTAGCTGTAGTTTACTTTCACTAGTGTGAAAATAAACTGTGACTATTCAGCAATTTATTTTTGCATTCTCCTGTCAATGAGTATTTGGGTCATCTCCCTGCCTTTGGCCCCCCCATTATTACCAGTGCTGCTATGAAATCTTCTTGTATGTGCCTTGTGTAATACCAAGGAGTAGATTTTCAGGGTTATAAGGTATGTGAATGGTCAACCTAACAAGAAAATGCCAAAGTGATTTCAACATAGCTGGACTAGGTGTCACATTCATCCACTACGTATTCCAGTTGACCTACATCCTCTCAAACCTTGGTACAATCAGATGTCTTACTCACTGTGAGTCTAATGGGTATGAAATATCTCATTGGGACCTTAACTTGCACTTCCCTGCATCCTAGTGAAATTCAACAGCTTTTCCCATGCTCATCTGTGCACCTGTTTACTCCTCTAAGGCATACCTGCTGTGGTCTTTTTGCTCATTGCTTCTCTTCTTCCTGTGGATTTGTAGAAGTTCTTTATGTATTCTGGATACTAATCCTTTGCCTATTGGACATATTCCAGATGTGTTCTTGTTTTTTGTGGTTTGTCTTTTCACTGGTCATTTGGTAAAAACAAATGTTTAGTTTTATTGCAGTCAGATCTACCAATATTATTATACTTAGTGAGCTTTTTATTTTATTTTTTTTAGTGAGCTTTTTATACCTTGTTTAAGAAATTATTCCCAACCCCAAGTTTGAAAAGATATACCCATCAGAGAAAATTCCTCTTCAAATTTTCTCTTTCCAGTATAGATTTTTTTGTGTCCAGAATTGATTTGGGGATGTGGTATGAAGTAGGGATCAAACTTCATTTTGTTGTATGGATACTCAGTTGTCCCAGCACCATTTACTAAATGGGCCTCCTTTCTCCAGTCACATAGCAAGAAACCTTTTTTAAAGATCTGAGGCCCTCAGATCTTTGATAATTTGTAGCACAAATGCCTGCAGTCATGCCTGTTTTCTGTTTATTCTCCTCTTCTTCCTCTTTTTACCATTGCAATTTCTGGTATGTGCAAGTACCCCAGTAAGCCCTGTGTAGCCATTTGTGGATGTTTTTGTGAGAATGAGGAAAAAGGACCACAGAGGAGGGGCTGAGTTTGTAATGACAAAAAGGGTGACCCCAACATGGAGTCTGGGTCCAGCTCTCTGAAGGTGGGTATTGTGTTCCTTCTGCCTGGTGCCTGGCTGTGCACAGTATGGCTGGTAGGTTGGGACCTGGGACCCTAGGGCTGGCAGTGGAAGGATCAGACCTGACAGCCTGTCTTTTCACTTTCATCTCATGGGGTCCACTGAGTTGGCATGAAAGGCATTTTGGCACATTTCTCAGGAAGTCCTGAGAAGCTCTTGCTGCTTCTGCTTCTCACCCTGTCATTTTGATGATGAAGCACCTGAGGGTTAAGAGACTCCTTTCTCTCACTCCCTGCAAGCTCCTTGCCTGGTAAGGGGATGGAGAGCTCTGGAACACAGTCGTGTTCTTACCAGGAAAGGAAGAGTCGTGTCCTTACCAGGAAAGCTCCTTCCTCGCTCTGGCGGGTATAGAGTCCTGGCCTCTGGTGTTGTTAATGACAACTCACTTCCACAGTACTTGTGATGTGACAGGCCCTGGTCTGAGCATTTCATGGGGTCCTCACAGCCCTGTAAGGAGACAATCTTTACACCCATCTTACAGATGAGGAAGCTTATGCACAGAGCCTTTACATGACTTGCCCAAGGTCATTCAGAAGGTCACTGAGTGAGCTGGGATTTGAACCAAGGCAGTCTGGTTCCAGACTCCATGCTCTTTACCACAGCACTACACAGTCCCTTCGGACCCTGACCAGGCCCCCAGGTCTGCCCCCTGGTTACTGGTCTAAGACCCCAGTGTCCAAGGGGTCCCTCACAGAGTGTAGGAGAGCTTTGTCCTTGAGCCCTGGATACATGGTGGGTCTGAGCCTACTCTGGGCCTCCCAGGCCCTGTAGGATGCCCTCCCCAGCTTCTGATGCTAAGCCAGGCCACTTGTTGTTTCTCCCCTGCCCACTGCAGGGGAGTCCCAGCTCCCAGTTAGAGAATTCTCTAGCAGTTCTGAGATGGACCCTAAATGCTAGGAGGATTGCAGACAGCAGGAGCTCCCAGGTAGACTCTGCTTTATGGAGCCTTCTATATTTCAGGGAACACATCTCTAGGTCCACCTCAAGACAAGGTGTTTTTGACAAACATGTGTCACCTGCACAAGGCTTGTAAGCAATTATGCCATGGCCATAAATCTGGGCTTGTGCTGCTGAGTAAGATACCAGCTCCTAGAAATGGCTAAAGCACATTACTGGCAACAGTGTCTCTGGTGGTTGGGATGGCAGGCTGCTTTGGGACACATGGGCTCCCAGCCAATGGCTCTACTGCTATGAAGTTCCCATGGCTGACCTCTTTCTCACCACCTCACCCTTCCTTCATAACTTTCACTGGTTCCCACTAAATGTCTTGTGATATGGATGCTATTGCAAAAGGTCATACTAAGTGCTCTGAAAAGAAATAAAGCAGGAGGAGGGTGCAGAAAGTGTGACACGTGCCATTAGCAATCTATGGGTTCTTTGACAAAGCCTGTTGGAGCAAAGGCCTAAAGGAAGTGGGGAGGGAGTTGTGTGTGCGTTGAAGAGCACAACAGTCAAGGAGCTGCATATGCAAAGGGCTGGAGGTCGGGTTGGGTCTTGTGGGTTGGAGGCAGGTCTGCCTGGAGTGCAGTTAGAGGCACGAAGCTGGGAGGGTGTTAGGAAGAGGGAGTACCCTGTGAGTTGGCAAGGAGTTTGGTTTCACACTGAGTGTCATGGGAAGCCACTGGAGGGCTTAGAGTAGGGTCAGTAAGCAGCAGAAGAGACCAGATGGCTTGGGTGCTGCCACTGCCAGACAGACTAGTTGTAACTGTGCTCAGTTACACTAGCTCAGGGTCCTGCAGCTCAGGGTCCAGTCTATAGAATAGACCCCATGTGACAGCAAACAGGGCCAGGTGAGGTCTCTGAGACCAGCCAGCCCATCTGTCTGCAGCCAGGCTTCTGCCTGTAAATCCTGCAGCCTGTGTGCTCTGAATCTCCCATGCCCAGCATTCTAGGGTACCTGTATCAGTTAGCTTCTGCTGCATAACAATCACTCCAGAAAGTAGCAGGTCTTATGGGCTCTCTCTGGGTATGTGTGGTCCATGGCAGGGGTAAGCTAATTGCCACCTGGCTTTGGCTGGGGAAACCAGGGGTGGTGGTGACTGGGCTTCATGTCTCTCACTCATCCAGGAGGCTAGCGGGGCTTCTGCACATGGTAGCGACGGGGTCTGAAGAGGGTGAGCACTGAAGGCCACAAGGCTCTTTGAGGCCAATGTGTGGAGTTGGCACAGCATCATTTCTACCACATTCTATTCACCAGGGCAAGTCATGGAGCTGGTGTAGATTCAAAGTGGTGTGGGGAGGATTAGAGCCACCTCCTGATGGGAAGAGCTGCTCAGTCACAGTGGAGAGGGTGTGGAGACGGGGAGGTGGAGAAACAGGGCTGTTTGTGGATCAACCACAGCGTCCCTGTTCTTGAAGGAGGAGCAAGGCAGGAACCAGGGCCCCAGGGACAATTGGCCTTGGCCGTGTCTCTCTAGACCCCTGACTCTCCAGGACAAGGCAGAGAGGATGCTCGGACCATTTGTTACTTTGTCACTTGATTCCACCCAGCAGCCAGTAGAGATAGACTCATTGGTCCCATGGCAGAGTCTTTCTCTGGGATGCTTATACCCAAGGACTGCAGGGATCACATGGAACATAGCACACCTTTGGCATCACCTTTTCCAGGAAGCCCTCTGGCTCTCCTGGCTTCCTCTGGGCCCCCCGAGGCTCATCTGCTGGCCCCTGTCACAGGAAGCAGTGCCCTGTGTGCCCATCACTGGTGCATGTGTGAGTCAGAAAGGTCAGGGCTTGAGGACAGAGCTGTGTCCTGCTCACCTCAAATCCCTACATCTGGGAGTGCTGCTGAGGGTTAGGCCAGCGAGGTATGGGTACTGGAGGCTGCATTCAGTGCTGACTCCTCCCAGTTAGTGTCTACAAGGGGAGGAGAGGGTCACTGGAATTGGCAGCAGGGCTCCAACTGAGCCTGGCCAGGAGCAGGCTTGGGGGCTGGGGAACAGATGCTGGATGCAGGGCAGCAGCATGAGTACAGGAAGCAAGGGCAGTTACCACAGTCTTCTTCCAGTCAGAAATGGGTCTCAAGCTTCGGGCACAAGCACTGGGGCAGGAAGGCAACCTCCAGGAGAGCATGCAGAGAACCCACTTGGAGTGTTCAAGGGCAGCTCTGGGCAGATGGAAAGTCAGGTGGGGCCCGCCACCCCCGCAGGAAGAGAAACATCAGCCACTTTGGCAATAGTGAGTTTCCATTTACTGAAGTTTCTGTTGCCTGAGTTCCAACTTACCCAAAATAAATATTATTAGCATTAAAAAAGAAAAACAAGCCAACTGGGATGTGGCAACTCTGAGTGCAGTGCAGTTTCTGTGCCATGACAGCACTGGAGAGAAATCTTCATCACCTTCTCATGCACCCCAGAGACGAGGAGGGGAGGTGGAGAGGAAAGTGGTCTTCACGGAGGCTCGAGGGTGCACCTCCCTGGGGCCCACAGGGGGTTAAGCCAGCCAGGCCTGCTAGTGCACCAGCTCTTCCTGCCAACCTGGCATCATCACCACTGCCCGAGGCTAGGCCGGGCAGTCTCCCTTGGGGAGGGAGCTTGAAGCTTTTGCAGTTTGTAGTTGTCTGTTGTATTTAGAAACCCAAGCATCTCCGAGTCATAAATTACCTTGAACTAGTTTGCTAACCCGTGTGACTTGGTACCGCGCCTTTCAAAGGCGGCCAGTTATGTAACTGGCTGAGTGAGGCACGGCCTGGTCCCCTCAGTGAGGCAGTGCATGCTGGGTCTGGCAAGGGTGCCGGCTACCCAGAACCATGGGGCCAATGCAGGGAGTTGCTGCAGGTCTGTGCAGGGCACTGGCATTTCCGTGGAAATGCACTCCACACAGGAGCAAGGGTTTGCAAACTCACAAAGCCAGATTCTTGCTCCCAGAGCATGGTTATGGGATCTGTGCCACATAAGAAGGGGCAGAGAGCACCAACTGGCTTAGCATCCCCTGTGATATCCCTGCTAGATGACCAGCTCCTGTTTGCACCCTTCCAGGGACAGGAGCTCATCACTGCCTGAGACATTCACACTGATAGGAAGTAAGCTTCCTGCTAATTCCAGCTCTCTCTTCTGGAGATGTGTCTGAATCCATGCCTGTGACAGCCTGGACCAAGTGAGAGGCAGTGACAGGGCTCCTGGCCATGTACTAAGGCTCTCCCAGCCTTTCCTCCATGGTCATAGCCCTCGGGTCAGAACAGGTGCTAATGGGGCCAGCTGGTTAGAGTGTTACCTCTGCACTGCACGTTCAGTGGGCATGCCAACATTGACATAAATTTTGATATCAAATTACATAAGAAGAACGTTTCGTTTTCTCATCTCTAAACGGAGCTCCAAACCCTCTCCCCAGTTTTGTATTCAGAAAGCAGAGAGTTGACTCATATATTCTGGGGTCATGAGGAAGAGATTTGGGTGTAAAGGGAGTCTCTGCTTGTAATGTGGGATCAAATTCTAGGATCCCCTGGGTTTCCCTGATATTTGCTAGGTAAATAAAATCCATGTGATGTTCAAAACCAGGCTTTAGATAGAATGGGACTGCTGAAACACCCCCAAGATGGGCAAAATACATGGAACAAGTTTGAAGATTACTTATCAGGCAACAAACGACAGTGATCCCTGAGAGGAGGGAAACAAACAAAGCGACTTCTGTGGTGCTTTGAGCATCTGCCTTGGGAGAAGGTCCTGGCCCAACTTGGCCTCCCAACTTTACCTCCCAACCTGGCAGGTAGCATGTATGTGGCAGGGGGAGGGGAGGGCATAGCCCAGAGAGTTCTCTGAATTAAAGAGATGGAGCTGAGTGTCTGGGAAGACCAAGGCAGTTAGAATTCATGAAAACAAGTACTAGAGAGGACTTCACTGTGCAGAGGGAGATTGGGGCATTTGCAGAGAGTCCCCCTTGGGCATTCATTGGAGTATTGGCTGGGGCATATGTGAAAAAACTACCAGAGCCCGGATAATTAACTGCCCAAAAGAAGCCAGAGGCAGTGCAGTGTCTGGCACCCACCTATAGATAGGAAAATTTCCTATTCTCACCAGCCAGACTGAAAAACCTCACGATGCCTGGGACATTGGCTAGAGGATTCTCAACAGACTTGCCCCTAAACAATGAGCCCTAAATGAAGCACTGCCAGGTCCCACCTTACAACCTGAAAAACAAGACACCAAAGGATCAAACTGTTTCCACATAACCACGACCCAGAACAAAACTCAAGATGATTTAGAGGAATACAAAAATATCGAGCAAAGTAAAATTCACAATGCCTGGCATCCACTGAAAAGTTTTCTGGCATGAAAAGAGGCAAGAAAATATGACCTACATGAGAAGAAAAATTAGTCAATCAAAACCAGCCCAAAATAGATACTGATGCTAGAATTAGCAGGAAAGGCCATTAAAATAGTTATTATAGCTGCATTCCATATATTTGACAAGTTGTGTATAACCAGGCAAGATATTTTTTTTTTACTTGCAGAGATGAAAGCTCTAATGCAGTCACCAAAAATATTCAAATAATCCAAAAAAAAAAAAAAAGGAAAAAAGAAAAAATAGAACCAGGAACCAAAGGGACGGGAAGAAAACAAATAGATTTAAGCCTAACCATTCCAACATTCATATTAAACGTAAATGATCTAAGCACCCTAACTAAAAGGCAGTGATTGTCAGATTAGACGTATTTAAGAATCAAGAACTATGTACTGCCAACAAGAAATGCCTTAAATATAAGGAAATAGATATGTTAAAAGTGAAGAGATGGAAAACATGTAACACACCAGCTACAGGAAAATTGGAATGGCTAGATTAATGTCCAAGTAGATTTCAGAGCAAAGAATATAACCAAGGACAAAGAAGTTCATTCCATAATCATTCAGGGATCAATTCATAAAGAGAAAAATGGCAATCCTAAATCATCACAACAGATGTTCAACATACACAAAGGAAAAACTAATCAGAAAACAAGGAGAAATAGACAAATCTACAGTTATGGTTGGGGAGTTCAATATTCCTTTTTTAATGCTTTACAGAACAAGTAAGCAGAAGTTCAGTAAAGATATAAAAGACTTGAGCAATGTCACCAACCAACTTGACCTGTTTGGCACTCCACCCAACAGCAGCAGATACACAGTCTTCCCAAGTGCACCTGGACCAATTACCAAGATCACAAAATTCTATGCAATAAAACTCTTCAAGTCATATGCTTTACAACACAAGGAAATTAAACATCAATGAGAGAAACTTTAAATATGTCCAGTTAGTTGCATTAATAAAGCTTTTTAAACACACACATACACACACACACACACACACACACACACACACACACACAGATAGGCTCCTGACCTCAAATAGAAGTTTCCCTTTAATATTGAAAATACTGTTTCATTTTTTAAAAACTTAGCATTTTTACTTGTACAGCGAGGAAGGTATATTTTTCCTCTCATGATTTTGTGTGAAATTGACCAGACTGTCCTAGGGAGACAAGTAGCAGAGCCCTTCTCCAGGCAGCCAAGTACCTTCCAACAGGACATCCCAAGGGGCACAGGAAGCCTAGATCAGGATGGCGTCTCTCCTTTGGCTGGCTTTGCACTCTCCATCGGCGTTACAGCTGATCCCAAGGAACACCCTTGTCCTATTGCTTTTCTTGGCCAGGATGCAGGAAGGAGGAAGTGTCTAGAGTTGGGGTTCCTTCTGTAACAAGAAATGCCAGCAGGTACAGAACTTTTATCCAGCATCAGTATATTTCCTGCAGGGGAGATACATTCCCTCTACTTTACAGATCTGGAAACTGGGGCCCCTGAAGGGCTATTGAGAACACATACTTCTAAGAGATTTGAGTGGGATTTGATCTGAGCCCTGCAGCTCCAGAGTCCTTGCTCTTGACCCCTGCCTGTCTACACTGCCCACACCTCCATCTCCTGGCTGGGCCCTACACTGTCATCACCTCCTACTGGAGGCAACATGTGGGGGGCTCCTGGGCACTTCTGACTCCATCGGCCCAAACAAAAATCACTACCATACTCACCTCTCTTCAAACCCCTGAGTTACTTCTCATTTAAGATATATTCTCTTTTACCCACTGATGCAGCAAATACATATCAGCTACCAATGGGAACTGGGCACTGTTGTAGATGCTGGAGGTACAGCCTGGTCAGGCCATTCAGGTGGAGGAGAGATACTCATTAGTGAGCACAAAAGTATGAGATGGCATTTAAGTAGCATTGCTAGAAATGAGTGGGCTCAGTGACAGAGGTGGGGCCTCAACTAGAGGGGGTTCGGGGCAGATTTCTCTGAGAAGGCAGTGATAGGATGCCCCGGGGGTAAGTCAGAAGACTCTAAGGAGCCATACTCTGGGCACAAGGAATAGCAGGAGCAAAGGCCCTGAGGTAGAAGTGTTTAAGGATGTGAAAGCTGGACACTCATGAGAAGCTGGTGGCTAAGTTTGGTAAGGCTAGAGGGGGAAACAGAAACCAAAGTATAAAAGGGGTCCTAAGGGCTCAGGAAGCCACTACTGCTTTAGGAAGGGGAGTGACATGTAGATGCTCTATGGCCCTGGAGCAGGGGCAAGGAGACTCCTTAGGAGGCTTCCCTGGAGTCCAGGGAAGACTTGCTTGTCCCCCGGCTATGCAGTGGTATGGTGGGAAGTGGATGGATTTGAACTTGCGATCTGCCCCTGTTAGGGATGCTGAAGGAATGGTGGCAGATTCCATATGGGGCTGATGTGGCAAGAGGAGGTGGGGCCTATGACTGAGTCAGGGAAGGCTGGGGGAGCTAGGTGCTCCCATGGGAGGCATGCCCGGGAGCTCTTCTGGCCATGGGTTAGGGGCAGGGTCATTGCCTGTGACCTTTGCCACTAGTGTCACGCCCTCTCTTGAGCTCTGTGTGTGAGCCTGATCTAGCCCATCACAGCCTGGGCATCTCTTCAGTCTGAACAATTGCAATCCAGTGTGGGTATGGGTGGAGAGATGGGTGGGCGGTGCTCTCAACACCCCTGCTTTATAGAGGAGCCACTGCTCACTACCTCTCAGAGCCCTGTGGGTCCTTACTGAGATCCATAGACTGTTCTGGCAGAGCAAGGCCTCAGAAATCATTGGATATGAGGCCCCCCCACTTACAGGTGGAGAAACTGAGGCTCAGGAATAGAGCAGAACTTCAGCTGTGAACACTCTGGAGTCCTGGAATTCCCTGCTCTAAGGACACAGTTTGGTGTGCTCTGCATGACCATCATGACCCTCAAGAACCTGTCCCCCAGCAGTCACAGCTTGCTAAAGCAACCAAGTTGACCTGGTCAAATGGGGTCCTGATGCTCTTTGTCACCACCCTCTCCACACCCCCAGAGGTGCCCACCCTCACTGCCGTGCAAAGGGGCCATGCACTTTGATGTGAGCCTACTCAGGGCAACGAAGGGTTTGCCAGACTGGGGTGCAAGCCCACACTGAGACTGGGAGTTCTGATGGCGGCTGGGTCAGCTTAAGGGGGCAGCAGCATCCCTCGGGCTGCTGTTGTCCAAAAGCTGCCGTACCCCAGTAAAGACAGAAGTGGGTATGGCTGTGTTCCAGTAAAACTTGACTTACAAAAGCAGGCAGAGAGCCAGATTTGGCTCAAGACCCGTGGCTGGGCCTTTGTTCTACATACACCAAATCCCGTGATAACCCAGATTTGTCGGTCTAACCCCAGGCCAAGCAGCAACCCTGCCACGGGACCCGGGGCAGAGCAGGACATCAGGCTGGAGGGCACAGAGCTGGGTCTGGGCTCCCTGTCCCACCTCACAGTGTGATCCTAGCAACTTGCTCAACCTCTCTGGTCCTCAGTCTCTACACCTGAAGTCTGGATCAGAGGTACAGACTCAAGGCTGCTGGGATCATGCTACCATGTCATGGAGAAAAGCTACCCAGACTTGGGTTCATCTGAGGACTAACTGGCTTTTCCATTCCCACCAATCGTTGCTGGTAGAGACACTAGCCCTGGCATTTCAGAAGTCACAGGTCACATTTCAATGAGAGCCCTCCTGGTTGTATGCTGGCCACCAGCTCAGGCCAGCCTGACGTGTGGGGCCAACCACACCACAGGCCATGTCCCTTTACAGCCTCTCAGCTCAGGCTGTCTGCTTCCTCCCATGTGGACTTGGGGATGCTTTTATTAGGGCACAGAGAAGACTGGCTTTCCCAATGGATGCTGTTTTCAGGTTCGAAATAAATTGTTTTGGGGCACAAGCATTAGAAATGATTTCCCTCCCCTCACCTGCACACCTGTGTTCATTATCACCCGATAATGACCTTACAAGGCCTTGGGTACTGAACTCACCTAACTTGGAATTAGCCCGCACAAAGCCCTCCTGGCTGGGTTTTTCTTAACCATTTGCTCAGTGGGTGTATTATTTGACACATAATTGTCTTCTTGGGGGAAATTAATTTTCAGGGCCTTGAATGGTCTTTATTAAAATGGAGAGAGTGCTAAATTCCAGCCCTGCCCCACGGAGCCTGCAGGAGACTCAGCTCACCTCCCCTGGGGAGTGTGCGGGAATACGCTCCTCCCAGCGGGGCCTGGGGGCCAGCCTGTGTCCCTGAAGGATGTCCAGGCCCTTCTCTGTCATTATATGCCCTCGCGAGGAGCTCCCAGTCTGTCCCAGGAGCAAGGATGCCACCAGACCCTTGGGAGGATGTAGATTCACATCTTGACCTCTCCGGTAATGGGGCCGTGTGGCCTCGGCAAGGTCCACCGCTCTCCGAGCTTCAGGGTCTTTGGCAGCAAGTGAAACCACTCGTGGGCATCTTCTGGGGAGCCTGTGCTTGAGCTCCAGCTGGAAGGGCTTTGGCAGTACCTTCAAGACCCTGAGTGGTACGCAGCCCACATGCAGCCTCACCTCCGATGTCTCCTGAGTCGTAGCTCTGCTCAGCTCCTGGTTCCCCTCACCCTCTCTCTCTATGCATCCATTCATTGTTTCTTTCCTTCCTACCTTCAATCCCACACTCAGCCCATCTGTCAGCCCATTGTCTGGACAGCCGGATGGATCCAAATAGTGCAAGCCACTCCTGTGCTCAACACCCTGCCATGGCTCCCTCCTTGCTCACAGTCAGAGACAGCGTCCTCCCTGTAACCCCCATGGTCCTGATCAGCTGCCCTGTCATATCTCTGTCTTGGGCTCTCCCCAGGCTCCCTGTCATTCATGGGATTCCAGGCATACTCCTCCCCAGGGCCTTTGCACTGGCAGCTCCTTCTGCCTGGTTCAGTCTTCCCCCAGACACCTGCATTGCGGCTCACCTCCAAGTCTTCGCATGGTTTCGTCTCCTGGAAGCCTTCTCTGAGCAGCCTGTATTTGACCCTTTCCCCCCCAAGATGGTATTGCCATCCACAGTGTGAGTCACTATAGGCCAGGTTTGGTTTACTGTCCTTTCCTTCACTAGAAGGCGAGCACCCTGCAGGCAGGCCTGACCCAGGGCAGGAGCGAGGATCACTTGCCTGCCCCTGGCTGACCTGGATTGTTTCTGCCCAGCCTTGAGAGACGCGGCCTTAATTTGGATGGAGAGCCCCTTTCAGCCTTCTGCGGCCTCCACAGCCCCCTGAACCCAGGGGCGGTTCTGGAGGTCTGCACATGCCCAGCTAACAAGGCAGGCCCTGGTCTGTCTGCCCTTGTCAAAGCCAGGAGTCCATGCCCAGCCCCTGTGAGCTCCACTGATTTAGCTCTCGTGGAGTGGAGCCCTCACTTCCTGGTGGCCAGGGACTCTGAGCCCCATTCTCTCCCTTTTGCTTTTGGGAGTTAGCACTGCTGCAAACCAGGCCCCAAGCTTGTCATCCTCCAGAGGCAAAACCAGTTGGTTTGCACCTCCCTGGCCACCCCTGGTTGTCCTCTCGGGACTGGCCTTGCTCTGTTGTGGCCTGGCTACCCTGCATCATGGCAGGTGGCACCTCAGAGCACATCAGGTTATGGGTGCCCAGCTCTGCTCAGGGCCTTGGTCCCCAGGGCAGCAAGCACCTTGTCCCCACAGGTGCCGGGAGTGTCCCTGTGACCTCAAACTCCACGCCGAGTAGGGTTGTTCATTCATGTCATGGCCACCCACTAGCATATAGTCACCAAGCAGCTGTTTTGTGCCCTACCCTGCTGTGTGAGCTGGGGACAGGAGGAAGCCCTATCCCCACGGGGCTGGCCTCCCCTCTCCCAGCCATGGTGGGGGTCCTCCTGTGAAATGAAAATAATAATATCGGCTTCCCGGGAGGCCATGAGGAGTAAAGGAGACAGATACAGGACAGCATCAACAAACACTTTCTATAAAGGACCAGATAGTAACAATCTTCGGCTTTGTGAGCCATACAGGCCATCATCGCTGCTCAGTTCTGTGGCTGCCCCAGCCAAGGATGATATGTCAGCGGTGGGTGTGGCTGTGTTCCCATGAGACCTCACTCCCCAAAACAGCCAGTGGGCTGGATGTGGCCCGCTGACCCCTGGGACAGGCACAGATGAAGAGGCAGCCACTGTATCACGAGTGGTGACGATGGTGGACAAAGGACCACAGGAAGTTCGCGGGCTGGGGGTGGCAGGGCGCTGGGGGTAAGCAGGAGCCAGGTGAGCCACCTTCTGTTTCAATCTGTCGAAGCCACACTGAGGCTGGGCTTCCCTGGAGCTGTATTTAGTCCATAACATGGTGAGGTAAGTTCTCAGAGAGAGGAAGGCTAGCACGTAACTCCTGGCTGACGTCTGCCAGGAGGCCCCGCAGAGGTGGCCAGTTTCACCCTCTGCATCCTGCCCGGCGCCACCGCTTTGAAGGAAGCCTGGGCTGGGCCCCAGGGGGCAGCTGGGTGCAGGCGGGAGCCCCATGGGTCTCCTACATCCTGCTTAATTGCCGTGAGATGACTCTGCTGGCGCCGGCCTCCCTCGCTCCCTGATGCTCTGAGATCCCGCTGCTCATTGCTCTCTGCAGCCCCATCTCAGGCTGTGTCCTGAGTTTTTCTTAATTAAATGTTTGCCTCCTCCCTCTAGACCCTGCGTGGCTCCTCCTTCAGGAAGAGAAGAGGAAGAATTAGCATTAATTGAATGTGTGCCACGTGCGGGCCTTGGGGAGGGGTGCAGGGGCCCAGAGAGGGCAGATGCCTGCCCCTGCCCGAGGGCACACAGAGTAGGAGCCCTAGAGCTAGGATCTGGAGTCAGGACCCTCCCTCGCTCCTCCGCCCCACCTGCCCTGTGTCTCATCCTCACAGGAGAGGCCAGGCATGAGGAACCCAAGTTGGAGTCAGGGAGATTGGGGCTGAGATTGCTCCCTCCCACCAAGCCTCAGCTTGCTCATCTGTAAACAGGCACAGTGATGGTCGCCACCACACAGTGGTCCTGAGGATCCAGTGTGGTGGGGAGGGAAGGACGGAGAGAGGGGGGTCGGGGGGGACAGAAAGTCCTCGCCCGGTCTCTTGGGGCCTGAAGGTCATTGGCGCTGCAGACTGCCCAGCCAGCCCCGTGTGCACCTTTCTCCTGGAGATGGAGCGGTTGGCAGCAGGCCTGTGTGCATTACATTCTTGCCCTGTCCCTGTGCCAAAGGAATGCCTTCCAAGGAGCATGCAACCGTGGCCACAAAGAGTTCCCAAAGCCTTCCTGGAGGAGTGGAGAGCAGCTGGGGTCTGTCCTTCTCCCCCACCCGGTCCTTGGCCATTTCCCTGGTGGAGCCGCCGAGAGCCCAGGAGGTGATGCTCAGCTCAGGTGGCAGGGTGGGATAGCCCTGTGTGCTGACAGAGGCCAACAGAGATGCCATACTCTCCTGGGAAAACCAGAGCCCACTACATCTAGTGAAATCAGGGTTCCAGTCCACTCAATCCTGGCACCCCGTCATCAGCCTCATCACTATCCAGCACAATTAGTATATCCATAGCCGCCCTTCTGCCGTGCCTGCTAGGAGCTTCTATCCCACATGCTCTGCATGAGGGGTCCAGTTCCCTGGGTCCAAATAATGTATTCACATGGGCTTTTTATTTTTTATTTGTATTTTTTATTTGTATTTTTATTTACTTTTTCTATGGTGGTAAAATCCATATAACATAAAATTTACCATTGTAACCATTTGTAAGCATGAAGTTCAGGGGCATGTGTACATTCACTGAGTACATACACTGTGCGACCACCCCACCGCCCATCTCCAGAACTTTTCCATCGTCCCAGACTGATATTCTGTCCCCGTTACACACTAACTCCCCACTCCCCTCCTCCACATCTGGCAGCCCCATGCTGCTTAGTGTCTCTGCGAGTTTGACGACTCTAGGGACCTCATACAAGTGAAGTCATACAGTGTTTGTCCTTTTGTGACTGGTTTATTTCCCTTTTATGATGTCCTCAAGATTTATCCATGCTGCAGGACATGTCAGAGTTTCTTTCTTTTTCAGGGAAGAGTAATATTCTATCGTATGGATAGACCACATTTTGTTTTATCCATTCATCCATTGTTGGACTCTTGATTTGTTTCCACCTTTCAGGTATTATGAGTAATGCTGCTCTGAACATGGTGAAACCCCACTTCCAATTCTTTTGGGTATCTACCCAGCAGTGGAATAGCTGGGTCATATGGTAATTCTATAGTCAGTTTTTTGAGGAACAACCCTACTGGTTCCCACAACTGCTGCGCCATGTTACATTCCCACCTACAGTGCACAAGAGGTCCATTTCCCCCACATCTTAACCAACACTTGCTTTGGTAATAGTCATACATGGTGTGAAGTGGTATCCTGCTGTGGTTTTGATTTGCATTTCCCTAAATTGAGCATCCTTTCACATGCCTATTGATCATTTGTGTACCCATTGAAGCCCTTCAACCATTTTTGAATTGGATTGTTTTCCACTGTTGTTGAGTTTTAGCAGCTCTTTATTTATTCTTGATATCAATCCCTTATCAAATCCATGATTTGCAAATATTTCCTCTCACGCTGTGGGTTTTCTTCTCTGTTGATGTGTCCTCCCATGTACAGAAGTTTTTAATTTGATGAATTCCAGTTTAACATTTTTTTCTTTTGATGCCTGCATATGTTTGGTCTATGACTGCTTTGGTGTCCTATCCAAAAAAAAAAAAAAAAAAATCATTGCCAAATCCAGTGTTGTGAAGCTTTCCCTATGTTTTCTTTGAAGATCTTTATAGTTTTAGCTCTTGGGTGTAGGTCTTTGATCCATTTGAATTTACTTTTGTATACGATATGAGTATGGGTCCGATTCTTCTGTTTGTGGAATCCAGGTTTCGAGGCACCATTCCTTGAAGACTGACCTTTCCCCGTGGAGTGGTCTTGGCCCTCCTGTCAAAGACCACTTGACTGTGTATGTGAAGGTATATTTTGGGGGTCTCTGTTCTGTTCTGTTTTTGTAAAGTTTTATTGGAACCTGGCCACACCATTCACTTGTCTATTGTCGACAGCTGCTTTGGAGAGAAAACTGGCAAAGTCAGAGTAGTTATGACAGAGAAAATTGGGCTCTCAAAGCCAAAATTACTGTCTGGCACTATGGTCCACTCTCATCTGCCTACACAACCCCTTCGGCCCTCCCTGGGATGTGAGGTCCCTGGATGGCTTCCTCCCCTGCCCCTTCACCTGGCAGGCAGGGCAAGGTCCACCACGTAATAGGTGCTCCATCCATGTTGTGGGTTTGTTGCCCTCTGTGGACTCAGGAGGTTTTTGATGGCCCCTGCTCGGTACGCCTGCCCTGAGCATCACCTGTGGCCACTCTGTCCCTCTCTGGGAATACACACCCATGTCCCCCTTTTGC
This sequence comes from Vulpes vulpes, assembly GCF_048418805.1. Taxonomy (NCBI): domain Eukaryota; kingdom Metazoa; phylum Chordata; class Mammalia; order Carnivora; family Canidae; genus Vulpes; species Vulpes vulpes. The sequence continues at coordinate 56,643,445 of NC_132788.1, read as the reverse complement.
CAATCCTCAGGTTTGGGCCCCCACCTAACACCCGAGCACAGGGCCCCTGTCCTGAAGAGCCACATCCGGGAAAAACATGCTGGTTCAGTAACTTCATCCACAATGTTCATTGTGAATAAACAACGCGTGACCACGTTCTCTGTGTGGCTGATTAAAGCTGCAAGGGGGCCCGAGTGCCTTTTGGCCAGCGTTCCCAGCCTGGCCCCTCCCACAGATACCCACTGACGTCCGTTTGCAGTGTATCCTGGTGGAAATTTTTTGTGCATTTTCAGGCACACACAAGCATTAAGTGTGCTCTGTGTGCGTCTTCCTCTCTCATAGATAGAATTACACTGCATGCAGAATGTTCCGCAGCTGCCTTTGTATTCCCAGAACTGTTCCCTGTGCTGTGCTGTAACCCCTCGGTGCATCTTAGCCCGTGGCCTACAGAGGGACCCCCAGCTTGCTTTCCTTTTTTGTGAGCAGCCGTTATCATGTCAGTGGGGTGGCAGGCTCCCAGAGGGACCCCCTCGCCACCAGCACCATCCCTCACTTTCCTGCAGGAGACCCCAAACTCCCAGACAGCAGAGGTCTCGTGCCCTCGCCGCTGTGCCCGCACGTTAAGGACAGTGCCCAGCTCTGTAAACAGCACTGAGAGGCGACGTTTGCAGGATCCTGATCCTGCCTTACTCTCCTCTGGGTGCTGTGCTTGCTGTTATTTCTCTAATCCTCCCCACACTCCCTGAAGTGGGCAAGCGGTACCTTTATTTTACAGATGCACAGGCTGAAGCCCACAGAGGTCACGGAGCTGGTCACAGTCACAAGGCAGTGAGGGGCAGGCAGGTTGGCTCTGGGGTCTGTGAATTTGACTGCTGTCTCTTCGGTTGTATTGAACCCACCCACCCAGCAACCAGCTTCTGTGTTTGCCCCTGTCACGACCAGCACCTGCCTTCTGGCCTTACCCAGACCCAGGCAAAAGGGCAGCAGGCCAGGATTCAAGTCCAGCTCTGCTGCTTGCTCCAGGCTCTGTGACCGCAGCTGGTTACTTGCCGTCTCTGAGCCTGTTTTGTCACTGAGAGGGGCCAGCAGCAGGACCCTCCTTTGGGAGGTTGACCTTGGGGAGTACTCCCACAGCTCCAGGTGAGCAGTAGGAGCCTGATAAGCGGGCATCCCTCCCCCAGAGAGCGCTTTGGGGCCCAGCTGCCTGTGACCCAGTGACTGATGTTCAGCTGCTACCGCCCGAAGCCGGAGCAAGTTTATGATGCTCTAGCTGGTTTTTAATCACAGCAAGATGAAAATTTGGCAGATTCAGACACTGATTCATGTGACAACATTGTCTCATGTCTCGTTTGTCTTTCTCTGGCTTTGGCGCTGATGCAGGGGGTGGGGCCTCCACCCTCAGGAGCACCCTGAAGTCCCTCGGGCCTCTTGCATCTGTCTCATGCCCACTGTGGGCCAGGTCTGGGCCTTGAGGGGGAGGGACATGGGGACAAGGGTGGAGGGACTTTCCCAACCCTCTGCGGGCAGGCTTCCTCCCTCAGACCAACCCTGCCATGGCCTGGCCGCAGCCCGCCTCCTTCTGCTGGAGGGAGTGCCTGTCCTGTCCTGGCTGGAATCACAGCCTAGGAAGCTCCGTATCCATGACGGCAGATGCCCAGAGGTGTCCAAGTTGCCTCCACTCAAGCATCGCCTCCTCCGGGAAGCCCTCCCTGACCTCGGCAGACAGACTATTCCCTTCATGACTCTCAGGGCGGGGGCAGAGTTTTTCCCACGTCTGTCTCCTTGTTGGTTGTTACCATCACCTGTGTAGCCCAACCTGTGCTGGGGATCTTGCCAGGCCATTTACAAGGGTTAACAGTCCCGACAGCCTCACTTTTCAGACGGGACACAGAGAAGTTCAGGAGTTGCCCCAGGTCACCCAGCTCATAAAGAGCAGGACTGGCTGGGAAACTGTACCTTGCTGGTCTATGCTGTACTTGTCACTGCGGAGCTCCGGTGGTGAGGACACTGGCGGCCGTCCGGTCAGTATTTGCTGACTCTTGCACTAACGAATGCCGGTCCAAGTGCTGGGGACCCGGGAGGAAGCTGCTACCTCTGTGCGTCATGGGCACCAGTAGAGGTGCCAGGAAGGACACCTGAAGAACAGCGGCGCATCAGCTTTGCCTTAAGGGTGAGTAGGAGTCCAGCTGGTTGTTGGGTGGAAGGAAGGGCAGGCCGAACAGAGGGAAGAGCATGTGCAAAGACGTGGCAAGTGCAGGGCTGCCTGTGTGTACAGTGTAACAGTTGGGGAACATGGCAAAATCCCAAATCACACAGTGTATTAGACAGCTTGGGCTGCTGTGACAAAACACCATAGGCTTGGGGAGGCTTCTGGAGGCTGCAAGTGCAAGATGAGGGGGCCGGTGAGTTCAGTGTCTGGTGAGGGGTCTCTTTCTGGCTTGCACATGTCACTTCTTGCTGTGTCCTCACCTGCCTGAGAGAGGAGCAAGGGAGGTGGTCTCTCTTCCCCTCCCCCCCCTTTTTTTTAGTTTTTATTTATTTATTCATGAGAGACACACAAAGAGAGACAGAGACATAGGCAGAGGTAGAGGCAGGCTCCCTGCAGTGAGCCTGATGGGGGACTCGATCCCAGGACCCCGGGATCACGCCCTGAGCCAAAAGTAGACACTCAAATGCTGAACCACCCAGGTGCCCCTCTCTTCCCCTTCTTATAAGGATTCTAATCCCAGGGGGGGGCTCCACCTACGTGGCCTCATCTAAACCTCTTTTTTTTTTTTTTTTTTTTTTTCATCTAAACCTCTTAACCTCATCATACTGGGGGTTAGGGTTTCAGCCTATGAATTGTGGGGAACACAAACATCCAGTCCATAACACTCAGCTGTCGTAAGCAGGAAGAGCTGTCATACAGGGGATCCGGTGCTAACCACCATCACTGGAAAGTCTGGAGGCACCATCTTGCTTTTGGGCCACCAGGAATCAGCCCTGAGCATCACTACAGAACTGGCCCATCTGGCAAACTGGCCCAGATCAGCCAGGAAGTTGGGTGATCAGGAGCCTGCCACAGCTGCCCCTGGCCACCCAGGAAGCTAGTGACTCGCCCCCAGAAGCTGGTGCAGATGCTCTCCATCTCCTGCACATATCCCTGGGGGGAGACCCGGGACTGCTTTTCCCTTACCTGTGTCCTGGACTCTCATCTTCCCCTTCCTGCAGCCCCCTTGGACTTCTCCACTTAAGGATGATAGCTGGGCAGGTAATTCCCCTGACACCTCCCCCCCAGCCATCCTTATTGTTGACTGCAGGGCCAGGCTTGCCCCTGGTAAGCTCTTTAAGACGGGTTCATTTGCATCCTGCCTTTAATTGGTGCCCTGCCATACCCCCAGTGTAAATCTCCAAATCCACATAGAAACAGAGCATAAATCTGCCAAGGCGCTAAGGCTGTGGCAGGGTCCCTCACTCAGCAGCCTAGGAAGTGCCTGTGATGGGAGATGAAAACAGGCAGGTTTTCGTGTTCAAAAGACAGAAAAAATCTTGGCCAAAAGCATCCAAAGAGAATCAGACATGGGGTCAGGGGTGAGGGGTGGGGTGGGGAGTCGTAGTGGAAGCTAGAGCCAGGGTGAGGTGGTGGTGGTGGCAGTGGGGCTCACACGCGGGAACTGGTGAACAGGCTTGTCGCCTCTGTCAGAAGCCATAGATGTATGGATTTTCTAAATTATGAAATATTTCAAACCTAGGGAAAATAAAAACAAGAGCTTATACTTATGTAGACTTCTTCCTACATGCCCAGAATCATTCTAAATGCTTAATAAAGAAAAATTTCTCTAATCCTCCTAGAGGACCTCTTGAGGCAGGTTCAGTGGTTTTAAGTGAAGCACTGAGGCACAGAGCAGTTCCTACGTGGCCTCCTTGGGAAGTGGCAGAGGCTGGATTTGAGCCCAGGTAGTGTGGATGGAGAGCTCCAGACACGCACCCACCATCCAGATTACCTGGCGTCAGTATTTTGCCTTAAAAAGTCAGGTGGGGGGATTCCCAGGTGGCTCAGCAGTTTAGCACCTGCCTTCGGCCCAGGCGTGATCCTGGAGTCCTGGGATCGAGTCCCACATCGGGCTCCCTGCATGGAGCCTGTTTCTCCCTCTGCTTCTCTCTCTCTCTCTCTCTCATGAATAATTAAATAAAATCTTTTAAAAAAATAAAAAAATAAAAAGTCAGGTGGGAGGGTGGCACCTGGGTGACTCAGTGGTTGAGCCTCTGCTTTCGGCCTAGGCTGTGATCCCAGGGACCCGGGATCGAGTCCCGCATCGGGCTCCCCGCAGGGAGTCTGCTTCTCCCTCTGCCTGTGTCTCTGCCTCTCTCTGTGTTTCTCATGAATAAATAAATAAAATCTTTGGAAAAAGAGAAAAAAGCCAGTGGGAGGGAGTGGGGGAAGGAGGGAGAGGAAGGCAGTGCTCTCAGCTGCCTCGAGCCCTCCCAGAGTGGACGGTCCCTCACTTACATGTATATGTGTGTGTGTGTGTGCATTGACCATAGAGTCCCCGCGTGTCTGAGGACTGAGATAGATTTTGTTTGTACCCTGTTCCCCCACAACTCATGCTCTGGACGTGCCCTTCCCTACATCCACAGTCAGCACCCCAAAGGGACATGTTGGCTGTGGCCCCTAAACTCAGAAGAGGCCACATCCTCCCACCGTGCATCCTGTCCCTTGTACCTCACGTTTACCTTCAAGGCATTCACCAGCTCCGGGGCTCTCACCTGCCATTCGCTCCCCCATCCCCAGCAGAGGAGCACGTGGGCCGTTAGGACACCGTGTCATTCGTGAGTTTCATACAGATTCTATCGGACTTTACCTTTTTGCACTTTACCTTTTTGCAGCTTGCCTGGTTGGGATCACTGGGGTTGTTTTCAAGTTTGTTTTCTGTGCTAACAGCACCTGAAAAGCAAACAAGCACATGCAAAGTTGTGTCTAGTGGCTTCTCTCCCTTGGAGCCACTCGGCTCAGGATTCTAAACCCAGAGGGATGAGTTGGTGACGGAGGTTCCCACCTAAGGCTGACTCACCACGGGAGCAAGGAGATGGCCTCAGAAGGGGAGTGTTTGCCAGAGGGCGAGATGGGTGTGTGTGGCCAAAAAGTAGCAGAAGGAGCATACTCATCGCAGCCTGGGAAATGCAGGCTGGAGGGGGTGTGGGCATTCGTGTCGGGGGTCCCCCAAGCGTCCACAGTTTCGACCCATAATTCTGCCTCTCAGAATGCTCCTGAAGGAAATCCTCATAGATAGAAATGGGGAAATGCCTGGCTACATTGCTCTCCGACCACCAAATATTCGCAACAACACTGACAGCTAAAAATAGAGCCTTCATCTCCTAGTTTACTCCCAGCCACACATTGGAGTAGATAGGAGTCATTAAAAAGTAGAGGTTTTTTTTTTAAAGATTTTGTTATCCATTTGAGAGAGAGAGAGAGTGAAAGAGAACACAAGCAATGAAGATGGGCAGAGGGAAAGAGCGAAGCAGGCTCCCCAGTAAGCAGGGAGCCCCACGCTGGTCTCGATCCCAGGTCTCCAGGATCATGACTGGAGCCAAAGGCAGGTGCTTGACCGATTGAGCCATCCAGGTGCCCCCCGAAATAGGGCTTTTTAAAAATGAGGTGCCAGGATGCTCATGAATTAATGATCATGAAAAAAGTAGAAGGCAAGATGGACCTCTCCAGTAGGACAATTAGGTAGAATCAAATGCCTTGAAAAAAACAACTAGTAGAAAATTCACGAAAGGGCAGAGTGGTTCATTCTAGGTGGAGCAATGATGGGTGACTTTTGTTTCTTTTGTACTCTTCTGTGATTTTCTAGGTTTTTAGATTTTAGAGGCTGTAAGACATCAGTGGCGGAGCCGGCACACAGCATGGGGAGGTGTGGGTCCCTCGCACATCTTGCCGGCCACATTCTGAGACCAGCTGGCAGCGAGGCAAGGATTCTGTCGCTGTGTTTAGGTCCACTGGGGCTTACCTGGAGCGTCAGGCCTAGCAGACCCAGGTGTGGGGGAACCAGGCAGTCAGCAGCCGGGCCCCAGACCGTGAGCAGAGACCCTGGCAAGCTCATACTAACTGATAAGAAAGCAAAGATCACCATGACGCCATGCCTTGGTTCCAACTCGGTGCTGAGCAAAGCTTCCTCCTGGGATGTGAGTGACGGAGCCAGCCTTGGTCCTAATCCTACGACCTCTGACACCTAACAGCTGCGTGACCTTTGGCAAGTGACTTAACCTCTCAGAGCCTGTTTAGTTTCTTCATGCCTGAAATGGAGATGATAATGCTCACTTGCATTGGGTAGATAAGAAAGCACCTCACTGCCCGCTGTCTTTACTCACCTGAATGTATGCCCCTAGAGGGCCTGGATGGCAAAAGCGGCAAGAGACAGTGAGGGGTCCGTCAGCTTTGTGACGTCTCACACACTCATTGTTGCTTTGGGCTGGCCTTTCATTAAGATATAAGCTTTCCCATAAAACCACTGGAGCCTTCCACTATTTCATTCTTGCTGCTAACTCTGCACGGCTGGTTAGCTTTACTGCTCCATGGAGCTGGCATTTGGTGTCTCTTCTCAAGCAGATCCGTGATGATATATTTGGGGGAGATGTGCACACACACAGGATTGTGAGGGTGCGATCTCCACAGTACGGGACTGCCGTCAGGGCCATTCACCAGCACGTCTGTTCCGTCACTTGTTTGATGAATGGGCTTGGAGCCTGTGCTCGGGGCTCGCCGGGTGCTAATCATGGGCGTGGGAAGGGGACAGAGGGACGGAAGTCATCTGCCCAGGGCCCCTGGGTCTGCAGGAGGCACCAGGTGGTGCGGATGCATGGACTCTTCCCTTGAGATCATCCACCCAGACAGTCACTCGTCCCTCCCTCAAGGGGCTAGCCTGCAGCCCCAAGGTTAAGGGCACTTGGTTAAGGGTGAAGGCTGGATTAACTGCCCCACCTCCTGCCATCACGTGACTTGAGGCTTGTTACTTTGCACCAGTTTGCTCATCTGTGCAATGTCCTGGGGTTGTGCTCAGGATTAAATGAAATAAAGAGCTCAGAAGGCATATAAAAAGTGCTCAGAATGGAGACTGATTGCCCCAGGCCCCACGTGGGGTTCTAGAATAGGAAGCAGAAGGAGCAGGTCCTGTGCCCTGAGGAACTGGGGTGGGGGTGGGGGCTGGGGAGGCAGAGTCACAGTGGAGTGTGGGCCGTGGGAGCCCACAGAGGGGGTCGGGAGCTCCCTGAAGAGTCTGGTGGGGGCTCCCTTGTCAGAGGTGAGGGGTTCCAAACAGTGAACAGGTGTTCATTGCCCTAAGAGCCCAAGGAGGACAGGCAGCCTGGCTGAGCCCAGGGCTCCGGCTGTGAGCCCCCAGGAAAGTGGCCCCCTCCCTCCTGTATCCCTGCCATTCCCTTGGGGTGGAGGCTTGTTCTCCGCCCACCCCCACGGGGCAGGGAAAGGATGTGAGCAGAAGCTGGCCTCGGCCTTGGCCAGAATTGGCTCCTGTGGGCCTCCTTCACATATCAGCCACATATCAGTGAGCTGGTGAGCTGGGAAGGAGCAGATGGCACGGGGCAGGCAGGGGATGGAAGGCAAGTAGAGGGAGGGGCAGCATCCGTGGAGCAGGGGGGGTCGTAGAATTTGGTAACTGGGTGATGTTTTCACATGCAAAAGCAACTTGACCTTGTGTCTCACAGGCTCCACAATGCTCCAAAGTCTCCCTCCTCTGTGTCCTTGCCCCTGCCTGTTGGGTTGGGAGTCTGAGGGAGGGAGTGGTGGTACGTGAGCAGTGCGTGTCTGTCGACCCTCCTTCAGGGCCTGCCCCTGGCTGTCGGTGGGCCTGGGCAGGAGGCAGGAGGGGGTGGATTCCGCCTGGGGGTGGGTAGCAATCAGGGATGGCTTCCTAGAGGAGGCAGTAGCACTCTGGGCAGAGGGCTGGGGCATGAGCCAAGGAAGCATCCTCATATCTGGAAACAGAGGGGCCAGACCGTGGGAGGCCTTGACTGCCAAGCCCAGAGTTTGCCCTGAAGGGGGCAGAAGTCAAACTAGCCACTGAAAGATGGCCTCCGGCCTGCGCAGTGTGGACTAACACTTGTTTTAAGCGTTTTATATCGTAACAGCTTTTGACATTTGAAAATCAGATTTCAGGTGAAGGGTGGGTGCCTGTCTTCTCTTGGTGGCTCAGGAAGTCTGGCAGTCCTGGTGGGTTCCCTCCTTGCAACCACAGGTAGAACCCCCAGCAGAGCCCCACACACACACACAGAGCACGTGCCCTCCAGTTCGCCATCCCCACCCACCCAACTCCCTCAGCCCTTCCCATCAGGCAGCCCTGGATGCCCAGTGCCCAGCGCCCCTGCTACCTATGATTATCCCGTTCAGCTGAGGGGGCCGGAAGAGAGTGATGAAGGGGAGGGGGGGCCTGGTGGACTCTTCACCTGTGGCCAGGGAGAGCAACCGAGTCCAGGAGTCCAGAGCAGGGGCAGAAGGAAGGAGGGATGTAGGAGAGGAGAGGCTGGGGTCAGGAGACATGGGACACCCACTGATTGAGGTCTGGGCCCCAGCGTGAACAGGAGAGAGGGTGACACCCACGGTGGTTCTGCCCAGATGTTCGGTCAACAGTAATCCATTTACCTCGTTGGAAGGTTTTAAGACTCTACGTACAATGAAATCCCGGCTCTGCACCTTCTGCATAGATGACAGAGAGCCCCAACGTAACAGACTGGTGAGGATGGCAGTGGCGTGAAGTCAGAGGGTCCCTAGTAATGGCCACGTTGCACTCACTGGGAGGCCTGTCACCTCTGGGTCCCCCAGGGGGATTCACTCCTTCTGTGCCCTTCATCTTCACCCAGAAACACTCCGGATTTGTGCCAGCACACTACTTGACTATATTGTGTTTCAAAGAAAGCACTCATGTGTTCACTCAACAAACACATATGTGATTGGCATATGTCATGGAAGTTGCATGGGGTGCAGGACCCAGTTCCTGCCCTTCAGAGCTGACAGGCCGCGGGGAAGCAGGGAAGGGACAGTGGAGTGGAGTTCCAGATCAGATAGGTCCAAAATCTCTGATCTACCGCTTACTAGCTGTGTGACCTTGGGCAAGTCACTTAACCTCTCTGTGCCTCAGTTTTCCCACTTATAAGATGAAAACAGTAGCAGTGTCCACCCCAGGGAGTGCTGTGGAAATGATATAAGATCATTTAGTGAAGCTTCCAGAGCACTGCCTGGTGCAGATGGAGTGTTCTAAGGATGGCAAGTATTACTGTTTGCTTAGCAGCAATTTACAGAGCACCCACTGTGCACCAGGTACAAGGGATAGAACAGTGATGGAGACAGGCACAGGCCCCTGCCCTCGTGGGGTGGTCAGCACCAGAAGGGTAAACGGGTGAGCAGGGTGGAGTACTGAGGAGCCCCCAGGCGGGGGAGACAGAGCCTCCCGGGGATCATGCTCCCCCTATACTTCCCTGCTCTGAACCTGCCTCAGCTGGCCCCTCCTGGTCACCTGCCAACCAGACCCCCGTGGTCCTGCAGCGTCTGGAGAGCCTTTGCAAACAGCCTGCCTTCCAAGGCACACTTGCCCTCACTCTCTTGCCAGCTGGTGGGGTGCCTTGGCCTCTCATCTTCTGCTTTCTTTCTGTGAGGAAGGACCCCAGCCCCTTCTACGGGGGTTCTGAGAGGAGCGGGGGACAGTGGGTGGCACTGAGCCAGCGGTCAGCTCCTCCAGGGACAGGGGAAAAACTGGTCAGCTTTAAACACACCTGCAGCTCCCCCGTGTCTCATGGAGCTCTGTGGTCTGTGGTTCTGCAGAGGCAGCCCGGGGATGATGATCTATTGGTGCCTCGGCTGTCTTAGAGGGGGGTTAATTAAAAAGGTGGCTGGGAGATGGATTTCTGGAAACACAGATTGGAGGCCAGTGAAGCTATTGATCTGCCTAATGGGAAGCCGATAGTATCTGAGCGCGCAGATGGCTCTGGCTTAGGGAGGTGGCAGTAATCAATGCGGCCCTTCCCTGCACCGAGATGGGTCTTGGGTAGGTGGGGAACACGCTGTGGAGGTGCCCCCCAGCCTTCTGGTGGGGCCCCGGCATACTAATTCTGGCTCAGCTAGGGAACCAGCTGTGCTTCTGCTTGGGGTCAGAGGAGCTCCTAGCTGGACAAAGTAACAGATGTCTTGCTGCCTCAGGTGTTATTGTAAAGTTCGATGCAAAATAATAAGTGGGCACGGCACGCACTGTCCTGAGTGCTGGGGACACGGTAGCAAATCCACTGCCCAGAGTCCCAGCCCTCTACAACTCACATTTTAGCAGGTGAGGCACACAGCAAGCAAGTCTGTCTACTACACAGTTCCAGGGAGCACCGAATGTGTGAAGGCCTGGAAAGGGGAGCACCTGGTGGCCTGCAGGGGACAGCTGCAGCCTGTGATATGAATAGGCCATCACCATGGCAACCAACCAACACACCCCCTCCCAAATTTCAGACCCCCACCCCAGCAGAGAACCACTGACGTGCGTGTGCCCACTTCCTCCCTACAGAGTCCCTGTGGCGTACATGTGTTTATGCCTATTTCACAGATGAGCAAACTAAAGCTGAGATGCTCGGCCAGGGCCCAAGGCCACGTGGCAGGGAAATCAGCCTCCGGTGCAGCGCCTCACCCCAGCTCCTGAGTGGGCGTAGCTGTCTCCTCGGCGTCCCGCTGTCGCACAGGCCTGGGCCCTCGGCCCAACTCGGCCGCTGGTCTGGCGTGTGTGGGTGGTCGCGCCGCCCTCGGTGAGCCGACCACCGACCATCGAGGTGTGGGCAGGGTTTCTCCAGGTCCGGCTGGTGCCTGAGCTCCTGTCTCACTGCACCCCCTCCTTCCCTCCCTAGAATGGGGTCATTTTGAAAGCACTTATCGTGAAATGCTCTCCTGGGATGTGGGTGGGGACGATGACCAGTGTTAGTCTGTTTATTGATTCCTAGACTTTATAAGGATTTATCTCTGAAACAATAAAATTGAAAGATAACCTCCGAATTCCTGTCTCCAGCCTGTAGCGCTTCTGTCCCCTGAAGTTCATTCAGGCTTGAGCATCCGTGGCTCCTCAGGCACCACCATTGCCCCCTCACCCAGGAGCCTTCTGGGTCTCCGTTTCCTTTCTAGTCTCTTAACAGCCAGGGGGAGCTTTTGAAAGCACAAACAACATCATGGTGCTGGTTCAAAACCCTCCAATGCCTTCTCTTGCACTTTGCATAAAATCCAGGCTCCCTGTCACACGTGCCCTGCCGTCCCCTCAACCTCCTCTTTCTAAAGCATTCCCCTCCAGATGCTCTGTGCTCATTGCAGTGCTTCAGGCACATGGGGTGTTCTGTGGCCTCAGGGCCTTTGCACTTGCCACTCCCTGTCTGAACCACTAGTGCCCCAAGTCTTTGCATGGCTGGTACCTTATCACTGTCCAAGTCTCAGCTCAAACGTCACCTCCCTGAGCACCCCCATGCACCTTCACAGCACTTAGCACCCTCCCAACATACCTTTACTCTGTGCCTATGTGCAAGCCTACTGTCTGTCCCCTCCCCCACAGTACTGGGAACTGTCTTTCCTACTTACTACCCAATCCCAGGACCCAGACCAGGGCTCAGTAAACATTTGTATAATTAATCAATGAACAAAATGTGAGGCTCTGCAAAATTGCAGCTGGAGATAGAACCTGACTTGGCCTGGAATTCTGGGCTTTGCTGGGTTCATCCGCACTTAGTGGCATCATGCCGAGTCTCTGCACCACTCTCTCCGTCTGCCCCAAACCACTGACCTGAGGATAGGTAGCCCTGTGGTCTTCCCAGCTCCCTGGCTCAGGGAGATGTCACGGAGGTGGGTCTGCACTGAAAGCCCAAGCGGTCTGTGTGGCCTTGCCCTGGGGCGCCAACCCCAGCAGAGGAAGCACCTCCACCCCAGAGGTTAGGAACTTGAGGATGAAGGTTCACCAGGCAGGTAAGGAGAGAGGGCAGAGTGTTCAGGACAGAGGAAACGGTGTTCAAAAGGCCTAGATGCAGGACAGGCAGGGTACAAACAAAGCAGAGGGAAAAGCCAGCCCCGCCTTGTTTTGGGAGGAGGGCCCTGGTGTTGGTCTGCCTTCTTTGATCCCTGTGCCCCTCTCCGGGAGGAGTCTGGTGGATCTTCACTCAAGGTCATGGGAAAGTCTTCTCCTGGGGCCACTGTACCAGCCTCCCCCTGCTCTCTCTGCTCCTGTCCTTGCCACCCCCGGGTCTCTGCACAGAGCCAGAGTGGCCCTTCTTGTCCTCTCTCAGACCCTCCCAAGGCCACCTGAGGCCTACACCAGCTGGTCCTCTGACTCCTCTCTCCCCATACTCTCCCTGTCACTCCCTCTGCACCAGCCACACTGGCCTCCTCACTGAGCCTGGAACATACCAGGCATGCTCCTGCCTCAGGACCTTTGCACATGCTATGCCCTCTGCCAGGAACCCTGGGATACAACCACCTCCTTCACTGAACAGTTTGGCTTTAAAGGAGAGACAAGTGAGTGGGGCATGAACAGTGAACACTTTGAGGTTGCAAGGACGTTCCTGGGATCCGAAGCTGCCCCAAGGGGGACCTTTTAGGAAACACCAATACCTGTTTTCCTAAGCCTTAGGGCCAAGGAGCCCTCTGGGAGCTGGGGCCCCAGGGTGACCTGGAAGAGTCCATTTACCTCGGCCTGGTTAATCCCTTCTGCTTCTAGAATATCGAGCTCCACCTTTGACACGAGTTAAGTGGGGGCCCCGTGGGCTATCAATGTGTGTCTGACACTCGGGCCTGGGATCACCACTACCCGTGAGCCCTGCCGAGTGGAAGTCCATGGTGACCTTTGTGTCCACCCAAGTGACCCAAGCCTGAAAAGTGTTTGTCCCACTAGCGTCGAGATGATGCAATTCTTAGTGATTCTAAACAGTCAGGTCCCCAGGAAATGCGGGCCTGCACACCTGAAACGTCATTGCTCACACCCCACCAAGTACCTTGCAGCAGCCCCGGGTTGGAGTCTGATCCAGCCCACATGCCTAACTCTGGCACCAACTTCCCCAGATGACTCGGTCGGCTCCCCCTTCCCACCCCTCCCAGGGCTGCACAGGGTGGCCCCAGCTGGCAGGCACAGGCGGGCTAGTCCAGCCGTCACCTGGGCCTGGACCCAAAACCCTGCTCAGGTCTCTGCTCAAGTGTTCCCTTCTACCCCCCGTCCCCATCTTGTCCCAATTCCTTTTTCTTCATGGCACTGATGACTACCCAACATATGACATGCTTAGTCTGTAACAGCCTGGTTGACGTGTCATTTACATACTATAAAGTGCACCCATTTAAAGCATGCATTTCAGTTGATTTAGTGTATTCAGAGTTGTGTAACCATCACCACTATCTAATTTTGGAATATTTTCATCGCCTGTAAGCCTGTACCATCAGCAGCCATTCCCCATTCCCCCCACCTCCCAAGTCCCTGGCAACCAATTACCCATTTTCTGTCTCTGTGGACTTGCCCATCCTGGACATTCACATAAATGGGACTATATGCTCTGTGGTCTTTGTGACTGGCTCCTTCCTTCCTTCCTTCCTTCCTTCCTTCCTTCCTTCCTTCCTTCCTTTTTTAAAGATTTTTTATTTATTTTAGAGAGAGTGCATGCTCATGAGCAGGGGAAGGGGCAGAGGGAGAGAGTCTTCAGGCAGCCTCCCTGCTGAGCACAGAACTGGATGCCAGGGCTCAGTCTCACAACCCGTAAGATCATGATCTGAACCGAAACCAAGAGTCGGACACTTAACCGACTGAGTCGCCCAGGCACCCCAAGACTGACTTCTTCCATGTAGCAAAGTATTATTTTTATTTTTATTTTTTTAAGATTTTATTTATTTATTCATGAGAGGCACAGAGAGAGAGAGAGGCAGAGACACAGGCAGAGGGAGAAGCAGGCTCCCTGTGGGGAGCCCCATGCGGGACTTGATCCTGGGACTCCGGGATGATGCCCTGAGCCAAAGGCAGACGTTCAACCACTGAGTGAGCCTCCCAGGCGTCCCAGAATCATCCATCTCCTCCTACCTCAGGGCCTTGGCACTGCTGGTCCTTTTGCCATGAATGTTCTTCCCCTGATATCTCTGTGGCTCCCCGCCCCACCCCCGTCCTTAGCAAGGTCTGCCCCAACCCCTGTGTAAGTGGGTAACTCTTGCCCTCCTCCCAGCCCTTTGGACCTTACCAACTTTGCTTTTCTTCAGTGACCCTAGCTCCCTCTGACATTCTGGCTCTTCCTATGATTCTGGTATCAGCCTCCCCAGAACTCAGGGACCTAGTCTTGCTCTCTGCTGTGCTCTCAGAATGGCTGCATGTGATGATAGTTGCTCACTCAGTGTTGGCTGAATGAAGCAATCCCGGGTCTCCTGGCATCCCCTTCACCCTATTCAGAGCCAGCATAGGGCCTGGTGAGGCCATGGGCCACCTTGGGACAGGCAAATGTCAGGGGCACCATCCCCCTTGGGTCTCTAGAAGCCTCTACAGTGCTCAGGGCTCCAGGGGCTGAGGCCAGCAGGCCTTCACGTGTCTGGGGCCTTCCGTGCCTCTGAGGAGCAGCTGGGCCACTCCTACAACACCATGGAGCTGGCCGCGAGGAGAAGGGCTGCAAACAGGGCTTGTGCTCCAGCCTTCCCCAATGATAAATGGCTGATAATTAATGTTGGACCGGCACGTTATTAATCAATTTAAAGTTGAGTGCGCAGCCAGAAGCGATTCCAAGAAAAAAAATGTTCAGCCCCACATCCTCCTTATCCTTACTCATCAATCACCAATTTTGCAAGCAGCTTATTAAAATGTAGAGAAGAGCGTGGCTGGAGAAATAAAAGGCCCTTAAAGACCCAGAGATGGTTTATCAGGATTTTGGAGATGTGGATCTAGAGAGTGGGGGGGCAGAGCTGAGGGGCCCCAGCCCTGTTTCACAGAGGGAGGGGCTAAAGCTAGAGCCTCAAAGGTGAAAGGCGGTGGTGTGAAATCCAGAAGTGTCAATGCCGGCCCAGGAGCTAGAGCCCCTGGCTGCAGGAGCTGGGGTTGCCTGGCGGGCCACCAAGCAGAGTCGAGAGCCCATTGGACAGCTTAGTGACCCGAGGGCCCTGGGGCCATCGCCAAATGCAGGGCAGGCGAAGAGCGTTGCTTTGTAGTTTGGCAGATCCAGATTCAAATCCCAGGTCTTCTCCCAACCAGTGGTATTCGAGGGCGAGTCACCCGCTCTCACTGAGCCTCAGTGTCCTCCTGAGCTGTGAGAAAAGCAGACCCCCCTCAAAGGTTTGCAAAGGTGAAGGGAGGCCGTGTACACAATAGCCTGGGAGACATGAGGCACAGAGCAAATGCTTAGTAAATACCAGCTATCTCTGCAGGCCCAGCACTGGTCACCGAGCACAGCTGGGGGTGCTTCTGTACCTCCCTAGGGCATGAAAACAATGTTCAGAGACAAGAGCCAAGCAGGTTTGCCCTTTGCCTGGGCAGTCTTTCAAAGCATCAAGAGGCTGCATGCTTTTGCTCATTCTGTTTCTTTTCTGGGAGGGTGACTTCTTCACTTCTCACCTTCCCCCCAGGGAACTCCTATGCATCCTTCAAAACCCACCTCATAGGGCACCTCCTCTGTGCTGCCTTCCCAGTACTGAGTCAGTTTCTTTCTTGACTTCTATGTTGCAGACATACCTGATTCTTGCTAGATTATGAATCCCTTGTGGAAAGGGTCCGTGCTTTATGCAGCCTCGTGTGTAGTGATATAATAAATTGTACCAGATGAATAACTAAAGAGATGAGTGAATAAATGAATGAACGCTTACCCCTGTCCTGATATCACTTAGAGGCCTGCCCCCCACTACCCTCTGCCTCCAAGACTGGGAACTTCCCAAGAGCCAGAGCCTGCCCGAGAGGGCTTGTCTTTGTCTCCCACTGCCCAGGTTGGTTCTTGGCACATACTAGGTACTCAAAAGATGTCCGAGTGGCTGAGAAGGAAAAGAGGAGACAGGAAAGCCGAGCTCATGTTTAGTAAGCACCCACTAAGAGCCAGGGGTGATGCTGGTCATGTTTGCCTGTAAGATCCTTTCTTGGCCTCCTACCAAGCCCATCGCACAGATGTGGGGACTGAGGCAGAGGACCCAAATACGTGGAGGAAGCCGAATTTAAATTGCGGAGTCTGACCGACTCTTGAGAGCTGTTGCCTCTCCATCACGATGCCTTCCAAGGCATTCTTTTGTGCACGTGTGAATTAATGAGTGGCCTGATAAATGAACCAACTACTGAGTCCTCAGGGGAAGCTTGCTGCTTCCCTCCTCTATCTCAGTCCAGGCCCTTTGCCTTCTGCCCAGGCCTTTCTCCTGTAAAGCTGGCTCAGCACTTTTATTTGGGGCTGGAGAATGAGACCCGCCCCGCCCCATCCTTTGTGGGGCTCCCCCCTCCCTGCAGATTTTCCTGCAGCCCCTCCTCCTGCCCCCCTACCTTTCCCTGCTCTGCAGCTGCAGCTGCTGGCCCCTCCCGCTCCCCTGCCAATCAGCCCCCCATTGTCCTGCCACATCTGGAGTGCTCTGCAAATTGCCAGCCCCAAAAGGCTCACTCAGCATCCTCTGCAAGAAGACAGCCACGCTTCATTCACAAACACTAGTTCCTAAAAGGCTGGTGATTGTGTCCTCAGCGTCCCCACTGGGCCTACCTGGAGACTTGGAGTGGCAGAAAAAGCCCCAGATGGCTGGGGAAAGAGGGGGTGTCCATGATTCTCATTGAGCAGGAAGTGGGCTTGGCCTCAGGGAGGTGCAGGACATGCATTAAGTAGGGAACACATTTTCTAAAATACCCTTTGCTCCTCTGGCTCCCAAAGCCTGTGCTCCTGCCTCCCTGAGAGGTAGTGTCTCCCTAGTGGGGTAGCATGGATGTCACTGGGAAGGCTATTGATACCCCAAGGGCTAGGTCTGCCTCAGGTTCTGATTCAAGAGGTGGACCTTCTATGCCTTGGTCAGGGAACCACGAGGGGGCTTTAGGAGGGCGGGACCCCGCCCAGCTGGGCTCGCCTCTGGGGAAGGCAGCCTTCACACGCAGCCCGGGGCCCCCCAGGGACAGGGGTGGAGGCAGCCTCCGGCTCTCGTTCACCTGTGGAGCATCTTTACTGAGCTGCATGCAGTAAGCCAAGAGCCAGGGGAGGAGGAGGGAAGGTGCTCAGAGGAAGAGACCTGTTCCTGGTCCCAGCTTGCATGGATGACCATGGTCGCCACCATGGTAAAACGGCAGCAGTGCGCCCCTTCTGAGCCCCTGCTATGCAGCAAGCACAGAACACCTCCTCTCTTAGCATGTGATTTGACATCATTGAAGGCTTTGTTCATGGACAATCTAAATCTGTGCCCCTGCTGCCCCCTGCTTCCTGGGGACGTAATCATTGAACTGAGCTTCTGCTCTTCCTGAATTTCCAGGGGAGGCCCAGAGAGGTCAGGCGCTCTACCCCAGGTCACACAGCTTAGCAGATACAGAACTCACTGGGAGAAGGCCCTGGAGTCACTGGAGTCGGCTGGCTGGAGTTCAGTCCCTGGGCCCTCTGACCAGCAGTGTGGCCAGGGGCTAGACCCTAACTTCACTGTCCTCAGTTTCCACTTCTGTCCTGTGGGCCTGAGGAGAGAAGAAAGAGGCTGCTGTGACCACATGCACTCAGCTCCCCATCATGGGCCTGAGTGCTTCTCTGCTGCCACCTGGTCACGGCCAACCTGAAAGCAGGGTTGGCGCCACCCCTGCACCCATGGAGCCGAAGAGGAGCCTGAGGGTCAGGGTGAGGCAGTTCCCCAGGGCCACACAGTGGCCATCCCCTCCCGACACGTTGCTTTTGCTCTGGAAGCTGTCGTCAGAGGCTCCTGCTCCTTGGGGACAGTGTGCAGCTGTGCTCACCCTGAGCCTTGTGTCAGATCTGTGGTGGGTCTTCCTGAGCAGAGGAAGGGCAAGGCCCGTCTCTTCGTCCCTCGCAGGGAGGTGGCAGGCAGGCCCCCAGACGCCTTGCATTAAAATACACAAGCAAAACAGACACTGGAAATTGATAAATGCTGGATGAGTGTGCTCAAGGTCAGATGTGGTGGCTCACCAGGGGCTGCTCAGCCCCCCTCCCCGGGCTCTCAGAGACAGACTCTGCTGAGGGACGCCAGGGGACTTAGGACCTGGCTGGGGGTCACTGAGACATGACAGTACCTGAGTGGGGCCTTCGAGTCTGACTTAGGGCATGGGTGAGGCCACCAAAGGCTGACTCAGGACCTGGGTGGAGCCAAAATAATTCCAGGTACTGAGCCAGAGATGAGACCTTTGGGGACTGGAAAGGACATTGCCTGGGCAGTCGGGGGGTGGGAGGGCCTCATAGCATGTGACATTGAGCCTAGAACTCAGGGATGTAAGGAGCCAGCTTTGGGACTGGGAAGCAGAGGGAGCAAGTCCAAAGACCCAGGGGCTTAAGAAGTTTACCATTTATAGGATGGAAAGAAGAACAGCGTGCCTGGAGCAGAGGGAGAGAGGGGCTGAGGGTTGGGAGGTGAGCCCAGAGGGGTAACCTGGGGCCAGAGCATGTAGGGCCATGTTGGTCAACTGTGTTCTACACACAGGGTTGGGGAAGGGTGTGCAGACAAAGCACCACTGACCCTTAGGAACGTGAGGGAGCAGAAGGAATTTGGGTTGTCAGAGAAGAGAGAAGGAGAGGGCACTGTAGCCAGGGAATAAGGCAGGGGCATGGACTTGGGGGAGGGCAGTGGCGGGGTGGGCTGGCTGGGGGAGAGCCAGGTCCTTGGGGCCTCTCTGGAGCTCCTGGGGTACCAAGGATTTTGCAGGCAACTCTTCCCAGGACTTTGTAGCAGCCATACACTGCCCTCTGCTGGGATATCTGAGTATTACACCCCATGACATTGGGATTAGACCAAGCCCAGAACTTGGCTGAGAACTTCATTGGAACCATCCCTGAGACCCAGGGTCCTCAGGGCTGGCAGGGCCTCCCAAGGTCTCCTCCTGGCCCTAACAGATGCTTGCTTTCTTAGCCCTAGGGACAGGGGGCTCACTCCCTTTTGTGATCTTCTCCAACCCTGTACAGCACAGATCAGCTTGACCCCAGGAAGAGTTGCAGGTGGCTACCTCCTGGTCGCAGCTCTGGCCCCTGGCTTTCAGGGCTGCCTGCAGGGCCTAGGGTGCTGTACTGCCCGCCACCGTGCTGCCCTGCTCCAGTTCTTCCAGACCCTGCCCAACCTAGCCTCATTCCTGTCCATCTTCCATGTGGGAGCTCCCGACCAGAGACCTGTCAGGAGCTCCAAATAGCTGAGGCCCCTGTAGAGGAGGTGGCTTTCTCGGGAAGATCCCTGCAGATCTCCCAAGCGCACCTGTGATCTATTTTCTATGTCAGAGCACTCAGTTTCCCTGGATCCAGAGGCAGGCTGGCTGACGATTGGCCAGGACTTGAGGACTGGCTGGATGTGAACAAGAGGGTGACTGACCGACTCAGAGAGGCCGGCCAAGGTGAAGCTGGGGCTTCTCTGGAACATCAGGGGCCTGTCTCACATGGGGCTTCTGGGACCTTCCATGACCCAGCCCCTGCTTCTGCAGTAGCCACGAAGGAGGGCATTCTCAGGGGGGCCCAGAAGAAAATAGAGGAGGGAGGGAATTTGCTGGCTTGGTGGTGAAGGAAGAGGACCAATCACTCTAAAAAGCCCAGCGACTTCATCCGTCCTGTAAGCAGACTCATTCATTTGTTCATTCATCACATATTTTCTGAGTACAAGCATACCTCTCATTTTATTGCACTTTGCAAATACTGCTTTTTTTTTTAACAATTGATGGTTCGTGGCATCTGTGGGTGCCATTTCTACTACAGCATTTGCTCACTTCGTGTCTCAGTGTCACATTTTTTAAAGATTTTATTTATTCATTAATGACAGACACAGACAGAGAGGCAAAGACACAGGCAGAGGGAGAAGCAGGCTCCATGCAGGGAGCCCGATGTGGGACTCGAGCCCAGGACCCTGGGATCATGATCTGAGCCAAAGGCAGATGCTCAACCACTGAGCCACCCAGCTGCCCCTCTGTGCCACATTTTGGTAATTCCTGCAGTATTTCAAATGTTTTCATTATCATTGTATCTATTATGGTGATCTGTGATCTTTGAGGTTGCTGTTGTGGCTGTTTTTGGAGAGCCATGAACTGTGTCCATGTAACATGGGGGGAATTTAATCGATGAGTGTGTGTGTTCTGACTGCTGCACTGACGGGCCATTCCCCGCCCTCCCTTCCTCTCCCCGGGCTTCCCTATTCCCTGACACACAATAATATAGAAAGCAAGCCAGTTAATGACCCTATAGTGTCCTCTAACTGTACAAGTGACACAAAGAGTCACATGTCTCTCACATTATATCAAAAGCTAGAAGTGACTCAGCTCATTGAGGAAGGCATGTCGAAAACTGAGATAGACGGCATGTTTGGCCTCTTACACCAAACAGTCAAGTCTTGAATGCAAAGGAAAAGTTTGTGAAAGAAATTAAAAGTGCTACTCCAGTGAACACATGATAAGAAAGTGAAACAGCCTCATTGCTGATAGGAAGAAGGTTTTAGTGGTCTGGAGAGAGGATCACACCAGCCACAACATTCTGTTAAGCCAGAGCCTAATGGAGGCAAGGCCCTAACTTTTTAATTCCATGAAGACTGAGACAGGTGAGCAAGCTGCAGAAGAGAAAAGTGAAGCTAGCAGAGGTGGTTGCTGAGGGTGAAGGAAGAAACCGTCTCTGTAACATGTAAGTGCAAAGTGAAGCAGCAGGCGCTGATACAGAAGCTGCAGCAAGTCATCCAGAAGATCTAGCTGAGATCATTAATGAAGGTGGCTTCACTAAACAGATTTTCAACGTAGATGAAACAGCCTTCTGTTGGAAGAAGATGCCATCTGGGGCTTTCATAGCTACAGAAGAGAAGTCAGTGCCTGGCTTCAAAGCTTCAAAGGACGGGCTCTCTTATTAGGGGCTAATGCAGTTGGTGACTTGAAGTTGAAGCCAGTGCTCATTTACTATTTGAAAATCCCAGAGCCCTTAAGAATTATGCTAAATCTCCTCTGCCTGTGCTCTATAAATGGAACAACAAAGCCTGAATGACAGCACTTCTCTTTGCATGGTTTATTGAAAAATTTTAAGCCCACTGTGGAGACCTACTGCTCAGAAAAGAAGATTCCTTTTTAAATATTACTGCTCATTGACAAGGTACCTAGTCACCCAAAAGCTCTGATGAAAATATATGAGATTAATGTTTTCACCCCTATGAATACATCCATTCTGCATTCCGTGGATCAAAGAGTCATTTAGATTTCAAGTCTTACCGTTTAAGAAATACATTTCATAAGGTTATAATGGCCACAGACAGTGATTCCTCTGGTGGATCTGGGCAATGTGAATTAAAAACCTTCTGGAGGATTTACCATTCTAGATGCCATGAAGAACATTCATGATTCATGGAAGAGGTCAAAGTATCTGTATGAATAGGAGTTTGGAAGAAGTTGATTCCAACCCTTATGGATGACTTTGAGGGGCTCAAGACTTCAGGAGAGGAAGTCACTGCAGATGTGGAGGAAATAGCAAGAGAACTAGAAGCAGAACCTGAAGAATTGCTACAATCTCATGATAAAACCTTAACAGATGAGGAGTTGCTTCTTATGGATGAGCAAAGGAAGTAGCTTCTTGAGATGGAACCTACTGCTGGTGGAGATGTTGTGAAGATTGTTGAAATGACAACAGAGGATTAAGAATCTGACATAAATTGTTTGATAAAGTGATGGTGGAGTTTGAGAAGATGAACTCCAATTTTGAAAGATATTCTACTGGGGGTAAAATGCTATCAAACAGTGTCACATGCTACAGAGAGATGGTTCATGAAGGGTCAGTAGATGAGGCAAACTTCAATGTCGTCTTATTTTGAGAAACTGCCACAGCCACCCCAGCCCTCAGCAACCATCACCCCCATCAGTCCTCAGCCATCAACACCGAGGCAACACCCTCTACCAGCAAAAAGTTTTGACTAGCTGAAAGCTCAGATGATGGTTAGCATTTTCTGGCAACTACATATTTAAATGAAGGTTTGTTCATTGTTGTTTTTTCTTTTTTTAAAAAAAGATGTTCTTTATTTATTCATGAGAGAGAGGCAGAGACATAAGCAGGGGGAGAAGGGGAGCCCGATGCAGGACTGGATCCCAGGACCCCGGGATCACAACCTGAGCCAAAGGCAGATGCTCAACCACTGAGCCACCCAGGCATCCTTGTAGGTTGTTTTTTAGACGCAATATTATCACACACAAGCTTGATAGACAGTAGTGTAGTTGACTCTTGAACAACACGGGTTTGAACTGTGTGGGTCCACTTACATACGGATTTTTTAAGTGCAGCACTGTAAATGTTTTTTTTCTTCTTTATCATTTTCTTAATAATGTTTATTTTTTCCTCTAGCTTACTTTATTGGAAGAATATAGTGTGTAATAGATACGACATATAACATATGTGTCAATCAACTCTTTATGTTATCGGTAAGACTTCTGGTCAACAGTAGGATATTAGTAGTTAAGTTTTAGGAGAATCAAAAGTTACATGTAGATTTTCAACTGCATGGGGCTTAGAGCCCTTAACCCCCCCCCCCCCATCATTCAAGAGTCAACTGTGTAGTGTAAACATAACTTTCCTATGTGCTGGGAAACCAAAAAATTCATTTGACTCACTTTGTTGCAATGTTTGCTTTATTGTCATGGTCCGGAGCCGAACCAGCAGTATCTGAGGTGTGCCTACTATGTGCCAGGCACCATTCAAAGCCTTGATGCTATGTCAGTGAATAACTGAACAGAATCTCCTTATGGAGTCTCTATCTGAATGAGGGAAACAATCAGTAAACAAACGAAATGTTTTCAGAGACTAATAAGTGCTGTGAAGATAGTAGCTTGGAATGATGGGGTGGATGATGTCAGGGACAGGTGGGCTGGGACTCCTCTCTTAGAAAACAGACACCTGTATGATGAGAAGAGCCAGCCAGGTGAACATGCCAGGCAATGTATTATACATACAGCTGCCCCGGACTGCCCAAAATCCACGTATAGATTCCCCAGAAACTTCACTACACATAGCCTGGTGTTGACCAAAAGCTTTACAGATAATATCAACATTGCATGTTATATGTATTATATACTATATTCTCACAATAAAGTAAACTAGAGGGGAAAAAACGTTAGAGAAAATGAATCAGTGGCTGCCAGAGGGGACAGGGTGGGGCGTGTGAAATAGGCAAAGGGATTAAGAGGTGCAATCTTCCAGTTATAAGACAAATAAACCACAGAGGTGGGGGCAACTGGGTGGCTCAGTGGTTGAGCATCTGCCTTCAGCTCAGGGTGTGATCCCAGGGTCCTGGGATTGAGTCCCATATCGGGTTCCCCACAGGGAGCCTGCTTCTCCCTCTGCCTGTGTCTCTGCCTCTCTCTGTGTGTCTTTCATGAATAAATAAATAAAATCTTTAAGAAAAAATAAAAAGTCGCAGAGGTGAAAGTACAGCATGGAGGTAGTCAAATAACATGGAATTACCATTGCATGGTGACAGGTGGTGACCGCACTTCTCATGGTGAGCACTGTGTCATGTAGAGAATTGTCAGATCACTGTGTGGCACACCTGAAACATACACTCTAACGTTGTACATCGACTGTTTACCTCAATAATACATTTTTTAAAAAGGGGGACCCCATATCCACTAACAGTCACCCCCATGCCCACTCTCCCCTCAGCCTCTGGCAACCGCTCATCTAATTCCTGTCTGTATGAATTTGCCTCTTCTGAACATTTCACATAAATGGAATCTTACAACCTGTGGCCTTTTGTGATGAGCTTCTTTCATTGAGCATCATGTTTTTAAGGCTCATCCGTGGTGTGATGGGTGTCAGTACTTTGTTCCTTCTGATGGCCAAGTCATGTTCCATTGTATGTATATGACACACTTTATCCACTCATCAGTCGATGGACACTTGGGTCCTTTCCACTCTTTGGCTATTTTGGGCAGTGCTGCTGTGGACATGTGCGTACGGGTTCTTATGACTTCCAGATCCTGTGCGCACGTACCTCGGAGCGGAGTGGCTGGGTCCTGTGGTGACTCTGTGTATAACATTTTGAGGACCCAGCAGGCTGTTTTCCGCAGTGGCTGCCACATTCACGTTGCCGCCAGAGTGTGTGCAGTTCCTGCTTCTCCACATCCTCCCAGCACTTGTTGCTGTGTGTTTTTTATTTTAGCCGTCCTGGTGGGTAAGGAGTAGTTTCTCACTGTGGCTTGGATTTGCATTTTCCTGATGACAGGTGATACTGAGCATCTTCTCGTGTGCTCATTGGCCATTTGTTTATCTTCTTTGGAGAAATATCTGTTCAGGGTCTTTGCCCATATTTGCTTGTTTTTTTTTATTTATTTTTATTATTTTTTATTCATGAGGGACACACAGAGAGAGAGGCAGAGACACAGGCAGAGGGAGAAGCAATCTCCTCGTGGGAAACCTGAGGCAGGACTCTATCCCAGGACCCCAGGATCATGACCTGAGCCAAAGGCAGACATTCAATCACTGAGCCACCCAGGCGTTACTTTGCTTGTTTTTGAACACAAAAACCAATCCCTGCACAGGAAGCCTAATAGAAGTGGTCACCTTTATGAATGGAAGTCATGGAGCTAAGGGCAGAGTAGAGAGGTGGGGACCAGACTTTTCACCATAAACCTTTTGCATTTCGTACTTTGGAATCCTGCATAATGTGCTAGGCAAGGACATGTTTAAAGAGCAAATGTGAACAAAAGTAACAGCATCCAGTCATCCAAACCAGCCCTTGGCAGACCCTGGAAGGGATATCTGAAGCTCAATTCAAGAAACCCATTTGGCTCCTGGCCAGCGTGGTCCCCCTTCCCTGCCCAAGGCCCTCATCTGGGTCACTCACTCAACCATGAGGGAGCTCCCTGGATTTTCCTCCTGTGCAGATCGTTGTCCTGCCATGCCCCCTCGGCTGCATCTTACATTAAAAACCCCTATGGGTGACGGCAATAGGAATCAAGCACAGGAGATAGAGCAACGTGGGCCCTGAGATGGGCAAGGACAGTGTGGTCCCACATGCTGCCCTGGCCACGGGACAGGAGGACAGTGGAGGCAGTCCCAGCCATTCTGCCTTTGGTGTCCTTGGCCAAGCATTGCTGGGTGTGAGCCTCGGGGACCCTGGGTTCCAGATCAGAGCTCTCTAGTCAGCCCCTACCAGTCACAGGGTGTGAGGCTCCGTAGTGTGTCCCCCTCACACTCAGCAGAATGCCCAGGACATTGGGTGGCCAGGAAATGTGTATTGAGCAAAGGAGCCCCGGGCAGCAGTATGGGGAGGAGGTGTGGGCCAGAGGAGGACCTGTAGTCTGTGCCAGGACCTACCCTGACAGAGGCCTGTGGCATCCTCACCCTCTGCACCTCATAGGCTGCAGGGAGGCTCGCAGCCAGCAGTGGCGGCAGATGCGGACACGGAGCCTTCTCCATAGGGCTCAGGGCTCACTGTGGAGCTCTGCTTCAAGCCCAGATTCCATTCAGTCACTCACTAAGAGCACCTACAATGTCCCAAACTCTGGGAATGCAGCAGTCAACAAAACAGAGAGAAACCTTGTCTTTGGGGCACCTGGGTAGCTGAGTGGTGGAGCATCTGCTTTTGGCTCAGGTTGTGATCCCGGAGTCCTGGGATCGAGTGCCGCATCGGGCTCCTGCATGGAGCCTGCTTCTCCTTCTGCCTATGTCTCTGCCTCTCTCTGTGTGTCTCTCAGGAATAAATAAATTAAAAATCTTGAAAGAAAAGAAAAGAAAAAAAAAAGAAAAGAAAAGAAAAGAGAGAGAGAGAGAGAGAAACTGTCTTCATTGAGCTAACTCAATAACAGAGGAGGGGACAGAGCAAAAACTAGAATATGTAACTACAAATACATAATTTTTATTAAGGTATAAAATTCAGTGGTTTATAGTGTAATCGCTCAGTTGTAGGACCATCACCACAGTCCATTTTAGAACCTCTTTATCACCCCAAACAGAAACCCTGTACCCATGAACTCACTCCCCACACTCTCCAGATCCCAAGCTCCTGGCAACCACTGATCTCCTCTGCCCCTAGGGATGTGCTTATTCCCCACATTTCGTATGAATAGAATCATACAATCTGTGGTCTTCCGTGTCTGACGCCTTAGCACAATGATTTTTCAAGCTTCACCCACATTGTAGCCTGTGTCAGAACCTCCTTCCTTTATTATGGGCAAATAGTATCCCATTGTATGATAGACCACGTTTGTCTATCCATTTGTGTGTTGATGGGCACCTATGTTGTTTCCACTTGGGGGGTTGCAGAGTTCTGGTGGTGACAAGCACTAAGGGGAAAAGGCATGGATGGGGCCCAGCAGTGCATACTAGGGAAGGGATCGGGCAGGGTGTCATTGAGGAGGGGACCCTGAACAAAGACTGGAAGAAGACAAAGCTGTGAGATGGCTGGGAGAGGAGATGGCCAGGCCGAGTCAGGGCTGAGGTTCAGCAGGTGTATATACCTTTGTCAAAATATTGAAATATTTTCATGCCAGTAGGTTGAAGACATCTGCCTGTGCCCCAGAATGGCCCCTGGGGCTGCTACCGCCCTGTCCAGCCCCACTCCTGGCTCCCCTCGTGTGTCCCCAGGACTTATAACAAAGGAGTGGATATTCAGTGTAGCAGGAGGTGTTTCTGAGTGGTCAGGGCTAGGGCCTGTTGTTAAATAGTTTTGATATTCCCCTTGGGGGGTAATAAACACAGCACATGCAAAAGCCCTGGGGCAGGAAAGGGCCTCTGCAGGCTGAAGCAAAGAAGAGGCCATTGTGCTTGGGCCACAGTGAGCAAGGGGCAGGGGGACAGAAGGAAAGTCAAGGGGATCATGCAGGCCCCTGTGGGTCATTGTAAGGACTTCGGCTTTTACTCTACATGGGGCGGGAGCCCTGGAGGGTGCTGAGCAGAACAGTTTACATGCCTTGGATACTTTTAGACAAAGGATAAAACCTGGCTGCTATCTGTAGATAGGCTGCCGAGAACCAGGCCAGAATCAGGGAATAGGGAGGCTTCCGCGATCATTCAGGGCGTAGAGGGTGGCCAGGACCAGGCTGGACTATGGAGGCACGGAGAAGCCAGAGCAGGTAGGTGAGGTGGGGGGTATGAGAAGAAGAGGGCAAGAGAGAGAACGAGAACAGGGGGAGCAGGCCTCACAGGAGATGGGGATGCTGATCTTACACTGTCCTAGAAGATCCTTCCTAGACCTCAGGTCCCGAGTTAGCAGAGAGGTCAAGGTTGGAAATATAAACATGGGCAGGACCAGCATCTGGGTGGTTTACAAAGCCAGGAGGCTAGATAAGACCACGAGGGGCTGAGTGTGGACAGTAAGTGGCCAGGGACAAGGGCACAAGAAGGAGCCAGGAGAGGAGACTGGGAAGTAGAGAGGAGCTGAAAAGATATCGTCTCATTTACTGCTGTGTGCTGGCACCCACTAGGTGCCAGCACATAGTAGGTGCTCATACGATACACATGGAATGAACGGGCGCATGGATGGCCAGCTCCTTTCGTGCCCTCAGCTCTCCTGCTGGCGGGCACCACCATCAGTTCATTCATACTGACTTGGTGAGCACCTGCTGTGTGCTCCTGGGGGCTCAGCAGTTTGACAGTTAAAGGAGCTGGCGATCCACTGGGAGAGACGGACAATGAACATATAAACCCATCAATGTGTCGAAAAATCTCAGGGATGCTCTTCCACAAGATATGTTTCAGACAAAGGAAAAGGATCCTGGTTTTCACTTAAGGCAGGAAGGAAGTTTTCCCATTTAAATACATTCAAGAAAAAAAAATAATCAACGTAAAGCAAGCCATTGCTTGGATACTGGTGCAAAGAGTGCTAGCCCATGAAGCAATGTTCATGGCAGTGGAGGTTTGAGATTGGCCTATGGACTCCTTCCCTGCAAGGTAGGTGTTATCACCCCATTTTACACATGAGGAGATGGAGACTGAGGGAGGTGAAGGGCTCGTCTTCAGGCCTCCTGCCTGCCCTTAGGGCTCTTTCTGCACCAAGAGCCTCTTCTCCTGTGAGCGGCAAGTTTGGGAGCTCCCCGAAATAGCCGGGGATCTTTCCACATGCAAATATTCCATCCGGTCCATTAACTAAAATCGCAGCAAATAAACTATAATCATAAGACCTATTATTAGTGCGGATGCGCAAGTAATTACCCTGTGCAGATTTAGACTGTGGGAAGAACGTTTGTCTGGGCTGGGATTTTTACCAAACCCACAAAGGTTGAGGCATGTGGGAATAATGAGAAGCTACAGGCTGGTATACCGCTATTCCCTCTGATCCATGGGATGAGCCAGGTAGTACAGCTTGAGATCTCCATTGATTCCAGGTGGTGGGCACTTATTAGGCCCCTACTAAATGCCAGGCCCCATCAGTGTACCAGGAGATGCCATGATGACCAAGACAGGTTGGCTCTGACGCTGAGGACCCAACATTCTCTTGAAAGCAGACAGATGAGGGATCCCTGGGTGGCGCAGCGGTTCGGCGCCTGCCTTTGGCCCAGGGCGCGATCCTGGAGACCCGGGATCGAGTCCCACATCGGGCTCCCGGTGCATGGAGCCTGCTTCTCCCTCTGCCTGTGTCTCTGCCTCTCTCTCTCTCTCTCTCTCTGTGACTATCATAAATAAATAATAATAATAAAAATTTAAAAAAAAAGAAAGCAGACAGATGAAAAAAGAAGAAAAAAACAGCTAAACAGGATGATTTTAAATGCTCTGGGTGAAATAAAATGGGCATGGGATGGGGGGGTGGGGAACATTTCAGTAAGGGCGCTCAGGAAATACCTCCCAAGGGGGTGATCTCTGAGCTGAGACCTAGAGAGTGAGCCGTGCAGAGATCTCGGGGGAAGGTGTCCTGATAAAGGGAACAATGTATGCAAAGGCTCTGGGGCAGGAGTGGGTTGGCACGGAACAGAACGGGAAGAGGAATGAATGTCAGCATGTGAATGAGAGGGGCAGAGCCGTGATGCCAGGGCAGGCGTGGAGTCTATCCTGAGGGCCGTAGGAAGCCAGAGCAGGATGGCTATGATTTGTGTTTGTGCAAGATGACCAGGCAGTGCCCCAACTCGGGTAGAGAAAGATCTTGCCCTCCCAGAGAAGATTTCCTCTGGCTCCTACTCCCGGGGATGGCTCTGTGTACCCAGCTTCCTCCTGACCACTCTCCCAAGGCTGAACCAGCATGGAGACCGAGACCTCTCAAGGCCAAAGACGCCAATGTTTAGCATGCCCTCCCCGAGCTCAGCCTTCACAGAGTGTGTGCTGTGGCAGGCACATGTCCTGCAGTCCTGCTTATGCTCGTTCTCCACGGGGATCTGCTTTTCCCATTTTCCGGGGTAAGAAACTGACACACAAAGATGGACAGTCACTTGCCCAAGGTCACACAGCAGGTAAGCAGGGGGCCGAGACCTGAACTGTGGCCTGAGAGCAGAGTCCATGCCTGCTGTGCCCCTGCCGGTGCTACCCAGTCTGCCCTGGGAACCCTCAGGCCAGATGGGCTGTGTCCCTCTGTGTGGGGTGACTCAGGACCCCAGCCCGCCCACACGGGTGCCCTCGGCAGTCCAGGTCAGCAGCCAGATCAGCCCCAGCTGGGCTAGAGAAGAACCCCTCCCAAATCCCCCTCTATGATCGGGACAAGCAGGTGCCTGGCAGAAGGGAATGCAGGCCCAGAGCCAGCTGGAGGTATGGGGAGAGGAGACCGCAGGCCCCGGCTCACCAGGGTCAGCCCTGCTCATGGTCCTCTCCGCAGACCCAGCCTGGCCTCCAGGCCTCACGCACAACTGGAAGAACTTGGACCGCTGCCCCCAGCCTCTGGAGCCCAGTGGAGCCTCACTCTAAGCCTGGGTTCCCACATGCCCCTCAGGCCAGGAACTGGCTTCATAGGGAGGTTCCAGAGGTAAGCTCAGGTTTCATGTCCAGCCTCTATATCTGTCTGTAACACAGGGTGAGAGCACCTGGGGCAGAGGCTGCAAGGGGACTTACATCTACAACACAACTTGAAAACTGTATCAGGGCTCTGAAAGGGGCCCTGGTGTCCACTTCGGGTGCTGAGTTCAGTGGGAACCCAGTCAGGGCTGCAGCCAGCACCCAGCCAGTTGCACATTGTGCCCAGGGGTCACCTTCACTGCATCCTGATTCTTTTTTAAGATTTTAAAAAAGATCTTATTTATTTATTCATGAGAGACACACAGAGAGACAGAGACACAGGCAGAGGGAGAAGCAGGATCCCTGTAGAGAGTCCAATGCAGAACTCGATCCCAGGACCCCGAAATCACACCCTGAGCTGAAGAGAGATGCTCAACCACTGAGCCACCCAGGCGTCCCAGATTTATTTATTTTAGAGACAGAGAGAGAGCGAGCATGCCAATGAACAAGGGGAGGGGAAGAGGGAGAGAAAGAATCCTGAAGCAGACCCCGATTGCAGAGCCCTACACAGGGCTCAATCCCAGGACCCCAATGTCATGACCTGAGCCAACACCAAGAGTCGGGTGCTTAATGGACTGCACCACCCAGACACCCCCACAGCATCCTGATTTTGTGACCCCCAGGGATGCTGCTCATCTTTGTGTGACACCCTGTCTCAGGCACCCACTCTTCCTGGTGTGCTGCTACATCCACTCATTTGGTCCCCACACAGCCCTGCATGAAGGGCGGGGATGGATCCTGGGAGGGAAAACCAGCCTGAGAGGAGCTAGGACGTCGTGCCAGGGCCAAGGCAGGCGAGGGGAGAGCTAGATTCAAACTTACGTCTCACTCCAAACCTGGGTGCTAGTCCCTGCAGAAAGCAATATTTTCCCCCTTATTCTAGTTAAGGATATTGTAGAAATGATGAAAAATAAATTAAAATGAAAAGGGAAATAAAATTGGTATTTCCATCACTCAGAGGTGCTGACTCTTAAAGGTGGCATGTTGGCATGTGTCCTTCCAGGCATGTTTCTAGTTGTGTGTGACACTCACATTGCAGGGTTCATACCAAATACACACTTTGATAACCTGCTTCTTTGTTTAACTAACAACCATTAACTTCATTGCTTGTAAACATCCCTTTTTTAAAAAAAAGATTTTATTTATTTATTTGTAAGAGACACACAGAGAGAGGCAGAGGCACAGGCAGAGGGAGAAGCAGGCTCCCTGCAAGGAGCCCAATGTGGGACTCACAGATCCCAGGATCACGCTCTGGACCAAAGGCAGACGCTCAACCACTGAGCCACCCAGGTGTCCCGTAAACATCCCTTTTAAAGGCCACTTGCTATAATAGCACATGCAGAACCATGTATTTTTAGCCAGCTCCCAATGTTGGACCTGAATATTGGTTAGGGGCTTTAGTTTGTTTATTGTTGTTATAAAGAATGCTGTGATGAACATCTTTTGAGTGTGAAGCTTAGTGCTTATTTGGGACTCTTTTTTGTTTGTTTAAGATTTTTAATTTATTTATTCATGAGAGACACACAGAGAGAGGCAGAGACACAGGCAGAGGGAAAAGCAGGCTCCCGATCCCAGGACCCCAGGATCATGCCCTGAGCCAAAGGCAGATGCTCGACCACTGAGCCACGCAGGCACCCTGGGATTCTTTTTTTTTTTTTTTTTTTTTTGTTAAGAAATGCCATTGTGTTATCTCAGATCCCTGGGGCAGCAGGGGCAGGGCCTAACTGACTCACTGTGGCAAGGCAGGGCAGATGGTGGATCCCCAGGAAGGATCTGAGGCCTGGGGCTGGGAATAGAGCCCAGTCCCAGGGCTGGGGGTGAGTGCACTCACATGGGGATGTGTTATGGGAAGGTGTGGAGCTTGCACCTGTGGGCAAGGAGCGCCCCAAATTTCTACCCACTGCTCCAGCGGCTTCTTCTCCACCTCCTGTGCTGGCTTTCACTTCTTCCCATAAAAGTCCATGTGCCCAGGTCTCTGTACAGCCCTCCCCCCTCCCTCCTTCTTCTTTCCCACCCCTCTGTCCTGGAGCTATGCCTCCAGCCAGAATCTTACAGCTTCCCGGATGCTTCCCCTGGGTGTCCCCGAGGCACTGTGCCCCAACATATCCACAAGGGGTAGAGGTCATCTCTCCTTCCACCCAGCACCTCCTCCTGTGTGCCTCTGGAGAAAGGGATCGGCATGTCTTGAGGCCTGTGGTAGACAGCCAGCCAGCACTTCTCTCTGCCCCGCATACAGCATAGGGTGGGAGGGGAGAGAAGAAATGTCCCCCTGCCTCTAACCTCTCCCCTTTGAACGCATACCCCATGAAGGGATCTACATAGTCACATGTCTCTCCTCTACGCAGAACCCTTCTGTGGCTCCCCATTACCCTCACAATGACATGCACGCCCTTAGGTAAGGTGATCCTCATTATTGTGCTTCTCACCTCCAGGCCTAGCACATGCTGTTCCATCTGCTTGTATCCCTTTCCGTGCACTATCTGCATGACAAGCTGCTAGTCATCCTTTCAGAGTCAGCATCAACATCCTACCCTTTTTTCCTTCCTGTATCCCTTTTCCTCAAAGAAACTTGGCCCTTCTTCCCTTGTATTACATTGTATTCTGTGTATGCTTCCATTGCAACAATCACTCAATATTATTATTATTATTATTAAAGATTTTATTTATTTATTCATGAGAGACACAGAGAGAGAGGCAGAGACACAGGCAGAGGGAGAAGCAAGCTCCCTGTGAGGATCCTGATGCAGGACTCGATCCCAGGACCCTGGGATCATGCCCTGAGCCAAAGGCAGATGCTCCACCACTGAGCCACCCAGGCGCCCCTCACTCAGTATTATAGTGTTCACTTGGAATCATAGCTATTAGAAGGCACATGTACTACGACTCTTGGTTGTAAGTGACACGGGGCCCACTGCAAACTGGCCCAAATGAAATGGAATGATCAGCTCATATAACCTCACAGTTTCAGGCATGGCTGCATCCAGAGGCTCCAGTGCCAACACTGAGTCTGTCCTTCTGCTCTGAGTCTGGCTCCTCCTGCACTGGCCTCCTTCTCAAGGGGCCCCAGGGAAAGCGCCGGCTCATAATCTTTCAGGTTGAAGCTCGAGCTCAAGTTCAGAGTTGCTCTCTCCCAAATGCCAGTGAAGTCTTGAGTGCCAGGCCTGTTCCTCAGCCCTGCCTGAGCCCCCGACACTGAGCAGGTGCAGGGGTGATTGCCAGGAGGGGAGGCGGCTGGGCAGGGAGAGGGAGGTTGGCTGTCCACCACAGGCCTCCAGACATGTTCCCTTCCTCCAGGCAGGACGCGTGGCTTTTTCTCACCCTACTACCCTCACTGCCTACACTGGACCTGGCCCAAAGCAAGCAGCAGTCAGCATTCTAAGGGTGAAGATACAAGTGGATGGAGAATTAGTGCTGCTTTGTGGTCGGGGAATGCTCATGGCCCTAGGAGCCAGGGGCTGGACAATGGGTGGCCACACTTACTGGTCCCCAACCACACTCACAGTGCAGCACGGCTCTGTAGATTCCCGTAAAGACCCAGGAGGAGAAGGCCCTGTAGACCAGCCTATGGCAAGGGTGTTAAGGTGGCCATAGAGGGTTGCTGCCCCCTTCATACACATCGGAGACCTTTCCACTCTGTTTCTGAGGAGCGGTGCAAATCACCAAGTATGGACCTAGAGAGATAGACAGGCACACACATGCACGTACACAGAACCTTCTAGCTGAGACAGGCAGGAGGGCTTCCCGGAAGGGGAAAGAGCAGTCTCCAACCCCACAGTGACCACCAACAGCCTTGTGGCCTTCCCCCAAACACTGCCATGCAGATCCCTGGTCTGTTCCGACTCAGCTCCTGAGCAGCACCTTTCTCACTGCCAGCCCTGACACCTGCCCTGTGCTCACCCCGCCTGGTATCCTCAGCATCAGCACAGGGTTTCCCAGCTGGGGACCCTCAGACTCCTGAGGCAAACAGAGGGCCTCAGGGGAGCAATTTTGCTTTCATAACCCTATTTCTTTGAATTTGTATTGGTGGTGTGACTAGCCCATCAAGGACACGATGCAGAAAGTTGAGCTTTTTAAGTAAAAACTATTTTTAGCTTTGAGAAAAAAAGTAGCCAAGTTAGTCAGAAAGGTGAGAAGTGGGAGGTGCTGTCAAGTTGGTTTAGGGGCTTACCGGATGCTCTCATTTCAGCTGGGGGCAAGGGGAGGTAGGTGTTAGCCTGGTCTTCAGACTCCAGTGCCCAGAGAACTTCTAGTTCTGTGAACTTCTTCCCAGCAGCACAGAAAGCTTGAGACCAGTAACCACACTGGCTAACACTCTGGGCATGAGCAGGCTGTAGCAGGCCATGGTCTGACTGCTTTGCACCTGTAAACATGTTTAGTCCTCACCTGAAGGTAGAGGGAGATGCCCTGTGAGCCTCCATGCATAGATGGGTCACCTGCCCAGAGTCGCACGGCTGGAGGCAGAGATGGCTCCCAGCCTTGACCACGAGGCTATCTTGCCTGCTGAGAAGGTGTTTGGCCTTATGAAGGGGAGCAGGGAGGGGGCATAGCACCTATTAGGAGAGAGTGGGATCCCACACGCCGGGGCATACCCGGCCCCTCAGCCCTGGCCTAAGGTCTGCGGCTGCCCTGCTTCGCCCCACGCAGGCCTCAGATCGGCCAGCACTTGGCTAATGGTGCATCTTGTTCATGGTCACACCCTCTGTCCCACTTGGGGCCCCTCACAAGCTCATGAGTGGAGGCTCAGAAGGGCAGGGGCTGTTCCCAGTACCCTCGGCTCCTGCTGGTTCTCGCCCTTGGGGAAGCAGGACACAGAGTTCCAGCTCTACAGAAGCGGGCACACCAAGTGTGCCCAGTGTTAGTCGGAAGTATCCGACTTCCACACCCCCTCACCCCCAGCAGTACCGCCTAGGAGATGCATGGGAGCTTCTGCAGGGAGTGTCCTCCTGGCCACAGCCCCCTCGCTCCTCACGGGCCTTGGCCAGCTCCGTGGACCAGGGCCATCCTTGGCAAGTCTGGCACAGCAGTGGGAAAGCAGACCCTGATGCCAGTCCCGGGGCTTCCAGGGCTCCATATGGCCTGGACAAGCAGCCCGTCAGGGACCCCTGCTAAAGCTGTCCTGGGGTAGGGGCTGGGGTTTTCCCCTAGGACCGGAGACAGGGCACCTTGGTGGGATCCGGTGCACTGCAGGCAGAGTGTTTGCCAAGCTTCTGGGAGTCCACGCACATTCCCAGAGAGAATTGCTGTAGCTGCCTTCCTTTGCTGCCTGCATGGGAGGAGTGGGGACGGCGGCGGGGAGGGGGGTGGGTACAGGCTCCAGGACAACTGTGCACCAGCCTGCCGGGCCCCTCCCAGCTCTGAGAGCCCTGGCCCACGACTGGGATCAGAAAAGCCTGTGATTTGGCAACTCAGCAAAGAAGAGTCTGCTTTAGAGATTCCATCTGGGGAAAGAGAATTGCAGAAAGCGACAGGCCGCGTGATCCCCGTTGTGTAAAGAAGGTTTAAAAACGTGGGCCAGCATTCCTGCCCTTTGTAAGCACCTACATGGATAGGAGCATGGTGTAGGAACCATTCACTTTGGGGTGAATTCAGTGTGTATGTGAGGAGAGAAGGGCTGGGGAAGAGATAGAAGCCCCCGAGATGGGGCTTCCTTCAGATCCAGAATGTCCTAATTCTTGGGGTAGCTGCTGGGTACAACAGAGTTCACTGCAGCTATTATTGTGCCTTTGGGTGTCGTGAAACTAAAATTTAAAAAATTTTGCAATTTAATATGATCCCATTTTCTAGGGTTCAAATAATTCTTTATACTGTTTATAGGCCTATAAAGGTAACTACATGCATAGCAAAAGTTCTGGAAGGATGTGCTCCAAACAGAGGACATCAGCTACCTCTGCAGAAGTGGGCAAGGGGAGTGGTCAGGGGACTTTCTTTGGTTCACAAAGAAGAGATCTTCAGGTTAGTTGTGCCATTCAGGTTTTGTTTCTTTAAAATGTGAAGCTCAATGGGCGTCTAGGTGGCTCAGTCAGTTAAGCATCTGCCTTTGGCTTGGGTTATGATCCTGGGGTCCTGAGATCGAGCCCAGGGATCAAGCCGAGTTGGGCTCCCTGCTCAGTGGGGAGTCTGCTTCTCCCTCTGCCCCTTCCCCTGCTCATGCTGTCTCTCTCTCTCAAATAAGTAAATAAAAATCTTAAAAATAAATTTAAAAAATAAAATGTAAAGCTTAACCTAAAAGGAAAAACAAATCCAGGATTTGAAAGATTTGTGAGTCTGAGCTTTGAAGAGTCAGAATGTTGATGGTTCTGTGTTTCCATGGTTAGAACCATTGCTGGCCTGAGGACAAGTTCTGGAGTTCCATCCACTCTGCCCCCATGGGAGAGGTTCAATCCCTGGGACTCCAGGGCTGCCAGCCTGGAAGGTGCTGTGACCTGTGGACTGTGTGCTCCAGCCCTTTCTGTCCAACCTGGTCCTTGCAGCAGGGTGCAGGAGCCAAATGCTCCCTGTGTGAATGTGTCTCTTGGCCTGCAGGTCGGGCACGGGAGTCTTGGATATGGACAGTTTCCTGGACGGCTCTCTCTCAACCACTTTCTCATCCTAGTCTGGGTTGCTTCCAGGGGTCCATGGTGAAAAGGTGGGGTGGGGGCTGTGGGCATTTCCAGAGGGACCTGGAGAGTGAGTGGCTGCTGCTGTCCCAACACCAGTTCCTGCTAGGCGTCAGCTCCATGATTTCTAGAGACTCCTTGATGCCTGACCCACCACCATCAGAAATCAAAACAGCCCAGGTGTCCTGTAAACCCTTGTCTACACTCTTGGCATTTGTTTCTGAATACTGGGGTCTTCACCATTTGCCCTACTTTGAAATAACAACATAACAGAAGAAAGAGACATGTAAATTTATAAGGAGGAAGTGCCAAAGAGCAATGAATATGCAGACGGATGTCATGACCCCCACCACCACCCCCTGACCCAGGAGGTTCAGTGGACCAGAAAACCCAGGAGAAAGGGATGATGATGCTGGCTCTGCAATCAGGGGCTGTGCTCTGAGCCTCAGTTTCTTCTTCTGGAAAATAGATGTGATAAAATGATCCTCACTTTGAGGATATTGTGAGGGGACTTGATAGGGCCCAGGATTGGGAGACACAGAGATACAGAGATGTGGCTTTTGAGTGGGCTCTGCTGCTGTGGAGAGGTGAGACCTCTCTGTGTGGGAGCGGTAATCAACTGACTTTGGAAGGTGCCTCTGAGTATTCACTAAACATCAGATCTGATAAAAGGATCCTTGTGAAGCCCTCAGGGTTGTAGTTGTTGTTAAGTTTGCATTGTCATTAAAATCTTGTGCATCTCCAGTCAGGAGAGATGGGGGGGGGGGGGGGGCGTGCTGGAGAGAGATCCCCCGGCAGGATCTGTAACATGTTAAGCTCACAGAATGTGAGTTACATCCATGACTGCATTCTTCTCAGGGAGGGAAGTCCACGTGTAGAAAGATTGGTCATTCAAAGATTTGCTTCCAGAGGGTGAATCGGGAAGCATCGTGTAGTTCTGATGCCATATACCACACTCACTCAGATGCTCAGCTCTAGTACTGCTCCACACTGGACATGGAGCCAGAAGAACTGGGTTCTAGTCCCACCTCTGCCACTCAGTGCTGTGCAACTTCAGGCAAGTCACTCACCATCTCTGAGCTCCATGTTGTCCACTGTCAGGCAAGGAATAAAACTCAAGGTTGCAGCATCCCTCCTTCCCCTACATTCAGTGGGTCTGAGAGTCTAGAGAGAATAGGCAAAAGGGAATGGTCCTCTGCCAACCAGAGGCGGGGCATTCATACCTATTCCCTCATGTAATCTTCCCAACGAGGAAGTTTTGCAGGTGCTTAAGAGCCAGGATTCTGAATTTAAAAAATTAAAAAAAAAAAAAAAATAGGGCAGCCTGGGTGGCTCAGCAGTTTAGCACTGCCTGCAGCCCAGGGCCTGATCCTGGAGACCTGGGATTGAGTCCCACGTCATGCTCCCTGCGTGGAGCCTGCTTCTCCCTCTGCCTGTGTCTCTGCCTCTCTCTGTGTGTCTCTCATGAATAAATAAGTAAATAAAATTAAAAATAAAAAGAGCCAGGATTCTGGAGCCAGACACCCCTGGCATACCACTCACCAGCTATGTGACTCTGGGCCAGCTGCTAAACCTCTGGCCTTAATTTTCTTCCCTTAAAATAGGATGAAAAGGAAAATAAAATAATATAAAGTGATAACTGAGGTTTTCATAAGGATTATAATGAACATAAAAATTCTAAATGTGTATATATCTGAGATAGTAAATCTGGGGGCGAGAGGATGGATGTGGACCTTCTCACTTTTACCTCCTCGCAGCTCACCCACTCCAGCCACCCTGGCCTCAATGTTACTCAAATACACTCTGCTCATTTCTGCCTCAGGACCTTGACACTAGCTCTTCCTTCTGCCTGGAATGCTGCTTCCTTAGATTTTCCATTATTCAGGTCTCAGCCCACATGTGCCTTCTGGGAGAGGCGTTCCCTGACCACCCCCTCTGATGTAGATGGCTTCCTCCTTACCTCTCACTATCTGCCTCCTTTTCACGTCTTCTGCTTTGCTTTTTGTCCTCATCCTTACCATGCAAAATTATATATTGGACTCCATGCTGACTTCCTATCTCCCTCTTAGGATGTAAATACTACAACAGCATTGCCTTCTTCATCCGTGAGTTGCCAGTGCACACGCAGTGCCTGGCACAGGGCAGGTGGTCAGGGGTGTTCGTTGAATGAATGAGTGAGTGAGTGGGCACCACAGCTAGACCAGAAATTCTCCCTGGCTCCAGGACATGGCCAGCACAGGTAATAACAGCTGTGCACCCCTGCAGCTGCTGGGTGTGACCAGCCCTCTTGGAACGCTGTGATCTGGCCATTATGATCCCATTTTACAGTAGCATAAATCGAGGCTCCCGGAAGGGAAGCGGCTGGCCAAGGCCCCCGGCCCTTCGGAGGCAGCGCCGGCGGTGGCATCGGTGGGCCTGACTCCAGGGCGCCAGCCTGTGCATCCCGCGCCGGCCTGCCTCTGTGCCAAAGGCAGAGAAGCCACCCTGGAAAGCAGCGTCCTCGCAGGCTCCGGGCAGCGCGTGCACTTTAGCAACAGGATTTCCAGGTTTCCAGCGCCGGCCAGGACGGGGCGGGAGGCTGGGAGGCCTCGCACCCGCGCGGCGCTCTCCTCGGTCGGGTGACTTTGCGGCGAGGGCGCCGCCGGGCGGCCGCCCTGATGCTGCAGTTGCCATGGCGACGAGCGCCGCGGCGATTGGTCCAGCGCGGCCGCACTACGCTGCTCCTTGGGCGCCGGGGGAGGGAGGTGGGGGAGGCTCGCGAGCGCCCGCCCCTCCTCCGGATGCTGCGAGAGCGAAGCGAGCTCAGGCTGCCCCAGGCCCCCTCCTCCCCGCGCGCAGCCACCCCGGATGTGCGGCAGCGAGGGAGCCCGAGGTGGTCCCAGGTAGCTGCGAGGCCGACGCCCCCGCCAACCTGGCGACCATGGTGACCCGACCGCTTCGCAGGCTCCCGGGCGCGGTGTGAGCCCTGCGGTCCCCGGGCCCCTCGGAGCCTGCGGCCGCCGCCCCCTGCTGCCGCCCCAGGCTGGGCGGGGGAGCCGGCCGCCCCCGGGAATGTGACTCGGCCCGCGATTTAATTTTATTCCCTTCCACTTCTCGCCTGAGCATCCTGCGCCTCCTCTCGCCACGCTGAGCCTCCCCAACTGGAGGGAGAGAGAAGGGGAAACTGCCCCAGGCAGGATGGCTTGCAGAAGACGCTACTTGTGAGTATAGGTGGCAGGTTGATGCCTGAGAGTGGGGGCCAGAGGTCGGAGGGGGCTCGGCTGAGCTCCAGCTGGAGGGGGGAGGGGGGACGGGGGAGGGGCGGGCTGCCAGGCAGTTGGCTTGCAGGGAGAGCTGGCCACTGGGCAGAGGTGTCAGCGGAGGTATTTGTTGGTGGTGACGGAGAGAAAAAGGCTGTTAGTCAGCAGGTCTCCATCGGGCCGTGAAATTCCTTTTCTCTGAGGGCAGGTAACCCCCCCAAATCCATGCACAGCATCTTCAACGCCACTGCTTCCATTTTGGCTTTTGGTCTAGTCCTCAGCATGTCTATTTGGAAGAAGCCTCTTGTGCCCAGCTCATTCGTGGCCAGCATTTCAGCCATGCCCGATGGAAGGCTGGCCGGAAGATTGGGGTGGGGACAGGATGCTGTGTCCTCCACGGACAGGTGAAGGCCCAGCCCGCCGTCTTGAACAGGGGGCCCTGGTGTCCTCCTGGGCCACGCAGGTGTTCTGTGGGCCGGCGGCAGAGCACCTGTCTGCTGGGCCTCCAGCCAGCGGCAGAAGCTGTTAAACTCTGCACGGGGTGGTGACATCACGGGTCCGGGTATTTATGGAAACCGAAGCCTGTGCCTCATTAAGCTAGGCTTCCCAGGGGCCATTGGATTAGAATGTCGGCTTCCCTCGAAGCTCTCTGAGGCTCTGCACTGTGCTGTTACAGGGCAAGCGACCTCTGGCCCCGCAGGATCCGTCCTCTGGGACTTGAAGCTATAGGGGTGAGACCTGGCTCCACATTTCCACCTGTCATGGCCAGGCTGCCCAGGGCTTCAGCCATGCAGGGCTGTTCAGAGGCCTCGGACCTTGTACGGCTAGAGAACAGAGTTGGATCCTCTTGGACTGGGCTCAATCCCCAGAACTAGAAAGAGAGGCCTGGAACATTGTGTAAGGGGACATCTTAGGGGCCACTCGGAGGCCTCAGAACACTCTACCATGACAAGGACCTGTGGAGCTCCTCATTAGGCAGCACCTGCGGGGGGTGACGGGGGTGGGGGGAGGTGATGAAGGTGGCCTGTGTCTATGGTTTGCTGTGTTGTTCGTTTGCTTTTTTTAGTGGAGAAGCCCACAGGTTGGTTTGTTGATGTGAGCAGAACACCCCAGCATTCTCACTCCCTGTGACAAGGCCCCAGCTGTATTTTTGGAAACAAATAGTAAATCCTTTCCCGGAGTGGCACATCCGCCACTGTTGCTGGGAACAGGTCCTCCTAAGGAGTCTTCTTCCTGCCACACCTTTGCCTGTGCTCAGGAGTTCATCAAGCCTATCTCGTTGTGATTTTGCCAGGCATACAGTCGCTATACAGATTCCACTCGTCATCTCAATACCGGTGCAGCCTCATTCGGTCTGTCCAGAGCCCTGGAATCTGCACTTTAATGCATAGACCCTGGCAGGTTTGTCCCTAGACTAAGTCTGTCCCGCCACTTGCCTGGGAGAGGGCCTGAGCCAGTGCAGAGGGATGGCCTCCTGAGGGGGCTCCGTACCCCTGGCCTCTCATGTGTGCGGGTCTTTTTACCCTTCACCAGCTCTCAGGCTCCCAAGGTCTGGTACCATGACATCCAGGCCATTCCCCCACATATTGCCACCAAACCTATGGGTACGGCAGAGGCTGGGAGGCGGTGACTGGAGGG
Organism: Vulpes vulpes; assembly: GCF_048418805.1. Classification (NCBI taxonomy): domain Eukaryota; kingdom Metazoa; phylum Chordata; class Mammalia; order Carnivora; family Canidae; genus Vulpes; species Vulpes vulpes. The sequence continues at coordinate 56,601,972 of NC_132788.1, read as the reverse complement.
GAGCCATTGCCCCATTGTTTCTGTGTCAAGATCTGAGCCCCAGAGCAGGCCTGCCTGAGGGCCGCACAGTGGGCCCTCAGGGTGTGTGTGCTCCCTACTTCACCCTCACCCAGAACCTCGACCCTCCTAGCCCCTGCTGATCAACCTCTGTTCCCAAGGCTTTCAACGTTTTTTGAGCAGGAGCAGGGATGGGGAGCTAAGTATCTCTAGCTATTTAACTTTCAGGGCAGCTGGAAACTCAAACACGGTAGCATATTGCCGACATGCTGCTGCACTGTTTCGCCTCAGAGCCTCCTCTGCCATGTTGACCCGTTGGCTCGCACCCACTGCTGTAAAATGGGGGATTGTTGATGTCATCCTACAGAAGAGGAAACTGAGGCTCGGGGAGGATAAGAGCTGGGCTGAGGTCACATGGCTGCTTCCTGCTATACACTGAGCACCCCCGCTGCCCGCCCCCGCCCCATACACCACATGCCAGACCTGACACACTTGCTCAGGGTCCATGTGCATGGCAGGATCAGGGTGTCCCCTGGCCTCCATTCTCTTGTCCTCCACTCTCTGGGTCCCAGGGAGTGGGCCCTAAGAGAGGGTTATGGACTTCGGGCTCTGGCAGAGAGTGGATACCCACCCGCCTGGTGGCTCAGTCACGCCGTGGTGTAGTGAACAGAATAAAGGCCGACAAGGAAAACGAGAGATTTATTAGCCAAATGGGGGGAAAGCATGAGGCCTCCAAGAATCGGCTCCTTAATCAAATTTGCTAACAACTGAGGTCATTACTGTACTGACAGTTTAATTAATGGTGTCTTAATTAAAGTCAGCCCCCTTCAGACTGTAACTACACTTAGCATGGTAACTGCCGTCTTATGGGCATGTCACATCCTGCTGCTTGAACACGGGAAGTTGGACTCGGGGCAGACATTGAAGCGTGCAGAGTGCGAAATTCAGAGTTGCTGGGGGTGTGTGCTAGGGGGCTGGAATGGGGCAGTCTCCTGCTGTTCATTCATTCTTTCACTTGCTCATTCATTCATTCACTCTGGTTGGAACTTCCGTGGCCCCTCTGTCCTTTCCTTCAAGGTTTTGCTCCAGCCACCAAATCTAGCTCACAGATCCCACCTGACATTCCCTTGCCCTTTCCCTGGCCAGCACGGTCTCCATCTGCCCACTGCTCTGTTCCCTTGTTGCTTGCTTGGTTCATCTTCACCACTAGGATGCCAGCCATGTCAGGGCAGAGAGGTTGGCAGTGTGTTAGCTGCTGTTGCCTCTAGCATCTAGGAAAGCACGGGAATATAATAATTGCTCAGTAAATCTCAAATGAGTGAATGAATGATGGATTTTTGCCGGGCACTGCCCAAAGCAATAAAACACATTGCTGAGTAAGAAATAGTTTCTGCCTTCTGGGAGCCTGCTGGCCAGTGAGAAAAATAAATATGAACAAACAGTGTCCGTGCAGAGTGCCAAGGGCCTGGGTGGGAAGATGACCTGGAGACAGGGAGGGTGACCACATCCCACAGTAGGCAGATGGGATGAGTAGGAGGGGACACCCCAGGTATGCAAATATTAGGCCATGATTGCAGGCATTTTGCTGGCATTAGCTCATTTGACCTTCACAGTAACCCTGGGAGGTGGGGCTGTTATTATCCTTGCCATACTGGCAATGACACTGAGTCACCAAATAACACCAGTAACACCCACACGACACCCAGTGACAGGGTAGACTGGGACTTGAAGCCGGACCCCAAATCCCAGCTCTAGTGCTCTGTTCTACTGAAAGTAATTTCATCTGCCCTGAGCCCCAAGTGTGAGGGAGGAGATGGTGACAGATGACATTGACAATGTGGGCAGGACCCAGGGCAAGAGTCATCCAGAGTGCCAGGAGGGGGCTCTCTCTGCAGGCACTGGGTCATGGGGAGCCACAGAGAGTTCTGATCAGGGGTGGGGGCCATGGTTACGTCACTGGACTTGGGGGGGGGTGTTGGGGGAGAGGCTGGACAGAGTCCTCAACTGTCCTTTCCTCGTGCCCTTAGCAGGGCACACATATCCCCAGAGAACAGTGACATCACTTAGGATGTCGGGTCCCCTCACACCTCCACATCCCATTTGGACCATCAGGAAAACTGCAAGGGGGCAGGAACTTGTTGTCTGAAGGCTGAGTGAGGAATGTGGCTTACTCCCTCTGGGTCTGCTAGTGGCAGGGGGCCGCCCGGGAGCCAGGAGGGGAGCCAGAGAACGCCCCTAGGTCGTGGTCAAACAGATTTTGTTGTGGCCAATGGGGACCTAGAGGCATTGTTGTTGGGTGCTGACTAAGCACCCAGCAGGCTCATTCCAGGCCCCACTTTCCTTTGTGTGCCTCACCTCACCTACTCATGGGCCCCTGCTGCCTCTCCCTCTGCCTCACACTCACCCCTGCCCCGACGTCTCTCCCAGGGTCTCACAGAGCAAAAGAAGGACAATCCACTCTAGCTCTGCCCCCACTTTGCTTTGTGATCCCAGGCGGACCTCCTGTCCTTACGGGGCCAGCGATGTCCTCTGGAAGTAGAGAGACAGGGTCAGCTCTTGCTTGTTCTCAGCTATGCTGGCACAGGCCGGAGGCTGGGTGAAGAGGGGCCAGCATTTCACACATTCTGGCTCTTTGACACACACCCAGTTCTGTCCGTCGCACGTGGTCACTGTGGGGCCACTGTCCACGCACGGATTCATTCACTCAACCCAGTTTGTGTGCCAGGCCCAGTGGAGCAGTTACTATAAACAGCAGCAGTCTAGAGGAGCAAATACCAAAGGCCACAGAGGCCTGAGCCACCAAGAGATTGAGGGAAGAGAAGAGAGGGGATGGCACTGAGGAGCAGTGGGGTGGCTCTGCTCACCCCCTGCCTCATCTGGCTCCATGGCCCCCCGTACCTGCTGCTTCTCCTGAGCCACCCCTGCTGCACACCACTCCTGCCCGGTGCTCTCAGGGGAGCTAACTTCACTCCTGCTGCTCCCTCCTCGAGGAAGGCCCTCTCTCCCCCTCACCTCCGACCCCAGGATCCAGCTCCCCCAGGCAAACTGGCCCCCCCACTGCTGAGCGCAGTCCTCCCCTTTGCTGCCGCACAGGCCCCTCTCTGGTCACCAACTATTGCTTCTCCGTTCCCCCCGGCAGACTGGGGGCTTCCAGGCAGGGCCCACCTCTGTTGCTCAGCGCGCCCCCACAGGCCCCGGCCTGGCAAAGCACCAATCAATAAGCTTTTTTAAAAAGTTGTGGTAAAATACACATAACATAAAATGTACCATTTTCACCATTTTTAAGTGTGCACTTCGGTGGCATGGAATATACCACCCTGTCGTGCGACCGTCACCACCACCCATCTCCAGGGCTTTCTCACCTTCCCAAACTGAAACCCTGTCCCCATGGAACCCTAACTCCCCTCCCTCCTCACCCCAGCCCACCCTCCCTCTTTCCATCTCCAGGAATGTGACCGCTCCAGGACCTCCTGTGAGTGGGATCATGAGGTGTTGGTCCTCTGGTGACTGACTCCTTTCCCTGAGCATCATGTCCTCGAGGTTCATCCCTGCTGTGACCTGCATCAGAATTTCCTCCCTTTTTAGGGCTGAATAATATTCCACTGTATGGATAGACTGCATCTTCTTTATGAATTCATCCATCAGTGGGCACTTGAGTGGTTTCCACCTTTAGCTATTGTGAGTAACATGGCCATGAACAGGTGCGTGTTAACATCTCTCCAAGACCCTACTTCTGATTCTCTTGGGTATATACCCAGAAATGGAAACACTGGTGTGGAAAATGAATGGTAATTCTATACTTAATTTTTTGAGGAACCATGACACTGTTTTCCACAGTGGCTGCACCATTTTACACTCCTGCCAGCAGTGCACAAGTATTCCTGTTTCTGCACATCCTCACCAATACTTGCCATTTTATGTTTTGGATTTTTTTATAATAGCCATCCTCATGGTGCAACATGGTCTCTCACTGGGGTTTCAATTCACCCTTTCTTTGATAAAGCCTGAGTGATGCAGCCTCCCCACCTCTTGACGAATCGCTTAGCCCCAGGGACCCCGGGGAGATTACGGAGCTCTAGGTACCCCCACCCAGAACCCAGTCCTCTAGGACATAGGCAGCCCAGGGGGGCTGGGCCCTTTGGAGGTGACTGGCACACAGTAAGTGCTCAAAAATTTTTAAGCACACAAGCAATATCTGCTTCAATGCACTTTTTTGTGATTATTCTTATAACTGAGAGAGAATTCATTCCTCTACATGGCACAAAGATGTCTATATATAGTGCAAAGCCAGACCCCTCCCTCCTTGTCCCTCATACCCAGAGGCCACTGCTGTGTCCACTTTCTTCAGGTCCTTCAGAGAAGTTCTGCATATTTACAGATATGTATGTGCTTTACTATTGAAGTGCCTCAGCTGCCAAGCCAGTTACACAAAGCAAGTTAGTTTTTGGTTACTGCTTGGCAGTTCTGGATTTGAGCCAATTAAAAGCTCAGTTTGGGGGACGCTTGGGTGGCTCAGTGAGTTAAGCGTCCAACTCTTGGTTTCAGCTCAGGTCATGATCTCGGGGTTATGGGATCGAGCCCCACATCAGCTTGGGATTCTCTCTCTCCCTCTGTCTCTGCCCCTCCCCCAGCTCATGCTCTCTCTAAACAAATAAATAATAAAATCTCACCCCCAGAAAACTCAGTTTGGGAGACATGGTGACCAACTATACCTTCTAGGTGGGAAGCCCTGACCCACCAGGCATCAAGAGGGCCAGTTTCTCATAGCTTTGCCATCGTCACCTTGGCTGACTGTCCACGTCTGCCCTTTTGAGCACCTGTCCAGGTGCTAATGAGTATTAGCACCTGTCCAGCACCGGGCCTGGGCGAGAGCATGGGGGAGCAGCAGCCCCTGCCCTTGGAGAGACAGATGCAGGTGGAGCTGCCAGCGTGGGGATGGAGAGTCAAGGCCAGGGGCTTTCAGCAGGGCCACACTGCCTCCTTGGGGCCGTTGGAGATGCTGGCAGGCATTCTGGGGGACTCTGGGAAGGCGTCTGGTTGGCAGGGGCCAGAGGTGCTAGTGCCTGATAGTGTGTGGGGCGGGCCTACGCAGCCAAGAACCTGCGCAAATGTCTAACAGCATATTCATGGGAGTAAAAATCCATGTTAACTGAGCCTGGGCCCTCCCTCTCTTCGATATCCAAATCACAAAATGCGTTTCATATGATTGTAACATACATCGAGTTTTCCAAGAACACAACTGCTCTTCTTACAGTCGAGGGAAGATCAGACTTCGGTATGTCCAGAGCTCTGCCAAGAGCTGTCACTATTCAAAGGACCACGTCACTGAGGGCAGCATCCCTCGTGGCATGGGCCTGCCAGCAACCCCCTGTATCGGTCAGGGCTGGAGCCACTGCCATCTAGAGAGACAGACGACTGACGTCCTCATTTTGCCCTGTGGGACAGTCAGACCCACCACTACCATGCCTGGTCCCCTATCACTTCCTTGTGGGTTCCTGTCCTTCTTTTCTCTCTGGATTGTTACATCGAGAGCATTCTGTTGACTTTTGTTGTAAAATATGCATAGATAGATGTTATTTATAAGCTTCATCTCATAACAGAGAGGGGGTAGCCCATGGTAAAGGTTATAAAGGATGGGACGTTGGACCAGGGATCCTTATAATGGGACTATTGTGTGTCTTAACCATGGGGGTGGGTATATGAGCCTGTACATCTGATGGAAGTACATGGAACTAACCACACACATGTGAACACACATGTTCACACATTATGCAGACGTTGCATGCCCACACGTGGATGTGAGTAGGAGTCGAACGAGAAATCTAGGATACGGGACGGTACCATGTCAGTATGGGTGGGGATAACGTCCTGCGCTTTTGTAAGATGTTACCATGGAGAAAATGGGGTAAAACGTAAACAGGTTCTCTCTATATTATTTTGAACAACTACAAGTGAATCTACAATTGTCTCAGAATAAAAAGTTTAATTTTAAGAAAAGGCTGAAGATACGTGTTGGAGGAGGGCTAGACCCTTGGTGACCATGGGACATGGCAACCCCCTCAGTCTCAGAAGCCTTCATGGTCACCAACCTCTGCTGCCCTCCCTGCCCTGACAGGTGAAACCCCTTGACCCCTTCTCCCCAGGCTGAACCAAACCAGGGGCACTGGGACCAGCTTCCTTCCCTCCCAGAAAGATGACATAAGCCCCTTTTGCTGCCAGCTGGGGACTGATCAGTCCTGGCATGAAGTTTGAGACTCTGGAGCTCTCCCCAGACACCTTCACTCTTCCCTAAGGCTCCCTGACCCCGAAGCCCAGGCCCAGCCCCACCTGCCGTCTCCCCTGTGCCCTCTGACCATCCACTCCCTCCCGCCCAGCCTCTGCCCAGTGCCACCTTCACGAGTCATGGTACAGCCACTTCCTCCTTCCCTGCCCCTCTGTCCCTGTTCTCTGCCACCCACCCAGCAGCAGGGAGCTGGGATGGACACAGATCAAACATGGTTTCAAATACCATCTACAGACAAAAATGTAACCCAGCCAACTACAACGAGAAGGTTAAGGGAAGCGAGTGTTTTTGATGAGTCTGTCGTCCTGCAAACTGACTTTTCAGTGAATGGGCTTTTGGCAGATTGACTCGTCACAGGTTGAGGGAGAGCCGGGCCGAGTCCGGTGAGGTGAGGCTGGGGGTGGTGGCTCCGAAGCCAGACCCACTGTGGTGTCAGCTCAGGACCCAACCCACCTGGGACCTTGGGGACCAGGATCACCGGACAGACCTGACTGACGGACACTGGCCTCCCCTCTTTTGTTTCCCTGATCTGGGGATGAGCTAGGCATATGAGGTCTGGGCTGGGGACGCCCCGTGTCTCCGCCCATCAGTTCACGCCTGACCTTGTTGGACACTGGCGCACTGGCCTGTCCTCGGAGGGACAGATCACCCAACTATGACAGGGTCCCACCGGAGCAGCTCTGCGGGCGGCAAATCTGAGCATGGCTAATTGCAAGATGTTTTATTGGGTCCAACAGTTTCATTCCTCGTGAAGACAGCCCCGGCATCTGTTTGGAATGGTTAATAAGGGAAGTGATGCATTTTTAATCACCACAACCCTCACTGCAATTCACAGCCTGCCTCTTGCAACGCTTGCTGGGCCCTGAGATAACGCAGAGAGGCTTCCTCACGTCTGCTCTCGTTATCAAATAAGAGCGGAGCACCCGGCTTCACCCAGATGTCACCCAGAGGGCTGTAGGCACCTTCCCGGTTCCTCGGTCTCCCATCCTGGGTCAGCCCCAGGCCCTGACCATCTCCAGAGCTGCTGGGTGATCTGGCTGCCTTGGAGGAGCTCCCGGAGACCAGGTGGGCCCGGCAGAGCCAAGGGGCCAACATATTGGGGTTCTCGAGGCCTTTCCAATATGGCCATGGCCACGGGTTGCGGCTCCAGAGGAACCCTTCACCTGCCACCGCCTGATGGCAGTGTGACTGGGGGCAGAAAGCTTAACCTCTCTGAACCTCAGTTTCCTTTCCTGTAAAATGGAGCCAGTAATTCCAGCTTTGCAGGGTGGCCATCAGGATTCAGCTAAGAGGTAAATAAGCTCATGGTACCTCTGTAACCTAAGGTACTATTCTTGTCCCTTTCCTCCCCTGGATTCTCACCGCACAGGGATAGGCTTTGGGACACCCCAGGACTTAAGAAACATGAGCATCTGGGAAGGGGAAGGAAGCCAGGCTGGGGCTGGGGAGTGAATCTAGGAGCCTTTGGGTCGCAAAGGACAAGCAGAGATGTTGGACATCTAGGGTTACTATCCGTGCAGAGCCCACACGGGGTGTGGTTCAATCTGGGGCTCCAACACTCCGGTCACCATATCCTGCTTGCCTTCCCCTGGGGTCATGTCCCCTGTGGGGGCTCTGGCCTCCCGTCTCACTGGTCAGCTCTGCGGCTCATGGCCCTTCCTGAAACCCTCTCCACGGCCCAGGGGAGGCCCTGTGCCGACTAGCCAGCCTCTGTCCCTTGGCAGCCTCTGCAGCTGGGTGGACAGGGTCAGCCCCACCTGGACCACAGCACTGGGTATGTGAGAGGGGGATTCACATTTGTGTGTTTGGCGGGGAGGGGCAGTAAACTGAGGCCACAGACAGCCCACTGAGTACGTCTGGAGTCAGAGGGCAACATATGCCAAGCTGGCGGCCTCAGCTCAGGAGTGGGCAAATGCACAGAGCTCCTGAAGCCACAGCGAGGCACCGGGAGGCAGGCCTTCACCCAGGCAGCTGGCTGTGGCCTCAGCGTAGAGCCTGGCGTCACTGACCTGAGTCCAGAGACTGTGCGCCTGGAAAGACAGGGTTTACAGCTGGGTGTATCTGCATAAATCTCCAGGGCCCCCCACCCCCACCCCACCCGATGCTCAGGACAAGCTGACCTTCCACCTCCCTCTTTCTTAGCCAACTGGGGCCTAGAAACAAAAACCATTTTTCTTACCATTTGGTCTTTCCTCTTTTCCCAGTAGTATATATTAAACAACAACAACAAAATTTTTAAAGCTGCCTAGGGCATTGTGTGCTTCCAAAAAAAGCATCTGTTTCAGAAGCACCTCATGTCTTTTTTACCAGCACCTCAAGCGGGGAAATCCTGTCTGTGCTTTGAGTCCCGGGGGAGGAGCAGCATAGAAGAGAGGCAGAGCAAGGGCTCTGGGGGCAGGCAGTCTGAGGCCAGGGTGAGGATTCACAGGGAGGACTACAGACAGCACACAGGGGTTCTCAGGCGACGGCAATTGTTGAGCAAGGGTGAGGGCCTCGGCTGGCCTGGGATTCAGCAACTGGAAAGAACAGCACCATACGTTTGTCTACAGCACTTCCCAGTTTATAGAGCACTCACTAGGAGGTTCCTGTGAGGCTCAGAACCACCCAGGAGGCAGAGCAGGGCTTGGAGGCCCTTCCTTGGAAGAGGAGCTTGAGTCTCCAGGAGGCGCATAGCTCATCTCAAGGTCCCGGTGGGCTAGAGGGGTGGTCCAGGTCTGGGTCCTGGGCTCAGCTGCTGTGTTCCCTAGATCAAGCCTGGGTTCTCTGGGTGCCCTGCCTTCTGTTCTCAGGGCTACTGCTTCCTCTTGGAGCCTGGGGGTGAGGATCTGCCAACCCCAGAACCCCACGGGCAGAGCGGCTATTGCTCTGACATGCAAGGCACCCTCCCCTCCAGCAGCTTTCCCTTGCCTCCGTCCTGTCCTTACTCCTCAGACATGCCCTGAGCCTGTTGTCATCAGGCCTCAGGTGTCCCTGCCCGGCAGCCCCAGGTCTAAATGGGGACATGGGCCCCGAGAGGGCAGGGCTCTTCCCAGGGTCACTCAGCTCATCAGTGGAAAGCCAGGGTGTGACTCGGCTTGGGGACAGCAGGACTGCTCACCCCCTCTCCTAGGACCACATCTGTCTCACTGACATCGCCTGCATATCATAAGACCTCCAGTCCAGGCCCTGCTCCGTCCCTCCAGCCACACCCCGCACCTTTCTGTGCTCTGTCACTATCTCTGTACAGACTGAGGGGCCAGATACCCCGGGGTGCTGTGCCAAGGAGGTGGCCCTTGAGCCAGGCCTTCATGACAGGCCAGAGCCTGGTGCAGAGCAGCCCTGTGTTGGTCAGGTACGGGAAGGACATCCTACACTGTCTCCCTCAGCCTGAAGTTTGTTTTCTGTTTCTCTTTCTTTCATCCAGAAAGCACTGTCCAAAGGGCATCCCCATGCCAGGCCTGGGCTGGATGGGGCAGGCATGATGAGAAAGGCTGGAGGGGGTCTAGTGGGGAGGCCAAGGGGTTGACAGAGCAGAGGGCCCACTGAGGGTCAGCCTGAAGCTGGGGGGCAGGGAGGAAGAGAGAGGCATCAAAGATGTCACAGACTACTGTCCGCAGGGGTCAGGCTTGGGGTCTGGGTGGGTGGCAGTGCTGTCACCAAGATGGGCCTCCAGTATAGGGGCTGCTGATACAGAGATGCCTGTGGGGCAGCCAGGAGGCGCTGGGGGAGCACCCAGCTGGCTCTTCTGTAGGCTGGATGGGGGTGGGGGTAGTCAGGGGCTGGGACAGACTGCCACTCTCACCTGCCCCTCCATCCACCCACTCAGCTCTGCACCCCAGGGCTCAGCCCTGCCCAGCTGGCCAAGGACAGACTCCACCTGCCGCTCCTGCAGCCACCAGCCCGCCCCGTAGGCCAAGGACACCCAAGGCCTTCAGCCTCGGCTACAGCCATCTGCCCAGAAAGTGCTCTGGGTCCCGAGCAAAGACCAGACATGTGGGGAACAGAGCATGCTGAGATGGCTTCCTGCCTCCCAGAAATAGGAAATAGGCGGAAATAGGCACCACCACACTGTGGCCTTCCCGCTGAGCTCCTTTCCTCTCCAGGTCCTCCCTCTGGTGAATGAAGGGTAGAGGTTAGGGCTCCCCTTATATCCAGAGACCACCACTCCCTTGGATCCAAGGGCTGGGAGTGCCCAAGAGCTCTGCCTGCAGACCCAGCTCCCTAAGGCTTCAGGGCCCTCTGCAGCCCTTGAGAAACTGTCCCCCATACAGAGCTGGGGTCTGTCTCCCGCTGCTGTGGGCTGGAGCCCCTTGTCAGCTGTGCAGACCTGACCCTTTCTCTCCCTTCTACCCCACCCACTCTCCAGTCTAGTCGGCCCTGAAGTCAAGAACAGCACCCCACTGCCTACTCTTCCCACGTGATTGGAACCAGCCCCTTCCCCTCTCTGCACCTAGCTGGCTGTTCTGCAAGATGGGGGTGATAATAGTACCTGCCCCCGGGGTGTTTGGAAGGACAGAAGCCACATGCCCAGTGCCCGGCACTCAGAGGGCACTCAGGCACTCGACACACAGTGGCTCCATTGTTAACTGGCAACTCTGAGCCTCGGTTTCCCCATGAGTTTACAATGAAACACCTAGCCCAGGGCCTGGCTTGTGGTAGGTTCTGGAAGTGTTCTTTGTTGTTTTTAACTTTCATATAACTGAAACGAATCAACGCACCCCATTTGCAGGAAGGAGTGGCAAAGCTACATGAAAAGAACTTGCAGGTAGAATCTGAGCTGTTCATCACCCTTTGTCCTGGTTCCCTGCTTTCGTTGAAGGGAGCCTGGAGGCAGAGTTTCCAGGACACAAAGCTGTGAGTAGCAGGGTCACATCCCAGCTGACTTGCTCGCCATGTGACCCCGTGCTTGGTGCCCTGAGACCCCCTCCGCCCAGGGTACTCCCAGCTGCTGGCTGGGAGGATCTTCATACTTGCACATATGCAGTCGTGTGTGTGTGTGTGTATGTGTGTGTGCACATGCACATGATTGTGTGATGGTAAGAGGGTAGGTCTGAGAGTGTGTCTGTGAGCCGGGGTGCTGTTCAGTGGGCCCCATGTCAGGTAAGGAAAGGGACACAGTGCCGACTGAGATCCCTGGCTTGGGGCCCACACTGCATCCAGGAGGCATGTGGTGTGCCCACCCCACTGCTCCAGGGCCAGGGGCATGGGTCAGGGAGGACCCCCCAGCATGCCCCTACCACGGCGGAGTTTCACCCTTCACCCCTATACCTGGAGACCTGCCCCCTTCCCTTGGCTCAGTCTGCAGACTGAGGTGGCTTGGGGAGGGACTCCTCAGCTCCAGAAAGTACCATCAGGAGAGGAGCAGGGGCGGTATATCCAGGATAAGACCCCTGTGTAAGGCGCAAGTACACATGGAATACCTACAGCTCTGCTCGCACGTGTCTGTGCATGTTCACATAAAGACATTCCATGAGGAAGCCCGAGAAACTGACTGACGATGGGGACTCCCCGGGGGGCACGGGAGAGCCTTGGTGGATGTGCAGCAGTGCAGTGGGTGGGGGGAGACTTTAAACTTGATATCTTTTTTTTTTTAATTTTTTTTTTAAATTTATGATAGTCACACAGAGAGAGAGAGAGAAGCAGAGACACAGGCAGAGGGAGAAGCAGGCTCCATGCACCGGGAGCCCAATGTGGGACTCGATCCCGGGTCTCCAGGATCGCACCCTGGGCCAAAGGCAGGCGCCAAACCGCTGCTCCACCCAGGGATCCCTAAACTTGATATCTTTTCTATTTATGTTTGAACCATGAGAATGTATTGATTATGTAAAAGTTAAATTTTTTAAATGTGTAAGTTGTTGAATTTGGGGTGAATTGGCTTATTTTCCGGATATCCAAGGTTCCTCCCCAACCTCCACAGCCCACCTCCAGCCCTGCAAGAGAAAGACACCCTCGGGGAACATGTGGCTCAGCAAATCTTCCACCCTCAGGTGGGGCGGGGCCAGAAAGTTCCTCTGGCTGGGGGTCAGCTGCCCAGGGCACTGCTGGGGACCAGAGCCTTAGTGACCCAGATCAGGGTCCGGGTGAGGCCTCAGGCCTCAGGCAGCTGTCAGCCCTCTGAGCCTCAGTTTCCTCATCTGTAAAATGGGCTAAGAAACTCCAGCTGCCCACAGGCTTGAGGATTCAATGAGACCTTGTTAGCACTACCTGAATCCTGATACCCGGTAGGGGTGAGGCTGAAAACCCAGGAAGAACCCTCCAAAAAGGCCAAGGGATCCCAGTGCGTTGGCTAGAGATGGGGTGGTGCCTGATGGTTCTGGCAGGGCCAGGAGTCCACATTGGGAGGGTTGCAGTACACCACTTCCCTCCTGCCCTTTGCTGGACAGAGGAGCCTCTCCGCTCCCTGCCCATCAGCAAACTGGGGCCTGGGAATGACAGGACACAGCAGCCTGTCAGGGTCACAGGCCCTGGGGCAGTCTGGGCCAGGTTCCAAGGCCTGGAGGCTTCAGTCCAGTCCCCCAGCTAGGAAAGACTGGATGTGCCCGAGCCAGCTGCCTGGACCTGTAGACACCTTCTGCTGATGTGTCTACCTTATGAAGAGAATCCCTAGGGGGACCCTTCTGGGTGCAGAAGCAGCTGGGACGCTGGAGTGGTGGTGGGGGGGGTGGTCTCAGATGGCGTCCCTCCCCTAGCCAGGCTTCCTTCCTGCAGCAGATGCCTGGCCTGGCCCCCTGTTCCGCAAGAAGGATCCTCATCCTGACCGTGCTGGGCTGGCTCCCACCGCAGGCCTTTCCCTGGCTCCTCTCCTTCCATGGAGCCCTGTCCTCCTGAGCCAGCGTTCGACCTGGGCTCGGGGGTCACTGCTTCCTAGGGGCTTTTCTTGGCTGGTGTCCGAGGGTACCCCCTCCCTTGTCTCATACACCTGCTTCTACTTTCCTTACTGGACCAAGTGACTTTATGTGCATGCTTACCACCCTTCTCATCTGCCCCCTCCTCCACTCGGACAGTGATATGTCTGTCTTACTCTGTATTGCCCTGTGCTCTGCCTCTGATCGCGTCTGGAAGCCTCTGTTTTCTCATTTTGAAATGGGAATATGAACATCTCGGGTTTCAGGCTGACTGTGAGGCTGTCATGAGTCAGCCTGGCCCAAAGTGGGGGCTGTGTGGTTAGCCGGTTGGATGAATGAATCACTGCCCCTATGTGGCCTGAGACCCCACCCCCAAAGACAAACCCTCTCATGGTGCAGATAGAGACACTGAGACCCAGAGAGGGACTAAATGCACTCCAGGTCTTACCAGGTTCCCTGCCTGGTCGCCCCAATCTCTCTCTCCATACCTCTGTCCGGGGGGGGGGAGGGTGGTGAGGTGAGGTTGCACAGAGACATAGCCCCATGCCCGTCCCCTCCCCGCCAGCAGGGACTTTTCCAGAATCCGGCTGAGTTTCTGGGCAAAGCTGCCTGGCAGGATAGAGGGGCATGCAGGCCAACCTGAGGAGAATCGTCTCACTGTGCCGCTGGGTGGTGGGGCCTCAGGCCGGTGGGCAGGGCTGTCTGGGGCCCAGCGCCAGGACAGGAAGGCCAAGGGGGGATGGACAGGACCCTCTGTGGTCTTTTCAGAGGGAGGCCCGGGGAGGGGTGTGGGGGACTGGGCAGGATGGCTGGGCGTGAGCCAGCAGGGCAACACCTCACATCTGTCTGGTTTACAAGGCACCTTCAGTCTGTCAGCTCCTGGAGCCTCACTACGGCCCCAGAGGCAGAAAATCAGCCCCGTATCATGGATGAGGAAGCAGAAGCTGAGGCAGAGTCACTTAGTTCATGAGACCAGAACTGGGAACCCCAGTGGGTCTGTGACCACCACCGTGTGACATAGGGCATAAAGCCTTAGGGATGAGGGGATGAGACGACAGGGTAGCCTGGCACAGGGAAGAGGGGCGCGTGGGGTCCAGTCCCAGGCCTACCTTGCACCCTCTCTGTGTCTCTGCTTCCACACACCCAGAGAGAGGAGGCTCTGCCCCAGAGAGACTTCCGCAGCCCCGAGAATGGCCAAACTCTCGCCGTCACTGCTGCTAGGAGTGTGTTGATCCAGCCTCTTGGGTCAGCATCCGTGTGTACCCAGACACAGAAAAACATTCCCTCCCTGTGAGCCAGAAATCCCAGGAATGGGTCCTAGAGGAACACCCCAGCCCGTGCACAGAGACAGTATTGATGGGACTATCCCGCAGCCTTGTTTACCAGGAGAGGAGAGGTGGACCCAGCACCCATCTGGGGCGGTGAGGAACCCACAGGGTTCCAGGCAACTTTCCAAAGGGTGATGTGAAGGAATATTTGAGACCTAAAAACACACTCAAGAGAAGTGCAGAGTGAGGTGGCGGGGGATTGGGGTGGGAGCATTTTATAGAACAGACCGTGTTTTTGTGTAACCAGAAAACATATAAACGCCCAGTCACGGGCACACATTTAGAGAAGGGCCCAGCCAGAAACTATTCTCAAATACTAGAGAGTTGGCATTTTATTTCCTTGTTGTACTCTGCTGTTATTCCTACGGTTGAGGCAATGACCATATATTGCTTATTTAATGACCGAGAGGGAGGGACAGTATAAAAGGGAGGGGTGCAGCCTCCCCTACCCCTATGGAGATTGATGTAAATTCCACAAATATGTCCCTTCCGGGGCCTGTGACAGTCCGAAGCTGCCTGGCCTCAAGTTTGCTCCTGGGTCATGCCCTCACCCACACGTGGGCTTAGCCACCTGCTGCTTTCTGCAGACAAGCCCACTGGTAGAAGCTCCTGTGGGCTTTGAGCAGACTCCCTGGGGTGAGGGGCTCCCAGACAGGGGTCCCCGCACATGTCCTCTGTCTCTCTACTCTGTTTTCTCCCTGTTCCTTCTCAGGAACAGATAAGGTCTTCCCTTGGGCCTGAGACACAGTAGCTCAGAGCCACCTGCGGCAGCCTGGACCCCGCCATAAAGCCTCCAAGTATCCCTTCCAGAAAGCATAGGCTGCCCAGGATTCTTACAGCAGCGACCAGGTTCTTTTTAAATTCTCCCTGTTTAGAAGGTCCTATCTGGTTGTATATTAAACCTATCTGGAGAGCTTTTAAAAAATGAAGGTGCTCGTGAACAGACATATTAACAGAGAGGATACGCAGATGGCAGACAAATGCATAAAACAATGGTCAACGTCATGAGCTGTCCATGAAATGCAAACTCAAACCATGAGAACTCACTGCATAGCTAGGACAGTGGCTAAAATAAAAACTCGTGGCAGCAGCACGAAACGCTGGCAAGGGTGCAAAGAAACTGGATCACTCCTACATCGCTGCTGGGAACCTAAGGCAGTCTGGCCACTCTGGAAGACTGTTTGGTGGTTTCCTTTCAAAGTAAGTATATGCTCACCGTGCACCCCAGCTGTTGCATTCTTGAGTGTTTATTATAGAGAACTGAAGACTTAGGTTCACACAAAATCCTGTATTGTAGTGGTTCTATTCATAAGGGCCCCCAGACTGGACACGACCCAGATGCCCTTCAGTGCGTGAGTGGACGAACCGGGTTGCGTCCATTCCATGGAGTACGTATCACACTGCAGCCATCCAAAGGAAGTAAAGAGACACTCAGCAACTGGGGTGAACCTCCAGGGAATCACACTGAGTGAGAATAGCCAGTCTTCAAAAGTTACACATTGTATGATTCCGTGTGTATAACGTTCTTGAAATGGCAAAATTCTGGAGACGGGGAATGGACGGTGGTTGCAGCAGGGGTCTGGGGAGGAGAGGCAGGCCTGGCTGTGGGGGCAGCACAGGACCTGGTGATGGCATGGTTGTGTCGTTGAGCATGGTGGGAGTTACAGCAAGCTACGTGTGTGTTAAAATGACATGGAGACATGCATGTGTGCACATGTGTACACACACACGGATGCGTGTGCTTGTCTCACTGGTGAAGTCACAATAACCGTGGTGGGTGGTACTGCCCATGTCAGGCTGGATGGCGTCCTGATGTCGTGTAAGATGTTCTCACCGGAGGAGGCTAGGGTAGGGAGTTCGTGGGACCTCCCAGTACATTGCATTTTACAGCTTCCTGTGACTCTCTGGTTATTTCAAAGTAAAGAATGTAACCAAACAAAACACCCGTGGTGCAGGCACGAGGCCCTGGAGGTTAGAGGCCTTAACTGGTCCGGTCCGAGACCCGGCATCAGTACGTCAGTCTTCTTAAAAGCGCCGTGCCTGGTGTAGAGCCAGGAATAGAAACACTGGCCGCTTCCTCATCCAGCCGAGGGGAATGGGTTTTCCCGAGGCCACACAACTACTGTAGGGTGTGGGCAGGGCATGGCCCCTAGCTACAACCAGCCCAAGCTCTGGGTTTTTCCTGCTGCTTCAGGCTAGTGCTGAACCATACAGATTTTTTAATGTAAATTGTCACAAACAACACATTTGTGTGTATCAGCACCAAGGCCCCAAAAGCCCATATGACCCAGCCCCCCGGGAGTCCTCTTGTGGTCCTGCTGGTTGTGGGGGGCCCCTCTCCTGACTTGTTCCAGCACAGAGCAGCTTTTCCTGTTTCGGGACTTTGTATAAATGCTTGGGTGCCATTTAGAAGCTATGCTAGACAGGACTAGGGCGGCCAGTTTGTTCTGAAAGAAAAGGAAGTGGCCTCCCCAGGAGCCCAGTAAAGTAGGACTAGGAGCAGGGCTGTTCAGAGAAAGGACTGTCCCATGGTAGCCACCTGGTGCCGGGTGGCCAGGACGGGGTATTTATCCCCTGTGCCCAAACTGGAGCCCTGCCTGCTCACTGAGAGCCCTGTGTCCATAAGCCTGGCCCATGACCCCAGGACAGGGGGACATAAAGCAGCCCAGTCGTGGAGTAAGACTAGTGGCACTGAACAAGCTGCCTCTCAGATTCCCCACCTATAAAACGAGGCTTTTATACAGGTGAATAAAACAAATGTCTATTAATATAGAATTAGTGTTAATGTGACACATTAATGTTTTACTTACTGACTGTTGGTATTATACATTAATATAGCCTAGATCACGCGTGTTATATACTTATAAGGTATATTAAATAACGTACAGATCTTTTGAATCCTGTCTATACCAGTGTTAATTGGCATTTATGGAATGCGAACTCCCGGCCTGGAGTTCTAAGTGCTTTCAATGTGTAAACCAATTGACTCTTCCCAAAACACTATAGTTGAGGGCACTTCAATCGAGGCACATTAACTTGCCCTAGGTCCCACAGCTAGCATATGGCAAAGCTAGTATTTTACCCCTGGCCCCCTTGGCTCTAGAACTCATGGTTTAATGTATAAGGCCTAACAGCTCAATATACACTATTACATGTATGATAATAACTGTGTGAGTATCTCGTATATGCAGCCACCGGCACCTTCTGGTTGACAAAGTGCTGTTGGTTTTCTCACTGTCCTCTCATTATCCATGTGAGGTGGAGCTGTTACTGCCACCTGTTGCTCCAGAAGAGGAGGCCAAGGCTTAGGGTTTCTGTTACCCCCAAGGTGGTGGGAGCTCAGGCGGTCAGTTCTGAATGCGGGCATGCTCAGCCAGGCGGCCCCTTGTGTTCTCCAAGCACCCTCACGCTGGGCCTCACCTGGTCTGGCCTGAGCCTCTCCTGTTGGCAGCCGGGTGGAGCAGTGGCCAGTGGTGAGCAGAACGGGCCTCAGTCTGTGGCTCCGAAGATGCATGGACCCAGCAGGACACATGGCGGGGGGGGGTCTCCCCTTAGAACCAGTCCTAGCTGGGCCATTGGAGGGTCAGTGAGATGCCAGGAGGAGGACTGCCAAGCGGATCCTGGGGACGGGCAGAGACGTGGGTGGGGAGGAGTGGAGAACCCAGGCAGACTGGCTGGACCACAGCATGCCAGGTCAGCCCTGTGTGACTGTGAAGGCCCCTCAGCTCTGTGGGGGCAGGTCGTGTTCAACCTGCAGTCCGCATCTTCAGTGACAATACTATCTGGCTGGAAAATATTGTGGCCCCTGTGACATCTTGGACCTGTGTGTCACAGGATGGTGGCACCTGGGCTCCAGTGAGGACTACGTGAGCCGATACCTGGGAAGTGTCAACAGCAGAGCTTCCCAGCACATAGGAGCTGCTCCAGATAGACTTGCTGTTATTAGGGAAGTGGGAGAGAGAACAAGGAAGGAAGGAAGAAAGCAATCCGCTTGGGACATCAGGGCCAGCAAAGAAGGTCCTACTAAGGGGTTGATATTAGAGCAGGTTTTGTAGGGTGAATAGGAGTTTGCTGCAGGATAAAGAGGCAGGGAACGGGTGTTCCAGGTGCAGGGGGCCCTGAGGGTTTCCTTGTGCCTCATGAGGGTTTTACGAGGGCTAGATGAGGAAGTACATGGGAAAAGCACCTAGCCCTAGGTGGGCTCTCTGCGGCTGGCCAGATGTTGCCATTCATCAGATGTTCTCATGATGTAGTCAGAGCAGGACCAGAGCGAAGGAGCTGAATCCCTTTGCTTGTGTCAGGCAGCTCTGAGCCTGGGAAGAGTGGGCTCTGAGAACCTTGGCATCACTTTGCTGAGTCCCTGTCACATCATACTGATATGTGCTCACATACACATCTGCATCTGAGGGACCAGTTGTTGGGGTGAGAGGAGCTCAGTGCTGGCTCCCCTTGTCTGGACTAGGGGCTTCCTGAAGGCAGGAGCTCCTCACCACTCCCAGAATGGGTCCTGCCATGGTGGGGAGGTAAGGCCTGCCTTGCCACCCCCGCCCTCTGTCCACCCGGGGAAAGCCATCGCCCACCAGAGCAGGCACAGGACAGTGAACAGTCTGGGATGGTGACTGGAGGGAATCCTGATACCACCCTTATGTCCTCTTTTCTTGTTGAGCTTTGGTGAGGCCTCGTTGACAAAGGCTGCTGAGCCCACGGTGCATGGCCCTGGGGTGGGCTCTGGCTCCAGGGGAGAAGGAAGCTTGTCTGTAGCCTCTGCAGCTGGGGTTAGAGGAGAAGGGGGGGCCTGGGGCAGGGGCAGGGCTCGGTTCTGGGGAATCCAATCTGCTGAGTAAAGGACCCAGCCAACCAGCAATGCTTTCGCTGGGCCAGAATTGCAGGTCAGTGTGGGGATGATGGAAGGGGATGTGGAAAGGGATGTGCCAAGGGCAAGTAGGTAAACTGAGGCTGAAGCTCAGATGACCCATGGCAAGTGCAGAGCGTTGGCTTAGAATGCCAAAGCCCAAATGCCAAGCACAGGCCCATGGGAAGGAGGGGCCCCAGCCTTCTGAGGCATCGGTGGGGGGGAGGTGTGCAGAGAAGCCTCCGTGGGGAGAGGTGGCATCCTATGAGGAAAGACAGAAGGATGTGGGAGGAGAGGTGTGGTCCAGGGACACTGCCTCCAGGTTTGTGTCCAGTGTCATAGCAGCTGCTCCCCAGGAGGGCAGGGACAGGAGGCACTGGGGAAGCCAGGCCACGGAGTCGTGAAAGGCACACCCCAAGACCCCAAAGGCCTGGGACCCTGGCCATGCCAGCATGTAGAACAAACAGAGGTTCATGTTTCTCTGCAGTCATTTCAAATCCATTATTTCCCCTCTTGAGCTATTTACTTATTCCCTTTTTACAAATGTGGAAAGTGAGGCACAGAAGGGTGAAAGGACTTGTACCAAACCCATGGTGAGTGAGGGTGGAGACGGGTCTGATCCCAGGTTGGGCTAGTTCTGGGTCCCAGTCCAGAGCTGGGCATCAAGTCTCGGGCAGGGGCTCTGGAGTTCATGAGGCTGGCCTGGGGTCTACAAGGACTCCGAGGCATCAGGTGCCTATGATGGAGCATGGTGGTCCCAGGCCAGACACACCTGAGTCCCAGTCCCAGCCCAGCCTCTCAGAGGTAGATGCTGCCCGTGGTGCTTCATCGCTCTGAGCCTCAGTATCCTCAGCCACAAGGAGGGTAAGAGGCTGCCTCTCAGGCCACTGAGGGACCTCAGGCAGGGCTCCCTCCCCTCCTCTGACCTCACTCACCTGCACTCACCACCTCTGACCCACCGTTTATAGCAGGTGATGGGGTCGACTAGTCTCCTCCGTGGGGCCAACATGACCAGGACACACAAGGCCCTCCGAGCTGGAAAGTGGGTGTCAAATGTGGTGATGGGGGGCGAGCATCCTAGGTAAAGGGAACAAGTGCAAAGGCCCTGGGGCAGGAGTGTGATGGGCGTGTTGCAGGAACAGCGAGGTAGCAGGATGGTTGGAGGTGGGGGTGGGATGAGAGGAGAGTGAGGAGGTAGGGGCCAGTTTGTGCATGGGAAGGGTCTGTCAGTGGCAGGAGGGCCAGTGGGCAGAGCTGCAAGCTGGCAGGCCCAGCCCCATCTGGGTCTCTGACTATAAAGAGCCTCAGGCTGGGAGCCTCCCTGTGGGACCTGGGGCCTTGGTTTCCCCAGTGAATAGGGAGCAGCCGAACTTGATGCTGTAACTGAGCTCTCCAAGCTGGCATATGGAGTAGAGACGGGGCAGCTTCTCATCTGACCTGTCAGAGGGAAAGAAGCACATGGTTTCTTGCATGTGGGGGCCGAACACTTTTCCCAGGGCTGCTCGCCTACTCCAGGACCTGTCCTGGGACCACCCAGTGTGGTCTGAGCTCGCATGGCCCCTGGGAGCCTTCATTGCGTGTGGATCGTCAGTAACCCTGTCTCACTTTTGCCACCTCAGGAGCTCCCTGGAGAGTGGAAGCAGCCTGTCCACTGACCACTACAGGTACTGTTGCTCTCTCCACTCTGGGCCCCTCACTCCCCATCGGCACCAAGGATCTGCCCAAGGGGCATCACGGGGAAGCTAGTTTCCCCGTTTAACCCGAAAACTACCCCCAGGTGCCAGAGGTACCCCTGACACATCCCCTGAGAACCAGTCCAGGGAGGAATGGTCCCCCGAGGACTAGGGCTCAGCTAATGGTTCCTCTGAGAGCCAAGGCTGGTGGTCCCTCAGAGGGCCAGCCTGCGGCCCCCAGTTCCCATGACAACGAGGCAGCAGCCCAAGGGCAAGGCTGATACTTTCTGCTGGTTTTCTGATTGTAGTTGATGGGAACCCGGGGGGCGAGGGTGGGAGGTGTCTGAGGGTCTCTGCCTTCATGTGTGTTCTGTATCTTGACGTTTCTATAACGTGTCTTCAGAAAAAAAGGCATTCTCTAACTTTACAAGAAAGGACTGGAGACCGAGGCACGGAAGAAGGTCCCCTGGATGGGAAGCCAGCTGATCACTGCTCACAGGCCAGGGGCACAAAAGACAAGACACAGGCCACTGGTCCTGGAGTGCTGTTGGCATGGGGTGCTGTGTCCGGTGTAGCAGCGTGAGTCAGGGAAGAGGGGACTGGGCCTCGTTGACTAGAAATTGGCTGGTCCCTTGTGAGGAGTGGGAGATGGGCTGCTGCCAGGGAAGGCCATACTTGGTGAGGATGCGCAAGGGTGGATGCGGCCTGGCACGAGAGCCAAGAGAGGTGAGGCAGACGGTCGGGCCATGCCGAGTCCTGCTGGGGAGCCTGAAAGGAGGCCCACGGGGCTGTGGGCCCCAGCCCTGGAGACTCTGCGGGGGCCTGGGCCCCTGTGCTGAGGGCAAGAGCTGTAGATGCTCCGCTGTGGTGGGGTGGTCGTTGCCTACCAGCTCTGAAACCCTAGGGCTGCCTGAGGCTCTGAGGAGGGCAGAGGGGTGGCCTTATGGGGACTGCTCCCTTGAGCCATCGTGGTGCTGGCAGCCCTGCTGGAGGCTGGAGAGCTGCTCACACACTCAGATAATGCTGTATGGGGACACTCCATGGCCACAGCCACACGTGACACTGGCAGGAGTGTGCATGTGTGACGAAAGCCGAAGTATCCCACTTCCTCACAACCGCACTAAACTAATATTAGCCCAGTGACAGAAGTCACTTGTTTAGGATTCTCAGCTGGTGAGCAGAGCTGGGATTGGAACCCAGATCCTGCTGGGAACACTACCCAATGTCACAGTACGCTCCTCACCCCTGTGGACGCACCTCATCATACCCACAGCTCCTGGTGCAGCGCTGGCACAATCACACACATGCTGCACCCAGAACTCCATTCTGCATGCAGTCAGACCCGAGCTCCATCCCTCCTCTGCACGGGCTCACACACATGCACGGCTACGCTGTTCACACATGCTCACAGCCGGACCTCCCTGCCTGGCTGGCCTGGGGTGCTGGGCAGGTGTGTGGGCATCTGTGCAGTGTCTCAGCAGTACAGGCTGAGCCTGGGGTGAGAGGTTCATGAGACTCCTGTAACACAGCCGAGCCCCTAGCTTCTCTGAAAGCCACCCACATCTCCGACAGCAGCATGGCTCCACCCGCTTTATCCACTGCCAGCCCCTAGTCAGCACTCTGCTCAGGGCCAGGCGGGGAAGGCTCTAGAACGAAGGGAGGGTGATGGAGCTTTTGTCCCGGAGTATCTAGGGGTTGGGGAGGGGCTGTCACATGTCCCCTGCCCCCTCAGCTTTGACTCGGACCCAGCTCTCACCAGACCAGGCAGTGGTCATGGTCAGGGAATGGCTAGAGCAACGACCACCCCTTAAGGCTGGTCACACTTGACCTCGAATCCAGGCCCCAGTGCCTTCACAGCCCTAGAGGATGAAGCCAGGGGTCAGAGCAGACAGCAGGACCCCTCAGCTGTGCCCTTTCCCCCTCCCCCACCCAGCCCTGCTTCCTGAGTACCTATGGGTGTCAGGTGCCTATGATATCACAGCAAACGGGGCTGCTGTTTTTGTTGAGCTGCTGTGTCAGGTGGGGGACAGGCAACAAACAGAGGAAACAGGTGTTAATGTACTGTGTCAGGTGGTGGTAAATGCTATGAAGAAAAATAAATCAGAGTAAAGGGGATAGAGAGGGAGAGAAGGGTGGTCAGGGAAGGCCTCTGTGAGGTGGTTTAGCCAGAGACCAGAAGGAAAGTGAAGGTGAGCCAGGAGAAAGAGCGTCCAGGTGCTGGGGATGGCCAGTGCAAAGGTCCTGAGGTGGAATGTACTTGGTCCATTTGAGGACCAGAAAAGAGGCAGGTGCTGACCTGGGTCTGCCCCATCCCTGTGATCCTGACTGCTGCTTCTCACAGCAGCCTTGGGACACAGGCAGAGCCAGGCTCAATGTTCTCATTTCACAGAGGAGGAAAACTGAGATGCAGAGGCCAGAGGAACATCGGTGCCAGACCCAGCCCGGGACCAAGGGCCCCCCTGACCCTGCCTCACCAGCACCTGGCCTCCGAGCCCTCTTTGTGCGGCGCAGGCGGTGTGGTGGGAGCCTCAGGGAAACCTGGCTCTCGGGCCCCAGTGGAGGAGGCGCCATTCTTCCCGGCCCCATCCCACGGAGGTTCTGGAGGCCCCATTCACAGCTTGGGAATTCAGAAACAAAGGTCCCAGCCAGCAATTGCCTCCTTTCAAAGGCACAGCCGGCTTCCTCTGCCACAGGCAGGCGTGAGAGGGAAGCTGATGTCCTGGGGAGGGGGAGGGGGGAGGGGAGGGGGCGTGGCTCTGTGGGGCCTGTGCTACCTTGGCTGACAGGCTCCTCACCCTTGGCAGATGGCCGCTGTCACCCTCCTTCCCCATCTGCCCCGCAGTTATCAGCCTGTTCTCATTTCACATTTTCACTTACCCAGCGGCTTGTCTCTCCCCGGTGCCGGACCGTGTAGGGCTTCCTGGGTCCATACTAATGATGCTGGGTGTGCCCTTTCCCCTCGCTGGGCCTCACACTCCCTGTTTGTACAAGAAAAGCCTTGGACTGAGCCGTTTCGGATGCCCTTGCAGTTAGAACTGTCCATGATGGGATATTTCCGACGGGGGGGGGGGGGGGGGGTGGTACTCTCCGGGGCAGGGTTTCTCTGCTCCACCATTCCTAACGTTTGGGGAGGGATCATTCTTTATTGTGGGCGCCATCCTGCTGCGCATTATAGGATGTTTAGCAGCATCTAAACACCACTAGATGCCAGTAGCACACCCCTCCCCAGTGTGGCAACCCCAGACTCCTCCAGACATTGCAGCATGTTCCCTGGTGAGGAACAGGGCGGCAGCAAAAGAGCCCCTGATTGAACCACTGCTCTAGAAGCATTATGTTTGCCAGTTACAGAAAATTCCCTCCTGGGGCAGGTGACTTTGTTTCTTGGCTTTGTCAGAGCACGGGGCTGGGATTGGGCCCCTGGTTCCTCACCTAGCCTTCAGGAGCCTGGGAGCCTTGCCCAGCACCAGCTCCCATCTGAGGCTGGTGTCACTTGGATGTCACCCTTCATACATGGGCACAGAGTATTTTCTGAGCCTCTGCTCCCTCATCTTCGAGCTGGGGAGGGTCATAAGAATGCCCACCACCCTGTACGTTCCCAATTACAGGACCACCACCCTGTAATTGATGTTCAGAGACCTGAAGTAGCAGAGGGGTGGGCATGCTGTGCGTAGGAGGGTGTTTCATGGCCTAAGACCCTTCTATTCTGCTACCCAAGATCCTTCGTTCCTTCCACTAATGATGACTGGGTGCCCACGGTGGGCCCGGCATGGGGCTGAGCCGGGGGATGGGTGAGAGAGACCAGGGGCCCTGTCTGGGAGATGCCCAGGAGATGCTCGTAAACGGAGCGGCAGTAAACAAATAAACGGGATCATTTCAGAGGATGGCACGTCCAGGGAGCAAATCAGACAGGGTGCGGAGTGAAGGAGGCTCAGAGGAGGTGTTTGAGGTGATATCTGGTGGATGAGGAGTCACTGCCCCAGAGGAGGGGGCAGAGAGCACTGCATGTGAAGACCTGAAGGGTGTGATGGATTAGGGGACGTGAAGGGGGCCCAGGTGTCTGCGGGCCTCAGAGAGGTCAGCCAGTCAGCAGGAGCCAGTCTCTCAGTCAGGAGTTTGGCCTTTATTCTGAGAGCAGCGTGGGGCCACATGAGGGTGGGGGCAGGAGTGACATGTTAAGGTCCCTGTGGCAGGCGCAGGGAATGATCCCTAGAGTAGTCAGAGCAGAAGCAGGACCCACTGGCAGGGATGGGGAGAGAGGCCAGGCCCGGTGGTTCTGCTCCTGTGACCGCTGGGTCCCGGGGCCACAGAGCCACCCACTCTGCCCGTGGCCCTGCTTGTTCCTGCTCAGCAGCCCCTGGCTGGCCTCGGCCCCTGGCCCAGCCGCCCTCCTCCCCCCTCCCTCGCTAGCAATAGCGACAGGAGTCCCCTCCTGGCAGCCAATGAGCAGCTGTCATCGAGGTTCCATTTTAGATTTTATCAATGTGTCCCCGTTGCCCGGGCAACCGCTGGGGCCGTGTCAGTCTTTCTCCGCCTGCCTTTCTGAGCCAAGCGGCTCCCACCCACACCATGTGGCTATGTGGGGAGTTCTCGCTCACACGGGCCGGACCGGGATTCTGCCAAACGTAATTGATCGGGTCTCCAGGTCAGCGTTTGCCTGTCATTTCTCCCCCTCCTTGCCTCGCATCGGGGTCTTTGGGGCCCGAGCCACCCTGGGCCAGCCAGGCGGCAGGCAGCAGGCAACTGCCCGGCCAGGTGCGGGTGAGGCCACCGAGTGTCCAGGGGCCTGGTCGGAAGAAGGGACTCACAGAGCCGCCACCAGGATCCCCAGCATCTAGGCTCCCCAGGATGATGGGCCAGGGGCCCCTGCGACTGGGCACAGCCGGGGCTGCTTTGGTTTGCCCTGGGGACCCCCAAGGGAACCCCAAGAAGAACCAGCCATCAGAGACAGCAGCAGTCTGAGACTGCCCGGGTGAGCGCACCAACGAGTTGCTAGGCTTTTGTGCGCGCTGCTCTTTGTATTGGAGGCGTGTGCTCTAGAAGCCGGCTGGGCAGGGCCAGGCCATGTGAGTGGGAGCCGCGGCGGGACCAGGGTGGACCAGAGTGGCCAGGCCCCCGACTCCCCCCCAACCCCGTCTGAGTCTCGGTGAAGGAGCGACAGGGGCCTGGCTGGAGACGGAAAGGTGAAAATGCTCAAGTTCAAGGCCTTTTGCCTGGATTACTGGCAGTTCCTGTGTCTGCAGCCGCTGCATGGAGTCTATAAAAGGTATGTGGACCCTCCAGGGAGGACCTCCACCTTAGGGCAATGAGCTGTGAGATGAAGTCCCCCCCACATCCCAGCTTTCCGACTGCGGAGCCTCCTCAGGTCAGCCCAGGGTCCCCGCCATTGGCGGAGAATGGCAGTGGCGTTTGCTATGGGTCACTTTGCAACTCAGCTTAATTGTACCCTCCTCTCCCTCCAGCCCTGAAACTGGTAGGCTTTCTGCAAAGAAGTGGTCACCCTGGAGTGTTCTGTGGCCCAATGCTGTGTTTCATTGTTTCTTGCTGCTGGGATCGGCCCTGGAGTGGACTTGATCCTGGGCAGAGGTGACCCCACAGGAGGGCAGCCTGGCCCTGCCACAGTACATTCCCTCCGACCTAATAGGCAACTCATGTGATTAACAGGTGTGACTGCCTGCATCCCAAGCAGGAATTATCTGATAGCTACTGGGGGAAGCTGAATGGGAGATCCCCGGTCTGGAGGTCAGGAGACCAGAGTTCAGAGTTCACGTCCCTTCCCTTGCTGTGGGACTTTGGACACGTTGCTTTCCCTCTCTGAGCCCCAGCTTACCCATCTTTTGGTATCTGGAACTGATAATAGTGGCATTTGGGGACTGCTTCCTGAAACGGTGCAGGCGGCAGACTCCACGAGCCCGAATGTTTAACAAACCTGACCATATCCTCTGCACGTGTGTTGTGCCTGCACACACACCTTGGCCCACAACCACGGGGGCCTGGGCCAGCAGAGAGGGCCTTGTGGGCCACCCCCATGGTTGCCTTCAATGGCACGTAATGAAGGATCTGGGAGGAGGGAGTTAGAATACCAGCTATTCTGAGGGAATTCGTTTTTCCCGATTTCACACTCTGTGAAGTCCACCGCTATTAATATGCAAGCAGCTCTGGGAAAGTATGGGAGCTTTTCTTTTCTCTTCCAGGGGCTTTCTCCGAAGGGGGCGGGCACTGAGGGTCTCACGGCAGCCTCAGAAAGGAAGTCCCTACTCTTGGGTGGGTGCCAGGGAAAGAGGCCCGTCCTGCATCTGATTAGCACCGCCACTTCTGAGCCCAAGGCTACACCAGGTGGGATCTCCACCCTGTGCAGGTGGTGGCGGAGCCTTCACCCTCACCCTGGGGGGGTTGTTGTTAGAGCCTTGGGGCACCTGGCATATTCTGGTTGGTAGTGATGAGAGAGGGTGGGGCACTTCACAAGATCGTTAATCCTCACCCCTACTGCAATAAGGCACTAAGCCCCACTCCAAGCAGGTGAGCTGACTGAAGGGCAGGCAGCCAGGTCCGTGGAGCCACAGGATTTGGACCCAGGTCTCTCTCGTTCTCAGACAACCTCTCGAGTGCTCCACAGCTTGAGGCCAGGTGGCACACCGGGGCTTGGAGCCGGTTGGATGCCTGAGGCACAGCCCTGCCCCCACAAGGGCTCAGGTGGAAAAGGTAGCAGTCATGGTCAGAGCATCTATGGAGGAACATGGTGTGGGGCCTTCACAGAGGAGGTGACAGCTGAACGGGCAATATAGTGTCTGGAGAAGTTGGCAGGGCTAAGAAGGAGAAGGCGGGTGTTCCAGGCAAAGGGAAAAGCATGTGGGGAAAAAAAAAACCCAGAAGCTTTAAAAGGGCAGTGTTTTCAGGTGGTAGCAAAAGACCGTGGAGCTAAGATGGGGTGCCAGGGACTGGGGGCTGGGCTTTGTGCTGCACACAGTGAGGACCCCATGAAAATGTAGGGAGGGGGTGACAAGCTGAGAGCTGCCTATCCCCCAGGGGAGCACGACCTGGTTCAGCCTCCAGGGGAGCTGGTGAAGGCCCCCTAGGCCCGACCCCCCCTTCCCACCTTGGGAAGTTCATATTCACAGGTGGGGCTCTTTTTTCCAAGCCAATACTGCAGCCCAGAGACAACTGGGGCATAGTCCTTAAGGAGCTCCCAGCCTCCAAGGGGAAAGAGACCCACTTCCAAGTCATGAAAATTAAAGATGAGAGATAGAGGTGGCACAAAGCTTCCAGTAGCATGAGGGAGGCTGTCTGGGAGAAATCAAAGAAGTCTTCCTTCAGGAGGTGGCATCTGAGCTGGTTGTAGGAGTGGGATTTTTCCAGACAGGGAAGGGTGGAGAGCACGGCTTAAACAAACATAAGAAAGTAGGACCAAGCCTGGCATGGTTCAGAAATGGACAGAGGTGAGGCTGAAGTGTAGGGTACATGCAAAGGGACAAGCCTAGAAAGGAAGGCAGACTAGATGACTATAATGCTGAGGCTCACTGAGCACCTGCTGCACGTGAGGTCCCACTCCAAGCCCCAATTCTGCAGCAACCCAAACACATGAAGGGTGTGGTTATCCCATTTCCCCTGCTGAGGAGACACTGAGGCACAGGAAGGAGAAGTAGTTTGCCCAAAGTCACATGGCTTGTCAGTGGGCCCATCAGGATTTTACCAGCTGGTCTGGCCATGGAGGCCACTCACTGCCAGCTAAGGAATCCAACTGTGCATCCCAGCAAATGATATGCTCAGGGCTGGATCAGCCCTCTTTCCATCCCCAGTGAGTGACCATAAATAACAGTGACACATCAGTCAGGGAGACAAGAACCTGGCTTTCTGGTCAGACCTAATCCTGGCAGAGTGCTCAGAAACTCACTTTCCCTCCAAGCCTGCCCCTGTACAATGTGGGACAGGTGCTAGCCCAT
This sequence comes from Vulpes vulpes, assembly GCF_048418805.1. NCBI lineage: Eukaryota > Metazoa > Chordata > Mammalia > Carnivora > Canidae > Vulpes > Vulpes vulpes. The sequence goes on along the minus strand of NC_132788.1, from coordinate 56,573,078 downwards.
GTCTCCTGGCTCCCGTGGGGATTGACAGGGGCAACTCCAGGAGAGCACTCAACGTGCCGCACTTAGTAGGGATATAGGGAATGGTGGCTGTCCTTGCCCAAACAGATCCACCCTCAGGAAGGCTTTGCAAACAGAACCACTTGGCTTTTTTCCTGATGCCATATTCCGTTGTTTAAAACAGCGACCCAAAACTTAAGAGTATGAAAAGGATGTTTTGCAGACAATGCATAATTAACCACTTCTAAACACAGGGTGTGCCAGGCTCCCTTGAAGCTGTTAATTATTCTTCATTAGGGATCTTAAATTAATGTAAAATAATCCTGGAGCTCTGCCAGAGGCTGAGGCTGGGGGAGGAGCAGAGCTGCTTATTTCAACGTGAGAATGAAAGAATGTTCATAGGGCACTTCTGCATTCCGCCAGGGTAGATGGTGGCCCTGGGAACCCTTAAGCTTTGGCCAGGGGGCCATCGCGGGAAGACACAGAACCCTCCCCCCAGTCGCCGGAGCCCAGCAGACCTCAGGGGACTCTCGTTCAAGAAACAGGTGCAAAGAATGCAGAGTAGTATACCCATTGCCTGGCTTCACAAATAAACTCTTACAAGGCAGTGGGCTGCCCCTGTGGACCTCCCTCAAATCCTAGGCCTCCCCCAGTCCCCCAGAGCTAAACCTAAGTAGCATGCCGCCACCACCACCCCATTCCATCTGTATTTTTCTCATGCACATTTTTAGAACTTTGCTAACAAAAAGGCTGTTTTTACATGTTTTTAAGCTTCAGGTATATAATGTAATCTGCAACTTGCTTTTAAAAATCTTTTAATCGTGGTAAAGACTTAAAATCCACCGTCTTAGCCATTTTTAAGTGTCCAGTTCAGTGGCACAAAGTACATTCACATTGTTGTGCAAACATCATCACCATCCGTCTCCAGGACGTCACAAAACTCTGTCCCCATTAAACACCAGCCCCCCATTCCTCCCATGCCCAGCCCCTGGCAACCCCACACTACTTTCTGTCTCTGAATATGACTGCTCTAGGGACCCCACATAAGTGGGATCATACAGTGTCTGCCCTTTTGTGGCTGGCTTATTTCACTGGGCACCATGTCTTCAAGGGTCATCCAATGTAGCATATTGCAGAATTTCTTTCCTTTTTAAGGCTGGATAATATTCCATTGTGTATAGACCACACTTTGTTTATCCATTCATTTGTCATTGGACACTTGGGTTGTTTCCCCCTTTCGATGATTGTGAATAATGCTGCTGTGAACATGGGTGCACAGCTATCTAACTCTTCAAGATGCAACTTGCTTCTTTCCTTCAACCTTTGCTGGTGAGATTTATCGCGGTTGCTATGTATAATAGCATCTGTTCATGTTCACTGGTGTATAGTATTCTGTTGTACAATGATGCCATTGTGCAAATATCTGTTCTGCAGTTTTTATGAATTCAGTGGTTTCTCATTTTTTGATATTATAGACAGGGTTGCAGCAAAGAGTCTTGCACGTATCTCCTTGCTTGCTCACGTTTGCAGAGTTTCTGTAGGGTGCATACCGGGGCAGTATAAGAGCACCTTGAGCTTCACTGAGGTTTATGCACTGGCTCAGAGTGGTTGGAATGGTGTGCATCCTCACCAGCAGTGGGTGAGAATCCCCATGTTTCTATGGGCTTGACTTCACTCAGTATTAAAAGCTAGATGCTGTTTTTAATGTCAAAAGGAGAGAGAGAGAGGAAGAGGGGAGAGAACTGTAGGTGGACTTCACCCATAGATCTATACAGCCTCAGGTGTCATGAAGTGGAGGGTGAGGCCTGCATGTGCTGTTCCCTTGGCCCATGTAGTTCCAGGTCCTCAGTAGTGAGGGATTTTCAAGAGTGATTTTAACTCTGCATGCTCACATGCCCCCCAGGCTGACCTTGTAGCCTCACCCCCCTCCGAGCATACTATGGGTGTCTGGTTACAAATGGAGGATTGCTTCAGATTATACCACTTGTCAATTTATTTCCCGATGGGTGGGTCTCACTGGCCGCTTCTCTTGGAAGTAACCAAGAGCAGGTGTATTCAAACCACAATGTGAAGAAACTCACTCTGGAGGAGCTCCCTCAGCCTTAGCCCCAGTGAGTGAATTTAGTGGGCTTGCAGCTCTGAGTGCACAGCCCAGGGGGCCAGCCAGGCCGACCCTCCAGGACGGGGCACAGGGCACAGGGCACACGCAGCACACACTAACGTCCCAGGGCTCAGCTCTTGGCTGCTAAGTTCGGTCTGTTGAGAAACTTGGCAGTGAGACCCTGGATGCTCCATGACTTGGGGAGACTGTGCAGGCTCTGAGGTCAAACTGACTGGGAATCCTACCTAGCCTTCGATAGTAATTATTACTATTATTCCCTACTTTCACTGACTGTTTATATGTGCTAAATACTTTACACCCAGCGTCTCCATTAACCCTCCCAACAGCCTCATGAAATAGATCCTGTTACTTCCCCCATATTTCTGACAATGAAGCAGAGACTCAGAGAGGGTAAGGGACCTCCCTGAGTTAGCAGAATATGGTCCATCCAACCCAAGGGATGGACCTGACTAAGCTGCCCTGCTTCACCTATGGTCTGCACTGTTTAAAGCTTCCTGACTCTGTATGACTGCGCCACTAGTTGTGGCTGTATGACAGATGACCCCAGAATGTAATGACTTAAAACAATGTCGTCATTGTTTTTTTGCTCTTCCTGTGGATCTGCAATTTGGGCGGATCCTGTTCTACTCCCATCAGATGGGGCTTCTGGAAGACTGGCAGCTGGATTCCCTCATCTTGCAGTTGCTGCTGGCTGTCAGCTAGCACATCCACACAGGGCCCCCGCAGGTGGCCTGGGCTTCCTCACGACATGGTGGCTGTGTTCCCAGAGTTAGTGTTCCTAGAGAGAGAGAGCCAGATAGAAAGTGTGTCACCTTTCATGAGCAGGCCACAGACGTCATGAGGCATCACTTCTGTGGCAGTCCATTCACTAGGGCATCACAGAATCCTTCCCACATCCAAAGGGAGGTTACTTACACCCCACCTCCTGACCGGGAGCCTCTGGGGCATCCTAGAGGTAGAATCTGCCCCCAGTGACCATCCAGAACACTTGCCCATTCCAACCCTCCTGTTCTGAGCTGAAATGGGCTTGGGAAGAGTGCCTAATAGGCGTGAAACCACCTGGGACACAGTTGGCACTTGATAAATTGTAGGTCTTCTTTTTATTAATGAAATAAGTTTGAAGAAAGCATGGTTATTATCCAAGAGAGGAAGTGATCACTTCCACTGGGAAAGCAGAGAGGAGTCTTGTAGAGCTGAGATAGGTCTTGTGGGATGAAGAGGGTTTTTCCATTAACATGGAGAGGTCAGTAGGTGTGGGTAAGGGCAGAAAAGGTGTGAAAAGGATGTGAGTGGTGTGTGAGCACTGAAATCGCCTGTGGCCAGCTAGAGTGAAAGGGAATTTAGGTACTGCTCTCGGAGTTCAGAGGATCACAGGAAACTGGAGAAGTGGGCTGAGCCCTGGGCAGGAGCACCTCCCACCCCACCCAGTGCAGGCTCCCAGCTGTGAAGAAGGAAGGGTACCTGCACCCACGGAGCTCATAGCCATGTGCCTCCATTCAGGATGTAAAGCCTGGGCGACAGCCTGATTGGTCCAGCTCAGGCCATTTCCTGCCCCTCGGCTGTGCTGGGAGGCCAGGGGAGGATCTTCTAGGAAGGAGCCTCCAGGGACCCCTTGGCTTCCACACACCAGAGGCCTGTGTTGCACCACCACCCCCCCCCCCACCAGTATTGCACTGTGTGTGAAGCAGCTGGTCCCTGGGCTGTATGGGAAGAGCTGTATGCTGGGTAGTGCAAAGGGCCCTCTGTTCCCCGTGAGCATGGCCTCCTTATTCAGGCACATCTGCTGGACCAGAACGAGGCACGGGTGAGGTAGACACCAGAGGCTCAGTTTGACCAAACTGTCAGGGGCCCAAAGAGGCATGTCTTCAGTGGAGTCAGTCAGTGAAGGTTTAAGAATTGGGGAGCCAGAGCTGAACCCAGCTCAAGTTTAGAGAGAGGAATTGAGCCCCTCGAGTGGGAACAAGGCTACCTGCCTCCATCCACATGTCCTTGTCAGGTGCATCTAGAGGGTGGTTAAAGCAGCCATCGCAGGTGTGGGTAGCCCCCAGGGATGCAGTCCTCCACGAATGACCTCTCCTGGCAGCCCAGTGTCTTAGCAAGATCCCTCTGGTGGCCAGAGGGTGGGAAATCACCAGGCTCTCATGGATAAGCACTTTCATCTCAGTAATTGCTGGACTATGCACGTGAGATTATCCATACCAGATGACTATCTGTGCCTTAGCCATGTCTTGGCAGCCATCAGGTGGATGGGTCGGGCTGCCTGGGGAAGGGCATGCCAACCTGATGGGTGCCAGGTACCCAGGCAACTCCGAGAAGGAAAGAGCTGGCTAGGCCCAATGAGCTGAGTCCCTTCTGTCAGGGACTGTTTGGGGGCCATTTGTACCTCCACCCCTCCCCCTGCCACCCTGCACCAAATTCATATGTTCAAGTCCTGACCCCAGATCCCCTGACCCCTGACTCAGAATGGGATTGTATTAGAGATAAGGTCTTTATCAGGGAAATTAAGTTAAAACGAAATCATTAAGATGGCCCTAATCCAATATGACTAATGTCCTTATAAGAAGAGATTAAGTGCAGACACAAGACACAGAGGGAAGACCATGTCTGATGATTAATTTTGCGTGTCATCTTGACAGGGCCACAGGTGTCCAGAGATTTAGCTAAACATAATTCTGAATGTATCTGTGAGGTGTGTCTGGATGAGATTAACACCTGAATTGGTGCTCTGAACAAAGCAGATTGCCCTCCCTAGTGTGGGTGGGACTCATCCAATCTGCCGAAGGCCTGAGTAGAACAAAAAGGCTGAGTGAGCTCCACCTACCTAGACTCACACTGGAACTTTGGCTCCTCTCAGGTCTTAAGCCTCTCAGCATTTGGGCTGGAAGCCACCATCAGCGTTCTGGGTCTCCAGCATGCCAGCTGAAGACTTTGGGGCTTGCTGGCCTTCTACATCACATACACTAATTCCTTATAATGAATAAGTGCGTGTACACATACACACACATCCCCTTGCTTCTCCTCTGGAGGACCCTGCACTACCCTATGTGAGGACACAGGGAGAAGAGGCCATCTGCATGCCAAGGAGAGGGGCCTGAGGAGAAACCAGCCCTGTAGACTCCTTGATCCAGATTTCTACCCTCCAGAACTGCACAAAAAAATTAGTTTCTGTTGCTTCAGCTCCCTAGTCTATGATACTTCGATTTAGCTAACTGCTATAGGGCCTCTCTTTCTTCATCTGTGAAGTGGGTCCAAGGACATATTCTCAGGCTTATGGTGAGACTGTCGAGCACAAAGTATGTGCATATCATCTATGCAGCAGCATATCATCTATGCATATCATCTATGCAGCAGAGCCAATGTGTCTGGTGTGTGGTGGTCAGGACTGGGATCTGGGCAAGGAAGACATTCACTAGAGGCACAGAATTTAAGCTGGCACCAAAAAAAACCCCTCAGTAATCAAGTAAATAAAATGTCAAAATCATACCTGAAAAGACAGGCTGTTGTTTGTTTTACCACATGTATTATTGTACTGCACAAACAGTCATTTCCACAGGGGCTCTGGTTTCTAGGCCCTAAAGCCCAGCGTGCCCTGTGGGGTGGGTTTATGAGGGTCAACAGTGATGTGCAAATGGATAGGTAACTGGGGCACTGTGTATATAGTCTTTTTAAATTTTACTTTATTTATTAACTTTTTCACTTGGTTCAAAATACAGCAAGCTATTTTGGCAAGTATATATAGGGGTGCACATTTTTCCTTTTGCATCGAGTTCTGATGTGGTTCTGCACCATGCTATAGCTCACCTGGAGCCAGCTGCCCACAGGCTATGTCATTCACTTTGAAAGGTCAGGCTGGATGCTCTCCTTGGAATGCCACCCTGAGAATGCTTTTCCCTCTGGATATTTGTAAAGGAGGGTTAAGAACTAGGGATTGTTTGGGGCGCCTGGGTGGCTCAGTTGGTTAAGCATCCAGCTTTGGCTTAGGTCATAATCTCAGGGTCCTGGGATCGAGTCCCGTGTTGGGCTCCCTTGCTCTGTGGGGAGTCTCCTTGTCCCTCTCTTTCTGTCCCTCCCCCGCCCCATGTGCTCTCACGCTCTCTCTCAAATAAATAAATAAAATCTTAAAAAAAAAAAAAAAAAGAATTAGGGTTTGTTTCTCCAGAGAGGACATCATTATGTCAGTTGGCAACTCTGAATAAGATCTGAGGATTAGATAGTAGTATCAAGTCAATGTTAATGTCCTGACTTTGAAAATCAGACTGTAATTATGTCACAGAATGTCCTTGTTTTAGGACAGATACTCTGAAGTATTAGGGGCTTAAGGTGGCAACTTACTCTCAAATAATTCTGAAAAAAAATGCGTGTGTGTTGGTAAGTGTGTGTGCATGTGCTTATACCTGTGTATGTGTACATGCGGAGAGAGCAGAACAAGAAAAAAAATATGATAAAGCAAATGGGATACAGTGTTAGCACATGGGGAATCTGGGTGAAGCATACACAGGCTTCTTTGTACTCTTCCTACAACTTTGCTGTGGTCTGAAATTAACTCAAAATACAAAGTTTAAAAAAGTTCAAGAGTTGCTGAGAGCTAGTTCACAGTGCCGATGCTCTGGCTTCTTCTGGAGCCACCTGACCCCAGATTTCCCCTCTGCCTCCTTCCTAGTCCTTCAGGCCCCTGCTGGAATGCCACCTTCCTGATCACCTTGTCTGACACAGCACCATCCTGTCCTAGTCATCATCTTCCACATCCCCCAGTTTTGTTTTCTTTATTGCCCTCACCAATATCAGAAATCATCTCATCATTTGCCTAGTGTTTGTCTCCTCTGGCCCTACCCCCAAATGTCAGCTCTGTGGAACTCTGTCTCGTTCATCCCTCCCCACCCCCATCCTCTGTGCCTGGCACACACTAGGTGTTCAATAAATACCCGTGAACAAGAGAAAGGTTAGATGATCCTAAGGCTGCAGGTCAGAAACCCCGAAGTCTTGTCCTTCCTGGTTTCCAACCCCCAGACTTGCCAAATGAACCTGGGCAGGGACCCACCCCACTCTGGGCTTCCATTTCTTCATCTTGACCCCAGCTCTAAAGCGTTGAGACCATGATGCCAAAAGCCCCAGCTGAGACCCTCTCTGCCGCAGGGATTGCCAGGCAGGGTGGACCTGCCTCCCCAGACTCCTCACTGCTCCCTCCCTGATGGAAGAAGAGCAGAAGAAAATGTAGACCTTACCTATAAGGCCAGTGTCCCCCATACAGTGAACTCACAATGCGAGGGTGCTCACTGCCCTCCCAGGACTTCTTCATAACAAAGACTGGGCAGATTTTAAGTCCAGCGCCTTTGGCAGGAAACAGTATCTGCCTGAAATTGAATAACATTGTCTTGTTTTCATGGTAACCTTCTACTTACAGCAAGTGATACTAGTTTTCCATTTGGGGGAGCGATATAAAGTTTCCTTTTAAAATAAATGTCCTCTGGAGTGAAAGCCGATTTCGTATTGTACATTGTTTTTTTAACATATTATTGTTGGAAATTTGAAATCTGATTGGCAGCAGAGGGTAACTGCCCAGGGTCCCCCAGCAGGTCCCACCACAAATCACGTACCTGCCCCTGGCAGCAGAGGGTAACTGCCCAGGGTCCCCCAGCAGGTCGCACCACAAATCACGTACCTGCCCCAGATGTCATGGCTTTGCCGGGCATGTTTCATCTTTCCTCCATGCGTTCCACACCCATTGTTGTGTTCAGCTTTCCCAGATGGTCTCCAAAAATGTCTTTCTACTGTCAATTTGTTCAAATCAGATCTGCACACTGCATTGTGTCCATTGATAGTTCCCCTTCCTTTTTCATCTTTGCCATTCATTTGTTGAAGAAACCAGGCCATTTGCCTTAGCACATCACACATTCAGTTTTTGTCTGATCACTTCCCCCACTGGTGTCATTTCACCTGTTCCTCTGTCTCCCGTAGCTCCTGTTAACTAGGAATTAGATCGAAGCCCTTGATTAGAGTTGCTGTTTTAAGCCATACTAGGTATTTTAAGCCAGTTGATTTTTAAGGGAAAATATTAAATAGTGTTAAATGAAATACCATGTCCACAGGAGAGTCTGCATCATAAGGGTGGGTGAGGATGGAGCTGGGAACAGTCTATGAGCAGAAGAACACAGTGCAGGAGACTCAGCCAGGGGGCTGACATGGACAAGGCACGGCTGAGCTGGGGGAGTGAAGAAAAAGAAAGGAGGCAGGAAGGCCATGGAGGAGGTGAGTCCTGGCCCAGGGTGGTGTGCAGTCCTCACCAGTTCTCTGAATGAGCTTTGTGTGTGGGCATGATCAGTCAAGGAGAGCATTCCTATGTGGGATCCCTTGACCTGCATGCCAAGACCCGGGACTCAAGGAGCCAGGAGCCAAAGAATTTAGGCCTTTCAGCACAGAATGGGCATCCCAGGGAACAGCTCTTCTCCTTTGCCTGAGAAGGACCTGGGGAATGGATCCAGCCAGCAGCCACTGGGATTTAGGTTAGGCATAGAGAAGGACCTTCCTACCAGAGCAGGAAAGTAGGATTGCAGTGTGGCAATAATATGCATTTGAGAGCAGAATTGCTTGGGCTCAAATCCTAGCTCTGCCATTTCCTATTTGTATAACCCTGAGCATGTTTGTATACCTCTCTGTGCCTTAGTTTCCCCACTCTATAGATGAGATGCAATGGTTCCTACCTCTCAGGTGGGCCTACAAATCCAGTGAGTTAATCACATGTAGGGCCCTGGCTACAGTAAGCACTCAGCAACCACTGGGTGTTATTATTATTATTATTATTGGACAATAGTGAAACACCTCTCCCCAGAAACTTTACTGATTGCCACACACCGCAACTTTAGAGACTAGGAGCTCAGAAGAGCATTCCTTTAAGTTCATGACCCTTCATAGGGCTTCTCAAAGCACTGGCTCCTCAGATGGGTCTGATCTTCACAAACTGCAACCCCCTCACCAGGCAAATTTTGTTCTCTCCCAGTTCTGCAGATGAGGACACTGAAATAGGGGGAGGGGGTTGTCAGGAATGGTGTATAAGAAGCCCAAGGCCAGTGCAGCTCAGTGGCATAGAAAGGTCTTAGTCAGAACCTGTGCTCAGAGTCCCAGATCTTCTGCTCCCTAGCTGTGTGACCATAAAAAAGTCATTTAATGTCTCGGTGACTCCATTTCTCCATCCCCAACATTTTAGGGAGTGGGACCAGGGCCTCCGCTGCTTCCACTATCTTATTTCCCTATGTGGCACATCAGGACACAAACCCTGAAGGTCCCTGGGACAGTCAGCCTTTCCCAGGGCCAAAAAGGACCAGAGTCCGAAGTCCCAAAAGAGAAGCCCAGAGGGCTGGCTGTCGGTTAGAATGATTGCCAATGTCAGACCCTGCTCTTTGGGGCTCCTCTCCCCCAGCCAGGCTGCCCTCAGCAGTGTTCAGTCCTAGGGTCTGGCTCTACCTAGTTCCTGGTTGGCAGCCACTGGAGCAGATCCTGAAGAGACATCCCAGAGCAGTCTCCCCTACCAGATACTTCAGAGCTCCCCAGGATCCTGGCTTTCCCTCCAGTGGCAAAACTTGATAGGATCTGTGCAATCATCTTTGTTCTTCCTGCCCACCCTGTCTCAGGGCCAGGTGACAGGCTCGACAGTGAGCAGGCCCAGCCCCAGATCATACCTGAGGCACCTCACATCCCTTCTCCGGGCCTCAGCTTCCGTATATACAATATAAAAGGCAGATCAAGTGAAAGGGTTGTTCATTCATTCAGCGGATGCTCATTCACTAACTCCTCCTCTGGGCCAAATTGTTTGCCAGAGTCATGAGAAACTGATGAGCAAGCTCCATATCTACCTTCGAGTCACTCCCAGTCTGGATTTTTCCCTGCTTCTAAGGGCTGTGAGGAGCCACAGGCATCTCCAAGCTGGACCATTAATGGGCAGCTTCCCGTAGGACAGGGCAGCTCAGTGAGCCTTGACAGATGAGAGGAAATGAAGAGTACAAGAGGTGACCTGTGGGCCAGACACCCACAGCTGGACTTTATCTGACCTGCATGGGATTAGCCCTGACATGGCATTTCAAGTTTGAATTTGTTGCTGACATGTAAAAATCAAGAGCTTTTAGGCAAAAATCTGAATTTCTGACTTCAAAAAATCAGAGCCCACATTTTTATGGGGCAATGAACGATTGTCCCTTTAGACCGCATGGTCCCCATCCCTGTATCCCACCTGACCATCCCCCACATCTCTCCCCATAGGCTGACCTCATGTCCCCATCACCATCAATGGAACCTCCAATCCCCTAGTTGTTCAGAAACCTAGGCATCATCTCCTGCTCTTCTTTCTCTCTCACTCTGTATCCTTTCCATCCTCAATCCCTACTGGCTCTACTTTAAGAAGGTTTCTAGACTCCAGTCATTTGTCCCACCATCTGGGCCGCGTCCTGGGCCCAAGCATCAGCTGCTGTCTGGTCCTTGCTTCTATCCTTGTTGCCCCCACAGTTTCCTAGCTGCACAGCAAGCAAAGTGAGGCCCTGCATGCCCAGTCGGGAGTTTGGATACAACGTGCCTCATGCTCCCCAAGACCAACATGGTAAAGCTCTTCTCTGGCATCTTCCCCAACACTAGGCCTATGTCAGTGGCCATCTCTGCCTGCGCCCTGATCCATAAATGGCCTCTTAGGCCTGAGATAAGATAGCAGAAGTCAGGTTGGCCAGATGCCATGGGGGCTTGGGAGCCCACCAGTGGTCCCACATGACCAATGCTCTTAACCACATTGGGCCTCCATTTTCCCATCTGGAAAATTGGGATGTCCCAGCACTCCCTCCACATAAGGCAAATACTGCTTAAGAAGCAGGAAGTGAGGCACCTGGGGTGGCTCAGTCTGTTGGGCATCTGCCTTTGGCTCGGTCATGATCCCAGGGTCCTGAGATTGAGCCTTGCATCAGGCTCCCTGCTCAGCAGACAGTCTGCTTCTCTCTCTCTCTCTCTCTCTGCTCATGCTCCTCTCAAAATAAATAAATACAATCTTAAAAAAAAAAAAAGAAGAAGAAGAAGAAGTAGCAGGAAAGGTAAGGGGTTTAACATTCAGCCAACTTGGCATGTGTGAGTGTCTGCCTCATGCCTGGCCCTGCTCTGGGCACCATTGGAAGTCTGTAAATATAAATAATAGGTGATTCATTTTGTTTTCAGCCTGGATCAGGAAAAAGAGTTCTGGCTTTGGAGTTGGATAGGCAGAGCTGGATTTAGAGATCATTCTGGACAAGGCATCTGAACCTCAGTTTGTTAATTAAAAAAAAAAAGTGGGAGAGTAGGTAGTAGTGAGTGCCACTACTCAGATGGCAGGGTGTAGAATAAACTAAACTGTATGGATATTTTTTCCACTATCCATGGACTCTCAGGGCTGGAGAGATAGGGCTGCAGACACAGGCATGTCCATGTAACATGAGGCTCAGAGACTGGAAGGGACATGGGGCAGAAAAGAGGAAGCCCGGGAAAGCTTATCAGGTTCATTCATTTGCTTGGGGTTGAGGGATTACACCTCCCACCAGAACATCATCACTGCTTGGCTCCACCATCCTCTTCACTGTGGCTTCAAGTGGTATCCGGCACAAGGAAGGCAGTCAGTACGTGTTGAATGGATGAGGGAACAAACATCTGAATAATTGGCTTCCTAGAGGCTGTGGCCTTGGGGCGGGGTGGTGTATTGAGGGTTCACTAGAAGTGTTGTATCCAATGCTGGCCATCGAGGGGCCGTGTGCAGAGAAGGTGGTGGGGTTCAGAGAGAATGCAGGGGAAGGTGTAGCACCACGGCTGCCAGCAGTGGGGAGGCCTTAGATCCCAGGGCCTGCAGGTGGGGAGAAGAGGCAGTTACATGGACCGGACCGATAAAGAGAGAGCACCGGGCACAGGGCAGTGAGACAAAGTAGTTGCCGAGGGGCAGTGAATACCCTGACCGCTCCCTCACTGCTCTGCCTCCTGCTCTCCTGCCAGGATCTCCCATGGACCACAGACAACAGGGAACGGAGGGCAGGGGAGCCTGATGATTCAATCCGTGGGGCCAGAGCAGGGTAGACAGTGCATCTGCGGGGCACTTGGAGAGTAACAGGCCCAAGTATGCAGAAATCCTGTCCAGAGTGGGTAGGCTTGGAGCTAGGAGGGCCGAGGTGCTACTGGAGCAGGGGCTGTGTGTGGGTATCAGGAAGCTCCATGTGGGTGGCCGATGGCAAAGGGTCTTGCCTGCCTGCCTGCCTGTGGTTTGGCCAGGAGTAGGCAATGGCCGGCCGCAGGGAGGATGTTGGGTTTAAAACGAAGCTTATGACAGACAGTGGGAGACAGGCCCAAGGCAAGGGGAGCACAGGGCGGGCCGCACAGAGATCCAGAGAGTGGGGAGGGGGCCACCCTCTGGCCTCATAAAGCCCACTGTTGCCTCAAGCCCACTGCCAGGGAGTGGAGTGGAGTGTGATCATTTTGTGGACAAGACAGGCGGAAGTCAGAGGCAGAAGTTGGGGGTTTCAGAGCCCTGAGACCACAGACTCGCTCCCCACCAGGCGAGTAGAACTGACAACCCTAGCTAGATGTGGAGGCCAGATCGAGCCACATAGACCTTCCCTTGGCCTGCAGAGGAGCGCCCCCCCCCCCCCCCCCCGGCCCCAGTCCCCATCCCACTGCCCCTGGTGTGGTTGCGTCCTCCAGTGAGCACAGACCCTGAGCTGTGTCCTGCCCTCACGGCCCGAGTTCACCATGGCATCGGCATCTCCCAGGGAACAAATGTATCCTTTTCTTTGCCTGGGCGGCAGTGACTTCATCCCCAGTGGGCCGTGTGAGTCACCGCACTGAGGGTGGAGGGCCGGCCAGCTCTCTGCAGAGCCCCGCTCGGCTGGGAAGAAAGAAGAGCTGAGAGTGTGATTGGTTCCATGCAGACCTGCCTCACTTCTCTCTCTTCCTGCTGTGCTCTCTGTCCGTGTCCTACAGGGGAAGGCGGAGAGACGACCTCACTGGGCACCTAACACATGCCCAGCAGTGCCAGGGGCTTTTGCAGTGACAGCGGCTGCAAGCTCTGCTGTCCTGCGGAAGATGACCCCGAGAGGCTGAGTCCTGCACCCGGGGTCGCACGGCTCTGAGGACTCGGTACCACTTTTTCCTCGCCATGGCCAGGAGAGTGGGGATGATTAGTCCCATTTTGCAAAGGAACAGACTGAGGCCCAGAGAGATGGATGACTAGTGTCAGGGACCAGGGAGTCAGAGGTGAAGGAGGAGTCGGCCCCCATTCTCAGGGGCAAGACACCATTGGTGATGAGGATGCCCGTGAGGTAAGTCAACATTCAGGAAACCTCAAAGAAGCTTTTCTAACCCCCTCGTCATGCCCCACCCCTGACCCCCGCCCATCTAGCCAAGGAGGCAGTCTTCTGAGAAGCAGGTTATGCCCTGGTAGCTGGGGAAAGCCGCACCCATCCCTTCTCATGCCTTGGTGTCCCCGTCCGTGAGGCAAGGGGGAAAGCCCTAGCGCAGTGCCGATGGAAGGGCAGGGCACACAGGTGGATGCAGCCAAGGGAAAGAACAAAGAGAGGTCTGGACCCTCCAGAGATGTTGGTGGCAGGCAGGGGTGTCTTCCAGGACAGGGACTTGGAAGGGGCCCGCACAAGGGTTTTGGCCTCCTGTCCTGAAAATGACACCCATCTCTGAGATGACCTCCAGAGCCAGAAGGGCCACTGTCCCCTGTCTACTAGGCACCTGCCATGACAGGTACCTCTCACAGAGCAGGCGTGGAAGGTGCAGGTGACAGGTATTCCTCCCTGCTGAGGGGCCTTGGTGCTGAGCCCAGGCCCAGGGGCCTGCCCCAGAGCCTGCAGTCATAGGGCGGAGGAGTCATGGGAAACCAGAGCCCAGCGGGCAGCATGAGGGCATGGGGCAGAAAGACAGAAGGTTCAGATTTTCCCGGGATGTGATAGACCATGGATGGAACCCTAGGGGACCAGGTGAGAGGCAACAGACTGATACAGGGTTCTAGAAGATGTTTCAGGAAGAGAAAGAGGTCTCTGCTATCACCTATTATAGCTCTGTACCCTATGGGAACAAGGGGCCAGCCCAGGCCAGAGCAGAGTGAATGAGTAGATGGATGGAAGGAAGAGGAGCAGAGAGATGGATGGATGATTGGATGGGAGATGGGCATCCGTGTGAAGGCATGAGTGAGTCGGGACATGGTGTAAGTAGATTGGTGGTGGTGGAGATCCATAAACGGGTTGCCTCTACCCACAAAACATGTTGAGAAAACTTCCACCAGTAGGACAGATGAACTCTTGGATGGAGAGGTCTTACTCTGTGCGGTGCAAGGAAGGGAGGCTCTGCCCCAGGGAGAGTCTCCTTAGGTCAGGGGAGGCTCGGGATGGAATGGCAGCCTTGGGAGATAATGAGCTTCCCTTCACCGGGGGTGTCCACACTGAGGCTGGGCAGCCACTCCCCCAGGTGCTGTGGAGGGGCTCCTGTGACAGGGAGCGGGCCGCTATGGTGGCTTCTGATGAGGAGAGAGAACTGGGGCTCCCGCACCCCCCGGGAGGCCCCGGCCTTTGTAGAACCCTATCTTGCTTTCAGATAAAAAGTTCTTTCCTGGCTCGGGGGACAGACAAGTATACGACTGCTGATCTTCACTGTGGGAATCAGGCTGGAATCCGGGCTGTCCTGCCCAGGCCAGGGCAGGGGGCCTGGGGACAGAGCAAGGCTTCAACCCGGAGACCCAACTCAGGCCCAGCACTACCCTCCCTGACTCTCTGTGGGCAGATGATGCCCTCTGAGCCTCAGTTTCCTTATAGGTGAAACAGGGGGCCCCGGTGGCCACTGGAGGTGGTGACACCGGCAGCTACACGTCGCTATGTGTTTATACACCCTTCGTGGTGCAGGGATCTGGACCTACCTGACCCCGGGGAGCTTCCGGGGGGCTGTGGGTGGGTAGAAGTAGGTTCTGTGAACACTGACCTTGAGCTGTGAGTCATTGTCCCTGGGGGCTCTGCCTGGGAAGCCCCGGCTGCCTGCCCTGGGCCTGGCCCAGGAGCAGCTGGCGGGAGGGGGTGGGGGAGCAGGGGCGGGGCTCCAGCTGGGACCCCATCTGGAAATGCCTCAGACCCAGCTCAGGCCCAGCCCCCAGGGCCACTCAGAGGGGCCTAAGCCCTCCAGCCCACCCCCAGCCCACCCCTCTACCCGGAAGAGCTGCTCCCAAAGCCAGACTGCCACAGCACAGAAGCCCGCCTCCCCCACTTCCTAGGGCAGCAACCCGGGGTGAGCGACTTCCCCCATCTGTGCCTCAGTGGCCTCGCATGTAAAAGGGAGCTGATGATCAAATCCACCTCATAAAGCTGTTGAGAGAACTGGGTGTGTTGGTTCTGGCCCCATGGAGAGCTTAGCCCGGTGCCCAGGGCTCCATGAGCCCGAAGTGGTCAGGGGAGATTTAAGGTCAAAGGGGCCAGCCACACACAGCATCATCTGTCACCCGGCAAGGAAGTGACCCAGCCAGGCCTGGGAACTTGTCTCCCCCCAGATGGAGACCCTCGTGGGCCAGCCACACTCCCAGGAAGCAGCCCTGACTTTGTCCTTCTTTTGTCTCCTGCACACCCCAGGCTCCCCCAGAAGCCAGGCAGGCAGCGTGGCCCCTTCCCAGTCCTGGCCAGCTCCTGGCCCCCGCTTGGGGTGGGCCGGGCCGCGGGGCGGGTGTTGGGTTTAGGCCTCTGGGGAGATGGGGAGGATGTGGGCCCCGCCCTCGCCTCCCCGCCCACCTCCCTCCCTCTCGGGCTCAGCCTCTCCCGTCCCAGGCCAGCCCCTGGACACAGGACCAGCGCTTTCCCTCACCGGGCAGACGCCCCTCACCCGTCCCGCCCCGAGTGACTCACTGCTCCCCTGGCCCACAGCCACTGCTGTCTCCTGGCAGGAGGCAGACGCAAGGTTGTGCTGAAGCCACGGGGTCTGGTGCGAGAGGGCCACTCGGCCCGGAGGGTCTGGAGCAGCCGGCGGGGCCAGCGCACAGAGGCCAGCCTAGGGACGGCAAGGACGGTGGCTGGGACTTACAGTGGCCTGTGGGAGCCGGCGCCTCCCCTCTCCCCTGGCTTTTAGGCCTCTTCTTTCTTCTTCCCACCATGAAGAAGGAAGTGACCTGAGAGCCAGCAGAGCCAGCCAGCCCCTGGCCGGGAGGAGACCAGAGTCAGAGGGCCGTGGCCGGGGGTCCCTCAGCCACTGGCTCTCCCAGCTAGCCAGGCATGAAGGGTGGTGGCAGCGCCGTGTGGAGCCTAATGTGGAAATACTGCATCTCCGTGAGGACCCTCAGGTACCAGGGGACGTGTGTGGAGGAGGCTCTGGCCGGCCTCGTCTGATAGGAGGGGAGGCTGGGCGGCAGGCTGGCCTCTGTGAGCCCCAGGGCAGCTCCAGCCTGGGGGCAGCAGGGACCGAGGGCAGGAATGGTCATGCCTGGTGCTGCGACCTGGAGAGGCTCCTGTCTCTAGTGGGGAGGGAGGGAGGAGCGAGGAACAGGAGTCAGGGAGTCTGCGGGCATCTGGCTGGGACCCGGAGTGCCCACTGGAGGACACCAGGGCAGGTACAGTGTGGCTGGCGGCCTCCCCACGGGCACACGGGAATGGGCGCTTGTTACGTAACACACTGGCACCGGCACAGCTGGGTGACCTTGGCCATGTCCCCTAGCCTCTCTGAGCCTGTTCCCCATCAGTGAAATGGCGCTCACCCTCATTCCTTCCTGAGTGCATCGTAGGGTGATGTCGTGGGACTGTCAGGGCCAGTTGCCGAGGGGGCTGAGAACTCAGCCCGGCCTCAGGCACCGGGATGCCCAAGTTTAAAACTGACCAAGGCGTTATCAGTGGTACGAAGTGGCTTCATCTCTGTGGGCAAAGCTTCCCACTTGCAGACCCTTACAGGAGTAGCATGAGGCTTAAATGAGGTGATGCACAAAGGAAAGACAAGGCCTGGCCCGCCGCCAGCGCTGGCTAGGCCTCAGGTGTGATCACCCCGGCTCTCATTCTTGCACTTCCCCTGAGCCAGATGGACAGGGAGGTGTGCCTGCCTGGAACGGAGCCACTGTGCATGGCAGCGCAGATGGAGGCAGAGCAGAGCTCTTTGCCCCCCGAGGAGGGGGTGCATCCCCGGCTTGGCGCCAGCCCCTGCACCTGCTAAGGGGGTTCAGGGCAGGGAGCGGAAAGCTGGATCCCATGTGATCTCAGGCAAGGCTGGGTCTGGCCTGTTAAGGGGGATTAGGTGGGGCCAGGATCTTATATGGGAGGGGCTTAGAGGCAGCTGCTTGGAAGGGCTTGGAAGATATCTATTTCGATACCACCCAAGGGCGGATCTGTGACTTCAAGGGGAGGTTTTACAAAGGGTAAGGGACTGGAAGATTCTCCCTCTTTCTTCCCACCCCCATGGCTTATAAACTAAAGTTTCCCTTCCTTTCTTTCTTCTTTCCTTTCCAAAATATTTGTGACCACTTATAGGAAACACCTATGATAAATCAAATAAAACATCAGGATCAGGATCAGCACAATATAGAAGAGAATGCCATGACCTAGGGAAATAAAACATAGAACGGATCAGAGATAAGCAGGATCCTGAGATCCTTTTGTTGAGGTGAAAATTGCTGAGCTTCCTGGCAGCCAAAGAGAAAAGGGAAACCTAGCCCCTCTACCCACACTCCCTGTGATAGATGACTTTCAGTACAGTGGCCACAGTCATCTTTGGTGCTGGGTAAGAGTGTCTGAGACTCTGGGCCTCCGGCCTGGATAGATGGGTGAGTGAAGGTGGAAGGCATGGCAGGGAGATGCTTTGCATCTGGCTTTAGGAAAACGGGGCAGACAGTGAGGGCTGAGGCATTCTCTTGCATGCGGATGTGGCGGCTGTGGGAATAGAGAGGGGAAAGCTCTCTCACCCCAGGAGTGAGTCAGTGGCCACCTGCCCCTCCTTAGACCTCGGAATATACCTCCTTGGGTCAGCACCTCAGCCAGGCAGGCCGAGGCAGGGGGTGAGTCCCCCGGCTATGGCGAGGGTGCCGTGTGCCTTTCCCTCCACCCTCAGCTGGATTTCCCTGTGTCTCATGCTTTCCTGTGGTTTCCGGGGGTTGGCATTATGGAAACCTCAAGGGTTGTTTACAGGACGAAGGGGCCCAGCCCTGGGAGGCCTTGCCCAGCTCTGCCAGAGGCTCACCAGGTTCCAGGGAGGAGTAGCACAGCCTCACAGAGCCCAGTAGACCACTCACTCTCCGCCAGAGTTCCCTCATCTGCGGAGTGGGGATGACAGCACAGCGGATAATTATCAGCAGGCAGGGCTGTGGGGTAGAGCCTGTGTGGCTCGTGGCAAGTGCTCAGAGAGTGTTCTTTGGCCTGGTAGGCCCGACAGTGGCGATGGGCAGGCCTGCGCCTCAGGGCTGATAGGAACACTGGCGGGATGGCCGCCTCACCCTGGAAGACAGCTCCAGGGGGTGTGGATGCCGTACTTGGCAGTGGGTTGGCCCCAAACCCCCACTTAGCACCTGTAAGTTACAGGGCTCCGCCTTTCTTTGCTAGGGAGGATGGCCCTTGGGGGAGGTCCCAGAAGACTTGCTCTGCTCTCTGGACCCCCCACCCCATTTGTGGGAAGGCCGCCCAGAGGCCCAAGGTCACTCCCCAAGCCAGACAGACAGACAGACCGATGGGCAGAGCAAGCCCTCGGCGGGATCCCAGCCCCCTCTGCAGCCAGGGAAGACCTGAGTCAGCAGGTCTGCGGCCCAAGGCGGGGCTGGCGGCAGCCACGGTGACAAATTGGAGGCTTGCGATCGGACAGCACATAGTTTTCCACTTGCGTCTTCAGATTCCCCTCCGCCGGAGTCTGTCGCCCCTGGCCCAGACCAGCTTCCATCTGGAAAAGCGAGAGGTGTGTGTGGGGAGCAGGCTGCCAGCAGGCCCGCCCTGGCCCTTTGCCCCGGGGCTCGGTGACTGCCCCCCAGAGGCTGGGGGCAGGGTCTCTGGGCCCTTGGCCCCAAGTCGCCGAGAGAGGACGTGACACGGTAGGCCATAGGATGTGCGTTTTGGGGCGAGTTGCCAACCCCTCCACTGGGGCTATTTCCTTGGGTAACGTGTAACGTGAGGAGAGCTGTGCCAGCGAGGTGGTTCTTGGGAACACCACAGCCGGGTTCTGCTGGCCAGCACCCAGTGGAGCAGCTCCCTGGGACGCCTGTCCCCCCTTCCCTCTGAGTGTCAGCATCAGAGTGTTGGAGTCCGGAGGCCGCTGGCTTGGCAGTCAGGTCTGCTTGAGTTCAAACCCTGGTGCAGGCCCTCTCTGCTTGCGTAAGTGACCCCTAGGGCTGTTGAGAGGTCCAGTGAGTCGAGGCCATGGGCCTGCCTGGGCAGGCTAGGTGCTGCAGAGTGGCCGTGTCTCCCAGCTCTGATCTGCCCCAGGCCTTCGTCTGTGGTATTGGTGATAATCCTCAGTCTCTGGGGCCAGGCTGGAAAATCACTTTTGCACCTGGTGTTATTTTGGGAACGAAAGATCTTTTTGTGCCTTGAGGGCCAGTGGGGCATTTGAGCTGCCTGGTGGGCAGAGGCAGCCCACTTGGGGTGCTGGTGGGGGTGGGGCAGGGGGCTCTGCTGAGAAAAGCCTCCCCCGCCCCTCCCCTGCTGGGGTGCATCTGGGGAGGAGGGCCAGAGAGCAGCTGGCAGCCAGGCTCTTGGAGCTTCCGGGGAGCTTCCTGGACAATTAGCCATCTGATGCCCCTCTGTGGGAGGCCCAGTGCACACACCTCCCGGGACAGAGAGCTTGCTGCCTCCCAGCCTGGGCGGCTTTGATGCAAGGAAATTCTTTCCCACTTGGAGCTGACACCCCTCTTCCTATGATGCCCCCCCCCACACACACAAACACACACTGGGGGGCCCGGCCCTGCTCTCTGGGCACCCAGCCTATCTGCTTCCCTGTCCTGGGAGAGCCTATAGTGACCAGAATTCTCTGAGGCTGAGGACGGGGTCTTTCATCCCTTCCCCATTTCCTTTCCCTCTCTGGACAGGATCTGGAGCTGAGTATGAGATGGGATGGGAGCTTGTAGGCACTGAGCGACCACCTCTCCTGCATGGACACTGCCCAAAGCATGCACATATTCTTTGGGCAGCTGCTTTACCCTTCCATACGTGGGACTTATTGCCTCAGCCCTGCAGGCCTGCCTTCCTCTGCCTCTCCCCTTTGTTCCTCGTGCCCCTCCCCATGCTGCTCTATTGCCCATCCCCGCCGCCTATCCAGTCTTTGTGTGGGGACTGGTCCTGGCACTATGCCTGGTGCTCAGTGTCCAGCCTCACATCTAGCCCACTAATGTCCACCCTGTGAGGGCCACCATCCCACCAGACAGAGAAGGAGCCTTGGAGCCTCAAGTTAGCAGTCCCCAGACCGGGTCACTGCTGGTCACCCTTCCAGGTGAGGGCAGCAGGTGTCCTCCGAGCCCGGCAGAGAGATTGCATGAGCATCTCACTGGAAAAGTCTTCATTTAGCCAGCCAGTAAATATTTGCCGGGCTTCTGCTCTGCATCAGGCCTGTGCCAGACCCTGGAGGTATGGCAAGGAGTAAAGGCAAGGGCCAGGCCTCATGGAGCCGATGATGAGGGGTGGGAGCAGAGAAGCAGTAAACAAAGCATATAGGTGGGAGTGTCTTCAGACAGAGACTACAGGCAAGAAGATAAAACTGGGAAGATGGGTAGAGGGACTGGGTTGGAGAGGGCACGTGACATGGGGGTTCAGGAAAGGCCTCTCCTGGCTGCCCACTGGCTGCCAGCCACACAGACCACATGGGGTCTGTTCACACAATGGAATGCTACACAACCACGAAAAGGAGTGAGGTACTGGTATTTGTCACGACACGGAGCCACTTTGGAAACATGCTGAATGAGAGAAGCGGGTCACAAAAGACCACTGAGCATGTGGACATCCACAGTAGACAAGCCCGCATGGACAGGAAGTAGAGTAGTGATTGCTAGTGGCTGGGTGAGGGGGGCACTGGAAGGGCTGCTTAATGCAAACGGAGTTTCTTTTGGGGGATGATGAAAATGTTATAATCTTAGATTGTGATGTGTGCACAACTCTGAATAGATGGAAAGTGTTGTACACGTTGAATAGGTGGATTTATAGAATATGAATTATATCTCAATAAAACTGTTTTAAGGAAAAGAAAGCAGCAAGAAAGGCCTGTCTGAGGGAGTGGCATCGAGTTGAGAGTGGCGGGAAGGAAGGAGCTTATGAAGCCTTGAGGGAGAGCATTCCAGGCAGAGGGAACAGCAGGTGCAAAGACCCTGAAATGGGAGCACACCTGGTGTGTTTGGGGAGCATGGAGCAGGCCCAGCAGGGGTCCCCAGGAGGGAAGGACTGTGCAGTTCCCAAAGTCTGGCAGTGTTGGGTCCTTGTGGGGAGTTGAGTTTACTCAGATGGGGAGAGGCAGGGCAGGGTTTCAAGCAGGATAATGACATGATGTGCTTTCTGTTTTAAAACAATCACTGGAGCTGCTGTAAGGAAATGAGACTGCGGAGAGGGAGGGGTGTGGGGGTGGGGGGAGGGAACGTGACACCAATCAGGAGG
This sequence comes from Vulpes vulpes, assembly GCF_048418805.1. Classification (NCBI taxonomy): domain Eukaryota; kingdom Metazoa; phylum Chordata; class Mammalia; order Carnivora; family Canidae; genus Vulpes; species Vulpes vulpes. The sequence continues at coordinate 56,551,397 of NC_132788.1, read as the reverse complement.
TAGTGGCCACTGTCTAGGAGAGACACAATGATTGATACCCAAAGGAGGCAGGCTGGCAGATGATGGCAGTGGGAATTCAGAAGGGAACAGATCACTCCCAGATGGGGATGAGGAGGCTTCCTGGAGGAGGGGCCCAGACGGGGCCTCCGGGAATGAGGGTGGGCCAGGCAGAGAGGTGGTGGTGACAGGGTTCTGGGGAGGCAGGGTGGTGGGGAAGGCAGCAGCCTTGTGGGAGTGGGGAGCTGAGTGCATGGAGGCCATAGGGCGCTGAGGTTGGAGGTCCCGCCCCTGCCACCCCAGTCTCCAATGGGCAGGCAGGAGCTGCTTGCAGAGTAAGTAGGGCAGCGTCTCTCCGGGGCCACCTGTCACGTGCCTTTGTCCCACCTGTTCAGGCTGGGCCTTGGTGAGACCTTTCGCGCCCGGTGGCCAGAGCCCCAGGCTGGGCAGGCATGCTGAACAAAGCAGCCTCACCAGAAACTCCAGTGACCCTGAAACGCGATCTGCCACACGAGACTGGCCAGGGACGGAGCTGTATTATTTATTGACCAGAGCTTCTGGGGCCTGCCTGCTGAGGCCACTGGGACTGGCCAGACCTTGAAGGCGCTTCCCTGGGCAGTGAGCCTCTGGGGCTTATTCAGAGGTGGGCGGGGGCCCCAGGGTGCCCACACCCTCTCCCCAGGGCGTGGTTTCCTTGATGCTGGCTGAGCAGGGAGGAAGTCAGACGTCAGGCCCTGCAGTGGGGAGGGCCCAGAGCTTGTCCCCAGGGGCCTTGGAGACAGGCAGGCAGGGCCCTGGGGCTCCAGAAGGACCTCCGCCCTCTCCCCTCTGACACTGTGAGTACCAACCACCTAGGCTGGGGGAGGGGGAGAGTCTCGGCCACCTGAGAAGCCTGGGAGGGCCTTGCTGATTGTCCGGGCAGCCTGCTGTGGCAGGGTCTCTGGGGCTCTCACCAGGGCATTTGAAGTTTCTCGAAACAGACTTCTCCTCATTGGCTGGATGACACAGAGACGCTCCCCGGGCCCAAAGGACCTCAGGTGTTCCCCACCCACCCCCCACCCACCCCCGCAGCTGCCTAGTAGGGCAGCTTCAGCTGTAGGAGGGAAGTTCTTTCACTCCCCTGGGCATTTAGACCAGCCCCAGGCCCTAGTGGGGGTGGAAAGTCCAGGACCCCTTGAACACCCAGGCTGGTTGGTCCTAGGCCTGGGGCCCTCACAACCACCCTGAGAATGAACAACATCCATTTTCCAGCCAAGTAAATTGAGGCCCACGGAGGTTGCACATTTGCCAAGGACCCCTGCAGTGTGGTTGGTGCAGTTTCTTTCTTTTCCCTGCTGCTACCGCCTCACCCCACAGAGCATAAATTGCGTGCACGAGGAGGCCTGGCACAGAAGGAGCAGAAGCTTCTTTCCGAAGTGATCCAGAGTAGAATCTTGAGGATCTGCAGATCCCCAGGGCTGGGAGAGACTTCAGAGACAGCCCTCAGGTGGATGAGCAGCTCTGGACACACAGAATGAGGGGGATTCAGTGAGCCTCTTGGGTACTGTCCCTTGGGAAATCCCCTTTAGTAAGATGGGGGGCCTGGGGCCACCTGCCCGTCGGGGAGATTCCCCTACTGTGTTCTGCTTCCCCATCTAACCTCACTACGACTCTGGAAAGGAGAATGGCTATCACCCTTGGTTATGTAGAAAGTCAAGCATAGAGATGTTGAGATATCTGTGCGATCTCCCTCAGTGGGTGTAAGGTGGGAACTGGGGCTTGAACCCAGAGGGACTCCGAGCCCCTCAGTGCATCATATGGTCTCTGTGTGAGGTGGTGGTGGTGGGGAGGGGGACAGGGGTGGATGATCCCATGACTGTCCCATTACTAGGTCTCATTTTTCCCGTCTGTGGCGGGTTGGACTCCAGTGCTGAGGAGGGGGCTGTCTGCCCCACTGGCCTGCAGGAGCTGGGGTTGGGGTCAGGCCAGGCTTGGCTGCAGGACTGAGAGTTCCTAGGTTGGCCCTCTGTTCTCAGGTTGACAAAGCCTTCCTCCGACACATCGGTGGAGGCCCACTGAGCACCCCAGTAATCCAGGGGGCCCTGGGAGGACCCCGGATGGTCAGACAGCTCAGAGCACGGGGCTCTGGCCTCCATCTCCGTGGTCTCCTGCAGCGACCTGCCCTTTGTCGGACTCCAGGGTACAAACTGGGGAGCCTGGCCAGATGGGTGCCAGCACCTGTCCTGGGGGTAGGGTGGAAAGAGCGTGACCAGGAGCCAGGACAGCTGGGCTCTGCAGCAGGCGCTTCTGCGGACTCACCTGGGATCCAGACAAGCTCCTTCTCTCATCAGGCCGCGGGTGCTCCCCTGTGACCAGCCAGGTGGAGTCGGGAGCCCTGAAGTGATCTGTGACTCCTTGCAGAGTTTCAGGCTCATCATTCATTAATTCAATCCTTGGACAAATTTACCGAGTCCCTGCTGTGTATACCAAGCCCCACCTTGTCTCTGAGGCTACAGAAGTGATAAACCAGAGCTGGAGCAGCAGGAGGGGGTAGACAGCAGGGGAGGCATACCTGGTTGGGTGTGTTTTGTTTTCATAGATACTTATCCCCTGTTAGGAAACAAAGCCAGCCAGCATACCAGATTCATGATTTCATAGATACCAATGCTTGGGATGAGCAAAGCTAACAAAATTAAGAAGCCAGCAGATCCGAAGTTAAATTGGGGAGCAGGCGATAGGCAGGGAGGGCTGGAGTTGTGTGCAGGCTGTGGGCCCCTGGGGCTCTACACAGAGGCAGGGCAGGCAGGGGCTGAGCTTTGCTGTCTGCCGAAGGGCAGTCCAGGCTTTGAGGAGCGATGTGGGGCTTCCACAGATGCTCCTTCCCCAGAAACTCTGTAAGTTCCCAGACCAGCTCCACTTACAACGTGACCCTCTTCAGCTTGGCTCTGCTCAGATGAGTCTTTTACACCTGACAGTCACACTGGGCTTCTTCTGACCCTCCGAGCATGCTGCCACTGTGTAGATATCAGAGTCCAGCAAGTCCTGGTTTGGGTCCTAGCTCTGTGCGCCTACCCGGGTAAGTCAAGTCAAGTCACAGGCCCTCCCTGAGCCTCCAGCTGTTCGAGCATGAGAGATTGTTTCATGGCACCAGATAAACTCAGGTTAATGGGCCCTCTCCTTCTGTCCCTCCCCTGCCACCAGGGTTTTCCTGAGGCCTCTCCTTGGGGATTGAGTTGGGATGGGACACAGAGACCAGGAAACGAACTCGGGCTCTCCTGTCTCTTTGGGAGCCTGCCAGTCTCATCCTGTCAGAAGCCCCCTCCTCTGGGCTCCGAGTGAGCAGAGGTTGTTCAGGTCTCCTAAACCCATCATTAGAGCTAGAGCAACTTGGCCTTCAGAACCCCACACAGATGTGGGATTACTGCTAAGATGCAAAGGCCTGGCCAGGCATCGACAGGGTGTGTGTGCGGCAACCCCCTCTCCCGCCCCGAGCTGGGGAAGGGGTCTGAGCACAGCATCTGCAGCAGTCAGACAGGTGAGGGCAGGTAGGAGGGCCATACCACAGCCTCCACTCAGAGTCCTTTATGGGCCAGGCCAGTGTGAAGTCACTTGGGCCTTCCTCCTGAGTCTTTGAGGGATGGGTCATGAGCCCCCGTTTGAGGGATGAGCAAACCAATGCCCAGAAATCCACATCAGTGTGATTTCAGCTGCCTCTGGAAAAGAGGTAAGAGGAGTCTGGTCAGGCAGAGTGGGGTGTCCAGGCTGTAGCCAGCATGCGGGGAGCATGTTGTCAGCTGGGACTTGGACACTAGGGCCATGAGGCAGGCTTCCGGGAAGGGTCAGGCTGCTGAAGAGGGTTTAAAGCCTAAACTTTGGTGTGAGCCTCAACTCTGCTACCTTCTTAGCTATTTGACCTTGGATTAGCCTCAGTTTAACCTTAGTCTGTTAGTGAGGACCCTTCTAGTTGCTGGTGACAAGAATTCCAAGTCAAACAGGCTTAAGCAGAAGGAGAGCTTCAATGGTTCATGAAACGGAAAAGTCTGGGGAGTAACTAGCTTCAGGAATGGCTGGATCCAGGGATTCAATGTATGTAATACATTTGTACTTGTCAACTCTCACCTCTGCCTTCCTCCCTACTGGCTTCATTTTGAAGCAGGGCTGCTCCATGTGGGTTCCCCAGCTCCATGCTTGGCATGTAGGGAATGCTCCCCGACAGCAACTGGCCAGCTTCAGGGGCCAGGCTGCCATGAGCAAACACATTGTCTCTGTCTTAGGGATGTCGACAGTGCCCTGGGGGAGGTGGGACAAGAACAGAGGAAGTTACCATAAAGGGTGAGCAGAGCTGAGACCATTGTGCGCTCCACAGCCCGTGAGAGATCAGAGGAGGAATGTCAGAATTCACATCTGGATGGGTTCCTCTGTCTTCCTAGAAGAGATGACAGCTAAACTAGATTTCGAAGGCAAAGGAGGAGTTGGCCTATGGCATGAAAAGTGAGGGAGCAGGAGCCATGGGGTTCAGATTGCTTCAGGACCCACACACAGTGGGGCTGGCCAGGCTGTAGAGATCTTAGTGGGACTTAGAGGTCAGGATAGGTGGTGGGGGTTGGAGGTGGGGGCAACTGACGCTACATGTGGATGAAAGATGGCTCTGGCTTTGAGGCAGTGAGGACAGGAAAGAATGAGCACTTAGTGAGCACCTACTGTAGCACTTAGTGAGCCTGCAACTTTCCATAGGTTGCCTCCTTCCGGCTCCACGACAGACCCTGGAGGCACCTCATCCCCACTCGGCAGAGAATGGAACAAGCGCCAGAACAGAATGCCTTATCTAAATCAATCAAAGGTTTTTTCCCCCACAAACTTCAAAATTTGGACTTATCAATGGGCCAGGCCCAGTGCCTCTGACTGGCCATTAAGAGGCTACTGGGATACCGCCCATGGCAGGGACATAGGGGGAAGTTACTGTGTTCAAAACAGCTGCGTGTTGAAATACCTTCCCAGCAGACTAACCACTAAGACTCCTATCACACAGGCAGCCGGAAGCACAGTAAATCTGAAACCTGGCATCTGCAACATGGGGGCACATCATAGCCGGGGGTCAGGCGGGAAATGTGAAGCCAAAGACTCCCCTGCTGAAGTAGGTATGGAGAGCCACCTGCTCGCGAGCAACCAGAGGAAACCAGCTTGGTTTGGGCTTTAAGCAGCGAATTTTTAAACCACTTCTGAGCTGTCCCTCACTTGTAGCTGAGATAAGCCAGGGAGAAGAACATGGGGTGGGAGCAGGAAGATGGAGGGCCAGACCCCAGCTCCCCATTTGGTTGCTGTAACCCCTCTGAGCCTCAGTACCCTCATCTGTAAAGTGAGGGCATGCCTATGCAACGACATAGATATAGTTAAATAAACGTCAAGGGTCATTATCCCCAAGTAAAATAAATAGTCTCAGTTTGACTATAACATTTTAAAAATTGCCATTTTCACAACCACAAATATAAGACAAGTGAGAAATTGTCCAGTTCAGACTTTAAATCCCAACCCCCAACCCCAACCCCCACCTCGAGGGCAGGCACCTGGCGACCCAGCCCTGTGTCTGCTCATCAGGCTTCAGGTTCAAGAAATGTACTTGGTAAAAAAAAAGAAAGAAAAGAAAAGAAAAAAAAGAAAAGAAAAGAAAAGAAAGAAATGTACTTGGTAACTTAAAACCAAATTTTGAAGTTGTCAAATCTTACTTGATCCAAGGTATTCATTTCTTAAATGAGGTGGCGAGACCAAGCTTTTTGAAAAGAAAAAAGAAAAAACTAGTGAACTGTACCCCAGTGATACAGCTAGAGAGTGGAAAGAGGCCAGAGGTAGGTGCCATCGACATTTCGGAGTGGTAGAGGGATATGGAGAGGAGGTTTCTGGGGAAGGTGACCCCTGAGCCAGGCCTGGAGTGTGATAGGAACCGGCCAAGTAGAGAGTAGGGGAGAATTTGGGTGGAACCTGTAGGTTTAGCATCTGAGGTGTGTTTGGGGAAGAGCCATCGTCTTGGGTGGCATGGAGTCTGGGAAGGATGAAGATCAGGGTTGAGGCCCAAATGGAAGGCAGCTGGGGCCAAGAGCCCAGAAGGCTAACTCAGTGGACACAGAGGAGCCCTCGGGGGGTTTTAAGCAGGGAGGCCGTATTAACCAGCACTCTTTCGGTTGCATCTGATAAAAACAAACAACAAAAATAGATAGTCTCAAGCCAAAAGCTGAATTTATTGTCTTCTATTTGTGTCACAGTAAGGACTTCAGATACAGTGTGATTCAGCGGCTCAAACTCTATCTCCAAACACTTTTTCTCCACATCTTTTTCTCTTTTTTTATCTCTCCTGACTTTTTTTTCAGGAAGCCTGTCTCTGGTGGTGGTGGCTCCAGCAGCCCCAGGTTTACGGTAGTCTTGTAGCTGCTGACGCCAACAGAAACAGTGGCAACAAAACTCCCAGAAGAGACTCTCGGGGGTCCAGCTTGTGTCATGTGCCTATCCCTGGACCCGCCACTCCAGTGAGGGGGTGAAATAGTATAGAGTTAGGGATCAACCGGCTGACATGAACTAAATTCCCCAGAGAACATCAGGATGCCTCACCTGGAGTGAGGAGGAGGCTGGGCAGGCAGAAGCATCCAGCATTCACCACTGGGAGCTGAGAAGACCTGCCAGGCGCTGCACTAGGTGACCTGGTGTGTGGCAACCCTTTGTGTCGGCCCTGTAAGATAGAGTTTCTTATGATCCCTGTTTTGCAGATGAGAAAATCGAGGCTTAGGGATGTAGAGTGGCTTGCCCAAGGTAACACCATTAGCAAATGGCCTCAGACCCCAAATCTGCTGGACCCAAAAGCCCAGGTTCTTAAGCATCTGCTCCACTGCCTTGGAGGCACCAGATCCAATTTCGAAGAGAGTGCCCTGGGAGCTTGAATGGAGGACAGAGTGGAGGGGAAAGACCAGAGGCAGAGGATGGGGCAGGATGCTGGTGCCACACAGAGGGGAAGGGAAGGGGCCCTGAGAGATAGAGGTGCGGTGTGTCCCAATGCACTATCAGCCCTAGCTTTCGTTGTTTTCTTATGTAGATAAAGAACTTGATCTAATCAGCAATATGTATGTATGCATACACACAGGCACACACATAAGTGTGCTAATTATTTTGCTTCCTGGTTTCTGTTTCGGGCAATCTTAATAGGAGGATGCAAGGTTCGAGGGTCCTGGGCCTGGGGGCTGGACTTCTGTTCATGCTATGGGCACAGGGGCATTTCCTGGGGAATTTCCGGAGGAAGTGGTCAAAAGGTTGTAACCACCCATCTGGCTCAGGGCCAGGGTGGGATGGGGAAACAGCCATTCCTCACTTCCCTTTTCAGCCCTAAGGCATCCCAGGCAGGAGTCCTGCCCCCCTGATGACATCACTCACATCAGAGATCATTCTGCCCACACTCTCATTGCTCAAAGGGAAGACCGAGGCAGTGGGGCGCAGCACACCTTAACTTTGTCACCTCCATGTGGGGAAGTCTGGTAGCCTGAGTACCCAGCCTAGATGGGCTACTGCTTTGCTGTATGACCTGGGGCAAGTCACAGAGGTACTCTGGACCTCAGTTTTCTATCTGTAGAATGGATCTGTAATTACCTTCCAGACTGAACAAATGAACAAAGCTTGGAAATGTACCTGGGCCAGAGCCTGGCAGGTGTCAGTCGACATTGGCTGTTAGTTACAGTTTGTCCCTTTGCAAAGTGAGCTCTCCTTTGTGCAGCTGTAGATCCTAAGAAAGCTGGGCCCAAGGCCCAGGTTTCTTTCTTTCTTTTTTTTTTTCCTCTAAAGATTTATTTATTTGAGAGAGAGGGAGCCTGATCACACGAGCCCGAGTGTGAGGGAGGGAGGCTCGCAGAGGGAGAGCTGGGGAGAGAATCTCAAGCAGACTCCCCACTGAGCTCTGATCCCAGGACCCTGAGCTCATGACCTGAGCCAAAACCAAGAGTCAGGTGTTCAACCGACTGAGCCACCCAGGTGCCCCAAGACCCAGCTTCCTATGTATCAGCTGTGCAGCCCTGGGCAGTCACTTCACTTCTCTGGGCCTCAGTTGCCTTATCTAGAAAATGGCTTACTAATCACCACCTCAGGGATCTCTGAGAAGATTAATAGAACGCCCAGCCCCCAGGATGGGATTTTCTGATGTGTCTCCTTCCCACTGGGCAGTCAGACATCTTTCCTCCCCCATGGCTCCTTTTCCTGCCCTGGGAGTGTACCAAGTGAGTTATTCTATGAATAAATCATTCTGCTAGTGTCTACTGAGCACCTACTATCTGCCAAGTACTGCTGAAAGCGGTGAGGAAGTCAAACAAAGATCCCCTCCCCCTGGAGCTACCTGGGGCAGAGAGACAGGAAATAAGCAAACAACTGAAGAAGATACTTGCAGACATGGCAGTGGAGAAGATAAATGGGTTGGTGTGGGGGAGAAAGACTTGGTGGAGGCCACTTCAGTTGGATGGTCAGGTACCAGAGGGCATTAGAGGAGGAGGGCACCAGAGGACGAGGAGGCGGCCAATAGAGATGGGGGATGGGCCTGCTGATAGAAGGAGATGCAGAGGGGACAGCCACCAGGGAATCCAGACTCAAAGGAGAGAGGGGCTGGGCCTTTGAGCACCCCCTCCCAGGGAAGGGGGTCTCGGTGGGCCTGTGTGAGAGCCTGCGGGTTGCTGTTGGGGAATATTCCATATCACTCGTTAAGCGTTTGCTGGAGGCAGGGCCAGCTGAGACCCACCTGTGAATGATGATGGGGGGATGAGGATGGGGGAGGGAGGACGTGTCCAGCAGCCTGGTGGTCACACGCCACCTCTCCCGCTTGGCCTTGGAGCCTCAGACGGAGGGTGCAGGTGGTGATGGTAGTGAGGATCCACAGGGACAGGCAGCTGGGTTCAGCCCCAAGCTTCAGAACCTCTAAGAAGCATATAAGTAACCATATTTCACCTTCAAGTACAGACACAACCCCAGCCCAGACTTCTCTGTGCCCAAGACAGGCCATTGCCCCCTCGCTGCAGCCCTGGCCTCTCTGGAGAGACAGAAACACAGATAAGCACATCAGCTGTTGTTCAAGGAGCATGGGCGTGCACTGGGCACCGTCGGGCTCTTTCCACAGATCTTGTCGTCATCTGGTGTGTTGTGTTGTCACGGCGGGCTTTTCAGCGCTAGGAGGGTCTATGGGACGTGAATGAGAGGTGGTATGGGAAGACTTTGTAGCTGGACTCTATGATGACTTTGCATAGGAAACATGGACTTCTTTCTGTCAAAAAAAAAAGAAAAATCTAGTGCTGAAATCCTAAAGATGTCTGTCCCTAAAACATCCTGCCCTGGTTTGGGTGCTGTCGAAGCTAGCTCGTTCGTGGGTATAAAAAGCAGGTGGTGGCCGTGGCACACTGAAGCCCCCCGGCTGAAGGGGAGACACACCCACGAACCCAAAGAGGGGGTCTGTTTTTCTGCAGCACTCGTAACAGCCCCACTTCATGGAGGGAGAAACTGATAGTGAGGTCAAGTCCCTTGGCTGAGTTCATTCAGTCGTGTCACGGGTGGGGATCTGAACCCAGGCTGGCAGGACCCAGAGCTCGCAAGAGTTCCACAACATGCATTCCCGTTCTGTCCACCTCAGCAGTGAGAGCAGAGGTGCTCATGGAGGGATCAGCACCTTCCTGGCCCACCGGAAAGGGCTGGATGTGTACAGAAGTGTGGTGTCCCTGCTCTCTCCCATGGCTTCTCAGCGGTGGCAGCATAGAAAGCCAGAGCTAAAAGGCCTCTAAGAAACCAGCAAGCCATTGTCCCAGGGGCCAGGGGATTCTGTGAGCTCGGCCGGGCTGGGGGTGTCAAGGTAGATCCCATGGCAAGCTTAACACACCAGGAGGGACACCTGGGTGGCTCAGTCGGTTAAGCATCTGCCTTTGGCTCAGGTCATGATCCCGGGAGTCCTGGGATGGAGCCACACATCGTGCTCCCTGCTCAGTGGGGAGCCTGCTTTTCCCTCCCTCTGCCACTCCACCTGCTTGTGCTCTTGCTCTCTCTTTGTCAAATAAATAAAATCTTTAAAAAACAAAAGCAAAACACACTGGAGGCTCCTGACCAAGGGTGATGGGGTAAGTGGTAGTGCCCCAGAAACAGGGAGAGATGTCTGGTCTCAGCCCCAAACTTTAGTCAAGAACTACATACCAGGGGCAGCCTAGGTGGCTCAGCGGTTTAGCGCCGCCTACAGCCCAGGGTGTGATCCTGGAGACCCGGGATCAAGTCCCACATCAGGCTCCCTGCATGGAGCCTGCTTCTCCCTCTGCCTGTGTCTCTGCCTCTCTCTCTCTCTCTGTTTCTCTCTCTCTCTCTCTCTCTGTATGTGTCTCTCATTAATAAATAAATAAAATATTTAAAAAAGAAGAAGAAGAAGAAGAACTATATAGCAGGCCAGATTTCATCTGCTTGCAGATACTCCAGATAAGCAGGCCATAGTGAGCACCTTGAGACTGCAACACGGCATCCTGACACACCCTGCTGGGTGACACAGGAGTACAAAGAAAGGAGCCATGTGACCTGAGCAGGCTTCTCAGCAGCAACCATAAGGACATGCCATTCTGAATGCTGAATGTGTGTCGAGCCCTACTCTGTACTCATTTAATTCTTGCAGCAGCCCTTGTTTTGCAGATGGGGAAACTGAGGCAAGCCAAATCACTTGTCCACATTCCTTGCTGGCTGGAATGTGGGCTGCATCAGAACTGGGACCCAGAATTGAGCTTTCCTTTGGGAATTGGAGAGTTGACCAGTGTAGTGGGTCAGATAAGTGGAGAGGTGTTCACATGCTTCCCATGCTGGCATCTGTTGTCCTCCCCGGGGGGCAGCTGGTCCCCAGCTGGTGCCCCCACTACTCCATCATCCAGAGGGTGGATATGGCTGCTGGGCCAGTTATGGGAGAAGAGCCCCATCTAGTGCCTCTGGACAATATGTCTACTAAAGGTGCAGTCCTTTGCTGACAGTTCTTGGACCCCTGTCCCCCACCCCCCATCCTCATTGCATGAAGATATGTGATCCCTGTTTTGTGGCAGCTTCCTGCCGGCTTCCCCTTGAGTTGGGAGTTGGAGGAGTGTCTGTGGGATGTCTGTTGCCCTCAGGGTGGGGAGCCAGATAGCAGGGAAGACCAAGAAGCTGGATCTGGGAGAGGACAGGGCCTGGCAAGGGTGACTTTGGCCAAGTGTCTTCATAAATGCGCCAGGAGTGAGATGTGGCTGATCTAGATAGAAACCTTCTGCACCTGGGCTCATGCAGTCTTGCCTGTGACTAGCTGGAGCCTGCCTGACCCGCAGTGCAAACCTCGAGGCATCTCCCCAAGGTTGCCCCCCTCCGGCCCCACTCGTCTGAGTCCCCTGGGGGCCTCAGAGATTGCTCTTGGACCCTTGGGCCCCCTGCCCAGGGTCCAGGGAGTGCTGCGGGGCCATGGTTCTGCTCTTGGGGCCATGGGCTGGCCCTGAGCGGACACCCCCAGACAGTCTCACTGATGAGTGTAGTGCACCTGTTTCACTTAGCTGTGTAACAGAGCACTCAAAATGTAGTGACTTACAACAGCAAAGATTTCTTACATGCATGAGGGTGTGGGTTGGGAAATCTGGGTGGCTCAGCTGGTGTCCCAGGGCTCACTCCTTTGCTGCACTCAGCTAGAGGGCCCGCTGGGCCTGGAGGGCCCAAGGTGGCCCCACTCACATGTCTGCAGTTTGTGCTGGGGGGCCTCAGTTCCCCACTACATGGCCCCTGACCCGAGTGGGCAGCCAGTTTCTGCACATGGGGTCCCATCTGCTCCCTCCATGTGGCCCTCCAGGGGGCAACTAGCCTTCCCTCCACTGAGGTCCAAGGGCAGTGTTCCCCGAAGACGACTACGGAGCTGCAGGCCTCTTAGGGCACAGCCTTGGAACCGGCCCAACCTTCGCTTCTGCCACGTTCAATTATACAAAGAAATCACATGGCCAAGGGGAAGGGAAATAAACTCTGCTCTGGGTGGGGATGGAGGGGACAAGCCCCATGGGAGAGGGGCCTGGGCCATATTTTGTAATCAGAGTGTATGTATCATTAGGCTTTTGCTGGGTTCTTCTCTCCCAAACGTTAGGGTGAGCAAAGCAAATTCTAAAGTCGTTGTATACAAAGCCCCAAACCGGCCTGGAGAAATCACCCTTGACCTGTTGGTTGCTCATAACCTAGTTTGTATACCTGGCTTATACACCCCGCCCCACAGGGAGCTCTGTGCCCACCGGAACTGTGTGGTTCCCGAGCCAGACCAGGCGAGAGAACCCAGGCTTGCCCCGGCATGCCAGCCTTTGTGGTGAGCAGGGGCCCCCAGAGCCCTGCAGGGCGTGCAGGGGGTCCAAACCACTGCTTGCCTTTGGTGGCGCCATCCCCTGTTACTCTTAAGCCCGTAGAGCTGCACTGCCCCAGACGGGACCCACTAGCCATGTGGAGCTATTTTAAATTTTTAACGAGTTAAATAACATTTTTAAGAACTCAGTCCCCCATCCACCCTAGCCATGTTCCACGTGCTCAGTGGCCACACAGCCAGCAGGTGGAGAGCCAGGAGTCAGCCGGCCTGAGTGCGGCTCTGCCCCCTTTGCTTAGCTGTCCTCCTCCCTGTCCACCTCTGTGGTCACGCAGGCCCTGTGCTGGCTGCTTGGGACCCCAAAGGATTTGACCATATCCCAGTTGCCGCTCTTGATGGGGGCTCCTAGTCAGCTGGGGGCGGGAGGACTGCTAACACAGGGTGCCAGGGTGTGAGCAGGCCGGCCCAGCTGAGCATCCCTGTGGCCCCTGGCTCTGGCCCACCTTGTCCTCAGGACAGTCAGGACCCAACGTGTGCTGAGCGGGAAGCCCTGGGGCCACTCCCTCTGGCACAAGCCCCTTGCTCCCACCCTGTCCTCCTCACCATGAAGTAAGGGGGGGCTCCAGGTACACTCCCCAGGCTTTTCCAGTAAAAGCAGGATGCCTTTACATCACCAAAATGCCTGAGAAACCTCCCATCCCCATGGTTAGTATCCATGGCTGAAAAATTACAATAAGCCACCGAGAACCCATTTCAGATGAATTTGAAGTCTATGAATTTTATTCGCAACAGCTTCTATTTTGGCTGAAAGATGTTAATGTGTGAAACAGTATTTGTTTGGTCTACCAGCAGTCTTGAGTGTGCATATGGGATGTAAGATCCCCTAAAATAATTCAGGGGCTCTCGGCTTGGGAATCCCCGAAACTTCCAAGATCAGAAGGGGGGGCACCGTATGGTATCGGCATGGCCAGCACTTTGGCTAGCACCATGCTGGTTTTTGTGGTGTAGGGGAGTAATTTTCTCCCTCGACACCTCGTGTCCCCATTCCTAGTCCCCTCCACACTCACAGCCTGCAGCTACCCTCTCTACCAGCCGTTCTTCAGGTTCTGTTCCGAGCTCTACCGATCTGAGGTTAACCCAGCATTTTTTCCTGGTCCCTTTGGACTGTGGGCCCCAGTGTCCAAAAGCTGTGACCATATTTTCTATGGGGACAGAATTTGACTTCCTTATAATCCAGGGGAACAGAAATGATTCAGACACTAATCCCTGCCTTCCAGACTGGGGCAGAGCTGAGGGGTTTCCACACCCCCTTCCTCCTCCTATGGGACCCTCCCCTGATGCTAGCTGAACATCAGGGCCACAAGGGCAGGGACATTTGTGTGCGTCTGGCTCCCAGCTGATCCCTGGCAAACAGTAAGCACTCAGTTATTTGTCGGGTGAGTGAATTAATGAATTAATGCAATCTGAGGGGCATGTGGGCATGTGTCCCAACCCTGCCCTCTGGCTTCTTGCTGTCTTTTTTTGTGGGGTGGTGGGGCGGGGAAGGGGGGGGTGTTCCAGAGACATGTGATGAGCAAGGGCCCACCCCTGATGGGAGTTGTGTTCGCAACTAAATTGGTGCTTTTTCTCCCTTTAGCGTCCATGGATTTATTCTCAGGGGTCTTCAGGTTCCATGGAATAATTTTTTTTATGTGTGTGTTCTTTATAATTTCAATTTTCAGGAAGACTCACAAGAATAATACCAAAAAATAAAATAAAATAAACATTCTCCCCTGTACCCTTCACCCAAACTCATTATTACTAACATTTCACCAAATTTTGCTCTTTCACAATATTTTCCCCCCAGAACTATTTGAGAGGTCACTGCAGACACGCAACATGATGACTTTTACTCCTGAATAATACTTCAGCGTCTGTTTCCTAAGAACAAGAACATTCTGTTACGTAAACATGGTTCAGTAACTCAATTCAAGAAGTACAACATTGACACAATACTGGGATCTAATATACAACTTATAGTCACCTGTACCAGTTATCTCAGGAATGTCCTTTGTGTGAAGTATTCTCCTAATCCAGATCTTACATTGCATTTGGTCACCACTCATTCTTTAAAGCTTTATAAAGATGTAATTGACATGCCACAAAAGTCCCTTGTTTTCAGCATACAGTTTTGTGATTATTGGAGATATTTACAGAGTTGGTATAAACGTCACAATTTTATTCTAAATTATTTCCATCACCCTGAAAAGAAGCCTCATCCCTAGTTTCCATCAAGGCTTTGTCCTGCTTCTGACAACCACAAATCGACCTCTTATCTCTGTAGATAAGCCTTTCTGACATTTCATTATAAATGGAATCATCCAATATTCATCCTCTTGTGTCTGGCTTCTTTCACGTTGGCATAATGTTTTCCAGGTTCATCCATGTTGTGGAATATAGCAGTACTTCATCCCTTTTTATGGCTGAATAATAGTCCATTGTATGGATAGACCCAGTTGATGGACATTTGGGCTGTTACCATTCTGGGGGCTATTATGAATAATTCTACTATGAATATTTGCATACAAGTTTTTTTATGTGGACATATGTTTTCATTTCTCTTGGGTAGATATCTAGGAGTAGAATGGAGAGGTCATAGGGTAACCCTGCATTTAACTTAAGAAACACCCAGCTGTTTCCCCAAAGTGACGGCACCATTTTACATTCCCACCAGCAGTGTCAGAGGATTCTGATTTCTCTGCATCCTCACCAACACTCGTTATTGTCTGTCCTTTTGATGATATGCCATCTGAGTGGGTGTGAGGTGCTATCTCACTATGGTTTTGATTTGCATTTCTCTGATGGCTAGTGATGTTCAGCATCTTTTCATGTGCTCATTGGCCATTCCTGTATCTTCTTTGGTGAAGTACCTAATTCAAACCTTTTGCCTATTTTTTTTTTTTTAGTTTGTTATTATTGAGTCACAATTCTTTTTTATATTCTAAATACAAGTCTTTGTGGGGTGTTTTGCTTTGTTTTGTTTTTTGGTTATATGATTTGCAAATATTTTCTCCCAGTCTATGGTTTAATTTTTTGCTTTCTTGATGAGGTCTTTTGAAATGTAACAGTTTTTAATTTTGATAAAGTCCAATCTATTAAGTTTTTCTTGTATGCTTATGTGTTTGGTATCTAAGAAAAAAATCTAAGATATGTTTATTTTTATTTTAAAGATTTTATTTATTTATTCATGAGAGGCACAGAAAGAGAGAGAGAGAGAAAGAGGCAGAGACACAGGCAGAGGGAGAAGCAGGCTCCATCCATGCAGGGAGCCTGATATGGGACTCGGTCCCAGGACTCCAGGATCACACCCTGGGCCGAAGGCAGGTGCTAAACCGCTGAGCCACCCAGGGATCCCCAAATCTAAGATATTTTTATATCTAAGAAATCATTTCATATCTAATAAATTAGACCTTGCCTAACCCTAGGTCACAGTGATTTACTCCTATGCTTTCTTTTAAGAGCTTTATAGTTTTAACTCTTACCTGTAGATCGTTGATCATTTTGAGTTAGCTTTTGTGTATGATAGGAAGAGTCCAAATGCAATGCATCCTTTGCACGTAGATAAACAACTGTCCCAGTGCTATTTGTTGAAGAGACTGTTCCAGTAAGTTCTCCTCATATCTTTGTAAAAAAATCATTTGACCATGATACAATTTTTTTAAATGTCACTTATATGAAGATGACAGCTTCTTTCCATTTTAACAAAAGTATGTTCCCAACCATCTGGATGACTTTTTCTCTGAACTAACTAGATACATCAATTGTTTTTGTTTTTTTGTTTTTTTTACTGATTCATAATTTTTTTCATATTTATTTGTAATAACTCTTTATATATTGAGGAACCAAGGGAATACTATGTGCAAATAATGTCGTGAAATAGCACAGTGTGCTCAAAAGACATTAAGTATAGCTTGGCTCTGGGAGAAGCCACTGAAGATGGAGTGAGGCAGGAAGGCAGAAAGAAACCAGTTCTGATGCTAACCTGGGAAGCTTATGTAACCGAACCAAAGTGAGCTCGTTCCTTGGTGAGTCAGAAACTGCGCCAGGTTGAGTTGTCTCACAAAGAAAACTTTTCATTTGCAGCAAATAAGGAGATCACAGGAAATGGTTTCCAAAGCCCTGACTTTCTGAGAGAGGGTGAATGGGTTCCTTCAGTGTTAGGATGACTATTTAGATAGGGAAGCCCTGTTATCCTGTGTAAAGGCAGGCATAAGGTGGTGCATGTGCCTTAAGGAAACAAGCCTCTATTTATGTTGTGTGTTATGTAAATGAGGCTGGAGCTCCTCCTTGGGCAGAGATTTTAGTATTATAATGAGGTGAAGGTAATGGTATGTCATACCAGAGGCCACTCCTCAGTCCATCTGTGTGGGTGTGAGTTGGGGTTTTAGCTCAAAAGGTTTGAGTTGTCTGAGCCATGGATGTCTTATGAGGACAGTCGCCATCACCTAAGGAGTGGTTTTGGGTTTCGTTTGCCTGAGTTAAGAGGTAAACCGAAAAGAAGAGCTTAAGGGAAAATGTAAGACAAAGGTTAGTGGGTATAAGCACGGGAGTAAAAAATGTTAGGTCTTGGGGTCTAGCTGGTGACACTTGACTTTATTCTACAGGTCACTGGGAGCCATAGAAGAGTTTCAAGCAAGGGAGGGATGTAATTAAATCTGTATCATTGAAAACTGCTTTAAAGAAGAGATATAATGGGGACGCCTGGGTGGCTCAGTGGTTGAGCATCTGCGGGGTCCGGGATCAAGTCCCACATTGGGCTCCCTGTGAGGAGCCTGACTCTCCCTCTGCCTAAGTCTCTGCCTCTCTGTGTGTGTGTATCTCATAAATAAATAAATAAATAAATAAATAAATAAATAAATAAATAAAATAAGAGAGAGAGAGAGAGACATAATGGATGGAGGGAAGGGTTACAAGGGTAAATTGAGGTCAGAGAGTGCAAACCCTTGAATGTCCAGCTGAAGAATGTCAGGTTGGCTTGGTGGGCATTAGGGAGCCACAAAACATTCTGGGTGATGACCAGGGGTGAACCAGAAAGGAGGGGGTATGGAGAGCTGCCTATGAAGGTGAAAGGAGCAGTACTGAAGCCAGGGCTGATCTCTGGGTAGGGCAAGAGGTTCAGTTTCCCAGCCCACAGCTTTGCCCCACGACATCTCAACCCCACATGGGTGCCCGGTGCTGTGTCATCTGTCCCCGCTCCCCAGAGTTGACCTCTAACCCAGACAGATGGGATGTTGCCAGGGGTAACCTAGAGAAGAAATATGAACCAAGAGTTTCCGGGCAGGGCACTGTGAATGGGAGAAGGAAGAAAGAACAGCATATTGGCATGCCAGGAGGGGTCTTAGAAGTCACGCAAGCTGCCATCCCCAGGGTAACTGACCCTTGGCCTCTGCTGCCATAGGTCCAAGGGTGGGGAGCCCCCTACCTCCCCAAGCAGCCATTCCATAGCTGGTTGGCTTCCCTGGGGAGAAGGTCCTGGGGCTGGCATGGCATCAGTGCTGTAAGGAGCCTTGGAACTCTTATCTCGCACTTCCAATCCACTAGATAGAGAGGACCTTGAGGCTTAGAGGGACACCATCCTGCTCCAAGGTCACGTCGGGAGTTATCCCTAGCTTGTGTCAGAGCAGGCCCCAGAAACTCCCTGCCCAGCCTCACAAACGATTGTTTTTTTCAACCTACTTTTCAAAAACCAGTAGTACATGCATATAGTGAAAAAGAAAAAAAACCACACACATTTAAACAGAACATTTCAGTGAAAAGCCTGTCTCCTTTCCACCCTGGCCCCAATTCTCCATGCCATTCCTCAAGGCACCGCTGTTCCAGTTTCTTAAGCATCTTTGTCAGAGAGAATACATGCATGTGCCAGCAGGTATAGAAGACTCCTGTCTTTTTTATGTGGAAGGTAACACACCATACCCTGAACCACATCTTGCGTTTCCCACTTAGCAGGATTACCTCTGAGGGTGATCATTATCAATGCATCCCAGGACACAGTCCCAGCTTACATGTCTTCATGCCATTTCTTCATCCCCTGCTGTTGGACATCAGAGGTGCTTCTCTGTTTGCTTACGCAGACTACTACTAGCTATCCTTGTATTTTTATACTCCCAGGCTGCTTAGCTTTGCCAGATCACCCTTCAAAAAAGTGGCACCTACCTTGCACCTCACCAGACAGTGTTTGTGAGTGTGTGCATATCCCCCCACCTTCAACAACAAACGTATTACCAAATTTGTTCATTTTGGCCAACTTGATAGGTCACAAAAAATGATGAGCTTGTTATATTCTGATTTGTATTTCTTTAATATGTATTTAATTACAAGTGAGATTGAATATCTTTTCATAAACTGCTTGTTCATATCCTTTGCTCTTTTTTTTTTTTTTCTAATTGGTTAGTCATCTTTTCCTATCGATTTGAAAGAGCTCTTTCTGCATGAGGAAAATTAATGTTCATCTCATTTTCTTCAATTAACTTCAGGCATATGGGCTGTAGATAATTGTTTAAGTTTACCATTTGCCTTTTTTAACTTTGTGGTATTTTTTATTCTATTCAGAAGCTTTAATTTTTACATAGTTAAATTTATCAATATTTCTTCCTTCATTTCTGGAAATAAGAATATTTATACAGTGCACTTTACACAACCTTTTTATGCAATATCGTGGTTGATCCACACAGCAGCCTTTGAAGGGAGGCAGAGTGGGGGTTTTTTATCATTAGTTTTCACTTTATAGATGAATTCAAGTGAGGCTCAGAGAGGTGATGAGACTTGCCCTGGCTGAACTGTTTCAGGAACACTTGATGTTCTCAGTTCCCTCACCTGCCTTCCAGTCAGCCAGATAACTCACTCTTGGCACTGATGACAAAAGGAGGTGGCTTTTCCAGTAGAACATTTTCAGTTATCAAAACTACAAGCATCTTTTCTTCTTTTAAAAATATTTTTGAAAAAAAAATTTTTGAAATCATAAAATTAATTCATAGTTCTAAAAAAAAACAACCTCCAACATACAGAAGAATGTAATGGGAGGTTCAGGGAGGGGACTCGTGCTTTGCCCCAAAAGACCACCCTCCTGGGGTGAACACTGGTTTGCTGTGAGGGCGAGGAAAAGCCACCAGGAGCTGGACTGTTCCTTATTCCTCTGTCACCAGTGCCTCGTATACTCTCAGAATGTCCTAGGTGCTCAATAAATGCTGCAAGACTGAGGTGGTCAGGTCCCCCATTTCGACTGCAGCTTCCTAGGCCTGTGTTCAAAGCACAGTTCAGACGCTTAACAGTTGTGGGAGCCTGGAAAGGTGACTTACCCTCTCTGTGCTACAGTGACCTTGTCTGTGAACTTGGGATAGTAGCTTCTGCCACAAGTAAATGAAATAAGTCTCAGAGTGCTGAACAAGATGCCCAGCTCTCGGCTCTGCTCTGTGCCTTCCTGGATCTACTGTCTGCTATTGCCACCGGGCCCCAATATCCAGGGCCATGGGATATCAGAGCTGAAAATCAGGCTCTTTCCCTCCCAGAAGCCCAGAGAGGGGCAGTGCCTTGCCCAAGGGCACAACAGCCCGTGGGTGGCGGGGCGGCCTGAGACTCGCGTCTCCTGACTCATTACATCACTAGGCCGGCTCCTCTCGCCGGACCGCTGCGGACGCGTCCCTCCCGCCTACTGTCTCGTCCCTTTCGGCCACCAGGGGGCGCTTCCTAGAACGCGGCCCGGACCGCGGACCGCCTTGCTCCCAACTGGCGGGGGCTCCCTGCTGCCTAGGACGGAAGACGCTCGTTGTCGCTGTTGTTGTGTTTGTTTTGTTTTGCTTTGATTGGGTGCTCCAGGTTCCCAGGACCCGCCTTCTGTCCCCTGCACCCTGGGCGATGCGCGCGCGGAGCCTTGCCCCGGTCCTGCCTCTCCTGTGGATGCCGCTTCTCCCCCACGGACTGGGCCCCTCCCGGGCTGTGCCGCCCCATTCTCTGTGGCAGTCGCCACACCACTGAGGCCCGTCCCAGCATCCGGTCGGTGCTGAGTCCATGTTTGCAGCGGGATGAGGCGCTGCGCGGCCGCAGGCCACGAGCCTCCTCCCAGCCCGGAGGGGCGCGGCGCCTCGGTGGGTGTGAGCAGCCCCCGCCCGTGCAGCTCCGGCCCGGCCGCCCCTCCGGGGCTCGGCTCGCCCCTGCGGCCCGGGAGGCTTGCGGGGGGCGGCCTTGCCTGCGGGGCTGCGGCTGTCCGTGGGAGGGGGCAGGCCCGGGCTGGCGTGTGCAGGGGTCGGGGCACGTCGGCGGCTGCAGAGCCCCCCCCCGCCCGCGCGCACACCTTTCAGAGGGGGAAACTGAGGCCGGGCGCCGAGAGGCCGCAGCCCGCAGCCAAGGTCACGGCGCGCGGCGGCGGCGCGGGTGGAGGGCGGGCAGCGCTCGGGCTCGGCTCGGGCTCGGCTCGGGCTCCGGCTGCCGCGCCCCCGCCCCCGCCCCCCCCGCCCCGCCGGCCCGACGCGCTGGGGCCGCGCCCGCGCTCCGCTCCCGCCGCGGGGACGGCGCGCTCGGCGGCTGCAGGCGGACCCGCGAGGTAGGAGGCGGGGGCGGGGGGGGGGCGGGGGCGCGGGGGTCCCTCCGCCCGGGGCTGGGGCCGCGGCTCTGCGGCTCTGCGGCTCTGCGGCTCTGCGGCTCTGCGGGCCGGCGGCCGCCGCGGGACCCGGGGAGGGAGGGGGTTCCCGGGCCGCCGGGCGCCGGGGTTACGCGGGCGCTGCGCCCCGCAGGCCTCCGAGCCGGGCCCTGCGGTCGGCTCCCGGGCGCGGGCGGGAGGACGCGGGAGACTCGGCCCCCGCGGCTCTGCGGAGCGTCCCCCGACACGGTGCGCAGCCGACCGCGCGGTCCTGGGGGAGGGGCGCTCGGGGCGCTCAGCGCGCTCCATTTCCGCGTCTATGCAGTTGGCTGTCGCCCGGGGGCAGGGGGACTGAATCCAGGCCCCGAGGGTCGCGGGGCGAAGCGCGCCTCCCCCGCCAGCCCCCTGCGGCGCTCCCCCTTCCCTCCCCGCCGCTCCCTGCCCTGCCTCCGGGCGGATAATCCGGCCGCCGGGTCCAGGGGCCGGAGCCTGAGCCTGCAGGGCGGGAGGTTGAGGCATCCCAGGAATTCGCCGGGAGCACATAGACGCGTCCAGCGAGGGAGTGAGGAGTTGGGGCTGGACTGGGTCCAGATCCAGCCCTGCCCCTGATCCCCTGTGTGACCTTGGGCAACCCCTCCTCCTGCCACCACGTGGGCAAGAGGCTGGTCTCTATTCCAGGGGCCGCTGGGGTCAGACCCCAGGGGCCAGCAGTCTGTGTAGGCGGCAGAGCTGGAGGGCTGCGACAGCCTGGGCACTCTTTGGACCCAGTCCCAAATAGGACAGGAGGCAGCGGGGATCTGAGAACACATGGGGTCGTTTCAGGTGTCAGGACACCCTGCCCCACCTGCCAGCCTGAGATGGGTCCCTGCTGGGCCAGGGGGCTCCGGATGTGGGACCCCCTGCCCTGTCCCGAGGGGCTGCTCTTGGGCACTATAGGGGCAGGGACACTTGGCATAGGGGAGTCAAGGCTGTCCCCCCACCCCCACCCCAGTGATGGGGAAACCCCCCTCCCATGTTTCTGCCAGGCAGTTGCCACTTTAAATTGGCAACCTCCCAACTGTCACAGCTGATCTGTTCCTGGAGCAAAGGGAGCAGAAAGACAGTGGGTGTCCCCTCCCCTGGGCCTGTCCACGAGATTAGGCTCATGGGGACAGCAGTCTGCTCTGCTTGGTCAGCTTTGTACATTCCACTCTGAGCATGCTCTATAATTGGGGCGAGGGGGCGGGGAGAGGAGCCCTGTTCTGCTCTAGGAGCCGGGGGTCTGCTTGTGCACTTGGACAAGCCACTCTGGTCAGTCCCCAGCAGACAACACACATGCTGGCCTGTGCAGCTCCCTCAGAGCAACGCTGAACTAGGTGACACAGGAATGTACCTCTGGTCCTCTCCTCTGCTGCCAGATTATGCCTGGCTCCTCCCTTGGGCTGATGAGGTGGCCGAGCTCCTGAACCCACGTATGGCCAGAGCCCAGCAATTGTGTTTGAAAGGAGAGAAGAGAAACAGCCTCACCCCCTTCCTGTCCCCCTTTCCCATACCCCCAGGCAGAAAAGATGAGCTAAGAGGTGCCCCTGTGCCACAATGCCCACAGTCCAGCCACTGAGCATCAGAGCTGGAAGGAGCATCCTAGGGCCAATCCTGTGTTAAAGCTGGAGAAACTGAGGCCAGAGAGAGGCAGAAACATGTTCAAGGTCACACAGCATCCCCCTGTCCCCAACTCTCCAGCAAACGAGCCATCCTTGGGGAGCTGCTGTCTAGGGAACACTCAGAGGACTCGGTGTTCCCGTAGAGATGCCTGCAGTGGAGGGACAAGGAAGGGGACTGGTGCCTTCCTCTGCAGGGACCTCTGGCTCCTGCAGTTTGCAAACATGAAGTAATCTTGGGTCTCATGACCAGAGTTGCCATCCTCTCTCAAGGCTGCCTAAAAGGGCCCCATGGCTGCCTGCCCTTCCAGCTGTCACTCTAACCAGCTGCCCTGCCCTGCCCACCTCATACCTGCTAGGCCCACAGCTGCGCCTTCCGCATTGTGAGGAGGGAAGTGCCAAGGCCAGGCTAGAACCTGGGACCCTTTGTGCCTCCAGCTTTCTTCCAAACCAGTGCTCGGAGGACTGGGGTAGGGGGGTGAGCTAGCCTAAAAGAGCCCAGCCAGCCACTTTTCTTAACCAGGGTATGGTCTTGGGCACCAGGGTATGGTCTCATCACTCCTGGCTGGTGTTTCAGAATCAGGAGATAAGGAATGGGGTTGTGTGTTCCTACAAGGAATGGTTTTTTGCGTACGAGAGGCTGAGCAAAGCCCCATCATCTTGGTGAGGTCCGTGTGGACTGGGGTGTCCCGTACCCAGATCTGTTTGTTGCCGTGGTGAAGTATAACTCAAACCTGCTTTTGGGAGCAACATCTTCCCTAGAAACCTCTGTTCATACTTACTGTCTCATCGATGTCACCACTTTGGCAAAGCCTACCCTGAGTCCTGTGTCCTCCCCTCAGGGGTACTGTTGTTACCCTGAGCAGAACAACTGCCCATAGAGGCGTAGGTGAGACACCAGCCTTCAGGAATCCCCTCCTGCTCTCCGGGCCATTTAGTAGGGCTACCCCAGCACGTGCCAGCTTGAGAAGGCAGGGTGCAGGCAGCCAAGTTCTCAGTGACTCTTCGAAGAACTATGTGTAGATGGCCTTCTGATCCAGCATGATTGCAATTCAAACCCAGCGAACATTCTGTAAGCATCTGCTCCTTGCCAGACCCTGTCACGGTGCCTCTCACATATATTATCCCATCTCATCTGCAAAACCACAGACCCATCCACTAATGTGTATGAAGGTTCTGGAAGCATAATATTAAAACAATGATGTCACCCCCACAGGCCAGCAAGAATTATTTGGAATGCTGCACCCTCCCACCTACCACCTGTGACAATTGCTTCAGTTCCTTGGGACCCCTCAGGGCCTCACAGTTTGCCAGTTTTCATGCCCAGATGCTCCTAGGGAGGCATCCCTCTGGGAAGGGTTCTCAAGTAAGCAGAGTCCAGGCTGACCCACATAAATCCACGTGCCATATGTGGTGGGGATATAATGGCTTGGGCCTCACATGCTGCCTCTCTAGAAGGTAATCCTAGCCTGTGCTGTGTCCCATCCTGTTGGGATGACACAATCAAAACTGAATGCCCCAAGGCCAGAATGGTGGCTGAGGCATCTCATAGTCCGTAGTGGGGGGCTAATATAAGGTTTTGTTGTGCTCAACTGAGCTCGATCCAAACAAGAAACCAGCTGCCTTGGGAGGTGGTGAGTTCCCTTCACCGGAGGTAGGCAAATTGAGGCAGTAGAGAGGATTTGAATCAGTTGGTTTAGGCGCCCAAGAGCCAATGATTTTTTTTTTTTTTTAATTATTATCTGAGGGCTTGGTGAAAGCTATCAGGATGGTAATATAGGTTTGTAAAGTGCTGCATGCCAGGGTGTTTTAATAAAGCCAGTTACCTGAGGGTATTCTGGGAATGTTACATTATTCAGCTCATCCAGATGCAGAGCTAGGACCAGCTTTTGGACTTAGCGGGTGGGTGGGGGGCGGGGGTGGGCACTGAGGATTTGGTATGAGGTGGAGCAATATGGAAATTTTTTTTTTTTTTTTTGCAATATGGAAATTGAATGTCTTATGGCAAGTCCATCCATGGGCAACGCAGGGTCACTGTTGGTCACACTACCTTGGGAAGTTTGAGGGCAGAGATCTGGACTCCCTGTTACTTTGAGCAAGTCCCTTCCCCTTCCTGGGCCAAAGGAGTTTGGAAGAGACCAGAATACACTTTGGAAGTTGTAACTGGCACCTGAAAGGGGTAGGGGTGGGAGTGGGGGGCAGGAGGGGCTGAAGCATGCAGATCCTGATACGGGGATCCTTTGGGTGGACTGGCTGAGGACCGGCCTGCCTCCAGGGCTGGGTTCAAACACCAGCTCTCAACTTCCCAGCTTCATGACCTGGGACATGCCACTAGACCTCCCTGAGCCTTAGCTTCCTACTCCTGAAGATGGGGGTGACAGTAGTGCCAGCCACCTAAGACAGTATGAAAGTGATTCTGAGAAAATGTCAATGTCATATGGTTATTTTTCATTTTCTCCTTTGGGGGATATCACAGGAGCCACTAAGTATTTCTAGGGTCTCCAAGTCCAAATAGAATTGTCAGCCCCATTCATTTATTCATTCAGCAAATATTTATGGAGCATGTACTGTGATACCACAGGAGCAAAACAGACAAAAAAGCCCTTCCCTCTGGGAGCTTTTGTTCTAGTGTCCTGAGACCCGCAATGAATAAGTAAGCAAATAAAGAAAATTTCAGAGAGTGCTAAGTGCCAAACAGAATGAGTCTGCCCCTATTGGTGTTAAAGGTGATTGGCAATGGGAAAATTCTTTCAGTAGGAAGAGGAGAGAACTGTAGTTTGAGACCTAGATTCCAGTCCTGACCCCAACTTGCTGTGCAGCCTTGGACAAGTTCTTTTCTGTCTCTGATCCTCCGCACTTATCTCCAAAATGAGAAGGTAGGATGAGTCCTTTCAGCTCAGATGTCCCATGTGGCTGCAGTGGCCATTGTGTCGAGGTGTGGCAGGTTGTGGCAGGTAGCTCTGCAGTCACAGCTATCCCCAACCCATACCACATAACTGTGCCTATTTAAATGTGAAATGTAATCTGTCACACAGGAAAGTGAAAAGACATACATGCGGCAGCCTGGAGAAAAATCAGAGAAACATACACGTGCCTACCACCTGGGTCAAGAGACTGAGCATTGCCAGAAGCACCCTCCTCCTGACCCCGCTTTCTGCTCATCCCCAACCGTT
Organism: Vulpes vulpes; assembly: GCF_048418805.1. Taxonomy (NCBI): domain Eukaryota; kingdom Metazoa; phylum Chordata; class Mammalia; order Carnivora; family Canidae; genus Vulpes; species Vulpes vulpes. Next base: position 56,525,675 of record NC_132788.1, on the reverse strand, counting down.
ACGCCTCGAAGATTCTCACCATTCTGACATTTGTGATAATAATGCTCCTGTTCTTGCTCTTACCACCTAGCTGAACGACTCTTTACAGGGTTATTCTATTTTCCTTATCTCCGAGCTGTCTGTAAATAGACTCAGGCTGTAGGTATTTATTAGGGTCTGGCTTCTTTAGCTTGAAGTCACGGCCGTGGGGGCTCATCAGCCATAAGTAGCCGCGGTGAGTCTTTATTGCTGCTGTGGAGTACTCCCTCATAGAACTGGGGCTGCAGCTTATATGTCCAGTCCACTGTGATGGACACGTGGGTGACTTTTAGTTTGGGTCTGTCGTCCTTGAACCTGTGTCCTACTGCACATGGCATTCACTTCTCTAGCACATTACCTCTAACTGGGGCATAAAGGAGGCTGTGTGGTCATTTCCTCCTGCTCTGCTCCCTTCTCCCTGGCACCTTGTATGATCAGTCTTTGCCATTGTCGCTCACCAGGCCGGCGTGGAATGGTTTCTCGCGGTGGTGTTAATTTGCAGTTCCCTGATTGCCAGTGAGGTTGGGCCATTTTTGTCTGTGTATTGGCCATTTGGACCTCTTCTTCGGTGAAGTGCCTGGTCCAGTCTTTTGTCCATCTTGGGCTCTCTTTTTATTTTCCTCTTGATCTGGGGGGATTCTTTAGGCATTTGAGACTTGAATCTTTGATCATTTGTATACATTATAAATATCTTGCCTTTTTTACTTTTTCTGGGGTCTTGGGGTGAACATCTTCATTTCAGAGTTTTTAATTTAAGCGGTCACATTTTTCTTTTGCTTTATTTTTTTTTAAGGTTTTATTTATTTGAGAGAGAGCACCAGTGGGGGGAGGGGCAGAGGGAGCCGCAGACTCCCCCTGCTGAGCAGGGGGCCCAACACAGGGCTGGATCCCAGGACCTTGGGATCATGACCTGAGCCAAAGGCAGACGCTTGCCTGACTGAGCCACCTAGGCGCTCCTATCTTTCGTTTTATTATCAATGTTTTGTGTTTTAAGAAATCCTTTCGTCCTCTGTCGTCATGAATATTCTTCTGTATGTTTTACATCAGATCAGATCTTTAATCTACCTGAAGTTGGATCATATATAGTGTGAAATGAGGGTCCCATTCTGAGTGTGTGAGTGCATGCCCATACCCAGCACCGTTTGGTGACAGGCGTGCCCCCCCACCTCCTGCGTACCCATATCTTTCTCGGGAAGGTGGAAGGCTGGGAGGGAGGAGCCCTGGACTGGAAGAGCCAGCAGGAGTGTGGCGATCCGGGACAGCCCCCCAGGGCAAGGTGGCTGGGCCGGCAGCCCTCCCCCACCAGAGCAGTAGCCACTCCTGCCAAACAGGTCTGTGGGGCTGTAAGTGTCACGTGTCCCACTGGCGCTGACTAGGGCTCTGGCGGATTAAGCAGGGGCTGAGGGCTTATGACCCACGCTGGCCACTGCACAGGCCAGGGAGGGACTGAGGGAGCTCACCTACGTGGGCCGCAGAGGAGGCCCCAGAGGCCAGCGAGGCTGCGCTGTCTGCGGCAGGAGGCCCCCACCCAGGGCGCTGGACCAAGGTAAGGGAGGGCCAAGGTGATCCTGGCCATGTCTTCCCTGCACAGCTCTGGCTTCCTCCATCTAGGAAATAAACATCCCCTCCTAAGCCCTGTGGATCTGGGTCTGTTTGAGGCAGCCAGAGGTAGAAGGTGGAGGACCTGCCAAATCTCAGGCCACCCCACAGACCCACTCTGGCCCACACACGCTCAGGCACCCTGCCCACCTGTCTCCCAAGGGACTCTGCAGCCTCTTCAGTGTCCAGGGTGCACCCACTAGATGGGAGGGGTCGCTGCCAACCTCCAGTTGACCCTCTGGACCCCACTGCCTTTCCCTGGGCGGTGGCCAGAACCTGGCCTGGCAGGACACAGCCTTATTGCTCGTGGAGTTACCAGGGCAGGGAAGGAGGGAGGAAGTGGGTACAGAACCAGCACCTTCTCTGCACCACACACCTCCCCTTGGATATGCTTTCCTCCTCCCAAGCAAAACACAGAAGACTCACCCATTTAATAGATGAGGAAAGTGAGGCCCAGAGAGGGGCTGTGGTTCATTAGGGGCTGGGGCTGAGAGTGGCCCTGCCCATATCTCAGCAGCCTCCCTCTGTGACCCTGGAAGTCACAGGCCCTGCTCCTGCCACCGCCACCCATGGACTCCCCTAGGATGCCTGACCAGGTGCATTCCCTCTGGAGCAGTGTCTCTGCTCCCCGGGGCTCTCTGAGAACTGTTGGTCCCTGGGAGGAAGTGGAGGCCAGGAGCAAGAACCAGCCCAAGCTAGTGGCTAGGACTTGGGCAGTATCTCCTACTTTGTGTAGTGGGGGTGACAGTGATAGGGCCTGCCTCTTCAGGTCACTCTGAGGCCAAAATGGAACCGTGTTCCAATGGGCCATAAATGTGGCCCAGCTCCCAGCAAACACAGGTCATCTCAGCTTTTGTTTTATTTTACCGGGAAGGTCAATATCCAAGCTCCCTCTGTCCTCTGAAATTCTGAGCTCCTGGATGTTTCCTTTCTTCTGGGGCCTTTTATTTTTGGTTCATTTCTATGGGTTTAATATTTGCTTAGGAAAACAGACATCTGGAAAAACGTTCAATGTTGTAAGAATATACAATGAAAACTACATATGCCCCCACAGCCCCCCCCCCATTCAGAGCAAACATGAAGAGCATTTGGGGGTATCTGGTCAGAAACATTCAGGAGATGGATATGTGTGTGTATATTTATTCACTGCACCGTATTTCATTTCACCGTATTTTAAAGAAAACGTCCGGTAGCTTGCTCTGCCCCCATCTTGTGACTTCCCTCTGGGCCTTTAAATCCACCCACTCGGCTAGAGAGCCTGACTGCCTCCTCCCTCTGGAAGGCACACATATTTGTGGACGCTGGCACCAGATTTTCCTCGTCAGCAGGACTCGAGGGAGGCTGTAGCCTGGCACAGGGCAAACAGGGGGATTGTTGAGTTGCAAAGAACGGTCCCTTGTGCCCAGTGAAGGCCCAAGTTGGAGACCAGTTCCCCCTCCTCCCCACTCCAGCAGAGCTGGGTCTGGAGCAAGGGTGGAGCCTGGGGACCTGGCGTGGGCCCAGCCGGACTGCCAGCTGGCTATTGGGTGACCTTGAGCCAGCCCTGACCTCCTCAGGGCTCCTGACTCAGTACAGAAAGCCCAGGATGTGCCGCAGCCTCTCCGAGAGGACTGGGGTCCATCTCCTCGAAGACCCAAGCAAGCCACATGTCACTCATCCCACCTGGGCTAACGCTCCTGATGCACTACCTTCCCATTAAGCTTTGATAGTACTCCATGAGGCAGCTTGAGTCCGTGCTAAATTTTGCTGATGTTTTCTCTGTGGGCCTTGTGATTTCTGGACCTGCCAGTGTCTTATCTCTGCCATGTAAATCTCCCAGAGGGCTTTTACTGGAGCTTTTTCCCTCTCCCAGGGTCTGAGAAAGGAAAGCAGCTGGTGGCTAACATGTGGCCACATGTCCTGCATGCATGACTATAAAGCCTTACCAGAAGACTCCCTGCCCTCTCGAAGGAAGGGCAGGATCCACTGCTAGTGTCAGGGGGGCAGACAGGGACTGAGGGTCATAGTCACCCAGTGGGGCGGAGCTCCAGGCACTTCTAGTGTACAGATGTTCAGGTTGTGCACGGGAAAGACCACTTGGCAAAGAAAGAATGCCGTCTTCCCAAGTGTGGGCCTAGGAGGCTGAGTCCACCAGAAGAGGGCGCCTTTTCCAGATTCTCACACACGAGCCCTGCATGCTGGTGGTAGAACCAGCCTTGAACATGCTCACTAGCAAAGGAGAGATGCCTAGGTGTGGGTTCTCCTCCCCTCTTGCGCAGACCCAGCCGCATGAAACCTCAGAGAGGGCTGGGCCATATGTCTGTGGCCTCAAGGGCCACAGAATGGCTTGACTCAAAACAGACCTGGGTTCACATGTCAGCTCTGGCTTTTCCTGGCTTTCTACTCCTGGTCAGGACATCTGTGCACAGACCCCCTACTTTATTGTCTACTAATATCCTCCACCCTGAGCTCAAGTATAAAACCCCCTTATATCTGTGTCTGGTCCCTTGAGAAATGAATGCTTTGTCTATGAAGGCATGTTAATTTTGGACAGGGACTCACGTGAACTAGACATAATTGATTCCATCCACAAATATTTCTCAAGCATCTAGTAGGTGCCAGGCACTGCACTGGAGCTGAAATAAGTGGTGAGTCCAGCAGGCGTGTTCCTTATCCTCACACAGCTGTCCAGCATAGGAAAGGGAAATGCTTCCATGAGCAACACCAACCAGGTGCTAGGAGGAATTTCCCAGGGGGGGGCCGGGAGAAGGCCAGGCAAGGCCTCCCCAAAGGAGCTGAGGCATGAAGGTGGAATCAAGTTAAGCAGGTGAAAAGAGAGACGTGTGCTGGACAGAGGGACTAGCATTTGCAAAGGCCCAGGGGCAGGAGGCAGAGTAGGGAGGGCAGAGGCCAAATCTGCAGGGCCTTGCGGGCATAGCAAGGAGTTTGGTACTTATTTCCTAAGCAGTGAAGAGCCAGGGTTTGAATCAGGGCAATGATTTGTTGTTAGATTGAAATGTCAGTGAAAATGGGTTTGAGTCTTGCTCTGCTTCCTAACCCAGCTGCCCTCCTTCTGTACAGCAAGGAGTGTTGGGGACAAGGGTGTCTTAGGTTGTTCAGGCAGGATGGAGGAGATTTGAATGAGGAAGCTTAGGTTGGAGTCCTGAAGCTGGCTCAAGCTGCCCCTCTCTATACCTGTCCCAGGGCAGGGGTACCTGGCCCCGGCGCTTTGTCCCCCGCCCTGGAAAGGCCAGGCTGCAGTGCTCCAGAAGGGCGACAGGTGGCGCCAGCCCTCCAGCGGTGGCAGGTGGACTAGCCCAGTCAGGACCAGCCTAGTGAGAGGTGGGGTTGAGGCCACTCTGGTCAGCCACACTTGTCCCCTGCTCCTCACCTGCACCGCACTCTGACACCCAGACTGCCAGTTTGGTGGCTGCAGCCCACAGCTGTCACCACCTCATCTTAGACAGCTGTGCCCTGAACTGTCTTTTTAAGCTGATCTTAATTTGCCACCAAACCCAGTCTGGGGGCCACTAGGTGAGCCCCTACTTTGCAGGGGAGTGCTGGGGTCCAGGTCTCTGCTCTGCAGCCTTGGCTAGTGAAATGCCAGTGATGAAGTGATAAAGTCCCAGCTTCACAAGGTGGGCAAGGGCGTCCACAAGTCATGTGTGTAAAGCACAGGACAAGTGCCCAACAGTTAGCGTAGCCAGGGCTGGACACCCAGGAGGCCTTCAGAGCCACTTACCCACCAACCGCCCTCCTCTCCCCCACCGCCATACCTTGCACTGGAGTTAAAGCACAAGAGGAGCCAATATGGGTTGAATGAAGAAGTGCCCTTTCCACCAGAGGCTGCATCCCAGAGTGGGGACCCTCATGTCCTGGGCCATCCATTGGTATAAAGTCCCAGCTCCCCGTGTTCTGACGCATGATCTTGCATCTTGTGCAAGTGCTTTGGTACTTCTGGGCCTCTGTACCCTTCTGTAAGATGTCAACTCTGCTCCCTATGGCTGGGAAGTTTGCCGAGACCCTGTGTGAGCCCCATGGAGCACCAGGAGCAGACTGGGGCACAGAATCGGTGCTCGGGGACATGACAGCTGCAGCTACTGCTAATGCACCTGACTGTCCCAACTGCAGAACCTCACGTAGTCACTAAGGGAAGCCAAGGGGCAGGAGCTGGAGCCTTCATCACAAGGTAGTATTATCCGGACTGTCCAGTATTGTCCCAGACTGTCAGGGACAAATGGGAAGCAAGCCTGAGGGCCCTCCTGAGGGTGAGAGGTAGGATCCACTAGGGATGCCTCCCAAGAAGGAATGCCTGGTCCTTACTTGGGTGCCCGCAGGCAGGGCGGAGCCCATGAGAAGCCCACGATTGGGGGGGGGGGGGGCAGCCGCCACAAGATGCAGCCCACTGTGGGAGGGAACAGGAGGGATCTTGGGAATAGAAATGGTCTCAAGGAAGACAACCGGGGGTGATGGGGGGGCCAAGCTCAGCACCCCCATTCCTGGCTTCCCGTCCCTATGCACGACGGAAATTACCCTTAACCAGGGTAATAATTACTGCGGACAGAGCTGACACATTGAACAAATTGTTGTGTGCTTATAATTACAAATTGCATTTCTAACACTCCAGGGGTTTCCAAACCTTGATATCTTTGCTATTAACACATAAATTATACTCATTTATGGAAATTGCGAGAGAGACCAAAATTGTCTGTGGGCTGTGTTGCATGAGCGATGCTCATTATGGATCCACTCCAGGAGTCTGGGGCAGCCCCATCTGGGTCTCAGGGTTTACCCTTATTTCATGGAGTCATGTTCCCTTGCCAGCCCAAGGCCCCCTTGGCTCAGAGGCTCCTGGGCTTTTCCTGCGTGACCTACTGGTTGGAATCCCCGCTCTGCCACTCTCGGAGTGGCCTCAAGGTGTACCATTTAACCTCTCTGTGTCATGGTTTTCTTGTGGGCTGCGTAACTCTCCACAGGATAGTGTGTGTCAAGCTGCAGGCACTGGTCCGGCATGCAGGTGATGCTCCCTGGTGGCCTGACCTTCTCTCTTCACAGGGCAAGAGGTACACAGTGGGATGGCGGCTGAGTCTTGCTCCCAAGAGTATAGGAAGACAGCCTTGACCTCCCCTCCACCTGCTACTGCCCGCCTGGTCCCTCCCCAGCCTCAGGTGGCAGTGAAGTCACTACATGCTTAAGGATATTTCTTGCTGAAAGAAGTATATTCTCAGATCCCTGTTACCCACTAAGCAGGTGGAAGTGTGAAACCCCGGCCGTGTGAAATGATTCCAGGTGAGCCCCAGACTCAGCATTCGGTGACAAGGACCTAAATCACATGGGGCCCAGAGGGTTGTGATTCTCCCCTCAGTGCTTTCAGCCTTTCCAATTACTTTAAGACCAAAATGTTGGTCGGTGCTGATATGTCTTTAGCACCTCTTTAGCACTCAAAAAAAGGCTTAACGGTATCTTATTTCTATAGGCATTATATAGTCACATGGTTCAACAGTTAAAGATATAAATATATACCCAAAGGTAACCACTGTCCAGAGATGTATTATGCATATGTCAGTATGTGTGTGTGTTTACTCCTCCCCCTTCCCTTTTTACCCAAATATAGCATTCATCACTTGACTTGTTTCACCTAGCAATGTATCTTACATCTCATTCCTTATCAGGATGTAAAAAGCATCCTTCTGTTTTATGGCTGCATTCTATATAACATGGATTCTCTGTGCTTGCTAATCTGTGTGTTAAACCCAGAGCAGGCCTCTAGCACAGGCCTTCTGATAATACAGGATCCAAGCAGGATTTTTTTTTTTTTTAGGATTTTATTTATTCACTTAATAGAGAACACACAAGCAGGGGGAGCAGCAGAGGGAGGGGGAGAAGCAGGCTCCCCGCTGAGCAGGGACCCTGATGTGGGGCTCGATCCCAAGACCTTGGGATCATGACTTGAGCCAAAGGCAGGCCCTTCACCGACTGAGCCACCCAGGCGCCCTCCCTCCCAAAGCAGGATTTCATAACAGTGTTTTAGTTTGGGTGATTTGTTTTTATGGGAAAATTTAATTTATTCTCAATGAGACTTTATTATGATGAAGATTACTATTAGTGGAGAAGACATAGTTTCCCTGACAGAAAGAACAGTGTTAAGTAATTGGCACACATGTGCTATGTGGTCACTGGGAAGACCAACCTGAGGATAAATCCCGCCAGCAGAATTCTACCCCCTTCATCCTCTGGCCGATTCCCCACACTTCACACTCCATACATATGCTGAACCACGATTACATATTCCCAAGCTCATCAAGCCTTTGCCTATGCTGTTCCCTATACTTGGAGTGCCCTTCTCTTACTGGGCCACCCCGTGAATCTCCATTCATGCCACAGATCCCAAGATAGGTGTCACCTCCTCCAGGAAGCCTTCCTTCAATGGCCGTCCAGCCCCAGCTCATGGTCCAGACCCTAGGCAGGTGGCTCCCATACTGCCCTGATTGCCCTGGCCAGCTGCAAGATTTCCAAACCATGGCAGGCATCAGAACCACCCAGAGTGTGGGAATTTGCATTTGCAATGATACCCACCCGTGACCGTGACTGTTGCTGTCCCTGGGACCACCCTTTGAGAACCACTGGTGGAGAAGAAAGAACACAGGCTGAGTGTCAGCATGGGTAGCTGCTAACCCCAGCTCCATCATGTAGAAGTTGTGCATCTTTGGACAAATTACTTAGACTCTCTGGGCTTCAGGGCCTCCCTGATAAAATGGGATGCAGACCCATGTCGTAGCGCTGCTGTCAGGATTACATGAACTCGTGTGGGAACAGGGCTGGCACCGGTGGTTGGTTTTTTTGTTTTGTTTTGTTTTAAGATTTTATTTATTTATTCATGAGAGACAGAGAGAGAGAGAGAGGCAGAGACACAGGCAGAGGGAGAGGGAGAGAAGCAGGCTCCATACAGGGAGCCTGACGTGGGACTCGATCCCGGATCTCCAGGATCACACCCCAGGCTGGAGGTGGCGCCAAACTGCTGGGCCACCCGGGCTGCCCTGGCACTGGTGGTTGTGATTTGCCTGCATTCCCCTTACCCATCAGCTTCTGAAGGCAGGGCCCACATCCCTTTGCTTCTGCATCCTCTGAGATACCCCAGCCAGTGCCCAGCACGTAATGGGTGGTAGTAAATGTTGGGGACAGTTGTGGAACACTCGGGAATGCACATGGTCTCATTTAACAGGTTTGTTCAAACAGTGAATCATACATCACATATATCCCGTGTCCATTAATTCGGAATCAACAGAGTCAAGTCAAGCTGGTTGCCGTCTTCCTCCCACTGGGATAAGAGAAGAGAAGGTGTTGTTTAAATCAGTAACATAAAAAAAGTAAATTAAATAAATCAATAACATAAAGAAGATTGTGGAGGGCAATTTTTAACCCACTTAAGAGAGGCCGTTGTTATAGGAGTGGCATCCGTTTGCAAAACAGGTGTCCCTGGCACTTGTTATAAATGAACGTATCTATTCATTAAGGGAGAGGGCCGCTGGGGCCTTGGCTTGGCACCCCTTCGGTAGCTGTTCTGTGGTGTGAACACACTGCTCAAGAGTAAGCAAGCTACTTCCCCAGTGGCCCCCTGGAATGCCACTCGTCTGAATTAGTGGGGACCAGATGGGATGTTCCGTAACAGAACGAGGCCTTGCAGATTTCCGTATTTCTTTCTCAGTTCCCTCACTTTACCTCACTTTACCGTCCCTTTAAGATAGATGGGCCCCAGCTGAAGCAAAGCTACTGGGAAAGAAACCCAAATATGTCAAGGATGGTCATTTGCTTTGCCAAAGGGATGCATCTTTTTGATAAAATCTTTAGCTGCTGGCTCCTTTTAAGTACGGGGCACACACAGTGGGGGTGAAAATTGGTGTTCTCGAAAGATGGTTTCCCCCAGCCCTTCCATAACCTATCTATGGTGTGAGTAGGGGCAGGGCATTGGCTCAAGTCAAATAAGACAAGGGTGAGAGGGGCGCCTGGGTGGCTCAATGGTTGAGCATCTGCCTTCGGCTCAGGTCATGATCCTGGGGTCTTAGGATGGAGTCCCATATTGGGCTCCCCGCAGAGAGTCTGTTTCTCCCTCTGCCTGTGTGTGTGTGTGTATGTGTGTGTGTGTGTGTCTCTCATGAATAAATTTTAAAAATCTTTAAAAAAAAATTAAAAGACAAGGGGAGTCAGAGGGGGGCCTGCTGTTCCCTTCTGGCTCACAGGTCTTGCCCCATCTGGATGCGTGGTTGTCCCTGAATGAGAATGGCTCAGGTTCGACATGACTCACTCATTTATTGAGCATGTACTGTAGACCATACTGGGGGATGCAGTGGTAAACAAAGCCCCCCCTTCACAGAGCTTCATTGCAGTGGAGGAGACAGATGGTAAATGAGTACACAAGCACTTAAGCAAGATAAGTACAGGCCGTGAGACTTGGAAGGGGATGTGCTTTACCTGGGAGTGTCCCAGAAGGCCCCTCAGAGGAGGTGACAGCAAGTGGGCCACAATCCATTGGAAACTGCATGTGCTGGGGGGTCTGGCTCTTTCCCAGACAGTAGGCCTGGGGGTGAGGCTTGGAACCGCAGAACTCGATTTGTCCCTGGTCGCCAGCTAGTTCAAGGGACCCTCTGAGTGTGAGCTCACCGCCCCCCGGGGTGGGGGGGCTTGTTGCCGGAAGAAGGGAGAGGCCCAAGCCAGGGCCTGGTGCTGGGTATCTCACTAAGGTCTTTACAACAACCTCAGTGATATGAGTTGTTATTCATTCCCATTTTACAGAGAAGGAGACTGAGACTCAGAATGGCGATGCCCAAGATCACACTGCCAATAAGGGGACTGAGCTAGGAGTCTGACTCCATGACCAATGTGGGCAGCGGGCGGGGTGGGGTTGGAGCTGGATTTGCTTTTATTATTTCTATTTTATCAGTAGAGAAGGGAAACAGTCTTCTGCAGGGGACTTCTTGGAACTGGACTTTGAAGACCAAAGGGAACAGTGTTATAAACATAGACTTAGGAATCAGACAGCTCTGGGTTCCAATCCTCACTTACTGGCTATTTGCCTTTAAATTTCTTAGCCTTTCTGAGCCTCAGTTTCTTTTTCTGGATGATCGGATGAGGATATAATAGTGGTATGTTCCTGAGAAGGCTTAAGTGAATGCTACATGTAAAGCATTTAGCACAGAGCCTGCATTCAGTTAGCACTTTGTGTAGCGGGGAGACAGGGTAGGTCTGGCTTCATGGTTTCATTCATGGCCTGGGGGCCAAATGGACCTGGGCTCAACTCCCTATCATCCAGGCTCTAGGTATGTGGCCTCAAGTAAGTTACTTGACCTCTCCGAGCCACAGTATATCTGTAAAAGGAAGGTTGTTGAGAATTAAATGCAACCTCTTCTGTAAAGCGGCTGATCCAGAGTATGTGCCCTTGAGGGGTGACCGTGGCTGTCTAGAGAGGTAACAGCCTCCAAACTTAAGGAAGAGGCGATAGAGGCAGGGAGGTGGGAAAGGAGGCTCAGGAAGACCTATCTACTTGTCCGAGATAGCAAGATCGAACATCGGATATGGGGGAGCTAGGATATGACACCAATAGATGCCCCACGCTGTGAGCATGCCCGCCCTGTCAGGGCAATGGTGGAGCAGAGAGAGGGACTCTAAGTTCCGAAGGCCTCCCGGGTGCCCTGCCCTGACAAGGCCATTGCAAGTGTTCTTGCCAAGCCCCACACCACTCCTGCAAGGAAGGTTTACAGGTGAACACATTGAGGCCCCAGGAAGCTGAGTGACTCACCCAAGGGCACACAGGGCGGGGCGTGGAGGGGCGCTGGGATGTGTGTCCAGGCCCCTGGCCACAGGGCTGCCTCTTCTACTTGGGGGAGATAGGGTCTCTGTCTCAGGTATAGACGCGCACAGAAGGTCAGACCTAAGGATCTGGCGGTGGCTTTCTTGTGCTACCAGCCAGGGAAAGGGGGGTTGACTTTGAGGGGTGAAGTGGGGTCACTTTTGATTGTATCCTAGGGCCGCCTGATGGGGAGTGTGATGCACTGTGTGATTTCAAGGGCAAGTGGGTCAGGGAGGGCGGGGGGAGTCAGGGAAGAGCCTTTCACTGATTGAAAGTAGCAGCTCAGATATTTGGTTCCAAATGTCTTCCTGATGTCGTCATGCCTCTTGGATCCTGCAAGAAGACCGGCAAATGGCCATTTCCCATCCACTTGAATAGATACCCATAACTCAAGTAGTGGCACTTAGAGGTCACAGGTCTGTTCTCCACCGGGCCTGCCCCCTAAGCCCCAGGGTGAGCAGCTCAGCTTACCTGGCTGGGCCCAGCAGAGGGACCAGGATGTGTTGGAGGGTGCCCACAAATGGTCCAGATTGAGGAGGGATTGCCATAAGCACCTTCTGATCCATGGCTACGACCACCACCTTCCTTCATTTTTACAACAAACTATCATCCACTATGTGGCAGGGATTGCAAGTGGACACTGGGGACCTAGAAACATGGGGTGCTCTGGGGATCCAGGCTGGGAGGGCTTCTTGGAGGAGGTGATCATTCCTGACCATTTTGTTGACATTGTCAGTCACTGAGGACCTGTCATGTGCTAGGCTTTTCAGAGCTCCTATAGAGCCACCTTGTGTTGGTAAGGGGTTTTGTTTCTCCTTGCATCTGACCCTGTGTCCTGACTATGTGGTTCTGTTACTGCAAACCCTCCCTCGGGATCCTTCCCATGCCCTCACAGCCTGTTTAATCCTCTTGTCAACTCTTGGCACAGTAGCAACTACATCTAATTTTTATTGTTCATTTAAAGACCACAGGAAAATAGCCTCCTTACACCTCAGACCACAATGGTTCCCTGACCCCGTGGTTTGCTTTGTCAGAGCAGTAGGAAAGGAGCTGCGGAAAGGAAGTCAGATGACTAGTTCTTGGCGGTGCCCCAGATTTCCCAGATTTGGGAAAGCGCTCCCCTCTGTGGGCCTCAGGCTCCTCACCCAATGGGCAGGCGGCACTGGGTCATGGTGACTCCTTCCAGCCCTAAAGTTTAGGATATGCTGACATTAAAGCCACTTTGATCTCACTCTCATGGTCTAGGTCTTGGCCAACACAAGTACCACTGAGTTTTCACAGTTGGGACTCAACTCTGCAGATGGCTAGTCACACGGAGCAGTGGCAGTGTCTGAGCCCCGCCACCAGGAGAGTGGATAGAGAGACATTGTCCCCACCTTTGAGGTGTCCACAGTCCAGTTGAGGGTTTCCCTTCTCACCTGGGGACAGAGCCCTGGAAGGGGCTTCAAAGAGAAGGTGACATTTGGGCTGAGTCTTAAAGGTTGAGTAGGAGGTTCCCTAGCAGATGAAGAAAGTAGCCCAAGAAGCAGGCACAAGCAAAGGGACTGGGGCAGAAAAGTGCACAGTGCATTCTGGGAGGAGCTATATCATAGGGATGGGAGCTGAGAGTGAGGTTGGAAAGGGTCAGGGACTGAATGACAACCAAAGTAGTACCTGAGCAGGGAAATGGCCATAGAGTCAAGTTCACAGTAAACAAACCTACACCACCTCTGGGCCACCCCCAGCCTCCCAAAGTAAGTGATCCCAAGGTCATTTACTTTACTTTGTTTAGTACAATTAGAGAAGTCTGTGATTTGCAAGCAGATTATGTGAAAAAATAGTTGAAATTTTAAAAGTAACTTGGCACTTAAGAGCAGCTTGATTTAGCCGGAAAAATTTCTCTTTGGGGGGACTGACTGGCTTCTCTGAGAGATCACTCTATACAAGTCTGCATTCTGCACAGCTGTCTCTGGTTTTTCACAGCATCCAACACTCACATGAGGAAGTTGTATCCCGTAGGGAACCAACACCTCACCCACATCCAGGCTGTATGCTGGCCTGTATGTACTGTGGCCTGGGAGGCAGGATGCGTGGGCCAGTGTCTCACCGTTTCTAGTACACACCCCAGGGCACATCCCTTTGTCACTCTGGGCCTCAGTTTCCCTGTCTGTAAAATGAGGGCTTGGACTATAGGGATGATCACAGAGCTCCCTCCTATGTCCAGCATCCTGGCCATGCTGTAGGGCTGGTTGTTCAGTGTTATGAAGAGTGACAGATAAACGATCAACAGGCACTGAGGGGAGAGCCAAATGGGCTCCAGTTGATTTTCACGGCTGTCAGTAAGACACAGCCTACTCAAAGGAAAAGGAACCCAGAGTGCCCCGAGAGGTGGCTTAAGTACCGTCTGGAATTTGGGGCCTTTGGGGACTGGCTCTGGGGGGCCTTGGAGTCTCTTACAAGATGCTAGAAGACCTCTGGTCCCGTGGGTTGCCATGATTTTATTGATTTCTTTATTGCACTGGCTTTGTTGTTGTTTTCTTAAGGTAACAGTCATTTAAAATTTTGAAAATTATAAAAGGGCATACAGTGAAAAGTCCTTTCTCCTTCCCAGCCGTGTCCCAATAAGACTTCAGGTTTAGAGGACAGAGGCCCATCTCCAGGAATCTCTGGAAACCCCACTTTCCCTTCCCAGAGGCAGCCATTGACATGTGTTTCTTGGATCTTCTTTAGGAAATAGTCTATGATCATATGATGCTCAGTAAGTGCACTAGTGTTCTCTATGTTTTATTGTAAATATGTATCACAATTATCAGACTTTTGATCACAGTGTCACATCTCAGATAATTTTCTGTAAGTTATGAATGGTGCTGCCGCCATCTTGTTAACATAGGACACCACTGATGGGTGTGCCGTCGTTTACTTAACCAGTCCCCGCCGAAGGACATTGTATGCCTCCTCCTCCTTGTTGTGCTGTTACAAACAACTAATATCCTTGGACCTAAGTATTTGCATACATGGACCAAGAGCTCCATAAGAGTCATTCCTAGCAGTGGGTTGTCCCATCATGTGGCCATCTTGTCTGAAGGTCACCTGGCCTAGACCTGTAGTTCTAATCGCCACCTTCCCCCAATGACGTTTGAATTCTGCTCTTCCAGGTCTTGTCCACAGTGGGCCTGTGCCAGGGCGCTGGAGGTCTGGCTGAACAGGCAGGGTAGCTGCTGCCAACATGAAACTCCTCAGAGGAGCGTGATTTATTTTAGGCTAGATGAACTTTTCTATGAAGGGCTAGATATAAATATTTTAGGCTTTGTAAGCCATCTATCTCCATTGTAACTATTCAGCTTTGTTGTTGCAGCACAAAAGTATCTGTAGATGACACGTAAGTGAATGAGTGTGACTCTGTTCCAATAAAACTTAGTTTTAAAAAAGCAGGCAGTGGGCCAGATTTGACTCTCAGGCCAGATTTATTCAACTGCTGAGCACCTCTGTGTCCCAGGCACCATAGGAAGTGTGGGGGATGCTGTGTAGAAGGTTGCAGGCCTAACTCTGCCTTGGCAATAGCAGTACAGCTCCTTGGTGGGATGAGAGAGCAGGTGCAGAATAAACCCAAGAGTGTGTAAGAGGAGTTTCTGACTTGGACTAGAGGCTGGTCAGGGGTGACTTTCTGAGAAAGTTTAAGTTGAAAGCTTAAGTCCAAAGTCTTAGCCATGAGCCAGGCACAACAGGACATTGGGGCTTTGGAAGTTTTGTATTGCTGGAGGTGTGGCATGTGTGGAGGGGGCACGATGAGTGGCAAGGGCTGGAGAGGTAAATGTCAGTCAGGGCACATAGGCCTGGAGGCCAGCTGTGTGGAGGGGCTGGCCTTCATCCTGATGGCTCTAGGAGAAGACCTATGAACGTCGGCCTTGGTGGGTGAGGCAGGGTTCATACACATCTGGTGGAAGACAGGAGGCTATCAGAAACGAGAGTGGGGATGAAGTTGGGTTATGACATGTGAAACAGGCCAAGCCAAGCAACTCAGGACTGAAAACCAGGACACACGGTGGAACTAAACATTTCCATGTCTTTCTCAAATCCCATACACCTATATGCGGGCTCCTACTCATCTGTCAAGTCCCAGCCCAAAAGTCCCTTCATCTTTGGAACCTCTTAGGGTACAGAGTCACAGGCTTCTTCCTGAAGATCATCATAACATCATGCTGAGGGACACTGGTCACATCGGTGTCTCCCATGGAGGCCTCAGGCGATGGCTCGGAGTGAGCACTAATGAATGCTTGCAAATTAAACAGCAAATTGAATTCTCCAGGGCAGACGTAGTCCACGAGCCGCACTTTACAGTTGGCAAAACTGAGACTCAGGAGGCTCAGCAATCTGCCCAAATGGAACATGTAAGAATTCTGCTCTGTTTAGTCATTTAAGCAGAAAAATTGGCTTCTCTGTCTCTCCAGGCGGGAACTTTTTTGTTCGCCTCACGACTCCCTAAATTATTAATCTGCGAGGCAGTTAACTGAGCAGAAGCAAGAGGCACACTTTGAGGAGATAAAACAAAACAACAGAATTAAGAGGCGTTGGGTTTCCAGGGACTCCATCCTCTGGTATTCCAAACGCTAACAGGGAAATTCAACCCCCTTCTTCTAAATCCTCGCCAGAACAATGTCGCCAAGACCATCCTGGCAGGCGGCTAAGCTGCGGGCCTGGACAAGTGCCTGGAATTCTTGGAGAATCCAGGTCGTGAGGCTGTCGGCGGGAGTGTGTGTCTGGAGTGCTCCAGCAGCTGGGCTGGGGGAACTCTCTTGGCTCCATTTATTGCAGCCTATTTTTAGAGGGCTGTTCAAGCCGGGGTGGACAATTTCAACCCGATCCCCTCCTACTCCCGCCCCCCTTCCAACCAGAATGCAGGTCATGGTAGCATAGCCCTCTGAGCAGTGTGTGTCAGAAGTCTTCTTCTGGAACTCTTGTGTGGAGGAGCTTTTGTCCATCCTCCTGATTCTTGCCTTCCTAGTGAGTATGAGGTGCTATCTCATTGTAGTTTTGATGTGCATTTCCCAGCTGACGAGTGATGATCTGCATCTTCTCATGCATTTATTGGCTGTTCATATATCTTCTCTGGAGAAGTGTCTGTTCAGATCCTTTGCCCACCTTTTTAATTGGGTTATTTGCCTTTTTGTTGTTGAGTTGGAAGAGTTCTTTACATAGCATGGATTGTAGACCCTTATCAGATATGTGATTTGCAAATATTTTCTCCTATTCTGAGTCTTTATTTATTTTTAATGTAGCAAAGACAACGTCAGAAGCAAAGAGGAGAAATGTGGAGATGAGCAGTGAAGGGGCAGTGGATTCCTGCTAGCTCGTTGCCTGGGAACCCTGGTGCACTAAACTGGATCTAGGGACAGCCTCTTCCTGTGCTGCAAGCTGGACGAGCCCAGCCCTCTTCCTTCACCATCCCCCACCCAACCCCAGTTTCCATCTGGGAAAGCACTCTTCTTTAGGCTCTTTGCACCACCCCCTCCAAATGAAAGACTCGAAAAGGCACAAGACAATGTCCCTGCATTAGTGGTTTCCTACTTCTTCCTGACTCCTGCAGATGTGCCAGCTGCCTGGCCCTCCAGGAGATGGACCTGTAGGTGGGGCAGGTGGGGTTTTGATTGTGTCTATGTCCGCTTGATGTCTTCCAAACACATCTGGGCATTCCACAAGTGTGGGTGCTGGGCTCTGTGCCTGCCTTCATGAAGCCCAAGGACAGATAGCAAATAAATATGCAGATTGAAAACAGCAAGCTGTGATCGCTTATAGTAGAAAGAGATGAGCAGCCTAGAAGAGGAGAAGGTGAAGGAAAACCTCTTAAAAGTTAACCCAGTTAGGGTGAGCCTCAGTTTCCTCCTCTGGAAAATGGAGCCACTAATAGCTCCACCTATATCACAATGTTGTCTGGAGGACCAGATGTGGGTAAAGAGTTCTAATAGTGAATCAGGACTACTGTAAGCCAGCCATGGGGGTCTGAAAGTTGGCTCTGGGTGAAGGAAGGACAGGGGGTTGGGTGGGCTTAGGGAAAAAGGAGCTGCTTTCCTCACATCCTCACCCAAAAGTCTCCAAATGGGTGTCCCCACCCTCAGGATGAAACCAGTTTTTCCCCTGGGGCAGGAGCATCAGAGCCCCCGAGCCACACCATCCTGGGAGCAGAGGCCTCATTTTATAAACTGAGGCCAAAGTCGGGATTGGCAAATATTGGGACCACCAGCGCAGTAGGCTACAGTTGGCTGGAGTGGGGTTTGTATTTGCCGTGCTTACACGTTGGGGAGGAAGACAGGTATATCTGGGGACTCTGTTTTGGAGGGAAGCCCTCCCAGGAAAGAGTCTGGCGGGCAGGTACCTGGGATGCTGCATCCGGAGAAGCTCCCCACTCGGCTCTCCCGGCCCCGGCCCCGGCCCCGGCCCCGCCCCCGCGGGCAGCCCCGCCCCGTCTGGGCCCCGCCCCCGCGGGCAGCCCCGCCCCCGCGCTTCCCCACGAGGCTCCGCGCGGCCCCGCCCGCCGGGCGCAGTCCGGCCCCGCCCCGGCCCCGCCCCCGGCCCCGCCCCCTCCCGGGCCACATTCCTCCGGCCCGGCCTCGCTCTGCGCCAGGCGGGCGCGCGGGCGGCGGCGGCGGGGGGGGCCTGACGGTCCTGGGCCCGGACCGAGGGCCGGAGCAGCGGGAGCCGGCGGGCACTCGGCCGGGACACCCGAGGTGGTCGCGTGTCTCCCCGGGGCCCGCCGCCCGCGGGAGTCGGCAGCGCCTGGCGGGGCCTGGGTCCCGGGCGCCGGGCCCCGTCAGCTCCCGCCGCGGCCGCCATGTGGTGCCTGCACTGCAACTCGGAGCGGACCCAGTCCCTGCTGGAGCTGGAGCTTGACAGCGGGTAAGGGCCGGGTGGGGACGAGGCCGGTGGGGGGGGGGGGCGGTCCCCAGGGCTCGGGCGAGAGGGCCTCGAGGAGGGGCAGGGCGGGGTGCCCGGGGTCTCCGCCGTCGCACTTGCGAGCAGCCTGTTGTGGGTTCGTGGGAGAGCGGGCGCCCTGTGGTCCTGCGGGGGTTTGTTGAAGCCTGCGGGGCTGTGAGCCTGAGTGCGCCAGAGAGGCCGCGAGGACGGGTGTGCCGGGGTGCGTGAGACTGTCAGGATGTGTGTGAGCGTGTGTGCAAGACGGTGGAGTGTGGCTGTAACTGTGTGTGCAACCAGACCCGGGACCTGAGTGTGCGTGAGGAAGAGAGATGCTGTCGGGACAGGCGAGCGTGTGTGTATGTGCATGCTCACTCCAGAGCTCATGTGTGACTGAGCCTCCGCGGGAGGCACTGCTGGGACTGGGTATCCGGTCCCAGGCTGGTGCCCGTGGACTGGAGTTGGTGAGTTGCACTGTGGCCGCCGGCCTCTGCTTGCGTCTGATGGCAGGCGGGCTCAGGCTGCCAGTCTTCCTGTGGGCCTAGTTATGCGAGCCCCTAGGCCTGTATCCAGGCTTACATGTCGGCTCTGTCAGGGAGACCCTGGGCAAGTGTGTGTGGGGACCAGGGATTGGTTCCAGGGCTGTGCACAGGTGGTCCAGGTGTGGTTGGGGGGAGGGGGGTCACCCAGGAGTGCGCCGGGGATCCTGGAGCCTGAGGAGGCTGAGATCTGTGTGGCTGCTGCTGTTGCGTTGAGTGCCGCTGTGAGGGGTCTGCTGGTGGGATGGGGTGTGTGTGGGTGTGTTTGTGTGGGCCTGGTGTGGTCAGGGATGGAGTCTTCAGTGGGGGGAATGAACTCGTGTCCCAGAGACCAACCCTTTTCTGCTTTGGGGCCTGTGGGTAGCTGCCTGAGTGTCCAAGGACCCGTATTTATGGACAGAGAGGGAGAGGGAGAGAGTGTGTATGTGCTGGGAATATCGATTTCCTTGCTCCGCTCGCCAGCACAGCTGCCCCCCCGATCTGTCTGCAGGCCCCTTGGAGGAGCCAGGCTGTGGGGCAGATAGGATTTGTTGACAAGCTGACTTGGCTTGTGTCAGGGCCCCCTGAGGGTTGGGGGGAAGCCCACCTGCAGCCGTTTGATCTCTGAGTTCAAAAATTCTGCAGCGTGTGTCTGGCAGTTGCACTGAGAACACACATCTGTTCCCTTCTGCCCCCTCCTCGCCCCAGGGGTCTGGGACTCCGGGCCTGCGGCTCCGTGTGTGGTTGTGGGGGTGTGGTTCCCAAGAACCCATCGCTTCTTGTGTCTGGGGTGGAGGCTGGGCAAAGCTGCAGCTGCGGAGCCAGCTGTCTGGATTCAGTGGCATCAGTCCGAGAATGGGGGTCACGATATTCATATTGCACACATGCTACTGTCTTAGGCAGCTCTCTCACCCAGTATCGTATTTGCATTCCTGTCCTTGTGGTTCGGCATCCCCGTGTCGCAGGAGAGCAAACTGAGGTTGAGTGTAAAGTCTGGTCAGCACCAAAGCTCTGTGGTTTACGGAGTACCTGCTGTGAGCATTCCCTCTCTGGGCACTGGGGTCATAGCAGTGAGCAAAACTCAGAGTGTTTATCCTCCTGGGGCTGGCACGCCCTGCAGGCTACATCTCTTCCCCCACTCCCAGCTGAGAGGTTTCCCTGGTGCCCCTCCATTAGGACCTCTCCAGTATCACCCTTCCACCTGGGATGTCCATAAGTCATCACTTTCACATATTTCTCAGTCCTGCATCCCTTCTTATTGGAAGTCCTTCTTTGTATCCCATCTAAATCTTCTAGCGGCAGGGAACCCTGCTTGAGTCCTTTTGTTGTCGGGGTTGGTGATAAACAGCTGCTCCCCCAGTCTCAGAGCACAGACCAAGTGTCCTAGAGATCCAGAAGCCCCGCTCCGGCACAGGCCAAAGTTCATCCTTCAGCCTCAGAGCAGGTGGATTACGTTTGCTCCAGAGTGCCTGGTGTGCAGCTCCGAAGGAAGTGGGTTGGGGGGCAGAGACTCACCCAGCTCCTGGGCCCTGGAAGCTTAGCCAGCAGCTCCTTGAGCAGGCTAGCTTGCCTTCCACCCAGACTCCTTCCAGCTGGCCCTCTCTCCTTCTCTAAACCCAGGAAGGATCCAGCATGCTCCAAAGATCTCAGGAGACCCCCAGTCTGTAACAGGTGCAGGACAGCCCCTCCAGGCACAGCCATGGCACCTAGTATTGGCAGCACCTTGATGCTTTGCTGTTGGAGACTCACAACAGCCCGGGGCTCTCCCTACCCTCCCGTTCTAAACGGGCATGTAAAGATAGGGAGTCCAGTGACCTGACCAGGATCTTACAAGGGGAGCTTGGAGTAGAACCCAGATGTTCTGCTGGAGGGCCTCTGGAGGGCCCCTGCCAGCCCTGCCAGGATTTTCAGGCTTTCACTCAAGGAAGTCGGACTATGAACTAGCTGTGCTAATATTTACACAGCTTCAGTTCAAAAACATGGACAGGACTGACAGCTGCACAGTCAAACAGTGTGATGACTGGGCAAATAGGTGTTTCGGGAAGGGATTGAGTAGGGCTGCCCAGGCTCTGGGAGCTCTGGATATATGCGTGTGAGCACACCGGTATTATTTGGCCGGACTCTGCAACGAGGGATCTTGGTTTGCCAGAATTGTGAGGCTAGAGGAGCTCAGAGCATCAGCAGAGAAGGACTCAGGGAGGCAAACAGACTTCATTTCAAATCCCAGCTCAGCTTTGTGACATTATGCAAGTTACTACCTCCCTCTGAGCCTCGTTTCCCCCTGCATGGAAGTGAATGGTACCCTGCTTCACAGAGATGCTTGAGGATGTATGTGTCTGACAGCCTCCGGTCCCAGCTGCGATTGTCCAGGTCAGCACTCTGCTCTTCCCACCGCCAGTGACCCATGAGATTTTCTTCCTTCCCCTTTTGTAAATTTCCTCTGAATTGTGATGACGCAGGGAATGTCTGCCCAGTGGGCTTGCAGCAGGCCAGGGACCAGGGCCTAGGGAGAGCTCCACAGAGGTGGCCCAGGTCCCCTGTGAAGTGTGTGTGTTTGTGTGATGGGGGAGGATGCTCAGACACCGGTGAATGTGATTCATCATTTGTCCTCAAAAGCAAATCATCATGACTTTAAAGGCCATTAAGGCTCTTGAAGAATTAATTGGTATAGCCTTAGAGAATCTGACTGCCCCCACTGCTCGAGCCACTGCCGAGGAGCAATGGACAGTGATTATGGTGGAAAACATGGCATGGTGCCACCTGGACCTGCCACTCTGCTGGCTGCTGTGGCTGTACCCCTAGATGAGCAAGTGCCCCTGTAAGCCCTGGCCTGTGTGCTCCATTGCCGGCCCCGCACAATGCCTGGCCATGTGGTAGGCACAGCCAGGCATCAGTGAGTGAATGCGCCCATGAATGCATGCAT
This sequence comes from Vulpes vulpes, assembly GCF_048418805.1. Classification (NCBI taxonomy): domain Eukaryota; kingdom Metazoa; phylum Chordata; class Mammalia; order Carnivora; family Canidae; genus Vulpes; species Vulpes vulpes. Next base: position 56,503,909 of record NC_132788.1, on the reverse strand, counting down.
GCTCTCCTGGGCTCGGGGGTGCTTTGTCCTCAGGGGAGATGTGTATGACCCAAAGGGCACCCGCTGTTCCACTTTCCTGTGTTCCTTTACTCACTAGATACTAAGCACCTGCTTTGTGCCAGGCCCTGGGCTAGATATAGAGAAACCAAGATTAATATTGTAAAACCGTGTATCACAGAACCCAGATAGGCCTTGGGGTCGCACAAAACCAACTCCACCTCTTCCCGGCTATATGGCTTTGGTGATATGGCCTCCCCTGTCTGAGCCTTGATTTTTCTCATCCATGAAATGGGGCCAAGAAATACCTCCCTGGAGGGCATATGCAGCTTTCTCCCGTGACTCACACCTATTAGATGCCCAACACATGGTAGCCGGTAACACCAGCATTATCGTCACCTCTTCTCTTGAGAAGTGACTAATTAAAGTGGTTCCTCATGGTTTTCTTTTTGCTGGTTTCTGGAGCTACATGGTTTTTTGGGAAATCTCTGTCCTGGAGGAGCCAAGGCATGGTCCTAGCTGCTCTGACTTGAATATCCCTTTACGCTTTATTTGATTGTAGGTGTGGCTTCCCTGCTTCTTGATGGAAAGGGTCATTCTTTCCATTTTACTTCCTTGCTTTGCGCCTTCCTAACATGGTGACAGTTTAATATGAAACGAAGGTCCAGATGTAGAACCATAGCAAGAGTCCCCTCCTTGTTTGTCTGGATGGGGAAACTATGACCACATTTGTTTTTTCCTCTTTGTTCAAAGGTCAGTGTAATAATAGTGATTGCAGTGGTTGCCATTCAGCTCTGTGCAAAGTACTTAATTCTCAAAGCAATCTGTGAGTAAGGGCTTCTGTCTTCATTTGGGGAACAGTTGGGGGGAAGCTTATGTGACTTGCCTAGGGTCTCTGGCCATTAAGTCTTGGAGCTAAAGGTTGAACTCAGTGGTCTGCCTTCTTCATAGCCAGGCTGTGCTTCCTCTGGGATTAAATAATCTTGAGCAAAATCTGTCACCATCGTAAATGGAGCCTTTTGTGTCTTTCCCAAGCCATGGAACAGGTATCTGGTATCTCTTGGTATCAGCATCTCCAAAATGTTGCCAAACGTCCAAGACTCGGGCTGCTTTAAGGACCACCCTCTGGGCTCTCCTGGTGTCTTGCCAGACCCCAAAGACCCCCAAGAGCTGCTAACCCAAACACTCTGGCTGGACTTGGAGACAGTTCCCTTTGGTCCAGAGCACTTTGCATATTCTGAGGGTAGTACACTTGCCCAAGGCCAGCCTTGGCATTGAACAGGGTCCTGGGGACCAAAACCACCTCTCCCTGGACTCTCTGCAGGACCAGTGCAAATACCACCAGCATCCACATGGGGAAGGAAACTCAAGGCCAGGGCCTTTCACGTCATGAGGGGACACACATGAGTATGGGCTGCTGAACTTGCTCCCACAAGAGAGAGAAGAACGTTAGTGTGCTGGAAAATTTGGAAGAGTCCCCAGCGAGGAGGCAGCCTCCTCATCCAGGTTCCCCAAAATGGCCTCTTTGCCTATGCCAGTCCAGGTCTGTCCACCAACAGGAATGCTTTCTCTCCAGTGACCGTTTTAAAAGACAGAAGCAAATGGTGTTTGCTTTTCTATTTCTGGCTGAGAGGCTGGGCTAGGTGGTGCAAGAATTAAATGCATTAGTACACGTGAGACATTTAAAATGGTGCCTTACTGTATTATAGTAAGTTCTCAATAAATGTTAATTATAATCACTGTAGTTATTACTGTTCATTCTGATTATTCCTCAGCCTGGAAGGGTCTCTCCCTCCAGAGGCCTGGGCAGAGCTGGCTCTGATTTGCTGTTGGCACTCAGCCTCCCTAGAAGCCCTGGCATTGTCACTCCTCCCACCCCCTTTCTGGGCCTCAGTTCCCCATCTGTGATGGGGGCAAGCTTCTTGATGCTTATGGTCATTTGCTGAGGGAGGCCGTTTGACCCAGGGTTAGAGAGGCAACAGACTCTGTGGCCAGCCTGGCCTGCCCATAGCCCTAACCTCAGCTCAGCTTCTCACACTCTCTGTGACCTCGGGCATATTTCTTGGACTTTCTGTGCTTCAGTTTCCCCATTTGTAAACTGTGGGTGACAGTAGGAGCTCCTGGAGTTGTTATTAATCCACATAAAATGCTTAAAGGGCACACAGTTACGACCTGAGAGTTGGTAGCTTTTAGCTGTGACATCAGGGCTGCCAAGTTGAACTGTGCTAAAACAGGACCATGGTGCTTGTTCAGGGGAGATGTGTTGCTAGACAGGAATGCATCGTCTCTCCTTGGCCACAGATGAGACTAGGGGTAAGAGTGAGAAGGAAGAAGAAAGGCGGTAACTGATGGGAGCCATGCGAGGATAGAGTGCTACTCATGTGCCGGTGGTGGTGCCTGGGAGGGAGACCGGTCGTAGCCTTGGCAACAAGTGACTAAAGCCCGTAATCTTGTGTGTGTGCTTGTGGCCCACTAAGAGAGGATGATCCAAAGTGTTTTTGGAAATCACTTTGCCCATGGATTGGAAAAATTGCAAAGTAAGGGGATTTAGCTCTCAGCCAGAGTGAAGACTTCTAAGGATGGGCAAATGGCCTGCTGTCTGTAGGTGATGGTGAGGCCCCCTGGGGACACTGCAGGAGTGGGGACATTGTGGCTGATGGCCCAGCCCTGGGGGCCCGAGACGGGGCAGAGTGGCAATGCCTCTGGAGTTCTTGGCTCTGTTCTCAGCTTGGCCTCTCCTGAGCTCTGGTACTTGGGCAGCTCTGGCATCCTGGTCCTACCAGGGGCTGCTTCTGGTGCCTGATGGGGCTGAGAGCTCCAGCGCCTGGCCTCAGGACCCTCATTGCGCAGTCCGGCCACCAGGCAGAGAGGCAGCTGGCTGTAGTGGAAAGACGGTGGCATCTGGGCCAGAGAAACTCAACCTGAGCCCAGTCCTGCCTTCTCTGAATGAGCAGCCTGGGCGAAGTGGCCACCAGTGACAGAGCCTTCTCTGTCGAGTGGGGATCGTGGAGAGAGAGGCGGTTGTGGGTAGCATACACAACAGGTGCCTCATGCTGGCAGAAGAGGGGAAAAGGGTTTAGCTGGCTTTGGGCAAAGCCACAACTGCTTTTGAGGAGTCCAGAGTAAGCACAGGTTTGATGCTGGAGCTGGAGCTGGAGCAGGCTACAGAACAAAGATGACGATATCAGACATGTGGGTGGCCTCTGAATTTTACACACACTTACCTTATTTGAACCTCCCCCAGAGACTTAGGACGTGGCTGGTATTATTCCCACTTTACAAACAAGGAGACTGAGGTAAAAATGAAAATAACGTCCGAGCTTTGCAGAAAGTTGATTGGGTGTTCTAGTTAATCTACCTTTCCTCCTCCCTGACACTGCTGAGGGGTAGGCTTGGGCCTTAGAACGGAAGGGGAAGTAGAGGCAGAAAAGTGGAGGAGTGTGAGAAAAGCTGCAGGACCCCACCGGGCCCCAGAGGTGCACTGTCGTTCGGCAGAACGGATGGAGGACCCTTGAAAGCCCTGCCAGTGGACCTTGAGCCCTGGCAGGCGTATTTGCCAGCCCCTGGAGGTCATCTGGGATGCTTCTCCACAGAGATGACGAGAAAGAAAGGTCTAGAACAGGGCCGGGCCTGTAAGTAAATGTCATAATGCCAATTATCCCTATGGTTCTTATTAAGTGGTAGTGACTACAGTTGTCATTCCTGCTGTGACTTCCCTGTGTAGGCCCTGGACGGACCGCGAAGTGCACTTAGTCCCGTGTGGCAGGGGGGTTGGAGAGGAAGCGTTTGGGGAAGCGGCTCTTTCCTCTGCTCTTACCAGAGGAGGAAGAGGAGGGGGAGGTGCAGCCATGCAAACTCCAATTCTCTGTTCCTTTGGGGCCACTGACTTTCCTAAGAGCCATAATTTAAATGAGCAGGGACTGAGATTTGGGTTTTGTTTTCCTACCTAGTTTAAAAAAAAAAAAAAAAGGCCAAATGACCCGGGAAGGCTTTGATGTGGATAACAGATTCTTAGCACTATTTTGAACTTTTCGTTATGGAATCTTTTAAACATAGACAGAAGTAGAGAGAATGGTATGATGACATTCACCACCACCCCACCCTGCCATGGGCAATTGTATTTCATTGCCCCACGATTACTTCAAAGCACATACCAGATATTTTGATGTTTTTAGTTAGGGACCCGTCATGTGGAGATAGAGGTGTCCAGTTGCCGGGGTGGGTTCCTGGGACAGAACCGTAGCGTTCCTTAAACAGCTGTTGGCTGTGTTGGCCCAACTGAGGAAGCTGGAGCTGGTCTGGTTTCCAAGCCTTGAAGACCAAACGATGCCCACTCCACCCAGGGAAGTGTCTGCAGGTGGCCAGGGAAGGCCAGGCCTGTGCATCCCCATCAGACAGGGCTTTCCTGGGGGAAGGGCTCACATCAGGTCAGGAGTGCTCAAGGTGCTTGCCTTCTTCATGCCTTGACTCCCTGGCAGGACTGGTGTTCTCTGCTGAGTGTCCCCACAGGCCCTCCTCTGCTCTCATTGCCCCTTGCCTGGTGGTATAGTCAGGCAGTGGCACCTGCCTTTGCCCCAAGGCAGGTTGGCTCCTCACCTCGCTTGGCCTCTGGATGTACTCTGAGTGTTCTTCTCTTGGCTTAAGAGACCAGGCCCCCCAACATTCCTCCCACCGCTGGGTCAGCACTGGGGTTCCCTAGGACTCTGCCAAGGCACTCTTTCCTTCCCTCCATGCAGTCTCTTCCATCCTACAGCTTCTAGTGGTGCTGCTTTTAGGGCCTGGCACATAACAGGTGCTCAGTAAATTTTAGTTACAATAGCTATATTAGTCACTCTAATACCCTAATATATTCTTAGGAATATATTACTATGCCTCGTGTCTTACACAGTGCTTGGCACACAGAGGGCCCTCAACCAAATTTAGATGAAAAACAGGCGGTGGGCCTGAGTCCCACCCGAGTCCTGCTCTGAGCAGTGACCACGCCCAGTCTGCTCACCCCTCGCCTTCCTCAGGTACGGATACTGGGGTTTGGGTCAAATGGTTCAGTGCCTGCTGTCTGAACAAAGGGTACCCTTTAAGGCTTCTTCCCTTCCCACTGTTGCATGCTCACAGCCATCTAGCCCCTCCTTTAGTCCCCAGGGCCCCCACGCACTGTGGGGGGGGGGCAACAGTCCTATATTGTGATAGTAACAACAGCTCCCCCAAGCACTTCTGGGTGGCAGGCCCCAGGCTGAAGATGCATATCTGTGTTATCATTTGACTGCGAGGTAGACAATACCCCCATTTTTGGGCTGTGAAACGGAAGCACAGAGAGGCCAAGTGGCTTACCCAAGGTCACACAGCCTCTCTCCACCACATGCCAGACAGGCAGTCTACAGAGGAGGGCTGTGTGCCCAAGCTGCAGGTGCCAGAGGTTGATAGGGCTGGCGGTCCCTACTCTGGGCCTTCATCCTTCCCCCAGGCCCTTTCTGCAGGCCTGCTCTGGCACGGTGTGCAGAGAGTAGACGATCAGGTGAAGGCGGCAGTGCTGCAGGTCCAGGTCTGGAGAGCGCAAAGGAGTGGGGTGGGCAGATGGGGTGGGTGGGCTTTCCCTGCAGAGGGCAGAGCATGTGGAAGGTGGATGCAGGGGGTGAATTGCTTGGCCCCGTGCCTCAGTCAACCTGACCTCCTCACCTTGTGTGGGTGTTGTGTGGGCCTCCAGAAGTTACCACCCCCTCTGTGTGTCAGCTTCTCCATCTGTGGAATGGGGAGAGGATCCCGCATCTGTCTCACATGCTTTGGTTATCTGGGACACCAAGAGTGAACCCTAATGTAAACTCTGGACTTGGGGTGATGCTGTGTCAGCATAAGTCTGTGGATTAACAAACGCACTGTGGTGTTGAGATTTGGAGAAGTTATAGGTGCAGAGGGAGCAGGGCACAGACAATATGCTAAATCTCTACTTTCCCCTTGGTTTTCCTGGGAACCTAAAACTGCTTTACAAAAAAACAATTTGTTTTAAAAAGTTGTTATAGGATCCTGGGAGTTCGTTCTGGGTGAAGTGCTCAGGGCATCTGTTGTCGTTACAGTATTCTTTGCACCATCATCAGTGCATTCAGTAACTCATTCATTCACTTCATACATGGTTTTTAACTCCTGAGGACACAGACACTAGAATGTGCCCCGCTGCTGGGGTGAGCTCACAGTTGGGCAGAAGTCCTGTGGGCTCTTGTGGGCTCTGCTCCCTCTGCCACGGGGTACCGGATGTCTCAAGGAAGGGAGCAGTGCGAGAGAGCCAGTGCAGCGCAGACTGCCACCAGCCAGGAGTCACAGCACCATCCAGTTGCAGCATGGGAGTGGATGGGGTCAACAGGATGGACAGCAGGCTGGGAGGTGGGCAGGGAGCCTGTGGGTGGGGAGCGTCGGCGCCATGCTCAGAGGTTTGGACCGCGACAAAGATTTGATGCCATAAAAGACTCAAACAATTTGCATTTTAGAAAGTGCTTTCTGGCAGTTGAAGATGAGTGAGTGCAGGGGGCCCCTCCTTGAAGTGCGGGTCTGGGGTGGGACTTGGAGAGCTGGGCCCAGGGTTATCTCAGGCCCCGAGAGGCCTGCACGCCTGACCCTGGCCAGCAGGGTGGCCGGGAGGCAATGAGACCGGCACGACGGGCATCTTCCTCCTCTCTGCCCACACTCTGTCCCAGAGCCAGCCTCCCCAGCCTGTGCCTCCCGCCCGGCACTCCTGGGGTGTCCCTGGGGCCCAGCCCAGCCCTGTCTGCTGGAGCCTGCCACAGAGAACTGCTTTATTTGAGTCCATTTTGCGCGTATGGAAATAACTAGAGGCCTCTGTATTTAATTTGGCTCAGCCAGGAAGATTTTTGGCTGTGTGTGTGTGTGTGTGTGTGTGTTCTGAAAAATGTTTCCAAGTGAGCCCCAGGGTGGAAGCTCTGGTCGTCTTTATGCAGTCAAAACCACCAAGGACTGCCCTGGCTTAGCTGGGGGTGAGGGTCTGGCAGAGAGTGGGCTATAGGTAATGGCAAAAAAACAAAAACAAAACAAAAACAAAAAAACAGAAAGGGAAGAGGGTGATGCTATACACAGATGAGATCATGGTCAGGGAAGCTGTTTTGTAAACTTTGTTGCTTGAGGCCAAGTAAACAATGGGTAGGATGAGGGGAAGGGGCTCCTGAAAGTAGATCCACAAGAGACATTTCTGGTTTCCCAAGCAGGAAGTGCCTAGTCTCATGTTGGGCTACAGAACAACCCATCCTGAGCCCCTCTCTTTGGCCTCAGCAATCTCAGCAAAGTCTCTCCATTGAGCCCTTCTCTGATCCATAGTGTGTGGTCCACAGTAGAGACGGCCCCACGCATCTACACAGGGGTTTGCAGTTGACAAAGTGTGTCCCCTCCCCCACTTGAGTCCCACATTTCTGTTGTGCAAGTGGGGCAGGAATGACACCCACTGCAAAGATGAGAGCCGGAATCCGAGAGAGGTGAGGTCACTTGCCCCAGGTCACTCAGCCCAGAAGTGGGGACCTGGTCTTTTTGTTTGTTTGGTTGGTTTTTGGGGGGGACCTAATCTTGACCTGGTCTCAACCTGGTCTGATCTCCACCCAGAGCTTCCCTCACTCCCTTGGGGGCTTCTGGAGCCACAGGGGCATTGCTCCAAGTACAGAGACGGGCAGAGGGGGCTGCCGAGGGTGGGCAGGGCTGGGCTTCCAACCCCAGGAGACCACCTATGAGTCCAATTTGAGAATCAACACCAAGTATCAGATTCAGATTCTATCTTGACCGTATGGAACTGAGGAATGAGGACACCTGGGAAATCGGAGCTTGGTGGCTGCGATGGCTGTGTGCTTTTGGATCATGACCATTGCAGTGGCATTACTGCTGTTGGGTCTTGTAAAAGTGAAACAGAGGACGCCGCAGAGCGGAAGGCCTTGGTGTTCCCACTAGTTATTCAAAGCTGTGGGAAGTCTTGGATCCTGCCCCTCGGGACTTGGTGTTCTAAATCAGGTTTCTTGGGAATGATTGAGCTCAGAGCTGCGGATCCGACTGCCGCTCTTTGCAAAGGGGCCTTGGTGAGTATCGCAAGCAAGTGCAAATGCCTTTGACAGGCAGGAAGTGCAGGAAGACGACATATGGGGGAGTGTGCAGGCAATGGGGAGTGTAAGGACTGGGGCAGTGAAAGAGCCTGTGCCATCCAGGTGTGGCTATTCCCAGCTCTGTCATCCGGCCCATTATGGCCAGATCCTCAACTGTGCCTGTCCCCAAGAGAAGTCGAAAAGTCTGGATTTTCATTATTAAAAACAAAAACAAAAAACTCTAGATGTTAACTCTTGGTGAGTTGTTGCAATTTGGTGGGGGAAGGGGTTTGTTTGTTTTTTTAAATACTCCTTGGGCCTGGGGCTGCTGATCTGGAGCTCTGCACTGAGACCTTGTGAGCCCCTTGCACAGAGGCCCTCTGTCTTCCAGATAGCTCTATGAAGTCTACGGTGTCCAAATGAAGAGTGGTAGTGTGGGTACCGGGCCTCCCACCCAGTTGTCAGGGACAAGGCCCAAAGTCCCAGATGGGTGGGCCCCACCCCTGCCTTGGTCCTGGCCCGGATAGCACTGGCAAGAATAAAGGCCTTTTTCATGGTCTATCTGTGGGTTTGACTGCAGGACTGGCTTTCCTCTTGGTTTGGGCCTACCCTGGTTTGGTGCTCCAATCCCCAGAGATAGGGTAAGATCCCAGACAGCTTGAGGACATCTCTGGGACTAATGGTGATGCCACTATGAGCAGCCCTTCACCAAGCAGAGGCCCTGGCGGGCCTGATGGCAGGATGCTCAGGCCCCTGCCCTCATGCAGAACTTCATGGCTCCCCTCTGCCAGCTGGCATTCAGCCTAAGTAAAAGTGCGCATTTGCCAACCTTTGGAGTGAGACTCTGCCCCTGCTTCCTGTCTGAGGCCCTGTCAGGGCTGGCCCGGCCCCACATGTCTCCCAGGGTTGTGGGAGGTGGGCCCAGGGGAGCTGAGCCGGGGTTCCCAAGGGGTGAGACTACGTGAGGCCCCCTGTTCCTTTGTATTCAGGGCCTGGAGAGCAGTATTCTGGGCGCAGGCAACATATCTGTGTCGTGAAGAAACTTGCTGGCTTCTGCAGCCACTTAAGATTTCCAAGGCCCAGCTGCCAGGCGAGGGAGTTAGTGTGGACACAGATCCCTGTCGCGGCTGGGCCACGTGTCAGTGACCCAGCCAGGCCTCTCTCCGCTCAGGCCCTCGGTGCTCCTGCTTGCACATGACAGAGACGTGAGCTCTGCCCTTGAGGGGAGTGTAGAAGGGGGCCCAGGTGAAATGCCAGGGACAGTGGGATAAGGCGGGCGCTTCCCAGGGGATCTGAGAGGAAATCCACAGGGGTTCAGTCCTATGGCTCCTGATCCAGGGGAGAAGGTAAGACAGCCATGGCTGTCTGGCACAGAGTTCCCTGTATTTGTTGAATGCATGAACAACTGAGAGCTGCTGCTTCCCAGGTGTGTGTGAGCTCCTTAGTCACTGGCTGCATCACTCATTCATTCCTTTGTTCATTCATTTATTCACCCAACAAATACTGATATCTGCTTGCACCAAGCCCTGTTTGAGGCAATGGGGATGCCTGATAAGACACAGAAGCAGCACAAGCAGCCACACCCCCACCCTTCCAGAGCCTACTTTCACCCGGTCAGAGACGGACTTACAGATCACAACAAATGGAAATCAAGGCGGTCAGCAAGATGTGCTGTGAAGAGAACCAAGAGTTCAACATGACAGGCAGTGGTGGTGGCACCTATAGATCTAGAACACCTCTTTTCCTTCCCTCCTGCCAGGGTGACCCCGGCCCAACCCACCCCCCATTTGCCATGCTCTGAGCTCCAGGGGACACCTGCACAGGCACCCACACACCACAAGGGCCCCCCCGGCCCTGCACAGGGCACCGTGTTTATGCACAGCCAAGCCCCCAGAGTCATGATCATTCCCGAGTGATCTGCTCGCAGATTCACGGGGCGGCCCTCCAACCCCTCCCTGTCTCCAGGACCCTGAACTGTAATCTCCAAAGCCCACTCTGGTCCTCGAGGCTATTTTGATGGGAGTGACTCACTAGCAGAGCAGTGGGACAATACAGCCCATCTCCAGCAGGCAGGCAGGCAGACAGATGTTCTTTATGTTCAGGAGCGAGGTCTGGGCTGGGGAGACTGGAGCCATCACCTCCCCAGGGCTTGGAAAACATGTTGACAGGACAGGCCAAGGGCTTGGCTGCATGTGCTGGCTTCACGGGACAGCGGACTTTTCTCCCTCCCTCTGTGCGCTGATGAGAGCGAGCCCCAAGAATGCAGCCGAGGCCCCTCCTGGATAATTCTAATTAGGCAGGGCATTGGCCGTCCGCAGGGTTCCTTGCCGGACACCGTCTCAAGTCCACCATGCCGCCTCAAAGCAATGGCCTTCCCCTGACCCCAGGCAGGTGAGAAATTGAGGCTCAGGGAAGCTGGGACGGAAGATCCTCCCCGTCACTCACACCATCACAGCTTTGGGATGGAAGGTGCCCGGCAGTGCTGTGCAGGGTGCTCGGGACCAGAGGGCAGGGAGCAGGGCCTTGTGAAATGGCCCCCTTCCTTCCTGCTGTGCTCGAGCAGCCTAAGAAGACCCCACCGTGCCTGCCTTTCCTCGTGCCACCTGCCCACCCCGCCAGGAGCCGCTGACAAGCTGGGGGAATGCTGGATGTTGGTTCAGTTAGCATAGCTCTAAAAATAGCCTCCTGCTTTGAGAAATTCATTGTTCAGAGTCCTATATTTTTGTACGTATATAAAAGCCACTTCTGGAGGTCTCGGTGCTGGCTAATTAGAGATAATGCTGTGGCTGGGAGGGGCTTCTGGGCCAGATCTTGGCGGCCTCAGCAAGGCAGGCCTCGGCAGGGCAGGCCTTGGGGTGGCAAGTTAGCAGGAGGGGGTTTGGCCAGGGCCCTCCCCCTGGATGTCAGAGGGCAGTCAGCAGAGAGGCAGCTGGGCACCCACGGCAGGGTTTCTCTGGGAGCAGCTGCTCTAGACTCAGGGGCCACTTGAGATGTCTGAGGGTCGCAGAAGCCAAGAGACCTGGGGATGGAGAGCAGGGCTCAGTAGTAGGGGCTGTGGGTTCCTGAAATTGGCCCTGCCTAAGCCCCAGCTTACTGGTGGGAGGGGTCAGGCAAGCCGCTACCCACCCCCCCGCCGCCCACTGACCCTCAGGGAACAGTGAGGCCCCAGAGGAGGGGCCCCAGCTGGCCACATCCTCTCCTGCCAGCCTGAATCTCAATGACCCCAGCCCGTGCCCAGTGCCCTTTCCTTCTAGTAGCTCCTCCCATGGTGCCCCTCTTCTGTCACCATTCGGATGTGCCCAGGTCTGTCCCAGCTTTAAAACCAGTGTTACTTGCAGCCCCCAACCCCCTTCAGCTCCCATCCCAATCCTGCTGTCTTCTCGGCCACCATCTCTGAAGGCTTCTTCCGTGCCAGGCCCTTTCCTCAACCTGCCACAGCCTGACTTCTGGCCCCGCCTTGCGCCAACCTTGTGTCGTCGTGTCCCTCCTCTCTGCTGCTTCAGCTTCTCGGTGGTTCTGGCTTCCCCAACTTGGCATCAGGACCCTGAGGACTCCTGCCCTTCCCCTCATCCCTCCCCCAGGCGTCTTCACCTAGCTGCATACCGTGCCCCAGGCACCACCACCAGGATGCTCCTTCTGTCCTCTCTGCTCACTGCCTGCAAGTGCTGGTCCTGCCTGCCCCCTCCCCCTGCCCCCACCCCACACATGCCAGGCTGAGCTGCTCCGTCCCTTGTGTACACTGTGGACACCCACCACCGCCCGCTCCGCTCCACCCCTTACTGCCACACGGCGCTCCTCCTCGGGTCCTGGCTGAGGGTGCAGGCCTCCCAGGAAGCCTCCCCACCCCTGGCAGCAGGACACGGGCTCTGCTCACCATCCTGCAGCACCAGACCCTTCCTCCGTTGCTGCCCTGAACACAAGCCATCATTAATCACTTGTATCCCGCAGTGTGCGCACGAGGACAGGGCTATGTCTGTTTGTTCACTGCCACACTCACAGTGCCCAGCAGGGGCCTGGCCCCTGGTTTGCATTCAGTACATGTTCACTGAGTGAAGTAACGGCGTCTTATGTTTTAACAGAACCTAGTTCCCTATTCCAGTGGGGAAGCCCCAGTTCTCAGGCCTGACATCCAGACAGTGACCTCCCCCATGTACAGGGGTGTGGTCGTGCCGTGGAGCGCTACAGAGAGAAATGAAGCAGGGAAGCATAAGGGAGGGCCAGGATCAGGGTGTGGCTTTTAAATGAGGCAAGATGTAAAAGGTGAGGGAGGAAACCAGGTAGACATTTGAGAGAAGAGACACAGGCAAAGGGAAAGGCGTGTGCAAATGTCCTGAGGTAGGAGTGTGCCAGGAGGAAAGAGTAACAGTGGGGCTGGGGTGTGGTGCCCAAGGGAGCATGGAGGAGGGGGTAGCAGGAAGAATAGGCTTCTGGGTCACTCTGAGGATTTGGGCTCTAAATCCCAGTGAGGGAGGAGCAGAGGACAGACTTGATCAGAGTTGTGTTTTAATAGGATCCCAGCTGCTGCATGGAAAAGGGCGGAATGGTGCAGTGGGGAGGCCAGGGGAGCCCCAGAGAGAGACTGTGGCAGCGACACGGGGAACAGGTGAGAGCAATGCAAACCAGGCTGTGGCAGGGGGCAGGCCAACTGGTCAGATGCCTCTGTTTTGAAGGTGGAGCGGCTAGATTTGCTGACAGATGGGAAGTAGGGACTTGCCAGGAGCTACTCTCAGAGTTTTGGCCCCAGCAACTGGAAGGATAGAGTTGCTCTCAGCTGAGGTTGGGGGAGCACAGGAGCTCCATTTTGAGCCTGCCTTTGAGAGGTCTACTAGTCATCGAAGGGGTAGTGCTGGGCAGTTGGACGTTGTTTGGGTTTATTTGGTGCTCTTGTGACTACCGTATATCCTCATTAAAGCAAATTTGGTAACTAGTTAAAGCAAGAACCCACTTGATTCCCCTCCCCACTCCCACCCAGCCCTTCTGGGGTACTTCTTAGGTTGTCCAGAAAGCCCATCACCTCCTCAATTTAGATATGGTGCTCCTGGTTAACCTGCCAGAAGTCATGTTGAGCATGTGCGCCTCATGTGGACTCACACCTTGAATCTTTTCAGTTCCTGCAAGGGCTCCAGCCTTCCCTGGCCCCTCCATCCCAGGCTTTGGCAGTGTCTGGAGGCTCTGAGCATGGGGCTCAACATCTGTGCCTGCATGTGTGCCTCCCTGGACTCTTTCTCATGGCCTCTCCTAGAACTTCCACTGGCTCTGCAGGCTAGGAGCACATCCCTTCCTGGTCACCGCTCCTCCTGAGGACCCTTTCTTCTGGATCCCGTTCATCCCAAACCTGCCCCCCAGGAGAGACACCCCGCATTGCCAGGCCTCGGTCTAGGTGGTGCCCAGCAACTCACCCCAGGAGGGACAGAACTTTGGAGTGTTCCTGGGAGTTCATAAGCCTCCTCGGTCACTAGCCAGGCATCTCTCTTCCCAAGAACCACTTACCAGGTGTGGTCCAGCCTGTAAGGCTTTAGGTATCTGGGGAGCTACTGCCTTTCCTGACGAGGGAAGAGGGTGCAGATAGCCTGCTTATTTAGGAACAGCATCCCTAATTTCCCTCTAGAAGTCTTCTCTGTCCCCTTCTTGCTGGGCCATACCGGCTGTGTGTCCCTTTATACATCCACTCTTCCCTTGCAGTGCACCCTTCTGTGTCTTTGTACTCTGCTCCTTGCAGGGCTACCTCCTGGCCCGGGGACTCTGGTGGGAAGGACTAGGAGAAGGTCACACAGCTGAGTCGGGCTCTGCCCCAAGCTCTGCAATCTTGGGCAAGCCACAAATCCTGAGTCTCCTCAATGGGATCATTGCAGGGATTAAATACGTGGATGTGGTTTGTGCAAGGGCTCCCATGTGGCACGGTGGCTGAGTATACTTGAGTGGTGACGCACCCTGAGCCACAGCAGTCCCAGAAGGCTGGTTTTCTAGAGCCCACTGAAATACCTGCACTTCCCCCTAAAATAGCCCCTTCCCCAGTAGCTGAACTGCTAAAAACCTCTACTTCCCTAAAGCTCTCAGGCTGCCTTCACCCTGCCTCTGGTTCCACAGACCTGCCTGCCTCCATTGCCCTAGAATGAGGCCCTGCAGAGGCAGCCCCCGAGGCTGCGTTTCTCCAGCTGAACCTTCCCTCCTCTTGCTCAGAGGACATTGACTCCTCTTCCTTCCCACCCTCACCTCCTCCCCAGACCCTGCCCTAGTCTGTCTGCATCCCTACCTGAGGACCTGGAACAGAGCAAAACTGTCCCCTTCCCTGGCCCAGGTGATAGACATCAGTTAATATGGCCTGCAGCAAAGAACTGTAGAAGCCCCACAGCTGTGCATATGAGAGCTGGGAATTAATTGTCCCTGCTCTGTCTAGACTCCCTTTCTGGAAATCAGAAACCCTGAAAGCGGGGTGTAGGGGAGGCCACAGGGCCTGGAGGCATGAGTGGTGTCCATATTTCAGAGGCTATTTGGCTTTGGCCCATGCAGATTGCCAGCAATCAGTGTGGATCAAGGCTCTGGATGTGTGTCAACTGCATGCTTTTCCTCTATGCAGCTGGGTAGCCGAGACATCCACTTGGGGTCAAGTCCCAGCCCTGCTTTCCTGCACAGGTGACCTTGGACCGATAACTTCACTGAGCCCCAAGCTCTGAGGGCACAGCTCCCTCCTAGCTCCCAGGGATGGTAGTTGGGCTGTAGGCCACGTTTAAGCACTCAACACAGCACCTGTACCCAACAGATTTACAAAGGAGGGTTACTGCTGCTAACCTACCTGGTGTGTGTGAGTGACTAAGGCGCATAAACACAGTGAGTAAATGTGCAGGCTCAAGCCACAATGCCTGAGTTCTAGCCCTAGAACCTTGGGGTTAAGTAACCTCCTCTCGGAGCCTGTAGGGTGGTTTAGAGGACTCAATGAGTTATGTATGACACTTAGAAGACTGCTGAGCTCTATAGACATTAGCTGGTACCACCATCTGTCTCATTGATGTTAGGGTGAACAGCCAGCCCCCTAACAGAGGGTCCCTGCTTCCCCCATGCCCCCTTGTCTCTTCCTCTTTTTTCTTGAGGTCATTCATGACTTCACAGGCCATAATTAGAGACATCCGTGGCCCGAGTGGCTGAGGCCCCCTGGCCCTAACTCACTCCCCAGCTAGAGTCAGGACGTGGCATCTGGGCCATGGGGCCCAGGGCCCTTTCTGGGACTCTCCTACCCTCCCCAGGGCGTCATCACCAGTGACTATGGCCCATGGCCGGAGGCGGCCGTCCTCACGGAGAGAGGCCCTGTAGCAGACAGGCGGGTGACCCTGGCTTGCACACTGGGCCTGTCTGCCCCCAACCTCTAGCTGCCTGGACTTGTGGGTTGGGCCCTGTCAGTCAAGGAATAACCGGAGACAGCAATTAGAAAGTGCGTTTTATGAGCCAAGCAGTCTTTTAAGGACTTCATCTGTGTCCTTAAAATCTGGGGAGCTGCTGCCCTTCCGCTATAAGAGTTGTGTGAACTCTCATAGCGGTCGCATGAAGGCGGGACTCTGCCTCCATTTTACAGGAAGGGAAACTGAGGCATAGAAGTGTTCCTGCCCCTGGTCACACAGCTGGTGAGTAGCAGAACCCAGGCTGCAGCAAGGAGCCCATCCAGCCCTTCAACTTGGCAGAAAGGCACAGGGGTGTTGCGAGGGAAGAGGGGAACTTTTCAAAATGTGTTCTCTCCCTTCTTAAGTGCTTCTCATTGTCCTCGGGCAGTCAGGCACTCTGGGGGCTGTTCTGCAGTGATCCAGCCATTTCCCCACATAAAAATCACACCCACCAGCCTCCCCTAGAGGAAGGCATGTTGGGAAAACCAGAGAAGGGGAGGAGGAGAAGGCTGGAGTCACTTTCCAGAGACTCAGGGCTCTGTGTCCCTGGGCCAGCAGGGGAGGGCAGGGGACACATCCACGTGTAGTTCCAGCTATCACCTGGAGAGCCGCGCTGGGCCAGGCCCACCTTTGGAGCCCCGTTGGGCACATGGGGTGCTTCTTCTCCGGAAGGAGCCAGTCTCGGGTCCTTGTGTATGCTGGAGGCCAGGGCTTTCAGCGAGCAAGCCCTCATGGAGCAGGACTCCAGGTGGGCTGGGGAGACCCCACACTCTTTCTCTAGATAATTACACTGTGACAGCATGGGAATGGGGGCTGCACGGCACTGGGGCTGGCCATGTGCAGGAAGCAGGATTTGAGCTGGGACCAGGGTGTGGTCCCCCAGAGATGGAGAAATACAAGTGAAGGGCAGTGGGGAGGCCCAGGGTGGGGGTACAGATCCAGACAGTCCATAGCAGCTTCTAGCCAGTGTAGGAGTCCTTTTGCTGTATTTCAGACAGGTGTCTGACTTGCTACAGCTTGCACACCTCCAGTGACAGAGACCTCAGCACCTCTTTAGCAGCCCTCACCACGTGAGAGCACGCTTTCTCTCGTTGGGTGACCTTGGTCATAGTTCTGTCCAGGGAGATCTGCTCCATCCTCCTGTTTTCAGCCTGCCAGAGGCTTGATGATAGGCATCATCTCTCCCTTCTGGCTGCTTTTCTCCTAGCCAACCAGTCCAAGCTTTTGGTGAGAGGTGGTTTCCAGACCTGGACGTTTATTTCTGGCATACTGTAATTTGGGGTTGGCAAGTAGAGTTCATGTCAGGCGCCTGCTGGGGTCAGTCACGTGGAGCACTGTGTTGGAAGATCTTCAGGAGGGAGTCTGTGATCAATTAGCAATGTCTACCATAGGCAGACGAAAGTGGGGCAATCCAAGTGGCCCAGGTTTGTGATCTGCACTCTGAGGCTCTAGACTGTCGGGGCAGCACCCAGACGTGGTCCTCTGATCTGACACCTGTAGCAGACCGCAGGGCTGTGTTCACTTCTGGCTTTGTATTAATTCATGTCAGTGACTGGCTTCCCAGCTGCATCACAGCATCAGCTCATGTTAAACTTATGGTCAGCCAAAAAAATCTTGTCTTTTTTGAAAGAACAGTCATCAAACCGATCTTCCCCCAAGCTTGACATTGTTTCCATTATATGGCTATATAAGTAATTTAAGTCAATCCCTGTTGACGGGCATTTAGATTATTTCCAAATGTTTATAATTAGAAACAATACTGCAGTGAAATTCCTTGTATTTACCTCTCTGCAGATTGGCTCATTTCCTTAGCGTGAATATCCAGAAGAGGGATTACTAGACCAGGAGCATCTTCTGAGAGTGCTGGGCAGTAGCCACCTAACTGTCGTAGAATGTTCCAGAGACTCTAAACTGTCAGAGCCTGTCAGGCACTTGGAACAGGTGTCTACCCCACTCCCTGATTTGCATATGGCCCAGGGGGCTGCGAGAGATCACGAATGCCATTGTCTAGTGTAGGACCCACCACAGAGTCTTCGGGCCTGGCTGATGGACACAGGTTGTGGAGGAAGCTTCCCCAAGGGAGCTGACCCAGGTGATGAGACATTGAGCTCCGGTTGGGAAATCACTGTGGTGAAGACGCAGCATTAAGGTGGGCTGCTGGTTGCGGGAAGCTCGGGTGGCAGCATGGGGGATGGGAAAGACCTGGGCTGGGCCTGCTGGTTCCCTGACCCCCAAATCCCTGCTGGGTCAGGCATTGGACATCATATAAAGCAGAGGCCTATGGGGTGTGTGATCTACTGTGAGGAGGGGGAGGGGGAAGAGGACTGTCCCGTTCATGCTCTGCCAGGAAGGAACTAGGCACAGAGCTGAGTACTAACTGGGACGGAGGGGCCTTGGGTTTCTGGCTGTTGCTGCAAGTGTAGCATCGTTATGGGCTCTCCTGGAGCACCTTCCAAACCAAGTGGATTTGATAACTGTTTCTGGCTAGTACTCTGAAAAAGTTGAACCAACTTAGACTATCACTCCCCATACTTATTTTCACTTGAAAAAAATGATCTTTCTGTTAACCAGTTTAGCTCAAATGAAGAAAAGATTTTCTTTTCATGTCTCATAGTATGTAGTTTCTGATTATTCTCTGGCTCAAGGTGGGTTCCTAAGCTCCATACAAGCATTCATGCTGTGCTTTCTTTTGTCCACTCGTGTATTACAGGGCAGTGTTCATTGTGGGGCAGTAGGATGGCCTGGCCACTTCTCTGATCAGGGTGGTCTGAGGTTGGTTATGATTTGGTGGGGCACAAGGGCAGCCTCATTGTACACATCAAGGGGATACCGTTCACGTAGATTCAATAGGACTTGGTGACAGATTACATGGGGCAGGGGTGCGAGTTGGCTGCAGGGGAGGTACTGAAGTAGTGACACCCAGGATCTTGGCTTTGGTCACTGCGTGATGATGGAGAAAGATCATGAGTTTGGTTTGGGGTACCTAGGAGGTCTGACAAGGATGATGTAAAAAAACAAACCAAACCAAAACAAAACTGTTCCAGGACCCAGCACACAGCAGGAATGGGGGGGGGGGGGGGGATGCCTTTACTTATTTGACAAATATTTACTTAGCACTGTTAGCTGGGCACAGGTGGTGGCCCTTGGGGAACATCAGTAAGAGAAGTTACCTCCAACCTGGTAAATCTTATCTACTGATATGGGAGATAGACAACAAAGCAAAAAACACACTATATACGTTATGTGTTTTGAAGTGGTGATCATCATCCAAGATTTAAAAAAAAAAAAACAAAGAAAGAGACAGGAATCCTGGTGGGGAGGGAGCTGTGATTTTAAATCTGGTGATAGCAGAGATCTGGGGAAGAGTGTTCCAGACAGAAAGAACAGCCAGTGCAAAGGCCCTGAGGCAGGAGCATGGCTGATTCCTTTGAGCAGAGAGAAAGGAAGCCGGTGAGTCAGGAAGTCAGAATGAGCCAAGGGGGTAAGGAGCCAAGATGAGAGCAGCTGAGATCAGGCATTCAAGGACATTGCAAGGACAGCTCCTTCTAAGCATGAAGGGACCAGGGATGGCACTTGATCTTATGTTTTATCTGAGTCACCGCAGCAGCCGTGGGGAAGAGTAGGGGGACCACTGCTATTGTGAGGCTGTTGTGATAATCCAGGGAGCAATGATGGTGACCTGGACCATCTGCTGAGAAGTGGGCAGAGCCTAGGTGTGTGTGGAAGGTAGGGCTGATGGGGGAGAGGAGGTGGGACTTGGTGACAGTCCCACCTGGTGGGACTTGGTGGAGTTGGAATTATGGTGAGTACAAAGGCTGCAGGTGACTGTCAGACCCCTTCCCTTAGCTATAAGGTAAGCCTTGGCCCTCACTTCCTAGCATGTTCTAGAACCTGCTGGCTTAAGACATTTGGGAGTCAGGTAATGCCCAGGGCAAGAATCCTGGACTGGCACAGCCCCAGAAAGTGCTTGCCTCCTACCAGCCACCTACATCCCTGTCATGTCACAACCCACACTGACATACTGCCTGTGAGTGACCCCAACCTTCGGGGCAGCCGGGCGCTTCCCCACTACCAAGCAACATACTGCCCTTGAGTCCAGTAGTTTGTCACCTTCTTCTCTTTCCTCAGTCCCTTCTGTCCCAAACCACAGCTCCCAGAGAATGATGATAGCCTCTCCAGTTCACAGAATGACCCCTGCCCCATCTCCACCGCTGTCAGAAAGAAAGTTCCTTTGCCTGATCATGGTAACTTTGAGGCCCAGGGAGCGAGGCCTAGGTGTAAAGGGCTGAATCTTCCAGACATGAGAGGTGGACACTGCTTCTTTACCCTGGGGCATGTCAGGGCAGCATGGTGACCTGCCCACCACTCCCTGACAAAGCCACCACAAGGCATGGAAGGGCTCTCTGCTCCATGCCGTGCAGGCATGGAGACTGCCCCTTGGGCTCCGTGTGTGTCTGTAAACCGGGCTTACGAGACTATTTAAAAACCTTCTGAGCAGAGCCCCAGCTGCTTGTCTTCAAGGATGAGATTTTGTTTCCTGTCAGCCTCTTGCTTAGAAAAACAGACTCTGCCCCTGACTAAAGCATTTCCAGTATGGGGGATGTGTGTGTGGAAATACCTCCTTGTGAGATGCTCACAGACCACACAGAAAAGGTGAGGCAGGGAGGCATGTGGAGCCAGAGCAAAGGCAAAGGCCTTGGGTCCCCTGTCCATAGATGGGGCTCGCTCCTCCCTAAGTTTGGGATCAACCACCTACAGGTCTGACAGGGGGATTCCCTCTCTCTTCCGTACAACCACTGATAAAGCCACCAAGTGTTTATTGTGAAATGCTGTTCAAAGGTTTATCAAAAGAATGGGAAAATGTTAAGTTCTGCTGGTGTTCCCCTCCCACCACCCCTGTCACATAGACCCAGGGCCCAAAGGATAACTGCTCCTGGGTAACCGTGATGTCAGAAGAGTCTTGAAGGGTGGTATTCCTCTGATACCTTAAAAGCATCTAGTCCATCCCATGTGGATAATGGACAGGGAGACAGGCCTTTAAGTGGGTGACCCACCCTGATTCACAACCAAATCAAGGCAAAGCACCCAGAGTTCTTC
Organism: Vulpes vulpes; assembly: GCF_048418805.1. NCBI lineage: Eukaryota > Metazoa > Chordata > Mammalia > Carnivora > Canidae > Vulpes > Vulpes vulpes. The sequence goes on along the minus strand of NC_132788.1, from coordinate 56,483,379 downwards.
CCCAAGGAAAGACCTTTGTCATACTTTAGCGTCTGGAGAGCAGGATGGGATGGCCTTTGTCACAGGACACCCACTGCATGTCCTTGGAGGCCAGATCCAGTTGGTGGTGCGGAAGTCCTGTACTATTCTTGAACTACAAGTTGGAAAGCAAGTGCAGGGATTTGCAGCCTATCCCTGGCTCGGGGCAGAATTGGAACTAAAGGGCAGGCTACTTCCCTCTGCCCCCACTGTGAGTCTGTCTCCCCCAGGAGTCAGTGAACAGTCACATTTTATACTCAATAGAGCAGCCCTGCCAGGCCTCAGGACGTGACAGTGGAAGCCAAGCTGAGCAGGGGGTAGACCAGTTGGCCCCACAGCTGTCTATGCAGGGTATTCCCACTGGCCTGAAGACAGGACCATTGAGGAAGGACCGCAGCCTGGGAAGGGATGCTGTGTTCCCTTCTCTCTGCTGGGGCCCTTCCAGAGAGACCCCTGCCCTGGCCCCAGAAATCAGAGAGTCTGTGAAGTTGAGTGATATCCTGCAGGGGCAGGGAAATGGCAAGGCTTGACCAGAGAGGCTACTAGAAGCCATGTGATAAACTACCTTGCCTCACTGCCCTGTACTAAAAAGCAGTCTGCAGCAGGAACCAGTGTTTGTTCTCTGAGTTCCCGAGTTGGGATGAGTAAGCCAGCCAATCCCTCTCTGTCCCCCAGTCTGGCTGTTGGGACGTTGAGAGGGACGTATCTGCATCTTGGGAACAAGGGGCAGCAAGGTAGAGGGGTGTGGGTGCACCCACCATCCCCCGCCCCCGGCCTGGAGTCCCACCAAGTTGGGCTTTGATCTCAGCTCACCTGCTCCCTACCTGTGGGACCACAGGTCCCTGTACTTCTATAGGCCTTAGCTTCCCCACCTGGAAAAGGGGAATTAGTTCTTTCTCTGCAGACTGGCTTTAAGTTTTAGAAAAAATGTATGTATAACCCTGTTCATTCCCAAGCCTGCCATAACAAGGACCACAGTCCGGGTGGCCTCAGTAACAGACAGTTGTCTTCTCACTGTTCTGGAGGCTCGAAATCTGGTATCAGACCTTCTCACATAGGAGACGGACAGTAGGCAAAATCAACCAGCAAAGTGTGTCAAATGCCAGGGGGCAGTGGTGGGGACACTGTGGGGCTGCCTCTTGTCCCTGGCTCCCTGTCGGACTCTGGGGTCTGGGCTCGCACTCAAAGGAGACCTCTGTCGTCTCTCTGTTCCCTGCAGCGTGGAGGGCGAGGCCCCCAGCAGCGAGACTGGCACGTCGCTGGACAGTCCATCGGCCTACCACCAGGGCCCCCTGGTACCAGCCTCCAGCCTGAGCCCCGACCGCTACGACCACACATCGGTGGGCGCCTATGGGCTGTACTCGGGGCCACCAGGGCAGCAGCAGCGCACGCGGAGACCCAAACTGCAGCACTCGACCTCCATCCTGCGCAAGCAGGCCGAGGAGGAGGCCATCAAGCGCTCGCGGTCCCTCTCTGAGAGCTATGAGCTCTCCTCCGACCTGCAGGACAAGCAGGTAGGCAGGGCCCACCACATGGGGATGGGGACAGGAACAGGTTCCCCAGCCGCTCTGGCTGGAGACCAGTGCCCAGCCCTTTGCTGGGGTTGCCATCAGTCCTTGTGGCCATGCATAAGGGCTAGGTAGCCAAAAAATGAAGTGTCTGAGGTCCCAGGAGAGGCCTGAGCCTTTAGGTAGTCCTCAGGAGGAGTCCCTAGAGAGAAGGGCAGATCAGTTTACAACATAAATAGCACATGCTCCGAAAAGAACACCAAGCCCATCCACAGCCAGCGGGGCGAGGTTGCTTATTATATCCCCTTTGGTTTACAGTTCTGTGTTCTCGTGGGAAACAGCCTCACTGAAAGCTCGCTTCCTCCCGCAGGGGCCTTGGCCCAGACCCACCATGGGGTTGGCACCTGTGTGCAGAGCAAGGAGGGTGCATGCACGGCCTGCCCGCTTGGTCGGGCTCCAGGGAGGACTATAGATAGCCTCTTGGGGTTGAGAGGAGAGGCCTGTCCCAGCTGCATGGTGAGCAGAAGGCGGAGGGAATGGGTGATCACTGGGTGGGGGGTAGAGAGCTCTCACTTCACAAGTGCAGGCACAGAGTAGGCACTTTAATAATTCTAGTGTGAAACTGGTGGCGAGGTTCAGGCTTCGGGAGAACCTTGGGCCGTGGCCAGCAGCTGTGCGCATATGTAGGGCCAGGTTTATCTGTCCAGCTTCCCCCAGCTCCTGGGCCCTGGCTGAGCTTTGGGCCATCTCCTCATGAGTCCTGGGTGGTCACATCCACCCCTCGCCTTGCTGCCCTCTGTTTGCTCCCCAGTCTTCCTTTTTGTCTTTTGTGGAGCAGCAGAGGTCTGAGCCTGGAGTGGCACCTGACTTCTAGGAGCAGTGCTATACTGCCCAGGGCGGATCTCCCCACCCCCCTGCCTCGCCCCGACAGGGTCCCCTACCACACCCTCCTCTCCCTGCTACCCATCTCAGCCCTGATTCTCTCCATCCTTCCGCAGGTGGCCCCTTGTCAGGCTGTGGGAGCAGATACCCACCCCCTGCCCCCTGCGGCACCGGCCCCGTTGCCAGGCCCATAGCAGGGGAGGACTACCTCTGTGCCATTGATGACTAACACCCAGATCCAAAGTGGATCAGAAGCAGTTGATAGTAAAAGATCTCCAGCAGAACCACTGAAACAGAAGTGAGGAAGTTTAAGCCTTAGCAGAGGCCTGTGGAGATAATCATCTGCTTCATGTGGCCTTACCATGGCCACAGCTGTTCGTTTTCAGCTGGCGCATATTAACCAATTGCCCACTGTGTGCCAGACACAGTGCTGGGTTCTGGGGAGTCAGCAGGGGACAGGGTGAGGCCACAGCTCTTGAGCTGACACTTTGGCCCAGGAGGTGGACCTACCAACAAGTTAGCAATAAAGACCATTTAATTCCTGAGTGTGATACAAACTCCGGAGATGATAAAATAGGGGCAAGAAGTGGTGAGACTGCAGGAAGTGACAGCACTGGATAAGGACGCTGGGGAAGGCCTCCTTGAGGTGCCATTAGAACTGAGTGTTTAGGGAAGGGGCCTTCCAGGAGGCAGTAGCGCCAGGTGCAAGAGTAGGACTAGGACAGAGTACATGGGAACTGCCAGATGAAAATGAGGTGCGCAGTTCCACAAGGTGGTAATGCCAAGTCCCTTTGAGTGAGGGGAGCCCTTCTGCACCTTCTGGCAGCTTCCTATCAATGGGCCCAGGAGTCCTGAGTCATCGGAAGGTGGCAGTGTGCTCTGTGCAAGGGTGTTCCTCTCTGTTCCCTATCCCTCCCCCGTTGTTGAGAAGTCTCCTTTTAAGAGAGAGTGAGGGCTCAGGGTCAGCCCCACATCACCTCATTTCCCAGACCCTCTGTCTTCTGAGACGTGGGGATCCTAGAGCCCCTCTGCAGACCGGATGTCTTGTGAGTACTGGGTGGGGGTGATGTGCAGCAGGTGAGCACATGCTCACCTGGATTGGATTCCCTCCCCTGCACCCGAGTAAACTTTCAGATGGTGTTTTGGGTCAGTTGTGGCCCAGAAGGAAGAATGACCATGGTGAGTCTGCGGGGATGCCTCAGGGCAGGCCTGGGGCAGCTTGTGTCCTCCAGGGAAGCCCAGGAAGGAGGGACTGAGAAGGGCTTTGATGACAACACAGAGCCCATTCCTGCCTTTCCAGAGTCCCCCCTCTCCCCTCCTCACCCCTCCCCCAGATCTGGGGAGCCAGACTCAGGCAAACAGAGGGTTGCTTTTTGGTTTTCTAGGTCCAAAGTCAGCAGAAGAGAAAGAGGCCTGAAGTGAGCCCTGGGCCTAAGCCAGTGGCCCTGGTGCCACGACCCCACCACTAAAGGTGACATGAGGGGGCCAGGCTACTGGCAGAGAAGGGCAGAGAAGAGATGGCTTCCCAGAGCTCAGCCTTGGGCCCTTTATCAGCCCTGTTGGCTTCCAGAGCTCCACTCAAAACCCCAAAAAAACAAAGTCTGCTTACAGATGTGGAAGTGAGGTCATCTCTTTGGATGGTGTTCAGTAACTTCAGGGCAAGAGAAAAAACAGACCCACCCTGGCTGACTCTGGGCCCAGAAAGTGGTTTTGATCCACCCCACCCCCTCACACACACTAGCCTCTCTTCCCATGAGGGGAGCCACTCTGGCCAGCCTGCTGCTCCCTCTCCTGCAGGCCCCAGAGAGTTGGCACGTTGAGCGCCTGGGGGGACCTGGCATCCCTGAGATGAGTGGCCTCCCAGAGCCGGGAAGCGAGGGGACCAGAATCTGTACTGGGATGTGTGGGGCTCCAAGCTGTGTATCCGTCACCCCGTGGCACCCCTGAGCGACTCTCTCACCCTTGACTCGGGCTGGAGCTTGGATTTCCTCAGTGTCCTTTTGGTTTTATTTCAGTTTAGTTATATGTGTCTGTTCTGGACAAACTCTTTGCTCCTTGAGGGCATGGACCTTATCCCTCTCTGCTACCAGCTGTTGGGTGCTCCCTGGCTCAGACTATGTAGGTAAGATCTAGACAAGCAGGGTGTGATGCTCTGCCTCCCTGGCACAAGTGTGCCTTACTCCTGAGGACCTTAGACTTCTCTTGACCCCACACTAGGTGCCCCCTCTGCCCAATATCCCAGAGCCCTAGATCAGTGGAGAAGCCAGCTCCTTATCTTGAATTTTCTTTGATTCCTAGGGAGCAGGCTTCTACCTTATGGGCATGTTTTCACTCAGGAGCGAGGCCTGGGGAGCACCCCTTGGGGTTGTCCTAGGTCACTGAGGGCAGGCATGAGCCTCAGGGTCTCAGGAGGCTTGTGTGTCACACAGGGGAGTCCCAGACCATGCCACCTGCCTGCAGCCCTGCTCCATCTCTCTGCCTCATCAGGACCTGTGGTCCCAGAGTGAGTGCTTGCTCTGGAGTCTGGAGGCCTCCAGCTATATGCTGGGTCTCTTCCTGGGCCTCAGTTTCCTTATCCGGTGCAGGTAGCTGGGGACCCCATAAACTAAACACCTTCCAGGAATGCAGCTGAGGGTCTTTTAGCCCCAGCTGGCCCTGTGCTCGGCATGTGCTAATAAGCTTTTGCATCTGTCTCATCAGAGGCTCACCATGGTCCGACAAGGTAGGTCTGATGAGGAAACAGGACGTGTACGGCTCCAAGGCTTGCTTAGAGTAGCATAGCTAATGAGGGGTTGGCCCTGGATGAGAGCCCAGGCGTCTGGCCTTGAAGCTGCCCCCCCCCCCCCAGTAAGGTGATTCTCTCAGGCCTCCCCAAAACTCAGCGACATACCACACCCCCACACCCCGCCCAGCTGACAAGAGGCTATGGTCAATGCTGTGAAGACGAAATGAGTCCAGAAGCCTGCAGCAATGCTCAGCACCCAGGATCTCACTGAAATCTTTGGCAGGCCTCTTAACCTGCTCGGGTGTCAGGTACCTCCTCTCTGGAGGGGCTGCCTCCACCTCTTCCAGCATCTCCCATGTTTCATTAAACCACAGGCCACAAGATGCACTAGAGCCAAAGGCTTCTGTGGCCAGAGAAGTGTGGGAGGGGGGTCTGGGAAGTCCTGCAGATAACATTCTTACTTTACCTCAACATGGGGCTTCTCCATCTTATTTGACCCGGGAAACCCCTATTTTGCACAACCTTGCAAGGTTGTCATGGCCAGCTTTGGGATGTGCCGAGGCCTTCCCAAACAGGGCCACTGTGGGGCTGGGCAGCGGGCACGCGCGTAGGTGGGCATGGTGCTGCACCAGCACGTTGGTTGCGCTCACTGTCCTGTCCCTCCCACCAGGTGGAGATGCTAGAACGCAAGTATGGGGGCCGCCTCGTGACCCGCCATGCGGCCCGCACCATCCAGACGGCCTTCCGCCAGTACCAGATGAACAAGAACTTCGAGCGCCTGCGCAGCTCCATGTCAGAGAACCGCATGTCGCGCCGCATCGTGCTGTCCAACATGAGGATGCAGTTCTCCTTCGAGGGGCCAGAGAAGGTGCACAGCTCCTACTTCGAAGGGAAGCAGGTGTCTGTGACCGATGACGGCTCTCAGCTGGGGGCCCTGGTGCCAGCGGAGTGCGGTGACCTGGGCGAGCCACCCACCCTCAAGTCCCCTGCCCCGTCCAGCGACTTCGCGGACGCCATCACGGAGCTGGAGGATGCCTTCTCGCGGCAGGTGAAGTCGCTGGCTGAGTCCATCGATGACGCCCTCAACTGCCGCAGCCTACACACCGAGGAGGCGCCAGCCCCCGACGCGGGGCGGGCCCGGGATGCCGAGCCCAAGCCAGCCCTGCACGGTGTGGACCACAACAAGCTGGACGAGATGACGGCCTCGTACAGCGATGTCACCCTGTACATCGACGAGGAGGAGCTTTCGCCGCCCCTGCCCCTCGCGCAGGCGGGGCACCGGCCACCCAGCACCGAGTCAGAGCTGCGGCTGCGGACCGGGGGCGCTGTGCAGGACTACTGGGCACTGGCTCACAAGGACAACAAGGGGGACACGGACACGAGCTGCCGGAGCACACCGTCGCTTGAGCGGCAGGAGCAGCGGCTGCGGGTGGAGCACCTCCCACTGCTCACCATCGAGCCGCCCAGCGACAGCTCCGTGGACCTCAGTGACCGCTCGGACCGCGGCTCGCTCAAGAGGCAGGGCGCCTATGAACGCAGCCTGGGCGGGCCGCAGGGCAGCCCCAAGCACGGCCCCCTGGGTGGGCCCCCCAAGGGCCTTCCCCGGGAGGAGCCCGAGCTGCGGCCTCGGCCCCCCCGGCCCCTGGACAGCCACCTGGCCATCAACGGCTCAGCCAATAGGCAGAGCAAGTCCGAGTCTGACTACTCAGATGGCGACAATGACAGCATCAACAGCACGTCCAATTCCAACGACACCATCAACTGCAGCTCCGAGTCGTCGTCCCGCGACAGCCTACGGGAGCAGACGCTCAGCAAGCAGACCTACCACAAGGAGACCCGCAACAGCTGGGACTCACCCGCCTTCAGCAACGATGTCATCCGCAAGAGGCACTACCGCATCGGCCTCAACCTCTTCAACAAGTGAGTGCCTGCTGGCCCCACAGGAAAGAGCAGGGCAGGCCTTGCTCTCATGCTCCAGGGCCTTTGCACGCACCAAGGGTTTAAAAGAGTGTGTGTGAGGGTGTGACGCTGCGCCAACAGGGCCCCTAGCAGTAGCTGGCACACCGATGCCATCATAGCAGAGACTGGAGCCTGGTGAGTGTTGTGCCTGGCCCCCTCTCCCCCATTGTGGGGAGAACAGAGGCTTATGAGCTGGGCAGCAGCCAAGTGAAGTATTTCTCTGTGACAAAGCAGGAACAGGAGTTCAGGGCCCTGTCAGCACCTAGACCCGTACCCAGCACACAGTAGCTTCTCAGGAAACATGAATGTGAAGGCTGCCGTGCTGTGTAACGTGCCTGGCCATGAACACCAGGCTCGGGGTTTTGGACTGGATTTGGTGGATGATGAGCGGCATGAAGGCCTTTGGGAAGGAGGTAATGGGGCCCACATGTGAGCAAGATCTCTCAGGGCAGGTGCAGGCTAGGCTCAGAGGCACGCATGGAGGAAGCAGGACACAGATAAACCTGGTGCTAACAGAAATCTCAGCAAGGTCCTTCGGGAGGTGTGTGAATTGGGTCTTGTTGAGTGGCCACTACCCACCAGGAGTTCTAGAAAGGTGCTGTGGGGGCAGTCCTGACAGCAGATTTAAGGAGGGAGACTGGTATTTAAAGCAGGCTATTCTTAGCACTGCCAAAAATAGCAAGGAAAGGGGAGGAGAGCTGAGCACTCCCTTGGAAGGGACGCTGGAAGGCTCTGGTTATTAAACCTTATATTTCACATCATTTCCATTGATGGGGCCTCTGGGATTAGGGGTTCATCAGACGTCAGCCTGGCGCTGACTCCTCCAAGGTTGGGGGCATGGCCAGACTGCCTGGTGGTCACTGACACATCCGCTACCCTTCCCTGCTCCCTGCTTCTTCTTCTAGATGGAGGGAGACTTGGGGGCACTTTTGAGCCATCCCTCGTACAAATGGAAGTGCTGTGCTGTCTCGGGGATTCAGAGAGGCCTGTCCCAGAGGATGGGTATAGGGAACAGGACATTTACCTGGGAGCAGCGAGGGGACTCTGGGTCACGAGGCTCCTCACTTAGCTAAGAATTAAGAGTCTCAAACACCTCGCATCTGCCCAGGTGCTCTCTCCTGAGACTCCCATCAGCCCATGGTTCATGGCAGGATGGACAGCCTCACCACTGCAGGAGCTGTGGCCAGAGCAGCATGCTAGCAGGAAGGGCCATCTCCTGCTGAGCCCATCCTGAGCTCTGTCCTAAAAGTCTGTTGCCTTCACCTGCTCCTGGGCACAGCCAGCTCCCGGGTCATCTGAGACCCAGGGCAATGCTCTCCTGGGGCGGGGGCTGAAATGACCCAGGAACTCCCATAGTGTCCAGGCCTACCTTGTCCCTTTCAGTCTCCAGGGACATCCTGATGTGGGGGTCCCAGCTGTGTCAACGGGGAGGCCAGAAAAAACAGTCCCTGAGCCAACCAGTGTTGGTCCGTGTAGATTCTCTCTAGCTCTGTTTGTAGTTATGTGCGCCGTGCCTGCATACGTTCCCATGGAAGATGAAAGCCTTCCAGTTAGGATAACACTCCCCATTTGGCTCTTGTCATTTTGGAACCTCTCCTCCCGGATCTTTATTCTGAGCATGTGTGCACTTTTAGGAACTGCAGACAGCTTTGGTTCCAAGCACGGCCCCAGGGCCAGACTGCCCGGGCTCACACCCTGGCCTTTGGTCTGTGCAGTGGGGCTGAGCCCAATAGTCTCCACCCCACAGGGTGTGAGATGTAAGTAAGCATGTATATGAAGTGCTGGGAGCAGCACCTGGCACCAAATAAGTCCTTCCCAAGTGTTGGCTGCTGGTGCTGGGGCCTGGGGTTATGGAGATCATCTTGCTGGGATGTCACTGCCTGGCTTGCTGTTGGCAGATCTAGCTCCCACATCGCTGTGCACGAGTCACTCCCTCCCAACTGCTGCTGTGTAGTGGTCGCTGGTGTGGCTATCCATGGTATTGATCTGGCCACTTGTTTCCAAACCTCTTCAGAATTACCGACCACAGATGACAAGGAGTGTGGATCTCTCCTTTACATACACTCCCAAGAGAGTTCATTAGGGAAACTGGCTGAAAGTAGAATCATGAAGGCTTAGGTAGGCACGTTTTTCATGGAAAACTTAGTCTTTAAACGGGGGCTCTACCCATTTCCCCTCCGTGCAGCTGGATCTGAGAGGTCTTTCTCCCACGTGTTTGGCCATACTCGGTGTTATCTCCCCATTCCCCATCAAAGAGTAGAAATAGTTGTCTCTTGGTCATTTTAGTTTGTTTCCCAACTTCTAAAATGGAGCGATGGAGCACCTACATGAGTCTTTTTTTTCTTTTTTTTTTCTTTTTTAAGTAATCTCTCCACCCAACATGGGGCTAGAACTTGTAATCTTTAAATCAGGAGTCACAGGCTTTACTGACTGAGCAACCCCAGTGCCCTCAGTTCATTTTCTTATTTTTCTCTTAGGTTATTTGTCATGTTGATTTACTAGTAGTACTTTGTCTTAGATACCGATCCTTTGTAATTGCAAACATTTTCTTTCTCTTTTTAAAAATTTTTTCGTTCCAGATATAGTTCACAATACATACCATAAAATTCATCCTCATGAAGTGTACAATTCAGCAGTTCTCAGATATACATCTTTTAACTTTGTGCTCTTTCACCTAACAAAATTTTTTCTAACTTTTTGTGTTTTCTAAATTGGGATAATTGCCATATAACATGAGTTTCAGATGTATAGTGTAATGATCCCATTTTTATGCATATCGCAAAGTAATCACAATAAGTTGTTACCATCCCTCACCACACATAGTTACAAATATTTTTTTCTCTTGAGATGAGACCTTTTAAGGTCTACTATCTTGGCAACTTTCAAGTATATAATCTGGTACCATTAAGCACAGTCATCATGCCGTTACAGGAAGCTTTTAATTTTAATCAGCTAAATTAATCAGTATTTTATTGTTTAGTTTCTTTGGCTTTTCATGTTTTGTCTTAAGGGGCTCTGCCCATGGGGCCACCTGGGTGGCTCAGTCAGTTAAGCATCCAACTCTTGATCTCAGCTCAGGCCTTGATCTCAGGGTCATGAGTTCAAGCCCTGCATTGGGCTCCACGCTGAGCATGGAGGCTACTTAAAAATAATAATGATAAATAGTAATGGTAATAATTTAAAGGGGCTCTGCCTCAAATCATAATAATAAAAATGAAAAGAAGTTCTGCCCCAATCATATAGATAGTTTTAAAATATTTTCTTTAGTATATTTGCATGCTCTTTAGGACTTTAAGCTGAAATTTGTTTTGGAGAACCATACAAGGTGAGGGATCCAACTTTTATCATTCTGTAGAGATTAGCCAGTTATTTCCAGTTTATTCACCAGCCTGTCCTTTCTTCGTTGACTAGAGGTTCCATCTAATTCCTACATGAATTGGATGTTTTCATTCATTCAGCAGATATTTATTGCTGAATAAAACTGCCATGCACCAGGCAGTGTTTAGGGGCCTGGGACAGGTCAGTGAACAGAACGAAGACCCTTGAGAAGCTCCACGTTAACGGTTAGAGGGCCCATTCCTCCATGAGCATCAGACTTGGGGTTTCATGGGTTTTCTTATTAGGGCAAAACTTCTTTTTTGTTCTTTTAAAAAAACCGTCTCAGCTGTTTTTGATGAGTTTTCTTCACATGAATTTTGTAATAAGCTCATTAGGACCCATGAGCAAACCTGGCGGGCTTTTCTCGGCTGTTGCCTTCAGGTCAGAGAATAAGTTAGGGTCACCTGTGGCATTAGGGCATTGTGGTCCAGCCACAGGTGGTGCCTGAAATTAAAGCTAACTAAAGTTTAACACTAATCCCGGTCCTCTGGCACGCTAGCCAGAGGTGCAGGTGCTCGCTGGCCACATGCAGCCTCCATGCCAACAGCACAGATCAAGAACAGTCGGGTCGCCATAGAACATGCTCGTGGATAGTGCTGGTCTAGAGTATGGAGGGACAGTCAGCAGCAAGTCTGGCTCCCTGTGGGGTGTGGGGCAGAGCGGTTGTGGCTGGCCCCTAGTGGCAGGAGCCAGTGGACTCTGTGAAACCTGCCCCTGCCCGCCAGGGAAGCTCCAGGGCTGTAAGAGTGTGTTACAGAGCACCAGGCTTCCTCCCTCCCGGCTCAGCCTTCACCACCTCCCTCTCCAGCCCCCTACCCTTGCCCCCCCCCCAACACCTGCCTCTTGGGCCCACCCAGCCTCGAAGAGAGCGCTCAGTTCCCAGCCCCTCCCAGTAGTAAGCTTTCCCCGACACAGACCTCAGCCCCCCTCAGAAGGACACATGGAGGATCTGAATGATGCACCCAAAGTGGGCAAGGGAGTCCGTGAGTGGGAAGGAAAAACAAAACAAGAGACCTGAGAACGGAGGCAGGTCGGCAGGGAGGGGCATCCCTGGGGCCACCTGCCATTCACAAGCCCTGGAGGCAGCATGGGGGTCCAGGAGCTAGAGGCAGGAGGGTTTCAGCCCCAGTCCTGCCACACATCAGCTGCAGCGACATGGTGACTCCTTGCACTCTCTGAGCCTCGCCGGCTACACCTGGAAGATGGAGACGAGGTTCCTGTCTCCTGGGGCTTGACAAGGATTAGAGGTAGTGGGACCAAGAGCCTTGCCTGGAGCCCACCATCAAGGAGGTGCTTATGGGTGGCAGCTGGGCCTGCTGTGCCCAGAGCAAAGGGGGAAGGGGCTTCCAGGAGCTCAGGCTGTAGGAGGACCCCGCAGGTAGTTTGGTGCAGAGCAGTCAGTGGCTCATGCGCTTAGTGTGTGCTGGGCACTGCCCTATAAGCCTGTCATGCTGTAAATCCTGTCTACCTCCTGGGGGTAGGGACTCTTACCCCCCTGTATGGATGGGTGGGCTGAGGTCCCAAGAGGGTCACCTGTCTGAGGTCACACAGCCAGTGGGTGTGCAGGCTAGAACTAACACCACCCCACCCAGCTTCTGAACACAGCCACCTAAAATCCGGCATGGGACCCGCCACTACACATGCACCCCACCAGCTCACTAGGCTGCAGATGTGAACTGAGAGTTCAGGAGGCAAAGCCACACCAGTCATGGGAGGCCACTCAGCCCTGGAGCAGTGGTCCTTGGGCCACCAGAGCAGCAGGAGCTGCGGTCAGTACCCCATAGCCCCGATGGGGTCTCATGTACCTGTGTTCCCACACACGTGCTCAGGGATACAGGCCTTGCTGTGTCAGCCTCCTCTCTTTCATGCCGCTCTCACTCTGGCAAGAGCCCAGGTGACTAGAGCCCAGGCAAGTTTTGTCCCAAGTGGATGTGGCCAGAGCTCCCTCACCTCTGGAAGAATATTCTAATCCCCAGGGCTGCCCTGTGATGAAATGGGTACCCGAGTGATTACCTCGAATCTGAGGAGCATGTAAGTTAGGGCCTCAGCAACCACTTGGCATGATGGTGTGCTAGGACTCTTCCTTGGGCTAGGAGCTGTTCAAAAGGGAGCATCTGAGGTCCCTTCCAGCCCAGGGAAGCACGCCTCCCCTCCACTCAGTGCCCAGCTGCTGGGGCCTGCCAGGTGCCACCCTGCCTGTTCCTTTCTGTAAGCCCACTGCCCACTGGAGCTGCTGCAGGAGGAAGGCGGAGAGCCCTGGTGTGAGCCCTGGTGTGAGCCCTGGTGTGAGCCTGGAGTACTCTGAGATTTCACCTTCCTGCATTCCTGGGCGGTCAGCTGCTTTCTACCTGAGTGGGAAGTAGGCTCAGAGGCTGCAGAGCTGGGCCAGCCTCTCTCAGTGAGCAGTAGAGCTGGGCTGGTGGTGGTGGTGGTGGTCTCCAGATCTGCGATCCCCAACTCCGTGCTCCTCACGTGTGGCATATTTTTTGTGATTAATGAAAATGCCAACGACAACAGCCAGCCCATATAAACATATCAGGTCTCAGGCACTGTACGGAATGCTTCATGTATGTCACCTCACTGAATCCTCACAGTGACCCTGTGACACTTGACTCTAGGGGACCAGGGCTCGGAGAGGTCAGGTGCTAGTTCGAGGCCACAGAGCCAGACATGCTGGCTCCAGGGTTCCGGGGAGCTGTTCACCGTTGCTGGGAGTGCTGACACTTTAAAGATCGGCTCTCTTAGGAGCACTTTGAGTTACTAAGAAGGAGGCTGGGTTCGCATTCCCCTGGACATGAGCTACCCAGCCAGCCTGTGCCCTCACTGCCCTCAGCCCTGGGGGTCCCTAGCCATGTCTTGGGCCTGGGGTGGCTGGTGCTGAGTCTCTCAGGGAAGAAGACAGTGCCAAGGCAGGCCCCGCAGGGCATACAGCCATGATGGAGGGTGATTCCTCCACCTTCTCTCTGTAGTAAGGGTTAAGCCCTGTTCAGCTTGGGCTCCCGGCATCAGGAAGAGCTTTGTAAAAATCAGAGCTACATGAAATACAGTCTGTAGAGGTGGTGAGTTTGCTGGCCCTGGAAATATGTGAGCAGATGGAAGGTGACCACTTATTTGTAGGATGCTGGGAGCACTTGAGCCTGGATTGCCGAATTAAAGGGGGCTTCCAGGCATGCAGGGTTGTCCAAGTACCAAAGGTGGTGAGTCCCTCCCCCTGTGGTCAGCTGAGACCAGTTACGGGGACGGCTCAGCCTCCTGACCACAGAGGCTCCTCGGGCACTGGAGGTAAGCAGACCCTGTGTCAGTCTCTGTTAACCAGGGCCTTCTCCGTTGCAAGTGACAGGAACCCGGTCAGACTGGTTTAAGCAGAGGCCTTATTGGTCTTGGACCTGAAAAGCCACTGGGTGCCTCCAGGCCCTTCTGTGTGGAGTCCTGGCCTGCCGGTGCCGCACCAGAGCAGGAGGTCTGCCAGCTGTCCCAAGCTCATGGTCCAGCCTCACGGCAGCCCCAGCAGGAACAGAGTCTCCCCTCTCATCCGCCCCCAGTGCTTGCTCCACAGTGCTCATTGTGGTCAGCAGGATTCGGGGCTCCAACTGGCCAGGCTGGGAGTAAGGTCAGCCCATGGGGTCAGAGGGACAGAACGGGTAGCATAGGAAATCCGGAGGCCAGCTAGATGCGGGGTAGGGAGGTGCGGACTGCCGCCCACTTGCATGTCTCTTCGGCTGCTCAGGCAGCTAGAAAGGACGGGAGAAGCCCATAGCTGGCCCTGTAGACCCCTGCTGGGAAAAGCATTCAAGTTTGGGTGATCTGTAAGCATGGTGCCTGCCTTGTAACCGCCACTCTGCAAGCTCGGTGTCAATACTGACTGCTCACAGCCCGGAGACAGGAGACACATGTGAGACATGCCACTGGTGTGGTGTGCGTGTGCTCGCCTGTCACGGCCGAGTCTGATTCAGCAGCTGACGTGGAAGAAAGCCGGGCCCACCTTGCGATGGACAGCAGAGCCAAGCCGTGGATTCTTCTGCTCCAGCCTGTCCTGCTAACACCTCTTGAGGACCCTTGAAGGGGGTGAGGGGCACAGAATACAGGAGCAGGTCAGGTGTGGGTGCCACAGGTGTCCCCCTCGGCACCTGCTGACACTGGGCCCTTAGAGAAGTAAGCTGGTCAGGCTGGATGTTTGGCCATGGTGATGGTGAGGGCAGAGTGAAACTCTGGGGGGCTTCTTGGAGCAGAAGAGTGGGTTGGAACTACCAGCGTGCTTTCTCTCGCCTGGCAACCCGGAGCCAAGGTATCTGACCATTCTGTGCCCTCTTTCAGTCATGAGTCAGATACGGCTTTTGTGTTGATCATTCTCTCTAGCAGGGTCCCTCTTCCTGGCTCCTGGTTCAATGCCACTTCCCCAGAGAGGCCTTCCTTGATCATCCCTCCCACCCCTTCCAGCCCAAGTCCACACCTTCTCCGGGTCACCATGGCACCACTTTGGTTTTGTTCTGCTTGTTGCTGGGCCTCCTCTTACATCATACACCAACAATATTTTTGGAGGGCTTAGAGGCATTAACCCATTTAACCTTCACAGTTCCTCTGCTGTGTGCACCGTGGCTGTGTCCATTATATGAACGGGGAAGCTGAGGCACAGAGATATTAAGTATCTTGCCCCAGGTCACCCGGCTAGTAAGAGTCTGGGTTTGAGGAAAGTCTTGTGGGGAGGTGGGGGGCTCCAGTGTGCTGACACAGCACAGGTTAATTTCTGTCATATTGCCATCCGTTACTGGTTAACCAGGGACTGCTCATCAAGTCTCTCAGGTACAAGACAGCAGGGGCATCCTTTCGATGTGGACTCCCTGGTCCCTATGGCAGAGGAAGGTGCCAGAAGGGATCGATCACGCAGTTCCCATAGGAAGTGCCACGCATCACTTCTCTCACAGTGCATTGGCCACAGTATACCACATGGCCCCCTAAAGGCCACAAGGGGAGGTGGGCAGCACTGATAACTCATCCCCTTGCGTCCTATCACCCTGCAGGTCACCGTGTGGGACACTTAGCAGGATATATGAGCACAAGCCCCTTTGGTCAGCATGGAGCTCTGTAAAGGAACAGGTGAATCTAGGACCACTGCTTGGCAGAGCCCCCAGGAGCACACTTGGGGTTTCACTGCATTGTTGAGGTGGCCGGGACCAGCAAGGACCTGACAGGCAGGGAACTCACGTTATCAGTGTCCAGTGCACTGGCTGTGTGCCTCCAGGAGGTCCCTGAAGGCCAGGCCATCCAGACACTTCCTTTGACCATTGTGCTCATCCTGACCCTGGAGCTCCCTGCCTGGCCCACACCGCCGACCCCAGCTCCTTACCTGTGCTTCCTGCCACCACACCTTTCTTCTCAGTTGCTCAATGAGCTCCTGGTCACTGGTCAAGGCCCAGTGAGTTCAGATTCCTTTCTCCTGGGACATCTCTGTGAAACTTGCCGGGTGGAACCAGTCCCTCCCACATTTGGTTCAGACTAGGAGCTACTCTCAAGCTGTGTTCTAAAACCAGCTGCTGCTCCCCACCTCCTGCCCTATAGCATGGAATGCTTGTAGGGAAGTCCTAGCTGGGCTCCCGCTTCAGATCTAGCCTTGCTCTTCACAGAGCAGCCAGCGGGAGCTTGGACATTGGGTCCCATCACTGCCCTGATCATTAACACACTGGGGCTTCTCATCCCACTCAGGGGAAAACCAGATTCCCCCTGTGGCCTGCAGAACTCTGTGGGTTCCAGCCTGCCCACCCTGCTGCTATGCTATCCTGTCCCAGGGCTCCTACTCTCAGCCACCCTGGAGCAGCTTTCTGGCCTTGGATCCTGCAAAACCCTTTGTCACCTCAGGGCCTTTGCATTTACTTTTGCCTCCATCCAGGAAGCTCCCTAATGACTTAGGTCACTGCCCAGTGTCATCTGCTCAGAGAAGGCCCTGAAGGCACCTGCAGGAACCCCTCCCTGTGCCCTCCAGCCATCATTTAGTCCCTTTGTCCTTTAGACCAAGGATTAGAGCCTACCATTGTGGGGTGTTCTTGACCAGCCTCGCTCACTGCTGTCATCCTGAGCAGTACCTAGCAAAAAGTAGGCTCTGGGTACTTAATCTGTGAAGAATCCGCATTCTCATGACCTCTTGTAAGACTCTCCTTCCTGCAGTGTGTTCCACTCTCCTGCTGCCTTCTGCTCCTCCCAGGTGGAGGAGCCCATATCCTAGAAGCCTGAGATGCTGTGCCACATTGGTGTATCAACACAGAAGGGGGCAGAGTGGGGAGGTCAGCCAGCCCCACCAGGGAAGCAAGCCAGGCCTGGATCGGGGCCCCATATTTGGGCCTCAAGGGACCAGGGAGGCCCAGGCTGTGGGTGGCTGACGCAGGATGCCTGAGCAGGGAGGTCCAGCCCAGCTCTCCAGTCATTGCCGCACAGGAGCACAGGCCCAAGAGGATCAGATGGCCTGATTTTCCAAGAGAAGCCAGAAATCTGGATTCTGGATTGAGCTCTCCCAACTTCTACATGTTGGCAACTCACTAGAATTCCTTCCGCTAATGTGTAGGCTAAGGAAAAGACGTCTGCAGTTTGGCTGTGGTGACCCCTGACCTAGAAGTTGAGGAAGAGGAGAGTGGGCATGGGCCCTGTGGGGGTTGGCATGGAGCAGGGCAGTGAGGGAGCATGAGCAGCCGAGTGGCTGGAGAGGCTGGGGCAGGTGCAGTTCTTGGGGTGTGTGGCAGGGGTCGGGGAGCAGTGCTCTGTCCCCACATCCGTGCCAGGGCCCAGCTGGCTGGCCACCACTCCCTGCCAAACTCCTGAAGGTGATGTTAGGGTGTGTGGTCATCCTGGGGTAAAAATAGTAAGGTCACCTTGCAGCAGGAAGTCTGCTTTTGCTTGCAGGTAGGAATACAGCATGTGCTAGACGCTGCTGTCAGGAGCCCCATACTTTTTGGGGCGGGTGGATCTGCTCTTGCCCCCAGGCTTCTAGGGAATAGCAGAACACTGATCTCTACCTGCTGGGGCAAGTGGTAGGGCCCAGCTCCCAGTTAGTGGGTGACCTCACTCACCCCCACACCCTACACCCCTGTGCAGGCCCAGGTGAGGCTCTGGGGTCGTCGGACATCCACGTTCCAAGGGTCACACATACGGCCCCCTCACACCACACTGTGAGGTCAGCCAAGCCTGTGTTGTACCACATGGATCAGCAGGAGGACTGAGGCCCAGAGGGAGGAAGAGGCCAGCCTGGGCCCCCTGCTGCCTCCCTCCACCACAGCCCCCTCTCCCCTGGGGCCCCATGGCTCCCAGTGCAGGTGGACTTACTTAGCCCTGCGGGGCCAGCCCAGCCCTTCCTAGGAACCCTGTTTGCCCAGGAAGGATCAATGGAGCACTTTCACTTCCTCTCCTAGAAATTGGAGCTAGTCGTAAGAACCTTCCATGGTGCTTACTGCATGCAGCATACCAGGCACCTGACTGTCAGGAAATATAACAAAAGTACTTGAGGCTGCTGGCAAGGTTACGTGGCTGTCAGGCTTCTCAACGGCCCAGGTAACAGGAGTGCTGACCCCAGGAGGAGTGTGAGAAGATATGCATATAGGGTGCTTAGACAGTGTGCTCAGAGTCAGGACTCAGCTTGTGTTAGAGACCATTTACTGTTGGGGGGCAGGGGACAGGCCAGGACGTGCAGGGTAAGATGTTCCCATCTGCCTGGCAGTGACTTCTACAGAGAGGGGCTTTTGGGGGCACTGCAGAGCAGTAGGGGGAGCAGGTCCCTGCTCCAGCACCCGTGGCCACGCTCCTGTGGATGGCCCAGTCCTAGGCACTATGCCTGGAGCTGGATCTGGGCAGTTCTGGGTTCCCTGTAATACGGGCTCCAGCAGAACAGAGTGGGGTACCCTGAGTACCCAGGGAGGAGGGCAAGCCGGGAGTGGGTGGAGCAGCCAGGGCTGAGCCTGTCTCTCGTCCCACCCCTAGGAAGCCTGAGAAGGGCGTCCAGTACCTCATCGAGCGCGGCTTTGTGCCTGACACTCCAGTGGGGGTGGCCCACTTCTTGCTGCAGCGCAAGGGCCTCAGCAGGCAGATGATCGGCGAGTTCCTGGGCAACCGGCAGAAACAATTCAACCGAGATGTGCTTGAGTGAGTTCTGGGGCTGGGGTCTGGGGACGTGGACCTGCACACAAGCAGTGTCAGGCTCACCCCGCCTGCTGGAACATAGACCAAGTCCTCACTGTCTGCAGAAAACCAGATTTCCAGCTCCCTGGGAACTGTTGACAGTTTGGAGAAGCCCTGCCTGTACCCCAAATCTCTCCATCCCTTCTTGAGACTGCCCTAAGTAGAAAGGACCCCATGCTTGGATCTTTGGGTTTATAAAGCAGTCGCTGTGTATGGGCCCTGCATTGTCCTCAAATACATGGAGTGAGTGTCACATCTTACTAAGTCCCTTTCACAGATGAGCCAAAGCTGCAGGACAGGACTGAATAAGGTGGGTCAAGACTTGGGGGAAGCATCTCCAGGCCCGTTGTTGAGGATTTTTCTGACCAGGCAGCTACACACTGAGACTTATGCTGGGAGCAGAAATCAGAGAGGGGTAAAGAACAAACCACTAGTAACAAGAGCAGTGCCTTGCATCCGTCCAGCCCTGCCTCATGGGATGAATGAAAACAGCCAAGGGGGGTGGGCAGAGGGCCTCCTGGGGCCAGGCGTCTCTGCCATAAGGAAGAGCCTAGCCACGTGTGTGCTCACCACATCTGCTTCCCTGGGAGGAGGCAGGCAGCTGCCTGGGCCTCTTTTACAGGTGAGGAATGGGCTGGCCTGGGTGCTCCCCACCCCCACACATGGGGGCTCATATACACACGTATGTACCATTCAGTCACACACCCACCTGCACACACAGGCACAGGCGCAGACACACAGGACACAGGGAGCCGAGGCCTTTGGCAGCAGCTGGCTGTAGCTAGCACCCAGCAGGATGGCATCTGTGCCTTTCCTTGGCCAGGCACACCCACCCGGACTACTTTCTCCCTGCTTGCCATTTCTGTTCCAGCCCTCAATTGGGAAAAGCCTGCTGCATTGTTAGCATGGTTAGTGCCCCTCTCCGCCTTAGAAACCAGCCTCAGGAAACAGTTCAGGGGAAAGTAGATGAGGTCTTTTATGAATTGGGCCTAAGACCATCTTGGGCCAGCCCCTGCAGCCATTCCTGCACTCCCCCCCCACCCCCCACCCCAGATTCCCCACCCTACCCCCCAAACTAACTGCTATAGGAAATCCGTGCATTGTTCTCCCCTATCAGAAAATAGCAGCCTCAGGAAGTAGCAGTCCTAACCCCACCCCCAACCCCCAGCCCCGACCCTCTACACCAGGCATCCAACTCAGATGCTAGTCAGCAAATACCCTGTGTGGCCCCGGCCCTCCCCGACCTGCTCTGCAGCAGCCTCGAAGGATGGTGCCCCCAGGGCCATGAGCACTCAGAGAAGGCCAAGGGCACACTACAGCCTGTTTATGCCGAAGCCCATCACACCCAGCAGAAGGAGGGCCCTGACAGGATTAGGCCCCCCATGGCTGAGGCCTCTGCAACCCCCACCAAGGGTGGCCATGGCTTTGTTACAAATAGATACACTGGACACCATGGCCCTCTGAGTGGTCCCTGGTGCAGACCCCACTTTCTTTGTTCAAGGGTCAGGATCAGAGAGGACCCAGCATGTTATGCTGGAGGGTAGTGCTAGGACAAGTGGCACCAAACAAAACCCGGTTACCAGCCACTCCTGTGAGCTCCGCTTCCCTTGGCGGATTAGCAGATGAGGCTGGCACAGGTCCTCCAAGGTGCCCCTGGAAGGACACCCGGCAAAACCCAGGCACCTCTCCCCAGACCCTTGATGTGGGAAAATGGGCTCAGTGCACAGTCACTGGCTGGCAAGTTAGCGGCCAGCCTCCACATTCTCCTGGAGAAGATGGGAGTGTGCTCCTGGCATCCCTCACAAATGAGGGATGTCTGAGAAGACTCAGCAGTAACGTCCTGTTGTGTGCTCTGTGTAACGTGCACACTGAGCGCCATCTATTTCTGCTCCGAGGGCCTTTCTCAGGAGCAGCCATATACTCTGGCCCCTCTGTAGATAATTACACACAGAGATACAAGCACCAATGTTTTCCTATAGTTTCAGGGGATCTGTGGACTCCCCAGAAGCACAGGGGTCTTTGGGCTGTAATCTGGAGTGTTGACTGGTTGGAGGAAGCCAGGCGGAGGGCCTTTCTGGATCCCCTGGCTCTGGGCAGCTCACGGCCTGCCCTGCACTGACTCCCTGTATGCTCTGCCCTCGACAGGAAGGGCGGCAGAGGCTGTGCAGGCAGCAGACCCTGATGCAGCCTTGGTGTCTCGTTTCAGCTGCGTGGTGGATGAGATGGATTTCTCCGCCATGGAATTAGATGAAGCTCTCAGGAAGTTCCAGGCACACATCCGGGTCCAAGGGGAGGCTCAGAAGGTGGAGCGGCTCATCGAGGCTTTCAGGTTGGGGGCAGGGCAGGGCATGGGTGGGTGTCGGGAAGAGGATGGTTCCTGGCTCTGAGGCCCATGGCTTGGGGCCCAAACACCCCCTTTACCCCTGTCCCCTAAGCAGGGTCAGGTGGCCCTGAACGTGCCTGGGGAATGAGGCCCCTTCAGTGTGCCAGGTGCTGTGCTGGTTATCTCTAGAACCACACTTTTGGACAGTCTGTGTTCCTGCAGGTCCTCGTGAGCATCACTCATTCATGAGTCTGTGTCGTCATTGTCTGCCCGTCTCACATAGTGACTCACCACAAGCTACACAGCCAGATGGCCTGGCTCTAACACCCACTCCACCACTTCCTAGCTGTGTGACTTTTCCCTGGTTACTTAACCTCTCTGTGCCTCATGTCCTTGCCTATAGAGTGGGGAAAAACAGAAGCCCCTACCTTAGACAGAGTGGAAGGACTGAACCACTTTGAATGTCTGGGTACACTTAGCCCAGCACCTGGTACAGCAGAGAGCCCACAGTCAAGGCCGACTGCCACCCCACACTCATTCATGCTAGGAGTGTGTGCACAGTGTCTGGGTAGGATCCTCTGTGCCCATGCTAGGTGGGGGAGACACGAGTCAGCCACTGACCCAGCCTTCGGGGCCCAGCGCCAGTGGTAGGACAAAGGTGGGGAAGGAGAACACAACAGGAGGATGACTCTGGGGCCCTAGGAGGGGGTTGCTCAGGCAGTTGCAGGAGGGCTTCCTGGAGGTGGCGCCACTAATGGAGAAGACAGGATTGAAGCCCATGTTTTCTGAGCTCCGACGCTACTGCCTTAGTCATGGGCCTGCACAGTTTCTCTTCTCTGGTCTGTGCCCCTCATCCACCCCGCTCCCTGAGCCAGGCTCCTTTCATCTCAGGGTCCCTGGTAGCGGGTCCAACACTTACCATCACATCCCTGTTCCACGCAGGTGAGGAGAGTATATCCTTAAAGCTGCCCACATCCTACCTGCCCATATCCCAATGGCCAGAATTTAGCCACCTCCTGGGCTGCATCCAGTTCCCAGGGAGATGGAGAAACATGGTCATCTCCCTCAGCAGCCATCGCCAGCCAGAGTACAGGTTGTTGAGGTATAACCAGTGTAAGGAGGAGCAGGTGTCACCCCCATTTACCAGATGTGCAAACTGAGGCTCCTGCCCAACCGACATGGTCCTGACCCTGCTCCCTCTCCCGGCCTACAGCCAGCGCTACTGCATCTGCAACCCCGGGGTGGTTCGACAGTTCCGGAACCCAGACACCATTTTCATCCTGGCGTTTGCCATCATCCTGCTCAACACAGACATGTACAGCCCCAATGTCAAACCAGAGCGGAAGATGAAGCTGGAGGACTTCGTCAAGAACCTGCGAGGTGAGCTGGCCCGGGCCCTGGGCTCTGGCGTACACCCATCCTTCGGACGCTCTCTCAGCACGCACCCAGCCAGCCACGGGGCAGAGCCAAGGGGCCAGGCTCTGGCGCACCCAGTCCTTGCCACAGGGGCCCGGGGTGAGCCTTGGTTCCAGGGACACCGCATCAATTACCCTAAAGGGTGCTGACCACTCTCACAGGCAGTGACACACACACCTGGGTCTCATGGTGCCAGGAACCTCACACGTGGCAGAGGTGACCTTTTCAGCATGTTCTGTAAGGCTATGTGGGGGTTCGATAGATGGAGGTGGGGGGCAGGGGGCCAGGCCTGAGAAAGCTTAGGCCAGCACGGGAGGGCCTGGTACGGTCCATAGAGGCTGGATCGGGGGAGGTGAGGGAGCACAGTCTGGAGCCCAGGCACTGGGCGTCCCTGGCAGGCAGAGCCAGGCCGAGGGGCTGGCACACACCCTCCCTGTCACTGGGTTGCCCCTCCCTACCCTCGATACTCCTCGCGAAGCTGACTTGCCTTCGTATGTATGTGTTTTAGAGAAACTTTATATCACACTATAAACAGGAAGCCCGTATCATTTGCCACACTTAGGCAGTCACTCTAGAACTCAGCGGATGAAAGCACCAGAGCTAGTTCTGGCTGGGCCCCAAGGCTGAGGCACGTGGCCCGTGTTTGACGGGTGCTAAGGTGAACAGTGAGAAGGGAGGCTTCCTGGGGTCATTATGGAGAAAAGGAGTTGAAAAGGGGACAGCTGTCTCCCAGGTGGCACTGTCTTAGCTGATAGCATGTCCTCGTGTACCTGAAGTCCCTGGGAGGAAGAGGAGGACTGTGTCCCTCTCTTTGGGGGAAGATCAGAGCTACAGCAGGCTGAGGTCCCCTTCGAAAGGGTGTGGGGTACAGGTATACATATATAAATATATGTAAATATACATGTACACACATACGTGAGGAAGAAGGTGGGGAGGGGCAGAGGAAGAGAGAGAGAGAGAACCTCAGCCAGGTTCTGCGCCCAGCACGGAACCCGAAGTGGGGCCCCATCTCAACAACCCTGAGATCATGACCTGAGCCAAAATCAAGAGTCCAATGCTGAACCCACTGAGCCACTGAGGCGCCCCAAGGATGTCATATTTTTAAAAAAAGAGAAAAGCTGGTTTGAATCAGGTCCAACTTTGTGAACTTGCTGAGCCATTTAAATGTACTCTTCTTGTCCTTTTTACCCCCCGTAAAAGCCCCTGTTCCGTCATCCCATCTCCTGGGACAGGATGAGCACACACACACACACACACACACACACACACACACACACACACACACCCCGCCAACCCCTGCCCGGGCTTGAACTGTCTTAGCACGCCCTCTGGCGGTGGGCACCCCTGCACCAAGCTGGCTAATGGGATGCCCACCCAGAGGTGGCTGGGCTGCCCCCGTTTCCCAGCTGGGCTCCAGGACCTGAGCCATCAGGGAAGCCGAGGGGCCAGGGCTTGGTTCAGACCACTCAGACGATGGCCATTCCCTGCACTGAGCACTCATGGTGTGTGGCCCTCTGCTAGATCTGAGGGGCGCTGTGGACTACAAGGAATTTAGGTCTTAGCTAGAGTTTCTAAGAAGCTAAGGAGTCTGGGAACTTCCTTAATGGAAGTCAGCACCAGAGCACTTGAGCAGAACCAGCAGATGCTTTGGTGGGGCAAGGATGTGCAGTCCTCTGTCAGCCCTATAGACTTCTTTCCTTGCAGGGCTGAGCCTGACTCTGGTTTTCCCAGAGTCCTGTGTGGGCCTAGTGTACAGAAAGCAGGCTATGTAGTACATGCTGTTGACGACCCCAGGGGAGTTTAAAGGTCTCTGTGACTTGACTGTGATTTTTTTTCTGCCTGTAAACCTCACCCCCATAATTGGGACCCTTCCTGTATGGGGGGCAACAGGAGGAACCAGAGTGATTAGCCCAGAGGGAAGAAGGCTCCGGGAAGGATGGGGTTGCTGGGTCAGGTCCTGCCAGTCAGCTACCCTCATATCCCCGCGGTCTGCAGGGCGTTCTCATCCCACTTCTCAGGGGAGCGAGCTGCTGGTTCCATCTCCCAAGCCTGGGCCATTCCCACCAAATCCCATCTTTTCCAACCAGGAACCAGGGAGCGTTCTGTTCCATCTTCCTTGTGTTCAGAAAGGTAACCAAGGCAGAGAGGGAGGGGATTCGCCCAAGATCACACAGCAAGTGCATGTCAGAGGGGGCAGGACTCTGGTCTCCCAAAGCCCACCTGGTGCTCTGCCCTGGGAAGACATCCAGCTTGTTCTTTGTAGAGGAAACCTTCCCCCCCAACACCACTGGACACATTTTCTCTGGAATTGTTCACTCTGGTTCTCCTGGTAGGTCCAGCACCAGGAGTATCTCTGGGGGTTGGAAGGCGGGTGGGAGGGGAATTGTTCACCAGCACGAAAGTCAGATGACCAATGCTTTTATTTTATTGACAATCTGTTTTTAAATTCTTTATTTTTTTTAAGATTTTATTTATTCATTCATGAGTGACACAGAAAGAGAGAGGCAGAGAGAGAAGCAGGCTCCATGCAGGAAGCCTGATGTGGGACTCGATCCTGGGACTCCAGGACCACGCCCTGGGCCAAAGGCAGGCGCTAAATTGCTGAGCCGCTCAGGGATCCCCTGTTTTTAAATTCTTTAGATTGAATTTTGAATGGGTATTATCCTCACATAGTTTAAAAAAAAAAAAAAGTAATACACCCAAGCAATCAGATTCCGTGGTATTTACCCAAAGGAGTTGAAAACGTATGTCCGCACAAAAACCTGCACATGGATATTTATAGCAGCTTTTTTCATAGTTGCCAAAACTTGGAAGCAACCAAGGTGTTCTTCGGTAGATGAATGGATACATAAACTGTCTCATCCAGACAACGGAATATTATTCAGTGTTAAAAAGAAATGAGCTACCAAACTGTGAGAAGACTGAAGGAAACTTAAATGCATATTACTCAGTAAAAGAAGCCAGATTGAAGAGACCACATGCTGTATGATTCCAACTATACGACATTCCAGAAAAGGCAAAACTATGGAGATACCAAAGATCAGTGGTTGCGGGGGTGGTAGGGTTGGTAGAGGGATGAGTTAGGTAGAGCCCAGAGGGGTTTTCAGGCAGTGACTCCATCTGACTCCACCATGGTGGACATGTGCCATTAATCATTTATTATCGAATGTACAACACCAAGAGTGAATCCAGTGTCAGCTATGGACTTTGAGTGAATGGCATGTCAGTGTAGTTTCACTGATTATAACAAATCTTGGTGCAGGAGGTTAGTGGGGGTGGAGGGGCAGGTGTCATGGGGAAATCTCTGTACTTTTCCCTCAATTTTGCTGTGAACTTAACTGCTCTAGGCAACAGTTGTAGAAAATACTCTGTTAAAAAAAAAAGTAGTCAAGGTCTGTAGCAGAGGCCTCCCATCCGTCCCCGTGTGCCCAGGCTGTTTAGTCCCTGGCACCTCCCAGAGCTCCTCTGCTCACACAAGTACAAACGTGCATGACTGCTTTTACTCCCTGTTTTGCACCTCGCTTTTCTCATTTAACAAATCTAAGAGAGGGCAGCCCCAGTGGCGCAGCAGCTTAGCGCTGCCTGCAGCCCAGGGTGTGATCCTGGAGACCCAGGATCGAGTCCCATGTCAGGCTCCCTGCACGGAGCCTGCTTCTCCCTCTGCCTGTGTCTCTGCCTCTCTCTCTGTGTGTCTCTCATGAAAAAATAAAATCTTTATTAAAAAAAAAATCCAAGAGAAAGTTCTCGTGTCGGTTCCCTATGGCCTTGCTCATTTTCTGGGCAGGTGTGTAGTATTCCATTGCACTCCTATGGGGCAATGGGTTAACCGGTCCCCTACTGACGGGTAAATGGGTGAGTTCCAGCCTTCCGCTATTTGGAAACCATGCTGCAATGAGTCACCTCATTTGCATACCATGTCCCGTGGGACAGTGGGACAAATTCCCCCAAACGAACGCAGTCCGTGGCCCAGAGGGGATTTGAGTTTATAATTGTGCCAGGCAGTGGCAAGTGGCCCAGTGCAAGGGCTGAACCATGCCCGTGTCCCACCAGCAGTGTGTGAGGACAAATCCCCTTCCCACAGCCTTGCCAGTTCCCAAACCCCAGGATTTTTCCCTGCCTGCAGTCTGAGGGCTGGGGTGGGTTTGCATTTCTCTCATGAGTAGGACTGGGTTTTCCTCAGAAGTTTTTTCGAGACATAGCAGAAAGGATACGTGCCTGCTGTCAGAGCAGCCTGAGTTCAAGGCTGGGCT
Source organism: Vulpes vulpes (assembly GCF_048418805.1). Classification (NCBI taxonomy): domain Eukaryota; kingdom Metazoa; phylum Chordata; class Mammalia; order Carnivora; family Canidae; genus Vulpes; species Vulpes vulpes. The sequence goes on along the minus strand of NC_132788.1, from coordinate 56,456,763 downwards.
TCTGGGCCCCTGGCTTCCACACACATGATGTGGGCCAACAGCTGGCAGCACTGCTCAGGTGCGTTGAATTCTCACTTTCTGGGAAACACCAGGGCTGCTCTGGCTTCCTCACAAGATCTCTGGGAAGTCACCTCTGCTCTTGGTGGCCTGCTTCAGAGAGGACCTCCAGCTAGGAGACTTGGTCACAGAGCTAGTAAGGGGCGAAGCAAGAACTCAGCCCAAGGTCTTTTAGCAAGCTGATGTTTATAAAGCCCTCGGAGCATGGCCAGAAGGAGGTACAGCCCCCTGCGTGCTAGTCTGGGTGGCTGTGCTAGCCTGGTCCCCTTGGAAGGATTCTGAGACAAATGTAATCGACTGAAGACTTTCCATGGCTGTGGGTCCAGAAGTCTTTGGTTCCACCGAGGACTGGGGAAAGGCATCAATACTCTGACTGGGTTTAGAAACTGGCAAATGGGGGGCGAGCCTGGGGCCCAAAGCTGAGTGATGCCACAGCCACCCAGATCCTGGGCCACCCTGACACCTAGCTGTTGTCCCCTGCCCAGGTGTGGACGATGGCGAGGACATCCCCCGGGAGATGCTGATTGGCATCTACGAGCGCATTCGCAAGCGGGAGCTGAAGACCAATGAGGACCACGTGTCCCAGGTGCAGAAGGTGGAGAAGCTCATTGTGGGGAAGAAGCCGGTATGTGGTGCCCCCGCATCCTTGGCTCCCTCACTCCCACCCGCCCCTGCTCCATGTAACACCAGGCCTACTTCAGTGGCTTCAGCTCCGGGCAGTGGCCCTGATGCCATTTGGAACTCAGTTCCTTAGGGGTGGGGGGGTTACTTTAGGTTTCAGGTGGCTCCAGCTATTTGGGATAACAACTATTGGCTCTGGGTCGTATTTTAAGAGAGCCTGAGGCTCTTAAGAAACCAATGGCCAGAGTCATGCAGGGTTTCCCTGGTGGACCACCTTCATTGTGCCCTGAGGGCTCTGGCCGCCAGAAGGTCTCCCCAGCTACGTGTGTGGTGTGTCTGGACAGAGGATATGGAACATGCCCCAGGGCAAGTGCTCACCTACTTGGATATCATCCCATTAGCTCTCTCCAGGCCCAGGCACAGTTTTTGGATTAATATCTTTTTTTGTTTAATGTTTCCTGCATAGATTGGATCCCTGCACCATGGGCTTGGCTGTGTGAGTATCCTTCTGCTTTTACATTCTGGCTGATACCCACCCCACCCCACCCCCGGAGCAGGGTGAGGGACGGGGGCGGGGAGGGGGGTCCTTTGTTCACATCTCTGCATCCCCTAGCTCCCAGATCCACCGTCCTAACTGTTTGAATTAATTTCTGGAGCGATGGGAAATTTGATTTTCATAATTATCCCAGCCTCAGATCTCTGCAGGCCCAGAGACAGCGGCCACATGGGGAGGGTTGTGCTGTCAGGCCAGAGCAGTCTTCTTCTCTCTCATCTGGACCCAGCTGAACGCTGAGGCCAATGCTTGTCCTCAGATCCCGAGGCCCCGTGCCTGAAGCAGACCATCCCTCCCACGTCGCCCACGCTCTGCCCACCCCCGTCCCCCGACACTTCACTGCTCAAGGCCATTGCCTCGAGCAAGTTTTCCTGCTCACCCCAGGAGTGCCTGGACCCAGGGCTAGCCTGGCAGTCACCTGGCATGTTCATGTGTCTGTCTTTACCTCTCACCAGGCAGCCGTGTGCTGTGAGAGTCAGCGTCACAAACCTGTCTGCTCCCCCCTCTTCCCATCTTTCCCTAAGGAGAGACCGCTGGATACCACTGTGACATCCTCACCCACCTCTCTGACCCCACCTCCCACCGTCCTCTCCCCTTCACGCTTTTGCTCTGAACAGTGCCTTTCCCTGAGCATACTAGCCTGGGCCCAGTGCTCCCTCCCCTCTTGTCTTCCTGATGTGCTAAGCCAGGGCATCCCTCCACCAGGACACCTGTTGCAGAGTAAACCCTCCCTGCCATCACACGACCTGGCACATCCTGGCCCTTTACTAACTTGCTGTCTCTTGTGTGATCCTGGGTGCTCTCACAGCCACAGCTCGGCCTCCCTAACGGCTTGTCACCACAAGCCCTTCGACACCATACAGGTTGCACCTGGCCTTGAGAGTGGCTTGGGCTTCGGCAGGGTTGGGGCTCACATGAACCCATGCCTCCCATGGGTTCGGAGCCTCAGACAGGGTTTTTCAGACATCAGAACCGTCGAGATTCTCTAGGAACAGCCCGGAATCCACTCCCAGCTCTGCACCTTCCCACTTGTGTGGCTGAGACAAGCTGCTCAACCACTCTGTGCCTCAATTTCCTCGTCTAGACTAGACACACTCTTGGAGAAACCTTTGCAGAGACTACCAGGCTAACATCTGTGATGGACACTTGGTGGGGACCCAGAGATCATGAATTTCTCAGTGAGGGTGGAGGAGCTCCCATATGAGTGTGATACTCTAAGAAGTCTGGACCTGTCTGCAGGAAAGGAAAGGAAGCATCATAAGAAGCAGGGGCATGTTCCACGGCCTGTCAGGAGAGCTCCTGAACAAGAGTGGAGGAAGATTGCTGAGTCCAAACATGTCTGCTCTGCTGTGCACAGTTGGCAGGAGAGGGTGTTTTCAAATGCCAGGCCCACAGGCCGGGGGTTGAGTCTGTAGGATGGACTTGCATGCGACCCGGACTCTAGCAGAGGGGCAGGGGGCTGATGGCAGTGCTTCCCACCCCACACAGGTGCTCTCTCTGCCCCACCGGAGACTGGTCTGCTACTGCCGGCTCTTCGAGGTTCCAGACCCAAATAAGCCCCAGAAACTCGGACTGCACCAGCGAGAAATCTTCCTCTTTAACGACCTGCTGGTGGTATGTGGTTCCCCACAGCGTGCCGTGGCTGGGAGCGTGGCTCAGGGCAGCCTTGACCTGCAGCTCTGCTCCCCGTGAGGTCATGTCTGCCTGCACTCGGGGAGAGGCACATGCGTGGGTGGGGTGCAGGCAATGGGGGTGGAGTGAGCCCTGTGGTCTTTGGGTTAGAGGAGGGAGAGTCAAACTCACAGTGCTGCCAATGGAAATAGGGCTTCAATGGCTTATGTAAAAGTCCAGAAGGGGATCGGGGCCTTCAGCCCCGACTCTTTCTAGAGGCTTAAACTGAGTCAGCAGGACTCCTTGTGAGGCTGTCTCTAGGCTGTGTGGGCTCCCTTCTCTTGGCAGCCTCTGTCCAAGAAGGGAATGTCAGCCTTGGCAGCTGCAGGCTGACTCCTGCCCCCCTCCCTTGCATCCCTGGCCTCCAGTGGTATTCTCTTCATAGGAGTCTGAGCACAGGTCTCACTGCTTCCCAGGGCTGTGCCTAAGCCACTCAGGGGGTCCAGGCAGGTGCGGTGCTGTCTCATTGGCTAAACCTGGGTCACCACTCACTTCACAAGATTTCTGAAGATGGCAGACAGGCAGTTCCCCAAAGGGAAACTGAGGAAATCTTGCCCAGAAAAAGGTGGCATGGATGCCTAGCCACTCGGGCTAACGGTGCGCCTGCAGACAGCAGGGAGAACCTATTCTCTGGGTGTCTGTCACCCACGGCACACGTGTCTTGCTAGAGGTCTTTGTCCCTCATCCCTACCTGCTTGAGGACTAGCTGCTCCTCTCTGATTACTGAAGTTGGAATCTGGACCTGTGGTTTTCTTTGTTAAGAGTCCCTGACCTCAAGCAAGTTACTTCAAACTTCTGAGCCTCTGTTTCCTCCTCCAGAACTAATCTTTCTGGCAGTTCCAGGGCTTGGGTGGGTCCTGTGCTTGTCACGTCTTTGCTAGTTTGAGGCTTCACTGCCAGCCAGGATAACACCTAGGACTTGTAGAAACAGAAGTCAGCATCCATGTCAGGATATGCATGGGCATGCAGCCCTTTCCAGCTGCCCCAGAGGCCTCCTGACCTGCATCCCCAGCCTCTGGATTGCTGAAAGTGTTCTGACACTGGGCCCATTTAGAATCCAGAGCTCCCAGAGCTGCCCCTGGGCAGTGCAGACGATGTGACTCAGCCTCTGTCTCTGGCTACCCCCAGGTTACCAAGATCTTCCAGAAAAAGAAGAACTCCGTGACATACAGCTTCCGACAGTCCTTCTCCCTGTACGGCATGCAGGTCCTGCTCTTTGAGAACCAGTGTAAGTCTGTGCTGGGGGCCTGCCACGGCCTGGCCACGAGCATGTGCACTGGAGCACTCCTCCACACATAGCCGAGTGCCAGGTGACAGGAGCCAGTGTGGCAGCTCTCACCTTGTAGTCAGGAAGCGCTGCACTTCCCAGTGACCTCCCCTTCTGCCTGGTTCCCCTAGGACATCATCCCGGGGTGGCTCTCCCTCACATGCTCTTATTCCCAGCCTATCAGCTGAGAGCAGCAATAACTGGGGAGAATTTAATAACATTGTACATGATGGTTATCACATTTACTTTTTCTGCTCCCTCTTACAGGTGGTAAGATTTCTTAATTTAGGGCAGCGTGAATTTATGTCAATAAAATGTTGCCAGGAAAGTGTTGAGTAAATGTTGTAGGTGAAAAAAAAAATGTTGTAGGTGATATGCACACCTAAGCAAGCAAACAGGTGAAGGTTATGCCTTTGGGGCTGCAGAGGACACGATCTCAGCCCTGAGTGGAGAGCCTGGGCTCAGATGCTGCTCTGGATCCTAACAACTGTGTGACGTGGCTATGTAGTGTCTCTGGGCTGCACTCTCTTTGTCTATGAAGTTAGGATGATGGCAGTGCCCACCTTGTAGACTTGGGTGAGTCCGTGCACATGAAGTGCTTAGAACAGCTCCTGAAACAGGAAGCTGTTCGGCCAAGATTTATTCTGAGGTGCTGTTGGAAAGTTCCTTTGGGTATGAGTGGGCCAGGGAGCCTGGGGATGTCGTGGGTGGGGAGCTGACACCTCCCCCGACTTTTTCCTTTGACCAGATTCTTCTCCAAAACCCAAGCCTTTCCCCTTTCCTCTCTCTCTCTCCCTGTCACATCCGTGTTGGAGGCCCCTGCGTTGCAGGCTGAGCCAGGCTCCTGAGATGGGGATAGGGATTGGGTCCTGCTGCCCTGCGGTTCTGAACTGCTCCGGGGGAGGCCTGCCCCAGTGGAGTGTCATGGTGTCTCCCACAGTGGGGAAACCCTTGTCCTCTCCCACAGGTCCCATCTGATCAGCTTTCCATCAACAGATTGAGCAAGTAGCAGGGACCTGTGGCTGGGCCATCCCAAACCATGGGTCCTGAAGGCTTGGGGCTCCTTGCCACGAGGAGCCCAGGATGCCAACCCCAACATCTCCCCGTCTCCTGCTGCTCTGTCTGCTACCCCTCAGGCCAGAAGGTTTCCACCAGGTGGCCCTAGGGAGGGTGGTGGCACCCCACATCATCCTGACCAGCAGGTCCCCTCTGGAAGAGGCTGTGGTAGTGATGCTCACAGCAGTGGACCCCACCAGGCTGAATCCTCAGGCACAAGTTGTGCCATCATCATTTTTAGATTCCCAGGGCTTAGCCCTCAGTCCTGGACACAAGGGGCTGGCAAGAGCCCCAGAACTGACACTGACATTTCTGTGGGACCTGCCTTCATACCAGGGATCTCAAAGTGGTAGCTGTGGGCCAGTCCCAGCTCAGTTATGTTATATTCATTCCATTTATAGATTTGTTTTAACTCATCAAGCTGATACTTAAATCTTCCTATCAAAATTGTAATTATTTATAACTTCTCTTAAAAACTGAGGTTTGGCATTGCCAGGCCCACATTCCCATGTGGTGGTCTCGGACTGCACGCCCCTCTCCCCACTCGCTCGGTTGCTTGGTCTCATGTGGTTTGCTTCCTGCATTTAAGGAACATGTTCAAGCTTCCAAGTATTTGAGTTCCCAGCCTTGACTGAGGTCTGAGCCAAAGTGGGATTGGTGTCTGAGCCAAGAACCTGCAAACACCCAGTAGCTGATGCTTAATTCCCACTGAGGAGAGAGGTACTCCAGGGGACCAAAGCCACAGAGACCCTATAAGCTTAGAAGTGGCACCAGGCAGGTCTGTGCAGAATGCTGCTGCCCTCAGCATAGAGTGCATTGGGCATGGTGCGCCCATGACGTGTCCAAGGGAACTGAGGGTCTGGAGGCCATTTGGCAGAGAGCAGAGCTCAGTATACCTTCGGAATTGTCCAAGATGACCAGATAAAACTCCCCACCCGCACAGCACACCATTTCCGACTCCTCCTGGACTCCACCCCTGGCTACTCTCCAACCTTCAGGCAGTGACCAAGGACCTTGAATGGAACGGTCCAGGCTCCATGACCTCCAGGTCAAGGAAAAATGGGGTCCTTGGCCTCCACTCAGATCAGCCACATCTGTCTCCGACTTATAGGCAGGACAACACAGACCCAAGTTGGGAGATGAGGATTTCCCAGCAGTCCCTGTGGTCTGCTCTGTGGATGCTTTGCCTTCCTGGCTAGACACGTCTGCTGAGAGCCTGGTTCCCAGACTTCTTAATATTTTCTTGACCAGAAGAGAGATTGCAGAGATCACATAGGGACCCATGGATTCTTCTCTTCTCCTTCTCCTTTGCAGACTACCCCAATGGCATCCGGCTCACATCTGCTGTCCCCGGAGCCGACATCAAAGTGTTAATAAACTTTAATGCTCCCAATCCTCAAGACCGAAAGAAGTTCACCGATGACCTGCGGGAATCCATTGCAGAAGTGCAGGAGATGGAGAAGCACAGGATAGAGTGTAAGTGGCAGGCCCTGTGTACCAGAAGAGCCAGCAGCCCCAGCCTCTGTGGGTCCAGAGAGATGAGGTGCCCTGGCCTTGCCTGTCCTTCCCACAACCCTGTGACAGGACAGCCCACCTGCCTGGGCCAGAGGAGGTGGCCTCCCTGTGAGAGCCAGGGCTTCCAGCAGCCCAGGCCCATCCTGCTATGGGACCACATGGCATACCCTGCGAGGGCCCTGGTTTCCCAGCTGTCCCAGATAAAAGAGTTCCCAGGTTCTGGAGCTGAGCCCTTTGCACTTGGGTGTGGTTATTATTTGTGTTCCATATCAGGGCCCAACTGACTGAGAAGGTCACAGCCGAGCTCTTCCCCTGGGTTCCATCCAAGCTGGTTATAATCCTTTCCTCTCCTGGTTCCAGGCCTCACTCCCTGGAGACAGTGGCTGTGCCCACCTCTGGCCCCCATCCAGGGCAAGGCCAGGTTACCCCTTGCTCATCTCAGACACAGACCAGTCTCCCTTGTCAGCCCTCGAGCCTACAAAGCGATGGTGTTTCCTGCAGACCCAAGGCCCGCGCCTCTCCAGCCTCCCTTCCAGGGTTTCCTCCTGATTCCCTTTTGTGAAAGACAGCATTGATACCCCCTCTTTCCTAAGGCAGCCCATGCCAGGCAGATGGCAGCTGGGTGCGATGCCAAGCCTGCACGCAGGGCCCTGGTCCCTTGCCCACCCTGGGCCGTGCTCTGCTCACCGGCCCTTCACTCCATCTGTTTCAGCTGAGCTTGAGAAGCAGAAGGGCGTCGTGCGGCCCAGCATGTCCCAGTGCTCCAGCCTCAAAAAGGAGTCAGGCAACGGGACACTGAGCCGGGCCTGCCTGGACGACAGCTATGCAGGCGGTGAGGGCCTCAAGCGCAGCGCCCTCAGCAGCTCCTTGAGGGACCTCTCAGAAGCGGGTAAGAGCCGGGCCGGGCCTCCCTTTCTAGCCCAGCGCATGCAGGACTCAGACCGGGCAGCGGGGCACACGTCGTGTGACAGGAAGGCACGGTGGTGGCGGCCGGCGGCGGCCATCCCCAAACCGTAGTGACATCTGACCACTCAGAGCGGGTGTCCCCTGGAGGCCTAAGGAAGCAGGACCCACTCATTAAGGCAGAGCAGCCAGGAGGTTACCCCCACTCTCCCTTTCTTCTTCTAGGGGTTCCGTTTATTCTTTTATTTATTTTCTGGAAACTGCTCTCACACAGAGCGAGCCAGGCCCCGCTGATGGATGTGTCCCTTGTCCTCTGTGCTGCCGCGTCCCTGTGTTTTATGCTGATGAATGAAATAGAGTGAAGCCCTCTAAACTGTGTCTGGAAAACCCCTGTCCCGCTGTCCCTGGTCTTGCTTCCCTCATAGAGGTCTCCCTTCCTGGGGAACCCAGGCCTCCCCATCCAGCCCGGAGGCAGTGGCCACAGCTGCCCTGGGGTGTCAGGGGAAACCCCCAGAAGAACTGTGATTTTTGTTGCTGTTTCTTTGTTTCTGTGTGTGTTTATTTGCTGCCAGCCTCTTAACCCCCAAGCAAGCAGCATCTTTCAAGCCTCCCAGATTTCCCAGGGCAGGGGGTGCGCCTAGAGCATCAGGGAGCTTCTACGGGCAGCCCTCGCCCAGCCAGGTCCTCTGATCTGGGGCCAGCCGCCCCTGAGTGTTGCTCCGGCCTGCTTTGCCTGCAGTGCTGTCAGAGGAGCTGTGGAGTGACGTCCGCCTGCCTCCCACATCACATCCAACCAGGCAGCTTCTCCAGGGAGCAGGCTTGGGCTACAGTGGAACAGAGGTTGCAGGATGTTGGCACACAGAGGCACACAGCTATGCCAGCCCTGTAGGCCCTACCTGCCTTGAGGCCCTGGGTATCCCAGCTTTAGGAGCCTGATGAGAGGCCCTGGTTTGTTGGAGAAGACCCTCTCAGGCCGAGACCAGCACCCTCCCCTCCCAGGGGCTCACCCGCCCCACCCCACCCCACCCCAGACATCACCACGTGTGGCCACCTCTGGGCCCCACTACGAGAGCCTGCTCAGGACTCCATCCCATACCTGCCCTCCAGCAGTGCTGCCTCCCTTTGGCTTATTCATTTCCCAGAAATTTTTTCTCATTTTTTTTCGCTCTTTTTCTTCTTTTTTTTTTTAAGTTGGATTTTTTCCTTTGCTTTTTTGTCTTGTCATTTTTTTTTTCCATAGTAAAAATCAGAAATCCATTGCCCGCATGAGGGTTAATCCAGAGTTTCTCAACCCCAGCACTATTGACATCGAGTGCTGTGGGGGGCTGTTCTGCCCCCTGCAGTTTGTTTAGCAGCATCCCTGGCCTCTACCAATGACATGCCAGGAATACCTCCCCCGGTCAGTGATGTCTCCAGAAATTTCCAATTGTCCTCGGGGGGGGTCAAGGGGGACAGCAAAAAAAAAAATCACCCCTTGTTGGCAAAACTGACCCTGGTTGAGAACCACTGGTTTTCCCTATAGCTTGTTAAACCCAGCTAAACGTGACTGGACTGCTCTGGGCCTCTGCAGGCTGGGTGCTGGGGCCTCTGTTTGAGTTTGTGCAGTGAGGCAAGCGTTGGCCTCTCTGTTCCTTGATGTAGCACCTAGAGGGCTGAGGGGTCTTGTGCAGCCGCTCAGATAACAGTGGCTCTGTCAAAACCGAGGCTCCCAACATGGCCTCAATGGCCTTCATGGCCGAGCTCCTGGGAGTCAGATAGAGCCACATGCCCAGGCCCGTGGCCACAGGAGAGACAGAGCTCTGAGGTGTGGCTGCTTTCCATTTATTGTTACTGTTGCCATCATCATTTGGGCATTCTGAGCTCAGAAAAAGTCTAGGGATGGAGTCTTCCTGGGAGACAATGAAAAGAATCCCCAGGGAAGAAAGCCCCCTCTGCCCAGGAAGCTTGGTGGCCAAGGCAAGGGGTGTCTGAGAAAGCTCCACGGCCCCAGAATAGGAATGGGCCACCTGTGATCTCCAGAGGGAGACTGGCCAGGGTCGGCATCCATCCTGGAAGATGCTGGGCTCAGCGGCTGGAGATGGAATTCTATGCTCTGGACTGGGTCAGGGTACAGCTTTCCAGAGGAAGCGTCACTCCACCCAGTGTGGCCCTCACCAAGATAAGCTTGTGGAGAAGAGACCAGGCCTCAGGGCACCTTCTTCCCTCAGAAAAGCTAGCACTCAGTGGTTGGCATGTCACCATTCCAAGAGCAGCTGCCCTGGATCTGTGATCACACATCATTCCAGGAGACCACACATCTCAGACATTGACCTTGGAGACCCAAGAGACAGCTACAGTTTGGCGCACTAGGAGGCCTCCAGGAACCCTCCCCTGCCCCCCCCCCCCAGGATCCCCTGCTGTTCTGAGAGGTAGAGGGAGGGGTCCAAGCTGTGAGGCCTCTCCCAACACTCTCCATGTGGTCTTCCTTTGCCTGGGAACTGTGTTCGTTTCAGTGGCACCAAACGCCCTGCTGACCTGAGACCAAGGACCTGTAAGGACCAGGGACACAGGTGTGACTGGGCCTTATCCCCTGGCGCAGATCAGTCAAGTCATGGTGGACGCTAACCCTAAGCGCCCTACCTCCTCCTGCCCTTCCCGATCAAACTACTCTACACCAGTCTCCGGAGAGAGGATGTCTCCCAGAAGCCAATAGGACCCGCCTGCCCCTGTCATTGCTCCAGGTCTTAGCCAGAGACCTGCCATGTCCTGTACCAAGGCAGCCCTCTCAGGGGAGAGTTGGCAGCTCCTGCCACTGGCCAGTGTCCAAAGCAGCACCCACTCGGCCCCCAGCACTGTTAAGGGCCACAGAGTGAGACCCTGGGTCAAGAGAGCCCTTGCTGCCTCCTGTGCTGACCCTGAGAAGCAGGGGAAGGCTGTGAAGAGCCGTGCTGGGAGCCCTTTCTAGACATGGTTCCTGATCCTGCCCCTGGTTGGCCTGGCAGGGCCTGATCTGGATCTGGGAGAGGCACTGGATGAGGGCTCACCTGTGGCTAGTGCAAGATCCCCAGAGGGAGTGTACCGGGAGACAGAGCGCAGGTGAGGGATAGCCTGGATGCACGGGCAAGAGCCACCATTCTGGCATGCTTTACCTCCATTAGTATGTGGGGTGTGCCTGCGTGTGCACACCCAGACACGGGTCTGCAGTCAGCAGGTGCCTGTGAGAAGGGGCTCTGGGACTGGACTGCAGAGCGCTCCTATAGGGATACCCCACATCTCCTGCTGATTTGAGAAGTTGAAAAGATGAATTCTAAGAGACTTAACATCACTCAAAGACATCCAAGATAAAGCTGTCCTAAGTCGTGCCCACATGGGGCAGAGGGAGGAGCAAGAGGAGGGGAGTTTTGCTCCACTGGGAGAAGCAGGCCAGCCAGACAACACTGCTGGGCACTGGCAGGGGGTGGGGGCTGGAAGGATGGGGTGGGCAACTGGCCTTCCTCTGTCTCTGGCTTTCAGTCAAGGGAGTCCTCTAAACTGACTTTAAAACCCCAGAGACAGCAGAGACCTGACTATCAGCATTTCTGCATGGTGCCACGATCTCCTGAGTGTCTGGTGATCATGTCCAGCCCACTTGGAGGAAGGGGCATGCCCATTTTACAGATATTGAAACTGAGGTAAAGAATCAAAGGAGCAAAAAAAAAAAAAAAAAAAAAAAAAGAATCGAAGGAGCACCAGGTGGGGCCACCTCTCCAGCCAAAGAGCCTCCTCCTGCTCCATGAGACAAAAAGCAGGAAGGAAGAAGGTCAGCCCCTCTTCTCACACCAGCTGAAAGATATGTGACCTTCATTTTTCTTCCAGCTGGGAATAAGGGCCGGGTCCTGTTTGATTCTCCCTGGACCTCAGCAATTGGTGGAAAACAGTCTTGGCCTAATCTATGTGGCCCTGTCCTGAGCGAGCACTGAGGCCCTCTTACACGTGCCAGAGTCAAGCAAAGCTCCCAGCTGGACTCAGGTTTGGAGGTTGACAGGCAAAGCAAAGGGACCGGATGTTCCCGCACATCTGCTGTGGTATGTCCAGGATCAAGGCTCTATCCCAGGCACAGTCCAGTACATTCAGATGCCAGATGAGGCCTGAAGGACCCACAGACGATGCTCTCCACCCAGCACAGGGCTAGGGTGTAGGCCTCAGAGAGGCAGGTAGCAGGCTGCTAGGCTCGGCCCGGGTTCAGCTCAGAAGGCAGTGCAGCCAAGCTTCCGAGCCCCAGAGGTGAACAGGCAGACCTGGGTGTGAATCCTGCTTGCTGTGGGAACTGGGCCAGTCAGCCCACCAAGCAGAGTATGTGTCTCTTCCTTGGCATGGACACCTGTCCTGCACTGCTACGGGCTTGATACAGAGAACGACCGTGCTCGGCTCATGGCCAGGGCTGCCTGGATGGAAGCTTATAGGACGTCAAGTGGGAGGCCCCTTCTCTGTTCTCTCTTCCCATCTGCTTTCCTGAGAGCTGGTCAGAGACTGGCCCCCGAAGCTTGGGCACCCACCATTCCGGCCATCCGCGATGTCCTGCAGAAATCCATGGAGATGGCTTCTTGAGGGACTGTGGAGGCCAGCACTCACCCTGGGCATCCAGAACCTAGAAGAAGACACAGCTGTCCTCTCACATAGTCAATGTATATTGAGTGCCTACTGTGTGCCATGTGCTGGGGATATTAAAAAGCCATTGGTAGGGAGCACACACAGCCGAGGGAATGCTTATAGCATCCCGGGGGGGTGGTGCCCACAGAAGGGAAGCAGGACCCTGGGCCCTCTGACCCTGACCCTGGCCAGGGCACTGCACAAACCAAACAACAGTCTCCAGAGGCACCAGCACATTTGAGCTACCCAGGAGGAAAAGACAGGACGCCAAGTTGAGTCTCCTCCTAACCATCAACCCCACCCTGCCTGCGAGGGGGGAGATGTATATGTATGAATATGCATATACATACGTATATGAAATCCACGGACAGTCAGGGCTGTGCAGGACCACATTTTGTTTGTTTTGAGCCATCAGAGAAGCTGCCCCTGTCCCGTCGTCCCCCGTTGGCAGGTGGCTGGGCTAGCCCTACCTGTGCGAACGCCTCAGCCCACCTGGAGGCACCCCCTCCCCCCAACAGACTGCTAGTCTAGGAGAAGAGGTATAAAGCCGGGGCTTGTTGAAGGAGATTTTTTTTTTCTTTAAACCCCCACCCTCCCCTTTTTTTTTTTTTTTTTTTTTTTTTTTTTTTTTTTTTAATACTTGTTACTGCCCTGCCGCCGGCTTCCCTGCGGAGCCCGCCCTCCGACCCTCACCTGGGTCCGCGGTGGCACCGCGGCGGCGGCGCAGCGGCTCAGGGCCAGGCAGGCGGCGGCCCGGCCTCGTGTCCGTGTCTAACCTCTGGTATTGCATGTTCTGGGCAGGGAAGCGAGGGCGTCGCAGCAGTGCGGGATCGCTAGAGAGCAATGTGGAAGTAAGTAGGAAGCGCCTACGTCCAGCTGGCTGTCGTGTGTTGCCTCCCCAATCCTCGGTTTATATCTGTTGTCTTTTCCCCCCGTTTTTGTTTTGTTTTGCTCTCCCCCTTCGCCGCACAGAGGCGCAGACACGCCCGGCCCCCTGCCTGCCTCAGCCCGGTGCATGCCAGCTTCTCCCGCCTACATCGCCTGTGCCTCTCACCGCTTGTTGGGGCGGGGTCCGGGGGGGGTGGTTCTGGATGGATTCTGTGTTTTAGTTCCTGCTTAACCCTGCTCCCCCCACCGTGGCCCCGAGCATGGTTAACATCGGCTTCCTGGCACCCTCCACCCCTGCCGCCCCGGGGTCCCTACCTGCTGGTGCTGCTCCTGGGCGGGAGGCACCGCCGCCAGGCGCCCATGCACCCTCCACCTGTGCTGTCCGGGGTGGTTTTGCCAATCTCTTGACTTCCATGCTCCGCCATCCCCATCGCTTCCTTCCTGGAGTTTCGATTGCTGTGTGCCTGCAGTCAGGGCACCATGGACTTGCTTAGCTAGCTTGGGGGAGGAGAGCCGTGAGAGAAAGAAAACCTCAGTGTGGATTTCATGAGATTTCATTCATCTTCCAACCATCTCTATATATTACTGTTCACATCTTAACCTCAGCTTGCAGACCTTTTTGTTTCCTTCTTTTTCCTTGTTTGGTTTGCAGTAGGTAGCTGCAGTGAAATGCCTAGGCACCCCCCACCCACCCACCCAGGATGAGGTTCCCCAAGCCCCTCCTGTCCCTACCAGCAGCTTCCCGAAAGACCTCAGAGCCCACACAGGCAGAGCAGATGCCCTTGCACCCGCAGAGAGGATCCAGGAGAGCGTAGGGTGCAGTTTCAGCAGGAACGGGGTTCTTCATGCTCACCAGCCCACCCCACTCCACTCAGCACATGCCGCGCACAGGCACCCCCAGGCCAATCGTTCTGATCCGAAAGTTCAGACCGCCTTCTGTGTCAGGACGAGAGCAGAAGTCACACTTGTGCTGCTGCTGCTGCTGCTGCTGCTGCGACCAGATAGGAGGGTCCCTCATCCTGTGCCCCACCTCCCACTTCTCTCAGTGGAAAGCCACTTCTGGTCCCGGCGGCCCCCCCAGTAGCATGAGCAGAGGTGACGCTGACTCAGCCTCACCCAGCCCCGCCCTCTGCAGCCAGTGAGTTGAACTAAGGCTTAGCAGTCAGTGGGTGAACTTTTTACATTAAAAAAAAAAAAAAAAAAAAAAGAATCATTCTGACATAAGTACTTTAAGATCTTTTAATTTTGATTTCTATGAATTTCCTTTTTAGGGGTCCATCATTAGCAGTCCTCACATGCGCCGGAGAGCTACATCAACACGAGAGTGTCCATCTCGCCCACACCAGACTATGCCTAATTCATCCTCCCTCCTGGGCTCCTTATTTGGGAGTAAGAGAGGGAAGCCCCCTCCCCAGGCCCACCCGCCCTCAGCCGCTCCCCAGCTGCCCCCCCACCCACCAGGCCTGCCCCACCCACAGCACTCCATGGCCAGCCACCACCAGGGGCCTGTGGAGGGCCTGCCACAGGTGCATGGGCACCACACCCAGTACTGCCACATGCAGCAGAATCCGCCCCCCTACCACCACCACCACCACTACCACCCCCCCCAGCACATCCAGCATGCACACCAGTACCACCACGGTCCCCACGGGGGGCATCCACCCTACGGGGCCCACGTGCACAGCCACCCACCGCTGCCCTCGGCCCATGCCGGCCACCCGGGCCACGCAGCGCACCACCACGGGCAGCCCCCTGCCCCACCGCCCCCCACCAGCAGCAAGGCCAAACCCAGCGGCATCAGCACAATTGTGTAGACAGCCCGGGTGGGGTCCCAGACTCCCTGGACAACTGCACACCACACAGAGTCCTGCCCAGGGGCGGCCAGCCTCAGACCAGACCCAGGGCACTTCTGTTTCCATCTCTCCCCTCCGTTCCCCACGGCCTGGATGGAGCCCCCTGAGCCCATGGGGCTTGTGTTGTAGGGAACAGAGCTCCTGCTCTCACTTAGCATGGGCGTCCCGGGTTCCATCCACTTCAACCCCAGGGGTGGGCCTCGGCCACCATCAGCCTTGAAAACGGTGCCACTGGCCACGTAGATGTTGAACTGCCCCCCCAACCCCAAAGCAGCCCTCAGCTCTGCTCCCTAAATGTACACGCAGATGAAAACCCAGCCTAGGAAAAGAAGAAACGAGACACAAAAACCAGAGACAGAACAAAACAAAACAAAAACCCAAAACTTGCTGCATTTATTGCTCTTTTATTGACAATGGGCAAAAAATTAAGTAGACCTGATATGGTTGATGAAAATAACGTAAGTAAACTTTATATAATATAAATATATAAATATATAAATATATATATATATATACTGTATAGGTAGTATTTGTGTGTGAAAGGAGACGTCTCAGTCTGCAAAATTAGCAATATAGACTTTACAAGGAGCTCCACTTACCTGATAGGAAGACAGTACCTTACATGAATGTGTGAGAGAGTAAACCAAAAACGTAAATGCTAGGAACAAATTCAGATACTTCCATATTTTCATAAAAAGAAGAGAAGTCCCTCCAGGACTGGCTAAGATCTTTACACGATCATTACTAACTGTGCCAAGTAACATAGCATCTAACTGTTTAAAAAGTCCAATATTGCTTTGTATAAATCCTTATTTTATTAACAGAAAACTATCATAAGTAATCAGTATTATAACTGCTCTGTTATTTCAGGTAAGCAAATAGATAAAAATGCAGTAAACTCTACAGTAGCAACTCGGGACAACTAGTTAGGAACTGGTTGTCTGAGGATATTGGTTACACAGATTCTTAGACACTTTAATGGCTGCGATAACTGTGAATTTCCATGATCCATATTTCTTTTATATGCATATGATTTAATGCACACTCATTCTGAGCCCCTCCGAGGGGGGCACCCATCCACGGCAGAAGCGTTCATTTCCAACATGAAAACGGCCAGCTCCCATCCTCGTCTCCCCAACACCATAACTTACTCATCCTGTCTCCAACCGCAACAGGCACAAGCCCCTGAGCGAGTTCCCACCAGGAACTGCTCCGAACCCCAAGGCTGGTTCTAGCATGTAGCAACCCAGGGCGGTGTGTGTGTTTTCCATTTTGTTTTCTGAGCGGTAGCCGTGATCATCGTGATTCCATGTGGCCATGTGCTAGCACAACCCCCCGTGTCATCACCGTGGCCCCCGTGACCCCGGCTGACAAGTGCCGGCCCTCGCCAGCGAAGCACCCCCCCCCGCCCCCCCCGCTGCCTTCTCATGGTCCAGTTAGCTGCCAGGGCATCACATGACTCTCAGCTGTGCTCTTGTCGCTTCCGTGTTGTGGTGACACCATCCGCTGCCCCGGGGCCGGGCGCCTCACGCGTCCGGTTCTGTGACTGAGTCACCCACGGGCCGTACTTTGTAGTTTCAGCCTTTCGAGCCACTGCAGCCGCCTGTGCTGTGCTCCTAAGCCGTGGGACCCGAGGACTGCCCCACGGCCCCTGCCCCGGCGGAGAGCCCTTTCAGAAAGGGCGAAGCTAGTTGCAGGACTCTGCAGGCCCGGGGCTCCGCGCTCCGTGGACGGCGTGGCGCGCCGTGGCCAGATGGCGGCGAGAGACCGAGGGGAACCCACCTGGCGGGCGGCGGGGGTGGGGGCGGGGGGCCTGCCCGGTTCCCTCCCCACCCACCCCGTTGTCACATCATCCAGGCCACCATACCAGCAAATCTGCAAACCGAGCACTTTGTTAACCTCCACAGAGAGCAAATACAGCGATCTAGAGTTTAGCCTTTTTTTTTTTTTTTTGAAAGAAGTGTGACTTTAACCTGCCCACCTTTATCTTCCCATCGGTGTCGTGTTTCTCTCCCGGGCACCTGCCCTGCAGGAGAGAAGTGAAAAAGCACGGGTGTGTCTGATGTGGTCCAAGCCAGGCTGGTGGGAGGCTCCCCGCTTCCGCCAGCCGGTAAATTTCTTTGGTTTTCCCGGCAGAGTCAGGCTCCCCGAGGCATTCTCTGTCTTGCAGTTTAAAGGATGTTGTTGTTACCAGGATAAGCCAAATTGTACTGCATGCCATCTGGCGTCAGTCGTGCAAGGGCACACTCTATGTCTTGTGTATTTGCAAACTATATCAGTGTTACTGTTGACAAATAGTTGAAGTAAAGTGATAACATATGAAATATGTCGGCTTTTCTTCACCCTCTGTACCAATAGTAGAGTCTCACTGTAAACTCAAGGTTGTTCCAGAAAAGATAGGCTGTTTGGCACCAGATTGCCCTTTCCGAAGGGACAACTGCTCATGCAAAAGAACAGACGGCAAAGCCAATGGCAGGCAGTGGGGCTCTGTTCCCTGCCGTCCTTCGTGCCCCACAGACCACTTAGAACCCCCATCTCCAGAGCTGCCGTCTGTGTGTCCTGAAGCTTTGTCCCGCCGTCATGGGGCTGGGTCTAGCGAAAGGAGGTTTCTTGAACAAATTCTGTTTCTCCCCATGTTTCCAGCTTCACTGAGTGTGTGGGGCTCAGGTCAGTGAGGTTTCCTCATACTTTGTGTTAAATTTACAAACATCATGGGAGGGGTTTCCAGAAGGTACATTGTTCCATTAAGGGAGCTGGAGCCACACTGCCCAAATCTCATGTTTTGGGCACCAAAGGCTTCAAACCAATTGCTGTACCCCTCCCCCCCAACCCCTGTGTTGCTTTCATGGGACTGTTCTTTCTAAACCCCAGCCTGCCACAGTGTCACAGCTGTGGGGGCCTGTCGTCACCCCAAACCCCACCCCACCTCCCCTGACCCCTCCAGCCCCCCATAGGCAGCAGTAGGCTGAGCACCACAGGATGTCTGTGTCAGCCCTCACCACTGTCAGGACACACTTGCGACGCCTTCCTTAAGTCGCACAAATTGTGCCTAACAGTAATTTCTGACAGGAGTAGGAGACCCGTGAGGATGTGGCTGATAGCATCACAGAAATCTTTTCTGGGACAACAATTAAATCATGTATTTGTAATTTTTTTTTAAGTTTACAAATGAATTGTACAACAATGTAAAAATAAAGTTCATCCTAATATGATGTGCACATCTTGCTTAAAAATGTCTTCAGTCACCCAGTATAGAGCGATTTTTCCATCACGCGCTGCATGCAGCAGAAGCCTCTTGTTTTTTCTTCACAATGATCTGAAAAGACAGCAGATACTTAAACATGACCCTAGGTGTTGACTCAGCATTCCCTATAAAGCTGTGTCTCTACAGGTAAGCATGCATCTTACAGTTTCGTTGTAAACAATCATTACCCTTCCTGCCTGAAAACTGAGTAATTTTGTAAAGTGTCTTCAATAACAACAATAACCAAGGAAGAAGCTGGCGAAACCAATCGGTGTGAAGTGGGGGTGGGGGAGAGGGCCAGGCGGGAGGAGCTGTGTACCTCTTACCCGCGCTGCACACACGTTAGTGTAACTGTGGCCACATCGAGGTCTCGCGCCAGGACCCTTCTCCTCCTGGGAACTGTCGTTCACCTTCTAGTTGTTTTAAACAATTAGCATCAGGTCTTGAATGCAGACCGTGCAAAGACTTCCAAGAGATACCTCGCTCACGAGAGGCCCGGCACCCGCTGTGTAACTTTGGGCAGAAAAGGAGCGCTTTTGTTTTAATATGCATTCTGTTTGTGAGTAGTAACAGACTCTATTGATGTAAAACCATAGCTGTGATCATGTGGAGAAATCAAATAAATCCTTTAAAACTCTCGGGTTTTTACTTTCTCTGAAAAGTCCAGCTGTTTCCCTATTGAGCGGACACAGAGAGCGCTCCAGCTAACCACTTTGGCCTGTCCTTGTCATGACTGCTGGGGCCAGTAGCTCTCCTGGAAGACATGGGACTCGTTTTAATCGAGGGCGCTGATATTAGACTCAAAACTATATATCCCAGTGTCAGCTTAGATGGAAGGTTTCAAAGATATAATTTCTAGCAGCTTTCAATACATTTGAATGGTTCCATTGAGTTAGGAGCTGGCTCCTTTGGAGTGTTGAGGTGAACTGGGAATGCCATGGGGGGAGCAAGTCCCCAAATGATAGAGGAGAGATTATTTTATGAGGTCCAGGCAGACCATTTTCCCACTCGATGGTTAATGCGATGTGCAAAAACCAGGAAGGTGACTTCTGCTTCACCTGCGAAAACAAGATTGGCTTGTGTGATTTCTCCTTTTCTGGAACCAAATTCAGCTCCAGAGAATACGGCCTTGAAATTTCCACTTCATACCTTAAAATGAAGTATAACTGGTAGATCTAATTTGTGGAAAACAAGGTTAACTTTACTGACCACAGTTAGCTGTGGCCCACACCTCATAGAGAAGTGATTTGTGATCAAAAGATATTCTCAGACTTCTGCAACTGGATGGCCATCCCTTTTCCCGGCTACCCCAAGGCTCTTCGGGAGGTGAAGCCGGTTATTGAAATTCCCTGAAACACTTAGCTGCAGTTTTGTGTCTGATGCCACGATGCACACACGGGGCTGCACTCGCCAGCCACTTGGTGCAATGAGCTGCTAAGCTGGTGCTTGGAAGTGATGATTCTCTGGGGTTTGCATTTGTCTCCTGCACCAGACTATGAGCGCCTTGGGGATGAGGGCTGCACTTGATCCACTTCTCTGTGTCTGGAGACCAACACAGGACTGGTCTCGTCAAAATGCAAAATGAGCTGATGGTTGGAAGGGGGAATGGGAGGGCACAGCCAAGCTGTGGGCTGATCTTAGCGTGTGTAAATCACCACCATCAAAACTTTATGGAAGCCTGTTTGCTCAGCCCTTCACCACCCTGACGTGGAGAAGTCTAGCTGGAGACACACATGACACCGTCAGACTTCTGCAAGAGTGGTTCACACCGGCCGTTTCCAGCCCTCATTTTATTGAGCCTTGGGCAGCTTTCGGTACTGTTCACACACTCCTTGAATGACTGTTTCCTTCGTATCTTCCATCCCACTCTTCCTCTCCAGGGACACCCTCACATCCTCTTCACAGGCTAATGCTCCTCTGTAGAGCTGTGCAATGTTGGTTTGAGGACCAGACCAAGTCTCTTCCTTTACATCTGTCTCCAGGCCTACTGATGGCCAACCTTCTGTGTACCCACAGCTTCCAAATTTGAGTGACCAGCCCAGACCTCTCTTGTGAGCACTGTGTTCCCTTTGATCTTTCAATCATGCCCCCAACTTTTTACGTCTGCCACCAGCTTCGTGGTCTCAGACACACCTGAAACCAGGGGCCCTGCTGTGTCCCCTTTTTGGGCAGATGGCACCACCATTGAGTCACACAAACCAGAACTTAACTGTTCTTTTTTTTTTTTAAGTATTTGTTCATGAGAGACACTGAGAGAGAGGCAGAGACACAGGCAGAGGGAGAAGCAGGCTCCCTACAGGGAGCCCGACGTGGGACTCCATACCCAACCACAGGATCATAACCTGAGCCATAGGCAGATGCGCAACCGCTGAGCCTCCCAGGTATCCCCAGAACTTAACTGTTCTTTACATCTGTCCTTTCCCTTGACTTTCCAAGTCCATTCTGTCACCAAGCCCTTTAGATTTTGGCCTCCAACATGTGGAGTCCATCCCTTTCTGCACATCTCTCCCCTGGCCTAGAGCTCCCTGACTGGTCTCCCAGCTGCCATAACAGGCTCCCCCAAAACCCATTCTCCATGTGGCATCAGAGGAATCTTCTTACGGGGCAACCCACTTAAAGCCAAGTCAGTGGCTTCCTATTGTCCTTAGGATTAAAAAAATAAGAAGATCCTTAACGTGGCCTTCATGATCTGACCCCATAACCCTCACTTTCACCTTGCTCTCCAACCTTTCAGGTGCCCAGGCAAGCTGTGTTTCCTCCTGCCACTGGGCCTCCCCAACGGTGGAATGCTTTTCCTCCCATCTTTGTGTAGTTAGTTCCTACTTCATACAACAAACTAGTTGAGCCATTAGTCTCTCTGAGATGCATCCCTTGTAGCTGTATAGTCAATGGTGTGATCATTTTTGCGACTGCAGAAGTCACCAGGTCAGGACAGTGGTGGCTCTTGCACCCCGCTGTCATCTCCACACGCCGCACAAGCAGAACTGCCATGAATGTTTGTTAAATAAATAAACACCCTAGGACCAAAGATAGAACTTAGCGCTAAAATGCACAATGCAATTTAATGGCTCAATATGAGAGCAGAGATCTTAGGGAAGTTGCATGGGGCCAGGGTACTGGGGAGAGGCCAACCAGTACTACTGGCATTCCTCACTACTTCCAGGAGCACTTGGGACAGTAGTTGGAGGCTTTTACTTTGTGTTTTAGCTTTCACCAAATGTGTTTTAACATTTAGAGCATTTGGAGTGAATAGACTCGTACAAAGGGAAAATCCTCACCTATAATCCCACCACCCAAAAACAGTTATGACTATTAGGTCTACTTGCTTTCTCTTTTCTCTTCACACGTGTTCTTAGTTACCTGCTTCAGATCTTCTGTATATGTCCCAAAGTGTCTGTAAGTGTTCTTTGGTGCCCATCGTGAACAAATAGTTCACAAGCAACAACATGTAGGAAATGCCAGATTAGACAAAGCTAAGCTGGTTTTTTTACCACAGGACTTCTCAGAGCCTTTGAAAGGATGATGTGCATTGGGACTCTCTGAAATCTGTGCCGTGTTTCCCAAACTTACCTGAGCTGTGGAACTCTTGCACTCTACAGCATACGGTTTAGTAACCAGTCTGTATGTAAATTTTATTCTTTATTTCCCCTTAGTACAAAAGACTCAATGGTTTATAATGTCTGCGTAATGGCCCATCAGATGGATGTTCCATGATGTACTTGACACATAGAGAGTGTTATTTTAGTGAGCAAGGAACAGACAGAAGGACATCATAGAGTTCTGAGTGGATTTGGTGGTGCTGGTAAGGAGGTGAGCCCTGGAGAAGTTGGACACCCCTGAATCTAACTTTAGTGCCGTGTTCCTGGGATGAACATCAGCACCAGTTTGGTAACTCTGGGTAGCCTCGCATCAGCTGAGATGCCGCTCCAGTCAGTGTATTCAAGTCGGTGCTCACTTCCCAAGGGAGCCCATCCCACGTCTCCACACAGAGTGGGCTGTAATAAAGATTTATTGGCTGGCTCGTGGCAGGGATGTCATGGGGGCTAATTTCCCTCATTTCTAATGTGCAGCTTCATGCCTGTTGAGGCATTTCTAGGGGAATCTTTTCTTTGCTTCCTGTTATTTGTAACCATGTTCCACCCCCACCTCCGGTGTGCCCAGTGTCACTTCTCATCTCCCACGGGGTCAGTAGGAAAGAAACCATTCTAAAATAAAAAATGCCTGCGGGTCATCACGGCCACCTCAATTGGACTCTCTCCCCACATCCTTTAAGAACTGCGCAGGAAAAGAAAAAGTCACTCGTGGCTCAGACCAACAGTTTCCCAGGAATGAGCAAAAACCATGCATTCCAATGGAAGGTCAGTGGGAAACTAAGCATCTTCGACTAGCAGAACTGACATCAAGTCGCAGACCAGAACATAGGTCCGGGTGGAGTGCACGGAAAAGAGAGAATGATACGGTCCTAAGGGCAGTAGAAACCAGGAACATTGGGCCCTGGGTGGTTCAGTCGATTAAGCGTCTACCTGCGGCTCAGGTCATGATCTCAGGGTCCTGGGATCAAGCCCCCCCGTTGGGCTCCCTGACCGCGGGGAGTCTGCTCTTTCTCCTCTGCTGTTCCCACACTTGTGCTCATTCTCTCTCTCATTCTCTCTCTCTCTCTCTCTCTCTCTCAAATAAATGAATAAAAATCTTGAAAGAGAAAAACAGGTAACACCTAGGACTCATGCCGTAAGGAGAGAGACCCACC
The DNA here is from genome assembly GCF_048418805.1 of Vulpes vulpes. Classification (NCBI taxonomy): domain Eukaryota; kingdom Metazoa; phylum Chordata; class Mammalia; order Carnivora; family Canidae; genus Vulpes; species Vulpes vulpes. Next base: position 56,433,780 of record NC_132788.1, on the reverse strand, counting down.
TTGCATGGACAAATGCTGAGAGGACAACTGAGACCTGGTAGGATCAAAAGGACAAGATATGGAAAGGCTTGGGGCCATAGGTGGCAGAAGGCACTGCTGGAGAAGAGGGGGCACCTTGGCCCTAGACTTCCCGTGGAGGCTTGGTGGTAAAGGGAAAGAAGGAGCTAAGACAAATAAGACGCTATCAAAAAATCCAATCCGGGGGCGCCTGGGTGGCTCAGTGGTTGAGTGTCTGTCTGCCTTTGGCTCAGGTCATGATCCCTGGATCCAGGGTGCTGGGATCGAGTCCCACATCAGGTTCTCCCTCTGCCTACATGAATAAATAAATAAAATATTTAAAAAATAATAATAATCCAATCCGAAGACAGACCTTAAAAAAAAGTATCTTATTAAAGGAAATGCAATTCAAACACAAAGTATCCATATAAAGTACTTTAAGAAGAAAAATGAGAAAACTTTTTAGCAAATAGAAATACACGATCTGGGCAAACAGGAGTAAAAGCCAAGAATTGTAACAACACTCCCATCATTAATTAGATACACTTAAGCAGTATCACATGAAGGAGGACAACAAATCGTAGCCTCACAAGCTCAGAATAAAAATGGACAAATAATATGTGCTATGGGAACTCAAGGAACTCAAGGAAAAGGTTGAAGAAAAATACCAACTTGGGATCCCTGGGTGGCGCAGCGGTTTGGCGCCTGCCTTTGGCCCAGGGCGCGATCCTGGAGACCCGGGATCGAATCCCACGTCAGGCTCCCGGTACATGGAGCCTGCTTCTCCCTCTGCCTGTGTCTCTGCCTCTCTCTCTCTCTCTCTCTCTCTCTCTCTGTATGACTACATAAATAAATATAAATAAATAAATAAATAAATAAATAAATAACAGAATTTAAAAAAAAAAAAGAAAAGAAAAGAAAAATACCAACTTATCCCGGTGCTCAAAGGAGAATATATATAACTGGAAGTATGGAAAAGAGACACAGGATGGAAATAACAGGACCTGAGAAAATGAAACTGCAGGAGGTGTTAGAAATCAAAGAGGAAGTATTAATGTAGCAGATGGAAAATGAGTAGTTAACACTCGTGTAATTGAAGTCCTTGAAGAAGAGAAACAAAACAATGAAACAGAACTAAGATTTAAAAAGAAAATGTTCTATAATAAAAGCTGAGCCTTCATCCTGGAAGATGCCATTGTGTCCCTGGGAAAAAAAGCAAACCCAGAATTTTCAACACTAAGATACCTATCCTGGTAAAATTGGTGAACTTTGAAGATAAAGAAGAAATTTGCTGGACCTGCAGGCAATAAAATCAGGTCAGATACAAAGAAAGGGGGAAAAAAAGATAACAAAGAAAGGAAAATCATATTGGTCTCAGGTTCCTCAAAATAACATGTAAATCAAGGTAACAGAGGAGCAGCATTTCTAAGAGACTTGAGGAAAGGCATGAAGCAAGGAATTTGTATCTAGCCAAGCTGACTTCCAGCTTTCCAGACAAGTACCTTCAAACTGGTTTTGAACATACAAGAGTGAATATACTACTTATGAGTCCTTCCTGAGGAATGTTTTAGGATAAACCATCCCCCCAAGAGATCTGACTGATTTGGGCAAAAGGACTGATGATGAGCACTGGATTTACTTAAATATAGATGGAAGACTAAAATATAATGGATAAGAATGGAAGGGTCCTGGGATCAAGCCCCATATCACTCTCTTTGCTCAGCAGGGAGTCTGCTTCTACTTCTCCCTCTGCCACTCCCCCCTGCTTGTGCACAATAAATAAATAAATAAATAAATAAATAAATAAATAAATAAATATTTTAATAAAAGAATCAAAAGAAATATCAAACTCAAAGAGAACAAAGTAAGCATAAAAAAGTAAATAATAGAAAAGTATTAGAAAATTAATAGAAAAATTAGTGAGTTAGAAAATAGAGAGATAAAAAGAAGAAGATAGAGAAAAAATAACACAGATTAGAAAGTTGGTTCTTACAGAATAAGCGAAGTTGGGACTCCCAGGTGGCTCAGTCGGTTAGGTATCTACCTTTGGCTTAGATCATGATCCCAGGGTCCTGGGATTGAGCCCCTCATTGGGCTCCCTGCTCAGGGGGAACCTTCTTCTCCCTCTCCCTCATTTGTGTTGTCTTTTGCTCTCTCTCTCAAATAAATAAAAATTTTTTTAAAAGACTAAGCAAAGTAGACAAATTGATAGTTGGCCAAGTCAAGATGGAAAGAAAGCACAAACACACAAAAGAAGAGGGAAGCAACTATTGAAGGAAATTTTTTGAAATTTTAATTCCAGTTTATTAGTATATAGTGTAATTAGTTCAGGTGCACAATATAGTGATTCAACAGTTTCGTATGTCACCCGCTCCTTATCACAAGTGCCCTCTTTAATCCCCATCACCTGTTTAACCCATCCCCCCACCCATCTCCCCTCTGGTGACCATCAATTTGTTCTCTGTAGTTAGAGTCTGTTTCTTGGCATATGAGTGAGATCATATGGTATTTGTCTTTTGCTGATTGACTTATTTCACTTAGTATTATACTCTCTAGTTCATCTACATTGTTGCAAATGGCAAGATTTCATTCTTTTATGGCTGAGTAATATTCCATTGTGTGTGTGTGTGTGTGTGTGTGTGTCATATCTTCTTATTAATTCATCTACTGATGGATACTTGGACTGCTTCCATAATTTGGCTATTGTAAATAATGCTGCTCTAAACAGAGGTGTGCATGTATCCCTTCAAACTAGTGTTTTCATATTCTTTGGATAAATACCCAGTAGTGTGATTACTGGATGACAGGGTAGCTCTATTAATTTTTTGAGAAATCTCCATACTGCCTTCTACAGTGGCTGCACCAGTTTGCATTCCCATCAACAGTACATACACAAGGGTTCCTTTATCCCACACCTTTGCCAACACTTGTTTCTTGAGTTTTTTATTTTAGCCATTCTGACAAGTGTGAGATAATATCTCATTGTGATTTTGACTTACATTTCCCTGATGATGAGTGTTGTTGAGCATCTTTTCATGTGTCTGTTGGCCATCTGGATGTCTCCTTTGGAGAAATGTCTGTTCATGTCTTCTGCCCATTTTTTAAGTTAGATTATTTGTTTTTTCCAGTAAGTTCTTCATGTATTTTGAATACTAACCCTTCATCGGATATGGCATTTGAAAATATCTTCTCGGGATCCCTGGGTGGCGCAGCGGTTTGGCGCCCGCCTTTGGCCCAGGGCGCGATCCTGGAGACCCGGGATCGAGTCCCACATTGGGCTCCCTGCATGGAGCCTGCTTCTCCCTCTGCCTGTGTCTCTGCCTCTCTCTCTCTCTGTGACTATCATAAATAAATAAAAGTTAAAAAATTATAAAAAATGAAAATATCTTCTCCTACCCAGTAGGTTTTCTTTTAGTTTTTTTGGTTGTTACATTTGCTGTGCAGAGGATTTTTATTTTGATGAAGTCCCAATAGTTCATTTTTGCTTTTTGCTTTCCCTTGCTTCAGGAGATATATCTAGAAAGATGTTATTATGGCCAATGTCAGAGACATTACTGCCTGTTCTTTCTTCTAGGATTTTTGTGGTTTCAGGTCTGACATTTAGGTCTCCATAATCCATTTTGAGTTTATTTTTGTGTATGGTATTTAAAAAATGGTCCAGTTTCACTCTTTTGCATGTAGCTGTCCAGTCTTCCCAGCACCATTTGTTGAAGAGACTATCTTTTTCCCATTCACATTGTTGCCTCCTTTGTCGAAGATTGACCATATAACTGTGGTTTTATTTCTGGGCTCTCTAATCTATTCCATTTATCTATGTGTCTGTTTTTGTACCAGTACCATACTGTTTTGATTACTGAAGGTTTGAAATATAACTTGAGGTCTGAAATTGTGATACCTCCAGTTTTGTTCTCCTTTTTCAAGATGGCTTTAGCTATTCAGGGTCTTTGGTGGCTCCATACACATTTTAGGATTGTCTGTTCTAGTTCTGTGAATACATGCTGTTGGTATTTTTATGGGGATTGCATTAAATGCAATATTTGGGTAGAATGGACACTCTAATAATATTCATTCTTCTAATCCATGAGCATGGAATGTCTCTCCATTTGTTTGTGTCATCTTCAGTTGCTTTCATCAGTGTTTATAGTTTTCAGAGTACAGATCTTTCATCTCTTTGGTTAAATTTATTTTTAGGCATTTGTTATTTTTGGTGCTGTTGTAAATTGGAATGTTTTCTTAATTTCTTTTTCTGCTGCTTCATTATTAGTGTATAGAAATGCACTGGATTTCTGTGAATTGGTTTTGTATCCTGGAACCTTAACTGAATTCATTTACCAGTTCTAGTTGTTTTTTGGTGGAGTCTTTAGGGTTTTCTATGTATAGTATCATGTCATCTACAAATAGTAAAAGTTTTACTTCTTCCTTACCAATTTGGATGCCATTTATTCGTTTGTTGTTGTTGTTGTTGTTGTTATTGTTTTTTGTCTAATTGCTGTGGCTAGGACTTTCAATATTGTGTTGAATAAAAATCGTGAGAGTGGACGTATTTGTCTTGTTCCTGACATACTTATAGAGCTTTTCCCTTATGGTCATATAAGGCCTTTATTATGTTGAGGTATGTCCCCTCTTTGTTGAAGGCTTTTATCAAAAATGAATGTTATACTTTCTCAAATGTTTTTTACAGCTATTGAAATGGTTTTTATAAAATGAAGGTAATGTTTAATATGATGCTACTTTGAACAGATTTATCAAATACATCTGGAAAATTCAGATAAAATTGATAATTAGCCAAAACTGACCTCAAGAGAGAGAGAAATCTTTTTTTTAATTTTTATTTATTTATGATAGTCACAAAGAGAGAGAGAGAGAGAGGCAGAGACACAGGCAGAGGGAGAAGCAGGCTCCATGCAGGGAGCCCAATGTGGGACTCGATCCCGGGTCTCCAGGATCGCGCCCTGGGCCAAAGGCAGGCGCCAAACCGCTGCACCACCCAGGGATCCCCGAGAGAGAGAAATCTTAAGCAGACAAATTCCCATAAGAAAAATGAAAAAGTAATAACCTGCCAGGCCCATCAGGCTTCATAGGAGAATCCGTCCAAAACTTCAAATATCAGATGATCTCAATGCGAGTTAAACTATTTCAGATTACAGTGGGAAAACTTCCAAATTCTTTCAAGAAGTTACTATAGCAATGCTTTCTAAACCTGATAAAGTTTGCACAAATAGAAGACCATCAATGCAGAATTGTAACTAATATAACAGCAAATCTCTAATGGTACATACACTAAATGTAAACTAATATACTTCATGACCAAGTAGGGTCTATTTCAGGAATGCAAGAATGGTTCGGTATTAGGAACTCCACTAAGATAATGTATCATCTTAATTGAAATGAGAAAAAAAATCATATCAACTCCAGGGTTGCCAAAAAGCCTTCAACAAAATCCAGACCCATTCCTGCTATGTAGGTACTTACTAAATGGATACTTTGTTAGCTTGATAAAATGTATGCACCTCTATCCAAAAGCTAGCACTGTTATATAATTCAAGAAACAGTGAATGCATTCCATGAAAACCAGGGGGGAAATGTGGGTAACTACTGTCTTCATTTAATGTTGCAGTGAAGGTTCTAGTTAGCACAATCAAATACAGTTAGAGGCATGAGAATTGGAAAGGGAGAGGTAAATGATTTCTGTTTACAGGAAAAAACTATGAATAAGGAAATTTAGCAAGATGATTGGATATGAATTTAATATACAGAATAAAGAGCCACATATATATTTAAAAAATCAGAACAAGGGGCACCTGGCTGGCTCAGTCAAGGGGGAGCCTGCAGCTCTTCATCTCAGGGTCATGAGTTCGAGCCCCATGTTGGGCAGAGTTTACGTAATGAAAAAAAAAATTAAAAACCAGAACAAAAAAAATGGGGAAAATACCACATTTTGAGAGTAATTTTTTAAATGCCTGAGAGTAACCTAAAAAAATAACCAAAATATATGTGAGGAAAAGTCACACAATATATGCAACTAAAATGCTCAAAAACAAAAAACTAGAATCAAACAAATTGAAAACATTCCCCATGCTTTTTTTTTTAGGATTTAATTTTTTTGAGAGAGAGCGAGAGCACAAAAGCAAGGTCAGGGAGGAAGGACCAAGGGAGAGACAGAGGATCTCAAGCAGACTGTGCTGAGCTTAGAGCCTGATGTGGAGCTCACTTCCATAACCCTAAGATCAATACCTGAGCCAAAACCAAGAATCAGATGCTCTATTGACTGAGCCACCCAGGTGTTCCCATTCCACATTCTTTAATAACACAGTTTAATATAGGAATGTCAATATTCCTTTAAAAAAAGGTGGAGCTGTTCATATTTTTAAAAGACAAGAATATTCAGCATAATCTTCATTGTTCTTTTGTTTTTTAGGGTTAGTGGTATGACCAGGTTTTAAAGCCTATGGTAACATGTCCATAATTAAGTATACGGTATTGATATATGAACAATCAGACCAGTTGAACAGAATGGAAAGTCCAGAAGTAGACCCAATTGTGTGGAAATTTAGTATATAATAAAGATGGCATCACAAATTGCTGGGGAAATGACTTTAAAATTTAATGGTGGGTAAGTTAGCTTTTGCTGCAAAACACCGGCAAAATTTAGTGGTTTGAAATAACAGCAACAATTTTTCTCTTGAGGCTAAGGGTTGGCTGGGCAATTCTTCTGATCCCAATGCTCAATCTCATTGGAGAAGTGGTTGCAACTCATTCAGTGAAGTGTGCTGAGCTGCTCCAGGCCCGAGTTGGCCCAGTCACCACTGGGCTGAGGCTGGCGGGTAGGTGACCCCCTGCCAGGGTGCTGGCCTGTGATGAGGAGCTAGAGGTCTGGCACACACACCCAAGGGATCCACCCCTGCCAGGGCTCAGTCAGGCCAAGGCAGCTGCGGTGCAAAAAAAGCGATGGACGCATAGTGTAACCAGGGGGGTACACCTCTTCCTTCTGCAGCACCCCACCCCGATGCCATCTACTGCTAACTGGCAAAGGAAAACAGTTACAAAGTCAAACTCCATGATCACAGAATAAGGAATGAAGAGTAGATTTGGAGCTGACAGACGAGAAATCAGTATCTACCATGGTCCACCCCTTTGGCTACTCAGCTTCCCTATGCACCTTCCTACACGCATCTGGCCTTCTGTACAACAAAACAACTGTGTCTCCACCTGCCAAGTATACAACCATGCTGCAGAGAAGGGAAGCAGTTTGTCACTTTCTCCCCAGAATGAGGAGCCATATGGTCCAAGCAGTCCCTGTACCCATCGTGGGCCATATTTAAGACCCTCAAATTGTCGAAGCTCCACGGAATATCTGTTACCTAAAGACAAAATTGCAAAGCTAAAACCCCCCACTACTTGCATGACAATGAAAAAAAATGGGAAGGAGGAGGGGGAGACAGAAACAGCATATGCAGAGAAACACCTACAAGAGACTTCTTTTTTCATTGATCGTGAGGCTGCAGTTGGTATCGATGGCTTCCTTCTTCTGTTGCCCATTCCATGTTTCCCCTGCCCTCAGGCTAAATTTCAGATGGTCAGAGTGGACTAACAAGCCATCCTTCCCATATGGCCTGAGTCTTCAAGTATCCTACCTGCTTTGGTTGCTGTAGTTTCCCATTAAACGTTGCTGGCAGGTGCCCCAGAGAACCCTTGGGTTGCACACATAATCCTTCCCGCCCTGTATAGAGCAGCTCAACCTTCCCCCGCTTGGTAATTGGCAATGACCCCTCTAAGCCAATAGAATAAACCCTTTGTCTTCCTTTTGTTTCAGTGGCCATATGGAGTCCCAAAATGGCCAGGTGGAAGTCTCGTCTTGCTATTTAGCAGAATCTGCTCTTTCCTTTGGTGGAAGCATTTCCTCCTTGGGAATGAAGACCTCCAAATCAGCAGAGCTCAAAGTTGCTGGGACAGAAAGTCACATTTCTGTGCAAGGGTCCTAGGTGTAACAGTGAGAGAGGCTGCCCCTGCGTCTGCCCCTACGTTTTGGCACCTGTGTATTCTGACCATGGAGGAGACACCAGCATGCAGTGGAGTCTGGTTCAAAGTATGTCCTGCATCCTGTAGCACAGAACTGTCCTTCCACGGCAGTGTCCCCCCAGCTGGCTCTGTAACTTTCAGGAAGCCATTCCTCCTCTAATGTAGGCAAGCTGCTCCTTGGTGATGATGGATATATGGTGAAACCAGTTAGGGTTTGCTCTTTTTTTTTTTTTTAGCTTTTTCTGTTTGATTCTACTTTTGGACATACAAAATACATGGTTCAAAAAGTCAAAACCACATACATTTTCAGAAAATCCTGCTTCCAGAACCATTCCCCCATCCTTACTTCACTCCTAGCTGCTCCGTTGGCAACCATTTTCACTAGTTTCTAGGTGTATCATTCCAGTGTTTTGTTGTGCAAAATTAAGCAAAGATACAATTTCCCAGCCTTTCCTCCACAAAAGATAGCACACGGGGCACACTGTTCTGCATCTTGCGTTTTCACTTACAATCCCTCCGTTATCACCAACGTACTGACTCAGCTCCAAATCCACCGACCTTGCCTTGCTTGCTCGGAGTCTATTCGCCACCTGGCACGATGCTAACCTTTGTCGATAGAGGGTGCTGGAGGGGCAGGTTCTGGTGAGTCTGTCTTATTTGCTTGGCAGGCGACTCTTTTTCCTGCTTAGCGGGCAATGCCCTGCGTACACTCTTTTGTACATCTCCACCCAAGAGTTTCTTGCTTGCAATTCGTGGCCCGAAGTTCAAAACCCATCAGGTTCTGCCCACCTGCGCCTTGATGGGAGGTGTCCTGTTGCCAGCCCCTGGCTCCCCAGCCTGCCTGCTTCCCAGGTTGGTAACTGTGGTCCGGCTCTGGTCCAGGGCAACCCGGTGGCCTGCAACCGGACCTTCTCCATGCCAGCCTCCCGTGCAGTGCAACGGCCCGTTCCTACCCACAGGTTTGTTTCTTCGGCAGGCATCTCTTTCAGCCCCCTGGTATTTGTTGAGAGTATGTTTTCTTTCCCTTCTTTTTATTTATTTATTTTTTATTTATTCCTGAGAGACGCAGAGAGAGGCAGAGACACAGGCAGAGGGAGAAGCAGGCTCCCTGGGTGGTGGGGGAGCTGATGCAGGCAGGACTCAATCCCGGGATTCCAGGATCATGCCCTGAGCCGAAGGCAGTTCAACCACTGAGCCACCCATATGGCAATTTCTAGTGACTTTTGAACCCATTATTGACTGTATATGCTCAGTGGGAGCATATTGACTGTATATGCTCAGTTTGTCCAAGGACAAAGGGAACTGCAAATAAACCTTAAACTTCATTCAGTTTTATTATAATTGGTTAATATTGTTACTTTAAGTTGAAACTATGTACATCGTTAAATAAAGCAAATATATCAATCTTAATAAAACTGATATTTTAATATAAGTAGAAAGATATGAATATATCAAAGAAATTCAGAAAAATTCTATAATGTAAATTTGATTTGGAATTATTAATCGTTCCTGATTTTGCAAAATAGACATTTCTAGATCTGTCCATTGCAGGAACCTAGAAATAAGAACGCTCCCCTCAACCACCACCAGGAGCAATGAACATTTTTAGCACCCAGATTTTAGTTTTACTGCTCCTCTTTAGGAAGGATAAAGGACCCCATCAGACAGATGGCTTATTCTAGGTCTTCAGTAGAGAGGAGGAGCCTGAGACATTCTATTTTGCTAAAAAGGTAAGGAAACATTGAGACTAATAGGAGTATGTTGACAGAACACAAGAATTAGCTTGAATGAGTTCTAAGTGGCCACCTCTGGACAATTTGAGCATAAAATAGTAATGAATGTAATTGAGTATAACTCTTCAAACAAATTAAAATCCATGGGTCCATAAGGATACACAAAAACTAGAGAAACTCACTTTTTCCCAATAAACATAAGGACACCAATTTCTTATTCTGAAAATTGATAATTGGAAGAATTATTGAGATGCCTGGGTGGCTCAGTCAATTAAGCGCCGAACTCTTGATTTTTTTTTTTAAGATTTATTTATTTATTCATGAAAGACACAGGCAGAGGGAGAAGCAAGCTCCATGCAGGGAGCCCAATGCAGGACTCAATCCCAGATCCCGGGATCACGACCCGAGCCGAAGGCAGGTTCCCAACCACTGAGCCACCCAGGTGTCCTTGTTTTGTGTGTGTGTGTGTGTGTGTGTGTGTGTGTGTGTGTTTTAAGATTTTATTAATTTGAAAGAGAGCATGAGCAAGAGAGCATGAACAAGGGTGAGCATCAGAGGGGGAGGGAGCAACAAACTCCCCATTGAGCAGAGAGTCTGATGTGGAGCTTGATCCCAGGACCCTGAGATCATGACCTGAGCCAAAGGCAGATGCTTAACGGACTGAGCCACCTAGGTGCCCCCAACTCGTGATTTTGGTTCAGGTCATGAGCTCAGGGTCATAGAATTGACCCTGGCATCAGGCTCCATGCTTGGTGTGGAGTCTGCTTGAGATTAGCTCTACCTCGCCCACTGCCCCACCCCCACTCTCACTCACTCCCTTTCTCTAAAATAAATAAATAAAATATTTTTTAAAAAAAATCCTAGTGATAGGGGCACCTGGGGGACTCAGCAGTTGAGCCTTTGGCTCAGGTCATGATCCTAGAGTCCTGGGAATGAATCCCACAATCAGGCTCCCCTCAGGGGAGTCTCTGCCTGTGTCTCTGCCTCTCTCTGTCTCTCATGAATAAATAAACAAATCTTTTAAAAAATCCTAGTGATATTGAATCTGAAAATTTAAAAAAAAAAAGGAAAGAATTACTTACCCTATCTCATTTGGAGGAACTATAATTCATTATAATTAATAAAGCCTGGGTTCTTTAGGTTTTTTTTTAACAAAAAAATCCCAACTAATAAATGTAAATGAATTGATTGATTCAGGTGAGGATCATCAATGCATGCTAAGACCAGCAGTGAAAGGTGGTTGGGGAACAAGATAATTTGTACAGTGCCAAAATATCACCACATAGATAACTTGCTAACTAGTAAAGGGGAAAAACATAGTTTTACAGGAGTGATCTGGTTGTCACCACATTAACAAAGTGATCAGGAATGGGACAACTAGATATTGAAGCATTTCGTTATGTGATTTGGTTTTTTTTTTTTAAGATTTTGTTTATTTATTCATGAGAGATACAGAGAAAGGCAGAGACACAGGACGAGGGAGAAGCAGACTCCATGCAGGAAGCCAGACATGGGACTCGAGCCCGGGGCTCCATCCTGGGGCTGCAGGATCACGCCCGGCCAAAGGCAGACGCCAGACCGCTGAGCCACCCGGGGATTCCCCTCGTAATGTGATTTGATATGAAGTACACAGCATCACCTTTTGCCAGATGGTTTAACCTGAATCTTGCCAAACATTTAGACTTAACTTCTAATACAGCAATTAAAGGGAATAGGAAGGTTAGATGTAATCATGATGGAAACAGAATTAGATCTAAAATGTGAGACCACTGGTCTAGAGTCTTCAAAAAGTCCATTTGCCTTATCATTCCTTCTTCCCCCTTCATGGGCAATACAGTCCAAAGGTCATTAGAAGGGGCCAAGCAAGACAGGTATCCAGCCAATGTTGGGGAAGGAGTCCCACAGGCCGGAGTAGGGTGAAAAGGACATCTACGTGTAGAACAGGAGGCATGCGGCAACCTTATCAGGGTGTTAACAGGTGAAGAGGATGAAAACAGGGAAGAATAAAGTGGCAACAGCAATGGAGATTGGTTATGTGGAGGGAAGTTGACAAATAAGTTGCTGTCTTAAGGAAAATGGGAGCCAGGCTTCTCATTGTCAGAGAAGGGGGTTACAAACATAGAAAGAGAGAAATTAAGAATGAACCCCATAGTGATGGACTGAAATTGGGTATATTGCAGTGTATTCAGGGTTTTTTTTTTTAGTTTTATTTATTAATATCATCTTTACACCCACCATAGGACTCAAACTCATGACCCTGAGATCAAGAGTCACATGCTCTTCTGACTCAGCCAGCCAGGCACCCCTGTATTAGCTATTAATTGTTGCATAAAAGTTACTCCCAAATTTAGCAGCTTCCAACAATCCATATTTATTATACCATAGTTCCTGTGGGTCAGACCTGCGGGGACTTCTTAGCTGGTGGTTCTGACCTAGGGTTCTCACCAGGTTGCAGTCATGGTGTCAGCCAGGGTCACAGTCTTCCCAAGGCTTGACTGGGGCCTTCAAGCTCTCTTACATGGCTGTTGGCTGGGGGATTCTGCTCTTCACCATGTGGCCCTCTCCACAGCACTGCTCCCAGTGTGGCAGCTGGCTTCCCCCTACAATGGGTGATATAAGAACCAAAGTAGTGCCACATTGTCTTCTATGATCTAGTCTCAGTGACACAGGGTCACTGCTGACTTCTGTTCATTAGAAGCCAGTCACTAAGTGCAGCCCACATGCACTTAGGTGGGAATTACGCTAGGGTAAGAATGGGGACCATCCTGGGGGCTGCCTGTCATTATCTACATCTACCCTTTAATCTCCAATGATTCCTATCCATCCCACATGCAAAATATGCTCACCCCTCTTCCCCAAATGTCATCCTATCTTCATGATCTTGTCATTCAGGTTCAGATAAGACTCTTCAAACACAATTTCTTTGTCTCCTGAATTGAAGAGATAAGTTACCAGCTCCCCCACCCCGCTACAGCACACATGCCAATGCACAATTGTGAGATACACATAGGACAGCCACTGTATACCTATTCATAAAGGGGGAAAATGAGAGGCACACAGCAGTCAGTGGTTCACTTTGAAAGAAAATGTTGGAAGCTCATTGGCTGGGACTTGATCCTATTTCTGCCCTAGAGTGACAATGGAGAGTGACTCTCCATTGCTCTTGGCTCTTCCCTCTGGGTCATCCTTCCTTCTTCATGACAGGTAGTATGTGTTTGCAGCTGTATGATTTTCTCAGCCTGTTTCCTGCCAGTAGAATTTTGGATGTCCAAAGGCCTCTTTTTATTTCTTACAGTCTCTGTGCCTTTCAGACAAGGGCATGGATCCCAGGAGGCAGGGTCATGGAGGATCATCTTGGATGCTGGCTACCACTTGGTGTAAATTCAAGGTTTTCAATATAGAAAGATAAATAAATAAATAAATAAATATTTCAGAAATACGTGTATTCTCTGTGTTCACTGAGAGGAATTGAGAGCATTGAAGACTTCATAGTCAGGAGTGTACCTAGTGCCCAGATCTTGGCTTCTGAACACTATTCTCCATGAACAGGAACCAGGGCTCCAGGGAGTAATGGCTGATTCCAGGGCAAGGACAGAGAAAATACTAGATGAGTCTGGAGCACTTTGTTGTACCAGAAAGTAAGGACATGCTCAAAATGGCATAGAAGCCAGCCTGAAAGGGCTTCTACTGCAAAAATATGGGATAATTTGAGTTTTAAAGATAAGTAATTATAGAAGTGATTATACTAAACATTGAATAAAATAGGAATCCATATTATCAAGTTAAAATGCATTAATTAAACATCTCATAAGGACTGGGATATTTACATAGTTCAAAGTACTCAGAGCACCTAACTGGCTCAGTCAACGGAGCATGTGATTCTTTTGTTGGTTTTTTTTTTTTTTTAAGATTTTATTTATTTATTTGACAGAGAGAGAGAGCACACGAGCACCCAAACTGGGGAGTGGCAGGATGGCAGAGGGAGAGGGAGAAGCAGGTTTCCCTCCAAGCAGAGGGCTGGGAAGGGTCTTGACTCTGAGCTCATGACCCAAGCCAAAGGCAGACGCTTAACCAACTGAGCCATCCAGGTGCCCCAGAGAATGAGACCTGATAACAGGATTGTGAGTTCAAGCTGCACGTTGGGTTAGAGCCAACTTTACAGAAATGTACCTTCCTACCACCCTTATATTTATTACAGCATTATTTACAGTAGCCAGGATAAGGAAGCAATCCAAGTGTCCATCCATAGATGAATGGATAAAGAAGATGTGGTGTGTGTGTGTGTGTGTGTGTGTGTGTGTGTGTGTGTGTGTAGAGAAAAAGAATATATACATCAGTATTACTCAGCCATAAAAAGAATGAAGTCTTGCTGTTTGCAACAACATGACTGGATCTTAGAGGGCACCAGATAAAACAAAGTACTTTCTCACAACAGACTTATTAATTACAATGGGAAGAAGACCAATCTTTCAGTAAAGGAGCTGGGCAGATACCACCTAGGTCATGCACCACCCAGGAAAATGCAGTGAGGACAACATAGCATTGTTTCTGTGATATTCTTGCCAAAGATGCTTGTTCTGGATCTAATGACGAAGCATCAGATGAACCCACACTCAAGGATGTTGTATAAAATAACCAGCCCATAGGCTTCAAAAATATGAAAGTAAAACAATCAAAGTGATGAAAGTAAAGGAATGGCTAAGGCATGTTTCTAGACTGAAAGAACTAAATGCAACACATGGTTTGGGGGCTTCCTTCTTTTTGTTGGAAAGATCTTGCCGGGATGATTGGAAGAAACCGGAAGATCTGAGGATTAACTCGTGGTAAGGCATCAAAGTTAGCTTCCTTATTTTGGAGATTTTATTGTGGCTCAGTGCTTCTTGGGAGCCTTCAGACAGGATGTCAGCAGGAGCTGCAGCTCAAATGGGACTGGGGGACCTGCCCCTGAGCTCACTCGAGTGGCTGTTGGCCAGAGGAGGCTTCTCTCCCTCACTCACCAGGCGAGATCTTTCTATAGGGCCAAGTGTCATGACACAGCTTCCCCCAGAGTGTGTGATATAATACAGGGAGAGAGAGAGACCCCCAAGTTAGAAGCTGAAGTGCCTCCAGCCTAATCTCAGAGGTAGCATCCCAGCACTGTTGGTCACACAGACCAAGAGTGGTACCTTCAGGAGGGGGTTACGCACTACTGTGAAGTTGGGGATTATTGGGGGCCATCCTCAGAGGTTCCCGCCACACTCCCATTCACCCTGTTCTCCCTTCAGGGGCGAACATATTGATCAATTAAAGATGAACCGTAAATTGGGTAGAGCTATTGTTATTTCTGCCTTAGTAGAAAAGCTTATTAGATTGCCAGGGAAATTCCTTAGGCATGGGGAAGAATCCTATTTTCCAAATTTTCCAAGTTAAAGGAAAGAATGGCAAAGAGAAAGAGCATGGCACCTGTCAAAATTACTCCTTCGGATCTTCCTGAGGCTTTAAAAGGGTCTCTTCCCTCCCTTTCCCCCTCCCTGGCACTCTGCTGGCTGCTTTTATCTGCCTCATAGCTTTATATTCTCCAGTCGCTCTTATCTTAGAGGAAGAAAGTGGCTCAGAGAGCTGGTCTCTTGTGCAAGGTTACAGCATTAGGAAGCAGAGGAGCAGGAATGGAACCCTTCTTCTGTTTGGGTCCTAGTCATGTGCTCTTCCTTTCCTCCAGAACCTTCAGATTCACAGATTTCCCTATGGGCAGAACCAGCAGCAAGAAATGCTTTTTAGGGATGCCTGGGTGGCTCAGCAGTTGAGCATCTGCCTTTGGCTTGGGTCGGGAACCTGTGGTCGTGGGATTGAGTCCCACATCGGGCTCCCTGCCTCCCCAGCCTGCCAAATCTCTCCTCCAAGACACTATTGTTACCAGCTTCTTGGGATTCCTTCCAGAGATATTCTTGCATAGAACGCATGTGTGAAGGATGCCTGGGGGGGGGGGGGGGGGGGGGCGGTGCTCAGCGGTTGAGCGTAGGGTCCTGGGATTAAGTCCCACATCAGGCTTCCTGCATGGAGCCTGCTTCTCCCTCTGCCTGTGTCTGCCTGTCTCATGAATAAATAAATAAAATCTTTTTTTCTTTTTTTTTTAAAGCATGCATGTGTGATTGAGAATTCTTCTTGTTCAGGCAGATTTATATTTTATTTTGATATAACATCTATGAAAATCAGAAAGTTCTTGCCAAAATATTGAGAGCTGCGAGGCTTCAATACAAGCATCCACGTTGTGTACATCTTCGTCACGATTTATTATGTCATGATTCATTCTCAGTCATATTTCACCATCTTTGTGGATCTTATCAATAGAACTTAGCTCCTAGCTATTCTCATAGATGGATACAGATACAGAGCCCAACACTTTCCTTAGTTACAAATGTTTGAATCTTAAATATCAAGTGCTTGCCCTCTAGGACCCCTTTCTGTACTGGGTCCCTTGTTTCCTGGGTGTCATGGCCTTTTTCTCAGTCTGTTCCTTTGCTTTGATGGAGCATATCCTCCAGTGGCTTCCTGGAAAAGGATGCATCATGAGAGATAAATTATTTGAGCCTCTGCATGTCTGAAAATGCCTATTTGCCTCACTTTACTGAGAAATTAACTGTCACATGACTGCCCAGCAGACTTGGAAAAAGACCCATTTAACTCTTCTCAAACCCCTTTTACCTAATCCTCTGTATTTTAGACATTCCTTACCCACATTTCAGGATAGACTAGCCTTTCCAGTTCTTGACCTTTTGAGAAATCTGTGTTATAGAGATTGCTTCCCAGCTTTTTCCACTGGCAGCTCAAGGTTGGGCTGTGTACTAAGTCACTTACAACTTGTCCATCTGCTTTCCAGCTTCCAGATTTTTACTATGTTGTCTTCTCTCCTGTTCTCTTCAACTTTAAGGATTTATCTTTTGTGCTGTTCTTGTAAAAACCCTTATTCCAGGGGCACCTGGGTGGCTGAGTAGTTGAGCATCTGCCTTCATCTCAGGTCGTGATCCCTGGGTCTTTGGGATCGAGTCTTGAGTCTCACATCAGGCTCCCTGCAAGGAGCCTGCTTCTCCTTCTGCCTATGTCTCTTCCTCTCTCTGTGTCCCTCATTAACAAATAAATAAAATTTTTTAAAAAATCCATCCTTTACCCCGTAGTCCTCCTTCTCACTTTTCGAGTTAAAACCCATTTCACATATTTAAATTCAAACTAAATTCATTATCCTTAACACACATAAGGAAATAATGTATTTTACAACAACCTATAATATGTATATTTACAATTAGTTTTTATTCCCTTAAAAACCAGTTTGGTAGGGGTGCCTGTCTGGCTCAGTCAGTGGAGCATGCAACTGTTGGTCATGGGTTTGATACCCTCATTGGGGGTAGAGTTTACATAATAAAAGTTTTAAGAAAACACTTTGGTATCCATGGTAAAAAATGTTGGTGCCTGAATATACTCCTTTATCTCACTGGCTGAATCCATATACTTAACTGGATTTTGTGTTCAATTCAGGGAGGTACTTACTCACTCACATGTGGCAAGAACTAAGAAGAAATAAGCCTTCATTCTAGGGAAATATTTCTTACTATATGGCACCCCAAATGACACTTTCACTGTGACCTGGAATCCCAACTGAGATGTCTGACACCTTTGGCTGGACATATAGAAACCTCATTGTTGTATACCATTTGTAGGGCAGTGCTGGGCACCTAAGAGTTTCCAGACTACAGCCTGGCCAGCAATAGAATATTGGATCTTCAGGGGAAAAAGGAGAAAAAAACCCTATTAATTACAATATATTGCAGAGGAAAGTATAAAATTAGTTCCTCAGATGAGTTTCACTGTGTTATCTCTCCTATAAATTACAGCTGAAAGAAAAATGAATCCAAGTAAATGCCAAGTTCTATTAAGTGATTAAAAGGAGTAATCGTCTTTAAAAGGGAACAGACCCAGTAATTATCAATAATTTTTGACTTAATGCCAAATCTCCATGGTCCCATAATCTGCATTTAGAACCTCCAGGAACAACCCGAGGAGTTTTTCATGCACTTCATTCCTTTGATCGCGTGTGAATATACACTCCAGATCCTTCGTGGAGGCAGGCAGGGTAGAAATGAAAAATGAATGAACGTGGAGAACAGAGCTGATTATCAGTCTCTGCATAGGAAATCACATTGTCATCTCCTAGGTATTTTATTGAGCTCTAATGTCGAGCAAACTGTATTCTTCATCAACTAACTGCTGCGTGAGCACTGAAAGCTTTTTGAAATGCAGGCACTGACTTGGGACACTGAGCTATTTCTACCTTCTGTGCTCAGTGGGTGAACCATTAAAATGAATTCCCCACATCGTGCTTGATTATCTGGTTTGCAGTCCCACTAGGCACTGGCTCAGAGGATTACAAAAAATATTGTTATTAGTTTCAAAGAAATGTTAGCGCTGAGTGCTAAATGCCATTGCTATAGCCCTAAGAGTCTTCTGAGAAGAGGCTGGCTGCAACACTTCCTGATGATGACCCGCTGTGTGTCAGGATCCCACTCCTGCAAGCGCCAGGGTAATGAGCTACACTTTCCCAAATATGTCTCCCAGTATTTATTTGTTTGAGTTGAAGAGGTATACAGCAGTCCTCCCTTATCCATGGCATGGATGTGTCCCAAGACCCTTAGTGGATGCCTGAAACCGCAGACTGTACCAAATCCTATATACAGAGATTTTTCCTACACCTACATGTCCATGATAAAGCTTAATTTATAAATTAGGTACACAGATTAACAAGAACTGGAACAATTATAACCATATAATGCAATAAAAATTACATGAATGTTGTCTCTCAAAGTATCTCATTGTTACTGTACTCACCCATGTGATGATGTGAAATGATAAAATGCCCACATGAGATATTTTAGGGGAATGGTGTAGGCACTATGCCCTAGTGTTGACTATCAACCTTCTGAAAGTACATCAGAAGGAGGACCATCCTCTTCTGGATTACAGCTGACCACAGGTACTGAAGCCACAGGAAGTGAAACTGAGGATGGAGGGCGCTAGGGACTGCTAGAGTCCAAAATGGGCCCCATTAGCAAGGACTGGCATTGCATCTTCTTGATGCACAGTCTCCCATAAGTTAAGGCTTTCCCATACTGGCGCTGCCACCTTGCCATCTTGAAATAAGATTTCGCTCTCCTGGCTTTCCTGCAGGTACAGAAGACCCCAGTAAGTTAACACGATTACCTGGCTCTTACTTACACCAACTGCTTTGGGAATTCTAAGAGTTTCAACACAGCATTTGTATTATTTCACACACTTTTCATACTGGAATGATGGGGGCTATGTGCTCTAGAACTTGGATCTTTGGCTATTTTGGCTTTTGAAACATAAGAGAAAAAGTATTTTTTAAAAGATTTTATTTATTCATGAGAGACAGAGAGAGAGAGAGAGAGAGAGAGAGAGAGAGAGGGGTAGAGACACAGGCAGAGGGAAAGCAGGCTCCACGCAGGGAGCCCGACACGGGACTCGATCCCAGGACTCCAGAACCACGCCCTGGGTCAAAGGCAGACGCTAAACCACTGAGCCACTGAGGGATCCCCAAGTATTTTGTTTTTATTGTTGTTAATGGTTTTAATATTTTCAGGTCTCTTGAGATTTTGAAAGACTGTCATCATGAGGACCAAATCTGAACTTAAAAGTGTCTATTTTTATGCTTTTTTTCTTCCTTTTTAACTGAATCATTAGACTCTGAAATCTATGGTGGGTGAAATGAGAGAAATCAATATTAGTCCATTGAGTCCTATTTAAAAATACATACTGTGTATTGATTTCATCATTTTAGGGTTGAGGAAACTGAGACTGTGGGATGAGTCACGTCTTGCCCATGGCATGGTGGCAGTGAGGAAGTGGGAAGAATAGGACAATGTGTCTTGTCTGAAAATACACTGTTAGGCAGAAAGACTCGTTAGATGAGTCCAAAATATTCACACTGATGATTATACCCAAGAAGGAACAGAACACACATACAATGAGCAACTGTATACTGGGTGCTGTGCTTGCCCCTTAGCACAATCTTGCCTTAAAGGTACTATTACCCTCAATGACTTGGTGGAGGTGAAGAGTAAAAGACCTGATGGGACTCCTGACCTTATCCATTAGACTAGTTTGGCCATATTTCAGGTCAGCCAATAATAGGGAAAAGAGAGGAGGGCTGAGCACCTGGTGTATGGGTTCTTGTTTTGTTTTTTTTTTTCCTTGGGTGACCTTATTTTTTTAAATAATAAATTTATTTTTTATTGGTGTTCAATTTGACATCATACAGAGTAACACCCAGTGCTCATCCCATCAAGTGCCCCTCTTAGTGCCCATCACCCATTCACCCCCTCCCCTTCCACCACCCCTAGTGCGTTTCCCAGAGTTAGGAGTCTTCGTGTTCTGTCTCCCTTTCTGATATTTCCTACCCATTTCTTCTCCCTTCCCTTCTATTCCCTTTTACTATTATTTATACTCTCCCAAATGAATGAGACCATATAATGTTTGTCCTTCTCCGATTGACTTATTTCACTCAGCATAATACCCTCCAGTTCCATCCACGTTGAAGCAAATGGTGGGTATTTGTCGTTTCTAATGGCTGAGTAATATTCCATTGTATACATAAACCACATCTTCTTTATCCATTCATCTTTCGATGGACACCGAGGCTCCTTCCACAGTTTGGCTATTGTGGACATTGCTGCTATAAACATCGGGGTGCAGGCGTCCCAGCGTTTCACTGCATCTGTATCTGTGGGGTAAATCCCCAGCACTGCAATTGCTGGGTCATAGGGCAGGTCTATTTTTAACTCTGAGGAACCTCCACACAGTTTTCCAGAGTGGCTGCACCATTTCACATTCCCACCAACAGTGTAAGAGGGTTCCCTTTTCTCCACATCCTCTCCAACATTTGTGGTTTCCTGCCTTGTTAATAAGATACTTAGGAATAAACCTAACCAAAGAGGTAAAGGATCTATACCCTAAAAACTACAGAACACTTCTGAAAGAAATTGAGGAAGACACAAAGAGACGGAAAAATATTCCATGCTCATGGATTGGCAGAATTAATATTGTGAAAATGTCAATGTTACCCAGGGCAATTTACACGTTCAATGCAATCCCTATCAAAATACCATGGACTTTCTTCAGAGAGTTAGAACAAATTATTTTAAGATTTGTGTGGAATCAGAAAAGACCCCGAATAGCCAGGGGAATTTTAAAAAAGAAAACCATAGCTGGGGGCATCACAATGCCAGATTTCAGGCTGTACTGATGTACTGTACTGATGACCAAAGCTGTGGTCATCAACACAGTGTGGTACTGGCACAAAAACAGACACATAGATCAATGGAACAGAATAGAGAACCCAGAAGTGGACCCTCAACTTTATGGTCAACTAATATTCAATAAAGGAGGAAAGACTATCCACTTGAAGAAAGACAGTCTCTTCAATAAATGGAGCTGGGAAAATTGGACATCCACATGCAGAAGAATGAAACTAGACCACTCTCTTTCACCAGACACAAAGATAAACTCAAAATGTGGATGAAAGATCTTAATGTGAGACAAGATTCCATCAAAATCCTAGAGGAGAACACAGGCAACACCCTTTTTGAACTCGGCCACAGTAACTTCTTGCAAGATACATCCACGAAGGCAAAAGAAACAAAAGCAAAAATGAACTATTGGGACTTCATCAAGATAAGAAGCTTTTGCACAGCAAAGGATACAGTCAACAAAACTAAAAGACAACCTACAGAATGGGAGAAGAGATTTGCAAATGACGTGTCAGATAAAGGGCTAGTGTCCAAGATCTATAAAGAACTTATTAAACTCAACACCAAAGAAACAATCCAATCATGAAATGGGCAGAAGACATAGCCATGGCCAACACGCACATGAGAAAATGCTCTGCATCACTTGCCATCAGGGAAATACAAATCAAAACCACAATGAGATACCACCTCACACCAGTGAGAATGGGGAAAATTGTTTTGTTTTTTTTAAGATTTATTTATTTGAGAGTGAGGGGAAGGGCAGAGGGAGAGAAATTCAAGCAGACTCCTGGCAGAGCATGGACCCCGACATGGGGCTCAATCCCACCACCTGACATCATGACCCAAGCTGAAACCAAGAGTCAGATGCTCAACCACCTGAGCCACACAGACACCCCTGGGTGTATAGGTCCTAAGACATAGCCTCAGTTCTGCAGTCACTATTAGGTCTTATTTCCAAAAACACTGTGCCAAGAATCACACTTCTCGTATTACTCTGCTAGGGCTGCTCTGATAAAAACCAGAGGGGCCTCAAGTGTCAGCTCCTACTTGAGTTCCCAGCGTGCTGGCATGCCTACAGATTTCAGACTCGCCAGTGTCTATAATTATGTAAGTCAAAATTTTAAAGAAATCTCTCAATCTATATTTTATTTTTAAAAAAGTTTTGATTTTATTTATTTGATAGAAAATGCAAGACAGTGTGCAAGCAGGGGGAGCAGCAGGCAGAGGGAGAAGAAGCAGACTCCCCACTGAGCAGGGAGCCTGATGTGGGGCTTTATTCCAGGACCCTGGGATCATGACCTGAGCCCAAGGTAGATGTTTAACCCCTGAGCCACGCAGGTGCCCTTTTCAATCTGTATTTTTAAAAAGAGAAAGAAAAGAGCCACAGAATGAGTGACTTAACTCCTTGTTCTGGTGGCTAGAAATCCAAGATCAAGATGTTGGCAAAATTGATTCCTTCTGAAGGCTGAAAAGATAGCTGCTCCAGGCTTGTTTCCTAACTTCTTACAGTTTTCTGGCAATCTCTGGTGTTTTGTGCCTTATAGAAGTTTCACATGATGCTTCCATCCTCTCACATGGCATTCTCCCTGTGCATATTTATGTCTAAATCTCCCTTCCTATAAGGGCGCTTCCTAAAAAGGTACCAGTTCATATCAGATTAGGAGCTCATACTGCTGTAATATGACTCCTCCTAACTTAGCTAATTATGTCAGCAACAGGATGGAATAAGGTCATATTTGGAGGTATTATGAATAGGACTTCCACAAATGAATTTTGGGGGTACAAAATTTAGCCCATAATATCCCATTATCTTTGTGGCTTTCAACAAGCCAGTGACTTCCATGTTTCTCTAATAACTAATGTACTCCAAACGGGAATGAATATACATCAAAAAAGAAGTAGTAAAAGGACAAAATTTAGCATAGAAAAGTATTCCCTGAGGGACATGTATCTACGTAGAGAAGTTAGATCTCTGAACAGTAAGGTGTTAGCAACTTCTCAGCAGGAAATAAACTGGTGATAAAATTTGCACAACTTATTTGTGAGCCCTTTCCTTAGGATATTGATGGCTATGAGGCAGGAACCTTGGCTAGACTAACTCATTTTTCATAGAACTGATCATTGATCTTGTAGTCTTGGAACAGGAGACAACTCCACCCCTTCTCCCTGATTTGTGTAAGTAAATCTTTCCATTAGCTTTGCAGCTTTATTTTTTTTAAGATTTTATTTGTTTATTCATGAGAGACACAGAGAGAGAGAGAGGCAGAGACACAGGCAGAGGGAGAAGCAGGTTCCACACGGGGACCCCGGGATGATGCCCCCGACCGAAGGCAGGTCCTAAACTGCTGAGCCACCCAGGTGTCCCAAGCTTTAACACTGAGGAATCTAGGAATAGTTTCCTACTCAATGTGCCTGAGACCTAAAGCCAAGCATCTTGATATACTAACACTAACATTAGAGCCATGGAAGAGTGTCAACTTATTTGCTGGTTAAATTACATATGGAAATCAGTTGTGTTGATGTGACCCTACAGGAAGGACATTGAGAGATACTCAGAGTATTTCAAACACTGCATGTAGGAAATTCTATGTCTCAAACAAACTGTTTAAAAATAGCATCCTATTTCTTAGAGGCTGATCAAGTGTACGATGAGAATTACATAGTGCAACCATTGATCATTTGTTGTGCTAGATGCTTTCATACTATTTTAATCCCTACAAGTCCTATGAGATAAGCGGCATTATCTTCATTTTTACAGAAGAGAAAACCAAACTTACAAAATGGCAAAGTAGTAGAACTTCAAAGCTCTTCTTCCACTGCACATGCTACTAGAGTACTTATGCCTTAAACTTTACCCAATTTTTGTTTTGGAAACCGTGTGCCACTAAATTTCTCACTTGCTTAAATAATAGGGAGACCTCTGTCCACTAACAGGACCTGAGAGACTATCAGATTGAATGACAGGACATGTTTTGGCAAAAACTTACACCACCTCAACCTTGAAACCCAGTTTTTGTAATCTCACTTTTTGTTTTCCTGTGGCGTTAACTCAAAGGCAGTTGTTTCCAAAGGCCTTCTTGTGAAGCCAAGTGCTAAAATAAGCAGGTACTGAACACTGATGAAAAGCAAGCTGTCAAACCTTTCAAAGCTACAGAATAACTCGGATTGCAGAAGATGCTTGCAAATATTATGCAACCAAACAAGTTTTTGAGCTCTTTCCTCATGATGTTGCGCCATCAACTCCACCTTTTATTGGGCGGGCAGGCAAAGCACGGTAAGATTACTGAGACTTCCCCGGTTTCCCAGGGGTTCACAGGAATCCACCCAGGAGCCCTGAGGCCTTGCTACTGTCCGACCTAGGCAGCTCTTCCCTCTAGCAAGGCTTTAAGACAGGAGGGACTCGATACTCTGCCTCAAGCATCTGCCAACGGCTGCGGGTTAACTTTATCCACATTTTCTCCTGGGATTTAGGTTATTGGTAAGAATGCTTTTCTTCCTGTAAATCATGGAGACATTTGTAAACCGAGGGAGGCTCGTGTCTTCCAAGGCTGTAGCCTCCATACATCCCCTTAGCCTTGGGGCAGCCTGGGGGGCGGAGGAAGGCGACAGCTCCCCGACCTGCGGGGAGGATCCGGGGCAATCTGTGGGGTGCGCAGGAGTCGGCTGGTGCTCTGTCCTCAGCTGCCTTCCGCTCCCTCACCATGTCCCAAGGACGGCTGTGACTCTCACATCCATACCTCTTTCTGGCAGAACAAGCCTTTTATTTTCCTCTTCCAACCGAAGTAAATGTAACATACGCGAAAGCTATGGATCAAAAGGAATCATCAGGAATCCATCACTCCCTTAAAACATGCAACCTCGGGGCCCCTGGGCGGCTCAGTGGTTGGGCATCTGCCTTTGGCTCAGGTCGTGACCCCGGGGTCCCAGGACCGAGTCCCGCATCGGGGCCCCGGGATCCCCGCGGGGAGCCTGCTTCTCCCTCTGCCCGTGTCTCTGCCTGTCTCTCATGAACAAGTCTTTAAAGATAATAATAATAATCAAAATGAAAACCGCAAGGTTACTGGTACTGGGTTCCCCTCCAGAAAGAATATCGTGAACCACCGCCGACCCCACCCCGCGTTTCCTTCAGCGTTGCCAAGTCCCCGTCGCGCCAACTGCCAAGAGGGCTCCCACGCACCTACAAGCTTCCCCCGGTAGGGACCGGGCCGCCGCCCACCAACATTTGGAAACCAACGCCTTCCGGCGGCCACCAACAGCTCAGCAGGAAGACGCCAACATGGCGCCCGCCCCGCCCCCTCGGCCTCGCCCCCTGGCCTCGCCCCGCCCCCCCCGCCAGCACGTGGGAGGCCACGCATGCGCAACGGCGGCGGGCGGGGAGCGGCGGCCCAGGGGCGTGGCTCAGGCCGGTGGCGTCATCCGGCAGCGCCAGCCAGGCGCACGTGACTGAGGCGCTAAGAAAGACTCGTCGCGGCGGGCTCGGCGTGCGGCACGTCGGGCAGCATGGGCGTCGGGGTCCTC
This sequence comes from Vulpes vulpes, assembly GCF_048418805.1. Lineage (NCBI taxonomy): Eukaryota > Metazoa > Chordata > Mammalia > Carnivora > Canidae > Vulpes > Vulpes vulpes. The sequence goes on along the minus strand of NC_132788.1, from coordinate 56,408,219 downwards.
TTCCTGCGGCGGGCGCTGGCGGCGCGTCCCTCCCGGGCTCTCGTGGCCTTCGCCACGAGCCGGCGCCTGCTGCGCACCAGTCCGCCCAGCCGAGCTTTCGCCAAGCAGCTCTTCCTCGGCAAAATCGAGAAGGTAACGCCGAGCCCTGGCCGAGCCTCGCTCGCTGGCCTCCCGCTTTCCGCCCTTTAGCAGGAAGGAGGGGTCCAGGTGAGAGTCCGCACACCTGGCTGACAGATACGCCCGCCAGGCGGGGGTGCTGAAACCCCCAAGCCCCTGAGCCCCACTGGAACCCCTCCAGGGAAAGGGAAGAAGGCCGCGGGGCTCGGCATCAGTCTACGGCTCTGACAGCGACTTCTTGTTGGGTCAGTTGGGGAAACCCTAGGCAGGGTGGGCCTAAGCGCCCGTCTACTCAGCGCTCCGGCCCCAAGTGCGCGGGCCTTGCCCTCTGATTCCTGAACAGCCGGACCTGGCGCTCGTCCGTCAGTTTCCAGTGGGCCCCTTAGCTTTCAGAGCCTGAGTTCCGGCGCCTCACCCGCTGCCCACTAGGCCCCTTGGCAGGCTGGCTCCAAGGTGCCTTCCCCGCCACGTCCCATCCCTGCCACCCAGTAGTCACCTAGCTGTTAATCCATAGTGAACAGCTGCATTATCAAGCACTCACCATCCTCTTAGTGACGTTGACCTTGGCTCTGTGACTTTCAGCCTTAAAATAGAGCTAGTTATATGTACTGCCTCACACATGTGTTGTATAGTGAGATTTGTAGCTCGCGGACATGCTATTTAAACGGCCAGGTACTGTGCAGATGCAAGAGGTGACAGAGTAGGTAATGATTGCCCGCTTCACCACTTACTCGTCTTGTGACCTTCACCTTCTTGTGCCTGAGTGTGCTGATCTACACAATGGCAAAACTGGTACTTGCTCTCTCCTAAAGGTGCTGTGCAAAGCAAAGAAAAAAAAATCTGTAAAATGCTTTGAGGTAGGCAGAAGTTTTGGCTGGCACTGTATTACTTCAGGAGTTATTCCCTGATTTTTCTTTAGACTGTTCCTCCAATCAGGCATTACAGGTGCAGAAGCTGAAACTCAAGAGTGGTTTGCTCTGCTGGGAAGTGCAAAGCTAGTTTTTAACGTCTGAGAAACCATTTTTCCCCAGAACCTGAGGCTCTTGGGGCACTCCATCTTGGGACGTCTGTCACGCCTTCCAGCACATTGGTGAAAAAAACCCAAATCTTTCATGCTTTTCTTTCTCCAAGCCTGTGTCCCCATAGGATCTACAGTCTGTTACTGTGGATGAACTCTCTACTCCTAGCAAAGACCCACCTCGTTCACTAGACCCCATGCCATCTCACCTGCTCAAGGCCATTGATCCAGTAATTCTCTCCTTTCTCATCTACATCAGTGATTCTTCCCTCTCTACTGCATCTTGAACTAAGGCCATCAGGCTTTTGTCCTTAACAATCTGCTAAAACTGCTCTCATGCAAGGTCAGTTAGTGACCTCCATGTGGTCAAACCTAGAGGTCTTTTCTCTTCCTTGACACGCGGCTCATCACTCCTGGCTTTTTAAAATTTTTTAATTATTTTTTATTTTTTAAAATTTATTCATGAGAGAGACAGAGACAGAGGGAGAAGCAGGCTCCCTGCAGGAACTCGATGCAGGACTCGATGCCAGGACTCTGGGATCACAACCTGAGCCCAAGGCAGATGCTCAACCACTGAGCCCCACCCAGGTACCCCTTACTCTCCTGGCTTCTAAAAAACCATTCTCTCCTGGCTTTTCTGTTTACTTCATTGGTTCCCTTTACTTCATTGGTTCATCCTTCTCAGTCTCCTATGCTGGTTCTTTGTTGACTCCTTAATCTCTAAATTTTGGCCAGTCTTTCTAACTAGCCCAGTCAGAATTGAGAATTTTCTTTTAATTGTTTTTAATTCCAATGTTGTTAACATATAGTGTTATGTTAGTTTCAGATGAACAATATAGTGTTTCAACAATTCTAATCATTCAGTGCTCATCATGGCATATTCTTAATCCCCCTGGCACCTATTTCACCCATCCTTCCACCCACCTACCCTCTGGTAACCATCTTGTTTGTTCTCTTTAGTTAAGTCTTTTTCTTTCTTTTTTTTTTTTAAGATTTTATTTATTTATTCATGAGAGGCACACAGAGAGAGAGGCAGAGACACAAGCAGAGGGCAAAGCAGGCTCCATGCAGGGAGGCCGATGTGGGACTCGATCCTGGAGTTCCAGGATCACCCCTGGGCCGAAGGCAGGCACTAAACCACTGAGCCACCCAGGTGTCCCTAGTTAAGTCTTTTTCTTAGTTCGTCTTTTTTTTTTTTCCCCTTTGCTAATTTTTTTTTTGTTTCTTAAATTCCACATTATGAGTGAAATCATATGGTATTTGTCCTCTGGCTTATTTCACTTAGCATCATATGCTCCAGCTCCATCCATGTTGCAGATGGCGAGATTCATTTTCTTATGGCTGAATAATATTCCATTGTATATATTACCACATCTTCTTTATCCATTCATCTATCAGTGGATACTGAGGCTGCTTCCATAATTTGGCTATAATAAATAATGCTGCAGTAAACACAGGGGTGCATGTATCCCTTTGAATTCATGTTTTTGTATTTTGGGGGCAAATAGCCAGTAATGCAATTACTGGGTCATGGGTCCCTCCCCCCCTTTTTTTTGAGTAATCTCTATACCCAACATGGGGCTCGAGCTCGTGACCCCAAGTTCAAGAGTCAGATGCTCTATCCCCAAGTTCAAGAGTCAGATGCCGAGGCAGCCAGGTGCCCCTGCCTTTTTTTTTTTTTTTTTCTTAATTCCAGTATAGTTAAAGTGTTGTATTAGTTTCAGGTATATCTTTATTTTAATTGAAGTATAGTTGAAACAATGTTACATTAGTTGCAGGTATACAATATAGTGATTTCACAAGTCTATAGTTGCTCTCATTACAAGCATAGCCACTCTCTGTCACCATACAGCACTATTACAGTACCATTGATTGTATTCCCTATGCTGTACCTCTCATCCCTGGAAGCCTGTATCTCCCACTTGTCTTCACCCATTTTTCCTATCCTTCTGCTTTTTCTTCTGGCACCCATTAGTTTGTTCTCTGTATTTCCGGGTCTTTTTAAAAGTTGAGGTTTTCTGAGGCTCAATCTATAGACTTCTCTTTTTATCCACAACTCTTCCTTTAATATTATATAGTATTGTGGTTTTAAATATCATCAACATTCTGATGACTCATATATTTCTCCAGCTCCGATTTCTCCCTTGAACCCCAGGCTTTTCATGTGTACCTTTCTACCCAGAAGCTCCACTCAGATGTTTAATAGACACCTCAGATTTAGCATATCTGAAACTGAGTTTCTGATGTTGCCACTCAGTCTTGCTTCTCCCACCAGTCATTTTTATAGCAGATGCAGGTGGCTCTGTTGTTCAACTTGTTCAGGCCAGACACTTGGGAGTCCCCTTTGATGCCTCTTGTTCTCATAATCCACATCTAAGCCAACAGCAAATCCTGTTTTCTCTACCTTCGGGATATATTTAGAATCTGACTACTTTTAAGCCCCTCCAGTGCTACTGCCCTGATTCAAGCCAACATCATTTCTCAAAGCATTACTGGGGTTTGAGCAGGAACATAGCCTCTGAAGTGCATAGAATCTCTGAATAAAGAGAAACCTTCAAGATCCTGTAGGGATGTAGCTGTCACATTGCCCTGGGTTGGACCCTTGCTATTCATAGAAATTCAGGGGCTACTGTAGGGACCAGTAAGGAGTTGAATGGGAGGCATTTGGGTGACCTCCCTGTCTGCAGCCTCAACCTAAGTAGCTCAGCTTTTATCTATTTTACATATTTGGTTTCTGTAATAGGTTTATTTGAAAAACAGGTTCCACTGCTTCAAAAAATTTAAAACCTGCTGATAGAAATCAAGCCCACACCCATGAAGCACCCCATTGGGTTCTTGAACATTGTTGCTATCAGAGATTTGTTCTTATATGCACTTCAAAATCCCTTTTTTTGGTTGTAGGTGAGGGCCAACTAGCTGCCAGGCTGTTCACTTTTCTCACCTAGTATGCTTACTGGTATCAGAACAGAATAATCTTCCTCTGACACCACCTGTTGCACAAGGCCCACAGGAACAATGAGGCCATGAAGGGCCTGGATTGAACCTCCGTGTGTTTGGCTAAGCAGCTGGCTTTGTTCTAAGAGGCTGCAGAATGATGAAAGTCTCAGCATATTTTCCATCTAGACCCTTTGAGGGCAGGGTCAGGGATGGCTTGGGGGACAGGAATGCCTTTAAGTCTGCTGTCACTTTTGGGTAGGGACCCACCACAAACCTGTAGTTATGGGTCCTGAGGAGAAAACAGACTTGGGAGCATGTTAGCAGAATGGACAGCCTTCAGTGGTTGATTAAATACATAACGGGCTAGAGGAGGAAGATTGAGGACTCTGCTGCTTTAGAGACCTTTCTTGAACACTTGGTGGGAGGTGCTGTGAGGAGAGGCAGGACTCCTGGGGGCTGGCAATCTGTGCCATGGGACATCACTTCTCAGCGATTGCGAGACCAAATCTAAGTACTCATCCAAGTACTCGTGCTGTGCTGGCAGCTGAAGGAGTAGTAGGAATCCAGAAAGCCAGAGAGGCTAAGGACCCAGCAGGAGGATTTAGGCACTATATAGTGATGATCCAGGGAGGAATCATAGGCCAACTAGGAACACTAGCCTTTTGATAGTTTTAGACGGACTTGAAGCTCAGCTGTTTTCCTCACTGTGAGGTGGAAATAGAGCAGAGCCAGTATCTTTTACAAGTAATTACTCATATTCCAGGACATACCTTCTGTCTTTTGAGCCTCACCTTCTGAGGGGTCAGCTGTGACAGAAGAGAAGCTGACCCTGAGGCCAAAAGTCACACACGTAAGTGGTAGAGCCAGAGTTGAACTCAGGTTGATCTGACTCCACAGCTAGGTCTCCTGCAGTGATCCTCTTCTGCAAGTAATGGATGTCTTGGGAACAGGAGGGACAGAGGCTGGAGTGCACAGTTGGGTGAGAACCTGAGATATGAGGCTTTGTTACCACGTTGTATTTTTTTTTTTTTTAAGATTTTATTTATTTGAGAGAGAGCAGTAGCACAAGCGGGGAGGAGACGGAGAAACAGACTCCCCGCTGGGCAGGGAGCTTAATGGGGGACTTCGATTCTAAGACCATGAGCGGAAGGCAGATGCTTAACCAACTGAGTCACCCAGGCATCCCACCACCATATATTCTTGTTAGTGCAGCATCTTTGAACCCCCGGAATAACCAGTGTAGAATTTTACATTTCAATAGAGAGATTTCCCATCCTGTTGCCTTTCATGATCCTCACAACACTCTTGAGTAACTATTTACCTGTGTGTTACAGGTGAGACAGTAGAAGCACAGAGAGGGGAAGGGGTTTGGCTGAGGCCACCAAGCTAGGAGGCTGCAAATCAGGGAACAAAACCAAGGGCTTTGAAATGTTAGGGCTCTTTGTTTCAGGGGACACTCAGTGTAACTTGTTACTGATAGGGAATGCTGACCAGAAGAATAAACCGGCTTGAGTTGGGCAGAAGAGCTGTCTAGGTGGTGGAGTCTACTGCACAGTTCCTATTGTAGGATTTGTATTGTGTTTCGTTCAGTGAGTAATGCCCTGCCTACCAGATAGGGAATCTAGCAACTCTGTTTTCTCCCCTCTTGATTGCTATTACCACTGTGGGAGGTTGCTAAAAATTAAATTTTTAGTAAATGTTTATCATTTTAGAAAGAAGTTTTCCCGTTTCCAGAAGTTAGCCAAGATGAACTTAATGAAATCAATCAGTTTGTGGGACCTCTAGAAAAATTCTTCACTGAAGAGGGTATGTATGATCTTCTTTATCATTACTAATTTCCATATTAAGAATGGTTACTTTGATACTTGCATTAAAAGCAATACACATGGGGGAAGCTCTCTTGAATGTCATTAATCAGATAGAAATATCTATTTATAATATTTTGCTCCAAGAATTATCCCAATTGCTTTGGAATTTAAGAAACAAAACATGAATATTGGGGAAGGGAAGGAAGAATAAAATCAGACAAAATTGGAGAGAGGGGCAAACCATAAAAGATTCTTAACTAGAGGGAACACACTGACAGTTGCTGTGGAGGGGAAGAGGTAGAGGGATACAGTACCTGGGTGATGGGTGATATAATGAACACTGGGTATCACGTGCAACTGATGAATCACTAAATTCTATCTCTGAAACTAGTAATATACTATATGTTAATTAAACTGAATTTAAATTAAAAACTAGAAAAAAAAGAATCATCCCAATTGTTATTTTATTAGATGTCTAGTGTTTCTCGTTGTATGTGTGGTGAATGATTGCTTTTTAAATATTTCTAGACTTGCAAAACACTTTTATAAAATATAATAAAATGAACGACTAGAAAAATGAAAAAAAAAAAAAAACAACCAAAGACCTACAAAATATAAATCCATTGATCATGTGCTTGGTTGTGTGGCAATGTAAAACTGCTATAAATGTTTTCAAAGGTTTACTCTCTATTAACTTGTTGTGAACCAGGAATAGTCTAGCAGACGGCACACCACAGGTTGAGGGTACCAGTGTAGCCTGCAAGATCTCTCCCTTAGACCCATTGTCCAGCCCTTTGACGGCATTGCCTTTGGCAGGAGCTTTCTGGGGACTTCTGTGATGATTGATTGACAGTTGTATTTCTCTAGCACTGAGAATCCCAAAAAGTTCTTCTTTATCTATGAATATGTGCCCTGCTAGGAGATTAAAACTGAGAAATTTTAAAAATTCTGTGTTCATTTATTACTTAAAAATAATGAAAAGCTCATTATATACTAACAGAAACTATTTTAAGTAATTCTATTTATTTACAAATGAAAAAATACAGTGAGGAGTATGGTTTTACAGTTTTGTAAATCTTTTTAATATTCAGCTTATTGTTACTTGCAACAACAGATATCAGAATCTTGCTAAAACCAAGTAGAATCCAGCTAGATTCTCATAATTGTTTCTGAATTCAATCTACGATATATTTCTTGTAGTCCCTGGAAAACCCCACTGTACACTCATGACAGAATTAATAGTAAAATATTCTTTCCTTTTTAATTCTATTAAAATAGCTTTGGCCCTGTGGTCCCCGCCTCCACCCCAGCACACTTGGAGAAAATTCTACATTGCTAACTCTTGTTCTGTTGCTGTTTTAAAAGTTGCTTTGTTGTGTATAAATATCTTTTATTAGAAATATTTGTTTTTGTTCTCATAGTTATCTTCTTGTAACTTTTCTTAGTTCCTTGTTCTTTTACTTAAACTTTTACTATCTCATTTGTCAGGGTTTTCATAAGCTTTATGGAGGTATAATTGATTTTTAATAAGTTGCACATATTTAAAGTATAGGATTTGATACGTTTTGATATATATGTACCCCCAAGGGTACCCTTAGCATAATTAAGTGAACATATTCATTACCCCTAAACATTTTCTCATGCCCTAATTATCTCCTCCTCATCCCCTCCTGTTTCCAGACAACCACTGATCCTCTGTAAATTAGTTTGCATTTCCTGGAATTCTATTTAATAGGGTTTTGCCTTACATATGTGTTTGGCTGGTTGCTTCTGATATAATTTTGAGTTTCATCCATGTTGCATGTACTAACAGTTCATTCCTTTTTTTTTTTTTAAGGGGGTGGAGGGGCAGAGGGAGAATCTTAAGCAGGCTCCATGCCCAGCACAGAGCCCAGCACAGGGCTCAGTCTTAACAACCCTGAGATCATTATCTAAACCAAAATCTAGAGTCAGATGCCTAACCAACTGAGCCACCCAGGTGTCCCTACTTCATTCCTTTTTAACACTGAGTAGTATTTCTTGGTGTGGACATGCCACAATTTGTTTATTCATTCATCTATTAATTGACATTCAGTATGTGTCCAGATTTAGCTATTGCAAAAGATGGGAGCTTTTGTCTATAAGTCTGGGTGTAGACATATACTCATATTTCTTTGGGGGAAATAGGAAGGAATGGAATATCTGGATTATAAGATACGCTCATGTTTAACTTTTTTTTTTTTTAAGATTTTATTTATTCATGAGAGACACAGAGAGAGGGGCAGAGACATTGGCAGAGGGAGAAGCAGGCTCCCCAGAGGGAGCCTGATGTGGAACTCGTTTCTGGGACTCTAGGATCACGCCCTGAGCTGAAGGCAGACACTCAATCGCTGAGCCACCCAGGCGTCTGCATGTTTAACTTTTTAAATAACCACCAAACTGTTTTCTAAAGTGGTTACGACTTTACATTCCCACTAGTGTGTTAAAGTTCTAGTTGTTTCACATTTTCACTAACACTTGGTATGGTCAGTCTTTAATTTTAGCCATTCTGTGTGTTATGGTGTATCATTGTGGTTATAATTTTCACTTCCCTAAATAAGTAATAATGTTACACATCATATCAAGTGTTTATTTGCCATCCATATATCCTCTTTGGTAAAATGTCTTTAAAATATTTTATGTATTAAAAAATGGGATTGTCTTATTGTCGAGTTATAAGAAGTCTTTATTCTAGATACAAGTCTTCTACTATGTGTTTAACAAAAATTTTCTCCTAGTCTGTGGCTTGACTTTTCATTTTATTAGGAAAAGTTTTAATGTTAAGAGTCATCTTTTCTTTTGTAGTTAAGCTTTTTTTTATGTAAAACATTTGCCAAATCCAAGGTTAGAGTGGTTTTTGTTTATATTTTTAACTCTCAACATTCAGATTTATGACCCCTTTCCAGTTAATTTTATATATGATGTGAGGTAAAATCTGAGGATTTTTTTTGCATGTAACTGACCAGTTGCTTCAGCAACATTTGTTGAAAAGCTTATCCTTTCCCCATTAATTCACTTGGTACCTTTGGCCAGATATCAGTTGACTGAAAGATTCTGGGATAGTAGCAGTAGACCTGCACTAGGAATCTGTCTCCCACCTGGATAACAACCACAGTGGCATCTGTGTGACATAACTGTCTTGGGAACTCCAGCGTCTATGGAAGGCTGCAGTTCCAGGGGAGCATGGATAGTACCTAGCTAATTTTGGTCAGTGAGCTCTGAGCACAGTAGCAGCTACCCATCTTCCACCTACAGCCCCAAAGCTGCCAGATGTGCACTTGTTCCTGCAGCAGCTTGCGTACGGCTTCTGGGAGCCAGAGTAGGGGGGGGAAAAGACCTTCCCCATCAAATATTAAGGATCTGTGCTCTCATTGCTGCTTCTCATCACTGAAGTACAGACCAAGAGGCAGAGGCCATTTTTCTGCCTTCTCTTATTGTTGCAAGCCCTTACCCCTATGGCCAAAGTAACTTCAGGGGATTTAAGATGCCTGTGCCTTTTTTTTGTCTCTCTCCCTTCCCCCATCATTTTTCTTTTCCCTCTTTTGGGAGCTGGATTGAAGGCTAGGATATTCAAAAGCAATCACATATACAGGGGGAATTATAAAGTCACTACACATGCCCAGGGAAAGGCACAGACTCAGGAAAGACCTAGGAAGACCTTAGGTACATACCTAGGGCTGAATGTTGGCACAGACATAACCAGCAGTAATTTAGAATACTTTTGATTTTTTTTTTTTTTTAACAAAATAAAAAATCAACCTGTGGGACTACAGCAAACTCAAACTTCTGCACAGAAAGGAAAACTAAGGAATGGGAGAAAATATTTGTAAACCATTTATCAGATAAGGAGTTAATATCTAAAATATATAAAGAACTGCAACTCAGTAGCAAAAACAAAAACCCTCAGATAATCCAATTTAAAAAATGGGCAGAGGAACTAAATAGACATTTTCCAGAGAAGACCCACAGAAGGCCAATAGGTACATGAAAATGTGCTCAATGTCCCTAATCACCAGGGAAATGGCAAATTAAAACCACAGTAAGATACCACCTCACACCTATTAGAATGGCTGTCATCAAGAAGAGAGAGGAAAATCCTTTTACACTGTTGGTGGTGATGTAAATGGTTGAACCACTGTGAAAAACAGTGTGGTGGTTCCTTGTAAACAGAATTAAGAGCACCTGTGTGGCTCAGTCAGCTAGGCATCCAACTCTTGATCTCAGCTCAGGTCTTGATCTCAGGGTCGTGAGTTAGGGCTCTACACTGGGTGTGGAGCCTACTTTAAATAAGAAAGGAAAATAGAATTACCTTAGGATTCAGCAGTCCACTCCTGGGTATGTATCCAAAGAAAATGAAAATAGGATATCAGAGAGATATGTGCATTCCCCTTTTTATTGCAGCTTTAATCACAATAGCCAAGCTATGGAAACAGCCTGAGTGTCTGTCAACTGATGAATAGATAAAGAAAAGAAGTGTGTATGTGAGTATATTGTATGTGTGTACACACAGTGGAATTATATGGGAAGGAAAGAAATCTTGCCATTTGCAACAATGTGGGTAGATCTTGAGAGCATAATGCTAAGTGAGATAAGTAGGAGAAGAATAAATACTATATGATATCATTTTTATGTGGAATCTAAAAACCAAATTCCTAAAAACAGAATGGTAGTTACCAGCAGATGAAGCTAGAGGAGAGATGTTTAAGGATCCAAACATACAACTAGAAGATAAATAAATCTTGAACAGTATAGTGATTATAGACAACAAAACCATATTATAAACACCAAATGTGCTAAGACATTAGGCCTTATTCCCACCACAAAAAAACAAAACAAAAACAAAAACAAACAACCCAGTAATGTGATGTGACAAAAGTGTTAGCCACAGCTACAATGGCAGTCTTATTGTGGTACATAAATGTATTCAACATGTTGTACACCTTAAACTTACACAATGCTACATATCCAGGATATCTCAATTTTTTAAAAAATGCAAAACCAGCAAACTCTGGAAAAGAGGGAAGATTTGATTTCCAGAATTAACGTATTATTAGAGTCAAAGTGTCTGGTTAAAAAATAGATATATAGGGATCCCTGGGTGGCGCAGCGGTTTGGCGCCTGCCTTTGGCCCAGGGCACGATCCTGGAGACCCGGGATCGAATCCCACGTGGGGCTCCCGGTGCATGGAGCCTGCTTCTCCCTCTGCCTGTGTCTCTGCCTCTCTCTCTCTCTCTCTCTCTCTCTCTCTCTCTGTGACTATCATAAATAAAAAATAAAAAAAAATAGATATACATATATAAAGAAGTAGAAAAGTAAGGCGTGTGCATGGGGGAAAAAAAAAGATTTGATGAGAGAATCTAGTAGACAAAGACTTTAAAACCCCTGTATTCAAGATGTTCATAAAACCAGTGGAAGACATGAAAAAAGTCAAGAATGTATGAACAAAATGGAAATGTCAATAAAGAGAAAACAGAAAGAAACCAAAAAGAAACCCCTTATTAAACTCCTTTATTAGTGCTAGGAGTTTTGGGGTAGGTTCCAGAAGGTTTTCTACATAGACAGTGGTGGTATTGGTGAAGGACGGTTTTTTTCCTTATTTTCCAGTCTGGTTTCCCATTCATTTGTTTTATCATGGTAGGTAAAACCTCCAGTGCGGTGTTGAATAGGAGTAGAAAGAGCAGACTTCCTTGCCTTTTTCCTGACTTTAGGAGAAAAAGTCTTTTACCATTAACTGTGATGTTACTTGCTCTCTATTAGGTTAGGGGAGCTTCCTTTTATTTCTAGTTTGCTGAGGGTTTTCATCATAAAGTGTATCAAATTTCATAGAGTGCTTTTTCTATATGCTTGAGATCTTTTTTTTTTTTTTTTACTTTAATCTGTTGATGTGGTAAATTACACGGATTGCTGATCCAGTCTTACCTTTCCAGGATAATGCATACTTGGTCATGGTGTATTATGTTTTTTTATATTGTTGGGTCCAGTTTGCTAAAATTTTAAGAATTTTTACATCTGTGTTCTTGGACATATTGGTCCATAGTTTCATTTTCTGTGACATTTTTGTCCCTTTTTGTTTTTAAATTAGAATAATGCTCGCCTCATAGACTAAGTCAGGAAGTGTTTCCTCCTCTTCCAGTTTCTATAAGATTTTGTGTAAAAGTTGGTATTATTTCTTCCTTAAATATTTGGTAGAATTCACCAGTGAAACCTTCTGAGCCTTGAGTTTTCTTAATGGGAAAATTTTAACAAATTGAATTTTTTTTTTTAAAGATTTTATTAGCAGAGAGCACAAGCAAAGGGAGGAGCAGAAGGAGAGGGAGAGGGACAAGCAGGTTCCCCGCTGAGCACAGAGCCAATGCTCACATTATTCAATCCCAGGACCCTAAGATCATGATCTGAGCTGAGATCAGATGCTTAAAAGACTGAGTCACCCAGGCACCTCTAATTCGGTTTCTTTTTTCTTTTTTTCTTTAAGATTTTATTTATTTATTTATGAGAGACACAGAGAGTGAGAGGCAGAGACACAGGCAGAGGGAGAAGCAGGCTCCATGCAGGGAGCCCCATGTGGGAGTCCCAGGTCTCCAGGATCACACCCTGGGCCAAAGGCAGGCGCTAAACTGCTGAGCCACCCAGGGATCCCTGTAATTTGGTTTCTTTAAGAGATATAAGGCTATTGTTGGACTTACTGCCTAAAATTTAGTCTTACCTCTTTATCCTCTTAAAGTCTGGAGGATTTGTAGTGATATTCCCATTGTTGATTTCTGAAAAGTAGTCTGTTGTGGTCAGAACATACTTTGTATAAATTTGAGCCTCTTAGTTTATTGAGATCATGGTCTGCTTTGTAGGTGTTCTCTGTGCACTGGAAAACAGTATTCTCCAGTTGTTTAGCTGAGGACTCTATAAATGTCAATTGGGACAAATTGGCTTTTAATGTTCAAATCTAAGATATCCTTACAAATTTTTTTAGCCACTTTTTCTATCAGTTAATGAGAAAGCTAGGGTGTGGTTTTTCCTTTTGATTTCTATCAGTTTTTCCTTCGTCATTTTATTCATTCATGAGAGAGACAGAGAGAGGCAGAGACCAAGGCAGAGGAAGAAGCAGGCTCCCTGAGGGGAGCCCAGTGTGGGACTGGATCCCAAGACCTGAGATCATGGCATGAGCCAAAGGCAGACGCTCAACCACTGAGCCACCTAGGCGTCCCTCATACGTTTTATTTCTATATTTATTATAAACCCCACAATACTTTGCTGTTTTTCTTTTCTTTCTTTTTTTGGCAGTAAGATACACATAACAAAATTTACCATTTCAATCCTTGTTAAGTATACAATTCAGTGGCATTAAGTATTTCACATTGCTGTACAATGATCACTACTATTTTCAGAATTTTTTCATGATGCTGTTATGAGTGTAATTGTTTATTCTTAAAGGCTTTATTTTTTTAAGTTTTATTATTATTTTTAAAGATTTTATTCATTTGACAGAAAGAGCATGTGCCTGCACATGCAGGTAAGACTGGAAGAGGGAGAAGGAGAAGCAGGCCTTCTGGGCTCCATCCCAGAACCCTGGGATCATGACCTGAGCCGAAGGCAGATGTTTAACCACCTGAGCCACCCCAGCTTATAGATTTCTGAAAAGTCTGTTTCATCAGAAAAGATTTCCGTGTTGAGAGTACTTTTCTTTAAGCCCTTATAGGAGTTCTTCCATGTCTTCTGACTTAACATTGTTTCCAGCGAGATGTCTGCTACCATCTTATCATTTTTACATAGTGTTTCTTTATTTTTTTTTTTTTCTGGTTGCTTTTGAGGGGGGTCTAGGGAAATTGATTATAATGTGTGTTGGGTCGTTTTCTTCCTATTTCTTTTGTTTGGGATTCTTTGAACTTCTTTGGTCTGTATGTTGATAGTATTGATCAACTTTGATTAGCTTTTGGCCATTTTTTTAAATATATACCACATTCCCCACTGTGTCCTCCTCTGCCCTCCTTCGGGGACTCCCAATTTTGTGTGTATGTCTGCTCAGAGTTGTCCCAAGGCTCACTAAGGCTGTTATTTTGTCTCCTATTTTGTGTAATTGTTATTACATCTTTATGTACACTAACCTTTTCTATAGCATTTCATCTGCTGGTGATCTTACCTCTGCCTGGTAGCTTTCATCTCTAGAAGTCAACTTGTATCTTTTTATTTTTTCCACATCTACTTAACATGCTTGTATTTTCTTCTACTTTCTCAAGCATTTGGAATATAGTTATAATCGCTCCTTTAATGTCTTTGCTATCTGTATTATTTATGAGTCGTGTTCAACTGATTACTTTTTCTTTTCACTGTCAATTATATTACCCTGCTTGTTCATGTGCCTGGTAGTTTTCTCCTGGGTGCCACTCATTGTGGATTCTACATCATTGATGCCAAGTGTGCATGTGTGTGTTTTTGATATGTTATTAAGCTTTGTCTTGAGTACAGTAAATTACTCAGGGAACAGTTTGATCCTTTGAAGGTTTGCTTTCTCCCCCACTACCCAAAGAACAAGTTAAAGTTTTTTTTATTGATCATATGTTGTCTGGAACTATTGTTTTATGTGGAAATGAGAGCATAGTAGAAAATGTGGGCATTTTATATACCAGTTAACAAGACATGAAATATGAAATATATTTACATACCAAAATTATGCAAATAAAACCTGTCCCAGGACACAATTGATAAAATGCCTGTTAAAGTTCAATTATTTTGAATATAAGATAGAGTTCATAACAGTACAGTTAAATTGTGTTATTTAATACTGAGGACCAGTTTATCCTTTACTTTTCTTGAAGAGAAATGAACATTTTATTTTTGTATTTCAAATTGAAGTTTAATTGGCATGCACTATTAGTTTTAGGTGTACAGCATAGTGATACAACATTTAGATGCATTACAAAGTGATCACCAGTATAAATCTAGCTACCTACCATGGGTGCCCTTATAACAGTTACATGTTATTAACTGTATTCCTTATGTTATACGTTGTATCCCCATGATCTTATTTATTTCATAACTGGAAGTTTGTATCTTTTAATTTCCTTCTATTTTGCCTATCCCTCCACCTCCACTCCCCTCCCCTCTAGCAACCACCATATTGATCTCTGTGTCTGTGAGTCTGTTTCTGTTTTGGTGGTTTTGCTTTTTAGATTCCATGTACAAGTGAAATTGTATGGTCGTTTTCTGTCTTACTCATTTCACTTCATATACCCTCTAGATCTATTCATGTTGTTGCAAATGACATGATTTCATCTTTAATGGTTGATCAGTATTCTATTATTTATGTGTACTACATCTTCATTCATCTATCAATCAACACTGAGGTTGTTTCTGTATTTTAGCTATTGTTAATAATATTGCAGTAAAGATAGAGATGTATGTATTTTTTCAAATTAGTGTTTCACTTTCTTCATACAGATAACCAGAAGTGGAATTACTGGATTGTATAGTAGGTCTGTTTTTAATTTTTTTTTGAGGAACTTCCATACTCCTTTCCATAGTGGGCTGCACGATTTTGCATTCCCACTAACAGTGCATGAGGGTTCCTTTTACTCCACATCCTCACCAACACATGTAGTTTCTTCTTGATACTAACCATTCTGACATGTCTAAGGTGATATTTCATTGTGGTTTTGAATTGCTTTTCTCTGATAAATAGTGATGTTCAGCGTCTTATGTCTATTGGTCATCTGTATGTTGTCTTTGGAGAACAAAGGATGTTTATTGACATCCTCTATCCATTTTTTAATTGGATTGCTTGGTTTTTGACATGGAATTGTGAGTTCTTTATGTATTTTGGGTATTAACCCCTTATTGGTTATATAATTTACAATGCCTTCTTCCATTCAATGGGTTACCCTTTCATTTTGTTGAGGTTCTCTTAGCTGTGCAAAAGCTTTTGTTTTTTTTAAATTTTTATTTAGCTGTGCAAAAGCTTTTTAATTTGATGTAGTTCTGTTTGTTTATTTTTGCTTTTGTTGCCCTTGCCTGAGGAGACAGATCCAAAAAATTATTGCTCAGACCAATGGCCAAGAGCTTACTGCCTGTGTTTTCTTTTAGATTTATGGTTTCTGGTCTTCTATTTCAATCTTTAATAAATTTTGAGTTTATTTTTGTATATGGGGTAAGAAAATGGTTCAGTTTCATTGTTTTGAATATAGCTGTCCAGTTTTCCCAACACCTTTTATTGAGAGTGTCTTTTCCCTCCATTCCTGCCTCCTTTGTAAAAGACTAGTTGACCTTAAAAGTGTGGGTATATTTCTGGACTCTCTTCTCAGTGATCTATTTGTCTGTTCTTGTGTTAGTGCCATACTGTTTTCATTACTATAGCTTTGTAGTATAGTTTGAAATCAGGGACTGTGGGGACATCTGGGTGGCTCAGTGGTTGAGTGTGTCTCCCTTTGGCTTGGGACGTGATCCCGGGGTCCTGGGATCGATTCCTGCATCGGGCTCCCCGCAGGGAGCCTGCTTCTCCCTCTGCCTGTCTCTGTCTCTCATGAATAAATGAATCAAATCTTTAAGAAAAAAAGAAAGAAAGAAATCAGGGACTCTGATACCTACAGCTTTTATTCTTTCTCAAGGTTGCTTTGACTATTTAGGGTCTTTTGTGGTTCCATACAAATTTTAGGATTATTTATTTTAGTTCTGTGAAAAATGCCATTGTTATTTTGATACATATTGCATTGAATCTGCAGACTTTGTTTGGGCAGTGTTGACATCTTAACAGTATTCTTCCAGTCTGTCAGCATGGTATAGGCATACCTTAGAGATATTGCAGGTTTGGTTCCATACTATCTCAATAAAGCAAATATCGCAATAAAACAAATGAATTTTTTGTCTTCTCAGTGCATATAAAATTATGCTTGCACTTTTATGTTATGGAGACAGCTTCTTTTCTTAAGCTGCATGAACTGTCTCTGCTAGCTTCAGACTTCTGATGCTTCCTTGCATCTCTCAGCCTTCACAGAATTGAGGAGACTTAGGGCCTTGCTCTGGATTAGGCTTTGGCTTAAGGTAACGTTGTGGCTGGTTTGATCTTCTCTCTAGACCACTCAGACCTTCCCCATGTCAGCAGTAAGGCTGTTTCACTTATCTTTTGCGTTCACTGGAGTAGCACTTTTAATTTCCTTCGAAAGCTTTTCCTCTGCATCGACAACTTAGCTCTTAGGCCATTGTAGGGTTACTAATTCGCCTATTTTCAGTATTGTGTCTTGGGGAATAGGGAACCCAGAAGAGAGGGAGAGAGACTGGGATTGGCTGGGCAGTAAAGCAGTCAGAACATGTACATTTATCATTAAAGTTCAGTGTCTCACATGGGTAGAGTTCATGGCACCTCAAACAATTATAGTAGTAACATTAAAGATCACTGAACACAGATCATCACAACAAATACAATAATAGTGGAAAAGTTTGAAATATTGTGAGAATTACCAGAATGTGAGAGAGACGTGAAATGAGCAAATGATTGTAGACTTGCTTGTCATAGGGTTGTCCCAAACCTTCAGACTTGTAAAAAAAAAAGATGCAGTATCTATGAAGTGCAGTTAAAACAAGGTATGTTTTGTCATCTTTAGTTTCTTTCTTTTCTCACTGTTTTTTGTTTTGTTTTTTTGCTGTTTTAATAGTTTCCAGAATACAGGTCTTTTACCTTCTTAGTTAAATTTATTCCTAGGTATTTTATTGTTTTTGATGCAGCTGTAAATGGGATTATTGCTTTCTTAATTTCTCTTTCTGATAACTCATTATTAGTGTATAAAATGCAACATTTTTTTTTTTTACAGATTTTATTTATTTATTCATGAGAGACACAGAAGGAGAAAGAGAGGCAGAGACACAGGCAGAGGGAGAAGCAGGCTCCATGCAGGGAGCCCGACATGGGACTCAATCCCAGGTCTTCAGGATCACACCCTGGGCTGAAGGTGGCACTAAACCGCTGAGCCACCCGGGCTGCCCAAAATGCAATATTTTCAATGTAAATTTTATATCCTTCAACTTTACTGAATTCATTTTTTTTCTAATAGGTTTTTGGAGGAGTCTTTAGGATTTTCTATGTATTGTATCATGTAGTCTGCATATAGTGACAGTTTTAGTTCTTTCTTACCAATTTTCATGCCTTCTATATATTTCTCTTATCTGATTGCTGTGGCTAGGACTTCTAGTACTATGTTGAATAAAAGTGCCAAGTGTGGGCACCCTTGTGTTGTGCCTGATCCTAGGGGAAAAGCTCTCAGCTTTTCACAGTTGAGTATGATGTTACCTAAAAGTTTTTCATATGTGGCCTTTATTATGTTGAGTTAAATTCCCTCTATACCTACTTTGTTGAGTTTTTATCAGAAATGAATGTTGAATTTTATTAAGTGCTTTTTTTTTTTTACATCAGTTGAGGTGATCATGATTTTTAACCTTCTTTTTGTTAATGTCATGAATCACATTGATTTTCAGATGTTGAACCATCTTTGCATCCCCAGATAGATCCCATTTGATTATGATGAATGATCCAGTTAATGTGTTGAATTCAGTTTGTTGATATTTAATTGAAGATTTTTACATCATTTTTCCCTTAAGAACATCTAATTTTGGTGGTGTCTTTGGTTTTAGTCAAGGCTTCTTAAGTGGGAGTAGAGCATCCTATAGAGCAGTGTTTCTCAACCTGTTTTTCATTATTGTCCCTCCCCATCCCTTTTTTAGATATTTTCCCCTATTTACATCTCATTCATGAAATTTTAATCCCACAGTTATACCATATATCTGTATTATTTGTATATTTATATTTCTCTTCTCTGTACATTAAAAAATATATTTTTTGCGGCCCCCCTCCAGAATCCGTTTTTATTACTTTTGACGGTGGTGTTGCCCTTGTTGAGAATTCATAGCCTAGGGCTAATTCTTCTCTACTAGCAGTAGGTTGCTCGTTGCTTTTCTGCATGCCGTGTCCAGTGCCCTCTGTGTTTAGTATGTTGAGGCAAGGAGATGATTCCGGTCTCTCTTACTCCATCTTGGTTGGAAGCAGGGGTCTCCCCAGATCCTGACCGTTTCTTATTATACATACTTTGCTGTACAGGCCAACCATTCCATTCCAAAGTAGTGACCCAAGAGAAATTAAAACAGCTGTGTAAAAACTTGAATGTGAATGCTCATAGACCATCTCAATGTCCATCAAAAGGTGAATGGATAAACTGTTTTATACCCATACAGCAGAATACTGAACAATAAAAGTATTATGATACATGCAGTAATATGGATGAATCTCAGAATCCTACTGAATCAAAGAGCCAAGATCAAAAAAATACCTGCTGTGTGTTTTAAAATTCAAAAATGCAAACTAATCTATAGACAAAAAGGAGATGATTAGTGGTTGCCTGGAGATAAAAATGAATTGAGGGATTGATTGCAAGGGAGCCTGAGGAAAGTTTTTGTGGAAAAGGAGTTTTTATTATTTGGTGGGAGTAGTTTCATGGGCAAATATGTAAGAACTCAAGAAATTATATATCATAAATATGTGGTTTATTATATGCCATTTGTATATGTCAATAAAGTTGTAAAAGGCAAATAAAAAAATGAGAAGTTTGGACTCTTAGGGAATGCATATTTCTCATTAGTGACCCACGTGCATAAAAATTCCCAAGCATAGGTTACGGTGGTTTTTAAAATTTATAATAGTAGTGAAGTATAATATGCTGACAGTTTGAAAGAAGACTTTAACTTGATTCAGGCAAAGTGTGTACATACAAGGTATATAGTTACCTGATGCTAGTGATTGCTCCGTTCTGCTCTGATGGATGTGAGTTAGGTGTTAAGCAGATTAAATTGTCCTCAGAATCTGTGGGCTAGGGTGGAAGAGTCCTAGTTTCTGAAAACCAGGAAGATGTTATACCTACCTGACAGGTATTACCACAGTTTGGCTATTTAGGCTGACATTTTAGGACAGTTCTGAAAGTTGCATTCTTATTTTCTAATTTTCTAGAAGGTAATGGTAAGTTAAAAATTCAGATATAGTATGCCTTCAGTAAAGTTTATATTGTATAATCTACTGCAGTATTACACAACAAATACACTCATGTGAATAGCACCCAGGTCAAAAAACAGAGCACTATCTGGTATTGGCCGTTTTTTGAAATACAATGCTGGCTAGGCTGTTTAGGAGAAATTGAATACATGCTGAATAACTGACTAGACATGTCAGTTTTGAGCCTTCTGTTCCTGGGATTGTATGCTACATAAAAATTTTTTACTTTAATTTTTGTAGACATAGCTTATATTTTATTTAATCAAAAGATTTCCTCTTGGCAGTGGACTCTGAAAGAATTGACCGGGAGGGAAAAATCCCAAATGAAACATTAGAGAAGTTGAAGAACCTGGGGCTTTTTGGGATGCAAGTCCCAGAAGAATACGGTAAGTAAAGGAAAACATCACCCTGCTGATTTGGCTCTTAAGAAAGCACTCCATATTTATCCAGGAAAGGGTTCTGTTAGGAAAGGTGGTCTTTAAATGGAGTATATCCAGGATCAAAGTATAAAACCACTGGAATTAATAAAAACACACATGGACCAAATCGAGGGTAGTATGGACTAAGGGACAAATGAACGGGAAGAACTGTTGGCCTGCATTTTGTTCATTTGGCATGGATAGACCACCGCAGGATGTCTGTGCTCTCCAGGTCCCCGGGGGTGGTGGAAAAGGGGGTGTGTATAACCTCAAAGCCATGTCAGGCAATTGCAGTGTCCTCTGCACTGTGAGGCCCTCTGGTCTCTCCACAGAGGAATTGCTTCAGAGATGCAAGCCCTTTTTGTTGGAGGGATGACTGTGGGCTGAGAGCTCAGGTGTCAGGGTCTACCAGTCTGCTTCCTCCTGGTGCAGAGGAATAAGGCACATGGCTGTAGGACACATGTATTGAGGTGGGAGATTGGATCTCTGAGAACATTGGAGCAGGGCCCGTTGTGCTCTGACCTCGTAATCCCAACATCACTGTAGTGATGTTTTTACACCGCAGATGAAAGACCTGGCCTTTCTCCCCAGGATCCCAGTGTGCCTTCTTAGACCTGGCCAATCACTACCACTCACTGTCTCGCTTCTGCCTAACCTGGAGTTGGTGGGCAGAGAATGCGGCACAGGAGCAGAATGTAGTCACAGATGGATCCACGTGCACATACACACACACCATTTAATTTTACTCTCCATCCCCTTTGACATAAAAGTGTGGCTCTGGTTTCCTAAGCCCATACGCCCATACGCCGCACCACCCATTGGTCTATGAGCCCTCTGCTGGAGATGTCTCTGGAGCCCTCTCACCAGCTACAAGTCAGGTTTGTGGGAAAGAACTATTGATGGTGCTTTAAGGGGTTGGGCCTATTTCATACCTTTGAGCTGGTCATTTGGACATTTAATATTTTGGGTGTTTTTCCAACCAGGTTGTGAGTTAGGTTTTGCAAAGCAAGACAAAGTAGTCAGGAGCTCTTCTTGACATTCTGTCTCCCTGCTTGGTTTATTTCCAGAGACTAAAGTTAGGTCTGTGTTGTTCCTCCCCCACCTCTGCAGCCAGGGTTGGGAAACTCTCAATGTCTGTAGAATAAGTTCCCACTGATATGCAGCCTGGAGCTGATCCAGTCTGAGACTGAATGTGAACATTTAGGACCAATTAGTACATGCCTGACTTGATTCTGAGTCATATTTTGATTAGGTTACATCTTAGTTCATTTGGATGTTTATTGCAGCATTTTAAGCTTTTAAACAATGTATCTTACTTGCATTTATGATCTACCTCTCCTATTTCTAAATGTGTAAAAGCAACACTGCCCCATCTGCAAGAAGACAAGAAACGGTCAGTGCTGCTGCCTCCCCTCCTGGTGGAACACAGTGGCGTGAGCCCCCATAGAGGAAGCTACACGTCTTGTGTTTCCTTGCCCAAAGCTGCATCCTCTGTGTGCAGCATGGAGACTGAGCTCTGCCCAAATAGCCGAGGCTCGTCCATGTCCTAGCTCACAGGGGACAGGGAATTGTCTGCCCTACTGTATAGTCCACAGTGAACGTTAGAACAGAATGAAGGTGGGGGCAGAGCCAGAGAGCCATGGTGGGTCTGTCATCAGCTTAAAACAAAAAACAAGTGCTTGGAGCAAACAGAAGTGACCCAAGAAAGCCTCTAGGACACAGCCAGGTTAGCAATAATATATATTTCCCCTTCGGAAGTATTTTTAAATTACCTCTTCATTGGTAATTTGGTGAAAAATACTTAATTTTTCCTGCAAACACTTTGTGTCAGTTGGGGCTACATCTTTCTCCATCTGCATGTGTTTTATGCCAATGTGTGGGTGGTGTGTGTTTGTTGGCATGAGATGATACAACTCTGCACCCCTTATTCTTGTTTTCTGTCCTACTATCTTCTGTGAAAATGTTCTTTCTTTCCTGAGATAAGTTTGGGGCTTTTTCACCTTCCTTTTCTTTTCCTTTATCTTTTCTTGAGAAAAGAGGACAACAGCAACCTTTTGTTTGTGCCACAAAATTTGGGGGGAAATGTTCTCAGTCTGGAGCATTCTAAAGGTCCCGGAAACCACCATCCTGGGAAATGGAGGCCCTTTTGGCAACCAAGCCTGGATTTTCTCCCCAGGTTCCCTGCGTGCGGCTCAGTGTGTAGTTCCCCTCAGCTCCTCCCAAGCTTGCAGTCTCCACCTGCTCGTCATCTGTCCTCATGTGATTGCTATTCCTCCATGATTCTGGCGATACTTCCATTAGTGGAGAAGCATTGGAAAGTTTTTGGTTTCTTTTTTTTTTTAAACAAACAGTACTGCCTCCCTCAGGATACAAAATAAGTAAGAACAAAAGTGTTTCGTTTTACACTTTCGTGTAAAGGCAGGGGTGGGACAGGGGGAGAAATGGGACGCTAAACCCAGGGGACTACACATCAAGCAAGGCCACCCTTCCCTTTATGTGTGAGTGGAACCCCCTGCAGTTGGGCTGTGCAGTGGCTCCAGGGCCCCCACTTGAATTTAGGGCGCAGTTCTGCTGCTTGTTGGCCATATGACCGTAGACCCTACTTTATCATTTTTAAGATGTGCAGAGTCCACTCAGCTGCCTCTAGAAGTTGAAGATTAAATGCAAAATACGGGGCACCCCACTGGCTCAGCAGTTTAGTGCTGCCTTTGGCCAGGGTGTGATCCTGGAGACCTGGATCCAGTCTGCTGGATCCAGCCTGCTTCTTCCTCTGCCTGTGTCTCTGCCTCGCCCCCCCCCCCCCCCCGTCTGTCTCTCATGAGTAAGTAAATAAAATCTTTAAGAAAAAAAAAAATTTTAATGCCAAATACATAAGCCCTGTGTTTTGTTTAATCTTTGTTGTCTTCCTAGAAAAGTGATTTCATTTTTTCTTTTTTCTTTTTTAAGATTTTATTTACTTGAGAGGGACAAAGAGCAGTGGGGAGGGGCAGAGGGAGAGAGCAAGAGAGAAGCAGACCCTGCACAGAGCAGGGAGCCTGATGTAGGGCTCAATCCCCAGACCACCTGAGCTGAATCACACTTAACCAACTGAGCCACCCAGGCACCCCTAGAAGAGTGATTTCTCTCCAGGTTGATTTACCTCCCCAGAGAATGTTTGGCAATGTCTAGAGACCTTTTTGGTTATCAAAACTAGGGGAGAGGGAACTACTGGCATATCGTGGGTAGAGGCCAAGGATGCTGCCAAATGTCCTACAGTGCATTGGACAGTTCCTCACAGCAAAGAATAATCCATCCCAAAATGTCAGTAGTGCTGAGGCCAAGAAAACCTGTCCTAGAGCCCACTGGATACCAGGAATGGTATGCCAGACAGCTGTCAGGTTTATAAAGATTTATATCCATGACAGAAGATATTCACAACATTTTAAATGATTTAATATGTGTGAAGGTACTCTTTTTGTATTAAATATATTTTTATGATAACATGCTTATATGCCTAGAAAAAAATCTAAAAGGGTGTACACAATGCTCTGATAAATTTACAGATAATTTTTGTTTTCTTTATACTTTGCTGTACTATGGTTTCTTAAAATGGTGATGTGGTGTTACTTTATAACAGTCAAGCCCTTTGCCTTTAATTGGAGGAACTTGGGTCTGGACCATATGTAAAGCTGATCTGTTTCTTCCCTAGGTGGCCTGGGCCTCTCCAACACCATGTATGCACGTCTAGGAGAGATCATTGGCCTGGATGGGTCGATTGCTGTGACCCTGGCGGCGCATCAGGCTATTGGCCTCAAGGTCAAGTATCTAGGGTTTCCATCTGATGCTTTCTGAAGGTCTGGAGTCATGTGGTGGTATGGGGGCAGGAGGCTTGCTCACTTTTACCAGCAAGTGAATTGGGCTTGCTGTCTCAGGGTCTTAGAGGGGGGCCCTGCAGCACTCCCCTATGCACCTCCTCTCCCCAGCCACACCTGGAGGTAGATGGCCCCCCACAGGGATCCCTGGGTGGTGCAGCGGTTTGGCGCCTGCCTTTGGCCCAGGGCGCGATCCTGGAGACCCGGGATCGAATCCCATATCAGGCTCCCGGTGCGTGGAGCCTGCTTCTCCCTCCGCCTTTGTCTCTGCCTCTCTCTCTCTCTGTAACTATCATAAATAAATAAAAAAAAAATTAAAAAAAAAAAAAAAAAAAGATGGCCCCCCACACAAGCAGTATTGCTTTGATCACACTATCCCTTCCCTTGGAATCATCCTCCTGTCCCTATTGCCTTTCACCCATCCTTCAAGGTTCACATCAGATGCTACTGCCTCCAAGGAGCCTGTCTTCACCTTACCGCTGGAAGCAAGCCTCCCCTGCTGAGCTCTTGAGTCATGAGGGGCCTGAGTGCCCTTCTTGCTGTTTGTGTGCATGTCTTCGTAAGGGCTTGGAGCATTTTAGGGCAGGTCCATGGTCACACAGCTTTCAGTGACCATCTCATTACTCAAGGCTGGCTCTGCTCACGATAGAAAGTGAACAGTATGCCTGTCCTCTTCCCCCCCCCCCCCCACCCACCCCCGAGCACTTGCTCCCCACAGTCATCCAGTGAAAGAGCAGACTTCTCCTCATGGCACTGACTGAGAAGGGGTGGGACAGTTCTGACACTGCCTGTGCACTTTTATCCTAGGTGTGACTCTAGCATTCCTGTGTCTTCATGTATTGTCATCTAAACACCCCTCCCGTGGGTAGGATTATCCCATGTGGAGTTGATAGGATGGAGGCTCAGAGGAGGGACATCCTGGCCCAAGTTTACCCAGCCCGGAAGCGGAGGAGCAGTGATGACAATCCTTGAGTCAGACCCAAAGCCATGCTGGTGCTCCAGGCCCAGGCCCCGCTGGAGCATGCACTTCGGGGTGGCTCCTTAGCAGCCTGACTCCTCAGACCTGTCAGCAGCTCTCCATTTCCCACTTGGGGCTGCTGGCCCTGCACTTGGGGTATCCCTCTCCTGCATGAGATGTTTGCTCCAGGAGGGGTTGTGTTCTGTAAGCACCTTTCACACATTCTTTTCTCCCCACAGCTGATAGTGGCCTGTGTGTGTTTGGTTTAGGGGATCATCTTGGCAGGCAACAAGGAGCAGAAGGCCAAATACCTGCCCAGACTGGCATCGGGGGAGCACATCGCCGCCTTCTGTCTGACAGAGCCAACCAGGTCTGCCCCTTGGCAAGAGGTGCCACATGGCAGCCTCCAGGGCATCTTCCAGGGCGCCCTAGGATGAGGGTTGTGGGTTTTGGTGAATAGGTGGTCTTTTCTCTCTTCTCTCCTTGAATCTGCTAGAGAGTTGACTCAGCAACTTTTCTTATCAATTCTCTTTACCTTATTTCTCTGTCTCAGACTTGAAATGAGATACGTACCCAACAGCACCCATCAAATAATTGCTTTGTGGTCTGAGTACACCTTATATAGGATAATGCATTCAGGCTTCCAAGCAACTTTGCAGATGTATAGGGCTGGCAGTGAGGTTCAAGGAGGTCGTATCATCAGCCCGAGGTCACACAGCCCGCTTAGGACTTAGGACTTTTGACAGATCCATTACTTGGACCGTGCTCCATCCTACTTCCCCTCACTTGGGAACCGAGGTTGCCCCACACTCCTCCTCGCAGGAACTCAGATGAGCCTATTCTGCACGCACATTCCCAGGTTTCAGCCTAAGGCCAGGTTGTTTACACTGCCGCTCTTTCGTGTGATGAAGCAGGGGCCCTCAGATCCAGCCTGCTGCTTGTCTTCATAAATAAGGTCTTACTAGAGCACGCTATTTGTTCACAGGGTGTTTGGCCCCCTCATCCACAGTGGCAGGGTTGAGCAGGCAGGCAGACATCCCATAGCCTGCAAAGCTGAATACATTTATTATCTGGCCCTTTATTTTTAAAAGTTTGCCAACCCCTGTGTTAAAGTACCAAAGCCTCCATTTTTAGCCCCAGAACTGTTCTCCATCCCTGGCATCGCTCTCCTCAACTGCATGTTTCTGTTCCCACAGTGGCAGTGATGCGGCCTCCATAAAGACCAGGGCCACGCTGAGTGAGGATAAGAAGCACTACATCCTCAATGGCTCCAAGGTAGTTCTCTGTGGCCTGCTGAGCATCTTAGCTATGGCCTGCACTGTGCATTGACCACCTCCACACGCCTTGGACCCTAAAGCACATGCACATCATCTCTTGTATGCTGTTGAGGCAGCTCTCAGAGGGATGTTACTCTCCCTCTCTTTTTTATAGATTTTATTTATTTATTTATTTATTTGAGAGAGTGCACAAGCTGTGGGGGAAGGACTGAGGGAGAAGTAGACTCCCCACTGAGTAGGGAGCCTGATGCAGGAGCTCGATCCCAAGAATCCTGGGATCATGACCTGAGCCCAAGGCAGATTCTTCACCAACTGAGCTATCCAGGCACCCAGATGCTATTCTTAATTTTTATTTTTTATTTTTTATTTTTTTTTATTTTACGATAGTCACAGAGAGAGAGAGAGAGAGAGAGAGGCAGAGACATAGGCAGAGGGAGGGATCCCTGGGTGGCGCAGCGGTTTGGAGCCTGCCTTTGGCCCAGGGCGCGATCCTGGAGACCCGGGATCGAATCCCACGTTGGGCTCCCGGTGCGTGGAGCCTGCTTCTCCCTCTGCCTGTGTCTTTGCTTCTCTCTCTCTCTCTGTGTGACTATCATAATAAAAAAAAAAAAAAAAAAAAAAAAAACCATAGGCAGAGGGAGAAGCAGGCTCCATGCACCGGGAGCCCGATGTGGGATTCGATCCTGGGTCTCCAGGATCGCGCCCTGGGCCAAAGGCAGGCGCCAAACCGCTGCGCCACCCAGGGATCCCCCCAGATGCTATTCTTTTTTTGGAAGAAGATACTGGCTCAGAGAGGTAAGGTGTCTTGCAAGCATCCTGTGTCCGCTCAGTGGCAGAACCAGGATTGGAAGCAAGTTGGAAGCAAGGCATTCTGGCTCCAGAATCTACATGCTGATGCAGAATCAGCTACCTCCCTGAGCTGCTGTTGTGTGTTCTTTTAATTTATTACACAAACTTTCAAATACATACAAAAGGTTAGTGTAATGAACTTGCACGCAGCCGACACCACCTTCAGCAGTTAACTAGCTCCTAACCCACCTTGTTTCCTTGCTCAGCATTCCTGCATCGCATCCCTGAGAGTTTCAGCACATCTCTACAAGATAAGACTTAAAAAAACAAAGTCAAAATGCCATTAACACATTTAAAAATTTATCATTTCTTTGTCTAGTCAGCATTCCAGTTTCCCTGGTGTCTCATACCTTTGTATTTTCCAACAATTTGCTTGAATCAAGAGCCAAATAAGTTTCATACATCCCAGTTTGTTGAAAAATCCCTTTATCTCCCCCGCCCTTCCTGTCTCCTTATTCCTGCCTGCCTGCTTTGCTTTCTTGAGGACACGTGACTCTTTGATTCTAAGAGCGTGGACTGTCTCCGTACCATTGGTTTCACTTCTGTGCACACACACAGACATTGTGCCTGTTGGGGAAATCCTTGATCTGGGGAGACTGGGTGAGCCCCTGTCTTCTGTCCACACAGGCTTGACTTTGCCAGCACCAAGAGCTTTACGCTTCTGGCCTGAGGTTTGACAAGCAGCTAGGGTGTCTCTTGGGAAAGGGTGGAGCTGAGAGGTGGTGTATGACAGTCCAGTTTTCTCCAAAGCCCTTTTTCTTTCTTTGCTCAGATCTGGATCACCAATGGAGGAATCGCCAATGTTTTTACTGTGTTTGCAAAGACACAGGTTGTGGATTCTGACGGCTCCGTAAAAGACAAAATCACAGCACTCATAGTAGAGAGAGACTTCGGTGGAGTCACTAATGGGAAACCCGAGGATAAATTAGGCATACGTGGCTCCAACAGTAAGTAGCGAGGGGGAGGGGGCACCCAGGGGGCACCCCTCAGCCCAATCCAAATTCAAGATAAAATGAGAT
This sequence comes from Vulpes vulpes, assembly GCF_048418805.1. Taxonomy (NCBI): domain Eukaryota; kingdom Metazoa; phylum Chordata; class Mammalia; order Carnivora; family Canidae; genus Vulpes; species Vulpes vulpes. The sequence goes on along the minus strand of NC_132788.1, from coordinate 56,379,931 downwards.
GTAAATAGTTTTGGTTCCACATAAGCATGTCAGCAAAATCACATTAAGAATGCCTTGGTGACTCCATGGCAGTGTGGAGGAGCTCATTGAAGCTAATTTACTCTATCAACACATGTTGCTTGTATCCCCCTCCATGCAGCAGGCATACTAATCTCCATGTGAGCTCATTGCAGCCTTGTGGAGCACTTTGTCCCATGGGGGAGGCTATAGTGGACACCAAGGAGGCAGAGGGTATCCGAGGTAAACACTTCACTGCAGGACACCGTATCTGGAACCTCCTGCCTCTTGCTCTCCCTCGACCCCCCGTCCCCCCCCTCCCCCCCCGTCAGGCCCACCTGCAGCTCCTGGACAGCACTTGGTCCCCTTGAGGCTGGTGTCCTGTAAGTGGCTCTTGTCCTGACCAGCACTGTCACAGGGTCCTCACAAGACTCTGCCTCTTGGGGCTCCTAGTTCAGATCGTGGGGTATCTGTGCTGCAGGGGACTGCCTGCTGCCCTTGGCGCCTCCAGACCCACTTCTGTTTGCCATCCCATCTTGAGATCCTGGGTTCTGTATGGCAATATTTGCTACCTCGGCCTGGTTCAGTGGGGTCAGAGGACCCTGAGCTCTGACTTGGCTCCACTGCCTAGAAACTCCGTGACTTCAGACAAGCTAGTTTATTTTCCTGTGCTTCCTTTTCCTCACCTATTGCAAAGGGGTGATAACACACATAGCGATGTGACCTGGGAAAGGAGTGTTTGGATGCCTGCATAGTGCTTTCATGCACATGGAAGCAGGTTGTACCACCAGACTGTTCTGCTTATTCATATGTAGAACATTCCAGCAGAGGGAAGAGTGTTCTCAAAGGCCCAAGATAAAGAGCCTGGTGTGCTGGTGAGAAGATGGTCAGTGTGACCTAGGTGAGGGGGAGAGCAGGGTGGTAGCCCTGCACCACTGCCAGGGCAGTGTCTATAGTGAAGTCAGGGTAGGTGGTGCCCCTGGGATGCAGCAGCCCCACAAAGAGTGGATCGAGTGGCCCAGGTGAGGTCAGTGAGGAGGGTCCTCCCCACACAAAGTAGCCTGTGAAAGAATTAGAGCCACTAGGACAAAGGCCTGGCCCTGTAGCCCATGTGTCATAAAAAAGGAGCCAGCAGCCACCGAAATGATTTCATTATATTTCACAACCAAGCTATTGGAATAGAATAGTCAGCAGACCTGGTTGCTCACACCTAGCTTGCTTGCTGTTTGGCTACTTTTGAGCCATGACCTTTGTCCTGAGTCTCCCTTTACTCCAGTGTTAAGTTGCCAGGAGTTGCAGTCTTGATGTGACAGCATGCGAAGACATGCTACTACAGAAAACATGGTGCAAAAGTCCCTATTGCCTCCTGCCTCTGTCCTTGCCACTGGCACCTTTCCCCTCTCTGCCTGCCTCTGCACACTAAGTGCTTCCTTACTTCAAGGTCTGCCACTGTCACCCTGTCTGAGAATCCACCCCAGCGCTTATCTGAGAGGGTGAGCCTTTGTCACCCTCAGTCTGCAGGTGCTGGATGGCCTGCTCCGGGCTGTGGTTGGATCCCAATCTGCTGCATTTGTGTACCGTGCTAGGGCTTGTTCTCATAGCAAATCACAGGAGCATCTGGGTGCTGAGCCAGACCACCCAGCACTGGGAAGGCCACGGCTCGTGTCAGGTGGGTTCTGTGTCCCTGGTGACAGCTGGAAGGACAAGGCAGAGAAAGGCAGTTTGCTTCCACAGAGGCATAGTGCAGGGTGTGACTACATCTGAGTTAAGTGGGATCCATCCTCCTGTTGAGTCCAGGGACCTCAGAAAGTCTATGCCATCCACTTTCACGGTTCTTCCTCTGGCTTGTGCTCCTCCTTCAAACTTCTGCTGAGTGTCCTCTTAGAAAAGCCTGATGGAAGCCCTTAACAAAAATACTATTTACTCTCTCTCTGACCTCTGTCCCCACTCTATTTCTATTTGTAGTACTTAGAACATCCATCATGTCCCTAGCAAAATATGAGCTCCATGTGGACAGGACCTTTGTCTTTCAGTAGCTGGAGAATGAGTTGAATGAATGAATGAATTACATTTCATGCCTATTGATCAAGTGCAAGTAGTCTGTACTCATTACATAAGGCTTTCAATTTCATCTTTTTCAGCTTGCGAGGTCCATTTTGAAAACACCAAGGTGCCCATCGAAAATGTCCTTGGAGAAGTCGGAGGCGGGTTTAAGGTGCGTCATGAAAGCAGCCCCTGTGAGGGCAGCGTGTGGGTTCATGGTACAGCTTGTGGGCCCCAACTTCCTGTCCCATCCCTGCCTGTAGCTGACCAGCGCGTGCTTGCCAGATGACTGTGCAGAGTTCTTCGATGGGAAATTAGCAGAATGGAAAAGTTGGCTCCCAGAAGAGGGAGTGTGTCATCTGTGAGGCTTCCTTTGCCTTAAGCAGGGAAAGGATTCCTCTCTCCGACGAGTGAAAGAAAGCAGGCCAGTGGGCACTGAAGCAGCTCAGGTTCTCTGAATGCACAGCCCTGGGTCCTGAAGCCCTTCCCTAATTTTTTTCTTGGAGTTAGATTATTATTTTGTTTAATTGACCTATAACTCACATCACATAAATACACAATTTTTAAATGTACTCAGCATTATTTAGTTTATTCACTATGTTGTACAACTATCACCGTGGCCTAATTCTGGAACATTTTCATCCCCTGAAAGAAATCTTCTCATTTCCCAGTCTTTGGCAATTGCTACTTTACTTTGTTTCTATGGATTTGCCTATTTTGAACATTTCATGTAAATGGAATCTATATGCAATCTTTTGTGTCTGGCTTCTTTCTCTTAGCATAATGTTTTCAAGGTTAATCCACATTGTAGCACTTGCCATTCCTTTCTGTAGCTGAATAATATTCCATTGCAGGGACACACCACATTTGTCTGTTTATGAGCTCATGGACGTTTGGACTGTTGACACATGGGGACTATTATCAGTAATGCTACTGTGACTATTCATATACAAGTCCTTGCGTGAACTGTTATGTTTTCAGGTCTTTTGGGTATATACATCTAGAAGCAGCATTGCTGGATCATATGGTGACTGTATGTTTAATTTTTTGAGGAACTGCCGGACTGTTTACCACAGTGGCTGCACCACGTTTCATTGCCCATGGCGGAGTAGAAGGAAGGGTCCAATTCCTCCGCATCCTCTCACCAGTGCTTGTTATTGTGCATTTTTAAAATTATAGCCATCCCAGGGAGTGTGAAGTGGTATCTCATTATGGTTTGGCTTACATTTACCTAGTGACTGACCAGGTTGAGCATCTTTCCATGTGCCTACTGGCCATTTATACATCTTCTTTGGAGAAATGTATTTTGAAATCCTTTGGCCTATTTTTTTAATAAAGCCTTTTTTTTTTTTTTTTTTTTTTTATAGTAATCTCTACACCTCTCGTGTGGCTCCAACTCATGACTGAGATCAAGAGTGGCAACACTCGCCCTGACTGAGCCAGCTGGGTACCCCCTCCTTTGCCCATTTTTAAACTGGCTATTTGTCATTTTTTTTCTTCTTTTTTTTTAAAGATTTTTTTTTTTAGACGCACCTGGGTGGCTCAGTTGGTTGGGTGTCTGCCTTCAGCTCAGATCATTAGCTCTGGGTCCTGGGATTGAGCCCCTTGTCATTGGTCGTCATTGTTTCATCAAGCTCCCTGCTTAGGAGTCTGCTTCTCCGTCTCCCTCTGCCTGCCTCTCCCCCTGCTCGTGAACTCACTTTCTCTCTCTCTCTCTCTCTCTTTCAAATAAAATCTTTTTAAAGATTTTTTTTTTTTTTTTAAAGAGAATGCAAGCGAGGGTAACTGACAGGGAGTGGCAGATGTTGGATCCCTGCTGAGCAGGGAGCCTAACACAGGACCTGATCCTAGAACCTTGGCATCATGATCTGAGCTGAAGGCAGATGCCCAACTGACTGAGCCAGCCAGGCGCCCCTGATTATTTTTCTTTGTTGTTGCCTTACCTTAATTTATCAGGTGACCTGGGCAAGTTATCCTCACTCTGGGGAGCCCCATCCACCTTGGCTGTGAAGCAGGAATCACAGCAGGTACCTTTCTCCCTTCCTGGTATGAGAATCTGATCATGCATTTAGCCAAAACTGACTTGAGGCTGCTTGGTGAGTGTTGACCAAAGGGCTTGAGAGGTGAAAGGACAAAAAGGGAGCAGTGTGTGCACAGTGGTATGTTTGTTATTTGCTTAACCCAGATATTATATGCAGATGAGAGAATATAGGTGGAAAAAATGAAATTACCTGAAGCTTAGCACCAGCAGAGTTGCTATTCATCATTCAATTTAGATGCTTATCTTTCTAGACCTTTTTATTTACTTTAAGTAGTCTCCATGCTGGGCTCCAAGCCCAGCATGTGGCTTGAACTTATGACCCTGAGATCAAGACCTGAGCTGAGATCAGGAGTCAAACACTTAGCCAACTGAGCCAAGCAGGTGCCCCTCTCTAGACCTTTTTAAAGAGTATACATCTCTAAACATTTGGTAATACCATTTGTGTAATATAGCCTGCGTTTTTGTTTCTGTTTTTGTTTTTTCACATACCAAGCAATCCTAACACTCTTCATGCCAGTAAATGTATACTGCTGATATTTAATGCTGCGGAGTATTTCTTTGTGTGGTGATGGCACATTTACTCTTCCTAGGATTGGGCATTTAACACTTTTCTCTTTCTACTAAGAGCCTTATTGTGTGGTATATCTTCTTGTTTGTATCTGTGTACACTTGTCTGATTATTTCCACAGTTTCAACACCCAGCAGTAGGCTTTCCAGGTCTGAGGGCAGTTTTAGTTGTTGGCCCATTGCCAGGTCACTTATGGGGAGTCGGGCTGGCTCCTTTGTGGGAATGCCCCTTGCCCTAATCCTTTCCACATGAATTAAAACATTTTCCCACTGTGTTAGATGAAAAAAAAATTTTTGTTCTAAAGATTTTATTTATTCATGAGACACCGAGAGAGGCAGAGACATAGGCAGAGGGAACTTGATGTGGGACTCGATCCCGGATCCCGGGATCACGCCCTGAGCTGAAGGCAGACCTCAACTGCTGAGCCACCCAGGCATCCCTGGAAATCTATTTTCTTTCGCCTATTAAAACTATTGTTTTTGGGTCCCCCACAGGGAGTCTGCTTCTCTCTCTACCTATGTCTCTGCCTCGCTGTCTCATGAATAAATAAAATCTAAAAAAAAAAAAAAAAAGATTTCCAGAGTCCTTTCTTTGTTATTAGTAGGATCACTTGTCATTTGGCCTAAATGCTAAACCATGAGTGATTCTGGAGACTGCAAAATGATCAAAGGCCAGGTAAAATCACCTGGCTGAAGTGAGAGAAAAGGCAGAGCCAGCAGTCAGGTCTTTCAGATAGACCTTCGAGGCAGGGAAGCAGTTAGGTATCAGGCAGGGGCTGTTGGGAACATGGATAGTGTCTAGCTTCTGGCAAGCTGCACTGTAGAATGTAGTTGTACAAATCACAGGAGACATCAGCAGGGAAGTTAAAAGTGTGCAGGTGCCATCCAGGCAGGAGGGGAGGCCCCAGGGTTGAGTAGAAGGGTTGATATCGGAGCTCAGGAGCCCTTCCTGAGAAAGGATGAAATCTATTACATCTTCGATGATCTTTGATGTCTAGGGAATGAGACCTAGTACCTAATCTTTTTTTTTTTTTTTTTTTTTTTAATGAGGGTAAGAATAAATTCTGAAGGGGCCATGAAATGGACTTTGCTCATAAAACATGAGCCAGCTTTTGCATGCCCATGTGGGCAGAGGAAATGAGGTAGGAGAATTCACTTCCTCCTCATAGTCCCAGCAGGTCCGGAGACCAGTGCCCACACACCGCCTGAGGCACAGGAAGTCTGAGGTCAGAGGCACGGCCCCAGGAGGAGGCAGGGCAGGATCTGGGTGTCACACTGTGGTAGGACGTAACCTCACCCTCTCCGCCTTGTTTCCACATTCCCCAGCCCCTAGGACTGAGCAGGTATGGTTAGTACCCCCCCACCCTGTCATTGGAACCGTTGTTTCCTACCTCGCAGTGTCTGCTTTGAGATTCTCCCATTCAGAATAGCAAGCGATCATAAATTCAGAATCCGTTACATGATTTATTCAACCAAGTCACAAATACGCATGGAGTGAATAGCAGTAATATGTTTGAAGTTGAGCTTTTAGGAAAAACAGTGATGTTCACAGACTCCTTTCTGCCCTCAGCCCCAGCCGGTCCTTGAAGTCTCCGATTTGGGCACCACAGGTGTGGTAGGGGCTTGACGGGTCACTGCTGTCCTTCAGGAGACTCATGCTGGTGGGAAAGTCCAGGTAGTTTGCAGGGTGTACCCACCAGGTCTTAGTTTCTACTCTCCTCTGAGGACTAAGAGGTGGCCTGTTCTGTGATAACATCGTCCCATTCCTTTATCGGGGTGACTCCAAGAATGTTTGGGACTGAGTTATTACCTCATTGTGTGTTGGGACTATACTCTCCTCCAGCCTGGTGGGGATTGACAGGATGATTAACTTTCCCAGGTGCTGGCACAGAATTCTCTAGAGACTTGCCTTTTGTCTTCAAGAAACCTGATAAAAGTAGACAAGCAGCACTGTGGTCTGTCACCTGTGGTCCTCCCGGACACTAGGAGTGCAGTCCCGGTGAGCCGCGCCCTCTCTCTCTCCAGGTGGCCATGAACATCCTCAACAGTGGGCGGTTCAGCATGGGCAGCCTTGTGGCCGGGATGCTCAAGAAATTGATGGGTAGGTAAGTCGGGGACAGGAGCTGTTTGTGGCACAGGCTTGCCCTGCGGCCCCCTTCATCCTGGAGGCCCTGCCATGTCCTCCTAGCAGGCCAGTGCAGAGCCAGGCCTTTGGAAAAAGCCCAGCTGCAGTCTGAGATTCGGACTTCAGTTTAGACCAAAAAATGTGGTCAGTCTGCCCCCAGGTGGTTACTGTTCCTTTTTCACACTTCTATGTCTTACCTACTCACAAAGGATCCGGGGAGTGGGGAAGTAGACAGTCCATCAGAGTCAGGAGGGGTTGCTGCTCTGACAACTAAGGACAGAGCTACTTAAACATCCAGATGTGAGCAAGACACTGGTGCTTTCACAAGACCCCCAATTTGTAGGAGGCTCTGTGGGTGAGGAGTGGAACTCCTACTCACTCAGTCTCAGGATCTTCCCTTTTTTTTTCTGTTAGAATACCTGAAAGTAAGAGTCTTTGGTCTGTGAATTTAGAACAGCCCTATGGGGTTTTGTTGGGCACAGATGTCATTATCATTTCAGCTAAGTGGAAGTGACTGCTGGGAAAGGCACAGGGCCCTGCCGGTGGAGGGTGAGGGCTACCTGGGGCTGGTATAGTGCTGATGAAGTTCCTCAGAGTTCAGGGCCAGGTGGGGACAGGAAAGCTTTGTTTTAGGTTCTAACCTCCATTTAGATGAGGCTCAGAGAGGGTAAGCAATTAGCTCAAGGCCACTCATCTGCCTATAAGTCAATACTGTGAGACTCTAGACTCAGGGCTTGTCTCACTTTGCTGAGCTGCCCCCAACACCCTGAAGCCCCCGGGCCTCTTGCTTCGCCATCACGGAAACTCTTCCATGCAAGAGGTTCGTGGAGGCTCTCATCACCTGTCCCCAAAGGATGTAGACCCTTGATGAGACTAACTGCAGGGGGAGGGGCTGGCGTTTGCTGCTGGCGACTGGGAGGCCGCCACGTTCTCTCGGGTGCCTCCAGCGCTGGTGCCTGTTCACAGCTCTACACATGACCCTCCTCTGGTGATGGACAGCTGTGACAGGCGTGGGCCTGCACCTCATGTCGGATGTTTCTAGGGCCCTGGCTCCATGTTAGGTGCCTTTCTTCCTTCTGCATCTCTGGTAACCTTGGCAGCAGTGCTGTGAGGTTGGTAGTGTTGTTCAGGGTTGATAGTTGCTTGGCCCAGCCTAGTACCTAGTAAGAGAAAGTGCCAGGTTCAGGCCTGATTCTAAATTCTGGGCTTCTGTTGCTGTCTACTGCCATAGGCACTGTTGAGCATGAGCAGGCTTTCCTCTGACTAGATAATGCTAGGAAGGGGCAGTGCTGTCTTGCAGTGTGTTTGGTCTCAGCAGACCTGTTTCTCATAGTTCTGTCCTGAGTGTTCACAGGGTAGTGATGATAGCCTTCGGAAATCATTTTAGGACAGCCTGAAAATGGTTCTTTTTAATGACTCTGCTCTTCTTCAGAAATGACTGCTGCATATGCCTGCACGAGGAAACAGTTCAATAAGAACCTCAGTGAATTTGGACTTATTCAGGTACCAAAGGTTCTGGGTGCTGCATGTGTTGGTTTCACAGGTGGGCATTAAAAGTGTGTGGTCTGTACTTGTGACGCCCACACAGCTATTCAGAAGAGGAGTATAAGGCTATATTTAGTGTGGCTCCCTGTTATGAGGGCTTGGTTCTCTCGGGCATGGAAGCTTTGGGCTCTTACCTTCTCTGCTGGCTGGCAGAGGATCTGGGTCTCAGCACATGCAAATTGTTTCTTGGTTATGTTTTTTTTCTGAACACCCCAGGAAAAGTTTGCTCTGATGGCTCAGAAGACTTATGTAATGGAAAGTATGGCCTACCTCACTGCAGGGATGCTGGACCAACCAGGGTTTCCCGACTGCTCCATCGAGGCTGCCATGGTGAAGGTAATCCCTGCACAGCCTCAGAGACCTTAGCTGCAGCCTCAGCCCCGTGTCGCCTGCCACCTTCCTCTTCTCCTTAGCTTATAGGTCAGCTTATCATTGATCCAGTATTTATGACGACCCCACCATGTGACAGACATGGCCCCAAGATGCAGCTGGAGAGGCCCACATGGCATGGGAGAAACAACAAAGAGCAGTGCCCACTTGAGTACATTTATAGGACAGGTCAGTGGCTCCATAGGAGCCAAGTCATCACCAGTCTATAGCAGATGGAAAAAATACAGGGCACATATTATAATTTCCCATCAGTATGAAAGCACCCAAGCTTTCTTGGGAAGGACTTCTGTTGTGGGTGTACAGCTTTCCACTTTTATGTGTCACCTGCAGGCACATGTTGGGCCAAGCAGCTCACTTACATGTGGAGGGGCAAGCTGCAGGTGAACAGGGCTAGGTGGGCAGGGTCAGGCCTCCTGGAGAGGGAATCTGAAGCGGGTTTCAAAAGGACGGGAGTTTCCTCAGTGTAGAAGGTGTGGAGTAGGCTCTTGCATCCCAGGGAAGCCTCAGAGATAGGAGGAGTCATGGTGGGTGGGGAGCCACAGCTGGTCAGTTAGGTCCAGAGAGAAAAGGACTTGTCCGAGGCCACCCAGTGAGACTGGGACAGGGCTCCTACCTGGGCTGGTCTCATCCTAGAGCCAGGTTCTCCATGTCAAGCTGCCTGTTCCATCCCCAGCCACCCTGCCCTGGCTGAGGCCCCCTCCCCCTCGTGGAAGGGACTTGGCCCTGTCACCCCTGTGCTTACCGTGTCCTGGCTCCATGGCAGGTGTTCAGCTCGGAGGGTGCCTGGCAGTGCGTGAGTGAGGCACTGCAGGTCCTCGGGGGCTCAGGCTACATGAGGGATTACCCATATGAGCGCTTGCTACGTGACAGCCGCATCCTGCTCATCTTCGAGGTGAGTGCCTGCCGCCCTGCCAACCCCCTCACCCCCCCCCCCCCAAGTAGTCTCATTTGTCTCTCCTCACGCCTCTGCGTGACCCCATTCTCCAGGGGTGGAGGTGAGGCTGAGGGGCCAAGCGAGCACCCTTTCTGCTGAGCCTGTCCCTTCAGTTGTCTGTGGTGGGACAAACAGAGATCTCACGGGAGGCCCAGTTGTGCCTCTAGGGCTCACTCTGGGTTTGCCTTTCCTCCCCAAAGTACAGGCACCTCAGCAGGGTCCTCTCCATGGACTTTCCCAGCCCTGACACCTCCCTAATTGCTGCCCCCTCCATGGGCTCACAAGCCAAAAGAGGGAATTCTGTGAGTGGGGAGACCCCAGGTGGGATAACAAAGGGGGATGAGGAGCTCATGGCCTGACTGACCAGGGTAGACTGCGGAACACCAGTGCAGGGAGGGCCTGAGCTGCATCTCTCCCTCAGTGGGCTAGTGTCTCAGGAAGCCAGTGCACTTGGCCTTTGGGAACAGAAATGACTTTGGCCTGGCCAAGGGGAAGGTGGTTTGAGCCAAGGATAGGGAGATGGAACGTGCTACCCCCAGATAGGGCCTTACCTGCCGCACTGAGTAGGATAAGCATATCTTTGTGGGAGCAGTGGATGGTCCTGGTAGGGGCGGAGCTGGGGCAGGTGGTAGAAAAGTTGGTGGGGTGGGGGCAGAGGATAGATGAGAAGGGGAGCCAAGTAGCTAGGCTCTGGGGGCCCTTGGCCAGTAGGCAGAAGAGTTTGGATCTTACTGTGCAGGCACTGGAGGCCATTAGAGGTTTCTGAGCAGGGAAGGACTTGAATGCATTCCCATTCTGGGAAATTCCCTGGGGCTGACGTGGGAGTTGCAGAGGTGAGACCAGAGGCCAGGTGCACGCAGTCGGAGAGAGGGCCGTGCAGAGAGAGGGATGGAATTAGGGTGGCTGTAGGGTGTGCAGGAGGCAGCCCAGAGACGAGACTTGGAGCCTGAGCAACCTGTGTGGTTTCTGAAGGGCACCTTTGGATGCCCGGCTCCCAGGCTTCCCAACCCAGGGAAAGGCCTCATGGCTGCTAGTTCTCGCCATGCCCCCCACCTGCCAGCCCTGTGGCCTCCTTCCTTGGAGGACAGGCAGGATGTGGCCAGCCTGAGGGTCCAGGGGCACTTTCCCAAGGGCTGCCCCAGGACTGCTGATTCCAAGGCCCCTTCCCCTCGACCTGGTTGAATTTGCTCCCGTGTGACTAGATGGGGCAGCAGCTTTGAGGGCTGTGGAGTCCTCAGAGTGAGGCAGATGGTCCCATCTGGAGACTATGCAGGACCGGGCACACCTTAACTTGCAGTCCTCCCAGGGGTGTCTTCCTGTCCGTGGCCAGGCTGGCTGCAGGGCTCAGTGTCTAGTACTGGCTTTGTGACCCATGGCCCACCTCCCTGAAATAATCCCAAGGAGATTGGGAGGGGAACAGTGTGCACAGCAGCAGGGAAGAGGTGGCCCTCTGGGTACTGATACCCCGTACTGGGGGGCAGCCAGCTCTCGTCCTTAGAGATCAGTGGCTCCCCTGAGGAACCTGGGAGCACTTGCTGCCTCCTAGGCATCGGCATCCCTCCCCTCGGGGAAAGGAGTTTCTTCCATTAATTATAAAGAAACCAAATTGGAGGCTTGGAAAAAGTGACTCTGTTATGTTTGGTCCTAGAAAGGTGGTAGATCCTGAGGGAGTCCCTGGTTGTCTGGTCGGCAACCTGCTCATCCCTGTGGAGGTGGGGCTAGCGTGTTGCCCTCACCCTCAGGTCACAGCCTTGCTCCCTTGCAAGGCTACTTCCAAAGCGGCAGCCTCCGTGGCACTGGCAAGCGGGCAGTGGGGTGGCCTACACGCACAGCACAAACAAGCGCCATCCTAGTGGAGCCAACTTTAACCTTCATACTCCTGGCCACAGGGAACCAACGAGATTCTCCGGATGTACATTGCCCTGACAGGTCTGCAGCATGCCGGCCGCATCCTGACCGCAAGGATCAAGTAGGTGCCAGCCCCACTGTCTGTTCTTCGGGCCCCATCCTGGGATAGACCTCAGAATTGGGGTCATGGAGCCGTGCAGTGCTCAGCTCAGTCATAGGCTGGCTAGAGGGAAAGAAGGGGACAGGAGCCCTGAAAGCCAGACTGCAGAGCTTGGCCTTCACCTACAAGTGATAGGAGGTGCCCGCTGCCTCAGGAAGCCCTCATTGCCCTCCTCCCTTGGCAGTTTCCGTCTCCCATGCTGCAGGGAACTTTGTTTTCAGAGCCTAGGGATTGAGAGCTATCCCTCAGACAGGCACTGGGCTCCCAGACTAACATGAGACCACTTTCTTTGCTCTTTCTCTTGCTCTTCTTAACCCCCATCATGGAGCTAGAACAACTAGAAATCATTGCTGGAGCCTGGTGTGGAGTTGCTGAGAGCATCTTGCAGACTCCTTTACCCCAGAGCACCACCTGGGGGCTAGTTGTGACTGCTTCTTGTAGAGAGGCTCTGTGTGCTCTGCCTCAGAGACTGGCTGGGAGGTCTCAGGCATCCAGCAGGCCCAGGCTAGGGTAGAGCAGCATGTAGGTCCTGAGTTGTCCCTTTATTGTCTTGGATCACCAGAGGGAACCAGGTACCTGTAGCTCTGGGGTGCCAAGGGGGACCCTGTTGCTCAACAGTGGGAACCAGCAGTGAGGCCTGAGTTCACGGGGCTGTGGGCTTTCTGCAGCGAGCTTAAACGGGGCAATGTGACCACTGTCATCGAGACTGTCAGCCAGAGGCTTCGAGACTCCCTGGGCCGAACCGTGGACCTGGGGTTGACAGGGAAGCTGGGAGCTGTGCACCCTAGTGTCGCAGTGAGTGGGCACACCTGGCATACCCCCCATGTGGGTGCCCTCCTGGTGGGTATCCTCTTCCAGAGGGCTGTGACCAGGGCATCTGGGAGGATGGCCCAGCCTGGTGGGCAGAGCCTGGGCCCCAGAGCCCTGGGCTGGGTGGGATGGGTACCGTGGGGAGTGGCACCAAGCAGTCTCTCCTCTGGCATACTAGGACAGCGCCAACAAGCTCGAGGAGAATGTGTATTACTTTGGCCGCACCGTGGAGACGTTGCTTCTCCGCTTTGGCAAGGTACCTGGGCCCCTGCCAGATCTGGGGATGGCAGGCCCTCCAGCTTGGGAGCCAGGGAGAATGGGGCATTTTACCTTTGGGACCCAGCCTAGAAAGAAAGCTTGGTCACCATGGATGGGTGGGGCTCTCTGTCCCAGGGGGCAGTTGGGTAGATGTCCTTGGAGTAGGGAGGGGAGCCCAAATCTAGGGCCCTGATCTGAGGCTGCTGCTGCTCAGGCTGACATGAAGCACAGTAACCAGCAGCATGTGGTCTCAGCCAGGTTTCTGGGACCTGGTCTTGGCCTGATCCATGCCCAAATCTAGATAGAAGGGAAAACAAGGCAGCCAGTGAGCCAGCCTCCCACAACACAAAGGGAGAGGCAGTGTTAACCCCCTTCTACTGAGGCATGAAGTGAGTCTTGGAGATGGCTGAAGATGGGCCCGGGGAGGGAGGTTCCTGGGTTGCGTGTCTCCACCCTGGGCTCTGTGTTGGCAGACCATCGTGGAGGAGCAGATGGTCCTGAAGCGGGTAGCCAACATCCTTATCAACCTGTATGGCATGACAGCCGTGCTGTCACGGGCCACCCGTTCCATCCGAGTGGGGCTCCGAAACCACGACCATGAGGTAATAAGCCCTTGCCAGCTTTATCCTCTGCACTTTAATGAGGCCTGTGGTTGTCAGTGGGTGGCAACGCTCAGTCAGGAGCAAGGGACTGGGCAAGTCAGGGCTTTGGTCCAGTGGTGGTCCCAGGAGGCTGGCAAGTTTGCTGAGCTGTGGCCAGTACCGGTGGTCAGCTCCAGTGCGAAAGTCTGTGCTGCTCAGGACATGGGGCCACTCCCTTTTGTTTTTCTATCTGAGGAAAAAAGAGTAAGTGATGGGGTCCCAAACCTTGTGCCTTCACTGCATCTGCCTTCCTTACCCTGCCTGAGGGGCCAGATGCAGTCACTAAGCGCCTGCTGTGTGCTGGGTCTTTATTGTCCCTCGGTAGCCTCTGGGCACTAGCATTATGATGGCCTTCCTGCCATAGAGGAGACTGAGACCCAGAGGTGTTGAGTAATTTGCTCTTGGGGACAGAGCTATTTCGGTCAGAGCTGGAATTAGAACCTAAGACTGACCCCCAAGCCAGGCCTTTTGACCCGAGCCAAGCTGCTTAGTTTGGCTGAGTTCTTGAAACACACACACCAGGGAAGGGGTGCCCTATGTCATCCTCTTCAACCTTGGTTCTGACAGGTTCTGCTGGCCAACATCTTCTGTGCAGAAGCTTACTACCAGAATCTCTTCACCCTGTCCCAGCTGGACAAATGTAAGTAGGGTGGCCTTGGGAGGGAAGGCGGGCCTGAGTCTAGGTGACTGTTGATGGCCAGGCTCTCAGGGCCTGCTGGCTGCTCACAAACCTCTCTCTTGAGTGAGGGCTGCTAAGGTCAGGTTCACCTGCAGCAGGGCCTGCCAGCTAGGAGCACATACCTGCAGGTGAAGACTGTCAGAGCCTCCCAGGGTATGGCCCAGCATGCCTGGCCACCTAGCAGCCACCCAGCGATGTTCCGCAAAGAAGGGAAGCATTTTATCTGCCTCTTTACCCCCTGCACTCCAGCTAAAATAAATCTGCCTTTCTAGCAGGTGTCTCAGGCTTTGGCCCTACCCTGTGCAGGGGCTTGGCACATAGGGCTGTTTGTCTAGAATGCTCCTCTACCGTAGCCACATGGCTATGTCTGAGAGGACCTGGCTCAGATTCCTCTGACCCTTACAGTCATTTCGGCCTCAAGGGTCCATGTTCTGTGTCCCCTGCTGTAGAGCCCAGCCCTGTTGCCAAGAGATGGAGGAGAGGCCATCATGGCACCTTCTGAGAAGAGGAGTACATGATTGTGTGCAGCTTCTGGCTCTGGGTGCTAGCATCTGTGTTCCATTCTGTGGTGGGAGACATGGTTTCTCTTCTAAAGGCTTGACTGGCAGAGGATCCTTCTCCAGCCCCTGTTCCCACAAGATCCAGAGTTCTGAGGGATCAACAAGATGAGCCCTTTGTTTTTCAGGATGAAGCCCCATCCCTTTTTCCCTACAGCCAGAATCACACTTCCTGAGGGTTTGGAGGAGGAAAGTTAGCTTTAGGGCTCCTTCACAGTGCGTGGGCTACTTTGTTTATTTAAAAAAAAAAAAAAAAGGCCAGACCCCAGCAGTATTTCTCTCCTCACAAACCTATTAATATTTTTTGCTTTCAGATTCTCCAGAAAATCTAGATGAGCAGATTAAGAAAGTGTCCCAGCAGGTCCTAGAGAAGCAAGCCTACATCTGTGCCCACCCTCTGGACAGGACGTCCTGAAGCAAATGGACAGTGTTCCCTACCGCCCCGAGGCCACAACCCATCGCTGGTCAGCTCTTTCTCCAGAAGGTGGAGCACTTGGAATTTTTACAAGTGGAAATGTTTCTTCCCAGTATATACCAGAAGGACTTTCTCCTGGCCTGGGGGCGGAGCTTCTTTAGGCTTTGCCCTGCAGGCACTGCCACTTGACCTGATCCCAAGTGCTGAAGAGACAGGAGAGAGAGAATGCAGTTGGTGACACCTGGGAGCTGAGGGGCTTCTGCTAGTTTAGGAGACGTACAGTGGCAACGGGCTTGTGCTGCTGCCTTTGCGTCAGGAGGTTGGTGGGGACCTGTTGCAGGCTTGGATAGCTACTTCTGCAAGACCAGCTGTGTTCATGGAACAAATGCACTTAACCTGTGTACTGGGAACCATCTGACAACAAATATAAAATGCAGTTTGTGTTTACCCTTTTAGCCCTCACGCTGTATACTGAGCATGTTTTTTCTCAGATCCCTGAGTTTCCCCCTTTGGTGATGGTGAGGGGTGGGTGCCCAGCCCAGACCACAGTACCCTGGGGATTTTTAAGGCCCTGTCTCTGGTCTTATAGTCTGATACATGATAACACATGCTTTTTCCTGCCTGGGGCCTTTCTGCTGTCTGTAGAGAGGTTGGCCTCTACTCCTGAAGAGGGGGGCAAAAAGGAATCTTAAGGCACGACTAGACCTTTGCATTAGTCTAGGCTCCTTTCTGCTGCTGTTTCCCCACACTGGGTCACAGCATGCTCACACTGGCAAGCTTTGAGGTTTCTTCTGGTTCTAGGTGGTTTGGGGCTCCAGAAAACCCCACTACAGATGTCACCCTGAGGTGGGAAGAGAAGACAAGGCTCCTCTTTCCTTTTTCTTTTTTTTTTTTTTTTTAAGATTTATTTATTCATGAGAGACACACAGAGAGAGAGAGAGAGAGGCAGAGTCACAGGCAGAGGGAGAAGCAGGCTCCATGCAGGGAGCCTGATGTGGGACTCGATCCTGGATCCCAGGATCATGACCTGGGCCGAAGGCAGGTGCCCAACTGCTGAGCCACCCAGGCGTCCCTCCTTTCAAGTACAAGTCAGTCTGCTATGCAAACACTGGACTGGCCTGAGCCCTCTGCCAGGGATTGGATAACTAATCTTCAAAAGGTAAAACTTGACAAATCTTATGGCACTGGAGCTAAGTTACCAGTGAAACCTAAAGGTCTTCGGGTGTTTTGTTGGCAAGGGGAGTACTAATCTGGTTCAATGCCAGCGACCAGAGGCTGCACAGAAGGTCTTTTCCAGGGAAGCTTGGGAAGCAGCTGTCCAGACCCCATGCCCCTGGGACCTCCATTCAGGAAAAGGGGCTTCACTGTATTCCCTGCAGTATGGACGCCCCTGTCGGCGGCTGGTTCTGTCTTCACTCGGCTGAGTTTCAAAGGCTGGGACTCCTGGTTCAAATCTCCCTTTCCCCCCTACCATTTCCAAGTTTTCTTTAAACATGGTGGGGAGGAGAGGCCTCAGTGCGCGTCTGTGCCCAGGGAATGTGTGCTGGGAAGGCCTGCGGTGGAGTTCAGTGGCAGCAGTTGGGCCAAGAAGGTAAGCCCGGCATTGCTGGGCTGATCTGTACCAACAGGTAGGACTGACCATGCAGCCCCAGAGCCTGGAGCTTGTTCTGAAGGGAAGGCAGCAGGGGCCAGACAGGAGGGAGACAAATTTCAGCAGCTGCTTGGCACTTCCTCCTGTTTCATGGAGCTGTTACCAGCTGCCTTCGAGGGTTAGAGAAGGAAAGAAATCCACTTTATCTGGTCTAGCTTTCTGAGAAAGGTTTCTCTGGCAAACTTTGTCACTAGGTAAACTTTCTCCCTGAACCAAGGTTCTGGCAACCAACAGATTTTGATTCTGAGAATGTACAAATGATCTGGAGGCCCATCTTTATAAACAGAAGGATGAGAGGGACTCATGCTTCTAAACTCCCTCCTTCCCACACACAGTGGGAGATGGCAACATCTTGGAGCAGGAATGGAGTCAGAAGGTCCCAGAGGTGGCCAGAGCCTCTGCCCCCAGCTGCTGGCTGGGCATCTAGACCTGGGTAATGCGTGTTGGGGTGCAGACAGCCCTTAGACCTGTCTCCCAGCTTATAAGTTTGATAGCTAAGAAACCGGGCCTAGAGGGGCCACCTAAGTGGCTCAATTGGTTAAGCGGCCAGCTCTTGATTTTTGGCTTAGGTCAGGATCTCAGGGTCTTAGGATCAAGCCCTGCAGGTTACGCTCCTCACTCAGCAAGGAGTCTACTTGAGGATTCTCTCCCTCTCCCACTGCCCCTCTCCAAACTCGTGCATACTGTAAGATAAGCTGGTACGGAGCAGGGACCAGGAACAGTGTAGGGACTTGTCCAACATCACCCACAGCAAATTAGTATCACAGCTGGAGCTAGAATCCAAGGCTCTTGAGTTCCAGCCTAGCACATTAATGCCAGACCCATTCTGACTCTGGACTTCCTAGCTTAGAAAGTTAGGACCGCTAAAACAACAAGGGTACTGCCCAAGATGCAAAGCAGCAGAGGTCCTGACTGCCCACATCAGGAGGCTGAGCCTTGCAGAGGTCTCTTACCTGTTACAGGCTTAGGAGCTGGAGGATGGGGCAGCTCAAGGAAAAGTGGTGGCTGCTTATACAGGTCAAAGTCCTGGTGGCGCTGGTCCCAGCTCCACCTCTCTCGATCCAGCACAGTAGCAGGCTGTGCATTTTCCCTCCACTCCTATGTCGAGAACAACACAGTAAGTTAGGATGGAGGTCCCTGTAGACACCCCACTGGAGGCCCCTCTCCACCCTGTGGACCTCATTCAGCTCTGGATCAGTGCCAATAGGCGGCAGCCTGAGGCGATGGTCACATTCAGTGGTTCTGTGAAGACCAGTCAGTTGGAATCCATTGGCTGTGAGCCAGGCCTGGCGGGATTTCTTCCTGGCTTTCTTCTCCTCTTCCTCTGAGTCCTGAGGCTCCACCATGGCTGAGAGGTAATTCTGGGAATATGTGAATCTCTTCCTTGGCTCCTGGAAACAAGGGGCAGACACGAGGATAGAAGGGCTGGTAGCAGATGTGGATGGGGCTGACTAGCCCTCGCATCTCCAGGCAAGCATTAGAAATGGTGGCACCGTTCCTGACAATGTAAAGGACCATTCAGAATAACAACTGTGAGGGTCACGTTCATATTCTCTTTGACAGAGCAACCCTTTTCTAAAGCTACCATGTTGGAATCCTAAGCCAGGCCTTTTCCTTCATGGTGACAACAACAGAATGCTTTCTAAGGTGGTTTGCAGCCAGGCACATATGAGCATATGTTGAGGATCTGTTGGCTCACCCTTATGTGTGGAGGATCCCTACATAGTGTGGGAACAGAACATGTCTCCCCCCGCACCTGATGCCTGTCTATTTCCTCCCATTGGTTGGCTTTCTTATGCACACCAGAGATCCCTTGCTGATCTCTAGGCAGTATAGTCAAAAAAGGAGAGAGCTCACTGGATTAGCCAATTACTATTTTTCTGTCTGGAGTTACAAGCATTGACGGCCCGCCTCCCTCTCTGGGCCTCCCATTCACCTTGGCCATCTCTCGATACAGCTCCTTCTTAGCAAGCTCTGTGGAGTTCAGGGTCTGGATACTGTAGTTATAAACCGCATCTTTGGTAGGGGCTGAAATTCTGATCACCTTCACCACAGATTTTGGAGGCTTCTTACTAACCTGGTAGGCTCTAGTAATATTTTTCTGTGGAAAGAGACACCAATCATTATAGTCCCCTCAATACCAGCTTCCAGCGTGTAGTGAGCAAGATGATCTGTGGGACCAGGCTATAGCGCACATACCAAGTCCTGAATACTAGAGCTGCCATTCAATCACAGAACGCTACCAGAGGGCCACCTGCTCTAACCCCTCGCTGTCCATGGTGGAACTCAGGACCAGGATGAGATTTGCCTAAGGTTAAAGTAACTGGAACACAAGAGCCAGCCACAGATAGAATTTGAGGCTCAGATGGTCAGAAGTGGGAGAAGCTTGAAGCTTTCATGCATATACAGGGGAGATTATGACCTAAAGCAGCAAGGACTACCATCCTTGCCCATGGTCACCTTTAAGTGCTACGTAGGGAGTGTCAACCTTCTCTCCAGAGCCCCCAAGATGGTCTGACAGCTAGCTTCTTTGTGGATGAAAGCTGCGGTGTTGCAGGGAGAGGTGGCTGGGACCCCGAAAAGAAAGTTGCACTCTATTGCGGTGTAGTTTGCCCATCACTTGTCTATTAACTTTCAGCAAAATCACCATCTTCTGTTTTGAAACAAAAAGTTTTATTTTTTTTAAAGATTTTATTTATTTATTCATGAGAGACACACAGAGAGGCAGAGACACAAGCAGAGGGACAAGCAGGCTCCATGCAGGGAGCCCAACATGGGACTCGATCCCAGGTCCCCAGGATTGTTGGGAGCTGTGTGCCAGGAAGGGGTTAATGGATCGAGCAATGGCTCTCTGTTGACTCTTCCAACCGTGGCCCACCTGTCTCACCCTTGTTGTTAAACGCTTGTGGCTCAAGGACGCATTCCATTGCTATCTATTCAAGGGCGCATACTATTGCTATCTATTGTGAAAGGACATGTCTGGAGAACCAAGCTTAAGATATCCTGCTTGATATACAACCCTGCTCTATAAAAGAGTGAATAATACAAATAAAGTTGGCATTGTGGCTGAATCTGGCCATATGTCCCTCCTGCTCCCAATCTATGTCTTCTTTCTTTTCCTCATTCCCTTACCCTCATCCCTGGACGGTTGTCACCCCCAGCGCGCGCGACAAGTGGCGCCCGAACAGGGACCTGAGCAAGAAGCACATAAGGAGGTTCCGGAATTGAATTATTCAGGTAAGGGAACCAGGCGGGGTCCTGGAACGGCGGGAGTAAAATCATGGGACAAGAGCAATCAGCAAATCAGGTTTTGTTTATAGCTGGATTACAAACCCTTCTCCAAGAAAGAGGGTTCAATGTACCTAATAAGGCCTTGAGAAGCTTTTCCGAAACTGTCAGGGATTTATGCCCGTGGTTTCCGACTGAAGGGTCCTTAGATTTAGAACATTGGAGAAGAATTGGACAGGAACTGAAAAATCAAATTTCCCTTAGAGGCGAGACAGCAGTCCCAGCCGGGACTATGGGATTGTTTGAGCAGTTGTGACAAGTCATTGACCCTTTGCATAAGATTGAGATTATTTCCTTGAAATCTGAAACCGAAAACAAAAATGATCAATTTGAAAGTAAGTTTGAGGGTGATTCTGAGGAAATTCAGCCTCCCTCGACAGGTATGATGCAAATGGCCTTATCATCCTCTTTTTCTCCTGGCTCTCCCCCAGCTCCAGTTGGGGATCACTCCTGTGAAGTTATTCCTGAGCCTCCTGGGGTCATCCCCCCTGCCCCGCCGCCTATATCCAATCCAACAAAAACTTATGGGTCTCATAAGGCAGACCTTAGGGGACCCCCTTTGTTGAGATCGGGAGGAGATGAATTCGGGGACGACGATGTATATTTGGACAGTGATAATGAAAGTCCTCCGAAAGGATACATGCAGATAACAAAATTTTCTGGTAAAGGACGGATAAAGGGGCCAGTCCCCGGGTATAGGGATCAAGCTACTAGTCCCTTGCCTTTATATCTTACAAACTCCAACCACAGAGATGAGATCTGGGAAGGAGCACCTGCTGTCCCCCGGCAGACTTTCCCCATAATAACTAACCAACAATCAGCCGGAGGGTTTGATATTAAAGGTGTGACCCCCTTACAAAGGGCACTGTATGAGGCCAGAAGGCGCAGAGAGGACACCACTGGATTTACTGCTTTCCCTGTCTCTTTAGATGATGCCGGTCGGCGCATGTATTCAGCCCTAAACTTCAAAGTGTTGAAAAAATTAAAAACTGCATGTGCCCAGTATGGAACCACTGCCCCTTTCACTTTGTCCATGCTGGACAATTTGAGTCGAGAGGCCCTGTGCCCTGGGGATTGGCAGGTTGTAGCCAAAGCATGCCTTTCGGGGGTGGGGGGGGATTATTTGATTTGGAAATCTGATTATCATGACAGATGTAATGATCTTGCTAATTACAATAGGAGAACTGGAATTCCTGTCTCATATGAAATGCTTGCAAGGACAGGCGCTTACCATGATGTAGGTCAGCAATTAGATTACCCTGAAGTGGCTTATACTCAAATCAATGAGGCTGCTATTAGATCTTGGAGGAAGCTGCCTACTTCTGGGGCCAGAACAGAGGAATTGTCCAAAATACGACAAGGGCCCGATGAGAAGTACTCAGACTTTGTAGCCCGTCTTCTGCAGACAGTGGGGCGGATAGTTACTGATGTGGAAGCCGGCACTATTATAGTAAAACAATTAGCTTATGAAAATGCTAACAGTGCATGCCAGGCTGCAATTCGGCCATGGAGAAAAACTGGAACTCTTGAAGATTATGTCCGTCTTTGTGCAGAGATAGGCCCTTCGTATGTGCAAGGCTTGACACTGGCTGCTGCTTTAAGGGGAATTTCCCCACAACAGATGCAACAGCAGATGCTAAAACAGGGAACTAGAGGTGGCGGACGTGGGCAAAAAATTTCCACGGGAGCACAGACCTGTTTTAATTGTGGAAAACCAGGTCATTTTAAGAGTCAATGCCCCCAATTGAAGGCCGGTTTTGAAAATTCTGTGAGCCTGCAGCAAGTTAACAAACCTTTATCTCTCTGTCCCAGATGTCAGCGGGGGTTTCATTGGGCTAATGAATGCCGTTCCAAGACAGATCGGTTCGGAAACCCCCTTTCAGGAAACCGAGGTCGGGGCTTGTCGCAGCCCCAACAAACAATAGCGATGCTGACCCCAGTACAGGATCCCTTAAACCAATTAGAGCCAACACAGCTGATCTCCCAGGGATTGACAAATTATACCGAGGCACCCCCTCCAGTGCAGGGCTAGATTTAGCTCCTGCTTCATATATATATTTAGAAGGCGGGAGGCCCCCTAAATCCATACCTACCGGAGTATGGGAACCTCTTCCTAAAGGAACTTGGGGATTAATTTTAAGTAGATCCAGTTGGACTTTAAAAGGGCTTACTGTATATCCTGGGGTAATCGATGAAAACTACACGGGAGAGCTAAAAATTCTTGCTAGTCTCTCCCAAGGGACTCTCACATTGGAACCCAAGGTTCCTATTGCCCAGCTAATATTAATACCTAGATTTAAAACTGAAAATAAAGTAATAAAACCTCAAAGAGGCAGCCAGGGCTTTGGATCTACTGATGTACATTGGATGCAGTTAATATCTGCGGATAAGCCTTATCTCTGCGTTAAGGTGAATGGAAAAATTTTTAAAGGATTGGTAGACACTGGAGCAGATATGTCCGTCATATCTCAAAATCAATGGCCTAATGCTTGGCCCACGCAAGAGACCTCCACTCCAGTTAAGGGAGTGGGTATTATAAATACCCCTAGGGTTAGCTCCAATCAGCTTTACTGGGAGACTAAGAATGGACACTCTGGAAGATTTTGTCCCTTCGTTCTTCTTATTGATCTTAATCTATGGGGAAGAGATGTACTTACAGAAATGGGCTTAGTCCTTAAAACAAAAAAACTTCCTGTTTCTAAACAACAGGAAGCTGTTTCCTTTACGATGGCTCAAATGGGTTATGTTCCAGGAAAAGAACTCGGGAGAAACTTACAAGGGATTGTACAACCCATCGAACTTGAGGGAAATCCTGATATATTAGGTTTGGGTTTTCTCCAGGGCCACTGACAACCCCCCACGCTATGCCTCTTGAATGGTTAACCAATGTCCCTGTGTGGGTGGACTAGTGGCCCTTACCTGATCATAAACAAGAGGCTGCTAAAAAGCTGGTTCAGGAACAGGTGCAGTTGGGGCATCTTGTTCCTTCCAACAGTCCTTGGAATACTATCTTTGTTATTAAAAAGAAATCAGGAAAATGGAGATTATTGCAAGATCTCCGAGCGGTTAATGCCGTTATGAAGCCCATGGGAGCTCTTCAACCGGGGCTGCCTGCTCCTTCAGCCATTCCTTTGAACTATCAATTACTTATCTTAGATTTAAAAGACTGTTTTTTCACCATCCCTCTATCTCCTGATGATTGTGAAAAATTCGCCTTTTCAATTCCTACTACTAATCTACAAGCCCCTTATGCCAGGTATCATTGAAAGGTTTTACCTCAGGACATGGCCAATAGTCCTACCCTATGTCAGGAATTTGTAGGCAGAGCTTTGACCCCCTTTAGACTTGCTTTCCCATCTGTATATTGTATTCATTATATGGATGACATTTTACTAGCCGCTGATGAGGAAGGGACTCTCTTAAGAGCATTCGAGAGATTGCAGTCTTGCCTTCAAAAATTTAATTTGACAGTGGCCCCCAAAAAGGTTCAGAGAGCTGAACATTATGAATATCTTGGATATATTATTGAACAAAAAACCATTAAGCCACAAAAAATTCAAATACACACTGCCCCTCTTAAAACATTAAATGATTATCAAAAGTTATTAGGAGATATCAACTGGATACGTTCAACGTTAACTGCAAAACAGTTACGCCCCCTCTTTGATATACTAAAAGGAGACTCTAATCCGGCCTCTCCTAGAATGTTGATGGAGGGCGCCAAACAAACATTAGAATTGGTCAATAATAAACTCTCAAAAGCTCAGATTACAAGAGTTTCTTTGGTGGATTCACTATACTTAATTTTATTAAACCCTGCCATCATGCCCTTGACTGTCCTTTGGCAACCTCATGGCCCTTTAGAATGGATACATCTCCCCTTACATTCTCTGCATGTTATTAATTCTCTTCCTAGCATGCTGGCTCAACTCATCACTCGGGGAAGGACGCGTTCCCTACAACTCCTAGGCAAGGAGCCTAACTTTTTAATCTGTGCTATGTTAACTAAAGAGAAGTTTAAAAATTTACAACAGTTTGACCTTGATTGGCAAATTGCCCTCGCCTCATACCCGGGCCAAGTCAAATTCCATTTGCCGGCAAATAAACTTCTGCAATTTCTAAATAAGGTTTCAACAATCCCACAAGGTTCCCTATCTCACTCCCCAATTAAGGAAGCTGCAAACATTTTTGTGGACGCCAACAAATCAGGCAATATTGCAATTTATTATGTCTCAAAAAGGGAGGAACATATAGAAAAATATCATTACTCAACTAAATCAGTGCAAAGAGCAGAATTGAAAGCTGTTGCTATTGCTTTACAAAAATATCCTGAGCCATTAAATCTTTTCACAGACAGTCTATATGTTGCTCAAGCTGTGCCCTTACTTCCCTCCACCTTTTTATGTTGTAATGACGAAGAGTTATATATCTTCTTCTCATCTATTCAACACAGTCTTCTTAAAAAACACAATCTGATTTATATTTCTCATATTCGGGCTCATTCGGGTCTGCCTGGCCCATTATCCTATGGAAATGCAATTGCTAATGAAATCACGCATATCAATTTTCTCTCTTCCCTTGATGCTGCTAAGGAAAGCCATAGCAAATTTCACCAAAATTCAGCAGCTCTTCGAAGACAATTTAAGATTTCACGCGAATCAGCCCGACAAATAGTAAAAGAATGTCGGACTTGCCCCGAAACCCTCAACCTCCCTTCACTTAACTGTTAATCCCCGAGGCCTCTTACCTAATCATCTATGGCAAATGGACGTTACATTATATCCTCCATTTGGTAAATTGAAATATATCCATGTTTCTGTTGATACCTTTTCAGGATATATTTTTTGCCTCTGCCCACAGTGGAGAAGCCTTTACTGATGTACAAAATCATCTATTTGCTGCATTCTCCCAACTAGGCCTCCCCAAGGCTATTAAAACAAACAATGAATCTGCTTATACCTTGTCTTCTTTTCAGCAATTTTGCCTAACTTTCGGCATTTCACATTCCACTGGTATTCCATATAATTCACAGGGTCAGGCCATTGTTGCAAGAAGTCATTCCACCCTGAAAACTTATTTACATAAATTAAAAGAGGGGGAGATACTTAAGGGAAAGACTAAGTATTCACCACATATGCATTTGGCATTAACTTTATATGTTTTAAATTTTTTGAATGTTGATGCAGTAGGTAAGACTGCAGCTGAGAGGTTTTGGGCTCCAGAACCGGAGCCCTTCCTCTATGCACGATGGAAGGACCCGCTGACGGGACAGTGGTCTGGCCCAGATCCAGTCCTCCGGCGAGGATGGGGGTTTGCTTGTATTTTCCCACAGAAGGAGGAGACGCCGCGGTGGCTGCCGTTGCGGTGCGTCCGATTTACCAAAGAAAATGGCCCGCATCTCCCTTCGACCACGAGCTCCTCAACGGGACCAGACGGTGAAACCCCGGAGGAGAAGGGGGAGGAAAGCCCCATTGCCTACTCGGGGACAAATAAAGAAGGTGGTTGGCGAGGCCAAACAAACCGTACGTAAAGCCCAGGCCCCCCTTACTCCTACTAACCTGTTTTTGGCTCTTTTAGCAGGCATCTCCACCTCTGCTGAAACAGCCGAGGCGTCCTCTTATTGGGCTTTTATGGTGGACCCTCCTTTTGCACGGCCCGTTACTTGGGATAATCCTACGCCTCATGTACGTACTAATCTAACAGATGCGCTGGGCGGGCTGGAGGCATATTCCATTGAGGCTGTCGCAAGACCCATCAGCTGGACTGGGTTGGCAGATCAGGTTCCAATTTGTTTCCAGGCCACTGAATATGGTCAGTCCCCCTCCTATGGGTGCCTTTTGACTAAGCAGGTGACTCGCACCGTCAAGCGTCGGTATTGGGATGACGAAAGACATAGTGGAGAGCGAAGGGAGGAGGAGATGGTTGATTATTGGGCGCTTAATGAACCATTCTTTGCACCGGGGGCTACTTCTAACCTTCGAGATTCTCCTCCTGGAATGAGCCCTTGGGACTATCCTGACTGCCCTACAGTGCCCAATTGGAAATCATCTCTCCCGGTTTGGAGGGAATGCAGAGTGCGAGACCCTGAGACTTTGCACCCAGTGATGACACCCTCTTTGCATATAACGGACTGGTCAAAATCAAAATCTGCAGCCTGGCAAGAAATGCGAGTCAGAGTGAGATCTCCAGGACTCCGTGCTGTCTGTGAACATTATGGATACGTGCCTCCCGGCACGCTTTCAACACCACACATGATACATTCGGACCTTTGGAAGCTGGCTTCGGCTCTCCATCCCCTTAAAACAAACTCTGCTACTGGACCTATCTACCCCCCTCATGTTGATCTGTATATTCAGGCTTGTGTACCGCGTCCCTTCCTGTTGGTGGTGGGGAGAGGCAAAATTGATAAGCTTCAAGCCTCTCAGGACAAATAACAGGCTAGTTGCCAAAATTGTGTATTGACTAATTGTTTGCCTGTTCATCTGCCCCCTGGGGATGCTCGCCCTGTTACAGTTATGTTAGTACAGCAACCCCCGTATGTCATGCTCCCTGTTAATATTACAGGGCCGTGGTATACTAGTTACGGGTATTCCTTTGCTAACAACTCACTGATATGGTGGTAAGAACAAAAAGATTTTTGGGTCTATTGGTGGCAGGAATCGTTGCTTTTGTGTCTTTGGTAGCCTCTGCCACTGATTCTTCTGTGGCACTCAGCCAAACCATCCACACCGCTCAACATGTTAATTCCTTGGCCCATAATGTATCTATGGCCCTTGCCACACAAGGGACTATTGATCAAAAAATTGTTGCTCGTCTGCAGGAGTTGGAAGAAGCTGTGGAGTACCTGGGAGGGCAATATGCTCGGCTCCGAGCTCAGTTATCATTGCAATGTCATGCAGGCTTTCAGCATATCTGCGTCACCGCACTACCTTATAACGAGACAGAACATACATGGGAGCAAGTGCAGCAACATTTAAAGGGGATTTGGAACAATACAGATTTAAGCTTAGATTTGCTAAGCCTGGAACAGCAAGTGGCTGCACTTAAAAATGCTCATCTCTCTACTGAGAACCCTGCTGAATTGGCAGATAAATTTTTAAAAGGTATCCGAGGTATTAACCCCTTGCAATGGTTTGAATTTAATTCCCCTGGCATTTGGATTATAATTGCTGTCGCTACAACCTTAGTAATTGCTTTAACTATTGGAATATGCTTATATGCGTCCTTTAAAAGTTTCCAGCACAAAGCCCTTAAAAATCTCTATTTTCAGGATCTCAAATTAAAAACAATAGGGGGAGATGTTGGGGGCTGCGTGCCAGGAAGGGGTTAATGGATCGAGCAATGGCTCTCTGTTGACTCTTCCAACCGTGGCCCACCTGTCTCACCCTTGTTGTTAAAGGCTTGTGGCTCAAGGACACATACCATTGCTTTCTATTGTGAAAGGACATGTCTGGAGAACTAAGCTTAAGATATCCTGCTTGATATACAACCCTGCTCTATAAAAGAGTGAATAATACAAATAAAGTTGGCATTGTGGCTGAATCCGGCCATATGTCCCTCCTGCTCCCAATCTGTCTATGTCTTCTTTCTTTTCCTCATTCCCTTACCCTCATCCCTGGACGGTTGTCGCCCCCAGCGCGCGCGACACAGGATCACGCCCTGACCACCTGGGCTGCCCAAAACAAAAATTTTTAAAGCTGAAGATAGTGACCTTGACTCACATTAACCACTGATTTAGGCCAAGCCCCAGTGTCTTGGGATTTCTGTAAGAGAATGCAAAATAATCAAGGGAAAGTTAAATCTGTGATTCACACAAAAGTGTGAAAAATCAAGGCAACAAGACCCCAATGGCTTGAAGCAACAGGGACTTAAGACAAAGGCTGGTCACCATTCATTGCATGAGGGACAAAACACCTGTCTTTGAGCACCTTCAAGATGACTGTGCCAGAGGGGCCATCTAAGCGCGACTGAGTCTAAGTGGTGCACACCTGGCTTCAATCAGAGCACTGAGTATTCTCTCCAGTTTTTCTGGTGGTTCTCAGTGGGAGGGTTGGTCGGAATGAGTCAGTCTCCTTCACAAAAGTGCAAGTTCCCTGCTTCTAAACCTTACTAGTGGATTACAGCCTTGGGAAAAAAGTGGAAGTTCTGCCCAAAAGACATCACATGGTGAGGTGAGAACAGTGGTCAACAGTTGTTCGGGACATCTGGGGTTCTCTGCCCTGGGGCTGAAGACTGCAGGGAACTCTGGACTGACAGCCAAAGTAACTAGGTGCCCGAGACATAGAACCAGTTACAAAAGACCCCAGACACAAACAGAACTGAAGCCAAGCTATTGGAAGGGATGGGGTAGAAATTTAAGGGAAATGTAATCGTTCTTAAAAGACTAAAGAAACAAATATTGAGTGTAAAACATTAGAGTTTTACATAATAAAACAAATATTTACATAATACTTATTTACATAAATAAAGGGCGCAAGTGAGTGAGACACCCTGCGGAAGTGGGGCAGATGGAGAACAAATCAGTAAACTGGAAACCAGCTTGAGATAAAATTAGCCTGAGTTTAGAGACTGGGAACCAAAATGAAAATATCCAAATAAGCCCCAAAAGGACAGGGAAAGCAGCAGTAGGACATTTTAAGTAGAATTCCAAGCCCAGGCACACTATCTGCGACATGTAAGACCACAAAGGCAGAGACAAATCCTGAAAACCTCCAGAAAAAGAGCAGCCCCCCTGTGACGGGAGAAGTGCCACACTGGCCTCTGATTCCACAGCAACCATACCATAGACAAGGTGAAGAGCTTCGACCCAAGACTGGACACCCAGGCAGACTGCCAGTCCACTGATGGCAGTGTGTCAGGGGCACACGTCCCACACAGAGGCTTGGGAAGCTTACCCAGATACTTTCCTTTGAAAACACACTTGGAAAAAAATACAAAAGGGAGGATGAAAACCCAGGAGTGTTTGGACAAAGGTAGCAAGTGATGGTGTTGGTATCCTAATAGTTTTCTTGTCTACAAGGAAACTACAAGGAAAGTGTAGTAACCTAGAACTGAAATTCTGGAGACTGGATCTATAAAAGGGATGGTAGAGTGGGAGTAGGAAAAGATAAAAAGGGGCATATGTGTGCTAATTTGTCTTTTAAAGGAAATGCAATATAAAAAGTCTCAGAATTCAGTAGGAATATATAAAAATGAATGTAGTCTTCAGGACAACCACCTTAGAAACAAAGAATGTAAACTTTTAAATCAGAAAAAAAAAAAAGTGGTCTACCAAAAGAAAGCAGAATAGGAGGAATTTAAAAGAAAAGGAGGTGATCCCTCAAAAGCCTAATCTAACAATATTCTCAGTAAGTGGATTGTTTGCCAATTAATTAATCTCAAATTGGATTTTTTTAACCTAACAGTATGCTGTCTATAAAAACTGCTTTAGCGGCACTTAGTAGAACGTGCAACTCTGAGTTTAAGCCCCACATTGGGTATAGAGATTGCTTAAAAAAGTAAATCCCTTAAAAACTGCTTTAGACAAAAAGTGTTGAAATTAAAGCAAGAATATAAACTAGGCGAAAAGAATCACAAAGCCAAGACAAAAACTAGAGTGGCATCTTTAACATCTGACCACATAATTCAAGATAAAAATGTTCGAGAGGCACAGATAGACATTGTATATTGAGAAAAACAGGAAGAAGGTATAACCATCATGAAGGTTGTGCACTTCACAATGTAGTCTCAAAATACATTAAATAACAACTGACAGGATTGCAAAGAAAAATGAATATCTGCTTGACATCACTGGAGAGCAAGCAAAGAACTAAGAATCTGAGGGGCTAAGAATCTAGAGAGAAGGGAAGTACACTGAATCCTTTTTCCTCTCCTACGCAATTTGTTCACAAGGTATTTGCTGATTCCTAAATTGCACATGAATGAGATGAATGCAGCAGATACTTTGGAAAATGTCATCATGCTAGGGAAACAAAAATTGAGTTTCAGAGTGTGCCAAGGAGGAAGGCACCAGGTTATACCCTAAGCTTACAATTCAGAATTCAGAATATCTATGCTTTAGAAATAAGGCCAAACAAGGGATAAGCCTGTTTAAGAGATTTGTCCTTTATTTGCCTGCTAGAAGAAAAGTAAATCCTCTTTGGAGGAAGGTATCAAGAGCCTCTACAGTTTTTCCTATGCAGCATTCACCATTTAATAGAAACACACTGAGGCAATCTTCTGATCCAATACAATCCCTATCAAAATTCCAATGGTATTTTTCACAGAAATAGAACAATTCTAAAATTTTTATGGAACCACAAAAGACATCGAATAGCCAAATAAATCTTGAGAAAGAACAAAGTTGGAGGCTACATTTCCTGATTCAACTATATAGTACAAAGCTATAGTGACCAAAGCAGTGTGATACTGCCGTAACAACAGACACATAGGTCAATGGGAGAGAATAGAGAGCCCAGAAATAAACCCACGTGTATAGGCAATTTATAACAAAGGAGCCAGTACTATACAATATAGAATGGATAGTCTTTTCAATAAATAGTGCTGGGAAAATAGGGTGGCCACATACCAAAAAAAACTGGACCACTATCTTAGGCCATACACAAAAATTAATTCAAAACGTATTAAAGACTTGAACCTAAGACCTGAAACCGTAAAGTTCCTAGAAGAAAAAAATAGGTAGTTAGCTCCTTGACATCAGTCTTAGCAATGATTTTTTTTTGGATTTGACAGCAAGAGCAAAAAATAAGTGGGACTACTTGGAACTAAAAAGCTACACAGCAAAGGAAACAAATCATCCACAAAATGAAAAGGCAACTTACTGAATGGGAGAAGGCATTTGTAAGTGATACAACCAATAAGGAGTTAATATCCAAAATGGATAACTCCTGTAACTCAATAACAAAAAACAAACAACAAAACACACCTGATTAAAAAATGGGCAGAGGATCTGAATAGACATTTTCCCAGAGAAGATAAACAAACGGTCAACAGGTAAGTGAAAAAGTGCTTAACATTACTAATCACTAGGGAAATGGAAATCAAAACCACAATGAGATTTCATCTCACACTTGTTAGAATGACTATTAGAAAAACAAATAGGGGATCCCTGGGTGGCTCAGCGGTTTAGCGCCTGCTTTGGGCCAGTGCATGATCCTGGAGACCCAGGATTGAGTCCCACGTCAGGCTCCCTGCATGGAGCCCGCTTCTCCCTCTGCCTGCCTCTCTCTCTCATGAATAAATAAATGTCTTTTTTTTTTTTTTTTTTTTTAAAAGAGAACAGTTGGAGATGTGGGGGAAAAAACGGTATACTTGTGCACTCTTGGTAGGAATGTAAATTGGTGCAGCCACTATGGAAAATAGTATGAAGATTCCTCAAAAAATTAAATGGAACTACCATATGATTCAGCAATTCCACTTCTGAGTATTTATCTGAAGAAAACAAAAACACTAACTCAAGAAGATAGATACATCCCCATGTTCATCGCAGTGTTCTTCACAATAGCCAAGACATGGAAGAAACCTATCAGTGGGTGATTGGACAAAGAAGATGGGGCGTCTGTGTGTGTTGTGTACACAATGCAATATTAGCCATAAAACAGAAGGAAATCCTGCTTTCTGTGATGACATGGATGGGTCTTGAGGGCATTACGCTAAATCAAATAAGACAGAAAAAACACAGCTATTGACTGACCTCACTTATTTGTGGAATCTAAAAAATAGGAACTCATAAGTACACAACAGATTGGTGGTTGCTAGAATTGGGGGGTGGGTGAAATAGATACATGTGGTCAAAAGGTACAAACTCAGTTATACAGTAAGTAAATCATGGGGATGTCACATATAGCGTGGTATAGTTAATAGTACTATATTGTATGTTTGAAAGTTGCTAAGAAAGTAAACCTCAAGACAGTAGTTAATTGGGAAGAAAAATGGTACTTTATGGGGTGATAGAATCAACTACACCCTGATCTGTGTGATGGCTTCACAGGTATCTATATAGATAAAAGTGAATGAGGCCGAACGCCTCAGATTTATGCATTTTACTATATTTAATATATATATCTAAAAAGTATTATCAGAGACAAAGAGACCTATCATATTTATGAAAGAAATCAATAGGATAAAGGGGTCCAAAATTTGTATGTATCTAAAACATCACTTGACATATATAAAGCAAAAACAGAGGATAAAGAAATCTATAATCATATTTGGAGATTTTAACAGACTTCCCCTAGTAACTGAGAAAAGAAACAGAATTTAAAAATAAAGATACGTATTTGGGGAAAAAACACCAAAAAACAAAGTTGATGTATTTGGAACACAATCTACAGCTACAGAATACTTTTTTTCCCCAAGTATTATGGAACACTTTCCAGAACTAGCCTATTTTGGACCATAAATCAAATAGCAACAAAGGATAGAAATTTACAGAATATATTCTCTGATAACAATGCAGTCAAAGTGTAAAACTGAGTAACAAAAATTCTAAAGTATTTGGAAATTACACAATTCACTAACCCACGGATCAAGGAACAAATTGAAAATGGGAAATAGATAATATTTTTAACTGAATCATCATGAAAATATGATGTATAAAAACTTGGGGATGCACTTAATGGTCATAGGAAGTTTTTAGTAAAATGAATACATTATAATGATTCATGTCTGAAAATTATCTAAACATCCATCTGAAGACATTAGAAAAAGTGGAGCAAATTCAAGCGGAAGTAGGAAGGAATGAGTTGAAATCAGGGGCAGCCCTGGTGGCGCAGTGGTTTAGCGCCCCCTGCAGCCCAGGGTGTGATCCTGGAGACCCTGGATCAAGTCCCACCTCAGGCTCTCTGCATGGTGCCTGCTTCTCCCTCTGCCTGTGTCTCTGCCTTTCTCTCTCTCTGTCTCTATGAATAAATAAATAAAATCTTTAAAAAAAAAGAGTTGAAATCAGTGAAATAGAAAATAAGTGTATAACATGTACATAAAGCAACAGAGATATTGATTCTTTGAAGGAAACAATGCATTTGTAAATGCAATTTCAATAAAGATCTCAAATATCCATAAACTCATGTGTAAATAGCAACTTGATCTGACACAACTGGCAGTATATATCATTGGGGAGGGATAGGTTAGAAATGAAATTAGATTCCTACCCTCATACGGAAAATAAATTACAGATAAATTCAAAATTTAAGTATGATAAAAATTTAAATCTTATTAGAAGAAAACACAGACTAGTTTTATAACTTTAGGGTGGGAAAGGTTTTAAGTAAGGCAAAAAATGTAAGTCCTAAAGGAAATGTAAATTTTACAAAATAACTTTTTTTTTAAATTTTTATTTATTTATGCTGGTCACACAGAGAGAGAGAAAGAGAGAGTCAGAGACACAGGCAGAGGGAGAAGCAGGCTCCATGCACCGGGAGCCCGACGTGGGATTCGATCCCAGGTCTCCAGGATCGCGCCCTGGGCCAAAGGCAGGCACTAAACCGCTGCGCCACCCAGGGATACCGACAAAATAACTTTTTTATCCATTAAAAGACACCAGTAAGAGAGTGAAAAGAAGTCAAGTACCAAAAGAGATTTGCAGTGTTTATAAAATGCAGTTGTTAGCACTGGGAACATTAAACCAAAACCACCTAAAGTTCAAAAGAACACATTTGTAAAAGAAATTACCAAATTTATGAAAATATATTCAACTACACTAATAAACAATGAAATACAAATTAAAACCTTCATGAGATACTATTATGCATTAGATTAGCAGTAAGTCTTACTGTAACAGATGTGAGCATGGAAGTAGGAAAACAAAGTTAATGCATCTCTGGCTGGTTTATAATAGTATAAACATTTTGGAAGATAAAGTATTACCCAAGAAAGCGGAAGTACAATTTAACAATTCAAATCCTAAGTATACATCTCAAAAAAATCTTGCATATCATTTTAGAAGATATGTTAAAAATATGTAATTGCTTAAATAGCAAAACATATGAATACAAATGCCCACTAATTATGGTATATTCCTACACTTAGACACATAAATATGGTTGAATCTCATTAATACTGAGTAAAAATTTAAATTGCATAAGATTATATACAGTATCAGGGCACCTGGGTGGCTCAGCGGTTGAGCGCCTGCCTTCAGCCCAGGGCATGATCCCAGGATGGAGTCCCACATTGGGCTCCCTGCAGGAAGCCTGCTTCTCCCTCTGCCTGTGTCCCTGCCTCTCTCTCTCTCTCTCTGTGTCTCTCATGAATAAATAAAATCTTTAAAGAAAATTATATACAGTATTATTCCATTTTATAGCATTCAAAGATATGCAAATGTAAAAAATGTCTATGAATATATATGCATGTAGTATCAACAATAGTGCAATAAAATAAAATAAAATTAGAAGCACAAAAAACACAAATATAGACAGTAAGCCTTAAGAGAAAAGCAAGTAATAGATAAAATTTAGGATAGTGGTAACTTCTGGGTAAGGGGTAAGAGGTGGAAAACAGCACACAAAAAACTATAGAAGTATTGATAATGTTTGATTTCTTAAGCTGGCTAGTGGGTATAGGATATTGGCTTTATTTTTAACAGTACACACATTTATGTTCTTATATGTATATTTAATAAAAGTTAACAAAACAACTTATTCATAAAAATAAAAGAGGAACTTGTGAGAATTCCTATAAAAACACGACTGAAGCAGAGACGCCTGGGTGGCTCAGTGAGTGGGCACCTGCCTTTGGCTCAGGGCATGATCCCCGCGGGGCATTATCCCGCCATCCCACATCTGGCTCCCTGCAGGGAGCCTGCTTCTCCCTCTGCCTGTGTCTCTGCCTCTCTCTCTCTCTCATGAATAAATAAAATCTTTAAAAAACAAAACATGATTGAAGCAATTTAAAATTATAAATTAACATAGATGTCACAGGTTTCCCTGTGACAATTTAAAGAAGTGGAAGATAAGCAGAACACAATGTAAAATACCAGTAAGTACAAATTAAGAGGGAAAACAAAATGGAGGAAAGTTCTTTCAAGTTCCAATGAAAAACGAGATCCTCCCTGGACACCTAGAGTGAACACTAAGGATTAAAGGAAAGTTT
This sequence comes from Vulpes vulpes, assembly GCF_048418805.1. NCBI lineage: Eukaryota > Metazoa > Chordata > Mammalia > Carnivora > Canidae > Vulpes > Vulpes vulpes. The sequence goes on along the minus strand of NC_132788.1, from coordinate 56,344,895 downwards.
TTTAAAAAGACTCCAGAGGATGGATGGATGGATGGATGAATAAATAAATAAATAAATAAATAAATAAATAAATAAATAAAAGACTCCAGAGGAAGTAACGTTTAGTTAAAAAGGAAAAAGGATCAGATGGGCATCAGACTTACCTACAATTCTTGATTTTGGAAAGCAGTAGATTTGGTGGGGTTGTGGGGAGGGTTGTGTACAGAGATTTGAAAGTATAATCTTACAAATAGCTCAGCTGCTGTTCAAGAGCAAAGACAATGATAACCATGGACCTACAAGCACCTTGAAAGTTTATTATCCACAAAGACTTTCTGAAAGAAAAAAAAATAGTAAAGCAAAGGATAAAGTAGACACAATCTCTGCCCCCCCCCCCACCCCTGCAAACACATATGCACACATTGTAGCAAACAAGTAAAATTGTAGTTGGCAAGGAGGAAGATAGGATTTCTAGTATGGTGGAGTAAGGAGCTCAATCCTTTCCTCAAAAAACAATAAAATTGGACAAAATTGTCAAAAGCAACCACTGGAAATTGTGCAAAGACATACAAAAAACTTAGAAGTGTTTACTCATAAAAATGTGCTGAACTTCAGGTAAGAACAGTAGGAGTTGGTGTCACTCCTGCCACCCCTGGGCACTTAGAGCAGTGGTTCTGTTAGGGTGTGCAAGTCATGAAAATCAGTGGCTGTACTGCTTAAATGCAGACTTACTTGATTTGAACTGCAGCTTGAAAAACCCCATGTGCATGGCTAGTTATAAGCAACAATAGCAATGTCAGCTGCAAACAAACAGAACAGGCCAGCTGTTCAGCAGGCCTGAGGTTGCAATCCTATGTGGGGCAAGCAACAGGCAAGCAATTAATCAAAATTTAACAGGGAGATACAGGAAATGCGATTGTCACAAAGGACCTTGATATGCTCTTCATACATGCTTGGTTACTGCCTGCCGGCACATGCAGAGGAGACATGAGAGGACCCAGTGAAAAGTCAAAGCCAGAGAAACTGAATGCATGCCGCTACCCACACACAGATCCATTGATAAAGATTGAAAACCTGGCTGCCTAGAGGTGTGCAACTTCTGACCATTTGTTGGCTGATGACTGATTGATGCAGACACAGTGGTGACCTCGAGGAAGACAGGCTTAAAATAAAAACAATTTAAAAACAAAGAGGTGCACCTAGGTGGCTCAGTCATTTAAGGGGTGGACTCTTGATTTCAGTTCAGTTCATGAACTCAGAGTTGTAAGATCCATGGCGTGGAGCCTACTTAAGATTCTCTTTCTGCCCCTCCCCCGACACTCGTTTGCACACACACTCTCTCTAAAAAACAAAAACAAAATCAGCAAAGATTGCTATCTGCAAGCTTTCTGCTATCTGCAGCTTGCTACAGACCACTGAGGAGACAGTCCACAGATTTTGTGCAGGCAAGTTATTAAATGACAGATACCACCACCCTTAGGGATAAAAAGCAGAATCCAGAGTTGCTGCAATGCGTTTTAGATGTCCAGTTTACAATAAAAAATTAGGAGACGTGCAAAGAAATAGTAAAGCATAAACATTATTCAGGAAAATAAAATAAAGCAGTCAATAGAAACTGTCCAGTGGGTTCAGCTGGTTGACCTCAATGCAGCTGTTATTTAACAAACTAAAGAAAATTATTTTAAAAATTTAAAGAAAGTATATGAGTCAAGAAATAGATGATCTAATAAAGATATTTTCAAAAAAAAAAGCTAAATGAAGACTGCAGTTATAAAGTACAGTAACTGAAATGAAAAATTCAGAGAGAGAGGGAAACAACAGGTATAAGGTGACAAAGGAATATGAGCCCTAAAGATAGAAATTATCCAGTCTGAGGAATAGAAATAAAAGAATCTTTTATATTAATAGTGCCTCAAGATCTGTGGGACATTGTTAAGTGAACCAACATGGACATAATGGGAGTCTGACAAAGGGGGTGGGGAGAGAGGAAGAACAGAAAAAAGAATTGAAGAAATTAAGACCTGCAACATTAATCTACTGATCTAGTGAAGCTCAATGAACCCCACGGAGGGTAAATATAGAGAAATCCACACCTGTACATATTAGAGTCCAACAGCTAAAAGAAAAAGACAATGAGAAAATCTTGGAAACAGCAAGAAAAAAATGACTCATCATGTACAATAAAACAATATGATTAATGGCTTAATGTCCATCAGAAAGAATAGAGACACGGTGTAATAATATTTTCAAAGTGCTGAAAAAAATTTTCAGTAAATACCAAGTATTCTATGTCTAGCAAAAATCATTTTCAAAAATTATAGTGAAATAAAAATATTCTCTGATAAAGGTAGAATTTGTTGGTAGTACCTGCTTTCTCGGATATACTAAAGGAGGTCTTTTATTATTTTTTTTTTTAATTTTTATTTATTTATGATAGTCACACACACAGAGAGAGGAGAGAGAGAGGCAGAGACATAGGCAGAGGGAGAAGCAGGCTCCATGCACCGGGAGCCTGACGTGGGATTCGATCCCCTGTCTCCAGGATCGTGCCCTGGGCCAAAGGCAGGCACCAAACCATTGTGCCACTCAGGGATCCCTAAAGGAGGTCTTTTTTTTTTTTTTAATTTTATTTATTTATGATAGTCATACAGAGAGAGAGAGAGGCAGAGACATAGGCAGAGGGAGAAGCAGGCTCCATGTACCGGGTGCCCGATGTGGGATTTGATCCCGGGTCTTGAGGATCGCACCCTGGGCCAAAGGAAGGCGCCAAACCGCTGCGCCACCCAGGGATCCCTAAAGGAGGTCTTTTAAAGCTGAGAATAAATGACACCAGATGATAACTAAGAACTACATTAACAAAATCACTGGAAAAGATAAATATATGATAAATATAAAATACATAAATGCATTTTCCTTCTCTCAACTTTTAAAAGACATGATTGCATAAAACAATAACACTATATTTGGAGATTGTTATATGTCTATATATTATATAGGGCAGCCTGGGTGGCTCAGCGGTTTAGCGCTGCCTTTGGCCCAAGGTATGATCCTGGAGATCTGGGATCGAGTCCCACGTCAGGCCCCCTGCATGGGGCCTGCTTCTCCCTCTGCCTGTGTCTCTGCCTCTTTCTGTGTGTGTCTCATGAATAAATAAAATCTTCACAAAAAAAACATATTATATATATATGTAACATAACAATAACAGTATAAAGGAAGGGAGGAAATGGAACTATATTATAGAACAGTTTCTACATTTTACCCTAATAAAGCTAGTAATAAGCTGTAGTAGATTGTGAAGATGCATATTATAGAAGAATCCTAAGAAATAACTTTTTTTTTAAAGATTTTATTTATTTATTCATGAGAGACACACACAGAGAGAGGCAGAGACACAGGCAGAGGGAGAAGCAGGCTCCACGCAGGGAGCCCGACGCGGGACTCCATCCGTGGTCTCCAGGATCACACCCTGGACTGAAGGGTGCGCCAAACCGCTGAGCCACCGGGTCTGCCCCCTAAGAAATAACTTTTTAAGGAAAACAATCAATGAGGGAATTAAAATGATGCACTAAAAATATCTGCTCAACACAAAAAGGAGGCAGTAAAGAAACAACAGAGGATCAAAATCAATACTTAATACATTAAACAAAAGACATAAATTAAAACATCAATAATTATATTATGCATAAATGGACAATCAAACAAAGATTGTCAGACTGGATTTTTTTGAAAAAAGATCCAGCCACTTGTTGTTTAAAGTAGACGCATATTGGATGCAAAGGCATAAATAGTTTGAAAGTCAAAGGGGGTGGAGGGCAGCCCGGGTGGCTCAGCGGTTTAGCGCCACCTTCAGCCCAGGGCATGATCCTGGATCTCATGTCCGGCTCCCTGCATGGAGCCTGCTTCTTCCCCTGCCTGTTTCTCTCTCTCTGTATCTCTAATAAATAAATAAAATCTTAGAAAGAAAGAAAGAAAGAAAGAAAAAGAAAGAAAGAAAGAAAGAAAGAAAGAAAGAAAGAAAGAAAGAAAGAAAGAAAGAAAGTCATAGGGGTGGAAAAAATATGTAGTATGCAAACTGGAAGAGAGCCAGTGTGAGTAAATTAACATAATACAAAGTGGTTTTTGAGACAAGAAATGTTATTAGGAACAAAAAGGGATATTTTATAGTGATTAAAATGGCAGTTCACCAGGAAGATATAGTTATAAACACAAACATATCTAACAACAGAGCCCCAAAATACAATAAGCAAAAATCAACAGAATTGAAAGGAGAAACAGATGATTCAACCATGAATAGAGACTTTAATACCTCAATCCCAACAACTGATAGAACAACTAGAAGGAAAATAAATAACACAGGAGACCTGAAAAACACTACTACCAGCTCCTGTCATTTATATAACATTCCTCCCAGTGTCAGGAGAATATTCATTTCAAGCCTAAAGATGGATCTAGGCCATAAGAGAAATTGTAATAAATTTCATAGGATAGAAACCATACGAAGTATGTTCTCCAGTCACAACAAAATTAAATTCTAAATTTCTAAAAACTACAATGGGAATTATAAAATATTTTGTGCTGAATGAAAATAAAAATACAACATACCAAGTTTATGGGATGCAACTAAAGTAGTGTTTAGGTGGAAATTTGTAGCTGTAAATACATGTATAAAAAAAGATCCAAATCAGAAACTTAACTTTACTCTTTAGCAAACTAGAGTCGCAAAGATTAGAATCCAAATAAGCAGAAAGAAGAAATTGTAATACAGTTTAGGATAGAAAAACATGAAATAGAAAAATAGAGAAAATGGACAAACTCCAAAAGTAGTTCTTCAAAAAGACCACCAACATTGGCAAATCTTTAGCTAGACTGCTCAAGAAAGAAAGAGAAAAGATACAAATTAGTAAAATCAGGAATGAAAGAGGAGACATTCTACTGACTTTACAGAAATTAAAAGGATTATAAGAGAATCCCATGAACACCTGTATGTGAACAAACTAGGTGATTTACATGACATGGACAAATTCCTGGAAAGACACAAATTATCAAACCTGTTTTAAGAAAGAGACAATCTGAATAGACTTATAACAGGTAAAGAGATAAAACTAGTCATTTAAAATTTACCCAAGAAAAGCTCAGGCTTAGATGGCTTCACTGGTTAGTTCTACCAAAATACTGAGAGAATGAATGCCAACATGTCACGTTATTTCCAGAAAATAGGAGAGGAAACACCAACTCATTACAGGACCAATATTACACAGGTACCAGTGTTGGACAAAGCTATTACAAGAAAAATACAAAATATGGGAACCCTGGGTGGTGCAGCGGTTTGGGGCCTGCCTTTGGCCCAGGGCGCAATCCTGGGGACCCGGGATCGGATCCCGCGTCGGGCTCCCGGTGCATGAAGCCTGCTTCTCCCTCTGCCTGTGTCTCTGCGTCTCTCTGTCTCTCTCTCTCTCTGTGACTATCATAAATAAATAATAATAAAAAGAAAAATCATAGAAAAATACAAAATATTAGCAAACTAAATTCAGAAACACATAGATAAAAGATCATGTGCCATTACCAAGTGAGAAATATCCCAGGAATGCAAAATCGTATTAACATCCAAATATCAAGTAACGTAATCCACTGTATAAATAAAAGAGAGAACCACAATATATACAGGGAAAAAAGCATTTGACAAAATCCAACATTTATTCATGATAAAAACTCACAACAAACTAAGACTACAAGAAAACTTCCTCAACTGAAAAAGTGTACCCCAAACCTGCAGTTAATATCCAACTTAATGGCCAAAAGTTGCTTTCCCCTCAAGATCAGAAAGAAAACAAGCATGTCTGCTCTTACCACTCCTATTTGACACTGTACTTTATACTCTCAGTTGTTCGACTTTTTTATAGGCTTATACCTCAGTCTTGTTTTATAATCTGTATGGAATCTAAGGCAAATAACAATCGGAACACACAATACATATAACACTTCACAAAATTTGGCCAAGGATGTATACAGAGAAAAATGTGTAGCCTTTCTTATTAAATAAGAATAAAAATGAATGAAGTAGTCAACTCAAGAAGCTAAAAAGGTAAGGATGCTTAGGTGGCTCAGTCAGTTAAGCTTCTGCCTTAGGCTCAGGTCATGACCCTAGGGTCCTGGGGTCGAGCCCTGCATCAGGCTCCCTGCTTCTCCCTCTCCTTCTGACCCTCCTGCCTGCTTGTGTGCTCACTCTCTCTGTCTCAAATAAATAAACAAAAGCTTTGAAAAAGCCAACAATATACACCTTCAAAGCTTATAAACTTCTAAGAGACTTTCTTTTTACTAGAGTTTGGGGTGGGGGTGCTTCACAGAGACCCTAAGTGGACAGCCTCAAGTCACACCTTTTTGGTTGGCGTGAAGTGAGGGAGGTTCTCCTTGGCCATTTGGGCCATATAAAAGCATTCCTAGTCATTTTCAGGAAGGATAGGGACCTGAGGGCTGGAATGCACACCTCTGACCTGGTTCAGTCCCACAGCCAGTACTCCTTGCCCACCCTGCCCGGGATCCCGGGAGAGCAGATACAGAACTGGTCATCTATTCTGTATCTCCCCACCCGTGACCGGACAGCCCCAGTTGAGGCGAAGGCCTGGGGCCCCTGACTCGGGGAGGAGAGAGTGCCCACCTGGACCAGGCTGGACTCCTGGCCCTTGTTCTTTAGCACCATGGTGTTCCGCCACTGCAGATACTTCTCCTGGTGGGCCTGGATCTCGTAAGCAAGGGTGGATTTCTGACTTAGGAAGTGCTCAAGACTGAGGGTGTGCTGAGATGGCAAGGCCAACAGTTTTCCTTCTGTGAGATCTTCTTGAGAAATGGGCAGCCCCAACTCTTGGCTCAAGTCTTTGACCATGGCGGAAGATGGCAGCAGGTCTCTCGTGATCACCTCTCTGAGCTTGGTGCTGTGATGGCAGATGCAGTAGATCCTGCAAGGCAGAGGGCCACCCGCATGGCCTTACCTATCTCTCAAGATACATAAACCAGCCCCGTTTTACAAGAGAAAATGAAGCTCAGAAGTTGTTTAGCTGGTCCCAGATCACAGAACTCATATGCCAAGCCGAGAGTGCACCTGAACCAGCCCACAAAAGAGAATGCTTCCTTTTCGCTCCCCTCCCAGCCCCCAGAAGGTAAGGACTTCCCACAATCCACTCTGATTAATTTTCTGCTACTGTGGCCTTATTCCATGCCTGTCACCTCCCCACATCCCACCTGGGAGCAGCCCCAACCAGCCAGCCACCAGGGTTGTGGATCTCAGAGCTCCTGCCACACAGAGGGCACCACACACACAGCCTCGGATCTCAGCAAAGCTCAAGGACTGAGCAACCACCCTCCCAGGCCCTGCCCTGAGAGTCCTCCCTGCTCTCCTTTCCCGGGGGCCTGGTGTACTATGGGCACTGGTTCATGCTGACACTCTGTAGCCTCATGCCAGGGCCTGTCACTTGCTGCTGCTCACTGTCTCTGATACTTCTGAGGTCCAGCGTTGAGGGGCAGGCCTGGAGACACGGTCTCTGCCTCTTACCAGCTGAGGCCCCTGGCCTGCCCCTGGACTTTTCAGATTGGAATAAAGCCGTGATGAACGCAGCTACGTGGGATGCAGCAAGCACTTACTAGTAGTTTTATTGCCCTTCCCTAACACCCCCGACCCCCAGCCATCTCCTAGCAGGGCAGAGCAAGGCCCAGCCTCCCCTCACTGATGGCCAAAGCTCTAGACACCCAGATGCTCCAGCACCTCCCCAGCATGAGCCTGCTGAGGCCCACTGGACCGCCCACCCCTCCTGGCTTGCAGCTTCAGCCTGCTGTCGTGGGGTGCCCAGCCATAGCCCGCTTGTGCCTGAGGTGACCAGGTGGGGGATAATAGGACTAAGTCCCTTTCCTCCACGTCCCTGGGCTCTCTCCCTTTCTCTCCTCCTGCTTCCACCCTCTCCTTTATTAACACATTCGGTAAGCTGGGAGCCAACTCTCAGCCAGGGCTGTTACTGGCTTTAAAGTGTAAAGAGATGGTGTGCACTTCCTGCCCCAGACTACAGTGAGGAGACTGTCCACCCGAGGAAGGCCTGCCACGGATGCGCTAGGTCAGGCCCTGCTGACTTCCTGAAAGAACCGGCCACTGCCCTTCGCTGTCCCCACAAAGCCCAGTGCGGCTGGCCATGCACGGTCCCAGGGACCCCACTGCACCACGCTCAGTCAGTCTCCACTGCCAAACTGGGTGTGTCTCGCCTGGCCCTCCTGCTCCCTACGTGAAAGGAGTAGGCCCTCCCAGGGCACGAGCCACGCTCAGTCCAGCGGGAGAAGCACACGGTTCCCCAGGGTCACCAGCGCTGGAGCAGAGGGAACAGCACAGGTAAAGGCATGCACGCACGTAGTATAAGATTGAGATCTTGGAGGATGCCTTTCTGGAGAGGAGGTTAGGGAAGAAGCAAACAAAGGCAAGCATTCAGGTAGAGAAAACTGTTGCAGTTCCGGTGGATCTGCTTCTGGTCCTCATTACTCACTGCTCAGGCTATTCTAGGCTATTCCTCAAGAACAGCAGATAGCTTTGTGTGACCTGTGTTCCCTTGTTTCCAAAACCCTCTTGGGAGAGCATGTGGACTAGTCCCTGGGAATGACGCAGGTTCTGGGCCCCTCGGAACTGTACTCCACTCCAGGCCTGGCTCCTTTGGGCATAAGAATAATAAAAACTGGAGTACCTGGATGGCTCAGTGGGTTAAATGTCTGCCTTGGGCTCAGGTCATGATCTCAGGGTCCTAGGATCGAGTCCCACATGGGGCTCCCTGCTCAGCGGTGAGTCTGCTTCTCCCTCTCCCTCTGCCCCCCCTCCCTGCTTGTGCTCTCCCTCTCCTTCCAATAAATAAAACCTTAAAAAATATGAATAGAAACTGCACCTGGAGGGTGTCCCACCTGGGCCCCTGCCCCAGGGAGGCAGCCCTACCCCCGAGGCTGCCTGGCGCACCTGCTCAGGGCCTGGAAGGCCTTCTGGGAAACGGTGTCACGGATGTACAGTGCCGAGTGCTTCATGAGCTGTGACAGGGGCCTGAAGAGGTGCACCTGGTACAGGACGGTCTCCAGGTCGGCGTAGAGGCGGTGGCGGAACAGCAGCGCCGAGTTGTAGAGCGCTTTGTATTTGCCCAGTTCGGCTGCGGCTCCCGGGGCCCTGCGAGGAGGCCGCGGGGCGGGGCGGGGCTTCAGCTCTGCCCCACGGCCTCCTGGAAGGCTGTGCAGTTTTGCCCTTTTGGCAGAACTTTTTTCTTTTCCTCTTTTTACTTGTTTAAAAACACACAAACAAAAGGAATGCATTAATAATAAATCATCTGAAAAAAAATAGAACATCTATCTTTCCAAACTGTGGCAGTGAAAATGTTGAAACCTGCCTCAGTTTCCTCTTGTCCTGCCCCTAGCCCCTGCCCCCATCCCCCCTCCCTGCTCACACTTGACTCCCTGGCACTCACAGCCAGGCAGAGGGTCTAAACACACTCCCCCGTGGTGCACACGTTGCTCCCACACCCTGTGCAACCTGAGGAAAGTCAGCTTATGCCCTTGGTGAATCTGTGTTTGGTCACAGGGTTTCCTCTTCTGTGAAGTACCTGTTCAAGCCCTCTGCCCACTCTTCCCTTGGCTTTATTTTCTTATTGATTCAGGGGTGTTTTTACATATTCGGGAGACTAGCTTCACACATTGCAAAAAATTTCTCAATTTGTCTTTTCACAATTTTTATGGGATCTCTGGATAAACAAGTTATTCACTCTAACGTAGCCAGATGCAGCATTTCTTTCCTTTGTTCTGTGTACTTCTGTCTTGTTCAAGAAATCTTTATCCTAATCATAGAAAAACTTTATAATTTTGCTTTTCAAAAACAGATTTTTCTTTTCTGGTGAACTCTGAAAAAGACCAGGTTGACCGCACTGTGTCTGTCCATCAATAAGGCATTCTATTTATGTCAGACGTCACTGTTGGAGGAAATTAGGTACTGGGTGCACAGAACCACTCTATATTATTTTTGCAACTTATTGTGATCTGTAAGTATTCCAAATGGGTTTTAATCCACCTGGAATTGATTTTTGTGAATTGTGTGAAACAGTGAATTAGGGAAGTCTCAGTGAATCAGGAACAGAGTGGAACTTCCTCCAAGTGATAAAAGACATCTACAAAAAACCCACACCTAACATCATATTTGAATGTCTTCCACCAAAGATCAGAAACAAGGCAAGGATGTCACCACTCTTTACATGTATAATAGTACCACAAGTCCTCACTATCACACAAAGGAAATACAGATTGGAAAGGAAGAAACTGAAGATGACACAAGGAAATGGAAAGACATTCCATACTCATGAATTAGAAGAACAAATATTGTTAAAATATCTATGCTACCCAGAGCAATCCACATATTTAATGCAATCCCTATCAAAATACCAATAGCATTTTCCACATAGCTAGAACAAATGATCCTAAAATGTGTGTGGACCCTGAATAGCCAAAGCAATCTTGAAACCAAAAAACAAAACTGGAGGTATCACAACTCCAGGCTTCAAGTTATACTACAAAGCTGTAGTCATCAAAACAGTATGGTACTGGCATAAAAATAGACACAGATCAATGGAACACAATGAAGAGCCCAGAAGTAGGATTACAATGTCAATTACTGCACAACAAAGGAGGCAAGAATATTCAATGGGAATACAGTCGCTTCAACAAATGATGTTGGAAAACTGGACAGCTACCTACAAAAGAACAAAACTGGATCACATTCTTACATAACACACCAACTCAAGTGGGTTAAAGGCCTAAATAAAACCGTAAAACAACACCCAGAAGAAAACATAGGCAATAAGCTCTTTGACATTGGTCTAAGTATTTTTTTTTTTTTGTCTCCTCGGGCAATGGCAACAAGCAAAAAACAAACAAATGGAACTACATGGAACTATATCAAACCAAAAAGATTTTGCACTGTGAATTAAACCAACAAAAAGAAAAGGTAATCCACTGAATGGGAGAAGCTACTTGCAAAAAACATATCCAATAAGGGATCAATATCCAAAGTATATAAAGAACTCATATGACCTAATATCAACAAAATAAGCCCAAATAAAAAATAGGCAGAGAAGGTGAATAAAAGACAATGTAGATCTTAATGAAAAGATCTCAACATTCCTGATCATCAGGGAAATGCAAATCACAATCATAATGGTTTACCACCTCACATCTGTCAGATGACTATTATCAGAAACACAAGAAATAACAAGTGTTGGTGATGGAGGATGTGGAGAGAGGGGAAGCCTCGTGGACTGTTGGTGGGAATGCAAACTGGTACAGCCACTGTGGAAAACAGTATGGAGATTTCTCAAATTTTTAAAATATCATCCAGCTATTCCACTCCTGGGTATTCAGCCAAAAGAAAATGAAAACACTAATTCAAAAAAGTATATGCACCACTAGGTTCACTGCAGCATTATTTGCAAGAGCCAGGATACAGAAGCATTCTAAGTGTCCATTAAAAGGTGATAAAGATGGATAAAGATGTGTGTGTGTGTGTGTGTGTGTGTGTAATGGAATATTACTCAGCCATATAAAAGAATAAGATCTTGCCATTGCAGTAACATGAATGAACCTAAAAAGTATTATGCTCAGTGAAATAAGTCAGAGAAAGACAAATACTGTATTATTTCACTTATATGTGAAATCTAAAAACCAGAACAAATGAGCAAACCAAACAAAACATTCCATAGGTACAGAGATCAAAGTGGTAGCTGCTGGGGTTGGGACTGGGGTAGGAATGAGTGAAACAGGTGATGGGGATTAGGAGGTACAAATTTCTAGTTATAAATAAGTCACAAGGATATGATGTGCAACCTAGGGAATAGAGTGATATTATAATAACTTTGTATGGTGACAGATGGTAACTGGATCTACCGTAGTGATCATTTTGCAATGTAGAAAAATATCAAACCACTGTCCTGTACATCTGGAACTGATATCATATTGTAAGTCAATTAAAAAGAAAAGAAAACATGTTTACACAAAAACCTGTACATTGTTGTTCACAGCAGCTTCATTTGTAATATCAAGAACTGGAAAAAACCAAAATGCCCCTCAACAGATGGATGGTGAAACTGTGGCACATGCATTCCATGAAATACTATCCAGCAACAAAGAGGAATAAACCATTGATTCATGCAAAAATATGGATGGATCTCTAGCACTTTATGCTGAGTAGGAAGAAAAACAATCTTCTAAAGTCATATACTGTATGATTCCATTAATATGTAAGATTACACACAGATGAAAAATTAAGGAGATGGAAGACAGGATAAAGAGGGTGGCAGTGACTATAAACACAGTGATCTCTGTCGTGGCACACCAGTTCAAGATCTTCATCATACTAGTGGTCACACAAATTTGTATGTGATAAACTGGCACAGAGAACACACACATTGTACTGGTGTTGGTGTCCTGGTTTAGATATCGTACTATAGTAAAGTAAGAGGTAACCACTGTGGGGGAAGAGTATGTGGGATCTCTGTAATATTCTTTAAACTTCCTGTGAATCTATAATTATTCCAAAAGAAAAAGCTGAAAATGTACATAGATCTTTACTCCAGGTGGAATTGATTTTTGTGAATGATTTGAACAGGAAATTATTTTCCCTTTTCTTATGGATAAACAATTATCCCAACACCATTTTTTGGTAAAGGTTCTCCTTTCCTCGCTGATTTTTTTTTTTTATCCACTAGAGGTATTTTTCAACTAAGATTTAATTCAGACACCATACAATTCATACATTTAATATGTATAATTCAATCATTTTTAGTCTAGTCACAGTATGTGCAATCATCATCACAATCCATTTTTGAGCTTCCTCATCACCTAAAAAAGAAGCTTGTACCCACTCCCTATCACCCCATACTCTCAGCCCTGGCCCACAGCCCTAAATATTGGCTAATCTGTCTCTACAGATTTGCCTATTTTGAACATTTCATATAAATGACTCATACAATAATGCGGTCTTTGTGACTGGCTTCTTTGACTTCGCTTAGTATTTTCAAGGTTCATCCATGTTGTAGCATGAGTCAGTGTTTCATTCCTTTTCATGTCCAAGGAACAGTTCGTTATTGTATTTACATATCACATTTGTTTAGCTATTAGTCAATTAATGGACATTTGGACTGTTTATACCTCATGGGTCTTATAGTACTGTTCTAAATAGTTATATGTTTTTAGTGTGGACATATGTTCTCATTTATCTTGGGCATTTACCTAGGAGTAGTACTCTTAGGTCATATAGTAACTCTTCAGTCATCTGAGGAACTGCCAGACTGTTTACTAAAGTGACTCTACCATCTAATTCATCTACTTCTTACCAGCAGTGAATGATAATTCTAATTTCTCCACGTCCTTGTCAACACTTGCTATTATCTGACATGCTTAATTCTAGCCAAACTAGTGGGTATGAAGAGGTATATTATGTAAATGCACCCTTTTAATGTGTACAATTCAATGGTTTTAGTATATTCATTTCCCACTGATTTTGCAATGTCACATGTCATAGTCATGTGACTGCTTACATGTAGGTCTGTCTTTGGATTTTCTATTATATTCCATATGTCTGTTTGTTTATCTGTGAACCAATAAACTGTCTTAATCACCATAGATTTATAATGAGCCTTGATACCTAGTAGAGCAAGTGCTCCATCTTACATTTCTTATTCAAGAGTGTATCTTGAATTTTTAAATCAGATTTTCAAGTACCATACTTCTTTAAAAGTTGTATTAGTATTCTTTTTTTGGTATTAGTATTTTTAAATTGGGATTGCCTTGAATCTATATATCCAGTTTGCACATAACTGACACCTCTACAATATTGAGTGTTCCAATCCATGAACATGATAGGTCCTCCTTCACTTATTTAGGTTTTCTTTAATGTGCCAAAGTTTTTTTTAAAAAATATTTTATTCATTTATTTGAGAGAACACATGTGAGAGGGAGGGGCAGAGGTAGAGGGAAGGGCAGATTCCCTGCTGAGCAGGGAGCCTGACTCGGGGCTCAATCAGGGCTCAATCCCAGAACCTGGGATCATGACCTGGACCAAAGGCAGGCACTTAACCAACTGAGCCACCCAGGCGATCCTGAAAGTTCTATTATATTCATGATGGAGATCTTGTACTCCTTTTTGTTGAATTTATTAATGTGAAATTCATATTTTTATACTTTAAAAGTGCTTTTCTTAAAAAATGATTTTTTGTATATGTTATTCAGAAATTCAATAGATTTTTTACTTTAAAAGTGCTTTAAAAGTGCTTTTCTTAAAAAATGATTTTTTGTATATGTTATTCAGAAATTCAATAGATTTTTACATTAATGTTTGTATCCAGAGACCTGATTAAACTATCTCATCTGAAAATATTTTTGATATTACTTTTGGAATTTCTTATACATATTTAAATTTATTGACCTGGTTTAAAACATTTATTTTGATGTCTGCAACATCTATCATTTTCAGCCTTTATTTTTTCTAATATAAGCATTTAAGTCTATAAAGTTTCTTCTTAATAACACTTTAACATCGTCCCACAAATTTACATATTATTCTATTTTCGTTACTGTTTAATTCAGTAATGTCTAATTTCTATTACAATTTCTCTTTTGATCCATGGGTTGTTTGGAAGTATTTGCTAATTTCCAAGCATGTGAATTTTTTTTCTGGTTCACAACTTTTTACTTGTAGATTAACTGAACTGGGGTCAGTGAACATATATTATTTCTTCTACTGGGGAAAAAACCACTCATTGAGATATAATTCACATATCATACCATCTGACTTAGCCAAACTGCAAAATTGAGGTCACAATCCCCCGAACTGCCCTGACTTCTGGTACCAACTGAAGTCCAAGAAGTTTCTAATACCACCCTCAGGCTCATCGATTTGGTACAAGAACTCACATAATTCATTGAAAGCTGCTACACTTACACTCAGAGCTTATCACAGGGAAAGGATACAGATTAAAATCGGCTAGAGGGAAAGACACATAGGGTATGTGGTCACTATCAGGTGAGGTGGTCCCATCCTAACCTAAGTTCTGGTGTGGTCATCCCCCAACCTAAGCAAAGGCACCCCTAATAGCTATGACAGATATCACTTCCCAGAAGCAAAAGGCAAAGGCCAGACCTTTTGGGCAAGGCCAGATTCTTTACTGCACACCTAATTAATTTCACAGTCCAGTGGTTTTTAATATATTAACAATGTTGTGCAATCATAAACACCAATTCTAGAAAATTTTCATCACACCAAGAAGAATCTGTACCCAGTAACAGTCACTTCCCACTTCTCCTTCATCCCTCCCCTGAGACCTTGGGAACCACTAATCTACTATCTTTATGGATTTGACTGTTCTAGACATTTCACATAAACGGAATCATACAACACGTGGCCTTTTATGTCTTCTTTTACTCAGTAGGTTTTCAAGGTTCACCCATAGCAAAGTGTGTGTATCAGTACTTCATTCCTTTTTCATGGCTGACTATTATTCTATTATGTGTATGTATCACATTTTGTTCATTGGTTAGTGGACATTCAAGTTGTTTCCACTTTTTTGACTATAATAAATGATGCTGCTGTGAACATTCACATACAAGTTTTTGTGTGGACCCACGTTTTCAGTTCTGTTGGGCAGAAAACTAGACACAAGTCCAGCTTCTCCACAGCACAACGTGGCTTACCAACACATCGAGACAGGTCCCCACAGAGCTGCTCCCCTCTCACGGATGGATGGACTCAACCTCAGGACTACCTGCTGTTGTCAGCATCTGGTCCTGGGGTATGAACTCTGAAGAGAGACGGGGAGTTCCCAGACTAAAAGTGGGAGGTCCTGGGGCACCTGGGTGGCTCAGTTGGCTGAGTGTTTGACTTCGGCTCAGGTCACGATCTCAGGGTTCTGGAATCGACCCCATGTTGGGCTCCCTCTCAGCAGGAAGTCTGCTTCTCCCTCTGCCACCCTGCCACCCCACCACCACCACTCATGTTCTCTTTTTTAAATAAATAAAATCTAAAAAATAAAAATAAAGGAAAGAGGTTCTTGTAACCCCAACTAGGATACCTGCAAATAATGAAAGGAAAAGAGAACTGTCACGAAGCCAAAACTAAAGGATGGAAGGACCATATGGGGCCACCTGCTCCAGCCCAGAATCTGAACTTTGCCTCTACAGGATCCCTGCTGAGCAGCCATCAGGTGCTCCTGGAGGCCATCAGGGAAGAGGAACTTTCTGCAGCCTAGGCAGCTTCTCCAGCCTCACAATAATCAGGCCTTCCTTAGACTGCATGGAAATCTATTTCCCTGTGGTATCCATCTTCAGGCCATACAGAGCTTTCTTCTCCCTGTTAGCCAAGCAGGCCCCTCAGAAGTCTGAAGGGAGCACCCACCTTCCTGAACCACCCTGTCTTCCATGGGGTCCTAAAGTCTTCCCTTCACCCAAAGGCAAGCAATTCCTCCTGGGATCAAGGCAAATAATGGAGCCCTGTGAAGCGCTCTGTAATAAATCCCAAGAGGAACTGAGTCAACAGGGCTTTCTGGCAGATGAGGACTCTAAACCCGAGCCTGGCTTCAAAAGATCCCCCCATTGACTCAGCATCCAGACACCATGACTTTTACACGAAACACAGACAAACCATCCACCCACCGGCTCTGATGGCTGTCCCACAGCCGCTTCAAGCCTTGGTCAGCCAAACCCTCCAGAATGAGAAGGTGGATCTTCCCGTCCAGCAGGTGGAAGCCAGTGAGCACATCCAGGTCCTGCCTCTCCTGGATCTTCACCCGCACCTTAAAGGCTGACAGGATCTGCTGGATGTTCCTGACAGGGTAGGACTCCAGATCAAGGGCCTTGGCATTGATCATGGTGATGTCCCGCAGGAGGCTGGAGAGGAGGGAGATCTTCCTGGAGTCAAACACGAAAATGACACGGCCAAACTGGCTACGTGTGAGCTCTGGGTCCGGGGCTTCTGCTCTGGCGCGCAGGGGCACAGCAATGTCCACCCGCAGCTTGAGCAGGGAGTTGGCCTCGATGTAGTTGCCCATGGGCAGTGGCTTGTGCTGGAAGCCATCTGTGGGCACCCGGAATCCCACAACCTTCCTGCTCCTGCCATCCCGTCCACACCGTGTGGGCTTGGGCTCACAGCTGTGGATGGGGACGACCAAGTTCAAGTACTTGTGGCCGAGGAGAAGGTCGGCAAAACTGACCTGGGCAACCCCATAAGGGTCCCATCTCTTATTGTGGGATTCAAAGGGGTTGCTCTCTGTCTCTTCTGGAGAGATGAGGACCTGGAGGTTGAGGTATGAGTCCAGAGGGTCATCCCCAAACAGGGTGGGCTTCCGGGAATACTCCTCTAATTTGCGGTCCCTGTCATGCACTTCCACCACCATGGGGGGGCCCTCCAGGTATTCTCTCAGGTCACTGGGCTGCATCGCCCCCAGAAAGATGACATTGATGTCCTGGAAATGGATGTGGACGCCATGGGGCTGCCCCTCTGTTCTGTGAACTGGAGTCTTAAAGAACTGGTACTTGCAGTACACAGGGGTGCACAGCCTCTAGGAAAGAATGAGGTGACAGGAGATCAGTAGGCTGCAGTGGCAGTCACTCTGCCTCCCCTCTAAAGGAAGGTTCTCACAGGGACCTCAAATCCTAGTGTCACATTCACCACCCCGCAGCTCCTGTGACCTGGGTTTCCTCATCCACAAAAATATCAATGAGAGAGCCTGTTCTGCAAGGTCATCCCCAGGATTAAGTGACATATATGAAGGCACCAAAATGGTGGCTGAACAAGACAGGGGCCTAATAAGTATTAGCCATACTTCCTCTGAGTCTCACAAAGACAGGCCACATGCATTTTGCACATCTGTATTTTTACTTCCAAGCCCAAGGCTAGGTGTAAAAAACGTAGAGATAACTGGCTTTTAGAAAAGGTAATCCATATCTCCCAGACATCCATCTGGAAGGTTGGCATGGGCTCACCTTTGGCATATTAATAGGTATCCAAGCAGAAAGCTACAACAAGGTGAAGAAGAGCTCAGAACCCTGGGGCTTAACAGGGCATGGAGAGTGAGATGGAAAGGAGAGACAGAAAACAGTTTATCTTGCATGTTTTAACCTTATGTTAAGATCTTATAATCAAAAGTTAACCCTTATGCAAGTCTGTGATCTGAATTCACACTCCAAGTGTACTATTTATTTTATACTGAAACTGAAAATTTATTTTTAAATAATCCTGGGTTGGTATGCTCCCAGGTACTTGGTAGGAGTAATCAATAAACCTTCTAGAGACATCCACTTTCAACCTAAGCCTCAAAGAATCCCCACAGAGAAAGTTCAACTAAATGTGAAATCATAGTAAAAATCACAAAATATCTAAAGGTAAAAGATTCTACTAGCAAAGGTGGTTGCACAAAGGCATAAAATATTAGAATGACAAGATACATAAACAAAATATATTTGTTTGGTTATGCGTATAAAAAGGAATATCATCAAGGTCAAATCTATTATATTTCTATTTACTAGCAATGAATAATTTTAAAATATCACTTTTGACAGCATAAAAACATAAAATGCTTAAAAAGAAATGCAGTGAAAGATGTGTTAAGACCTGTACCTGAAAAGAACAAAATATTGCAGAGAGAAATTAGAGAAAATCTAAATAGAGAAATGTACAATTTTCATGGGTAGGAAAATGCAATTAATTCTAGATGAATCATAGACCTAAATATAAAGGCATAAATATAAAGGCTAAATATAAAGGTATAATTTTAATTATACATCTTCTAGAAGAAGACATAGGAGAGAATCTTCATTAACATGGGAAAAGATTTCTTTGACAGGACACAAAAAGCACTAATTATAACAGCCAAAAGTTGATAAAATGGATTTTATCAAATAAAGTTAAACCCTAGACTGGCATAAAAAATGTACAATACATATACATCTTGCAGAGGACTTATATACAGAATATTAAAAGAACATCTATAAAAAAATAATAAAAAAGAAAAAAATAGTAAAAGATGAACAGTGAATGCAACCAGAGCAGCCATCAGAGGCCTCTGTAAAGTAAAAGGTAATGTGTAAATTGGGAATGGAAACCAAACTCAAAGTACAAACAATGTAGCTATGAGTTTCCTGGGTTTTATTTTCCTCCTATATGTCATAAACTGGTCTCAAAAGGAAACGTGAATCCCAGAATCATGAACCAGGTGTGGACAGAGCTCTAAGAGAAGCCCTCTCTTTCTACTCTAAGGAATGGAAGGAGGGATCCTCATAGGATAGAAAGAGTAGTTTGAAGGGATCTCCTGCTATTTTTCTTTCCTGGCCCTGCCCCCATGCAAGTTCAAGTTCCAAAGCTGCAATCTGATGGCAGTGGCAGCAGCTGGGCAGGCACCTAAAAACCTGAAGAGGGAAATAACTTGAGCAGAGGAATTATGATACAAAACCATGTGGCAAACCCTCAATATTGTTTTTAGTCTACATATCTTCCCACCACCTGTCCTCAGAGGTAGACTGAGTCCCAGAAAGGGCATGTCAGAGTGGAAACACTAAAGGTACACCTTTCAAGCCAGCAGACCAGGAAGAGGACTCTTTAGGACCTGGAGAGGGTAGAAAGGAGAGAAAATCAAGAAAGGGATTCCATAAACTTATAGGTAAACTTGGGCTTATCCCTGAACTCTACATGTGTGTGGATCTGGCCTTAAGCAGCATACCAGGGGTCTTAAGAACTGAACAGAGACCACAACACAAGTCTCAGACTGGCCCCTGAGTACCGCACATGCAGGAAAGACCTGACTATCACTACAAAATCTTAGAAAACTGAACAGGCCTTAAAACCACAGCCATAGAAGGTAAACTAGAAATTACAGCTTGACCCCAAGTAAGGTTATTATCTAATAAAACAAAAGAGCCAACATTCTCCATAGGATTTTTTAAAAAGATTGTATCTATTTATTCATGAGAGACTCAGAGAGAGAGGCAGAGATGTAGGAATAGGGAGAAACAGGCTTCCTGTGGGGAGCCTGATGTGCGACTTGATCCCAGGACCCCAGGGTCATGACCTGAGCCAAAGGCAGACACTCAACCACTAAGCCACCCAGGTGTCTCTTTCCATAGGATTTAAATAAGACTCAGGGTCTCATAACATAATATTTAAAATTTCTAAGATATATCAATCCAAAATTGCTTGATATACACAGAATTAGGAATGTTGAATGACCAATGCTCAAGGGGAGAAACAACCAACAGATGCCAGCTCTGAGATGACTTGAATATTGGAATTATCTGATGAAAACTTTAAGACCACAATTATAACCATTTTCCAACAAGTAACTGCAAACATTCTTGAAACAAATGGGAGGTAGCCAGTCTCAGAAAATGGAAACCATAATGAAGAACCAAAGGGAAATTTAGAACTGAAAAATATAATAAATGAAATTAAAAATTGGCTGGATGGCCCAAAGAACAAAATGCAGATGGCAGAGGAATGAATAAGTGAACTTGACTACAGGTCAACAGAAAGTATGCAATCTGAGAGGTACCCGGGTGGCATAGTCAGTTAACCAACTCTTGGTTTCAGCTCAGGTCATTATCTCAGGGTTGTAGGTCGAACCCCATGTCAGGCTCTGCTCTCAGCAAGAAGTCTGCTTAAGATTCCCTCTCCCAGGGCAGCCCCAGTGGCTTAGCAGTTTGGCGCCACCTTCAGTCCAGGGCATGATCCTGGAGACCCCGGATCACAGTCTCACATCGGGCTCCCTGCATGGAGCCTGCTTTTCCCTCTGCCTGTGTCTCTGCCTCTCTCTCTTTCTCTCATTAATAAATAAATAAAATCTTTAATTAAAAAAAAAAGGTTCCCTCTCCCCCGCTAAAGACTCTAAGCACACCTCTTCCCATGTATACAACTAGATAACACTCACTTCAGTGAGTCAACCCAGGAAAACAATCTGAAGACAGCAAAAGAATCTCCACAACTAAAGGCAGAGAAGAAGCCACATCAAAGAAGGCAGGAAGGGGAAAGACATGGTTGGGGAACAAAATGGACTGTGGCCATCTGTGGTGGGGATGGAGCCAGTGGTGGAGAGAAAAGCAAAAAACAGACTTGCACACTAGGGAACCCACAAGGGGAAGACAAATTCCCATAACATTTGGCACTAAAAGCAAGAGAGGCCAAATTTCATGAGCTCTTACAACCAGTGGGACCTAAAGCCTGGAATTTTAAGTAAGTAAGGGGGTGGAGAAATATTTACCATGCAAATGGATGTCAAAAAAAGCTGAAGTAGCAAAGAAGGGCACTATACATGATCATAAGGGGAACAATCCAACAAGAAGACCTAACAATTGTAAATATTTATGCACCTAATATAAGAACAGCCAAACACAAAAACTAGCTAATAACAAACATAAAGAAACTAATTGATAATAATGCATTAAAAGTGAGGGACTTTAATACCCCCACTAACTTCAATGGACAGATAATCTAAACAAAATCAACAAGGAAACAACAGCTTTGAATGATATATTAGACAAGCTAGATCTAACAGATACATTTAGAACATTCCATTCTACGGGTACCTGGGTGGCTTAGTCAGCTAAGCATCTATCTTTGGCTCAGGGCATGATCTTAGGATCCTGGACTTGAGCCCCATGTCAGCCTCTCTCCTCAACAGGGAGCCTGCTTCTCCCTCTCCCTCCGTCACTCAGTTCCCACTAGTGCTCGCTCGCTCTCTCTCTCAAATGGGTAAATAAAACCTTAAAAAAAAAGAACATTCCATCCTAAAACAGCAGAATACACATTCTTTTCAAGTGCACATGAAACATTCTCCAGAATAGATCACACATTAGGCCACAAAACAAGCCTCAACAAATTCAAGAACATGGAAGTCATACCATGCATCTTTTCTCACCACAATACTATGAAACTGGAAGTCAATCACAAGAAAAAACAAAAAACAAAAACAAAAAGACCACAAACACTTGGAGGTGAAATGACATGCTACTAAACATGAATGGGTCAACTGGGAAATAAAAGAAGAAATTAAAAATACATGGAAACAAATGAAAACAAAAATGCAAAGTTCAAAGCCTTTGTGACACAGCAAAAGTGATTTTAGGGAGGATGTTTAGAGCATGTGGCCTAAAATCCTCCCTAAAATACAGACCAACCTCAAGAAGTGAGAAAAATCTCAATAAACAACCTAACTTTATAACTAAAGGAGCTAGAAAAAGAACAAACAAAACCTAAAGCCAGCAGAAAGAAAGGTATAATAAAGATTAAAGCAGAGAAAAAATGACATAGAAACTAAAAAAACAATAGAACAGATTGACGAAACCAGGAACTGGTTCTTCAAAAATAATCAATAAAATTGATAAACCCCTATCCAGACTTATCAACAACAGAGAGAGAGAGAGAACCCAAATAAATGAAGTCACACATAAAAGCGGGGAGATAACAACCAACACCACAGAAGTATAAACAATTATGGGAATATTATGAAAACTATATGCCAACAAATTGGACAACCTAGAAGAAATAGATAAATTCCTAGAAACATATAACCTACCAAAACTGAATCAGGAAGAAATAGAAAATTTGAACAGACCAATTACCAGCAAAGAAATTATAAGTCAGTAATCACAAAACTCCTAACAAACAAAAGTCCAGGACCATTTGCTTCAAGTGTAATTCTACCAGACATTTAAAGCAGATTTTTTTTTTTTTATGATAGTCACAGAGAGAGAGAGAGAGAGAGAAGCAGAGACATAGGCAGAGGGAGAAGCAGGCTCCATGCACCGGGAGCCCGACGTGGGATTCGATCCCGGGTCCCCAGGATCGCGCCCTGGGCCAAAGGCAGGCGCTAAACCGCTGCGCCACCCAGGGATCCCCTTAAAGCAATATTAATATCTATTCTTCTCAAACTATTTCAAAAAATAGAAAAGAAAGGAAAACTTCCAAATTAGTTCTATCAGGGCAACATTATCCTGATACCAAAACCAAATAAAGATACTGCAGAAAAAAGGAACTATAGGCCAATATCTCTGATGAATATAGAATGCAAAGACCCTCAACAAAATAATAGCAAATCGAATCCAACAATACATTAAAAAAAATCATTCACAAAAAAAAAAAATCATTCACCACAATTGAGTAGAATTTATTCCTGGTTACAAGGATGGTTCAATATTTGTAAATCATCAACATGATGCATCACATCAATAAGAGAAATGATAAGAATCATACGATCGTTTCAATAGATACAGAAAAATCATTTAATAAAGTACATTTATTCATGATAAAAACCCTCCACAAAGTAGGTTTACATGAGATGTACCTCAACATAACAAAGGCCTTATATGAAAAACCCACAACTAATATCATTCTCAGGTGAAAAACTGAGAGTCTTTCCCCTAAGGTCAAGAACAAGACAAGTATGTCCACTTTCACCACTTTTATTCAACATGGTACTGGAAGTACTAGCCACAGCAAACAGACAACAAAAAGAAATAAAAAGCACCCAAGGAAGTAAGGAAGAAGTAAAGTAAGGAAGAAGTAAAACTTGCACTATTTACAGGTGACATGATACTATATATAGAAAACCTGAAAGATCCCACCAAAAAAAACTGCCAGAATAAATGAATTCAGTAAAGTTGTAGGATACAAAATTAATGTAAAGAAACCCATTGCATTTCTATACACTAATAATGAAGCAACAGAATGTAAAATTAAGAAAACAATTCCATTCACAATTACACCAAAAACAATAAAATATCTAAGAACAAACTTAACCAAAGAGATGAAAGACTTGTATTCTTAAAACTATAAAAACATTGATGAAAGAAATCCAAGATGACCCAAAGACATGGCAAGGCATTCCATGCTCATGGATTGGAAGAACAAATACTGTTAAAATGTTTATACTATCTAAAGCAATCCATACACTTAATGCAATGTCTATCAAAATACCAACAGCATTTTTCGCATAACTAGAACAATCCTAAAATTTGTATGGAATCACAAAAGACCCCAAGTAGCCAAAGCAGTCCTAAAAAAGAAAAGCAAAAGTGGAGGCATCAAACTCCAGACTTCAAGTTCTATTACAAAGCTGCAGTAATCAAAACAGTATGGTATATGTCCCCAGGGCATGGTTGCTGAGTGGGGAACCCAGATGTCCACCTCTGCCTAATGGGAATAAGACAGTGTTCCCCTTCTTCCACTGGCAGATTTAAAATGGAAGATTTAAATAGGATCCAGAGTCTCATAACTTAATATCTAATATGTCCAATATATGATTCAAAAATCACTTATCATACCAAGAACCTGGGAAATCCCATCTAAAGTGAGAAATGACAATCAACAGATGCTAACACCAAAGTGACATATCTTGGAATTATCTGACAAGAATTTTAAAGCAAGTGTGAACATGATTGAATCGAATGAAAAAAATTTTTAAGTTTCATCAAAGAAACAGAAGATATAAAGAAGAACCAAATGGAAATTTTAGAATTGAAAAATACAATGACTGAAATTTTAAAACTCAGTGGATGGGTTCAATAACAGAAGATAAAACAATATAAGGTACCCAATCTGAAGAACATAGAGTAAAAACAAATGAACAGAACTTTAGGGACCTGTGGGACTATAAAAAATGAACTAACATTCATGACATTGGAGTCCCAGGAGCAGAGAAGACAAAGGAAAATGCTAAAAGGTATTTAAAGAAGTAATAGCTGGGGCATCTGAGTGGCTCAGTTGGTTAAGCATCAGACTCATGAGTTCCACTCAGGTCATGATCTCAGGGTCCTGGGATCAAGTCCCACATGGGGCTCTGTACTCAGCACAGAGTCTGCTTTTCTCCCTCTCTCTCTCTCTCTCCCTCTGCCCCTGCCCCCCACTTGCACACACATGTGCTCTCACTCTCAAATAAAGAAAATCTTTTTTTAAAAAAAACAGGGGATCCCTGGGTGGCTCAGCGGTTTGGCGCCTGCCTTTGGCCCGGGGCGCAATCCTGGAGTCCCAGAGTCGAGTCTGGCGTCGGGCTCCCGACATGGAGCCTGCTTCTCCCTCTGCCTGTGTCTCTGCCTCTCTCTCTCTCTATGTCTATCATAAATAAATAAATAAACAAACAAATAAATATAAATATAAATACAAATAAATAATGGCTGAAATCTCCCAAATTTGACAAAAAGACATAGCCTTAAGTTTCAGAAAACTGAGTGAACCCAACAGGATAAACCCAGAGACATAGAGCCAAACTTCTGAAAACCAGAGACAAAACAAACTTCTATTGGGAAAGAACAATTCAAATGACAGTTGATTTCTCATCAAAAAACCATAAAGGTCAAAAGGAAATGGCATGACTTTTTTCAAATGCTGAAGAAAAAGAAATGTGAACCCCAAATTCTAAATCAAATGAAGCTAGCCTTCAGGAATAGAGGAGAAATGAAGACATCCTTAGACAAAGAAAAACTAAGAGAATTTGTTGTCAGCACATCTACCCTAAAGAGTGACTAAAGGAAGTTCTTGAAACAAATAATTTTAAAAGAAAAAGAAATCTTGGAACATCAGAAAAGAAAAAAGAACATTAGAAAGAGCAAATCTATAGGTAAATACAATACACTTTCTTTTTCCTCTTGAGTTTTCTAAATTGCATTTGACAGTTGAAGCAAAAAGTATAATATCATCTGATGTGAGTCTCAGTCTATGTAGAGGAAATATTTAAGACAATTATAAGTGAGATAGGGTAAACAGATTTGAAGGAAGGTAAGGTTTCTTTTTTTTTTTTTTTTTTTTTTTTTGAAGGTAAGGTTTCTAAACTTCACTCTGACTGGAAAGATGTTGACACCTGTAGATTGTGATAAGTTATGTATGCATAATGTAATTTCTGGAGCAACCACTTAAAACCTGTACAAAGAGATACATTCAAAAATACTCTAGATAAATCAAAATAGAATTCTAAAAAGTTTTCAAACAACCCACAGGAAGGCAAGAAAAAAAAACCAAAGAAACAAACAAACAAAAAAAAAACAGAGAAAACAGAAAATGAATATTAAGATGGCAGACTTGGGTGCCTGGGTGGCTCAGTCAGTTAAGTGTCTGCCTTCAGCTCAGGTCATAATCCTGAGGTCCTGGGATCAAGTCCCAAGTCAGGCTCCCTGCTCAGTGGGGAGTCTGCTTTTCCCTCTCTCTCTGCCCCTCCCCCTGCTCATGTTCTCTTTGTTTTCTTTTAAAATGACAGACTTAAGCTCTAAAATATCAATAATTACATTAAAAGTAAATGGCCTAAAAAAACAATTGAAAGTGAATTAAAATGGGCAGCCCCAGTGGCTCAGCGGTTTAGCGCCGCCTGCAGCCCGGGGTGTGATCCTGGAGACCCGGGATTGAGTCCCACGTCAGGCTCCCTGCATGGAATCTGCTTCTCCCTCTGCCTGTGTCTCTGCCTCTCTCTCTCTCTCTCTCTCTCTCTCTCCCTCTCTGAATAAATAAATAAATAAATCTTTTTTTTAAAAAGTGAATAAAAATGACTCAGCTAAACGCAAGAGCATTATGCTGAATGGAGCCGGGGAGCCAATCTCACAAGGTCACATGATGGGTGTTTCCATTTATAGAACTGTTCATTTTCTGGGACTGCCATAATAAACTACCAGAAACTGAGCAGCTTAGCACAACAGAAATTCATTGTTCTGAATGCTAAAAGTGCAAAATCATGGTGTCAGCAAGGCCATGTTTCCTCTGAGGATGCTAAGGAAGGATCCTTCTTTGCCTCTTCCAGCTTCTGGTAGGCCCAGATATTTCCTGCCTTAAGACAGCATAATTCTTCGTTACATGGCATTCTCTCTACATCTTTTCATATAGTCTTCATTCTGTCTACGTCTCTACATCTGAATTTCCCTTTTTCATAAGGACATCAGTCATATTGGATTAGGGCCCATCCTGATGACCACATTTTAACTTGATTACCTCTGTTATAACCTAATTTCTAAATAAAGTCACATTCTGAGTTACTGGCAGTTAAGTGTTCAATATGCCTTTTTGAGGGAACACAATTCAACCCACAACAATAACATTCTCAAACTGACAAAATTATGGAGATGGAAAACACAGTGGTTAAGGATGGTGCTAGGTTTGGAAGTAGTTGTGACAATAAAGGGGTAGGATGAGAGATCTTTATGGTGATGGAAGAGTTCTGTGTCTTTTTTTTTTAAGATTTTAATTATTTATTCATGAGAGATGTAGAGAGAAAGAGAGAGGCAGAGACACAGGCAGAGGGAGAAGTAGGCTCCATGCACGGAACCTGACGTGGGACTCGATCCTTGGGTCCCCAGGATCACACCCTGGGCTGAAGGCGGCGCCAAACAACTGAGCCACCCAGGCGGCCTGAGTTCTGTGTCTTGAGTACAGTGACAGTTACATGGGGGATCCCTGGCTCAGCTTAACTGTTTCTCAGGAAGCCACAGGAAGATGTGGTCCAGCAAAACCAGATAGCAAACCAAGCACGAGGAGCACAGAATCCAGGAGACAAGGATCCCACCAGAAGAGGAAAAAGGAAACTCGCAGGATAAACATCAGTGCTGAACCCGGTTGGTTCAAAATAGTGAGCTCCTATGTGAGCACTGTTGCTGTGTTCATGAAGCCTGGGGGCTCCTTCTGAAGAGAGGATTACTACCTGCATTTGAAGGACACCTGCAGTGTAGTGAGGAGGCATCAAGAATTAGTAGCTCCTGGGCACCTGGGTGGCTCAGTGGTTGAGCATCTGCTTTTGGTTCAGGGCATGATCTCAGGGTCCTGGGTTTAAGCCCCACCTGGGGCTCCCTGCTCAGCAGGAAGCCTGCTTCTCCCTCTGCCAATGTCTCTGCCTCTCTGTGTGTGTCTCTCGTGAATAAATAAATAAAATCTTAAAAAAAAAAAAAAAAAAGAATTGGTAGCTCCTAAACCCAGGAACCTAATCTGTCATGTCTCACTGTGAGATTCTACATGGTGAAATGGAGATGACGATACATCTCACATAAGGCCATTGGAGGGAATTAGAGATGACATGTAATGGGCAACTGGATGGGGAAAAGAGCTCTCAAATCAGTTCTTCTGGCTCATTCTTACCTCTAGTTCATGGTGGGGAACAGGTTGTGATGGAAGACAGGAAACACACTTGATCTTTATGGTCAGGGGGTTTAAGTCCTGCTTTTGCTCCTCGGTCATGATAGGAACTTCTGTTTTTAAAGTCAGAAAACAATCTAAAATGCTGGCAGACTTCCCTCTGCCACGACTCACAACAGTTTGCCATCCTGGGGGGTGGGGAGGAAAACACACACAGCATTAGACTGTTACTCATGACAGCCCCAAGACAAGCACAGAGGGATCAGACAACCTGCGAAGAGCCAATGATAAATTATAACCAAAAGAAGAAAACGTAAAAAAAAAAAAAATTCATAGAATTGGCAAACACCTACTGGCAACATTATATATATGCCAGTTTCTCAAACTGAGGTCCTGTAAGTTACCTAAGAGAATTCAATTGTTGTGATTTAATTTTGATGATCATCTTGTAATATTATAAGCATTTCCTGATTCATCTACAGGAATACCGATGCTTGGATGGTACCCTCAAGCAGTCTGATTTGCTTAGTCTGGCACATAGCCTCCACACAAGGGTTTTTAAAAGCTCCCCAGGCAGTTTAGAACCACCATTCTAGTACAGTAACTACTGGCCATGTGTGGCTACTTAACTTTAAATTAAAATGAAGTACAATTCAAAATGCAGTTCCTTCATCATATGAGTCATATTTCAAATGCTCAGTAGCCATGTGTAGCTATGAGTTACTGGACCAGACAGCACAGAGCTAGAACAGTCCCATCACCGCAGAAAGCTCTATTGGAGAGTGCTGCTCTAGGCAATTATTTTAGAACAGAACACATTCAAAAACACATAATGCCAGTGTCTCTGCTACGGTGGCCAGTGGTGCTACTTTAACTGGTGTGGTCCAATGAGAAAAGCATAGGTACTGATGTAGAATGGAACTGGGACATTGGAGCCAAATCAAGCACAGTCACCTCCTGCTATGACAGTTTTGCTATACAGCACAACTAGGGAAAGGGGTGGGTGAATGGAGCCACTGCATGGCACACAGGTAGCTGTGAGAATATTTTTCTCATGAAAGGGGTCCATGCATTTTATCAGGTAGAGACCTATTGGTGTGGGACAGAATGGGGGTAGGTAAAACCCTCCAGCTGTTCAAGCAGAGAGGCCTGGGCTCACATCCTGAACCTCTTAGAAGCTCTCTGAGGCTTAATTTCCTCATGTGCAAAATAGGCAGAGATCCTGCCATTCTTAGGGTGAAGAGGATTAAGAGGGTTGATGTTTGCAAAGGTGCTGGGAACACCGTCCAGCACATAGTGCATGCTCAAAAAAACTAGTTCTATTGCCTTCACGATGCTTGTGAACATATTTCTAAAGCACACAAAAGCCCAGTCACTCACACTCAGAATGAAGAGTCCCTTCCAAAACAAGTCATGGGCCAGTGGTGTGCAGCTATCTGCACAAGCCATGAGCATGGGGCCATGTGCAGCTCCTGGGGACAGCCCTCAGTGCTCCCATGTCTTTCTCTCCAACAAAGCTAACTCATTAAGGCCATAACTAACCATGATTTGTATTCTAGAATGTTGTAAATATTTTCATGGGAAAGGCTGCCCAGTTTAGAAGAAATTTCAAGTGCAAACATGCACTCAATCATCATTCAGGGGTCACCTGGGTGGCTCAGTGGGTTAAGCACCTGCCTTTGGCTCAGGTCATGATCCCGGGGTCCTGGGACCAAACCTCCCCCCATGTCAGGCTCCCTGCTCAGTGGGGAGTCTGCTTCTCCCTCTCCCTCTGCCGCTCCCCCTGCTTGGGCTCTCTCTCTCTCTCAAATAAATAAATATTATTTTTCCTAAGATTTTATTCATCTATTTGAGAGAGACAACGCAAGAGTACAAGCAGGGGGAATGGCAGGCAGAGAGAGAAGCAGGCTCCCTGCCAAGCAAGGAGCCTGATGGGAGAGTTGATCTCAGGACCCTGGGATCACATCTGAGCCAAAGATAGACACCCAACTGACTGATCCACTCAGGTGTCCCATATAAAGAAAATCTTTAAAAAAAAAAAAAATCACCATTCAGAAACTTAGGGAAGCTGAGATCCAGAGATGTTAAGAAATTGTCCAAGGTCTCCTGGCCAATAAGCCATGGAATCCATGTCCAAACCAGCCCTGCCCACCTATACTTGGCCTCTCCACTAAGCAGTAAAAACAAGAGTTCATTCCAAACACAGAATCTTTCTGGAATCTTTTTTTTTTTAAATTATTTATTTATTTACGATAGTCACAGAGAGAGAGAGAGAGAGAGAGAGAGGCAGAGACACAGGCAGAGGGAGAAGCAGCCTCCATGCACCGGGAGCCCAACGTGGGATTCAATCCCGGGTCTCCAGGATCGCGCCCTGAGCCAAAGGCAGGCGCTAAACCGCTGCGCCACCCAGGGATCCCCTCTTTCTGGAATCTTAATGGGTTCCTGGCTAATCAGCACACACCACTAAGGGATACAATGCTAAGGGCCTAATTTGAAATTGAAGATGATTACCAAAAATGATCATGCTGATTTTGGAATAATCTTACACTATTATTTTATGGCAAAAACAAATATACAGTTAGCCTGCCAAGCCAAGGTCCTTCTTTGCTTTTGACCATAAACCATGATATCAGTACAAGGGAGGAGGTTTATCTTTCTATCTTCCTTGCTGGAGGCCCAGCGCCCTGTATCCAGCCCACCCAAATGTTCTGACAGAGGCAGCTACCACCTCCACACCAGTGACCTCTCTGAGTCCTACTGTGTGCAAGAGTCCCTGCTAAGCAGTTCATACACACCACCTCCTGTGACCCTTCCTGCAGCCCTCTAGGGTGGGAATTCTCACCCCTCTTCTACAGATGAGAACGCGAGTTGAAGGACTCAGAGAAAGTGGGCAACTTGTCCAAAGTCTGTTTGTCACTGGTGCTCTAGGAATAACTGTCAGGGCCAGGACGGCACAAGTTGGAGAGAAGGGAGACCCAGACAACTCTTGGCTTCACCCTGCTGGAAATGGTCATACCAAACTGGTTGAGACCATCTGAACTGCTCCTTCCTCTCACAACAAAATTAAGAAGCAAAGTCACCTCAATGCAAACTTAGCAGGTCATCTGGAGCTCATCCACCCAAAGGCAGGGGTTTCTCTTGGGGATTCAGCCCACAAAGCATTCCCCGGAGATGTCTGCTCCCAGCAGGAGCGTGCAACCACTACTGGAGATGCTGAGTCCTCCTGGAGCACAGCCTGAGAGTGGGCAAGAGCCTCTGAAAATTCACTTCTCCAGAAAAGACCCCTGTGCCAGTGAAAAGCTAAGAGAGCCTCGAAGGCCCAACTTTAGGTAAAAACTGATTTTCAAAAATCCATTTAAAAGTGAAAACTAGAGGGATGCCTGGGTGGCTCTGCCAGCTGAGCATCTGCCTTGGGCTCAGGTCATGACCACAGGGTCCTAGGATGGAGTCCAGCATCAGGCTCCCCGCTCAGTGCAGAGCCTGCTTCTCCCTCTGCCTCTGCCCTGACCCTGGTAGTGTTTCCTCTCTCTCTAGCTCGCGCTCTCTCTCAAATGAATAAATAAGATCTGAAAAAAAGTGAAAACTAAACAGATAATAGTATTTATCAAAACGTATCAACATCAGCACAAGAACTTGTCAAAATTGTGATTTTCCCAGCACCTGTGGGACAACTTCTATGGGGTAAAATCACAAGTGGCCGCAGGGGTTGCTACCATCTCGACAGCAGCCTAAATTTCTGCAGGTTGGCCAGCAGAGGGCACATACATCCACCCTGATGGCCCAAGCAAACTCACCTACAAGGAAGCAGGCAGGCAATTATTTTCTCTGAAAAGAAAAAAAGGGTCTCCCCCCATATTACTATTTTTAAGATGAAGTCACATAATTTTACCCAAAACATATTCTGAGCTTTCCATTATCAAAACGTACAGATACAACATGCAAACCTACTTATTATTTGTCAAACCATAGAAAATCTAGTTTCTAAATTGTGATAGATCTTACAAAGCAAAAGAATGAAACTCCTGTTCTGTCCCAGAGCTATGTGACCTCAGGTGAGTTGCTCTGCCTTCTGGGACTTGAGTCCTCACAGAGCAAGGGACAGGCACCCCAACAGCACCCCTATGAGTTCGCTGGCAGATTCCAAGTTTGTCGCGAGCAGTAAATGACATGATGGCAGAAATACTGGCTCCTTTCCCCATTTCCTCCACTCGATGTTTGCATAACAATCTGCAGGAAGGTGTTTATAAAAAGCGGCATCTTATTTTAGCAAACAGGATCAGGACAGTTATTCTCACAGGTTTCTTTGGAATCAGTCCTGAGTTCAAATCCTGGCCTCACCCTTACTTGCTGTGTGATCTTGAACAATACACGTGACCTCTCTGTGCCTCCCTTTTCTCCTCTGTACAGTGGAGACGCTTACCTCCACTTTGCTGAAGTGACTGTGAGCGTGAAACTAGGTGGCGGAACAGAGGCTTGGTCAACGCAAGCATCCTGTTTATGGACATCCTGGCCATATGTGACAAGATGACCAAAACCTGTTGGGACCAGGGGTAACCACCTGCGAGGAGTGGCATCACCACCAGCTCAGTGGAGAAGGCACCATGCTTCCAATGTCCTTCCACCTTGAGGTCAACTTCCTCCTCCTGAGATCTTTTCCTTCTCTTCTGGCTCTTCTTTCTCCCCTCTGACTCCTTCCGTTTAACTGTGCAATCAAAGGAAGGAAATAAGTGTTCAAAGGAGCTCATATACAAGCTACCATATGTGAATGCACACATGCTGCAGAGATTCAGAAAGGTGCCTTTGTGCTGCTGCCCTGCCCCAGCACCCAGAAGAGGTCTAAATATGGACAGCTGACTGGTTGTCAGTTAACAGGCAGAGGGGGCCGAGGTTGGATGATGATCACAGCAACACCAGATGCCAAATTTCTCCCTCAAGTCAGCTCTTAACCACAGTGTAGGGCTGAGGTTCAGGCTTTGGAGTTGAATCACAAGGTTCCAGAACCACATCTCCCCCCTTACCCATTCTGAGCCTCAATCACCTTATCTGGAGAATGGAGGCAATAGCACTTTTTAGGGTGTGAGAGAAGTAAATGAGCAAAGGTACATAAATACTCAGCTTAGATCCAGGAAAAAAAAAAGAGAGAGACAATAAGATCTATATGTCTATGGTAATTAAAGCCATGAGCTAGTTGTTCCGTGATATAAAGACCAATGGAACAGACTATCAAAAGCCCAGAAATATACTGCATGCATAAGGGGGACTCAGTAGATGCCAGAGGTGGTGTTTCAGATCAGAGGGAAGGGTGGACTAGTCCGTTAATTGTACTGCTATTCATTTGGAGGCAAAGGAAATTACTTGGCACCTCATGCCATGTGCAAAATGAATGGCAGACTAACGGTGGAAAACAAAAAACTTCAAAATCATTAGAAGAATACATCAGCTCTACTGATGTCTGGATGAGGAAGGATTTCTTAAACTCTATCAAAAGTACAAAATAGGAATAGTTAATGACTGGTGTGAAAAACAAGACAGCGTACATAAAGTAAAAGGGTAAGTTACCCTGGCCTCTGATGTTTACAAGCATCTAAGTGGCAATGTGTAATTATCCAGAAGATGTGAAAAATAAAGCTTATGTAAACCCAGGGGCCCCTGGGTTGCTCAGTCCATTAAGCGTCTGCCTGCAGCTCACGTCATGATCTTGGGGTCCTGGGATTGAGCCCTCAGTCGGGCTCCCTACGCAGCAGGGCCTCTGCTTCTCCCTCTCCCTCTACTCCTCCTCCCCTACCCCACTTGTGCACTTGCTCTGTCAAATAAATAAATAAATAAATAAATAAATAAATAAATAAATAAAACAATCTTTTTAAAAAAGTGTAAAACCCAACAGAAAAATAAGCAAAGAAACAGGACAGGCAAATCACATAGGATTGTGACCAAATAAGCATATGAGATGCTATCAACCCCACGAGGAGTCAGGAAGTAAGCCCCTGACCATGCCAAGCATGGCTGATAACGTGAAAAAGCTGGAATTCTCAGGACTTCTGTCAGGAAGTCAAATAGGTACAACCAGAGAGTAAACCAGCAGTATCTCCTGAAGGGTCAAGGTGCGTTTCCCAGGCCCTGTGATCCCACTGGACAAATGCCCTAGACTCTCTGGAACATGCAAATAGAGACCTGCACAAGGACGCTCACTATCACAATGTTGGTGACAGTGGGAAATTGGAGACAACCCAAATGTCCCTCAGTGGGGAGTCCACGGGTGACGGATGGCACATCCATCTAATGGGGCATCTACAGAAGTTACAAAGAAGGAGCTGGAGCTGGTCTTACATATATGAACACAAATAAATCTCAAAAATCAAACTTAAAGCAGAGTAAGTTGCAGGAAGGTACGTACAGTATGAAATCATCTCTGTAACTCATAAAAGCAAAAATCAATACGTTGTATGGATGTGTCAGAAAGAAAAGGGTGGCAGCGAAGGGTCACACCAATTTCTATGCAGGATAGGATATGCTTTAAAAAGGATCCCTCGGGGCTTCCGAGGCTGTCCCGGGTGGGTGGTTTGGTGGTTTGGCGCTGCCTTCGCCCAGGGCGTGACCCCGGGGTCCTGGGATCGTCCTGCGTCCCCCACGGGCTCCTGCATGGAGCCTGCTTCTCCCTCTGCCTATCTCTCTGCCTCTCTGTCTCTCTGTGTCTCTCATGAATAAATAAATAAAATCTTAAAAAAAAAAGGATATGCTTTTTTTTTTTTTTTTTTTAATTTATTTATTTATGATAGTCACAGAGAGAGAGAGAGAGGCAGAGACACAGGCGGAGGGAGATGCAGGCTCCATGCACCGGGAGCCTGATGTGGGATTCGATCCCGGGTCTCCAGGATCGCGCCCTGGGCCAAAGGCAGGCGCCAAACCGCTGCGCCACCCAGGGATCCCAAGGATATGCTTTTTTAAAAAAGACTATTTAAGAGAAAGAGAAGGAGAGCATAAGAGGGGGAGGGGCAGAAGGAAAGGAAGACCCCTCACTGAGCAGGGAGCCCTACACAGGCTGGATCCTAGGACCTTGGGATCAGGCCCTGAGCCAAAGGCAGATGTTTAACCAACTGAGCCACTCAGGCACCCTAGGGTATGCTCCTTAAAAGCACAGGGTACAAAGGAAACAAACTATCTGTAAACTTTTCTTTCTCAAAAAGAAGGAAGGAAGAAAGGAAGGAAGGAAGAGAGGGAGGGAGGAGGAAAGTGGAGGGAGGGGAGGGGAGGGAAGGGTAAGGAGAAAAGATGAGGAAAGAGCAAGGAAAAAAAGAAAAGAGCAAGAAAGAAATTAAGAAAATATGGCAAAATATTAACACCTAAATTGTAATACATTGTTGTATTTTCTGTGTATTCTATTTTTTTCAAAATAAAAAGGATGGTTTGAATAGCTCATTAAAATGCTTATGGAACTTTTTTGAAAAGCAAGGCTGTTTAATCTGGAAAAGAGAAAACTCAGAAAGGGTTGAGGGTGTGCAGATATGAAAGTATGAACTAGTCTTTTAGGGCCTTAAGAATAGGAATGTGAGCAACTGTGTTTGCGATGCCTGGCAGAGAGCCCGCCTCAAGCAGTCACTTCTCTCTGCAGTTTCGCAATGTTCAACTCGAACCAGGAAAAGCAGATTAATTGATAGAGAGTTAAGGAAATGATTTGTAGCAGTTAACAGCTGTACAAACAGGAAGTGGGTCATCCCAGGAGGCAGCAAGTGCACCAGCTCTAGAATATTCCACCTCATACTGGAAACCTAATTGCTTGCTAAAAAACTGGTGAGGAGAACAAGGTCAAGAATGAAGACATCAATGTAGTGGCTT
The DNA here is from genome assembly GCF_048418805.1 of Vulpes vulpes. Lineage (NCBI taxonomy): Eukaryota > Metazoa > Chordata > Mammalia > Carnivora > Canidae > Vulpes > Vulpes vulpes. Next base: position 56,308,951 of record NC_132788.1, on the reverse strand, counting down.
ATGAGGACCATTGCCCCTCAGTCTGTTGCTATGACTGTAAGCTTCTGCGTGAGTGACTCCTGCAAACTGGGATGCCATTTCTCTCATTCCACCATAAGAAGCAAATAACTTGGGGCACCTGGGTGACTCAGTGGTTGAGTGTCTACCTTTGGTCAGGTCATGATCCTGGGGTCCTGGGATTGAGTCCCACATCAGGCTCCCAATGGGGAGCCTGCTTCTCCCTCTGCCTGTGTCTTTGCCTCTCTCTGTGTCCCTCATGAATAAATAAACTCTTTTTTTAAAGAAAGCAAATAACTTATCTTCCAAGATTCTTTCCATAAACCTGACTCTTTAGTGCTTCCCCAACATTAGTATCTCTCAAATAGGACAGTAGTTATTTATTTGAAAGTCTACAGCTAACATTAGAGATTTTCATGCTCCCCGTGTTCATGACACCATGAGTCAGGAGCATAGAAACATTGATGGAGTGAGGAGGGATGTGGTGTGATTGGGTGGGATGAAGTGGGTAAGTGAATGGGATGAAATGGATGGATGGGTGGGTTGTGGGGATGGCTGGATGAGGTGAGATGGAGTGGGTAAATTGAAAGTGTATGGAGTGTTCTTTCAATTTCGAGTAACATTGGGTCAGATATCAAAGAATCTTTCTAAAGTATTCTGAATTTGAAATATTTCATAATTCTTCCAAGTCTAGTTATATTATAAAATTCCAAAATCCCATCCTAACTTACTTTGAAATTTTTGCTTTTCTAACATGTTTGTTAAGCTGCTAAATGATGATCTTTCAGTTAATTCCTTCACCTCCGTCCCAGCTACTGCTCCCAAAGAAACAGCTGTTTCTCTTGATATACTCCATCTAGAAAATTCCCAAAGAGAAAAATAAATGAAGGTAAAAAAAAAAAAATCAGAGATCAGATCTAAGAATGTATTCACTGGACTAAACGTGAGAAGTTTTTTTTTTTTAATGACATTGCATTCCTCGAGCCAATTTTTCTTAAATTGCAATGTGCATATGAATCACCTGGAAATGCCGTTAAATAAAATTCAGGTTATGGCTCAGTAAGCCTGGGGTGGACCTGACATTCCACATTTTTAACAAGTTCCCAGTAATACTAATGCTGTTGCTCTGCAGACCACACTTGTACTATCAATTTCTAGCCAACTAGAAATATTATGGAAAATAATATATATTTTATAAAAGCAGTCAAAATTCAATCCAACATCTATTGAAAGAAAAAAAAAACTATTAAAATCATAGAGGCAAAGCTGAATTAGGTGAAACGATATACCATAATCATGGATAGGAAAACTTCACAATGTAAGAAGGTCAATTCTTCTCAAATCAACACAAAAACTATTTTTTAAAAATCAAGATTTTTTAATGACATAGCCTCTTTGTTCTCCACATCCCATTCTCCCAAGCCACCAGCTGGGCCTCCATTCTACCTCTGGTCCCCACAGCATCCAAGGAATCTCTTTCTCCCGGTCCTTCTTAGGTTCCAAAAGCAAATGCATTCACAGCAGGAAAGCCTGTGGACTTGGTGATCCAAAGATATGGGTTGGAGTCCTGGCTTTACCTACACTCCCAAGATTCCCAAGAATTCCAGTTTTAAAACCTTGAGCAAATCGCTAACCACTCTGTTATGTTGTGAAGAAAACGGAAATAGTAACACCACAGAGTATCCATGATGAGGATTAAGTGAGATAAACCAACATGTGCAAAAGCATGGTGCATGTTTGCCTTCATAAACACAAGCATTCCTTTCTCTCTTCCTTTAATTTCACCTGGATTGCATGAGCTCAGACTTAAGTAAAGTTACTAAAAATCCACATGATTCTTGGTGAGAGTCTGTACAGCTTGTACAAGAAGGGGTTCTGCTCCCACTCCCCAAAATAACATGGGTCCATCCTTACCGAACTGTAGTAAGATCTTCCATTCTTAGTATCTTTTCATATTCCTCGGAGATCTTGGGAAAAGTTTCAGACTCTGCTGGGTGAGAATCTGATAATATTTATTAGCAAATGGACTTCTTGTTCCATTCTAGTTCATTGAAAAATGAGGGCCCTTTACCCATTTTGTAATGCCAGTCACCAGACAGAGGAATGGGTGTGTGGTAAGCACAAAAAAAATGGTTAATTTTTAATGAGTAAATGAATATACAGACTTTATGATTATTTGGACAAATGGAGGCAACAGGAGGCCTCTAGTTTCTTATAAAACACTCCACATAGGGGGGAAAAGAAAGAAAAAAGTCTATTATTTATCCAGTGTCCAATTCATCACTGTTTATATTAGAGAGTATTGAAAACACTCCCAAGAGCCCTACATTCCCACCTATAAGGAATGTTACAGTGCTACCAGCAGATGAAAAATTATGTAGTCACCACAAATGGAGTTTATGCCAAGTTCTTAAGTAAATAGGAAACTGTACATGGTGACATATTAATCTCAGAAAACAAAATTATGTATCCAGGACAACCTCATCTGTGTAAAAAAACAAAAAAGAACCTTACAACAAAGGAATTGGCCAAAAATTATATAATAACTCAAATATTACAATGCTTGTTCCTGGTGATGGACCTATAGATTGTTTTTTCTGCTTGTCTTATACCTTTCTATATTCACTAATTTTTCTTACTCTTTTTTTTTTTTTTAGTTTTATTTATTCACTCAGGAGAGACACACAGAGAGAGAGAGAGGCAGAGAGAGACACAGGCAGAGGGAGAAGCAGGCTCCATGCAGGGAGCCTGACGTGGGAGTCAATCCTGGGTCTCCAGGATCACACCCTGGGCTGAAGGTGGCACTAAACCGCTGAGCCACCCAGGCTGTCCTTCACTAATTTTTCTTAAAAAACCCCACATATATAGAAAAGTCTTGTAAGTCATTAAATAAAAATTAAGCAAAGAAAAAGGTTCAATGACAAAAAGTGATTGCATTGAGAGCAGCTCTGGTTTCCCAGAGTGAGCTAGCACCAGCCGGAGATGCTGATACACATGAGGGACAGCGGTATACATGCACGGCACCAGCAACACCAATCCAACCCTGTCCCTGCCCCAGATTCACACCTAACTTGTCCACAGGGGTCATCTCCACTCACCATGCAAAGACTTTGTGTGCTTTCCTGCTTTTTCTGTTTTCTCTCGTGCATCCTCCTGGTTCCACTCCCCTCTGATGTGTGGAGCCTGTGCAGACAATCTTCTCTGACTTAAAACCAAATTTTTCACTTCTTCTAGAATGCAGAAGAATCATTGACTAGGTTAATCAGAAATGCTTACAGAACACCTTCCATGTGTATGGCACTCTCCTGGTGCCAGAGATGGAGCATGTGGGTAAGACAGGCAGGGCCACTGCCCACCAGGAGTAGTTGCACAGGAGGCTGCTTCAAAATACCAACTGGCAATGGCTTCTTCCAAACAAGACCACTGAGTACTTGACCTGTGTGGTTCCATTTAAGCACCACACTTCACTTGAAGGAAGGCACTTCCACTTGCCCTATTTTACAGATGGGGAGTATGACACTTCTATAACTTTCCTGTGGTCAGAGAGCTGGTACTTATTAAGTCAAAACTACTCCCAAGGCTCCTTGCAGTCAGCTAGGGAGATGAGCCCTCTATCTTTCATTTCTATCAATACAGGACTCTGCATGCTTATAGCAGCAACCACTAGGTGAGGAATAATGAACGTGCCAGGGAGTGAATGAATGAATGCAGATAATAGAAGATGCAGGAAAGAGGTGAAAAAAAGGAGGTGCAATTGGATTCAGTGTTGAAGGACAGATACCAATATAAAAAGGTGCAGAGCAATGAAGTGCCAAGGTCAAAGCAGTGATATAGACAAGTCAATGGTAGAAGAGAGGAGATAGGGAAGAAACCTGGATACAGAGGGAGGAGCCACCTGAGGGGGTAGAAAGTCCCAAAAAACACAACACAGGCAGGGCACCAACCAAGTGTTGGAGAGAGAGACAGCCAAGAGCTGAGGGCATAGCAGATGCCACACATGACTTCAAGGCTTCACAAATGATAGTCTTTGTCCAGGACTGAGAAACCAAGAAGTTGAGCAGATTTAATAGAGGAGACAGGCTAATACTTGATGGGATGTTCCATTCAAGACCAGCAAGCCAAAAACTGACAAGTTGTGGCATGGGACCTATGGTTCACCCAAATATGTTTCCTATCCTCTTTGTAACATGAGCCAACCTTTCATGCCATTTCTGCCTTCCCAAGAGACGGAGTATCAGGAAAATAGCTTTAAAAGTGAAAAAAGCCAGGGCTTAAGACAACACGTGCACCTGATGCATTTTCATCAAAATGTTCTCCTGGGGCACCTGGTGGCTCAGTAGTTGAGCATCTCCTTTCGGCTCAGATTATGATCCCGGGGTCCTGGGATCAAGTCCCACATCGGGGTCCCCACAGGGAGCCTGCTTCTCCCTCTGCCTATGTCTCTGCCTCCCTCTCTGTGTCTCTCATGAATAAATAAATAAAATATTTTTTAAAAATGTTCTCCTTACATATAAAACACACAGGGAAATGTTAACAATGACTACCTTTGGTCCGGCATCATGGGATCTTATTTCTTTCTCTCTTGTCCTAGTCAATTTCTCTTTTTTTTTTTTTAAGATTGGTTTGAGAGAGAAAAAAAAAAAAGGCATGGGGGAGGGGCAGTGGGAGAGTGAGAAGCAGACTCCACACTGAGCACAGAGACTGTCATCCCACAACCCCGAGATCATGACCTGAGCTGAAATCAAGAGTCAGACACCCAGCCACTGAGACACCCAGGCGCCCCTGTGCTAGTCATTTCTAAATTGTTTTTCAAAGTGAACATTCACAGCTTATAGAAAAATGATTTAACATAAGAGGCACTGATGCCAGGCTTGAGATGGGGTTTGAGGAAGAGCAAGTGCTGTCATTTCAAGAATACTCACAAAGGCCCATGGCCCTCCCTGCAGGGCCTCCTTCCTTTTCTGGCCAGCTGATTCCATTTACCCTTCCAGACTTGGCTCCTCTGGCCCCTTCTCAGGGAAGCCTTCCTGAAAGACCCACCCCAACACCCCTGCTCCAATGTGAGCTCACTTCAGGGCAGATGTTTACCAGAAATTCTGGCTCAGCAGCTCTGGGGTAGGCCCTGGAACCTACATCGAGGCACACTCCAAATACATCTAAGAGAGGTGATTTTGAATGCCACACTTTGAAGATGCGGGTCTTTCCTTTGGTCCAAAAAGAAAAGTCACCTTGAATGCCATTTTCTCACACAGAAACCCTACAGTGAGTAGTGTAGATATAAACAAGTGATTCTCAGCCAGGGGTGAGTCTGCTTCTCTCCCCAGGAGACATTTGGCAACATCTGAAGAAAATTTTGGTTGTCACAACTGGGAGGCTACTCCTGGCATCTAGCAGGTGGAGGCCAGGAGTGCTGCTAAGCACAGGGAGCCCCCACAACAAGGAATGGTCTGACTCAAAATGCCAACAGCACCAGGAAACCTCAGGTATAAGTGAAAGATGAACAGTCAGAAGCAGCAAGCCCCCAGGGCCAGAAAGGCTCCTCGAGAAGGCAGGCTGGAAAGCCCGAGAAAGCAGAGGGTTTCTAGTCACACAAAAAACGGGTTCCGATTCACGCCCTTCAGGCAGGTGTCAGTGTTCTTTGCTCACTGTAAATTGGGGGTAACTATACTTGTCTGGAGCCACCAACAATAGTGATAATAGCACCATATTCCATCCATTCTCGGATGCACCTCGCCATGACCTTTTCACATCTCTAAAAACTGGATGCATCTTAACATTAATGCCATGGCCTACTTTAATTGATAGCATTTTAGTATAGCTTCTAAATTCTTTAGCGACAACACACACCCTCTTTATTGCTGGAGGTGGGGGGACATTCCCATCCCTGTGCCTCGGGTGCATATAACCAGAGGAAGTGGAAGGGTGCCCAAGGCCACTGGCTAGTTCAAGATGGGAGACAGGTTGGATTAAGCTGGCTGACCTCAAAGCCTGGATTTTTCCACTCCTCCTAGCTCTCTCCTTGGAAGTGAACTCAAGAGGAGACTTTCTGGTATTGATAAAATATTTACCCAAATAAGAATCTAGAAGGTCTAATACGGTTGTCTCAGGATCATGGGATTTTAAAGTTTTCTCTTGTTTCTTGGTGTCTTTTTTTTTTTTTTTTTTTTGGATAGTAGCTAACACCCATGTCAGGAGACATGTGAGTGCTTCCTGGGAACAGAAGTCCAGAACTGTGGTGGAGGCAGAGGTGGTGACCAATGTGCATGCACAGACACTGCCCACCCTCAGACACAACTCCATGAGGCGCTACTTCCTGATGCTCAAGCTTGTCCTGGACGGATGGTGCACCATGGACACACAAATCAACATGTGCCCTGGGGAAAATGAGATGAAGTAAACGAGGGGACACTGGCTCTGCTCCTGTTACTGGTGAGAAGTCATGCACCTCTAGCAATGTTTCAAATAAAACACAAATACTCGACTCACCACAACATCCTGTATCTTCTGAATACCCAGTTGTCTTTAACCGGTAATACTTGACTTTTCTCGAAACCTTGTCCTTGGTGTCCCAGACCCTCATGGTTATTTTATGAAAATTTATTTTCTTTAGTAATTCCTTCGTCATGTTGATGTTGAAAGTCTGCGTCCATGACACCCAGACTTTGTCCCCTTCTTGCCAAGGCCTCACTGTCTGTGTCAAAGAACACCGAGAGGCCTTAAGTGTGCAGGACTGGGAGGCTCAGCAGCCTGAGATTCCTCACCCTCACCAGCCTCAGCCTTCTGAGCCCTGCTCTCCACCTGCCTGCCTTTTGTACCCCGCACTCCTTCCAACCCTGCCCCCAGCTCCCACCTCACTCAGGAAACAAGTGTCCCAGCGAAAGCCCATCACACTTCTGGGTTCATCAGAAAAGACAAAGCAATTACCTGCAAACCGTGCCCTTTCTGGTGACTTCCAAACACTGACCCAAAGCCAGACCACAGGCAGGAGGGTGGGAGTGTGTGCGGGCAGGCATGTGTGCGCACATGGATATACACAGGTACTCATACAGAGAAGGAAATCATAAAAGGAGCAAAAACTTTGAACCACCAAAGAAATTACTAGATAAAGATATGTAAATAGAAAGCTCAGTAACTGGTATTTTTAGGTCAGTGTGGATTCTCATTCAGTAGGTCTGGCAGGGGGGATCCCAATATTCTGCATTTCTAGCAAGCTCCAGGGGAAGCAAGCACACCTTATGCAGTATTAGACTATATACAAGGTACACACACACCTTAATTCCTGAATCCAGGAACACTTTGGCCACCATTGGAAATACCACCATGTCAACTTTTTTAGGCTCCCCATCATCTGGCAGAAGGAAATACTCAATGTGGTAGTAACGGCGATACTTTGCAGTTGGTTTGTCCACTTTAGGGTGTTTCCTATATTTTTCTATCAAAATTGTATATTTTCCTTTATAACCTAGAAGACATGCATTTAATGAGTCTTGTTTGAACCTCACATGGGAAAGTACACCCATCTCCACAGTTCTCTGGAACCAAGAAAGAGCCTGATGCTGTGGAAGGACACCCACTCCCGTGCTGCTTGCCCTGCTTGGGGGCTGAGATGCAGGTCCAGTCCGTCTAGCCAGTAGAGTTAACAGGGTCTGCACTGGACATCAGGGCACAAAAATTCAGTGCATGACTCTGAGAGGGAGTGTCTCTTTAAATTTTTCACCTGAGGTGCTTCACCTGCCTTCCCTGGTCTTGGCAGTAAAAAAGTTCAAGTTCCCCAGAAGATAGGTCAATTCGAAAGAACTCTAAAAGAGTTCTTTACTCTGCCCCTAATCTTGGTGTTCAATCATGTGATTAACTTGGGCCCAAAAAATGTTAGCAGGTGGGGGAGGTGCCCAAAGACCTGAAGAGTTCTTGGATGTTTGGGCTTGCCCTTTTGTTAAGGAAAAGCAGAGACACACAGAATGTGTCTGGCCGACCCACATGTCCAGCAGAAGGATGAGAGGCACACATGAAGCAGAGCAGAGCCACCACAGGGAGCCTAGCCTGGATCCCCCCACCTGCCCATCCAGGAGAACAAAGGATTTGCATTTGGAGCCCTGGGCTTGGGGAGTTGTTCAAATTTGTTACACAGGATTTGGGGGGCAAAAGGTAACTGATATGCCTATACACTCAGATATTTTAATTCAGCACATCTGAGAATTTAAACACGGAACCTGGTGATGGATAGCCAGTTTATGGGAACCAATGCCCTAACCTCTTTCTCATTCATTCATCCACAAATAGAATAATTAGGGTTGTTGACAGTTACTAGGCCCGATAGATTAAGCACATGGAGTGTATTTAATCACTCACTTGCCTAGCCCACAGTGGACCCCCTAAAATTGCAGTTTCTTTCCTGAGCTCTGCTGCTGGCATTGGGCACCCCACTTGGGGAAGACAGTAGATGGAGCCTAGGTGCCCCAAACCTCTGGGAGAAGGTCATCTGTGCACTCCCTTTTTGAGAGGGTGTTGGGATTCAGCTCTAGCACTTACCAGTGTTCACTGGGAGGGCCAGTGAGATGATGAATTTGCAGGGAACCACCTGGGGCACATCAGAGCTGAAGGTGCTGGCGGGCCCATATGAGGACTCGCTGCTGAATGGGTGCTCAGAGTCTGACTCCTGGGCTTGGGCTTTGACCTTCAGGTACTCCTCCATATCACACTCACTCCCAGACTGGTAAAAGCTGCCCATGGAGGACATGGGCCCCATGCTCACCCTGTCCTCATCCTCCCACTCCCAGGCGTGCAGCGACATTCTGAAGAGCACCCAAAGGCGTGGCACTCCTGGCTGCAAGAAAATAAAGGCACTGCTGTCACCTCCCTCTGTTCCCAGGAGGTAAGCTTCACCTCCTTCAGGATGACTCACTTTCCCCTCCTTCCCTTCCCTGTCCTGGGTTGAAGGGTCAAGGCCTGGGACACTGCCTGGCACACAGTAGGCACTCAACAGTGAACCACAGAGAATGATGGCTGGCAGTAATCACAAGTATCCCCAGTTTCTCCAACTTGAGTCTATCCTCCCCGCCCCAGCCGCTCGTCCTTTCACAAATCAATCACTGGCCCTCTGGAACGCCAGCTCCAGGTAAGTGCACTTACCGAGAACCGCAAAGCTGGGAGAGAAGCCGGTGCTTCCCCTGGAGAAGCCTCGGGCGAGAGCACAGGATGGGTTTGCAATGTGGGGACCTGCGAACCAGGCAAGGGGACAGCACGTGCAAGAGCCTGGAGAGGTCGAAGAGGGCGAGAACCCCCGACGCGAGACACGAATGGGCCTTGAGTGCTGGCCTCAGGGTCCCTGGAGGAGGAACCCGGGCTAAGGTTTTGTTTCGAAAGGGGTGCCCAGGTGGAGCAGCAGATAGAGGGGGACCTTCCGTACCTGCAAGGGGATGCGCTGGGCAGCCACCTGGGCTCAGACCGGGGCGTCAGTCCGCTCGCACACCTGCTGTACAGCCGCCGGGCGCACCGCCCAGGGAGGCCCGCGGGACGCCGCAGCGCAGTTGTGTTTGACAGTTGCTAGGAGACGGGCGCGGCCCGGGCTTCGGGGGCGGGGCTCCGGGCGTTGGGGCTTCCCGCCTCAGCCCCTGGTACCCGCCCCTCCCACCAGGTGCACCGACAAGGTCTGGCAAAAAAGGTGTATCCAAGTTCAGAAGCTAGTGGCCTCCTTTCATCCACTCATTCATTCAGTCTTTAAGGAATTCCTGCTCTGAACGTGAGCACCTATTACATGCCTCGCCCTTCCCTACAGTACGGGGGACAGGGGTTTTGGCTCCCCCTTATACCGCCAGCAGCCCCTGCGTCCCATTCTTTGATAAAGGCCGCAGAAGCCATGGGCTCTGAAAACTCTGATAACCCTACCCTACCCCGAACCTCTTTCACACAGACTCTCTGCTTCTGTCGCTGACGTCCTTAAAGAGATGAGGAAACTGAGTCTTAGACTAGTGGCCACGACCTGCCTGAGGCCACACGGGTGAGTGTGTCCTGGCAGCGCTGGACTGAAGTCCAGACTGACTCCAAAGTCTGCAAATACCGGCCCACCCAAACCCCCAGGTGAGAGAGGCTGGCTGCTGCTCCCTACATAGACTATGTAATGCCCAAGGCGCTGGCGTGCAGGGACACACCACAAAGGTGACTGGCTGGAGGGGGCAGGAGCCAGGGACAGGTTTCATGGAGGAGGTGACAAAAGCCAAACTTTGGGGCTTGCCAAGCAGTGAAAGCAAGAGAAAGTATTCCAAGCAGAGGGAACAGCATACCACATGACCACTCACGGCAGCAACCAACCTCTGCAGCATCTCCTGTGGGGACAGCTCTGAGCTCAGAATTGAGGGGCCACAGGTCTTAGACAAAGCACCATTGCCTGGTCCTGGATATGCATCAGAATCACCAGGGAGTATGTCAGAACTTCAATCCTGAGGCTTCGCTCCAGACCTGCAGCATTGATTCTCCAGTGGTGGGGCTTAGGAACCAGTAAACACAGGGTATTTTCTGAAGAGAGTCACTTCAACAGATTCCTTCCCACACATTCTTCTTCTAGAGTGATGTTGGCACTCCTCCCATCTAGTGGTGGGCCTAGTCCCTTCCCCTTTGAACCCAGATAGACCTTTGTGATCATCTCAGCCAAAGTGACACTCTGACTTCTGAGGCCAGCTTATACAAACTCCATCCACTTCTGTTTTGTCCAGTTGGGGAGCTCATTCTAAGAACTCAGTCACTATGTTGTGAAGAAGCATAAGCAGCCACATGGCAAGTCCACAAGGAGATGTGCTGGCCATAGCACCAGCAGAGCTCCCAGCTGACTCCCAGCCCCAAGCACCAGACATGCAAGAGTGCCAGGTTTCCAAAGATTCCAGCTCCCAGCCTTTAAGCCACCCCCAACTGACACTATGTGTAGCAAAAATCAGCTGTTATCACCAAGTTCACCCCAAATTGCAGATTTATGACCAACATAAATTATTCTCGTCTTAAGCCACTAAGGTTTAGGGGCACCTGGGTGGCTCAGGGGTTGAGCATCTGCCTTCGGCTCATGGCGTGATCCTGGGGTCTGTGGATGGAGTCCCACATCGGGCTCCCTGTGAGGAGCCTGCTTCTCTTTCTCTCTGTGTCTTTCATGAATACATAAACAAAATCTTTAAAAAAAAAAAAAAAAAGGCTCTACGGAAAAAAAAACGGCACTAAGGTTTAAGATGATTTGTTGCATGATAATAAACAACTGGAACAGACCCCCATATTTTTCAAAATTACCTCCACCAAGACTCTATTCCACAGTCAAGGATTAGAACCACTACCCTGAGAGAAATGGTGTCGAGGTCAAGATCCAGCGTGTCATGGGATGGAGTGAGGGCAAAGGTGTGCTACCTGGCACTCAGCTGTGAAAGGTGGATCCAAAATCGCACCTCCGTCAGCAAAGATGGCTTCAGGACAGGCAAAGCCCACGTAAAGAAGAAAGGGCATGTGTTCCAGTTGTCTGTTGCTGCATAGCAAAACATCCCAAAACTTAACAGCATTAAAACAACAGCCACTTATTATTTTTTTACAGTTCTGTGGATCAGCTGGGCAACCACTGGTGGGGGTCAGACTCACTCACTGGGCTGCATCATCTGTATCAACAGGGCTGGAAGCTCCAAAATGGCAGTTGGGGTACCTTAATCCTCCCTCCCCACCATGACCACCCTTCATGCTCCACCTGGCTGGACTAGCTTCCTCCAATGGCATTCTCAGGGCAGGGGTGCACGCTACAAGGCCCTTTGTCACCTAGGCCTGAAAATGGCACAGCATCACTTCCACCATAACCATTGACCAGAGCAAGTCACAAGGGCCAGCCAAGACCCAAGGGGATGAAGAACAGACTCCTATCCGGATAGGAGGAAGGGCAAAGCCACGGTGCAGAGCAATCTGAAGGGATTCAATCACTGTGTCCTTCTTCCTGGCAGGGTAGGGGAGCGCCAAAGCTTCCATGGGCACCTGAGGCTTTCTGAAGTTCTCCCAAGCCTCTGGCAGCTGGATGCATATTTGGGGAAAAGCTATATCCGTCTTCTCCTCACCATCTCTAACCCCCCTTTTTAATAGCTGTACTGAGGTATATTTTATATCACAAAATTCATCCATTTCAAGTATAGAATTTAATGATTTTTAGTGACTTTACCAAGTGACAAAACCATCACCATAAATAAGTTTTAGAACATTTTTATCTTCCTAATAAGACCCTTCATACACATTTACGATTAATCTCTGTTCTGAGCCCCAGCCCCAGGTCACCACTAATCTACTTCCTATCCCTTTTCTGGACATTTCACATAGATGGAATCATGTGATACATGGCTTTGCTTCGTGACTGACTTCTTTCGCTTAGCATAATGTTTCTGAAGTTCATTCATGCTGTAGTATTAATCAATACTCCATTACTTTTCATGGCTGAATAATGCTTCATTGTGTGATGCACATTTTGCCTATCTGTTCATCAGTTAATGGACATTGAGGTTGAACATTTAGATATTTATCAAAAATGCTGTCATGAACATACCCACAAAAAGTCTCTGCGTGGACAAATGTGTTCATTCTCTTGGGTAGACACTCAGAGTTAAATAGCTGGGTCATGCGGTAAAGATGTGGTAGTGATGCAGAGAACAAAGGCAAAAGAAAAAGAATTAAATTTCTTTACTACTTACAGCCCATTGACAAGTCCTTGAGACATGCAGAGTGATCTTCCTCTAGGAACTCAGCTGCCTCTAGATACTTTGCTAGAGGCAGAAAGCAATCCTGGCTTAATATTAGTCCGAACCTCCAGGACCCTGAAAGTCTCCTTTAACATTTAAAAATCCTTTTGGAAACTTCCTTTACCATCCCCTCCACCCCCAAGATACATGTTGGCAATCATCCTGCAAGCATGTGCTGCACTGATATACATCCGAAGGGTCTCACCACTAAGGTTTTACTAGATAGTAATAAACCACCTTTTCCTTATAAAAGCTAACTCCCACCCCCCACCCCCCACCCTGCAAGGTCCTAGAAACTTTGTTTCCAAAAGCCTTAGAGACTTATGCTATCCCTAACCCCTCTCCCAACTTGAAAGTATATAATCAGTCACACATCACAACTCAAATGCAGCTCTTTCTGTCCACGGGGGCCGGGGGCGGGGGGGTCCTGTCCCCGTGCTTTAATAAAACCACCTTTTTGCACCAAAGACGTCTTTCTTGGCCATTCACTCCTAAACTCCAATATTTCTACATCAGCAGTTTCACACTTGCTCTTTTTGAGAAATTGTCAAACTGTTTTCCAAAGCAGCTGCACCATTTCACATTCCCACCATCATAGTATGAGGGTTCCTGTCTCCATGTCGTCCAGAAACCATTTATTGTGGGTCTAACTTATTACGAATCCTCATGAGTATGAAATAGCATCCCATTGAGGTTTTATTTTGTATTTCCCTAATGACTAATGATACTGAGATCTTTTCATGGACTTATCAGCAATTCATATATCCTCTTTGGTAAACCATCTGTTCCTCTCTTTTGCCCCCTTTTTGATTGGGTTGTTTTTCTTCTGAGCTGTAGGAGTTATCTGTAAAGTCTGAATACAAGTCCTTTACTGGACCTATGTTTTACAAACATTTTCTGGTCTCCTCTGGGTCCTTTCCCTTTCTTAAGGGTGTCTTTACCACTGCTGTTTGAAGTGCAAAAGTTTCAAATTGACTGATTTTTTTCCTTTTTGGACCATTCATTTTGTGCTATGACTAAGAAATCTTTGCCTAGTTCAGTCCGATTTTTATTAGAAGTAAAATTGGTGTCTGAACACTAAGCAAATCTACTAACCAAGTCTCCTGAAAATATAAAAGCTTTGTCACTAAAAATGAGGACTCACAGACATTCCCAGACACTCCAGGGGCTGCATAGAATGACAAAAGCTTTCTGAAAAACAGTTTGACAGTATCAAGAGCGAATAAAATGTTCAAACTCCCTGGCGCAGTAGTAAATCACTTGGGATACAGAGTCAACAGTTCACGGTGTTGTTTTAATGGAGAAAAACTGCAAACTACCTTGATGTGCGTCCCTGGGGGACAATGAAGCACCTCAGAGCTCAGTCGTAGGAGGGAACACGAGTGGTGCTCAAGAACATTTGCAAAGGCATATTAATGATGGCAAGCTGTTTAGGAAGTATGGTTGATGTGCAAAGAAAGATCCCAGCAACAGCATTTCAACCGTGTTTCTTTATGTTAAGTTTAATGAGCTACAATTCACATCCTGTAAAACTCGTCCTTTTTAAGTGCTTTGACAGATGTATAGTCACGTAACAACCACCCCAGGGAAGTCCTTTCATGCCCAAATGCATGGAAAACGCCTGGAAACAAATACATCAGAAGTATCTGTAGACCACCCCCCCTCTGCCCCCTAGTCCCCCGCGCTCTTCTGGGGGTGATTTTTGCTTTTTAGCATTTTTTTCTGGGCTGTTTAAAGACAATGTTAAACAATATACTTTTTGAAATGGCTCAAACAATAGTGAACTGACTTTAGAAAATCATCTCTTTGCTGGGGCCTCAGCTCTCCCCCACGCAGACACACACCCATCCCCCCAGCTCAGAACAAAAGAGCACAGGAGACCTCTGAGTTTGCTCACTTCGAACCTTCAACAAAAACCTTGTGGGTCCAACCGGAATGATTTCAGAGGCGCCTGGTAACACCGCGCAGCAGACAGACAGGCCTGACAGCGCCCCATTATCAACCCTGACTTCCCCGGGCCCCTGCTGAGCTGCGGGCGGGGGGGGGGGGGGGGGGGGGGGGGGGGGGGGGGCGGAGGCCCAGGCAACGCTCCATGGCAAGATATTTCAAGGCTTTCTTTTCAATGTTGACTGGCCCAGGAACACTACTGTTCAAAGGATTCCGTCACCCAAAGCAGCCCCCAGCTGCAGCGACAGGGGTAGGGGCGAGCGCCCAGGCGAGCTGCGCGGCCGGCTCTCAGCACTACCGTGAAGTCCAATCCGATTCAGCTGCATAGATGCAACTGGGCCATCCAGAGGCGAATTCCAGAGTGCCGTTCGAAATGTACCCAGCAAACCCACAGCCATGGGGCCCCAGGCCTAGAAGCTTCTACAGTCCAGCCTGGGGGGCAGCGGGGGGCAATCAACAGCCAAGGTTGGGAGTCTCACTGACCCCCAACATCGCTGGATCCAAGGACACTGAATCCCACCAATGCCAACTGGAGGCAGGCTTCCCATTTGCTGCAGTGAGTTCACATCTACAAATGTGTGTTCATACGAACCAACGTTATTAGCGCCTGTGCGGTACCAGGCCCCTGCTGGGACTGAGGGGCATCGGGTTCCTGGCCTCACAAAGCTCAGACCCCACAGATGAACAGCAACGTGGCGGAAGAGCCAAAATACAAACAAAAAGTCTACATACCACCGACAGGCAAAGAAGATATGTGGAAGGCAACACACTACACCATTCCCAGGGGCAACCAGGGAGGCATCTGAGAAGAAAGCTGGAGACTGTCTCCCTCCAGTGTGCCAGACACTGTGCCAGGGGAACAGACAAGTATCGCTGCCCTCATGGTTGAGTGACAGTTTAATACAAGGAGACCACACACACAGGGAAGACAGAGCTGGCAGAGGGGCAGGGGGCTTCCAGTGTCACCAAAAGCCTCGCTAAGGACATGATGTTGGAGCAAAGGCATTGGAGGTGAGGGGGCTGTGAACATCTGGGAGAGGCAGCTGCAAATAGCCTGAGGTGAGCTAGAAGGAACAGGAAAGAGGTCAGGGGAGAAGGCAGCAGGAGATGAGGTCTGATGCTGGGGACGGGCTGAGAGTGGGGTGACCTGACCTTGGAGGCATGGTGAGGACTTGGCCCTGAGTCCCTGTGAGGGGGAAAGAATTGGGGGTTCCTGAGCAGAGGAGGGGATCCTCTGGCTGTGGAGAACACACTGTAGGAGTCCAAAGGCAGTCCTTGGGGGAGCCTGCTGGAAGCATACAGGTGACAGCCACTGGGGGCTTGGCTCAGGGCAGTACGTGTGGCATGTTACTTCCCCTGTCGAGAAACAAACGGGAACACCGCCGCTAGAAGGGCAAATGGGGCAGCCATGGTGAAAAAAACAGTTCAAAAATTGAACATAAAACCACCATCCAAGCAGCGGTCCCACTCCTGGGTCAACACACAAGACAAATGAAAACATGTGCACACAAAAACTTGCACATGAGGGGTACCTGGGTGGCTCAGCGGGTGAGCGTCTGCCTTTGGCTCCTGGGGTCCTGGGATCCAGTCCCACATCGGGCTCCCTGCAGGGACCCTGCTTCTCCCTCGGCCTGTGTCTCTACGTCTCTCTCTCCCTCTCTCTCTCTCTCTCTCTCTCTGTGTGTGACTCTCATGAATAAATAAGTAAATCTTAAAAAAAAAAAAACCTTGCACATGAATATTCACAACAGTGCTATTTGGAACAGCCAAAACGTGGGAACAACCCAAATGTCCATCAACTGATAAACAAATAACTGAGGAACAGAACAGATCGAGCCGCGTGATGGAATATCACCCTGTGGTAAAAAGGAAGAAAGTACTGACACACAGGCTACAGAGCAGGTGAGCCTCGCAAACATCACTGTTAACGTTTTCCAAAAGGAGCCAGTCACATACAGTAGAATTCTACTTATACAAAAGGTCCAGAATTGACAAATCTATAGAAATAGAAAGTGGTGGTTGCCTAGCGAGGGAGGTTAGGGGTGCAGGGTGAAGTCGAAAATGAGCTAAGGAGTACAAGGGTTTTTGGGAAATGGATGATGAGAATTTTCTGAAGTTAGATTGTGATGGGTCTAGATTCTACAAACATACTAAAAGCATTTACTTAACACCCTTCAGTGGGTGAATTTTATGCTATGTAAATGGTAAATAAAGTGTGTCTTCCGGCAAAAGAAGGAAAAAAACCGACTGCCTTGTCAAAAAGGGAAATGTTACAGCAAAGGCTAAACATCTTTGATCCTCCGAAATAACCACGGCATCGGTTTTGAATCCTTCTGTCTTTTTTCAAGATGGTGGAGGCAGAGGGAGAAGCAGGCTCCCCACTGAGCAGGGAACCTGGTGCGGGGCTCGATCCCAGGACCCTGAGATCATGACCTGAGCCAAAGGCAGACATTTATCCAACTGAGCCCTCCAGGCACCCCCGTTCCATTTTTATTCTGCACAGTTACATACACATGCCATTATAAAAATATTTAACACTGTTTGGTGTGGTTTTGTTGTTATTGTTACTGAAGTCATAATGTTGTACATACTACACTGCAACTTGCTTTTTTCACTCATCCTTTTATGGTGATTCATCCTGGCTGATGCACTGATGAGTACCAGGTTGTCTCTAGTTTCTCAATATCATAAACAATGATGCAGTGAATATCCTGTGCACGTGTCTAAGGTAGGAGCCAAGAAGTAGAACTGATGTAAAACTTTTTGTCAAGATGCTATTACTTTTGTAATTTAAAAAAAAAAAAATGTCCAAAATGGCTGGGGAGAAGCATCTCACTCCTTCCCTTGGGCAAAATCTTCAAGAATGAGGAGAAATTTGCAAATAAAGTGCTGATTCTGGGATACTGCAGCACAGGAAACAGATTTTTACTGCCTTTTCAAACATTTAAATTTCTAGAATCATAGAGAAGGCTGGATTCTGGCTCTGACCTGACAGCCAAGGACAGTTGAACAGTCTGCCTCTTGCTCCAACACGGCCAGATAACGGGTCCCAGAGCGGGTAGCAGGTGCATGACATCTCTCTTGTGAAAGAGAAAGGAAAAACAGCCTAGGTCTCCCCCGAGAAGGTGGTTTTTTTCTTTCACCTTTCAGAAATGTGTTGTAAGGCACCAGAGAACATGTTGGCCAAACAACCTGTTAGCGTAGCCCCAGCTCAGGGAGGAACCCAGGTCACGTGGCCAACTCACAGCCACAGGCACTCAGGTAAGGGCTGTAAAACCATCACGTTCTTATCCCTGCCTCCCCCACCCCCCACGCCTCACCAAACACACAGAACTCAGCGAGCAAGGGTCTGTTTCAGATCTTCTTACCAGCGCGAGGTCCCTCAAGCAGCCCTCTGACCTCCCCAACCCTGCGCCTCTGCTCTGGTCACCGCGTGAGCCTCTGCACGTCTACGGGGCAGCGACCTGTGGGCTTGCGAGCTCGGCGTCCGACCTAAGGGGAGAGGGGCTCCCCGCACCTGCAGGAGGAGGGGGCGGGGAGAGCCAGCCCGCGGGGCTGCCCCGGGAGGCGCTGGGGGGAGTGACACGTGGGCTTGGGACCGCCCCCAGCAACAGGACCCGGCAGCCTCCGTCCGGTGCCTCCCCGGCTGCCCCTCCTGCGCCCGCGCCCCGCGCGTCCCCGGGCCAGCTCTCAGCGCAAGGCGGGCGGACGGAAGCTGCGGGAGTCGGAGTCGAAGCCGACAGGGCCTGGGGGGGAAGGAGATGGAGACGCCAGGGAGGCCCCGGGAGTGATGAGGGGCGAAGAGCGGGGCGCGGGGGCACCCGGAGGGACGGCCGAGAGAGGCCCCTGGGCCCCCACCCCGACTGCCTCCCAGCTAACCCTCTGCGCCGCCCCAACCCGACCGCGACCGCTAAGCCCCTCCTTTCGGGAACTCCGGGGCCGCCCCTGGAAGCGGCGGCGGAGGGCCCCGGGCAGCGGCGCGCGGCGATGGAGCGGAGCGGCCCGGGCCCGGAGGCGGGCGCGGAGGGCGCGGAGGGCGCGGCGGGCGCGGCGGGAGACCCGTACCGCCGCCCCGCGCGGCGCACGCAGTGGCTGCTGAGCGCCCTGGCGCACCACTACGGGCTGGACCGCGGCGTGGAGAACGAGATCGTGGTGCTCGCCACCGGCCTGGACCAGTACCTGCAGGAGGTCTTCCACCACCTGGACTGCCGCGGCGCCGGCCGCCTGCCCCGCGCCGACTTCCGCGCTCTCTGCGCGGTGCTGGGGCTGCGCGCCGACGGGGCCGCCGCCGCCGGGGAGGCCTCCGGGGGTGCGGCCGCCGCCGGGGACGAGGACGCCGCCGAGGAGGCGCGCCTGGCGCTGCGCGCGGAGCCGCCCGAGCTCACCTTCCGCCAGTTCCACGCGCGCCTCTGCGGCTACTTCGGGACCCGCGAGGGCCCCCGCCTGCCCCGCGGCGCGCTCAGCGAGCACATCGAGACGCAGATCCGCCTACGCCGCCCGCGCCGCCGCCGCCGGCCGCCCCGCACGCCCGGCCCGGACGATGGCCCCGACGGCGACCCCGACGGCGAGCGCTCGGCGCGGCTGGAGGAGGAGAACAGCAGCCTGCGCGAGCTGGTGGAGGACCTGCGTGCCGCGCTGCAGAGCAGTGACGCGCGCTGCCTGGCGCTGCAGGTGCGCGCCCGCGCCGGGGGACGGGACCGGGACGGGGACGGGGGCGGGGGCGGGGCGGCGGGACTGGGAGCGGCGGGGGCCGCTGGAGCAGCCCCGACCGGGGCTTCAGCGCACTTGCGCCCTGCCCCACCCCACCCACTGCATTCAGCCCGCTCCAGACCCCCTCCCTCTCCTCACCGTTCCACCTCCGAAACCCGGTCCCACCCCGGTCCCACCGGGACCGCCATCCCACGCCATCCCCCGCCCTCGCCAGCTCCTCCGGCCTCCTCTAACCCAGTACTTGAACTCTTCCAGGAAACCTGGGCCGCCCCGCGTTCAGTCATTCAGCAGGCAACTGGAGCTCTCTGTGGTGCCAGGCTGGGGGGGCGGGGGTGTGGGTTAGAAGGTCAGGGGTGACATAGGCCCTGTCCCTACTCTTAAAGAGCCTCCTGCCTAATGGGGTAGACTGGCAACTCATTGGGTCATTTTAGCAAATATTTATAGGCCTCGTCAGGGCCAGGGTCAGGGCCAGGGCCAGGTGCTAAATAGATAGTGTCACTGTTCATCAGGCAGTCGCTGGCCACCGAACACCGGTGGGGGCCACACCTCTGGGGTGTTGAGAAGAGGGCGCTGTGTGAGATATGGACCCAGCCCAAGCGTCTGGGATTCCCTCAACAAACACTTCGGCACTGTGCTGAGCACAGGAGCCAAGGTGATGAGGCTGGGAGGAGGAAAAGAACGGCTACTGCCCCAAGGGACCATAGGCCAGGAGGGAGCTGACTTGTCTTCGTGGGGCTCTGCACATTACCCAGTCACCAGCCCTGAGTGGCAGAGGGAAGGCTGCCGAGTGCCCCAGGGTGGCAAGGTGCTGCTTTCAGGGGCCTTGGCTATGGACAGACAAGGGCCGGCGGCCTAGGAACACAGGGAAGCAAAGGGTGGGAGTGGGAACTGACTCCCACGGTGCGGAGTAAGATGGGCCAGGATCATTCATTCTCCAGGTATTTACTGAGCACCTACTGTGTGCCAGACCTGGTTTAGGCGTCGGGGACACAGCAGTAAACGAGAGAAACACCCCACCCTTGAGAACAGCCTATTGACTAGACCCGGGGGGGGCCCAAAGACGCCTTTTTGAGACACTTAGATTGATCCTCGAGTCCAGGGATTGGAGGAGCCCAGAAGGTTGAGTGCTACCAATGCAGGAGAAGAGTCGTGAAGTCCCGGGATTTCTGGTACCACGCAGAGTTGAGAATATAGGCCTTGTGGCTCAGTTTCCCTCACCTAGGAAAAGGGGGGTGTAAGTAACCAGAGCTCCCGCCTCATCTGGCTTGGCGCGAGGATTAAGGGAGTTGGGACAAGCCTGGGAGCCAGTGCGCGCAGGAGACGTGCACCGTGGGTGGTCCGGGGGCGTGCGGGGCGCTCACCGCGGCCCCTGCGGCACTGTCCCCGCAGGTCGGCCTCTGGAAGAGCCAGGCGGGCGCCCTGGAGGCGGGGCGCGGCGGGCCCGAGGCGGCGGCGCGGGAGCTGCGGCAGGCGCGGGGCGCCCTGGCGGTGGCCGAGGCCCGCGCGCAAAGGCTGCGGCAGGGCCAGGCCGAGGTGCGGCGGCGCGCGGAGGAGGCCCGGGAGGCGGTGCGGCGCAGCTTGGGCCGCGTGCGCGAGCTCGAGGTGCTGGCGCGACAGGTGCCGGGCCTGCAGCGCTGGGTGCGGCGGCTGGAGGGCGAGCTGCGGCGGTACAGGTGAGCGGGGGCGGCGGGGGGCGGCGGGGGCAGGGGGTGCAGGGCCGCAAGGCGGCTCCGGGTCTCCCAGACCTCAGGTGTGCGTCCTCCCAGCACACACGCTCGTTCTCGTGTTCCCCACTCACTCCGCTCTTCCTGATTCTTCAGCCATGCACCCCCTCATTCACTTGCTCTCCACCAACCCATCCGTTCATGTGCCAGTTCCCCCACAAGGGCTTTCCACTTGCCCCTTCGTGGGTCGCAAGAAGATATATTTATTCTTTGACCGACACAGTGATGATGATGATGATGATAGCTAACAGTTGCTGAGCATTTAAGGTGTGCCAGGCTCTGAGCTAAGCCCTTGAGTGGCCTACTGAGTCCTCGCTGTGGGGTGGGTACCGCCTCATCCCCATCCTACAGATGGGGAAGCAGATGTACACTGATCCCTGGTGATAGCGCCAACGGGGCAGGAAGCAGGGCGTGGGACCAAGTCTCGAGTCCTAGCAGGGCCTCTACCAGATGTGTGACCTTGGGGGCAAGTCATGGCCCCTCTTGGAGCTCCTATTTACCCTTTTGTAGAGCACAGACTGGAGTCCCTGCCTGCCAGAACGGTTGTGAAGAGGCAGTGAGGTCCTGTCTGGCACACAGTAGGTGCTCTGTAAACAGCTCCCTCTCTATTTGGAAGCGCAAGGCATGCCTGCATGCCTGTCTCCTACATTTACTGGGCACCACCTCCATCCAGAGGCTATGCCAGGTAGCAGGGATGGGACTGGGAACCAGGCAACCTGAAATCTCTGCAGAGAGTAGCCACTACTAAGCTATATGAGATCATCCTGGGACCAGCTGTATGGCAGCAGGCTGGATGAATGCTGTGGGGCAAGAGCAGGACCTTTGTCGTGCTTGCTTCAGCCAGCACCTGAAGTGATACTTGAGCTGAGAACAGGATATTACTTGGCAAGATGGGACAGGGAGAAGAGGAAAGGAAAAGGCGAGAGTATTCTAGAAAAATGGGAACACGAGGGGCAAAGCCTTGAGACAGAAGGCACCGCAGCATGTTCCAGAAACTAAAGAAGGCCAGACTGGCTGGAGGAGGAGAACTAGAGAGGCAAGCAGAGGCCAGGCCATCCAGGGCCTGGAAAGTTGTGTCAGGGACTTCAATCTTCCCCTCAAAGAGAGCATGGAGGGCAGCCCCGGTGGCTCCCTGCATGGAGCCTGCTTCTCCCTCTGCCTGTGTCTCTGCCTCTCTCTCTCTCTCTCTCTCTCTCTCTCTCTCTGTGTGTGTGTGTGTGTGTGTGTGTGTGTGTGTCTCATGAATAAATAAATAAAGTCTTAAAAAAAAAAAAAAGAGCATGGAAGCCTTCAGCAAGAGAGTGACAGGAACAGATTTGCATTGGGCCAGACTGGTGGGCAGGGCAATCAGAAGGGGAGGCTTTGAGTCTAGCCCCTTAGAGGAGGGACTTCCTCCTTAATTCTGAGGTGCTCACAGCTGGGGGATAAGAAGGGACGATGTGGAGAGAGACCTCCATGAGGAGACCCACTCTGGGCCAGCCTCCTGCAGCTCCAAATGTTTGGATAGGCACTTCCTGTTTGCATAGCTGATCGGCTCTAAAGTAGAGCTGGTTGGCTTGGGGCCCGTGTCCAGCCTTGGAACTTTCTCCAAGAGGAGAAATAAAGGGTCTCTTCTTTTGTTTTACCCTAAAGTAACTGTCCTCTACAGCATGATGTAAGAGCCACCATGAACATCAGGGTAGCCCTTTACAGTAGAAAAGGTGGATTGCACCATGGCACTATTTAATCCTCACAAGAATTGTGCAAGGTAGAGGTGTTATCCCCATTTTACAGGCTGTGGGGAGTGAGGCTCTGAAAACTGAAGTGACATACCCAAAGCCACCAGTCAAAAAGTGGGGGAAAAAAGTAAGGTTGTCCTGCCCCTACAGCTTGTGTTCTTTCTTTCTTTGCATTTTACCTTTTTTTGTTGACACACAGTTACAGGATGGCTGCCCCACCTCCAGGCCTCATGTCTGCTGTTCAGGCATAAGGACAGGCAAGGTTGAGGGTGGAGAGGATTTTTTTCAAGTGAGCCTTGCCTTCGTGTTCAGGGAGAGATACCCTCACCCTACCAGAACTTGCACCTCCATCTTCTGGGCCAGAACCATGTCATGTGGCTGCTCCTATCTACAGGAGAAGCTGGCCATATTGATACCCCAAACAAAATTGGGTTCTCTTGGTGAGGAAAAGAGGAGCAGACACCTGGGTGGCTCAGCGGTTGAGCGTCTGCCTTTGGCTCGGGCATGATCCTGGAGTCCTGGGATCGAGCCCCACATCGGGCCCTGCTTCTCCCTCTGCCTGCGTCTCTGCCTCTCTCTGTGTGTCCTTCATGAATAAATAAATAAAATTTAAAAAAAAAAAAGAGAAGCAGATGTTGCAGAGGTTCCAAGAAGATGCCCAGGGAATGAGGAAACTGAGGGCCAGGGAATGAGTGACATCGTGTGAAGGTCACAGTGATTAGGAGATGGCTCTGTCACTTGTTACCCTGCCCCTATAAAAATATGCCCCCTTGGGATCCCTGTGTGGCCCAGCAGTTTGGCGCCTGCCTTCGGCCCAGGGCGTGATCCTGGAGACCCAGGATCGAGTCCCACATCAGGTTCCCTGCATGGAACCTGCTTCTCCCTCTGCCTGTGTTTCTGCCTCTCTCTCTCTCTCTCTCTCTCTCTCTGTGTGTGTGTGTGTGTGTGTGTGTGTCTCATGAATAAATAAATAAAATCTTTAAAAAAAATGCCCCCTAAACCATGCCCAGCCCCAGGAGGCAGACCTCCTCTGCATGTTTTCTATGGGCAGAATTTGTGGGCTGACTTGCTACAAAGCTCTCCTTTGAAGAAAGGAAAGGGGAGAGCATAGAACAGCCAAGGTGATACTGAGCATCACCTGTGTACCAGGCATGATGCCAGACACTCTCCCCACATTTGCTCAAATGAGCCCTGTAACTGGCCCAAGAGAAAGGAATTATTATCTGCACTTCATAAGTGAGAAAACCAAGGCTGGAGAGGAAGCAACTTGCTGGTGTGGCACAGCAAGTGACAAGCCAGGATTCAGACCCCAGCCCAAACAGGTCAAAGCCACATGCCCCAGGCCAGCCTGGCAATACCCACAAGTCCTGCTGGACTCTCCTACCCCAGAAACACCTGGAGGACACTTCATGGCCTGGAGAGGGGCTGTGGGCTACAATGTTACCTCTGCTTTTGTGTGATAAGCGTCAGGAAGTCAGATGTCCCCTGCTTGTTGAGCTGAACCACCTCCCTCTGTGGTCAGACCCATTGGACCCGCAGTCTAGAGGAGCCGGTACCTCTAGGTGGAAGAGGCACCACACCCCAAAGGCTAGAGCCCCATCAGCCCTGTTTAGTGACATCACTCTGGAATGCCTCCAGGTACTCTGCAGATGTGTCTTGGGGGTGGGGAAGATGCAATGGCTGAAATCCCTCCTGGGACTGACAGCTTGAAGCCATCTGGTTAGAATGAATGACCCGACCCACACTTTTCCGGCAGTGTCAGAAACGGACCCACTCTGATCTTCTCATAACGCGTGGAGGTTGGCATTATGCTGCTGTTTTTCAAATGAGGATATAGAGCCTTGGGGGGTGGTCTCCTAACCAAAACTTGGCTGTTTCAGCATTCTGATGAGCCTCCCCACTCTGCTGCCTCCCTAAAATGATACCTCAGTGACTCCATTGCCCATTTCCTGGACTTCCATTTACTTCTTTTTCAAAACCACATACACTTTTTCCTCCCACTCCATCCTTGTGCTGTGAGTTCTATCCAGTCCTTCATCTCTTTCTCCTTTAAACATCCTTCTTTTCTAGTCTCTTTGGAATTGCTGCAACATCCAATCTTTCCTGGTATTTTATCTCTGCTCTTTCTGTGATGATGACAATTCTGGGTGTGCTCTGTGATTGTCAACTGTGAGCCCATCTTTGAATGAAGCCATGATCCTGGAGAATCCACCCATCACCAGGGATGTGGAGTTCCCTTTAGAGCTGTTCCCCATCTGCCTCTACAAGGGCCTGATTCTGAGCCAGTTTGTTTGTTTGTTTTTTCCAAGATTTTTTTTTCATTTGAGACAGAGAGATACAGAGAGAGAGAAAGCATGAGCAGGGGGAGAGGCAGCAGGAGAAGGTAGAAGCAGACTCCTGCCAAGCCGAGAGCAGACATGGGGCTTGATCCCAGGACCCAGAGATCACGGACTGAGCTGAAGGCAGGTGCTTAACCATCTGAGCCATCCAGGTGCCCCCATTACCCTTTTTGAAAAGATTTTATTTATTCATTTGAGACAGCCTGGGGCAGTTTTTAATTTCATTGCTTAGCTTAAAGTTTCTTAACTATACAGTTTGGGAGAAATTGAGCTCTATATCTGGGGACACTACCCCAAGGACAGTCAGTGGGGTTTAGTTCTCACCTCTGTTCATGGATGAGACAACGCCTGGAGGGCTCCTGGCTTCAGGTAGGAGCCTCCTTGTATGAACTCACCAGGCAAGGTCTTCAGTGCTTGTCCCTCTTGGGCATTAGAACCTCAGTCCCAACCCCTCCATGGGCATTTCAATTCCATCTTCTGCACCCCGTGCAAGCTGGAGGTCTCCTTCTTGTTCTTGACCTTGGCTCTGTATTCTTTTAAATGGTTATATTTTATCTAGTACTTCCACATATTTGTACATGGACAGGGAACCTCCCTTAGCACCTCGATGCATCATCCTAGCCAAAAACCTAAGGGAATGGACACTAAATATTTAAGCAATTGGGGATGCTCACTTATTAGTCCCGGAACATACAGAGTATTCCAGGAATCAAAGAGCTCTTCAGGCCTCTTGAAACCAGACAAAAACCCAGGCACTCACCTGACCCAGCCCAGTCTGCCAGGAAGGATTACCTACCTGTTCCATCATAGCCACATCAGCCTCTGGGCTCCTGCTTCCCATGGCTGGTCACACCACCTCATCTCAGACAACAGACTCAGCTTCTTCAAATCCCACAAAATAATACCTCCTTCTAACACATTTTTGAGCACAGTAGACCTTACAGATGATTTGCGAGGAAGGGTACAGATTACATTGCAATGATGGTTTTATAGGAGTATTTGACGTCATGATTCATAAAATGTCATTTAACCCCACATCTAATGAGGGTGTTTTGTTGTTACTTCTCCCAGTCTACACTCAGCCACTCTGCACCTTTCTCTTCTCTGTTTTCTCTTTATTCCTATTAGCATCTCTCCCGCAAGCCTGACTCTTACTGACTTGGGTTAAAAAAGAAAGTGGCTCCTTGGAAAGTGTAGGCATCTGGCTTCAGGTGTGGCTGGATCCAGGTACTCAAACAATGTTACCAGAATATAGAAGCACTGCTTCACTCTCAGACAAGTTCTCTCCCCTGGTAGCCTTTGGGGGGCTTACCTCTTCAAAGCTCCAAGTCCAGTAGAAAGATCATCTCTCGTCTGAGCCATCCCACTGAAGTCCTGGAACTGGAATTTATGGAACCAACTTGGAAACATGTTCACCTCTGAACCCATCGTGGGGGCCAAGACAATTTGATGTTCTGATTGGCCAAACCTTAGTCACATTCCCACTGCTGGAACCACCACCAGCCCCATCGAACTCTGGGAGTGAGCTCCTCATAGGAGAATCAAGAAGGAGCATATCCCATGTGTGTTAAACACCACATATCCCCCACCTTTGCCTCTTGCTGGAGCTTGTGGCCCAAATCCCCTTTCTCGTCTTGAAAAACAGGCCACCTGGGCAACTGGAGACTCCCTGGACGGTAGAGCCCCCGGGAGGAAGCCTGGTGAGATGCAGAACAGGCTTATCTCAAAGTTAGCTTTTCCCAGTTCCTGAATGCTTTGGGGGTGTTCAGGGGTACTCTGCACCCTCACCAAGGTAGCCCATGTTGACATTTCTTTAGGCCAGCACCCACCCAGGGCTCATAGTAAAAGGCAAATGAATGGATGCACAAGCATGTGGTTGGATGCTGATCCCAAACGTGTCTTGATGAGAAGTGGGGGGGCGCACATGGGACCCCAGCACAAGGTGAGCCCTGCGTGAGTGGTCCAGTGGACAGATCTGCTTCAAGGGCCGTGGTGCTCCTGGGGGAGCTGCCGTTGACTGGGACGACCAGGGGTCTGTGGGCATCTCCATCTTCTCTTGAAGCCCTGGTGTCTCGGCCATCTGCCTGCCCCGCCTGCCCTGGCTCTGTGCTGAGGGGCATCTGGGCCTTCAGAACACCTGGGCAGGCAGCCAGGGACCTGCACCACTGGGCAGGGGCTGGGCTCAAACTCACAGACAAGTAGACCTGAAAAAACCCCAGCTCAGCTGAAACAGGGAGGAGGGGCCTCCGCCTGGCCTCTGAGACATTGTTGTCTGGGAGGGAAGATGAAAAGGCCTGGTGGGGGAGGGAGGCGGGCCGGAGAACAGCTCATTTGGCCGGCCAGGCCACCATGGAGGGGACACAAAGATGAGGCCATTGGAGGGCCACCTCCTTTCTTCTGCCCCCTTGCAGCAGCCCAGCCTGACCTTGGGGGGAGGAGCAGGCAAAGTCAGCAGGTGGGGGAGGGAAGGAAGCAGACAGGCAGAGGCGGGGCAGTGGGGCGCGGGGTACCATCTGGAGCTGGGAGGCGTCTGGTCACGGATTCCATTAGCCTTGGGAGCAGGTGTGTGGGCGGCCGCTGGTGGGAACTGAGGCCTTTCTCTCAGGGACAATACCCCGGGGCTCGCCAAGGGGCAGTCCTGGTCAGGCACCTGCTGCACGCTGCGGCCTGAGACCCGAGACCCTCCACGGAGAGCTTGGTGGGGGGGCGGGGCCCGGGCGGGGGCAAGCTCAGGAGCCCAGCCTGAGTGGGTCTGAATCCCAGCCTTTCCACATCTCTCCTGTGGGACTCTGAGCCCTTCCCTTTCTCTCTGGGAGCCCCAGTCTCCTCATTCACAAAGTAGGCGTGGGGTTCTGTTCCTCTGGGTCTTGGTGTAAATATGCAGGGAGACATGGGAAGCTGTGGGGTGCTATAGCTGGAAGTGCAGCTCTGGGAGTGGGACCCACATCAAGTCATTCTCATTTCATGAGCCTTGGTTTCTTCATCTGCAAAATGGGATGAAGAGAATATAGACAACGAATAATAATATCTGCTTCCTAGGCTATTTGAAGATTCAGAATGCTAACATGTATAAAGCACCTCGAATAGTGCTTAGCACTGAGAAAATGCTTAATAAATATGAGAAATTATTATTATTATTATTAATCCTTCATCACAGTAACTCCCCCATCAATAGTAATGGTGGTGGTGGTCGGTATTGTTAATATTAACAGCCTGGCCGCTAGAGAACCTGTCTGTGGAGACCACCAGGAAACAATGGACAGTCTCAGCTGATTGTAGACAGGACGCTAACAAAGCTGCAGAGTATAGACAAGCCTGATTGACTGGCAAGGGGTCAGGGCAGCTCTTGAAGGAATGTCATCATCCAGGCTGGGTGTTGAAGGATGAGTAAGAGTTTTCTCAGGCATTGCAAATGCAGGTTGCAGTGAATACAAAGGCTTAGAGATGTGAAGGCCCTGGTGCCAGTAACAGGGAGGCCTACTGTTGTGGAGGGTTTGAAGTGGAAAATGGCGGGAGAGGAAGCTGGAAGGCAGGCGGGGGTGAAGGACCCTGAACACCAGGCTGAACATGACGCCTTTACCCCAGACAACGAGGAAGACAGAGAAGGGCCCTAGTGAGGAGCGAAGTAATCAGACTGGAGCTTCACGGAGACCCGTGGCTGCGTGTGGAGGACACAAATCAGGCAGGAGGGACGGCGAGAGGCAAAGAGGCAGGTGAGGAAGCTATTTCTGGGTCCAGAGAGAGAAGACACAAGGCCTGGCCTCCAGCACCTGAGAAGGGATGAACGACCAGCCCCATACCTGGAGGCCTTGCCCGGAGCCGGGGGGAGCCGCGGGCCTGCTGTTCTCTGTTCCACGACAGAGCTTTCTGCAAGGACAGCACTTGAGGATTCGCGGGCCAAAACGGACTTCAGAGCTGGATATGGTGCTGCGTTGGCAACAAGGACTTTCCTCTGGGTAGAAGAGCCCGCAAGGGGAACAAAACAAGTCTTGATATTCTCACCTCATGGTGAGTTCGGGACCCGGGTAGAGCAGACACATCTGGATTTCGCATCTGTGTTAACATCTGGTGTCAACACAGCACTCCAATGTATCGTGGACATGCGAGAAGAGCATGGAGTAGATGAGGGGAGGGGGTCAGACCTCAGAGGTCAGAGGCAATGAGCATTGTGTCCCCTGAATCTTAGATGGGTCGTGTTTACAGTGACAAACTCCAAGGAGCCCATTTCAGCGAAGGGTACCCGGGCACAGACCAAGGTGGGTGGGTGGTGTTCAGTGAGTACCGTTCCTCCCGATCCATCAGGGTCCTGACCCAGAACCTAGCTGCATCACTCTGAAATCGCAGCCTGAGTTTGCAAAACTGCCCTTAGCAAGCCACACCACCTGGATCTAAATTTCAGGTTTTAGGTGCAGTTTCACGCCACCTCCCTGACACCTCTTGCTACATCGTCCACAGGCAATACCCAATGGCCAGACATGGCACATGGGGGGTCACCCCACAGCTGTGAGAGGATGATATTCTGAGGGCAGCTGGGAAGATGTCCCTGGTGATGGATTTATCCATTAGGGATGTTTCAGCTGCAGGCTACCGAGAACTCACCTGACAGTGGTTTGAATACCCTGGGGCTCCTTGTCCACACCTAACCAGAAGTCCCGGAGTGGCTCTAATGAGTCTTTGCAATGTTCCTTTAGACACGTGGCCTCAGCAACCCTATTGAAGGCAGAAAGAAGGGGAACATCTGTTCTTTTCTATCCAGAAAACCAAAGCCGGCCCAGAAACCACTAGTGGATGTCTACCTGAACACCACGGCCAGAGCAGGGTCACAGAGAGGGGCAAGGGGACCCAGAGAATGAGTGAGGCCTTTTCGGTCTCAAGAATGGAGACAGTGGGGCAGCCCCGGTGGCGCAGCAGTTTAACGCTGCCTGCAGCCCAGGGTGTGATCCTGGAGATCCAGGATCGAGTCCCACATCAGGCTTCCTGCATGGAGCCTGCTTCTCCCTCTGCCTGTATCTCTGCCTCTCTCTCTCTCTCTTTCTCTCTCTCTCTGAATGAATAAATAAATAAATCTTTAAAAAAAAAAAAAAAAAAGAATGGAGACAGTGGGGCAGAGGATCTGTGGAGTTCTTTAATCAATAGTACCTCCCAGAGAAGTCGGCCTTCATTCAAATGCATGCCCCCAGCCAGATTTATCTGAGAACAGAGCTGAGCCCACACTTTTGGCTGACAGCCCAGGGTCTGGGGCTTTGTGCCCCTACCAGGGAGAGGGACGTTGATTGCACAAGCCAATGAATGCAGGAAATGAGTCCTTCAGAGAGGAAGCTGGAGCCCAGAGAGGGATAGTGATCTGCCCAAAGTCACCTGGTAGGACAGAGCACAGGTCTCAAGGGTCCTGGAGTGGAGGGCTGTCTGTGCTACTTCCCTTAGGTAGTTTGGAACAAGCTCTTGTTCCTGTGTCTTTGTGGTTTGATTAGGGGATAGGCTCTGAGATCCCCCAGCTCTCAAATTCCAGCTTGTCCAGTTCTAAGGTGGGTGGCCTGAGGCATGCAGATGGGTTTCAAATGGACCTGGGTCCACGGGTCAGAGGCAGCCACAAGACCCAGGGTGGCCTGGGGTGCCGGGCCAGTTCCATTTGGCCATGACCCACCTTGCTGTTTAAGTCTATACACTGTCTATTTTCTTTTTTTTTTTTTTTAAGATTTTATTTATTTATTCATGAGAGACACACACAGAGAGAGGGAAGCAGAGACACAGGCAGAGGGAGAAGCAGGCTCCATGCAGGGAGCCTGATGTGGGACTCAATCCTGGGTCTCCAGAATCAGGCCCTGGACTGAAGGCGGCACTAAACCACTGAGCCACCGGGGCTGCCCCACTGTCTATTTTCTTTGGTGCCTTGATGCTTCTTGGGAAACTCTGACTCCACCTGTTTGTGCCTCAGTTTCCTTATCTGGAAAATGGGGCTAATTTTAGTGCCTACATCAAGAAGTAAGAATTAAGCAGGATATGAAAAGCACTTCAGATTGTGCCCGGCACATACTTAGCACTCATGGATGTCATTGTCATCAGTTGGCCCTGTCGTGTGGGGGGCCTTCTCACCTGTGGGGAGCATTGATGCGTCTGCTCCACACTCTGGAGCAGACTGAAAGCCCCCTGCCGCCAGCACACTCCATGTGTCCTGTACCTCTGCTTGTCCCTGCTTGGTTTTACTCACTCGTGCTACACACGGTGGGGAATATGGCTACAGTGACCTCAGATGCACCACTTTTCAAACTCAATGACCCAACCTACTGCTTTCGAGCACCTGGGGATGAAGTCCCAGGGAAGACTGACCCAGCCCAGGTGATAGATCCAGGGCTAGGATTCCTGAGGCCAAGGGGCTGGGATACTCCATGCGGCCAGGGCCAGAGCCACGCTCCACCCCGCAGTCTAGGAGAGAGGGGGCGGGGCAGCTCCTCAAAGCAGCATGGGTGCTGCTACCAGGAGACGGAAGAAGGACAGAAGGACACTGGTCAGACAAAAACAGCCAACTTCCAGCCTGGGAACTTCCTTTATGGAAGTGAAAAATCCAAAGAAGTATAAAGGCTGTAGCATGGCACCAAGCAAAGAGAAAATGAAAAAGCGAATGTTTGGGCCTCAGAGCCAGATGCTGGATGTTTTTTAGAAATGTGTTGGGTAGTGTAGTGTAGGGTAGGGTAGTGGTGTTCCAGAAAGTCAGAGGTCCTGGTACGTGTGGATGGTTCCACTCATCTACTGTGCTCCCATTCGCATAAAAATGTACTGCTTATCCACAAGGAAATATTGGAAGAAGAGGCCAGTGCCTGGGTGGGGGCCTGGAGGTGCTAGAATCAGGATCCTGACATCGCCTGGCCTCAAGTTATGGGTGGTATAGATGGCTTCTGCCTGAGACTCAAGCCAGAGAAACTCTGGAACGCATGCAGGAGTGGGCACCATGGTCTCCAAGATGTTATGATGGGATGAGCTGGGGTATAGGTAATCATGGGCTCTTGTGTAGGGGAAATGGTGAGAAATAACCGCATGCTTTTGTCAAGGTAGAGGGAGATCTATATTATATTGGAGACTTGTTGCTAATGATTAAACTAAACCCCAAATGCCTTAAATTTAAAAGTGGGGGTATTAGGGCATCTGTGTGGCTCAGTCAGTTGAGTGACTGACTCTTGGTTTTAGCTCAGGTCATGATCTCAGGGTCCTGAGATTGAGCCCTGGTGTCAGGCTCTGCACTCAGAGGGGAGTCTGCTAGAGACTCTCCCTCCCTCTCCCTCTCCCCCCTCTCTCTCAAAATAATAAATACATCTTAAAAATTATCTACAAGTAAGCTTGAGAGTATGGCTTCAGGTGTGGCTGGATCCTGGAGCCCAAACAATGACCCGTGGAATCTCTGCTTTCCTCTAGTTGGCTCTACTTTCAGACATTCTTCCCATATGAGAGCAAGATAGCTGCCAACATCACCAGGATGAGCTCCCATTCTCCCAGTCACCCCCCCACAGAAAGAGCTTTTCTTTTGCAGTAGTTCCAACAAAATCCTTAGATTAGCTCTGATTATCCTGACATGGGTATGCCCATCCTTGAACCAATCATTGACCCCAGGGACATGGAATGTGCTGATTGGCCCAGGTAGGGGTCTTGTAACTACTCTGGACCAATTCCTGTGATTGACCAGGTCAGGGTCATATGGAGTAAGGCAGGAGGGTGGACTCCCCCTAGGCTGGGAGCTTCTTGTGAGCAGTGCCCCTCTTTTCTGTCCCTGCTGTCACTGAGCCCAGCAGAGGGCCAAGCCCGGGAAAGACAAGGTTTCCTCTTGACTGGCAGGTGCATGGATGGACAGAAACATCCAGGGCTTCCCACTGTCTGCTCTGAATTGGGGATACAGGGGACTTAGAGGAGCTTGGGGCCAACACAGTGAGAGACCCAGTAAGGGTGAGGGGCAGAGATTCTTGGTCTCTCCAGAATTTCTGTCAGAAATAACTACTGACTTTTCTTCATTCACGCAAGTTCTGTTGCCTGCCTGGAGAGTCCCGATGCCATGCTGGCAGCCGTGACCAAGACAGTGTCAGCCCTCAGGGGACTGACATCCTGGCTGAGGGGGACAGTGAACCAGGGGGTGGCCCTAAACAGGATGAACAAGGGGTGGGCGAGGGGGAGGAGGCTGCTTTACTGTGGCACTCAGGGCACCCTATCAGTCAACTTGGCTGCATGACAAATAGCATGACTGGCTGGCTTTTGCACACATGGATTGTCTCACAGTTCTGGAGGCCGGGCGTCCAGGAGCAAGGGGTCTGCAGGGCTGGTTCCTTCTGGGGGCTAACGTATTCCCAGGAGAACGTATTCCCAGCCTCTGCTATCCTGCAGATGGCCGTCTTCTCCCTGTGTCCTCACATAGTCCTCCCTCTGCGTGTCTGTGTCCTAATGTCCTCTTCCTATAAAGACACAAATCAGATTGGATTAGGGCCACCCCTGTGACCTCATTTTAACTTGATCACCTCTGTAGAGACCCTGTCTCCAAATAGAGTCACTTTCTGCGGTGCTGGGGGTGAGGACTTCATATGAATAAAGTCCATGGCAGGAGGCTTCCTGGAGGAGGCAACATTTGAGTTGGGATCTCAAGAGCCAACCCCTCTGAGTCCTGCCAAGTCTCCAACCCCCCTGCTTCTCTCCAGCTGCACCCACTCACTCACTGGGCGCCAGCACCAGCCCGGATGTGACTGCTGTCCCTAGCTCCCCACCAGTCCACTGGCCACAAAGTAGCCAAGGGTGGGAGGAGCTTCTCTAAACCCTCATCTAACCTTGTAGCTTCCTGTTGCTCTTAGAATAAACATCGGCCTCCTTGCGGTTACTGTCATGGCCCTGAGTGACCTGGCCACTGCGACAGGTCTGGCCCCAGCGTCTTCCACTCTGCCCACCGTGCACACTGCTCTGGCCACAGCGACCCTCTCTCCTCGGGCGTTCACTTCCTGGCCACTGTCAGGCCTGCCCTGTCTAATTCGCATCCGTACTGCCGGTCTCCGCCAGGGCTCGCTTTTTCAGAGCAGCCCCGGCCCCATCCAGTGTGCTCCCCTGTCATCTCTCACAGCCCCTGGCCTTTCCCATCCTTAATTTACTTTTGTTACGACTTCATTAATATCTCTGCCCCCCAGGGGAAGGTAGATTCCTTGAGGTCAGGGCTGTTCTGCAAAGTGCAGCGTCTCTGGCACCCAGCTCAGCAGCAAGCTCAGTAAGCATCTGTCGGGTGAATCACAGAACAGAATTAGCAGCCAGGCTCGCAGATGCCTTTGGAGACCACTCAGCAGCAGCGCGGTCCCTGCAGTGAGACCCCGATGGGTCCCATTGCACCTGCCCCCCACCCCAGCAAATCAAGTGGGAGCCAGAGATGAGGGGCCATGGAGAACACTTCCCAGGCCTGGAGGCCCCTGAGGACTGTCCCACACTCCCCTCTTCGTGATTTATTTTCAGCTCACCCTCCACGGCCCCCCTCCCAAGCTCTTCTTCCTACTGTTCTCTTGTTTTCACATGCTAGTCTCTGTTTCCTGCAAGGCTTCGCTCAGGAAATGCCATGCAGCAAAGGAAGCACAGTGTGCAAGCCCCCAGGCCCGCCGGGCGGGCTCAGAGGCCTGGCCCGCTGCCTGACAGCCCCCACCCCTCAGCACACCCCGGCCAGGCTCTGGGGGTCCTTTTTGCCCTGCAGCTTCCTAAAGCTTATGAAGTGGCTGAATGACTTAGGTGGCTGAAAGCAGAAAGAGAAGCAAATGCAAGTGACCCTTTCCATCCATTCTAGAAAAAGCTGAGCTGGGCGGGGAGGGGAGGGCAAGGCAGGGCTTGGGGGAAGGTGTGTCTGGAGGAAGTGAAAATGGTGATGGTCTTCTGATGTGTCACTTGGACAGCCCCAGGTTGTCCAAGCATGAATCTACACTTGCTGCAAAGGCATTTTGCAAATGTTACTGAAGCCCATTATCAGTTGACTTTCCATAAGGGAGTGTATCCTACATCATCCAGGTGAGCCTGATTTCATCATTGGAAAGGCCTTTATTTATTTTTTTTTTAATTTATTTATGATAGTCATACAGAGAGAGAGAGGGGCAGAGACACAGGCAGAGGGAGAAGCAGGCTCCATGCACCAGGAGCCCGATGTGGGATTCGATCCTGGGTCTCCAGGATCGCGCCCTGGGCCAAAGGCAGGCGCCGAACCACTGCACCACCCAGGGATCCCTGGAAAGGCCTTTAAATCAAAAGTGAGGACTTCCTGAAAAAGAGAAGGGGTTCCGCCTGTGACCAGAGCCTCCACCTGTGCCCAGTCTGCCTGTAATCTCCCTCCTATGGATTTCACACTGGCTGAGCCAGCCCTCCCAATCATAGAAGCCACTTCCTTGTAATAAAGCTTTTGAGGGGCACCTGGGTGGCTCAGCAGTTGAGCATCCGCCTCTGGCTCAGGTCGTGATCCCAGAGTCCTGGGATTGAATCCTGCATCCGGCTCCCCGCAGGGAGCTTGCTTCTCCCTCTGCCTACGTCTCTGCCTCTCTCTGTGTCTCTCATGAATAAATAAATAAATCTTAAAAAAAAAAAAGCTCTTGAGACAGCGCTATAACTACAGATACAGACACAGATCAGTACCCCCTACTGGCCCCACTTCTGCAGTTGAAGCCTGACTCACCCCAGGGCAGAAGCAGGAGGAGAGCAGCCCTGAGAACACAGGCCAGTATTTCTGAGCACCTGCTGGGCATGAGACACTGCGCTAAGGACTTCATGTACACAACCTCATTTAACCCCCAGGCAGCGCTGGGAGCTGTTTTCAGTAATAATGCTTTAGGCTGCAAGAAATAGAAAATCCAACTCCAGGGGTACCTGGTAGCTCAATAGGTTGAGTGTCTGCCTTCAGCTCAGGTTGTGATTTCAGGGTTGTGGGATCAAGCCCCACATCGGGCTCCCTGCTCCACGAGGAGCTTGCTTCTCCCTCTCCTCACTTCTTGTGCTTTCCCAAATAAATAAATAAAATCTTAAAAAAAATAGAAAAAGAAAACCCAACTCCAAATGGCTTAAATCTTAAGGACACTGATGATCATGCATGAGATGTCCAGGGGAAAGCAGTTTCTTTGTAGCTCAGTGATGTCTACAAGGATATAATTCTTTTTCTTTTTCTTTTTTTTTTAAGATTTATTTATTTAAGAGAGAGTGGGGAGAAGGGCAGAAGGAGAGGGAGAGAATCTCAAGCAGACTCCCCACTGAGCATGGAACCTGATGCAAGTCTCAATCTCACGACTCTGAGATCATGACCTGAGCTGAAATTAAGAGTTGGACACTTAACCAACTGAGCCACCCAGGCACCCCATGCAAGGCTACAACTCTTCATCTTCTCACAGTGTCTTCCTCAGCTTGTCATCTTTGCCTGTCAGCAAGTGTCCCTCATGGTCACAAGATAGTTGCCATGGCCTCAGGCATCACTGCCACATTCACAGAGAGAAACATAACTTCTTCCTTGGACTTGGAAGATTTCTGCTCCCCTCTCACTGGCCAGAAGCACATCACATGCCTATCCTTAAACCAATCCTTGGTAAAGGGAAGGAATCATCGTGATTGGCACAGACCAATCAGATCTCTTCTCCAGAAGCACACAGCCACTCAGGCCTAAAAGAATAATTGAGGTTGTGTGTGCCATCAATGCAGATGGGGTGTGTCTGTTTGTGCAGTTGTGTTTGGTTTCTATGCAACCATAACAAATTAACCACAAACTTAGTGGCTTAACACAACCACCCATTTATGATCTCATACCATGTAGGCCAGAAATCCACTCAGGCTTGGCTTGTTTCTCCTTAGGCTCTCAGGAGGCTGAAATCAAGGTGTTGTTGGCCAAGTATAGAGGCTCGGGGGAAGAATGTATTTCCAAACACAGGCATTGGCAGAATTAGGTTCCTTACAGTTGTAGGACTGAGATCCCCGTTTCCTGCAGTAACCATGGTCTTACATGGTACATGCCACAGGAAGACATTTTTTTGGGGAAAGAAAGGTGAAGCTTAGAAGAGTGACACGACTTGCTCAAGGCCATACCAGCCAGGGGTCCACATTGCAAACAACAGGACGTGTGACACTGGCTCACTGAGGCAGGAAAGGAATTCTTTGGCAGGGCTTCAGGGACCAGCACAGTCAATGGGCAGGTTGGAGGACCAGACTCAGGCCAAAAGCAAGGCAGGGCAGACCCAGCTGGTCCAGGAGCAGGCTGCTGGAGTGCCCTCCTGCCCCCCCACAGCTCATGCCCCATGCCATCAGACGCCACCAATGAGCTCAAGTGAACCTGCACTTGTGTGTGAACGTGTGTCCCAGGGACTGTCCCCTTCCCACCCCCTTGGCATATCATTTACAAACAGCATCCCCCCACCCCCTTGGCATATCATTTACAAACAGCATCCCTCCCTCCTGCTGACCTGGACAGATACACTGCGCTCCTTACCGTGTGGCTTTCAGGCCGCTGCCAGATGGTTGCTTTGCTCCATATCCTCATTCTGCACTCTTAGCAAATCCTGCTGTATGTTCTGTTTTAATTCTGCCCTTCACATTGAGGTTTATCCAGGATCCACCTCCTTCAGGTGGTGTAGACAGGGACCCAGGTTGAGTTTTCTCCATGTAGAGAGGGGTGCGTTGGAATTATAGCAGGAAACTCACTTGTGATATATTTTGCTGTTTATACAAACAGCAGAGTCAGGTTCTAGGTTCAGATCATTGCAATTTAAGCAGAATTGTCACTCCACAAACATAATAGTTAACTGAACAGGTGGCTTACAAGTGAGAATTACAGTTCCAGACAAAATGACTGTAAACTATTCACTTTTTTAACATACTCTCAGTGCTGACATGGCTGAAGAACTGAATCTCTAGTTTTATTCCACTATCATTAATGTGAATTTCAGTAGCCCAATGCAACTAGTGGCAGTCATATTCAACGGCACAGGTCAGATTAAGAAACTATGGGACTATCCCTGGGCTCAAGCATTTATTTGAGGTTTTTGGAAAACAGAATGAATAGAGAAGGAGGCAGTTGTGAACAGAGGATGGCAGATAATGAGAGTTGTGCACATACCATGTGCCAGTATATGAATCCCTCCCTTTAGCCTCAGATCTTGTCCTTGAGTGGGGCGATGTCCCCATCCAAGAACTGGGGAGGCTGAGTCTCAGTGAGGGAAAAGGAGTTGATGAGAGCACCCCTTGATTGAAAGGCAGGCCTGGGAGTAAACAGGTATAAGCCAATCACCAATCTGGTGTTGCTCTGTGAGCCCAGAAGCCACATGGGGAAGGGGCCAGGATGGCTGCAGGCTAGTGGGCAATGGCAGTTGGAGTTTCTGGGTGCTTCCCCAGGACATATGTGCAACCCAGGTGGCTGACCCGGCAGCCTCCAAGTCCAAATTCATCAGTTGGACATCTCACAGTTCCTCTTATGAGGCAGCGTAGAGCTGGGTTTGGATGGAGGCTGCTGTAGCCAGTGGGTCATGAGGCTAGAACATAGGATCAGAGATAGAGTCTATAACAAGGCATGTCTCTGGAAGAAGCATCTCTCCCAGAGACATTCTGGAAACTTGTGTGGAAGGAGTGTTTGTCTCAATGACTAAGGGGACAGTGTTCCTGGCACTTGGGATATAAGCCTCTGCACAGATCCTGTGCAACCCAGGATTGCTCTATAACACCACACACACACACACACACACACACACACACACACACACATAACTTCCAGATGTTCCTAAAAAACTTGCTTTCACTACAATTATCTAAGACTGGAATCTGTGCTTTACATATAAATACAATTTTTGCATAGTTTTAATGTACAATGGCTTTTCCAAGAATGCAATGCTGTGTGAGCAGTGGAAAAGTTATATTTTGTTTTGTTTGGAATTTTTCAAGAGTTGCTCATCATTTCAGAACCACATCATACATACTGATGATACTTGTAATTAACCATCTAAAAAGGAATGTCTGTGTCCACTGTCATTATGTTGTGTCCCAGTGAGTCTACATATCTATATATCCATCTGTCCACCAATCCATTCACCTATCTATCCATCTATCCATCCCTCTGAAAATATTTTCTTAGCCCTTATTTCAAAATGTCAAATATAAGGAAAGAATGTCAACAACTATCCTCAAAGTCAAACTTAGCCATTATAATAAAACAAACAAAAAGCAGAAACAGGCCCATAAATGCAGAGGACAAACAGCTACCAGAGGAGAAGGGGTCAGGGGATGGGAAAAATGGGTGAAAAGGAGTGAGAGATACAGGCTTCCAGTTTTGTAATGATTGAGTTAAGGGAGGAAAGACAGAGCATAGGAAATATAGTCAATGGTATAGTGACAAGGTTGTATGATGACAGATGGTAGTTATGCTGTGACCATTATCAGATTGGGATTACAGAGCATTACGTATGATCACCATGTTGTACACCTGAAACTAATGTAACATTGCATGTCAATTATACTTTAGTTTAGAAAAAAAACATAGCCATTTATAATGGTTTAAGCATCTAAAAATATCATTATGTCTGAATATTTACATATTGAAATATACATCATAAAATTGCTTTCTCCTCTAGATCACTGTAAGAACATCACATTAAATTTTCCAGAATATTTGTGAAGATTGGGTATATTATTTATCCAGTTCGTCTTGGGATCTCATGGGGACATTGCAGAATATCCATTACAAAAAGAGGGTGCCCATACCTAGAGTTGGGGTCCTCTCCAGTGGAGAGCAAGATGAGTGGCCGAGGTGGTGGTAGCATAGCTCTCACAGTCCCCAGAGCTCACTGTGTGATGTCTGAGGGTTTGCCAAACTTCAGACATTCTCCTAGGGTCTGTGTCATTTTTTGCCATATCTGCATATCATCCGTATTATTATTATTTGATTAACATTTTTCCTTATATCATCTCACTCTTTTTACTTAAATAAATTTATTTAAAAGAAGGGTATAACAGGGCACCTGGGTGGCTCAGTGAGTTAAACATCTACCTTCAGCTCAGGTCATGATCCCAGTGGGGAGTCTGCTTCTCCCTCTCCCTCTACCCCTTCCCTCTGCTCGTGCATGCTCTTGCTCTCACTCTCTCTCTCTCTCTCAAATAAATAAAATCCTTTTTTTTTAAAAAAAAAAAAAAAAGAAGGGTATACCACTGTCATACAGGTAAAACTAAAATTGTCTGGTGTGCTTGCTAATTGTTTTTAATATATGTTAAAATAAATGCTTAGTTGTTTAAAATACACACACACCTGTTCATCTGAGTGCCACCTCATAAGGCCTCAAATGCTGGTGGAGGCCGGAACGCCTTTGGAAGACATGAAATATATAAAATTCCACTGTGAAATAAGAGCTAAGAAAATATGTTCAGATGGATGGATGCATGCATGCATGGATAGATAAGTGAACGGATGGGCAGATAGATGCATAGGTAGATATGTAGACTCACTGGGACACAGCCTAATGAGTGCCAGTAGACACAGGCATTCCTCATCAGCTGGCTATTTTGTTTCATCTTCATGGGACCCAGAGCCCCTCTGTGTTTATTTATGAGTGAATGGGGGAATGAAATGAAGACTCGGGGGAGGGGGAGTCACACTGCAAAACCATGGTCCTGTGGGACGCAACCTAGATTTGGCAGCTCCTGAGACCCTTCTCATTTTTTTCAACATTTAAAAAATTTATTTATTCATGAGAGACACACAGGGAGAAGCAGAGACATAGGTAGAGCAAGAAGCAGGCTCCCTGCGGGGAGCCCGATGCGGGACTCGATCCCTGCACTGGGGATCATGCCCTGAGCCAAAGGCTCAACTGCTGAGCCACCCAGGCGTCCCCCACGACCCCTCTCTGCATCACAGATCCCAAAAAGGAGGCCCGTCTGTTGGAGACCTGGAGCCAAGAGCCAGGAGCTGCAGGACTGGGAACGGAGGGGAAGCAACATCTGGCCTTTGTCAGATTGTGTAAGCCGCTGGGCTGGTGGCCAGATGTGGCTGTCAGTGTCTGACAGGAGGGAGACATCAGAGGCAGTGCACAGATGTGGCCAGCTGGAGGGAACGCCCGACCTCACAGGAGGACTCAGGTCTGTTTGGTGGTGAGGGTATCCAGGGCCTGTGGGCAGTGTCCACAGGCCACCTTTGTCCCCAGAACCACCTGGAGCTGAGAGGGAGGTCCTTCTCCAAGGCCTGCCAAGTGACAGGCACCTCTGCAGTCACAGGAGGCCCCCCTCCCCCCAGTTTTTCCGCAGCTCCCAAAGGAGAGTGGCCCAGAAGCCCAGGAGGCACGGAGCAAGGAGGCTCCTGGATTGGAGCTGGTGACTCTCTCGCTCCTCACAAGGCTATGCCCCGTTCTTTTTTTTTTTTTTTTTTTTTTTTTTTTTATGCCCCGTTCTGAGTGAGAAAGAACAGCCTCGGGTTTGGGAGCAGGCAAAAAAATGAGGCCTACCTAGAACTGGCACATTTTGTTTTGTTGTTTTGTGTATTTTTTTTCCGATTACTTTCTCTCTATGACAAGATACTGGCTTGTCACTATTTCCTATATAATGTTTCCTATTGAAGGAAATCTATATGAGTAAGGAATAGGGTCAGTGACCAAAAGTGTCTGCAGTTGACAGAGACACAGGCAGAGGGAGAGGCAGGCTCCCCGTGAGGAGCCTGATGCGGGACTCAATCCCAGGACCCCAGGATCACAGACTGAACCAAAGGCAGCTGCTCAACCACTGGGCCAACCAGGTGCTCCTGCCAATGCTTTCTTTCATTGATTCAACCAACTTTTCATTGATCCATTGATTCAACCAACTTTTACTGGGTTACTCTGTCCCTGTGCTGTCTTCCCAGAGGAAATCCCAGTCTGATGAGGGACACACATCCTAACAGGACCCCTGGGAGTCCATCTGAGAGCCAAGGGGTTCCCAAAAGAAGTGGCATTTGCATTGGGGGGTTGGGGGCGGACCAGTAGGATTTTCCAGGCGGAGCTTGCTAGGCTTGGGCTACATATTGAAGACAGAGGAATCTGTGTGGCCTCGGGCAAATTACTCTATTCTCTGCACATCAATTTCCTCATCAATAAAATGGCAGCAATAAGAATCATTCCTTCTTAGTAGATGAGTTTGCACAAAAATACTTAGAACAGTACAGTATCCGGCACACAGTAAGGCCATGTAGGTGTTGGCTGTGCTTGTCATGTGCAAAGGCCCCAAGGGTGGTGCACTGGAGGTTCAGTGGGCCTGGCTGTGCTGTGCCCAGTGGTTGTCACCACTGATG
Source organism: Vulpes vulpes (assembly GCF_048418805.1). Classification (NCBI taxonomy): domain Eukaryota; kingdom Metazoa; phylum Chordata; class Mammalia; order Carnivora; family Canidae; genus Vulpes; species Vulpes vulpes. The sequence continues at coordinate 56,266,516 of NC_132788.1, read as the reverse complement.
AGACTGGAGGGTTGGGTCAGATCTTGGAGGACCTTCAATGTTGTGTTAGAACATTGGAGTTCTTTCTGGTGGCCACAGGGAGCCACTGATGCATTTTGAAAGGAAGAAAGACAGGGTCAGAGCTGACCACTGCTCCCTTTGGCAGTACAGCAGGGGCCAGAGGGGCAGCAAGGGGGGTGGGAAGGGAGCAGAGGGACTTCTCCCCACCCTTGGGGCCTTCCTGAGCAAAATGTGTTCTTTCTTCCTTGGGATCTTTGCTTTGCAATTTTGGAAACTCCTCCGTGGAGAGCTGGAATATCGGGGGATCTGGACTTCTTCTAGAGGGCTTTTGGAGCAGAGTCAGAGCTGTCTCCAGAAAATGACCATGGTAGCAAGTGCTGGTGGTCCAGGGTTGAGGGAAGAGTAGAGATATAACGTAATGCAGCGTCAGCTCTGGGACTTTGGGGCTGGCATTTTAAGGAGGCTGGACCTGCAGGTCAGGAGGGGCCATAGCACCCAGATCATTCAGCAAGGCCACAGGTGACCCTTTGCCCTGTCCCCAGGAGGTTCCATCTCCTCCTCCCCAGAGCCAATCCTAAGGGACCTATTCTTATGAGAAACCCTACTTAAACCATTGGGCCATGTGGTCCAGTCCTAGCACTGATGGCCAATAAGTCCTTTTGTCTTTTGTCTTTTGTCTTTTGTCTTTTTTTTAAGATTTTTTATTTCTAAGTAATCTCTACATCCAAAACGGGACTCAAACTCACAGCCCCAAGATCAAGTCACATGCTCTACTGACTAAGCCAGCCAGGCACTCCATAGACCCAGAAGATTCTAACAAAGCCTTTCACAAACCAGGATACTCACTACTGAAGTGTCAGATTTGTAGCCAATCAATCAAGAAGCATGGAAACATGTTCTAGGAGATCAAACCATTTTAAATTACCCCTTTGCAGGTCAAAAGCAGCAAACCCCAGCAATTCCATAGGATACAACCTAATACCTACAAAGCTCCACTGGCTTCCACCATCTATAAGATGTGGGACTTTCCAAGGCCTGGTGGCATAGGCGGTGGGACAACAGAACTAGGTCAGGCTTTGGAGGGGAAGGACCCAGGTCCAGATCCCAGCCGGCCCCCAACCACCTTTGTGATTTAACCTTTTCTTCCTCTGAGAGATATCAACCTCCTAAGTCCAGGGGATGAGCAGGACCCAAAATAGCACACATAAGGCCCAGCCCAAAGTTGGGGCGCCCAGTCAGGGTCTGTTTAGCCTTGATGGGCTGTGAGTCCTCTTCTCTAGGCCCATGGGAGGGCTATTTTGTTCGGTTGGTTGGGTTTTGTTTTTTGTATTACTGTAGAGATATTACAGCACATTTATGTGATTATGTGAATGATCCTACAGGCGGAATCAGTGGGCTAATGACAGACTCAGTTAAATACCAATTACTAGACAAAAGCAGCACATCCTCGGTCTCTCTAGGGAAACTGTTTCTCTGCAGCCACGTTTTATTTCTTGGAAAATCCCAAAGTGTGTCCTCATCTGTCCACTCTTCACACTCTGTTCCAGGGGCTTCCTCTTCCTGATTTCATGACATGTGACCTGCAGTCACCTAATGAGAATGGCAGCTGGGCCGGGTCATCCCAGACCTGCCTTCCAAGCTTCCCTCCCATCTGCCTGGAGCCAGTGGCCTGGGTGTGAATCCCAGCTCCTCTGGATCTGAGCTATGCGCAGATCTCTCTGTGCTTTCTTTTCCTCATCTGCAAAATGGGGGTAATGGTAGTACCTACCTCCTAGGGTTATTGTGAGGAAAATGTTTAAAACACTGAGAATAGTGCCCGGCACCGACCAAGTGCTCTGTGGAAGATTTAGCTGTTGCTAGTGCAGGAAGTTGCACTTGGAGTAGGGCTTCGAAGACTGACATGGCTGTGGGGATGGGAGGTGTGTAGGGACCAGTGTGCCAGAGCTAGCTGATGCTAGGAAACTTCTAAATAAGGGCTGTCCCCTCCATCTCATATTGCTTGTTGAAGCCCTTAAATAATTTAGGGGGAGAGGGGGAAGCAGCATGTCATTGTGGGAAGATGTAGATATTGTTGAGTTCAACTCCAACTCTATTAAACTTCCAGCCATTGAAGTCCTTACCTCCTCACGTCCTTCCTCTGCCGGGAAGCTCATTACCTTACAAGACAGCCCACTCCATTCTTGGTCAGCAATCCCTGTAAGAAAGCTTTTCCTCACAGTGAGCTAAAGCTTCCTCCTTGTGATTCTCCAAGTCTCACCTTTGCTTCCCCCCATCCTGAGCAAACACCGCTCTCTGGGGCCGTATAAAGTCTACTGCCTCCACCCTCTAGTCTTGGCAACAGTGGCTCTATGCCCTAGTGTCTTCTCTTCTTCAGGCTGTGGCCTAAGCCTCTGGAAACCGCACATGGTTTCACGCTTAAACAACAATACCCACCCATGGGGTTTTTGCAGCTGCCAAGCCATGTCCCCATTCTCAGCTTTCATTAGAGGAGCTTGAATGCAGAACTTGGAGTTACTGGGTCAGAAAACACAGCAGCTTAGGGTTAGCTTCAGGCAGAGCTTGATCCAGCAACTCGAATAATGCTATCAAGGACTTCATTTCTGTGGTCATCCTTAGGCTCTATCTGTAGCCCCCTGCATCTCTGGGCGTCCCCTGGGCTGTCACAGCTCCCCCCCTCATCCTCCCGCCTCACCACGCAGGGAGCCAGCACATCTGGTGGAAACCCCAGCAGAGGCTCCTTGCAGCTCCTTGGCTACCTGCGCAGGGGTCCTCAGCGGCGGGGGGCGGGTCGTGCTAATTAGCGTGGGGAGGAGTCATGTGCTCCGCCCTCCTCTGAGCAGGTGAGCTGCTTGTGGTAGGGGTAGGTGAGCAGGGGAGCTACCTGGGTGGCGGTTGGGGGAGCTGTCACCAAGGGGAGCAGGTGCTGGGTGGCCGCAGGTGGCCGATGCCCCACCCTGGGCCTCAAGGGCAGCCCCACGGATCCTCTCTTGTTTGGCTCAGGGGACAGTCTTTGGGATGCTGAACCCACCTGACAAACCCTGGGTGCCCACACCTGCTAGAACTCTGCAGTGCCTCGTCCCCGTGTCCCAATCACTCTGGAGCAGCTGCTGTGGCTTTCCTGACACGCATGTGGCCAACACTGCCCCTGGCCACGCTGGCTCCTCTGAATACTCACACAGGCCTGATCACGAGAACCCTAGCAGAGACGAGGGACCTCAGAGGTCACCGGCTCCAGCGGCCCATCTGCAAAACGGGGACCAAGTCCCACTCTCAGTTCCTCGTTGGTAAGGCTGGGGTGTGGAACCAAGGACCCCGCTTCACTCGCGGTGTTGTATGGCTTCTATATTTGCAGTGATCTGTGTCAGCGAAGACTGGCAGTGACTCCAAATAGCAACTCCTGAACTGAGCAGAAGGGTCCTGGTTTTCCAATAATATTTGGTCCTGGGAACCCCACTGAAATGAATCTGCATAAAATGGGACCAAAGAGAGAGTGACCTGTGTCAGATTTGATTGAGGCTTTAACTTGAAAAATAAAAACAAGGGGGACCCCTGGGTGACTCAGTGGTTGAGCATCTGCCTTTGGCTCAGGGCGTGATCCCAAGGTCCCGGGATCAAGTCCCTCATTGGGCTCCCCACAGGGAGCCTGCTTCTCCCTCTGCCTGTGTCTCTGCCTCTCTCTGTGTGTCTCTCATGAATGAATAAATAAAATCTTTTTAAAAAGAAAAAGAAAACCAAAATGTGTTAAGGTGAATTTACTGTACTAGTTAGTTAATAAAACCAGGTGTTTTCAACTACTCATTCATTCTTTTTTTAAATTTTACAATGTGTATGTAACATAAAATTTACCATTTTAGCCATTTTTAGTGCGCAGTTGGGTGGCATTTAAGCACATTCACACTGTCACACAACCATCCCCACCATCCACAGAACCTTCTCATCTTCCCAAACTGAAACTCTGCCCCATGAAGCACTACCTCCCTGTTCCCTCCCCCCAAGCCCCCAGCCCCTGGCAGTGCCGCCCTCCTGTCTCTGGGAATTTGACTGCTCTGGGGACCTCATACAGTGTTTGTCCTTTTGTGACTGGCTTATTTCACTGGGCATAATGTCCTCAAGGTTCATCCATGTTGTACCATGTGGCAGATCTTTCTCTTTTTAAGGCTGGATAATATTCCATTGTTTGTAGACCACGCTCTATCCATTCCTCCATCAGTGGACACTTGGGTAGCTTCTACCCTTGGCTCCTGTGAATAATGCTACTGTGAACATGGGTGTATGTAAACTTCTGCCTGAGTCTCTGCTTTCAAATCTTTCAGGTTTCTACCCAGAAGCAGCTTGCTAGATCCCGTGGCAATTTTATTTTTCATTTTTCACTCATTCTTTTTTTTTTCACTCATTCTTTAATCTTCAGGACAGCGGTACAGCGCACTTAGACACAGACTGTTTCTGGGTTGATTATATTCCTTTTGGAATACTTTTTCTGAAAAAACTGTGTGAGAATACAATGATGCATCCCTAACTAAGCGTTTTCTTAATTTTGCAGCTTAATCACGAGGCGCGTCTCTCTTGCAAAAATATTTGAGACTTTGGTTAGTTTGTCTACGGGCTGTCTACCTGGCCTCCAAGTGTCTTCTGGTGCTCATGGCCCTTCCTAATCCTGCTGATTTTCTCTTAATCAGTTGTAAACTGGTCCAGCCCTGCCCCTCACCACCATCAGTGGTTTTGCCTGTGATTCCCAGGATTCCCTTGGCTGACTTCCCCAAACCTCTCCTTTTTCAAGCTGTGCAGGTTCATTTTACAGGCCCTCTGTACCAGGTCGTTACATCTGATAGTCAGGGAGAGATGAGCAGATTCTGAAGAGATGAGAGACAGATGTTGGTGTAAAATGAGGGAGGAGGGAAGGACTAATTTAATAAGCAGCCAGTTCATTGGTGAATATTTTCAGGTAATGATAGATTCATTTTCATTTTTTCCTCAACTTGGTAACTGCAGTGACATGGAAAATGATTATTCAAAAAGTGAGGCCCTTAGAATATCAAGAAGGTTGATTGATGAGGGTGAAGTAGGTTCTCCAAAGCCCAAAGAGGAGAGATACCTTTAATTTTAATGCAATTAAAAGTAACTGAAACAAGTAAGACTTTTTTTAAAATCTCACCCATAATAAGAAGTCCAGAGGTGGGTGGCTCCAAGACTAGTTAACTCACCAGCTGAAAGATGTCAAGGCTCTTGTCCAACTACTCTCTAATTCTCTCAGCCATTTCCTCATGGTCACAAAATGGCTGCCTTTGCTCCAAACATCATATCACACGACAATGTCCAAAGGCAGGAAGGAAGGGCATTTCCCTTCCTGATCTTCCTGTTATGAGGAATACAAATCCATTCCAGAGGTTCCTCGGAAGATTTTGCCTTTAATCTCATTGGCTAAAATCGGGTAGTAGCCTGTGCCTTAGCTATAAGGGAGGCTAAAAGAGTATCTGTCATGGAAGGTTGGCTCTAACATGCTGGCTGTTGGGTAGGGAGCCAGTAGGGTCAACCACAGAGACAATCCAGTGTCTTTTTCAGGCACATCATACACAGCTTACCTGTGCAGAGTAAGCAGTGGAAGAGAGTGAGCTCACGTCCCACACTTTCCTGCAGGAAGCCGGCCAGGCCCCCTCCTCCCTCTCAACACCTGTGTCTTCTCCCCTGCCCACAGGTCAGAGGACACCCAGCTCCCAATCTCATCCCAAGCCAGCCCAGAGCCAGAAGCCAAGAGTGGTGAACCTGAGGACAGTGGGACCAGAAGCCCAGACACCCCTCCAGAGGGAGCCTGGCAGTCAGACAGCAGTTCTGGGAGCAGACCCCTAGACGAAGGTTTGTTGCTGCCACATTCACCCAGTTGGGGAGGGTGGGTGAGGGGTGGGAGAGTGGGGGAGGGTACATCCCAGGGATAGGTTCCAGCTCAGTGTGGGAAAAATCTGTCTCCTTTCAGTCCCATACAGGGATGGGTTGGGTGTTCAGGGAGCTGAGATGGAGTGAGCCCCCCATCATCAGAGGTGTGTAAGCAGAGGCTGGATGGTCCTCCCTCAAGAAGCCCACAAAGATGCCCATCATCTTAAGAACCTGGGCCTGATGGGTGTGGATGAGGTGGAAAGAGGAGAAACGCTGGCTGAGATGGTGCCCAGTGCTTTCCAGACTCAGCCATGGGCAGGTGTGGAGGGGCTGCTGGGTGCCATCCTTCCTGTCCCTCCTCAGGGCCCCTTGTCTGCCCCTACCTTGGGCACCAGGACAGTGTTAATGACTGTGACAATGACGATGCCACACACGCATGCATGCACATACACAGCACACATACCCACACAGCATCTGGAAGTTGCCAGGACAAAAACCGAATTGTCAATATTGGGAATGCAATTCACAAAACCAAAAAGTCATGGACCAGTCACCTCAACCCTGGTTCTGTTTGGCCTGGGACAGTTTCCACTGAAACAAAATGGAAGGGCCCGGAGCCCACCCAGCCGGGACAGTCAGGCTGGAGAGACAGGTGTCCCAAGTCAGAAGACCCGAGCTGGTGGTTCCCAAACCTGCCAGGTGGCCAGGATCACCCAGGAGCCTTTCAAAAATATAGAGGGCCAGGCCCACCCCAGATCTGCTGCTTAGGATTCTCCTGGCCCTCTGCAGGGGGAGGAGGACATAGCTTTGCGGCCCGGGACACTCTCTCCATCCACGATTATCAAGGCCACAGGAATGAAGGCATTTCTCTTCCCTGGAAGTTTGAATCAGATTTCTGGCCTGACTCTCCTTGGCTCACGCTGGGTCCCCTGCCGTGGCTGAGCCAGTCATGTGGCCCGGCTGTCTGCACTCTGCCCAGCAGGCTGAACTCATGTGTCCCCTGGGCCTGGGTGGAGTGGGGAGGAGAGGGCGGGCTTCCCCTGCAGAGATGGTATGGGCCCCCCCACCACCACCCTGGACATGGAGCCTGACTCTGGGCGGCCACGACACACCCTGGGTTTCCGATGCACAAGCCGACTTAGGAACACTCCAACCAGACGCAGCCACATTGGGCATCCCACAGAGTCACACGCGTGACACTTCCTTTACATCCCCCCAAGGGTTCGAGGCAGGCAGCTCCCTGGGAGTTGAAAATCTGTTCAACCCGGGACCCCTGCCCTACAGAGCCCCAACCCTAGCCCCACGGCTTCCCTGGCTGGGACTGTCCTATCCTAAAATGGAAACACTACACACCCCTGAGAGCACAGACAGGCCCTGGCTGGCTGTGTCATCGTCGAAAGCAGAGGAGAGAAAGGGCTTCTCTCTCCCAGGGTCCCTGAGTAAAACCTTGGAGCGGCGGGGGGGCTTGGATTGGCCCGCTGGGCTCCTGGGCTGGGCACTTGGGAGGGGCCCCCCAGCCTTGGTGTCCTCACCCTGCAGGATGTGGAGGGCAGCAGAGAGGCTGTCTGGCAAAGGGGGTGATGGTGCCAGAGCCCCTGCCCTCTGCGCGGCCCACCCGCACCGTCCCCCGGGGTGGGCTGCCTGGCTCCCACCCCTTGTACTGCTACCTGCCTCCCATGCTTCTCCAGCAACAGACGGGCAGCTGTTCCGCTCGGTGGAGGGCCAGGCCGCCTCTGATGAAGAAGAGGAGGGTGAGGAGAAGTGGCAGAAAGAGTGGAGGTCACTGGCAGAGGTCACGAACCTGCTGGCCGGGCTCTCCAGCTGCAAGAGTGGGTATGTGCGCTGCGCTGGGGGCAGAGGGGGCGTCCAGGATCAGCACTGGAGGCCCAGAGCCCCTTCAAAGAGCTTGAATTTGGGGACCTGATCAGGTCCAGGCTGGGCACCCCCAGCTCCCCTGACACTGTGCCCCAGGTCGTAGGAGGGAAGTGAGAAGATGGCCCCCCAGCATGTACGTGGACGAAACAAGGTGACTGGCAAAGGCACACTTTGTGGGGAGCTCTAGTTCTCACTGGCCTCCTCCCACTCCCCTTGCCGCTGTCCCAAGACACGGCCCAACGCTGTAGCAAAACTCCAGGATGTACCAGGTCCTCCCCAGCCCTCCCCCACCCCATGCTTACAGCACCTGCTCCAGCTGACCCCCTAGCTTATCGAATCCTCATGGCCACCCTAGAGCCAAGAAAGATCCACACGCCTGGGGCACCTCAGACAAGTCACCTGACACCTGTGAGCCTCAGCCTTCTTGTCGCTAAGATGGGGCAGTAACACTTGTCTAGCAGAGGTTTCATGAAGACTCGCTCCTGAGGCTATAAAATGCCTGACAGGTGCCTCATCACCGTAGGTTCATCCCGAGGGGCAGCACCGACTTTCATTATTAGATTGTCCAGTGCTGCCCATTTTCCCAGGTTATTGTTCTCACTGCCCCTTAAATCAATGACAAGTATTTGTTAAGCACCAGGCACACCTGGAGGCATTGAGAGAATAGCAATAAGCAAGACAGGAGCCCTCTTCTCCTGGAGCCCCTATTCTAGTGAGTGGTGACAAACATAAGGAAGAAAAGTGAAGCAGGGAAAGGGAGAGGGGAGTGCAAGAAGATTCTAGGAAGGCCACTCTAAGAAGGTGCCATTTGAGGAAAGACCTTAAGGAAACGAGGGAAGAGCGTTCCAGGTAGAGGGAACAGCAAGTGCAAAGGCCCTGAGGCATGTTGGAGGGGCAGTGAAGGGGCTACAGAGCCTGGAGCACAGTGAGTGAAGGTGAATGGGAGGGAAGTCAGAGAGATCACAGGGGCAGATTGGGTGAGGCCTTTGGCTTTTCCTCTGAGTAAAATGGGGAGCCATGGGGGAGTACAGAGCAGGGGTTGTCATGGCTGGGCTTAGCTTTCAGGGGACAGACTCAGTGGCAACACCCACTTCCTGAAGCTGGAGCAGACTCTGCAGAGTAGCTCCATAATGCTAGTGCTCTCCTTTGCTGCAGGTGTGATGAACAGACAGCCAAGAAGCTCATGACTTACTTCCACTTTGACGGTGGTGACCACGTCTGCACCCCAGGACAGCTAGAGGCCCGCATCGCCATGCTGGTGGAGCACCTGGGGACCCAGGGCTGCAGCGGGAAGGCCCTAGGGACACCTGGGGATAAGGTCAGCTTAGCCCCAGGGGTCAAGGTCTGGACCAATGCTAGAGTCTCTCATAGCTGGAAGAACCCTGAGGGATGTCTGCCAAGTCCAGGGCCCTGTTCACAGATGAGCAAACCAAGACTCAGAGAGGAGATGCGACTTGCTTTGATTTGATTTAATGAATAATATTTTGGTTGCAAGTTAAAGGAATCATCTCAAATTAGCTTGAGTGCAAAACAGGTACTTATTATAATACAGAGCTGGCAAGATCAGCCTCAGAAGGACAGCAGAGGAGATGAGCTTCAGGAACAGCTGGATCCAGTGACTGAGACCAGATGGTCTCTGCCTACCCCTATCTGCTCTGTTTCTCTGGGTGCTGGCCTCATTTCCCCCTACTCCAGAAGGGCCTCCTCCATGGGGTGGGTAAAGGAAGGCAGGACCACAGACAGCTCTAGGCTCTCATTGGTCCACCTAAGAAAGCCCAGGATGATAAGAGCCCAATGTATTAAATCTCAGGGAAGAACTCCAGCTGGCCCAGCCTCGGTCACGTGCCTGTCCCCGGGCCAATCCGTGTGGTGGGCAGGCAGGGTTTAAGGATTAGCAGCTCCATCAGTCAGATGCCCAGGAAAGTTACTGAGGGCAAGAGAAGGAGCTGGAAGGCAACACCACGAGCAGGGTGTCACCATTTCGATAAGACCACTTAGCATTTCTTTCTTTTTTTTTTTTTTATTTTTGATAGTCATACAGAGAGAGAGAGAGAGGCAGAGACACAGGCAGAGGGAGAAGCAGGCTCCATGCAGCGGGAGCCTGACGTGGGATTCGATCCCGGGTCTCCAGGATCGCGCCCTGGGCCAAAGGCAGGCGCCAAACCGCTGTGCCACCCAGGGATCCCCACTTAGCATTTCTTTCTCATCTCTCTACTCCATGGCAACTTCTACACTCCACAGTAGTCACGTGTGGAGTTCCGAGCGCTATCATTGCACTCAGCCCTAGCCCACTGCACTTTTGCAAACTGTGGTTTTGATTCTAAAATGGTTTTATATTTATATACCTGAAATTCTGAATCCATACTATTTTTGACATATCTGTGGTCTGATGTGGTTCCAAAGGGCATGGCCACCACCCCTTTTCTAAATAAACTCCAAGGAAGTGGGGGGTTAGGAGAGTTACTGAGGCACGTGACTTGTGTCCCCAAGCCCACTGTCTAGTCCCATCGGCAATGGGCACTGACACCATGCCTTCTCTGTCCTGCCCAAAGCCCAGAATGGACCCCGAGTGTCCAAGGGCACCACACCTTCAGCTGCTTCTTTTTCCCTCCATCAGCGCCAAGAATAGGGACTGTCTCACTCCTAGCATCCCTGCTTTAGAAGGCAGGTAGCCACGTGACACTGTGACTGCTTGGCATCTGGCCCCTGGTGGGAATCCTGGGGGAACCCATAGTCTCGGCTCCCCTGGCCAAGGGTGGGCCATCACTCATGCTGTCCCAATCGGGCCCCTCTCCTGGTGCTCTCCATCTTGAGGGAGGTGGGAGCATGGCTGGAGGGTGTCCTTCTCAGCTCTGGCCCCTGGACAAGAGGCTTGAGATGGTCCTGCCCTCTCAACCCGCATTGCTGCTCCATCCCTGAGCATCTCCAGTTGCCAGTCTGTTCTGGGAATGACCCATAGCCTGCCAGTGAATTAGCTTTCTTTTCAAACTAGCCAGATAGGTTTCTATTGCTTGCAACAGCAACAAAAAAATGTATTAAACAGAAAAGAAAGCAGAGGGATAGAGAAGGGAAAATGGAGTCATCAACTAGAAAACAAAATATGCATATTCTTATATTAATGCAACTTGCTGTGTGACCTAAGGCCAGACACACAGCCTCTTTGGGCCTTGATCCCACCCCTGGGAAGGTGGGTGATTTCATCTGCTCAGCCACCTGGCAGGCCAGGGTGGGTCAGACAAGATGACCTCTGTAAAAGGGTCAAGGCAAGTTGTAGGCCCTGTCTGGAGATGGCACAGAGAGTCCTGGGCAGAGGGCAGCAGGGTGGGTGCTGAGTTCCCGGTGGTCCCTGCAGGCAGAGCTGCAGCAAAAGGTGGAAGAGAATGAGCATCTGAGGCTGGAGCTGCAGATGGTGGAGACAGAGAGGGTGCGGCTGTCCCTGCTGGAGGAGAAGCTGGTAGACGTGCTGCAGCTCCTGCAGAGGCTCCGAGACCTGGTAGGCACACCCAGAGCAATGGGAGGAGCTCTCTGGAGGGAGCACTGGCCTGTGTCAGGCACCTGGCCCTGAGCTTTCCCCACATTAGCCAGGTGTCCATTCTGTTTCTAGATTCAGAAAAGGAGGCTCAGGGACGTTAATTAAAAGGAAGGGAAGGCTTCTCTGTCCTGCCCAAAGTTATATTATTCATTTCATGAAGCTAATATAGGTTTGATTTCAAAACCAGATAAGGATAAAAATATAAGAAAGGAAAATTATAAATTAATGTCACATTGAAACATGGATACAAATAAACAAATATTAAATAAGATATTAGTAAGCCAAATCCAGCAGTGTTTAAAGAAATGCATGACCAAGGTGGATTTAATCCCAGTAATTCGCAGTTAATTCAAGATCAAAAAATCTATTAACGTCATATACCACATTGCAGGTTAAAGGAGAAAAGCCATATATTCATCTCAATAGATGCAGAAAAGTAAAAATGGTCTCCTTTTATTATAAAACTCCTCAGAAAATTAAGAACAGTAAAGACCTTCCTTTACCAGGTGAGGAGTCTCAGCCAACTACCTCTCATAAACCTCATACTTATTGGTGAAATGTTGAAGGAATGCTTCTAAAGTCAGAATCAAGACATGCATGCCTGTCATCACTGTTTGTATGCCAACTAGAGGTTCTAGCCAATGCAATAAGACAAGAAAAAGAAAGAAAAGATGTAAGGATTAGACAGGAAGACACAAAGCTGCTAGTGATTGTGTATCATACTCATCTACATAGAATACCCAAGAGAATCCAGAGGCAAATTATTGTAATTTCTTTGCAAGGTAAATAATACAATATCAGAACACAGAAATCAATTGTGTTCCTAAAGAACATCAACAAACCATTAATTTTTTTTTTTTTTTTTTTTTTTTTTTGTGTGAGAGAGGTTAATTTAGGATTACAGCCACTATAAGGTGGAAGTAGGATTTGAACCCGTGTTGTCTGGGTTTTAAGTGGACTCTTCTTGCCTGTGCACCAAACTGCCTAGGACACAGAATTACCAAGGCCAGAGCCAGTGCAGACAGACAGCCTGAGAGGATAGCTGAGTGGCAGCCAACACCAGCAGCCCGTGAAGATGGTGGTTACTGCCACTGCTCCAGGCCATGCAACCTGGAGGTAAAAGCTGGTTCTTCTACCTCCTAGTTAGGTCAATTTAGGCAAATTTCTCCTGTCTCAGCACTGCTTTTCTTCACTAGTTAAAAGGAGCCTTATAATAGAAGTTGTTGCAAAGATTAAATGAGTGAATGCATAAAAATGCTCTTATTCCTGTCTATTTCTGAAGTGCCAACTTCTACTCTGGCACATAAATGTTAACCCATAAATATGTGATCTTTGATGGAATGGATCCTGTACCCCCTCTATTCACCCACCAAAAGTCTTTGAGAAGCCCATCAGGTAGTGGGGCCAGGGTAGGGCCCCAGGAAGGGATGGGGGTAGTGACTCTGTGTGTCCCCAGGGAGCCATACAGAAGCCTCTAGGGGCCACCAAGTCCCACCCACTGAATGAGGACATGGCAGCCACATAGAGCTCCAGCCCTGTCTCCATTTCTTTTTAAGAACATATCAAAAAGAGCCCTGGGGAAGATCTTGCTGAACACACTGGATGCTTGCAAGGACCCCACACACGGTAGGAGAACTCCCTCATCTTTCAGAGCCTGGGTCCAGAGAGTGCCTGATGCAGTGCTGTCTGTCCTGAGTGTCTTGTCTGCAAGATGCCACTGTCATTACTGACCTTACCACTCACAAAGTGCATAGTCAAGAAGAGGCTTCAGAAAGTTAAAAAGGCTATTTGACAAGAGCAGGGGAACCAATGTCCCAGGGAGAAGAACTAAACAGAAGCCAGCATGGTCATACACCCCCAAGGGAGATAGGAAGGGTTCCCTACTGTCAGTTCAGTCCCTGAGCTGAGTGCGCACCAGGCTCTGGGGAGGTGCCCAAGTCATGACAACAGCCCTCTGAAGAAGGTGCTGTTATTGTACCCATTCCACAGATGGAGAGACTGAAGCAGAGAAAGGCCAAGTGCCAACTGTGCCCAAAGCCTTGAGTCTCCCCACTTAAGCACTAAGCTACATGGCCCCCATTGTCTAGAGAAAGTTCAGGGCAGTGGTATTTCATCAGTTCCAGACTAGCTGGTGAAACCAAGAGGAACCAGGCCAAGCTCTCTCCTCAAAGAGCCTCATGTGCTAATGGGGGCAATGAACTGATGATGAGCCTTTGCTCACTGGCCTCACAGGGCATCTCTGGGCAAGGCTCAGGTTTGTCTAGTACCCTGAATGGTCCCTGGAACTGAGAGGGAGGTCAGAAATTGTGTGCTAGGAGCCCCCTTCTCTGGGGTCCTCAGTGGGAGGGAGATAAGATGGGAAGGTAGCTGGGCAGGACTGGGGAAGGCTCCAGAAAGGAGAAAGAGTGGCTATGTGGGCCACAGTGAGCACCCTGAACTATCCTCTCTGTCTGCTCTTTCCTTCCAGAGGGGAGATCTGGACCCTCAGCCATTCTGGATGCCCTGCACCAAGCTTTGGCTGGCTGTGAGCTCCTGCAGAGAGAGCTCCCGGCACCAGCCTCCACAACTCCTGCCCTCACCAATCCCCTCCTCATCTCCTGCTGAGGTCACTGGCTCAGCCTAAGGGTATCTTGGTCAGCCTGACCTCCACCAAACGAGCCTACAGGATCAGTCTGACCACCGTCACATCCTCAGAACCCTGAAGAACCTGGCTCCTTCTGAGACTAGGCTCAACCACAGAGCCTCCCACAACAGAGCCTGGCAGACATCCTTTCTTTGAATTCCTCCCAGGTCCCTTCACAGCCCCTGCATTTCTGCTGCCAGAGTTCACATTGAAGCCCTAGGGCTGCTGGATCAGCCCATACCTGCTGTTGCCCCCCCTGCCCACTTTCTCACACAGCCCAGCCCAGAATCCCTTCCTTGGTCTCCTGGGATCTTTTCCCCTCCCAGCACTGACCCCTTCCTCTCACTGGTGTGCCTGATACAGGCACACTGTGCCCAACCTCCAGGCCACACTTGGCATACTAGGGGATTCCCATGCCCCCAGAAGTGTTAAAGACCAGGTAGGGCTCAGGGAACACAAAGTGGGGGTGATTACTGCAGGCTTCTAGGTGGAGGCTGTCCTTGAACTAGCTCTAGAAAAGAGAGAATTTAGATACAAAGAGGATTTAATGTGAGGGAACAGCAAGAGCAAAATGTGGTGCCAGAAAAGGCCCCCATTAGTACAGTACTTAGGACACCTCTTTTCCAAGCATATAGTGGGTACTGGATTTCACAGGGTCACAGGAAGGGCTAAGACAAGCTGCTGGTCTCACCTACCTTAGCATCTTGGAGGAGAGAAAGATACATTGGCAAATAATATGACATGGGTGAAATTGGTGCTAAATCGATGTAATATATTTGTGAGAGTCCAGCCAAGAGGGTTTCATCTGAGCCAAGGAGAGCACGTGCACCACAGAGGGGAACTGCAGGGTGGAGGGCAGGTGCCTAGAGGAACAGTAGCAGGTCATGGAGGACTTGATGGCATATGAGGATCTGGGACTTGCTCCCACAGACAATCGGGAACCATAGGAGGATTCTGAGGTGGATAGAGGGAAGAAGAGGCAGCTGCAGGACTGTAGGAGGAAGGGGTAGTAGCAGCCTGGAGCCAGAGCTACGAGGACACAGAAGGGGATCATGGTCATGGAAGGAGGACCAAGGGGTATCCGGTTTGGAGCCTGGGAACAGCAGGCACCCCAGAGCAGGGCAGCAAGGACTAGGGACAGACAATACCTGACCTCCTATCTGGACTCAGACACTCAGCAACTTGGATTGGGCGCAGGAGGCATCAAGGAGCCACTGCAGCCTCCTAGGGAGAGTGACACAGGCCTATTCCCAGTTTCCCTATGGTTCCTCTGGGAATGGAATGAAAGAGACCAAGGCCAGTGGCCATTCCAGAGGGGCCACCCCACCCCTGGTCCTATCAGATGGGCCAGTCTTTTTTGAGAAAGTCCCCAGGATACCTCATGGGCCATTGGGAAGGGCTGGGCACTGAAGAGGGTAGTCTGAGCAGAGAGGGCTGTCCCCAGCTTGCTCCTCTCAGCTCAGCCTGAGCCCACAGCCCTCCTCCTCCTGGCTGTGCTAATAACTGCATGACCCAGGTGAGCCCCACCTGTGCCCCTGACCAGTAAGAAAGCTCAACTTTCCATATCCTGCCCATGGTGGCATTCACAGAAATCTACACGTATGTTAAGATTCATAGACGTTCGGGGCACACGGGTGGCTCAGTTGGTTGAGTGTCCAACGCTCTGACTCTTGATTTCAGGGTCATGGGATGGAGCCCTCACACTGGGCTCCACGCTCAGCAGGGAGTCTGCTTGAGATTCTCTCTCCCTCTGCCCCTCCCCACTCCCCTCTCTAAAATAAATAATCTTTTTAAAAAATTTATAAAAATAGAAAAAGATTCATAGACCTGGAAGCTCCCCTCAAAAAAAAAAAAAAAAGTGAACTTCACTGTATGTTAACAAAAAATAAGAGGGACCAGAAGAGATATTCCTGGAGTGCCTCCGGGCTCTAGGGACCTGGAATCTGCAGACAGAGGCAGAGGGCTCTTTGTGGGTTACAACTACACTAAGCTTCATCCTCAAGATTTCCCTAATTAAAATCTCTCACAACTGCCCAACCCTCAGTGGTTCATCACACTTGTATGTCCCTAATCTCATTGGAAGCAAGTTGAGCTAGATTCAGATATAGAAATACCCAGAATCACACAGCAAATCAGCATCCAAGCCTGGAGAAGGGCCTGTTTTCTGCCCACATCTCTTGCACTTTCTACCACAACCAGCTGTCTCTGGCTAGGAGACTCTGGGCTCGCTAAGGGTTTGGAGTCTGGATTAGTTATGGCATAGGCTAAACTGCCTTGATAAAGGGACCCTAAAATATTCTGGGTCAAATAAGATATAACTTTATCTCCTTGCTCTAAGAGTCCAGAAGTGAGTGGTCCTGGTTGGCAGAGCAGCTCTACTCTATATGGTCACCCAGGGACCCAGGTCCCTTTCACTTGGTTGTTCTATCATTCCCTAGATTTATGTCCTCCCTTGCACAGTGGAAGCCAATTCATCAGCACTGCATCTGCCTTCCAACCCACAGGAAGAAAGAAAGGGAAAGGGAAAGAAAGGCACTCTGGCTCACAAGGCTTCTACCCACCTCCCAGTGGCCATGCTCAGCTGCAAGGGAGGCTGGCAGATGTCGTCTGTAGCTAGGCAACCATGGGCCCAGTTTGCAGTCCAGCATGGAAGGAGCTTGGAAGTCACCAGTCCATACTAATGACAAGTAAAAAACTGAACAAGCTGAAAATTCAACAACTCCTTTTAGATGCATAAGAGAAGTGAGGTTGCAGGACAAACGGCTGCCTCCAAAATTGGAAAAACAGACTGGTGAATGCAGAGAATCACAACCTGCCAAAGAAGACTCTACCTTCTCAGGAACCAGTAGCAGAATAGGAAAAGCTGAACTGCAATCAGCAGAATTGGTGAAGACTCATTTTGGGCAAGTATAGACAGTTAAAAACTCCAGGGCGACCCAGTCATGGGGGGTGGAGTCCCACACCTTTGTGAGTTTTACTTTAAAAAAAAAAAAAGATTTTATTCACCCATTCATGAGAGACACACAGAGAGAGGCAGAAACACAAGCAGAGGTAGAAGCAGGCTCCATGCAGGAAGCCCAACACGGGACTCGATTCCAGGTCTCCAGGATCAGGCCTTGGGCCGAAGGCGGCGCTAAACCGCCAAGCCACCTGGGCTGCCCAAGTTTTACCTTTTGAAACTCTACCAGGTCCTCACAATGAAAGTCAAAGTAGAAAAAACCCTGCTTCTCACAGTGGGAAGGGAAATAACCACTTTTGAAATATGCCAGAACATTCCATTTTCCTTAGGAAGGCCTACCCTTAGGAGAAACTATTTTACCAGAGCCTAACCAATTGGGGTTTTATCAGAGTCAGTATTAATTTCAGACAGAGCAGAATTCAGGAGCAAGGAAAAATTTTAAGAGACAAAGAAAGGCATTACATAATGATAAAGGGTCAATTCTCGAGGAAGATGTAACAATCCTTAGCGTGTATGCACCTAACAACAGTGTCAAAATAGATAAGGCAAGAAACAGTAGAACTGTGAGTTGAAATAGATGAATACATTATTATATTTGGAAACTTCAACTCCCCTCTAATGGAAATGAATAGATCCAGCAGACAGAAAGTCAGTAAGGACATAGTTGAACTCAACAATATCATCAACCAACTGGATCTAATTGACATCTATAGATGACTTCATCCAGCAATTGCAGAACACGCATTTTTTCTCAAGCTCACATGGAATATTCACCAAGATAAACCACATTCTGGGTCATAAAACACACCCTCACAAATTTCACCATATTCTGTATGCTCCCAGACCATAATAGAATTAAACTGGAAATCAATCAATAGAAGTAGGTGGAAAATCCCAGAGTATGTAGAAGTTAAACAACACACTCCTAAATAACACACAGGTGAAAGAACAAATCTCAGGAGAGACTGAAAAATACTTTGAACTAAATGAAAATGAAATGCAATCTACCAAAATTTGTGGGATGCAGTGGTTAAAGGGAAGCTTATAGCATTGGATGCGTATATTGGAAAAGCAAAAGATCTAAAATGAAAAATCTAAGCTCCCACCTTAGGAAACTAGAAAAAGAAGAGCAAATTAAATTCAAAGTAAGCAGAAGAAAAGAAATAATTTTTTAAAATAGAGCAGAAATCAATGAAATTGAAAATAGGAAAACAATAGAGAATAACAATGAAACCAAAAGCTGGTTCTTTGAAAAGATCAATAGACTCAATAAGTCTCTTGCTAGGCTAATTGAGAAAAAGAGAGAAGATACAAATTGCTAATATCAGAAATGAATGAACAGATATCACTATAGATGATCATTATATGGATAATAAAGGAATATTATGAATAATTCAGAGCCCTCAAATCTGGTAACCTAAGTGAAATTGATGAATTCCTTGAAAGACACAATCTGCCAAAACTCACACAAGAAGAATTATAAATAGGCCTATATCCATTAAGGAAATTGAATCAATAATTAATAAGAGAAAGCACCAGACCCAGATGGATTCACTGGATACCAGATGGATTTGGTAATTTTACCAAACACTTAAAGAAGGAATTCTTGCAATTTTCTACAATCTCTTCCAGAAGATAGAACCAGAGGGAATACTTCCCCAGCTCATTCTGAAGCCAGCATTACCCCAATACCAAAACTAGACAAAGATATTACAAGGAAAAAAAACTATGGCGCTATACCTATCATGAACATAGAGGCAAAAGTCATTTAAAAAATAAAAAATTGGGAGATCCCTGGGTGGCTCCGCGGTTTAGCGTCTGCCTTTGGTCCAGGGCGCGATCCTGGAGTCCTGGGATCGAGTCCCACATCGGGCTCCCGGCATGGGCCTGCTTCTCCCTCCTCCTGTGTCTCTGCCTCTCTCTCTCTCTCTCTCTGTCTATCATAAATAAATAAAAATCTTTAAAAGTAAATAAATAATTAAAAATTTTTTAAAAATTAAAAATTGGGGGATTCCCTGGGTGGCTCAGAGGCTTAGTGCCTGCCTTCGGCCCAGGACATGATCCTGGAGTCCTGGCATCGAATCCAACATCGGGCTCCCTGCATGGAGCCTGCCTCTCTCTCTCTCTCTCTCTCTCTCTCTCTTTGTGTGTGTGTGTGTGTCTCTCATGAATAAATAAATAAAATCTTTTAAAAAATAACAAACTGAATCCAACAATATATAAAAAGAATTATACACCATAACCAAATGGGATCTATCCCAGGTATGCAAGGCTGGCTCAACATTCAAAAATTAACTGAGGTAATCCATCATATCCACAGACTAAAACAGAAAAATGACATGATTCTATCAATAAGTGCAGAAAAAACATTTAACAAAATCCAACACCTATTCATGATAAAACAACAATAACAGCCTGTCAGCAAACTAGGCATAGGGAACCTCTTCCACTTGATAAAGAACATCTACAGAAAACCTAGAGCCAACATCACACTTAATGGCGAGAGACTAGATACTTTCCCACTAAGATCAGGAACATCAAGGATGTCCGCTCTCACCATTCCTTTTCAACATCTTACTGGAAGTCCTAGCCAAAGCAAAAGACAAGACAAGGAAATACAAGCTGCTGTGGACTGAATAATTGTATCCACCAAAGTTCATATGTTGAAACGCTAATCCCCAGTATTTGGAGCTGAGGCCTTTGGGAGAGAAGTATGTCTTGAGGGTGGAGCTCTCATGATAATGAGTGTCCTTAGGAGACTTCTTGCTTCCTCTCTCTCAGTCTCTGCCAGTCAAGGATACAACAAGGAAGTGGACATCTGTAAACCAAGAAGGGGGCTCCCACCAGGAACCCAACCACTCTGGCACGCTGATCCAGTCTCCAGAACTGTGAGAAATACATGTTTGTCGCTTGAGCGCCCCAGTCCATGGCATTGTTATAGCAGCCCAAACTGACTAAATCAAAAGGTACACAGATTGGGAAGGGAGAAATAAAACTGTCTTTGTGCACAGATGACATGATCATCTAAGTAGAAATCCCAAAGAAACAACAACAACAAACCCTGGAATAAGCAATGATAGAGAGATCGCAAGATACAAGGTTAATATACAAAAGTCACCTGATTTCTTATATACCAACAATAAATGAGTAGAATTTGAAATTTAAAAAACACCACACCATTTACATTAGCACCCCCCAAAATGAAACACTGAGATACAAATCTAATAAAGTATGTGCAAATCCTATATGAAGAAAATTGTAAAACTCCGATAAAAGAAATGAAAGAACTACGTAAATGGAGGCATATTCCACTTTTGCAGACAGGAAGACTCAGTATTATCAAGATGTCAGTTCTTCCAACTGATCTCTCCATTCAGTGCAGCCCCAATCCAAGTCCCGGCAAGTTATCTTGTGAATATTGACAAATCGATTCTAGAGTTTATATGGGGAGGCGAAAGACCCAGAAGAGCCAACATCATATTAAAAGAGAACAACAAAATTGGAGGATTGACACCACCCGACTTCAAGACTTACCATAAAACTACGGTAATCAAGATGTGTAGTGCTGGTGAATAAATCAGTGGAACAGAATAGGAAGCCCAGAAATAGACACGCACATATATAGTCACCTGATCTGTGACAAAGGAGCAGAGGCCATATAAGACAAAGATAGTCTTTTCAATAAATGGTGCTGGGACAACTGGACATCCACATGCAAAAAATCATAATAATAATTTAGATGCAGACCTCACACCCTTAACAAAAATTAATCCTTCGCAAAAACTAAAGTGAATCGTAAACCTAAATATAAAATGCAAACCTACACAACTCCTAGAATATAACACAGGAGAAAACCTAGATGAACTTGGGTATCTTATGACATTTTAAAATACACCAAAGACATGATCCATCCCAGATACCCTGGAATTTGTTTTTTTTTTTTTTAATTTTTATTTATTTAAGATAGTCACACAGAGAGAGAGAGAGGCAGAGACATAGGCAGAGGAAGAAGCAGGCTCCATGCACCAGGAGCCCGACGTGGGATTCGATTCTGGGTCTCCAGGATCGCGCCCTGGGTCAAAGGCAGGCGCTAAACCGCTGCGCCACCCAGGGGTCCCTGGAATTTGTTAAAATTAAAATTTCCTGCTCTGAGAAAGACACTGTCAAGAGAATGAGAGAGAAGCCACAGACTGGAAGAAAATATTTGCAAAAGACATATCTGATAAAGGACTGTATCCAGAAGAGACAGAGTTCTTAAAGCTCAATAATAAGAGAATTAACAAGCTGATTTTTTTCCCAGTGGGCAAAGGACCTGAACAGACAACTCACCAAAGATACAGAGATGGAAAATACGCATATGAAAAGATGCTCCACATCAGATGTCATGGGGGAAGTGCAAAGTAACACAAAGGGATGCCGTTCCACAGCTATTACAATGGCCAAAATCAGAAACGCTGACAGCCTCAAATGCTGGTGAGGATGTGGAGCAACAGGAATTCCTGTTCTCTGCTGATAGGAAGGCCCCTTCGCTGGCTGGGAAGGCACAAGTGGCACAGCCACTTTGGAAGACAAAGTTCTTTAAAACTAAATATACCCTCACCATACCATCCAGCAATCACGCTCCTTGGGATTTTCTCCAAATGAATTGAAATGTAGATACATACAAAAGCTCGCATGTGAGTGCTTATGGCAGCTGGTTGCCAAAATTTGGGAGCAGTTAAGATGTCCTTCAGTGGGGGAATGGATACATCAGCTGTGGACAATGGAATATTAGCACAAAAAAGAAATGAGCTACCAAGGGGTGACTGGACTTCAGCCTGCCTTCAGCTCAGGTCATAATCCCAGGGTCTTGGGACTGAGTCCTGCATCGGGGCTCCCGGCAGGGAGCCTGCTTCTCCCTCTGCCTGTGTCTCTGCCTCTCTCTCTGTGTCTCTCATGAGTAAATAAATAAAATCTTAAGAAAGAAAGAAGAAATAAAGGAAAGAAAGAAAGAAAGAAAGAAAGAAAGAAAGAAAGAAAGAAAGAAAGAAAAAGAAATAAGCTACCAAGCCACAAAAAACTTCGATGTGTGTCACTGAGAGAAGCCAGTCTGAAAAGACTATGTACTGTGCAAGTCCAGCTGTATCACATCCTGCGAAAGGCAAAACTATGCAGTAGAAAGACCAGAGGTTGCCAGGGGCTGGAGGGGGGAAGGGATGACAAGGTGGAGCCCAGAGGAATTTAGGGCAGAGAAACTGTTCTGTATGAGGCTGTGATAGTAGGTATATTCGTCAAACCCCATAGAATGGACACCCCGACAGTGGACCGTATTGTAAAGCATGGACTTTGGGAGATGATGACCTGTCCAGGTAGGTTCATCGGTTGTAGTAAATGCAGCACCCAGATTTGGGGTGTTGACAGTGGGGGAGGCTGTGCCTGTGAGCTGGGGTCACAGAGCCCAGGGGAACTCTATTCTTTCTGCTCAATTTTTTTTATGAACTTAAAACTACTCTAAAAAAAAGTTAAATCCATTGGAAAAGAAAAAAAGGCAGGGGGGGGCGGTGAGGAATGGGCACAGAAGGTTTCTTAGCTGTGTTTACAGCACTGGTGTCGGTTGCATCCGGCTCCCTCAGCCCTGCTGACTGGGCCCTGGGGGGCCTTCCTTTTGCCCAGTGGGGGGACAGGCTGCAACCTCTGCAACTTTAGGACCTTGAACTTGGGTGTGACCTAAGCATCTGCCCTGGCCCAAGGTTGACCCGCTGCTCCCGGCCCAGTGGAACCTGGCTCGCCACCTCAGGGTGAAACATCCTGAGAGGACCATGGGACTTCCCTGGAGAAAGGCTTGGGTCAGAGACCAAAGGCAGCATCGACATCTGTGACCAGCAGAAGCTGGGTTGGGGGGCGGGCAGGGGGGCCAGTGTTCTCTCTCACCTCCGCTTCTGACTGATGAGGGCCCATGTCCACGGCCATGAAGCTCAGGAGCAGAGCCCGGACTCAGGCCCCAGCCTGTCCCCATGATAAGCAGGTAGGGCCTGTACTCAGGTCTGAGGTCACTGATGAAAAACAGGGTCAGAGGGTACAATGTCACAGAAAGATGGGGCACAGCTTTGCTGAGCTGCAGGCTAGAGTGATGTCTCCGGGGTGGAGAAACTGTGGAACCCAGGGAGCTGCCATCACGGGAAACCTGGGGTTCCCTCTGGTCAGAAGCAACGTAAGTGCACAGTTCCTGAGAAGCTCTCACCAGAAAGAGGGCCTCCCCTGATATTTGGGCCTGAGTACCAGTCGCAATGCTAACCTAGAAGTTTCCTGTCAACTGAGGCTCCTGGGAGCTACCACGGATTAACTCACCCTTGGCAGATGCCTCTCAGGGCACCTGGGTGGCTCAGTGGTTGACCATCTTGCCTTTGGCTCAGGTCATGATCCAGGGGTCCTGGGATCAAGTCCCACATTGGGCTCCTCCCTCTGCCTGTGTCTCTGCCTCTCTCTGTGTGTCTCTCATAAATGAATAAATAAAATCTAAAAAAAAAAAAAAAAAAACAGGTTGGAAGGAAGACCCGCCCCGGGCATAGAGCTTGCTGACCAGCATAACACACCCTGGCCCTGGCCCGGAGGGCAGGATGAGGAGGTCTGGGGGGCCAGTGAGGCAGGAGAACAGGCGACCAAGAGCCAAGGAGATGACAGGCTGTGGCGTACATGTTAGCCAGGCTCCAAGTCCCCACATGCTCCACTGAACAAATTCAAAGTTAAGACGATTATGAATTTCAAGACTGCAGCCACAGAGCCTTAAACCCCAATCTCAGGGCCTGAGTGGGGAGCCCTTGAGCTACAGGGGTTGCACGCTCTGAAACTGGCTCTGAAGCTGGCGCCGAGTGGCAAAGCCAGGAGGCAGGGAGTGAGGCAGTCGTCTCACCATCTCACCGTGTTTCCTGGAAAATAGGAGAATTGGGTGTTTGTGAACAGCCTTCAAATCTCTCACCCCTTTCTTTGCCTATTTTCTAGGAGGGTTTCTTTGGGATTGCTCAAATGGTCTGCAACTCGGTAAAAATGTTTTTTTTTCTGGGGGAAAAATGTTTTTGTAGGAATTTCTAACTAACACCCTTTCTCATCTTCTGGCGACAAGATCATTCTGCTGACCTGAAATTGCCCCGCTGGGCCGAGCAGCCTGTAATTTCACACTCTGGCCCCTAGGCGGCGAGCGCACGCATTTAACCGAGGAACGAACAGGCCAGCTTCGGAATCGTCTGGGAGCAGGGGGCGGAGCTCATCTGAGTGACCCTCCTTAGATATTTGCCAGATCTTTGCACCACACGTGCTATTACCAACTCAGTATTTTTCTTAGAATCAGCCCACTTTTTAAATCTATGGAAATGATTTTAGAAAGGAAAGTTGATATGCTCTAATTTAATTGAGAAAGCGGTCCCACCTGCCATATAGGGAAGGCAACATCGCAGTAAGTTCACGGAAAATAAAATGACTCGTTGGGCAGCCCCGGTGGTGCAGCGGTTTAGCGCCGCCTGCAGCCCCGGGCCTGATCCTGGAGACCCTGGATTGAGTCCCACGTTGGGCTCCTGCATGGAGCCTGCTTCTCCCTCCTCCAGTGTCTCTGCCCCTCTCTATCTCTCTCTTTGTCTATCATAAATAAATAAATAAATCTTTAAAAAAATAAATAAATCATTCTATCAATAAAATAAAATGACTTGTTAACTTCCAGCCAGATGCATTTGCTGAGGCTGCTGGTGCTCAGGGGGGTCAAGCCAGCCTATTTGATCTATTCAACCAAAGAGATAAAAATCCTTTGACACCACAGAGAGATCAAAGGGTGCCAGGCCCACCTTTTATGTCCTGACAGCATTCAGACAGACCCGCCCCTGTGGCTGGCCGGGGCCAGCCATGACAGACTATGCCAGGCTCCAAGCAACACACCTCAAGTACCGACTCATTCAGCCCTCATGGCTTCCCAGGGAAGTGGAGTCTTTTATTCCTTCATTTTACAGATGAGGAAACTGAGCCAGAGAGAAGTGGAGACTATATCCCAAGACCACGGAGCTAGTAAGTTAGCAAAACTGGGTTCAGAAGCTGGACTGCTCCAGCTGCCCACAGCGTGGCCCCAAAAGGCTCTATGGATAGAGATGTGTGTCCACAGAGAACCAGCCAGCAGAGTTTCTGGTCAAAGGGGCCCCAGCAGCTGGGGCAAGGATGACCTAATTACCTCTGGTTGCACACAGGCTAAAAAAGCTAGGTAATAGTTTCCACTTCTTACTCTCCTCTGCTTCCCATGAGAAGAGAAAATTAAATTCTTTCAGGGGAAGAGTTAAGGATCCTGGTTCCTCCAAATAAAGGGTTTCTAAGCAGTTTCCCTTATAATACAATGACCAGACCAAGACTCTCTCCTTCAGGTCAGGGAATGGAAAAGGAGTGACTGCTCCTCGTGTGTCTCAGTATGTATGTATGCCATATACATGGGGACTACCTGAAATCACCTAAGAGACTCAACGGTCATTCTTTACTCTGTGAACCTCCTCCATTATGCCTCTGTGGGTGTCTGGGGTCCCTGAGGAGAAGCTGGGCTTGCAGGCAGACAGAAAAACAGGCAAACAGCAAGGCCACTAACTCAACTGGGGGAGCAGGTCAGGGAGGGCTTCCTGGAAGAGGTCATGCCCTAGGTGAATCCTAAAGGAAGGAGTGTGACAGGCAAGACTGTGGAGGGTGAGGGCAGGGGGGCTCCAGAAAGAGAAAAGCACAGTGAGGGAAACCAGCATGTGGGTGGGGAGTAGCAACAAAGATGACCTCCCATGAAGCTTCGGATCAGGAAGAGATGACGGGGGACCCTGGAGTGGATGGTCAAGGAGAACTCTGCCGAGGAGTTGGATTTCACCCCAAAGATGCCAAGGAGCCATGAAAGGATGTTGAGCAGGCAAGTGTCAAGATTGTAGCCAGAGGAAGAGACTGGCATCCAGAAGACAAAAGTCCTGGAGAGATATGGACTGGCTGGAACCAGAGAGACAGTTGCAAAACTGACAAATATGTATTATGCATGGACTATGTGCCAGGGGTAGGTGGGGTTATAAACAGCAGTTAATCGAACAGAGTCTCTGTCCTCTTGAAGTTCACTTTCAGTGGGCACAGACATTTAAGAAATGAGTAAAAATGTAGGGGCACCTGGCTGGCTCAGTCAGGGGAGCATGCAACTCTTGATCTTAGAGTGGCAGGGTCATGAGTTGGGAACTCATGTTGAGATGTAGAGATTACTTAAATAAAAACTTAAATAAACCTTGTTTAAAAAAAAAGAAATGCATAAAAATTTAAATAATCTTAGGTCCTGTTAAGTGCTATGAAAGAAATTATGTGGAATACTTTGGTGCAAAACAATGGAGAATTGCCTTAACTAGGGGGGAAGGTCTTTGAGAAGGAGGTCACTTGAATTGAGACATAAATGATGGTCAGGAGGAAACCATGGTAGAATTTGGGGGAAGGGTGCAGGTAGAGGCACCAGTGAGTGCAAAGGCCCTGAGGCAGGAAGATACTGGAGTGACTGAGAAACAGAAAGAAGGTCAATGTGGCTGCAGATTAGCAAGTAAAGAGGAGAGTGCATGACAAGGTCAAGAACTAGGTGGGTCAAGCCCCAGAGGGCCTCGTGAAACACAGAGGAGGTGTTTATTCTGGTTGCAGTGGGAAGCCAAGGGCGTTAACGGAAGAGCAGAGCAGTGGCAGTACAGTGGGTCAGTTCTGAATATATTTTAGGGGCTGAGACAGCAGGAATTACTGATGGGTTGGGTAGGGGTAGAGTCCAATCTTTGGAGGGGTTTTGTGGTGGAGAGAGGCAGGAAAAGTAGTGGTAATCAGAGGAAGACGTGGAGTTAGAGAGGGTTTTTAAAAAGGACAATATTATAGGCCATTTGTAATCTAATGGGGATGACCCAGGAAAGGATCAATTTGATGAGGTAGGGGAGCAGCTAGCTGTGGGAGCAATATCCCTGAGATCAGGAAAGATGTTAACCTTAAGAAGAAAACCACCAGTTACCTTGCCAGCAAAAATTGATTGGGGAATAGAAGAGAACCGCAAACTGAGACACGTAAAGCACTGCAAAACCATAACTGAGTCGGCAGAATGCAGAAGAGGAAGGCTCTGTCATAGAGGAAGGGGAGGGGAGCCGGGAGGGGCTGTTATAAACCAAAGTCCATTGGCGCAAACAGCTCAAAGTGCGGTGACTTTTCATTGGGCTGAGTCGTGACGGCCCCTCCTCGCTGGGCTGTTGCCGGGCGGGCGAGGCGGGGAAGAAACCTTCCTTCCACCTGCTGGGATAGTACAGTAGCCGCCACGTGCAAGGTCCCTGTCTTCCTGCCGGGTCTACAAGGGACCACGATCGGAGGGGCATGAGAACTAACTCCCCCTGCTGGCCTCCCCACTCCATCCTAAACAAGATTTCCTTTCATTAATTTCCACAAAGGGGACCTAATGCAGAGCCCAGAGCAGAGTTTGCCCTTCATATTGGTTTTCTCTTGCCGCTGTAAGAAATTACCACAAACTGAGAGCAACACTCATGTATTACCTCCCACTTTCCAAGGGGCAGCAGTGGGACCTGGGTTCTCTGCTCCAGGTCCCCCAAGGCTGAAATCACTGTGCAGGCAGAGGCCTGTTCCTTCCCAGAGGCTCCCGGTAATAATCCGTTTGCAGGGGCACCTGGGTGGCTCAGTGGTTGAGTGACTGCCTCTGGCTCAGGTTGTGATCCCAGGGTCCTGAGATCAAGTCCCACATCAGGTGGGAATAAATAAGTAAAATCTAAAAAAATTTAAAAAAAAAAAAAAAAAAAAAAAGAATCCACTTGCAGGCTCATTGCAGCTGTTGGCAGCATCCAGCTCCCGCATTCTCTTCCAAGCAGCAATCTGCAGCAAGTCCTTCTTATGGTGGGAAACCTACCTCTGTGCCCTGGAGCCAAAATATAACCCGAAGACAGAGTTTGGGGATAAAGAGGAACGACACCTGTTTACTTTGCCCGGCAAAGGAGGCTGCAGCCGGCTAAAGGCTTCCGGACTGCAGACCTGCCAGGGGTAAAAGGCTGAGGGGTTTATAGGAAAATGCAGGATCTGGGAGGTTTTGATAAGAATCCAGCACGTTCCACCAGCCACATTGGTCATGTCTCCAGTGTGGTTTTACAACTGGTGCTGGCCCTAGCCCCCCGAGTCTCATTACTAAGTGTCAATACCAACTTCCTGGACCCAAGGATTCTACAAGAAAACAAGTGAAGTGGAGGGGAGGCTTCAAGAATAAGAAAGAGAAACATTTGTTCAGTTTGAAGTCAAGCCTTCTGGAAGCGCTAGTGTGTCCATCTTCATTCCCATCCACATTTATGGTTTTTTCTAAGATTTTATTTATTTATTTGAGAGAAAGAGAGCACATAAATCGGGGGAGGGTCAGAAGGAGAGTGAGAAGCAGGCTCCCTGCTGAGCAAGGAGCCTGACACAGGGCTCCATCCCAGGACCCTGGGACCATGACCTGAGCCCAAGGCAGCTGCTCAGCCCACTGAGCCACCTAGGCGCCCCTCACCTTTATGTTTCTATAGAGGTTCCATTCTCACACCCCGGATCTCTCCGACTTCCCTTTCTGCTGCATCTCTCTCACTTCCTCTTCTGCCAACAGCCACAGAAAGTTCTCTGCATTTAAGGGCTCACATGTTTTGATTAGGCCTTCCTGGAAAAAAACATCCTTTTTAAGTCAACTGTGCCACAGAGCACAGCACAACTACAGCTGTGCTGTCTCACCAGATTCACCAACTCCGGGGACCAGGGTATGGGATGTTGGGAGGCATCCCCAGGATTGCTGCCCACTCAGCTCAGAGCAGCAGGACAACTCTGAGCTCTAGCAGGTGGGGAGGCAGGATGCGTGAAGGCACACGGACAGGCAGACTGGTGGGTTTGCCCTCAGAAATTGTAACAGAAACCTGAAAAGACAGGCTTCGACAAGATAGATGTTATCTCTCTCTTTCTCTCTCTCTCTCTCTCTTGCTCTCTCGCTCTCACTCTCTCTTTCGCTCTCTCAGGAAAAAGTCCAGGTAGGCATGCCTGAGATGGATGGCAGTTCAAGAACTGTCAAGGACCCAGGCTCCTTCTGTCTTCTGGCTCTGCCATCCTCAAATCAAGGCTACACCCCATGGACCAAGGTGGTTTTCCTCAGGGGCCCCTGGGTGGCTCAGCAGTTGAGCATCTGCCTTTGGCTCAGGTCGTGATCCCGGGGTTCTGGGATCGAGTCCCACATCGGGCTCCCTTCATGGAGCCTGCTTTTCCCTCTGCCTGTGTCTCTGCCTCTCTCTGTGTGTTGGAAGAAAGGAAAGAAAGGGAAAAGAGGGAAAAAAGGAAAGAAAGAAATAAGAAAGAAAGAAAGAAAGAAAGAAAGAAAGAAAGAAAGAAAGAGAAAAGAAAGAAGAATGAAAAAGAAAGAAAGAAAAAGAAAAGGAAGAAAGAAAGAAGAAAGAAAGAAAGAAAGAAAGAAGGAAAGAAAGAAAGAAAAAAAAGAAAGAAAGAAAAAAAGAAAGAAAGAAAGAAAGAAAGAAAGAAAGAAAGAAAGAAAGAAGGAAGGAAAGAAAGAGAGATGGTTTTCTAGGCCCTGCAGCCAGTGGGAAGCAGAAACGGTCACCTCCTCCTCCTTTCCTATTGGCCTAAGGTAGGTCACATGACTACATCTAAAGGCAAAGGAGGCTGGGAAATGTAGTGTTTGGCCTGAAGGCCAAATGTCCCGCTAAAATTCTATTTGTATGAAAGAACGGGAGTGGACAGTGAAGAACAATGGTCATCCCTGAGTCAGCTTGTGAGGTCATGATGTTGAAAGTATAAAAGTACAGTGACAAGATCACTGACCAGGAGACCTTGATGAGGTCTGAGAAGGAGCTGAGCGGGAATGCTCAAGGACTTGTGCTGGAATGGGGAGGTGTCGTCAAGGGGTGAGGCCTCTGCATCAAGGCTTTGAGGAGGAGCAGTTGTGCTGATGGCCAGTCTGAGGTAGGGCCGTGAGGATGAATGGCTGGGGTGGGCCCGAGTGCAGGAGCACAGTTCGGGCAAAGGCCAAGAGACTGCGAGGCCAGGGCGAGCAAGGGTCACCCACGTGAATGCTGGAATTACAGAGAGGGAGGACAATGTTCATGGTGGACAGGAAGCCATGTGCCCGAAGTGGGAGTCACCACTATGAGGAGCAACCAGGATGGGAAGCAGCAGGCAGGAGCAGGTGGCCTGGAGGACAACACACAGACCAAAAGAAGTGGGGTTTCAGTGAGGAAGAGAAATCACAGGGAGCAGCAAGAAGGGGCAGGAGGACAGACTCCTGGGGGAAAACTGGGTTCCCATTCTAGAAGTGGAGGAGGATCTCAGAGGAGAAGCAGGTGAAGGGCTCTGGAGAGAGGTGGGAGACAGGGCAGGAGGAGGGGCTGTAGAGTGAACAGACAACCACCCGACAGGGAACGAAGTCCATAGATATAGAGAAGGCAAAGGGCAGCCTGCCAACTTGGCAGCTGATGGGATATGGCAGCGAGGGCGAGGGGACATCCCTGACGGTGTCCCAGATTTCTGGCTGGGTGGCTGGGTAGAGGCAGCTGGCCCTCCATAAGGGGAAGATCACTGAGGGGGGCAGGCTTTGGGGGCAAAGACAACCAGGTTTAGGGCATGGTGGGTGCGAGCACCCTGTAGGACACTCAGACGGAATGCCCAACAAGTACAGGATGCCAGGTCTGGGCTGGCGTTGGACATGGCTGGCAAGCAGGGACAGCTGGACTGGAAGCCAAGAGAGAACATACAGGACTGAGATGGGACTTGGTGCCCGTGAGAAGTATCAACTATATGTGGGTTAGTTGTGAACACAAGGGGGTGAGGGAAGTGGGCAGGGAGCATGCTGTGGTGTTCAAAACATGCACACACACACACACACACACACACACACACACACACACGGGATTTTTCCAGAATAGGGGGCAGCTGGGTGGCTTAGTGGTTAAGCATCTGCCTTCGGCTCAGGGTGTGATCCCGGGAATCAGGATCAAGTCCTGCATTGAGCTCCCTGCATGGAGCCTGCTTCTACCTCTGCCTGTGTCTCTGCTTCTCTCTCTCTCTCTCTCTCTGTGTGTGTGTGTGTCTCATGAATAAATAAATAAAACCTTAAAAGAAAAAAGATTTTTCCAGAATAAAAGAAGTCATAAGCATGTTTACAAACTGAGAGGAAGGAGGGGGCCAGACAAAGTGGGCCTCCATATATAGGAAGTAGAGGGTGACCATATATAGGCCATATGTATATAGGCCATATATAGTAGAGGGCCTCCATATATAGGAAGTAGAGGGTGACCATATATAGGCCATATGTATATAGGCCATATATAGTAGAGGGCCTCCATATATAGGAAGTAGAGGGCAGGAGTGAAGAATGCCTCAGTTTCTCCACAGGGAACATAGCATAGGATACCGGGCCAGCCAACTTGGGCAGCCCTGGGAGGCAGAACCTTCTACCTCAGGAAGCCCAAAGAGCTGTCCTTCTCCCTCCGTCAACCCCGACAAAGGCCTGGCTGACCAAGATAAGGAGAACGAGGCAGGCTCTTTAGGCCCAGAGGTTCTTTAAATAAAAGCTGCCACATCCATACGACTGAACCATGGCGAACACTGGTGGCATATATGGGTGTATTCACAGGTAGAAAAAGGAGGTTCCGGAAGAGCGTGGGCCCCAGTGACCAATTTTGGGTAAGAAAAAGAAAAATACACACAGGAGAAAAAATAAAAGGCAGTCTTGCTTGATGTTGGAACTGATGGAAAATTTTATTGTCTTCCTACTCATCTGAACAGGCAATTTTTCCCATAACAAAAATGAGTACTCATGTGTGCTGGGTTTTGTTTTTTTTTGTTTGTTTGTTTATTTGTTTTTGTTTTGTTTTGTTTTTAATGTTGGACAGGCTAAAAATCAGAGGGAAATCTCAGAGGCCCCAGAGTAGGAGTGTGTGTCCAACTGGGTCAGGTCAGATCAGGAAACACAGCCTGGGGGCCGGGACCCCTGCTCACCCGGACTCCCTCCGCACCTGCTGTAAAGGCGTGTAGGCAAAGGGAGATAGGCCAAGGCCAGGCGTCCACAGTGGGAGCCGGGACGGTCCATGGAGGCTGACATTCCTGTCTGGGTTCCAGGTTCCTATGACAGTGTTCACCACATACCTGCCAGGTGACCCCAGCTGGGGCAAGCTGCCTCCACAGCAGGCATGACTCTGGGGCACCAGATGACACCTTCCCTCCCCACCCTGCTCTGGATCAGTGATCAGAAGGTGGGGGAGGCTGGCCCCTTGGGGCACACCTGTTAGCCTCCCTGGGCTTCATAGGAAGGTGAATGCCCAGCTCCTTCCCAGAGAGCAAAGCCAAACTGAGCAGAGGGCAGGAGCCCAGGGACTCTCTGGGGCTGGCAGGGGAGACCCAGGCCCCTGGCCATGGAGGGTGCAGAGGCTCGCTTGAGAGGGGCACATGATAAGAAATAAGAAGGCCCACATCCTCAGGTCATCCTGGACAAGGGAAGTTTATCACAGTTCACTTTACCAAAATGAGGTATTACTCTACACTTCTGCCCATTTCACTCTTGTTACTCAACAACACAATGGAAAGTCCTCCAACGCAATTCATGCAGTTTTATTTCATTTAACATAATGTCTGTATAACATCCTGTGGTGTGCATGCAACCGTACCTATTCCTTTTGTCTCCAATTTTTTGCTACCACTAACAACACCACAGTACACATCTTTGGGCACTTAAAACAAAACAAAACCCAATACCAGGTGTCCTAGGAGCAGAAGGCTGTTGAGGGGGCCCCGGGCCCCAGTGGCAGGCAAGCCTCTCAGGGAGTCAGGTTTCCCCTCTGAGAGGTTTGCTGGCATCTGCACAATGAGGGGTCCACTTTCAGAGGTCCTCCCTGCTGATGGAATCTCTCAGAGTCAAAGCATTGGCTCCCTCCTGCAACCACCCAGCAAAGACTAAGGGAGGGCCTGCAAGTGCAGCGCTGACCTGGGCACTGTGGCTTGACCAGAGAGATGGCTCCAGCCCTCAGGGGACTGCTGTGTTGTGGGGGAGAAGCAGATGACAAATACACAGATGAATGGGAACCACGCCACGCCCTCTATGCGGGCTCCGAGGTGTGAGATGCTAAAAAAATAAAACACCCACAGGGCTGCCTGGGTGGTTCAGTGGTTGAGCGTCTGCTTTTGGCTCAGGATGTGATCCTGGAGTCCCGGGATCGAGTCCCGCATCGGGCTCCCTGCATGGAGACTGCTTCTCCCTCTGCCTGTGTGTCTGTCTCTCTCTCTGTGTCTTAAATAAGTAAGTAAATAAATAAATAAATAAATAAATAAATAAGTAAATAAGTAAATAACACTCACACTCTGAGTGAACTCAAGGCATGCTCCTGTGGGTCTAAGGTAGTGTGTAGGGGCACCTGGGTAGCTCAGCTGTTGAGCCTCTGCCTTTGTCTCAGGATGTGATCCTGGGGTCCCAGGATCAAGTCCCACATCTGGCTCCATGCAGGGAGGCTGCTTCTCCCTCTGCCTGTGTCTCTCATGAATAAATAAGTAAAATCTTTTAAAATATATATATATATCTTATATATAAGATATATATATATATAAGATA
The DNA here is from genome assembly GCF_048418805.1 of Vulpes vulpes. Classification (NCBI taxonomy): domain Eukaryota; kingdom Metazoa; phylum Chordata; class Mammalia; order Carnivora; family Canidae; genus Vulpes; species Vulpes vulpes. Next base: position 56,233,050 of record NC_132788.1, on the reverse strand, counting down.
TATAAGATAATGTGTAAATGGGGAGTTTAAAGCACCCCTCAGCCCTTTACTCTTGACTTTTCCTGCTGCTGTGACTGCAGGACCGGTGCCCAGGTGCCCTCCATCCTGACCAGGCTGACACCTGACACTGCTCAAGCACCAGTAGAGGCTCAGCTGGCAGCATAGCTGGGGACCCAGGACCCTCTTCTCTGGGGCCGACACTGCCCATGACCACAGGAGTGGCCCAGGCCTTTCCTCTCCCCAGCAGCCCTGCACTCTGGGCTCCTCTCCAGGCCCCTTTAGCAAGGGCTCTGTTTACTTTAGTTTGCTAGAACCCCTCTATTTGCTCCCAAAGCATTGCTATACCCCAGGGGCTCCCACACTTCAGCAGCCCCTCAGCCCTCCATGGGCACAAATTTTGCCTTCTCTTCAAACCCTTTTCTTTTTTTTTTTTTTTTTTTAAGATTTTATTTATCTTAGGCAGAGACACAGGCAGAGGGAGAAGCAGGCTCCCTGTGGGGAGCCCAATGTAGGACTCGATCCCAGGACCCGAGGATCATGCCCTGGGCAGAAGGCAGGCACTAAACCGCTGAGTCACCCAGGTGTCCCTTCAAACCCTTTTCTAACTGATTTGATGTTTCATATTAGTGCAATTTTTATGACTTATTATAAAATGTGTACGATGTTTTAATTTTATATTTTTATACTATTTTTGCTGTTAGGCTTGATTTTTATTAATGCTTTTTTTATTAGTGCTTTTTAATATTAAAAAATAAATACATTGAAAATCCATCTATCTTTTAAAGGGAGCTCTGTATCACTAATATACATGAAAACTGATGTGACTCTCCCAGATAAGATGTAGCTATAAAAATAAATATAATGCCAAAAAAAAGTCTTAAATTCCAGCTAGAGACCAATGTCTGATAGAGACTGAGCCTGCGGTGTCCCATGAAAGAAAAGGAACAAGAGGTGTTGGTGCTAAAGATCCAGTGGTACCAAAAAGTGACTTTCTCCTTCCTGGGTGGCTCAGGTGGTTGAGCATCTGCGTTTGTCTCAGGTCGTGATCCTGGGTCGTGGGATCAAGTCCCACATCGGGCTCCCTGCAGGGAGCCTGCTTCTCCCTCTGCCTGTGTCTCTGCCTCTCTCTGTCTGTCTCTCATGAATAAATAGATTTTAAAAATCTTTAAGAAAAATAAAGTGCCTTTTTCCTTGACCCGTTCAGAAGAACCAAAGACAATTTAAAACAACATTGTTAAAAAAAAAAATAAATAAATAAAACAACATTGTTGGGCAGCCCCAGTGGCCCAGCAGTTTGGCACCACCTTCAGCCAGGGCGTGATCCTAGAGACCTGGGATCGAGTTCCGTGTCGGGTTCCCTGCATGGAGCCTGCTTCTCCCTCTGCCTGTGTTTCTGCTTCCATCTCTCTCTGTGTCTGTCATGAATAAGCAAATAAAATATTTTTTTAAAAATTTAAAAAAAAATTGTTCTCCCTTCATAGGGTCCTCAGCCCAAGGGAGCTACCCAACCCATACCCTGTGTATGCACACAGGACAGGGATTATTGCTCCCATTTTACAGATGAGGAAATCTGAGATTTAGAGGAACAATCAGCAGAGCCGCTTAACTCTAAGGCCTCCTCTTTCTGGAAGCCTTCCCCACCTCCTGGACCTGGTGAGGGGCCTCTTTGGTTTTCCCACAGACCCCATCCTGAGGCCCAAGGAAGCACTGGTGGTACAAGGAGATGCACTGTGGGACCTCCTTCTGTAAACAGGGGTGGACCTGCATTTTGGGCCCAAGTCCCTGGGAGCCCCAGAGCCCGTGGCCTCTGGAGACAGCCCTCCAAGGCTGCACGTGAGGGATAAGCCAGGCTATTTTCATCATTTCCTTCCTCCTCCCAAGCGTCGGCCACCGTTGACTGCCTCTCATAGAGCTGCCTCCTCAGCCCCAACCAGGACCATTCAGGCTACAGAAAGGGGTGCCGGCTGCAGGCCTCACAAGTAAGTGTCCTTCCCTGTTGCCCAGCACCACCCCCCACAGCACACCCTATGCAGGTGGGACGGTGAGTCAGGCCTGGCAGGGACAGAGGGCAGCCATGGAGGCCTGCCCTGTCTCCCCTTCAACTTTCCCCTCCAGAAGGTGGGGTTGGGGGGGGGCACTCGCTCAGAGACACTGGCTCCATGGCTGATTCAATTAATATTCACGGACAGCCTGCCATGGGTCAGGCCCTGGGGGGCGAGCCTGACTTAGGAAAGGGAAACAGTCATAGGAAAGTCAGTGAACCAGGCAAGAGCTTGGAGCTCACGAGGCCTGAGTCAGAGTCCATCCTCTGACACAGACCCCTGGGTGGACCCCACAGGAGTCACTCCCCATCTCCGGGCCTTGATTTGCCCAACTCTGAGGGTTAGCCTAGATGAGTGGCTCCCTCCTGGCCCTCATATCAGCATCCTCACCCTACTGTCTTCTACATCGGGTATCACCTAGTTGTTCACTAGGCCACGGACGAGCTGCTGGGAATCGAGGGGAGGAGGTGCAGTCTGGGAAGTCCACTCCATCGGCCTGTCCCCAGGCTCTGGCGTGGGGGCGGGGGGCAGCCTGTGGGCCAGGGCTCAGGACTGGGAAGCATCTAGCAAGCATCTGCACCCCTCTCCCTGAGCAGGAGCTGGGGTCTCTGTCAGGGGCTCTTCCAAGAGCGTTCTTACCCACGTTCCTCTCTGCCGCCACAGCTCCGCTCACCATTGGGCCCTGTGATTGTCCAGGGAGGCTCAGCTAGGCCTGGGTTGGGCGCCCATCACTCCCTTCGGCCTTTGCCACTCCGTTTCACAGAGCAGAAGGCTGAGGCCTGAGAAGGGAAGTGAGCTGTCCTTTGCCCCAGGTCGGTCCCAAAGGCCAATGGCAGGGGTGCCGGCCACTAGGCATCCCTTACATCACGGCCACTGTCTCCACAGCCAGCCCACCAATGCCTGCCTGGGGGGCCCTGCTGCTGCTCTGGGCTGCCACGGAGGCCACCAACGACTGCCCTGCAGAGTGCACCTGCCAGGCCCTGGAGACCATGGGGCTGTGGGTGGACTGCAGGGGGCGGGGACTCAAGGCCCTGCCCGCCCTGCCGGTCCACACCCGCCACCTCCTGCTGGCCAATAACAGCCTCCGCTCCGTGCCCCCTGGTGCCTTCGACCACCTGCCCGGGCTGCAGATCCTCGACGTGATGCACAACCCCTGGCACTGCGACTGCAGCCTCACCTACCTGCGTCTCTGGCTGGAGGACCACACGCCTGAGGCCTTGCTGCAGGTCCGCTGTGCCAGCCCCGCGCTGGCCACCACCCGGCCGCTGGGCTGGCTGACGGGTTACGAGCTGGGCAGCTGCGGCTGGCAGCTACAGGCACCCTGGACCTACCCGGGGGTCTGGTGGGATGTGGCACTGGCTGGTGTGGCCGCGCTGGGCCTGGCTCTCCTGGCTGGCCTGCTGTGCACCACCACGGAGATGCTCGGCTGAGCCCCTCCCAGACCCCGCCAGGCCCAGGCAGCCTGAGCCACCAGCAACTCCTAATAAACTGGCTGCTCAACCATTTACTCCAAGCTCAGAATGGTTTTTTTCCCTCTCAGCACCCATATCTGGCTCCTTCTGGAAACCTGGGTCCATTTTGTTATAACCAGATACCAACTGGGGCTTCTCTGTCCCCCAGATTCCTAGTAAAATGGGCTGTACCACCTCTTCCACACCAGCCACCCCCAACCCCATGATCCATGGACATCCCGAGCCCTTGCTCAGTAGCCTGACAGGTCCCAGGACTCCGGCACCCACGCTCTCCTCTGCCCTGGCACCTGCTTCTTGCATCGGCCACTCAGGAGGGCCCAGGCGGATTTCATATCAACCTTTAATCCCTATAGGGGCAGCCCTGGTGGCTCAGTGGTTTAGCGCCACCTTTGGTCCAGGGCGTGATCCTGGGGTCCTAGAATCGAATCCCACGTCAAGCTCCCTCCATGGAGCCTGCTTCTTCCTCTGCCTGTGTCTCTGCCTCTCTCTCTCTCTGTGTGTGTGTGTGTGTCATGAATAAATAAATAAAATCTTTTTAAAAAAATAACATTTACTCCCTAGAAATTCCACAGAAAGCTTGCTCTCCCGACACAGCAGTGAGCAGAGCAGGAGGCACGGAAGACCCCAGGTGGGTAGGGGAAGAGCCGTTTCCATCTCCCTGGCAGACATACCTTGAAAGGCGCATCACAGTCTCCAAAATGGCCTTTGGCCACTCTGTCCTGGCCATGAAGACACCTGTTCACCTGGCCCCGTCCTTTCTCCCCTTCTCTTATAAGCTCTCTCTCCTTTTCCTCCTCTCTATCCGTCCTCTTTAGAAACCAAATAACAAATTCTTCCCTTTCTCATGGAAACAACTCCAGGTGCCAACATCAGGACACCTGCTAACTCTGGAGTCCCACTTCTTTTTTTTTTTTTTTTCTTTTTTAAGATTTTGCTTATTTATTCATGAGAGACACAGAGAGAGGCAGAGACACAGGCAGAGGGAGAAGCAGGCTCCCTGTAGGGAGCCCGATGTGAGATTCGATCCCAGGACCCTAGGATCACACTGTGAGCTGAAAGCAGACGCTAAACCACTGAGCCACCCAGGTGCCCTGGAATCCCACTTCTACCCCCAGCAATGATCATCAAATTCTTCAAACAAGACACTTCTCTCCCTCGGGGAATTTCTGGTACCAGCAATTAAACTAATAAACTTTTCTCCATCACATAAGAGACTATTTCCAGGTCTGATACTGGCCAACCCAAATCCAGACATAATGACACCAAGATCCCTCCCTCAAAGGAGGTCATGTGGTGGGCCTGTGGCTCAGAGGGTGCCACAAGGAAGGCCAGGTGGGCACAGAGCACCACTGGAGGATAGTGAGCCACAGAGGTGAGGCTGGAGCAGGAGGCCCAAACTCAGGGGAGAGGGTGGGCTGTAGGGAGAGGTGGAGCCTGGGCAAACCAGAGAGCCCATGTCCCACCTAACGCTGCCCTGTGGAGGTGCTGACCCAGGCACCAAGTCTTCCCATTCTTCCAGAGGGGTTGGAAATCTACATTTTTGTGTGAAACCTCTGCCTTAAGTGCTGATAATTAAATCCAAAATATGTTACGTATATATCAACAGCACAGACAAAACATAGTAAGTGGCCGGATAGACTGCACAGGCTGAGTCTGTGATTTCTGCAGTCTGATCAGCTGAACAGGCTGCCTCAGGAGAACAGGAAAAGCTGGCGTCTCCTCACGGGCCACTTAGTATGTGCGCGGCCCTGCAGGAAGCACCTGCCGGGGGTCCTTCTGTACCCTGTGAGGAAGGCACTACTCCCCCACATGCGATGGAGGACACCGGCCCAGGACCCCTGACAGTCACTTCATAGGCATGATCCCGGACAGGTCCCTTTCACACCTGAAAAGTGTCCTCTTGGAAGCTTCCTGAAACCGAGGGCCTTCAGCCCTCCAGTCTCCATGTGGGGTGCTCCTGAATTCTGTTCCTGCTCCTTCTGGAGGCCAACACATGCAGCCACAGGTCTGGCACAAAAGCGACCATTAGCCTTGATTCTGCTGGCCGAGCAGCTGGTTGCATGAGAACCTGCCGCGAGGCTGAGCAGCTCAGCATCGCCAATGCAGAGGATGATGCCCCCGAGGGACTGCCAGTGGCCGAGCAGGGATCTCCCAAGGTGGATGGCAGATTCGCGCGAGAATCCCCAGGGAACCAGGTGTACTGGGAAACTCAATTTGCCACCTCCTTTGTCCCCATGGTCTCTGTCCCGGGCCAGCAAGGTGGCCACCAGAGAGCCATGTGCAGAGTCCCCACCTGCTTCACAGCCACCAAAGCAGCAACCGCAGATCCCACCACCACGACTGACCATGCCCCACTGGCCACCACTGTCCCCTGCAGGACCTTAGGTCCCCACAACCCATAATGGCTATTAACACCACCCCCCGGCACCTCCACCATTGGTGCCCACATGGCCTGCTCACCTGTTTCACACTCACCGCCACTCATCCTCTCCACCACAGCCACAGATGTCAGCCCCGGGAGGCGACACTGCCCCCCTCACTAGCCCCCTACCACCTCTGTCACCACTAGCACCAAACAGCCATGGGCCTGAGCCCCATTATAAGCAAAGTGCCATCTGTCATTGCCATCAATCTATCCCAGTCACCACGACATCATCTTCACGACCACCTCCTTCATGAGCATTTTTAAAAAACATTTTATTTATTTATTCATAAGAGACAGAGAGAGGCAGAGACACAGGCAGAGGGAGAAGCAGGCTCCCTGCAGGGAACCCAATGTGGGACTCGATCTCAGGCCCCTGGAATCACACCCCGAGCGGAAGGCCAATGCTCAACCCTGAGCTACCCAGGTGCTCCATCATGAGCATTTTTAAAATCAGGCAGCACTTGGAGAATTTGCTGAGGTGACTTTAGCAGCTGCGGTGACAAGCCCTGTCCTGCAGGCCGCTGCCCCTAGGCGACGGCCCCGTGGCTGCCCGGCAGGAGGCCTCTGGCTGGCTCCAGGCTCCCTCTCAGGGCTTCTGCGGGGCCTCTGCGCTGCTCTGGCCAGCAGGTGAGCAGAAGGAGGGAAGAGGCAAGTGCGGATGCTGGTGGCCAGGCCTGGGAATGGTGGGAGGGAGGCTTCCCAAGCAATCACCACCTGCACCCAGAAGCCCGCCGCCCTAACCACAAGGCAGGCCTGGAACCCTGCTCTTCCCGTGTGCCCAGCTCAGCAGCAGGTGGCATCTGGCCGCGTTGGACCCACAGGACTATGTGAAGCTAATGTCACTTGATCAGAAGGCGGACATGCCGCAGAGAGGGTGGCACTCTCGGGGGGCACACGCTGGGTCTTGGCCCTGAGCCACTAACACAAGTTCTGTCTCATGTGGTGTTGCATGCACGCTTACCCACCCACAACTCCTATGAGTGCATGTGTGCACACGGTCTCCCAGCCAGGACCCTCACCCTCACTAGCCCCTGGGGATGACGCATCACACCAGATGAGAGCCAGTTCCTGTCAAGCCAAGAATGCCTGCCATCTCTTGAAAGTGAACCCCCACCTCCTGAGCCCGTCCTCTGTGCGTGACTGACATGGCAGAGAGCAGAAGGTGGAAGACTTGTCCTCGCCCAGCTCTGCCCCAACAGGGGAGCAGTGAATTGGTGGCCTGGAGAATCTTCGAGCAACAGCACCTGACTCGACAGCCCCGGCCTCTGATTGTCAGCTTTCTAAACAGCTTTGGGGCTGGAATCCTCATATTAAATCCTTCATTTAATAAGCAATGATGACTTATTCAGGCTTTGCGAAATGTCTCAAAATCTTGGGAAAGTTTTGTTTTTTTAAATAGATCTCTAATAAAGTGGGTGAAATCCAGAGAGGGAAACTAAACTGTACACTTTCTTAATTTAAAAAATTAAAATACTTCAGAGTTGTCAGGGCAACAACAGAGAAGGAACCAGATGGAGCCCCTGACAGCCCCAGTGATCCTGTTTTTGTTCAGACTATTACAGGAACGTAGATAAAATCCTATTCCTTTCTTTTAGGTCTGTGTATCCCTACTAAGTAGAAAACAAATGTGAGGTTTACAAAGACATCATGAAAAGAGAAGTAAGACTCCGAGGTTTAGCCAACCACCTGGATTCTTTATCAAATGACTTGGGGGACAGACCTATGAGTAAAAGCAAAAGTAGGAGTACATGCCCTTGACGCTTTCAATTCTAAAAGAACTGCATGCACCTGAATCTCAACCTAAACTAGTCCTTACTTTGAGTCCAGAAAGTGTGAATTACCTTATAGAGTTTTTTAACTAAGTATATTTTGTACTATCTTTCAACGAACGTGAATAATTTTATTCTGTAACTGAAGACACCCATTCATTTTGCCTTTAAAAAGTCTAGAATGGTGGGGTGCCTGGGTGGTACAGTTGCTTAAGCATTGGTCTCTTGGTTTCGACTCAGGTTGTGATCTCAGGGCCATGAGATCCAGCCCCATGTAGGGTTCCATGCTCAGTGCGGAGCTTGATTGAGATTCTCTCTCCCTCTCCTTCTGCCCCTTCCACTCTTGCTTGTGCTCTCTCTCTGTTTTTCTCTCTCTCTCAAATAAATAAATCTTTTAAAAAATCAAAAACCCTTGAGTGGAGACTCGGGGGGTGGGGTGGGGAATGGGGAGTTGTTTGACAAGTATAGAGTTTTAGGTTTGCAAGAACTAAGATGAATAAGTTCTGGAGGTGGATGGTGGTGATAGTTGCACAACCACGTGAACATACTTAACACTACTGAACTGTACATTTAAAAATGCTTAAGATGGTAAATTTTATGTTAGGTGTATTTTATCACAATTTTTTAAAAAGTCTAGAGTGATGGCTTTCAAATCTTTTTAGTGGTAAGACCTATTCTCCAATGAATCCCTAGACACTACTGGTATATAAAATGAAGTGGTTTGGGATGCCTGGATGGCTCAGAGGTTAAGCATCTGCCTTCCAGCTCAGGGCGTGATCCTGGAGTCCCAGAATCAAGTCCCACACTGGGCAACCTGTGTGGAGCCTGTATCACTCTGCTCCATTCTCTCTCTCTCTCTCTCTCTCTCTCTCTGTGTGTGTGTGTGTGTATCTCTTATGAATAAATAAATAAAATCTTTAAAAAATAAATAAAAAGAAGTGGCTCGATTTGGTGGGACAGGGACCTAACCTGCCACCTTCCCTCCTTTTCCATCTCTGCCTTTGTAGGCTATTAATGAGCTTCAAGACTTTTTAAAAGCCCATTTTTGAAACACTGATCTAGACTGTAAGTGGGGTATTAAAATTCAGTTGAAAAAAACAAGCACGAGAAAGTGTCACTGAAGACAGAAGGTCTGAGTAATGGAAAGAGGTACCTATTCATGGACAGCAAGGTTCAGTCCTCTCAGATTATTCTATAAATTCAATTTCATCCCAATCAAAATCGTTGCTAGAGGATTCAACAAATAAGGGATGACACTGGCATCATCTGGACCTCCTTATCAATCCTCATGAGAGATTTAAGCAGAAAGCCAGATGAAGTCAGAACAGCAGCTTGGAGAGGTATTGGTGAAGCGTACAGAACCTTCCCAGACTCTGCTTACACTGAGCATACTGACCACGTGGGACGGTCTCCTCTCCTTGCCCCAAGCCCCACCAAAATTACTGGATGATTGTAAAAAAGGCATAAATCCGTAAGGACCAGGTTAATGGGGGAGACAACAGTCAGAAAGTGATGCACACAAGCTCCTGTAAGATGGATAGTGGGCAGAGGAGCCAGCTGCCTGGTCAGGTAAGAGAAGCACCCACCCCATGGCCTGCAGAGGAAGCCCAAGGAGGGGTGGCTCCTTCACCCCACAGAACCCCCAGGAGGCTCCACGCTTCCTTTTTGCAACTGTGATATGACTTTTATTCAGAAATGAAACAAAAGAATTTTTTTAAAGTCTGCAAGATGATAACACTTTACATGATTTTCATTTAAAATAATAAAATCAAACATAACAATTGCACAAATGAGCCCAACAACACTGATGACACAATACTCTTTAAAGCAGCAAGTGCATATTGAAGTAATCATATAGATCCTAAAAATATTCCTCTTATGCCTAGTTTACAAGCTCTGGTACAAAAAAAGCTATTGAAATAGTTCACATCTAGAAAAATACACAGAACCTTTAAAATAGATTTTATCCTTATATTAAATGATGTTGTAGAAAAACAGGGTATTAAAAAGTAAGACAATTTCATAGCACCAACCACTTTCTTTTTTAAAACATGAACATGCAAATAGGAATTTGCTTTCATTTCTAGGTTGCTCGGGTTTTAATAAAATCAGATAAGATCATGGGAGAGGCTAGGGGCTGGGAGTCAAGCCCTGGCTGAAAATCAGAACCCACAGGCACCCTGCCCAACTTCCACCTTTAGATGACCTCCATTTTGCCCGAGCGCTGCAGGAGAGAGAAGATCCACTTTCAGAGACACTGCAAAGAGAGACTTCAGGCCTGGGACAGCAAGCAGGGCAGTGAGGTTCTGCTATCACCACCCACCCTGGGTGGGAGGAGACAGGAGACAGAAGATCTTTTTTTTTTTTTTTTTTTTTTTTTTATTTATGATAGTCACACAGAGAGAGAGAGAGAGAGAGAGAGAGAGAGGCAGAGACACAGGCAGAGGGAGAAGCAGGCTCCACGCACCGGGAGCCCGACGTGGGATTCGATCCCGGGTCTCCAGGATTGCGCCCTGGGCCAAAGGCAGGCGCTAAACCGCTGCGCCACCCAGGGATCCCGAGACAGAAGATCTTTACTGCAAAAGCAGAAAAGCCTGGGAGAAAAGACCTCCAGGCCCAGACATTTGAGGATCCCTCTCTAGTGGAAAGGCCAGTGTGGCCCTGATCACCCCATAGGGAGAAGCCAACCCATCACAGGATCCACACATCCAGGCAGACTCCCCAGAAGCTTTCAATACAGGGGCAGAGTCAGAGATGACCAGGCTGAGAAAAGCCCCAGCATGTTCAAAACAAACAACAGGAAAAAGGAACGCCAAACAAAGAACAAGAGGATACTTAAAAACTTGTTTTAGAAACAGCAAAACACCCAGGGGCTCCTTGGAGTAATGAATGACTCTAGGTATGGGGCAGAAAATGCACACTATATGCCAGAAAGCAAAGAAACACTCAAGACCAGTGGGTCATGGCAGAGAACTCAGGAGCCTGCTGGAAAGGAGTCTCACTGTCCAAAGATAGAATAATTTGAGCATTAAAAAGAATGATGGCAGGATCTCCTGGTGGTTCAGTCAGTTGAGCATCTGCCTTTAGCTCAGGTTGTGATCTCAGGGTCCTGGGATGGAGCCCCACGTCGGGCTCCCTGCTCAGCAAGAAGCCTACCTCTCCCTCTCCCTCTGCTGACCCCCCTATTTGTACTCCTCTATAAAATTTTTAAAAAAAAGAATGATGGCTTCAATGGATTAACCTACTGATATGTTCCTTCATAGAAGTACACACACACATATTTGATATGTTTTAATTCATCGAAGCCATTATATTTTTGTCAGCTCAAATAATTCCAGCTAGTGTATAAAGGGATAATTTTAATGTGAAGGTTGAGCAGAAGGAGTTAGATGGCTCCATTTTTGTGAACCCCAGTGAAATGACCAATTCAGGCAGTGATGGTTAACAGGTGGTAAAAGCATTAGGCGAAGGCTGATGAAGAACCTTACAAGAAGGCCTGAGGTGAGCACCACCTGAGCCCCTTGGTCAATCCTCAGCATTAAAAGTGGGACATCCTACCATTATGTGCTTCCTGGCTTGAGCAAAAGGTACAAATTGCACCACCCCTATTCTTGCCAAGAGTTCAATCAAACCACCAGTTTCCAGGAAGTATGGGGGAGAGAAAAACATGCTAAAGAACACCATAGGGGTGTAATCAGCCAAACCCAAAATTCGAGAGGGGATGCTATAGGCAAATGACCCCATTTAATCAAGTAAGTGGCAAGAAAAAAATAAAAGAAGGGAATAATATTCTAGATTAAAAGAGACTTAAAAAGAGATACACACCCAAATCTGATAACCATCAACAACAACCAAAAACAAAATTAAAAGACTTTTGGAGGGGGCAATTGGTGAACTTGAATAAAGACTAGATCTAGGATGACTTCGAGGAATTATGATTACTTTTGTTAGGTGGGGCTTACTTTTGTTATGGTTCCACTTGCCTGTTCGCTTTTAGATTCATAGTGACCAATTTGGGTGAAATGCCTCCTCTTGTCTGTGATTTGCATTAAAATTCTCCAGCTGAAAAGGAGGAGGGGGTGAATAGATGCAGCCAATGTGGCAAGATGATAAGGGTTGTTGAAGCTGTGCAGTGGGTACCACAGGGCTTGGTTGCATTCTCTGCCTTTGTAGGCATTTGGAAATTCTCAGAATTAAAGCAAAAATCATGTATCAAATATGTGATTTTTAAGTAAAAAAACAACAAAAAAGCCTCCACCAAATGAGTAAGAAAATCCTTGACTGATTATCAATTCACTATGCCAAAATTCTCCCTGAAACTATTGAGCAAGGTTATGAGTGATGAAACTAGTTTCCAAAAACTCTTTATCAGATTTATTACTTATTTCCCACATGAGCGTGTATCTATATGTACATGTGCGTGTCTACAGCTGAGACAGAAAGCCGTAGTTACACACTCTTATGTAATATATTTCAATAGGCTATATATAAAATATGCTATATATTATATATATATATCAAAAAGCAGCATAGTTCCATTTTCAAAGATTTGTAAAAGAGAGAAAAGAAATAGGAAGTTCTCTATAGCTCCATTTTAACACAATCCCTGTTAACATTTTCGTGTTATTATTTCGCCTTATTATTTACGTCGATCCTAACACCTCTTTACTTGGGTATTCTGAATCCTTCAATGAATGCAACGTCATATTTTTGAATGTTACATTGCTTTCATGACCCTTCTGGAGCATACTGTGTCTTTCTATGACAAATGTAGTAGATGTTGACCATAGAAGACCAGAAAGTGTAGGAGGGCGGAAGGAAGACCCACGTTCCCCAGCCCTTCACTGAGAGATAGTCCTACACCTCCAGTGCTCAGACACACAGTCTAAACTACTCTGCAGCAAGGGATGGCTGCCTCCTGGTTTCCCCTTGTACAGAAATAAGGCTGCCATGGATATTCCTGTGCATAGAGGTTTTATTGTTTTTAAGATTCGTTCCTTGAGATAGATCGCCATAAAGTTTGTTATTTTCAGGAATGTCCACTTAGAATTGGGTCCCTTTTGTTGAATGTAAACCTGAGTTTGGGCTGTCTAGTGCAGCCACAGTCCCACCCCACGAAATCCAAGGGTCCCTCCCAGGATTTCAGAGGATTGAGGCACAACCCTGGGGCCCGACATCCAGGGCTCAAAACTAACCTCTGCTGTTCACTGGATGGGCATTTGGGCCATTCACTCCGTGAATTCACACAGAAAACTATATGTTTCAGACTCTACCATCTCAAGAGCTGTAAACAGCATTTCCACAGAAGTTTGAAGATTCCAGACATGGGAAGTGGGCAACCTTCACCTAACTGTCTACTCACCCCCAACAACGCGCCACATTTGGGTGTGGATGTGAATATAGATCTTTCCTGACTAAAGGGTCTACAGCTTATGGCGGTCAGAGATCCAGAAAAGGTCAAGAACCTCTGTCAGACACAAGCTCAAATGTTGCCAGATGGGGTTGGAGTCCAATGGAAGAATGTCGGGTGTTGGGGTGGCCCAGGTGATCCCAGGTGACCCTGCCAAGGAGCCAGCCACCAGCCCTCTGCCCTTCACGTCCACATAGCAAATCAGTGCCTCGGCGGAGGATGGAAATCACCTTTCAGGGGTAAATGGGCAAGAACCTTCAGGCCTCCTTTTTTTTTTTTTTTTTTTTTTTTTGGAAGAACCTAAACATTTTCGAGGCATAAAGGCCTACCCAGGGATCACCTGGGTGGGGTGGGCAGGCTGTGGAGCACCAGCGTTCTTCAAATGGCAGCAGGCTCACAAATCCTTTGGGGACCTTACAACAATCCAGATTCTGAATCAGGAGCTCTGGGGTGGGCGCTGGGATCCTACATTTCCAAGCAGCTCCTGGATGCCGCCGCCTGCTCTCCCTGGACTGCCCGCTGAGCAGAGGGCAGGCATCCTGGCCCCACTCACCAGCCTGAGCACCCTCTCTCCCGGCCTCCTTTGCCAGCTCCATGCCTCCTGCTGTCCCCTCAGCCCTACACTCGGACCCTCCAGCTCCCTCATAGGTAAGTGATGCTGTGCTGATGAGTGAGTAGCTCTAACTGGGAACCTCCATGTCTGTAGCGTGTTCCGCAGGCAAGTGCTGGCAGCCCCAGGATGCAAGGTGGGGACAGAGGCCCAAAGCACACAGCCCCGGCGTGGGAGGGAGGAGACCCGTCCCAGCTCCCTCCATCTCACAGCCGAGGTGGCGGCCAGAGCTGGCCTTGCTACAGCCCCCGAGGTGGCCCGGGGAGAGCACAGAGCAGACGGCCAGGAAGCAGCAGTGGGAGCCAGCCCGCCATCGGGGCGAATCTTGTCTTTCCCATGGGGGACCCGACGGCAGGCTCTGGGGGCGGGGGCCCCCATCCTGGAGGGCTCCTGGGGGTGCCTGGGAGTCCGTGTCAGGAGCAGGTGGTTGTCCTCTGGGCCCAGGGCCCCAGCTGGGACTGTTGTTACGCAGAAGGCCCTGCTCGGGGCAGCCGCAGCAAGGTGGACTCTTCAGGTGGGTCTGGGGGTCAGCCCATCGGGAGCAGCGGGGCCAGGAAAGGGCAGAGCCCTGTGGGCTGGGGGTGGCGAGTGTCAGGGCAGAGTGTGGCCGGCTGTGAACGGCCCTGACGGGCCCTGAGGGGAGTCTGCGGGCAGCAGGGGCCTGCAGGTCCAAGCCAGGGGGTGACGTGGTCGAGGAAGGTGTGTGGAGCTGGGCGTGGAGGCAGGAGGCGGGGGCCAGGCCGGGCAGAGGCTGCTGGGGTCGGGGGCAGCCGTGAGGGAAGGGGGCCTGGGGCTGAGGAGGGGATGGGACTGGGGTGGGGGCACCCTGCATCCCGGCTTCCCTGAAGGAAGGGCTGGCGACATCCCTCCTCAGCTGAGCCCCTGGGGGAATGTGTGCAGGGAGTAGAGGAGTCGGGCTTGGAGCTTTGGATGCCCCCACAGGAGGGGCAGGGCCAGGCTCAGCTCTTAGAGCCCCTGGCCTCAGTTTCCCTGCTTTAAATAAGCCCAGGGCCTTGTCCCGGGGTCTGGCAGTTCCCCGGCGTGGACAGAGGTGAGAGAGGGCAGGGCCCTCCTCACAGCCTCCGGGGGGTGGGCATGTGGTGGCCCAGCTCGGACCTCCGGGTTAGGGCTTTGTCTCCCAAGGGGCACATGCAGGCTGGGGGCTGCCCTGCATTCTAGGACAGCAGGAGATTCAAACCACAGGCATTTCTTCTCCCTGGAAAAGGTGATTGGAAGTGCCTGGAGCGTGGCCCCTCTGGGATGTCCAGGCTCCCGGCCTTCATCACTCACTCAGTGGAATTACCAGGCTTCTGACCTCTGGACAGAGCCAGAAACAGGAGCCCCTGTTTACAAAAGCCCTCCCAGCTGGGATCTTAGGATGCTTGCCGGGCTGCAGGCAGGACAGGAATCAGGGTCCCCCATCTGAGGACACCGAGGCTGGGTGGGAAAATGACTTGCCCAAGGTCACACAACCAGTCACAGCAGACCTGGGATTTGAACGGAGGCTGGTCTGACCTCCCTGATGTCAGTTGGTCTCAGAGCAGGGCGTGGCCGACCAAGTACAGTCCGACCTGGCCACGGTGTGCAGCCATACTGTGCAATTCTCATCTGGCTCCATGTCAACACGGCCCCTTTCTGAGAAGGACTAGTAACAGACCACAGATTATATGGGTGGGCTATGGATTCACGGCTGTCGTGGTGCCAGGGGTCCCAATTAGGCGGTTGGCAATTCTTTGAGCACCTACTACATGCCTGAAACCATTCTTTGCCCTTGGAATATAGCAGTGCGCAAGACCAGCCTGGCTTTCATGGGGATCTCTTGACTTGGAATAAAACCTCTAATTTGTTATAGTTTCAAGTCTTGGGCAAGGAACTCCCAAAGCCTGAGCCTGCTGGCTCATCTGTAAAGAACATGAATAGTAACACCTTCTCATGGGGTTGTAGATGTGTGAGAGGTAGCGGGCCTGATGCACTGAACCATGCTCCTCAATCTGCCCCCCCCACAACTTGCAAACCCAACTGAAGGAACCCGAGAGGCCCAGAGAAGTGCAGTAACTTGCCCAAGGTCACACAGGTATCCCTGACAGTGAGGACCAAACCCAAGCTCCTTCCTGCTCATTAAGCACTGACTGCTTTTCTGTAGGATTCCACATTGGTCTGGGGCAGAGATGTCTTAAGAAGGGCGGTGGGCAGTGCATAGACCCCCCCCCCACACACTCCAGGCCTGGAGACTATTTGGGGAAGCCAGCTAGGCAGGTGGAAGCATCTGTGGAGATGTGGCCACCTGGGCTGGCTCTGGGTTCAAAGGTGAGAGAACCAGTCTTGGGCACCATTGGCTCTTTGCAGAAATCAGTTTAATGGTTTAGGAATGTGTACACTCTGGCTCTGTTTCCATAAAGGCAACTTTTCCATGTTTTAAAAAATAGATTTGCTATAAAGATTTCGGTATCATAAATAGATAATGTGAAAAATCCCCAAATGCAAACGGCATCACTGGGCTCGCTGAGGCCTTCCCCACAGCCCAACAGTCCGGGCTGGCAGGGTGCACAGGGCCGGAGGCCCCACCCCGCAGTCCTCCTGGGAAAGAGTAATCGAATTCAATATGAATTAGGAGCTCCCTCCAGCTCCATGCCTGCTGGGGCCTGATGTCCTTGCAGCCCTCTTCTGGAGGACAGGGACCCACTTCTCTGGCTTGGGAATCCCGACCCGCGTCCCTTGCCTGCCCCACTCCTCCTCCGGAGTATAAAACACCAGCCTCCTTTTCTGCAGCCCACGTCACAGGGGCCCCACCCAGGCCTCAGACGGTACTCTCTTTGGGGCCTGGTGGCTGCCAGGACACTTCCTGGCCCTCTGTCCCCTGCCTCCTCTCCCACACCCTGGCTCTGGACCCCACCTGTTCCTGCTCTTGGGCAATTTATAAACAGAGGAAGAGATTAAGCTCTCTGGCCCCAGAAGCCCTGGGCTGCTGCAGGACAGAGATGGGTCATGTTGTCTCAACACTTCCCCATTTTCTCTTACCCAAGTGACAGAAGACCGAGGCCCAGGAGACTGGGACGGCCCCCCCACAGGCAGTCCAGCTGGCACACGGTCAGCACACCAGCATCGGGCCCTAAGCACCAGCATTTGTGTGGGGAAATGGTCTCTGTCTGAGCCTGTGGGAAATGGCTCCTGCTCAGGAAGAGGGAGATAAAGAACTCATTCATGCCAGAAGGTTCTATGACCAAGGGACTAGCTTGGGGTGGGGCCAATTCTCAGAGGTGTCTAGGTGGGTCTTCTGTGGGATCCTAAACGACATGAAGAGAGGCTGGGCAGGGGGAGGGAGTGGCCTGGGCAGAGGGTGGTCCTAAGGGAGGCCAAGGCAGAGCTGTGGAGGCCTTGGGCATCTGGGTGGAGCATGGCTTGTATCCCAAGGGCCCCAGGCACGCTGGAAGGGGAGGGGGCAGCATCAGCAGTGACCTTTTACAAGTGCCACTCTGACTGCAGCAGGAGGGTGGTTTGTGCTGCGCAGGCTAGAAGCCCAGGGGCCGAGGAGGTTCACAAGGTGTCCAGGGGAGGCTGGGGCCTGTCCAGAGCAGAGGCGTGGGGACTGGCGTGGAGGTGGGATCCCAGCACTGTGGTAGGGTGCAGAGAGAGTGAGGAGCCTAAGACAACCCCTGGATTTCTAGGCTAACCCCCTGGAGATTAGGGTGGCAGGAGACCACACGGCCCAGCGTTTTGGACACTGTGGGACTTTGACAGGCAGGAAAGGGAAGTGTTTTCGTGGTTGCTGGGTGAGCCGTGAGGCCACTGGTGGGAGGAAACCTTCCCGGTCCTGGCTGGGCCAGTGATCTTTCCCCTTTCTCAGCCAAGCCTCTGTAGGGTTTCCGGCCTTTAACCCCTGGGTCTGGAGGAGGAGGGGGATGGCTTAGAGTCTCCATCATCAGCCAGCTACCTGCTGCTGTGCCTGGATCCTCATGGCAGCCCAGGGCATCCCTGTGCAGGAGATGGAACGCAAGGATCTCCCACTTTCCCCAAGCCATCCCAGGTGGAGGCAGAGGGGGACAGCAGGGAACAACGGGGAGGGGCCATACCTGTGCTCACTGGCAACTGAGGCAGCAAGTCAATCTTGGGGTGGGAGGAGGGGTAGGCCTAGGCCTGTGCTCTAAAACCCTCTACATCCCCACCACCACCCACCCCCAAAGTAGCAGGTCTCTACAAGGTCAGGCTTCACAAAGTTTCTCTTCCAGCTTGGGCCCAGCTTGAATGCACAGCTCTGCCCAAACATCAGTCCCCTGGCAGAGGTCATGGGGCTGGAGGACCTTTGCCCTTGGCCTGAATGTGCCTCCTTCACAGGAACTTTCTACTTTGCAGGTAGAGCCCAGGAACTGCAGGGGAGAGGCCTGTCAGCAGCTGGGTCCCAGGCCCTGCTCACCCCACCCCACTGGCAAGGCCACTGAGGGAGGAAGCCCAGCGGCCTTCTCATTCCCTGCTCCCACCCCATCCCGGACACCAATGGACTGGTTCCCCTCAGCAAAGACACCCACTCGGTAGCTCCTGGTCCAACCAGGCCAACATCCTTCCTCTCCAGAACCAGGCTCAGCCATCCCATGGCTGCCTCCCTGCCTGAAAGGGAGTCACCAGCCCTGCCTGTCTGGGTCCCGGCCAGGGAAGCCTTCCATGCCTGACCCTGCTTCACCAGACTGCCGGGGGTCTGGCTGCTGGCTCTGTGGTCAGGCCTGCCTGGGAGAGGCAGTGATGCAGAACAAAGGGCATGAGTGGAAGACCAGGGAAGTCAGCTGGAGGCCCGTGGCCCACCTCTGGGGTTGGGGCTGGGCATGGGGCTCGAGCTCCATGCTGTGGCATTGCCCACGGCTCTGACAGCAGTGTATTTCCTGGGACCCCACGTGGAGGGCTGGGGCAGTATGGGAAAATCACCTGCCTCCCCTAGCTCCATCCCTGGGATCTCTGAGCTACCCCCAGAGGACAGTGTGCTTCCAAGAGCCCCAGTGATGCCAGCCCTCATCTGCCTTCTAACCTCAGCATCCAACACATGTTGAAACCGTTAAGGGCGGGTGGGGCCGCAAGGATGAAGTGGCCAGACCCAGGACTGCCAGGGCCTTGCCTTCTTGGCTTGGGAAACTATAAGCTAGACTGGAGGCAGTGGGGGAGCTGTCACTCTGGACGTGGCAGGAAGGGCTTCTGCACAGGTCAGACTACGTGCCCTGAGGTTCCCTCTCAGACCTGAGCCTCAGGGATACAAGCTTTTACTTTTCCCTTAAATGTCCACATTCCTATCTCATTCCCCCAAACCTGCAAGTTCTGAGAGTCCGTGCTGAAGAATCAGCTGGTTTTGCAACCTGAGTGGCAAAACTTTGTGCTCCAGGCCAGCAGACAGTCAGTGGGCCATGACCCCATACTTGTGCCGATGAAAACAAGAAGCTACATGGAAAACCAGAAAACTTGAGAGGTCTTGCTTGCTAAGGCAGCAAGCCAAGCCCCAAGCTATCTGCGAGCTTAGAGCTGGCAGTGAAGAAAGGAAGAAGGTTCCTCGCCGGGAAGGAGTTAGGGCTTCCCTGGGGCTGTGCTGTCGGGCTGCTCACTCTCTCTCTCCCTCCAAGGCTCCGACCAAAGGCCCCAAGTGACCCGGGAGAACCGGCACCAGCCACATCCCTGGGAGGCAGCAACCTGCTGCCGCCACAGCTACAGCAAGACTCAAGGTGTGAAGTGGTCGGAACCAGTACACATGCCGCAGGGGAGGCACATCCTGGCCCCTCTCCCACCGTGGTCCATGGGCCTGGGCCAGTCCTGGACTGTGAAGAACTCGGAGGGGACCGCCACTGGCCGGCAGGAGGGGCCCCACCCCCAACACTCAGAAGGCACCCTGCTTCTTCCTTCCTCAAGGGTAGCTTTCCCATCAAGTACCCAGGCCACGGAATGGATAATTCCAGGACTTTAACCAGCTGCACTAGAATCGCTGGCGCCATGGAGGGCCAGCCCTGGAGGGGTGGGCCTGGCAGGCTGGGGGCGGGGGGCAGGGGGCGGGGAGGTGGGGAGGCCCCTGCCTGCCTGCCCGGCACCCCGGTCAGCAGCCGCAGCCCCAGCTCTCCCCGACGTCCTTGCTGTCCAGCTGGATGTGGTCAGTGCCCTTCTCACTGAGCAGCGGGCCACCGTGTCTGACAACCAGCTCCGTGGCCACCCTTACGAAGGCTTCCTCCACGTTGCTCGAGTCCTTGGCCGACGTCTCAATGGCACACAGGATGTCGTAGTGCTCTGCCAGGCTCTGCGCCTCGGCCAGCGGGACCTCGCGGAGGTGGCCGAGGTCCGACTTGTTCCCTGTGGGGAAAGGCCCAGTGCGGCAGGGTGAGGCCCATGGGTGCCAGCAGGCCCTGACCCACTGGGTGGGCCGCACCCAGAGACCCAGAGATGCCAGGCCAACCATCGTGCCCTTCCAGCTGCCAACCAATACCACTTTGCTTGGTCATCTCTCTCTTTTTTAAAAATTTTATTTATTTATTCATGAGAGACACAGAGAGAGGCAGAGACATAATAGGTAGAGGGAGAAGCAGGCTCCATGCAGGGAGCCTGATGTGAGACTTGATCCCAGGACCCCAGGATCACACCCTGAGCTGAAGACAGACGCTCAACCACTGGGCCACCCATGTGTCCCTCCCCCTCTTTTTTCTAAGACTTTTTAATGTTAAAGCTCTTATTTCTAACATTTGAAGTCCCTCGTTCATTTTTTTTTTCTTTTACTTTTGCCAGAGGCTCGAGTATTTTATTGCCTCTTCCTGACAAGCAGGAGCCCTAAAGTTTGGTTAAAGAACACAGTACTTTAGAGCTGTGAGAAACTTCGGCTCCCTTTCACTTGCTGTGCGACCCACAGATAAGTGGGTCACACAGCATCCTTGAATCTCAGTTTCCTCATCTCTGCCACCACCTCAGCCCAGGAGGAATCAAATGGTAAAACGAGCCTGAAAACACAACTGGCACTTGGCAGGCACTCCCTATGTGGTGGTGTTAACAAAGAAACCTAGCATTGTGGGACACCTGGGTGGCTCAGTAGTTTAGCGGCCGCCTTCGGCTCAGGTCATGATCCCGGGGTCCGGGAATTGAGCCTGCTTCTCCCTCTGCCTCTCTCTCTGTCTCTCACGAATAAATAAATAAAATCTTTAAAAAAAGAAAAGAACCCCCCCAAAAAAATAATAAAATAAAAACAAGATGAAATCAGAGAGGGAGACAAACAATAAGAGACTCTTAATCATAGGAAACAAACTGAGGGTTGCTTGAGGTGAGGGGGGAGGGGGTAGGCAGATGGGGTAATGGACATTAAGGGGGGCACATAATGTAATGAGCACTGGGTATTATAAAAGACTGATGAATCAATGACCTCTATCTCTGAAACTAATAATAAATGTTAATTAATTGAATTTAAATAAAAACTTTTAAATTAAAATAAAAAAAAAATAAATAAAATAAAATAAAAAAAGAAAAGAAGGAAAGAAAAAGGAAAGGAAAAGGAAAGGGAAAAGGAAAAGGAAAAGGAAAAGGAAAAAAAAGGAAAAGGAAAAGGAAAAGGAAGAAACCTAGCATTGTTGGACAGCCCCTGTGGCGCAGCGGTTTAGCACCGCCTGCAGCCCAGGGCGTGATCCTGGAGACCCTGGATCGAGTCCCACGTCAGGCTCTCTGTGTGGAGCCTGCTTCTCCCTCTGCCTGTATCTCTGCCTCTCTCTCTCTCTCTCTCTCTCTCTCTGTGTGTGTTTCTATGAATAAATAAATAAAATCCTTAAAAAAAAAAAAAAAAGAAAGAAACCTAGCATTGTGAGTTTTGTCCTTCGCTACAATTTTTTTAGGCTTATTATTTATTCTCTCCTACTTTCCTCTGGAATTCTCTTATTTGCTCTAAGATCGTGGTTTTCGATTATTTTGCTTTCGGCTCGTCAGAGCAAAGCGTACCAGCCAACCCGAGGGCACATCTCTGGCTTCTACAAGGTGTCAGAGGTTTCATTATGTTCTAAAAAATATGGTCAACGGCTCCTTGACCCCATTTCTAGAAGAATTCTTTTAAGTCTCCACTCTTGCCTGTGAAGTCCAGCTCTGCCAAATGCTTGCATATCCCACTCCACACAGCCTGTGAGCATATAAATATGAAACTTGAAAGAATCAGCCTGACTGGGATCCCTGGGTGGCTCAGCGGTTAAGTGCCTGCCTTCGGCCAAGGGCGTGATCCTGGAGACCCGAGATTGAGTCCCACGTCAGGCTCCCTGTATGGAGTCTGCTTCTCCCTCCGCCTGTGTCTCTGCCTCTCCTCTCTCTCTCTCTCTCTCTCTCTCTCACATGCATAAATAAATAAATAAAATCTTAAAAAAAAAAAAAAAAAAAAGAATCAGCCTGACTGTTGGAGTATGAACCTCAGGACCACACAAATGGTCCAAAGCTTCTTGAGCCCAGGTCTGAGGAATTGATTTATGAGGAAAAGCAAAGAGCAGGTAAGAGCAACAGTGGTTCTCAAAGTGGGGTCCCTGGGTCACAAACAGGTGTCCTCGGCACCACCTGGGAACCTGGGAGAAATGCATATTCACAGGCCCCATCCAGATGTGGTGCCTGGCATCTGTGTTTTCACAAACTTCAGAGTGACATGGAAGCACACAGATGGTTGACAACCCTGCTCTGCAGTGTGACGGGACGTCACTGAATGACAACTGGCAGAGCTCAAAGTTTCATATTTATATGCTCACAGGCTGTGTGGACTGGGATAAAAGACTTCACTTTTCTGAGCCTCAGCTCCTACCCCTTACAAACAAGGAGTGAGTGGCCAGGTTATGGGAACTAAATGCAACGACCCAAGTGAAGGTTTAACCAGTGTTACCCTCTGTGGGGTTACATGGTAACCCCTTTCTTCCTCCCTCTAATTCCAGTTTTAAATAGAACTGTGTAAGTGATTGGCGGGATCAGAATTTGGAAGATCACAGTTCCAGTTCTTGTTTCATTCCTGCCTGGCCAAGTTCAGCCTCTCTCTGTACTCCACTTGCCCTTTGTTTAAAAAGGAGAAAGAGGGGCGCCTGAGTGGCTCTGTCAATTAAGCCTCTGCCTTCAGCTCAGGTCGTGATCCTGGAGTCCAAGGATAGAGGTCCACATCAGGCTCCCTGCTCCGTGGGGTCTGTTTCTCCCTCTACCTCTTATCCCGCCCGTGGTCTCTCTCACTCGGTCTCTCAAATAAATAAATAAAACCTTAAAAAAATAAAAAATAAATAAAAAGGAGGAAGAGACTAAGACAGAGAGGCAGATCCACGCCCTGAAGAACACTGCTAGACCTGCCCCGTTCCCCCCCAGCTCACCAATCAGCAGCTGCACGATGTTAGAGCCCGCGTACTTCCTCACATCCTCGATCCAGTGAGGCACAGACAGAAAGGAGCTCCTCTTGGTGATGTCGTAAGCGAGGATGGCCCCATTGGCACTGCGGTAGTAGCTCTGGGTGATGGTGCGGAATCGCTCCTGGCCAGCTGTGTCCCAGATCTGCAGCTAAAGAAATAGGGGGCCTCCTGTGAACCTGGCCGTGTGACCATGTGCAGGGGATAGGGAGTGTAATTCCAAGACCCGTCCCCAAAGTGCTGGTTCCACTGGGCAGGCCACCAGCTCACACTTTGGCAGGAATCATGCAAGAGAGGCTGGAAGGTAGAGAGAGGACTTCTGGGCCCGCAGCAAACAACTCAGTGGCCCAATTTTGAGGGGGCTGGGATGATGCCAAGGGAAGGTGGGGAGCACTAACCTCTGCTCTCTAGAGCCCCAGGAAAAGGTGGTAAGGGGACATTCCGCACCACAGCAGGGGGTCCATTTGGCCTCTGTATGCCCTCTCCCCTACACAGCAGGCTCACTGATAGGAACAATGAACCAGAAGGGCTCTAGCAGCTCACAGCTTCAGGTGTGCTGCGATGCTGGCTGTGTGTGCATGTCCTATACCTTCCCCTCTCTGGGCCTGTAACTGCACCACTATCCCCAGCCATGTGGAAGGTTCCTCCGGCATTCAGATTCCCTGCTTCCACCTCAGTGACACGTGGGAGCACGCTCACAGCCTGGTGGTGAGGGGGCCTGGGCTATGGTAGTGAGGTCCTGGGGGAGGCAACGTGTAGGGTCCTCCTGTAAGGCCTTTACCACCAGCTGGCCCAGCCTGGCCAAATGCAAGGAACTTGAGGTCTTCCTTTGCCCATGTCTTCACTTAACAAACACCCATCAGCGCCCACTACCAAGCCCTCCTGGGCAATGGCCATGGAGGAGAGGTGCCTGTGTGTAGCAGGCATGTGTCTCTCATGAATAAATAAATAAAATCTTAAAAAAAATAAAAATAAAAATAAAATAAAATAAAATAAAATAAAATAAAATAAAAGCCATAGCTTTTCAGACTGGAAAAGAGGCAAGACTATATGCTATCTACCTGAGATGCACCTTAAATATAAAGACACAAATAGATAGCCCATATTATAGGAATATGAAAGTAGGCTTCCAAACAAAGAATTACAAGAGATAAAGAGACATTTCATAATGATAAGAGAGACAATTATCAGAAAAACATCATGATACTAAATATGTATCCACATAATTACAGTTTTAAATTTCATGATGTGAAACTGACATAACTAAAGGGAGAGACAAATCCACAATTGTAGTTGGAGATTTTATTTTAACACCTCTCAGTAATTGATAGAGTTAGTAGAGAAAAAAAAAATCTGTGTGGATAAAGAATATCTAAACATTCTCAATCAAACTGAAATTTCCAGACCATCACACCCAATACTGCAGAACAGCACTTTTTTTTTTTTTCAAGTGGACCTAGAATATTCACCAAGATAAACCACTCATATTCTGGGCCTCAAAGAAGTCTCAATAAATTTCCAAAGATTGAATTCTTATAGATTATTTCTGTAACCACAGAAAAACTTAAATAGAAATCAAGAAAGCTCTGAGACAGTTTTCTTCAAGAAGACAGAACTGAGAGGCACTTGGGGTGGCTCAGTCGGTTAAGTGTCTGACTTCAGCTCAGGTCATGATCTCTGGGTTCTGGGATTGGGTCTGCATCAGGCTCCCTGTTCAGCAGGGAGTCTGCTTCTCCTCCCTCTGGCTCCTCTTCCTCCCCTCAAATAAATAAAATCTTAAAAAAAAAAAAAAAAAAAAGACAGAACTCAGAAGGCCATATATTGAGAGGGAAGGTATACAATATGTTGGACAGATGGAGAAGAAAACTTTATCAATTAGGATTTCCCCTAATTGGGGAGATGAATTAATGGTAAATACATAGACACCTGAGCAAAACAAAGATGATCACTACTTCCAGGAAAAACTAGTGAACATGGCAAATGAAAAATAATGGCAATATACCACATGGCTTAGCAGTGGGTAGCACTTACTAATCATAACGTATTAATTCAATCATTTCAATAAGAACTTACTAAAACCTGCTACCTGTTCTAGGTACTGAAGATACCAGGGCCAACAAAACAGATGCAAATTCCTATCCTCAAGCTTATAGTCTGGTGCAGGAAACAAATGCTAAGTAAGATTCTAAGTAATAAGAATTTATAATTATTATAAAATATATTGGGACGCCTGGGTGACTCAGCAGTTAAGTGTCTGCCTTCAGCCCAGGGTGTGATCCTGGAGTCCCAGGATTGAGTCCCACGTCGGGCTACCTGCTTGGAGCCTGCTTCTCCCTCTGCCTGTGTCTCTGCCTCTCTCTCTCTCTCTCTCTGTGTCTCTCATGAATAAATAAATAAATAAAAATCTTTAAAAAAATAAAATAAATTTACCTATACATAAATAATATAAAGATACTTATTATAAAGTAAGTAATAAAAATAACAAATATGCTATATAGTGAAAAGATGGGAAAAAATGAGCAGGAGAAGGAATTATGAACCTTGGTGAGGAATGAAGATTCAGATAGGATGGCCACAGAGGGCCTCACTGAGATAACCATTGGTAATGATCTGGAGAGGGGTGTCTGGCTGGCTCAGTCTGTGGAGCATGCAACTCTTGACTCAGGGTCGTAGGTTCAAGCCCCAGGTTGGGTATAGAAATTACTTAAAAATAAAATCTTTGGGATCCCTGGGTGGCGCAGCAGTTTGGCGCCTGCCTTTGGCCCAGGGCGCGATCCTGGAGACCCGGGATCGAATCCCACGTCAGGCTCCCGGTGCATGGAGCCTGCTTCTCCCTCTGCCTGTGTCTCTGCCTCTCTCTCTCTCTCTGTGTGACTATCATAAATAAATAAAAATTAAAAAAATAAAATAAAATAAAATAAAATCTTTAAATAAATAAATAAATAGGGGCGCCTGGCTGGCTTAGTCAGAAGAGTGTGAAACTCTCAACCTCAGGGTAGTGAAACTGAGCCCCTTATACTCATGCTAGGTATAGAAATTACTAAAAAATAAATAAACGTTAAAAGACGTTCTTTTTTAAAAAAATCAGTAAATAAAAAGTAAAGATGTGGAGAAAGTTAGCTAACTGTGCAGATGGGTATCTGTTCAGGAAGCTGGAGGAAGCCAGCTGTGCAGATGTCTGGGAAACAAGTATTCCAGGAAGAGAGAAGAGCAAGTACATAGGCCCTGAGGCAGAGACAAAGCAAGGAAGATCAGTGTGTTTGGAGCAGAGTACAAAAGGAGAGAGTAATAAGGGATGACAGAGAAGTATCAAGATCACACAGTGCCTTCTAGATAGGTAAGAACTCTGGCCTTCACTCTGAGTGAAGGTGGGAAGCCATGGGAGTTTTGAGCCAATCATATTTACTTTTTAACAGGATCACTCTGGTTGCGGTACTGAGAA
This sequence comes from Vulpes vulpes, assembly GCF_048418805.1. Lineage (NCBI taxonomy): Eukaryota > Metazoa > Chordata > Mammalia > Carnivora > Canidae > Vulpes > Vulpes vulpes. The sequence continues at coordinate 56,206,533 of NC_132788.1, read as the reverse complement.
GAGATCAAAAGAGATCAAGGACAGGTGCACCTGGGTGGCTCAGTTGGTTAAGTGTCAGCCTTTATTCAGGTCATGATCCCAGAATCCTGGGACTGAGCCCTGCAGTGGGCTCCCTGCACAGCCGGGGAGCCTGCTCTTCCATCTCCCACTCCTCCTGCTTGTGCTTTCTGTCAAACGAATAAATAAAATACTTAAAAATAAAAAACAACAAAAGAGATCAAGGACAAAAATAGGAAGACCAGTTAGGAGGCAATATCCATAATCCAGGTAAAAGACAGTGGTTAGATGAATGTAGTAATTGTGGAGGGTGAAGTGAGCAAATTCAGAATACATTCTGGGAACAGAGCTGAAAGGAATGTAATCCTGATCTCATCAGTATTGCCACACAACACTATTGGGAGGATGTAAAGTGTGTACGTGTATGATGGGGGCTGGGAGAGCACTGAGTTAGTTAACCATCACCTTCCAGAGTCAGAAGTCAATAAACTATGCCTATACCTGGGGGAAGGCTGTGTGTGTGTGTGTGTGGGGGGGGGGGGGGTGGCAATATTAGCAAAAGAAATAGAAAAATCCCATCAACTGAAAAAGAGCTAAAGTGATCACCTCCAGCAGCTAGAGGTGGGGGTATCAGGAGACCTTTAAGTAACAAGTCTTATTGAACCAAATGAGTCTTTAAAGCATACACATGTATAACTCTGATAAAAATAAAAACTAAATTAAAAACCAACAAAATAGCTCCAGATTAAGGTATTTAGGTCAACCAATTGGTGAAATTTGGACAGCAATGGAAGAGGTATTTCTGGAAAGTAGGTCCTTCCCATGACTGGTAATATTCTCTTCCTACTCTCCCACATTACAAGGGGAGAGGAAATGAGTAGTGTCAGCACTCCAGGGTCCAACAGGCCTGAAATGGTAAACCAGTTCCATCACTTTCCAGCATGGTATCTCTGAGCTACAACTTAATTCAGTTTCTCATCTGTTTAAAAAAAAAAAAACCAAAAAAAAAAAAAAAACCAACTGGGTGGTTCAGTTGGTTAAGCATCTGCCTTTGGCTCAGGTCATGATCCCAGGGTCTTGGTATCGAGCCCTGCATTGGGCTCTCTGCTCAGAGGGGAGTTTGCTTCTCCCTCTTCCTCTGCCTGCTGCTCTGCTTATCTGTACTCTGTCAAATAAGTAAATAAAATCTTAAAAATAATAATAAAAAATTTTTTTAAATTAAATTTCTTTAAAAAGGTACAGTAAGGAGGACGCCTGAGTGGCTCAGTGGTTGAGCATCTGCCTTCAGCTCAGGTCATGGTCCCGGGGTCCTGGGATCAAGTCCTACATCCGGCTCCCTGTAGAGAGCCTGCTTCTCCCTCTGCCTGTGTCTCTGCCTCTCTATGTGTCTCTCAGGAATAAATAAATAAATACAATATTAATAAATAAATAATAGAAATAAAAATAAAAAGGTACAGTAAGGGCCAAATGATAGATTCAGTGTGCACAGTGACTAACACAAAGAAGGTGCTGGATAAATGCATCCATTTAACAGTATTTACTGAGCTATGACAATTTTTTGGCTAGTGGTTTTAATACATGCAAAGGAGCTTTAATGCAAGGTAGACTATATAAAATGGCCCCTCCAAAAATATATTGGGCTGTGTCCACGGGTCATTCGTTTGTTTGTCTACTATGTACTGAGTTTCTGCCACGTGCCAGCCCTGATTCTAGGAGCTGGGGAGATTGCGGGGAATGAAATAAAAACAGAGCTTGCATCCCAGCAGAAGACAGACAGGAAGAATGCAAATAGGATCCTTGCAGAGAAGGATAATGAGCACTCTGAAGAAAGTAAAGATAACGGGAGAGACTCCCCGGGATAGGGGTTTCCTAGGGTGGTCCCAGAAGGTGAAACTTGAGCTGAGGCCTGATGAAGAGAAGCCAGGCACGGGGTCAGTGTTCAGGCAGAGGGAACAGTGCCACAGTGTCCAGAAAGACAAAGCTTGCCGTGTTGGAGATACAGAAAGGGCAGTGTGGCCAGATGGCAGGGAAGAAGGGACATGGTTGGAGATGTGGTCAGGGGCAGCTGAAGCCAGAACATTTAGGTTCTTATCGGTGAACATCGAGTGCAGATTTTATTTTTATGGCAAGGAAGCCACTGGAGACTGTCTGAAGCAGAGAAATACATACTAGACATCTCTTTTACCCCACCTCACAGATCTTAGCAGCAACCAGCCTACAGTGTAACAGCCCGAAGTGCCTCCCTGCACCAGGGGTGCCTCGCTGCCTACCTTGGAGCCTCTCTGGTTTAGCCCGGGAGGCCTGCTGGAAACCACCAAGCATTTGTGCATTCACGTCCAAGAAAGGAGAGGGCCTTACCACCCTATGGATCAACCCTTGGCCAATGGGGAGTGAGGGATGCCCTGCCCGATCAAGCCCTACTCGCCCATGGCAGTGATCAACTAGAGGATGCAGCCTTGTAGCATTCCTTCCTCCCCTGTTTTACTCTCTCCTGTCGCCAAAACAAATGAGGTGCATGCAAGCCCATGTCTTGGGCTCTGGTTTTCCAGAGGGAGCCCAGGCTAAAATGACAGGCACTCTATTTGTCAAATATCACTGGGGTCGTTCAGTGGAATGTGGTCCCACTGTGGGATCTCAGAGAAGGTTTAGTAGAGGAAACTCAATCTCTTGGCCCAAATGTCTCGTGTGTTCCAAAAGAGGTGGGAGAAGCCAGGCCAGGCGAGAGCCTATTCCCCAGCAGCCAGTTTCTCTGCTGGAGCCCCATGCCTGCCATTAGGCAGTGCCCCCAAGGGGGTCTGGGTGAAAAGTTTAATGAGTATGATCAGCCACTCTGGCTACTCAAGAGACAGGCAGGTGAGGAAGCAGGCAAGCACACCAGAGTTATCCTGAGCCATCCATTGGAGAGGACTGTCACAGACTCTATTTCTCAGAAGCCAGAGCAGAATCCATGGCATGGGGGTCTTGGGGTGGGTGTCTAGGCCACCTCATTGGGTCCCCAGCAAAGCCTGCAGGCAGAGACCACCAGCCCCATGCACAGAGCAGAAAGGCAAGATCTAACAGTGCTGTGATGGGCCAAGGCATGGGGCGTGATGCCAGGCCCAAGCCCATCTGTCTATCTGCCTACTTCACTGTAACCCGTCCTCAGCAGGGGCCTAGGTGAGCAGGAATCATGGGCACGGAATCCTTTGTCGCTCCCCCCACTGCACACCTGTTGTCACCGAGCCTCACACCACGGCTACGGCCCACAGCTTCAAGCCTGTCCCAGGCTTCACCCATACTGCAGTCCATCCTCCACTCAGCCACTGATGTGGAACCCCTAAAACAGTGTAAGAAGGATCTTGTGCTCCTCAGCTCTCCACCCCTGGGAGGCCTAAAGGACCTGCAATCTTCACAGAACTTCACCTTAGCTGTATTTGCTCCTGGCTGGTCCCTGAGAACTCCGAGGTCCCTGTCCTTGACATTCCCCCTTCTAGACGTGCTCTTCCCCCAGTGCTCTTCCCCCAGGCCGGCACATGACTGCCACCTCCCTTCACCCCAGCCTGCTTTCAAGTATCAACTGCGCTCACAGGTCTTTCATGATCCTCCTTTCTTAAAAGAGCAGCCCATCCTGTCCCCGCATCCCAATTTACTTTGCTCCAGATGCAACGCTCACACACATACACTTTTTAAATGTTTACTGCTCTGTCTTATGAGTTTCACAAGGGCAGAGCCTGGCTGGCTGGCAGCACCCAGCATAGCACCTGGCATGAAGCCATGCTAGGCAGATGAATACCCTTACTGCCCTTAGAGCCTGTCACCCTGCCCTGCTGGGTCTCTACCTAACAGCTTGGGCTCCAGGCCTTGGCTTTGGAAAGGGAACCACTGGGTCTTTGCATCCTAGTATGACTGTGAGTGTTGCACTATCCTGAGTCCAACATCAGCCTGATACCACATGTGCCAAGTTGAAACCACGACCCCATCCACCTGCTTCTCCACCCACCATAAGTCCTCTGCCTACAGCCTCATTGGATGGCATATTCTTGTCTTTATCTTCTTTTTCGAGGACAGATTGCATCATCTCGACCTTCTGGTGAACTCCTACCTAACCTTCAAGACTGTCGTGCAAAAGTTACCTGGTCAGTAGAGCTCTCCCTGACACACAGGCCGAAGCCCCAACCCAGAACAGAATTCACTCTTCTTTCCTTCCTGCTCCCTAGCGGCTGTGTCTTTGTCTCTGTGACAGCATATGCTGCAGAGTTCATCATTCAATTCAAGTGTCCCAAACTAAGGTGCCTTTGGGAGTCAGGCAAGGAACCTAAAATGCAGCAAGATGACAGCAAAGGTTATCTCACCTCAAGTAAATGCAATTAAAAACAAACCAGCTAAACACCATTCTGTGTGCATGAAAAAATAGGTTTCTTCAAGGGAACTGGCCTAGGACTGTCCATGTGGGCACTCTTGGTCTGTAAGTCTCTCTCTGGCTATGGAGAATGGGCTCTTGAGGGGAGAGACCCCCCTCTTACTCCTTTGTGCCACCAGTCGCCTGGCACAGACCCAAGAACTCAACAATAAAGGAACCCTTCCAAAGGCCAGGTCCTGGTAGTCAGGCCAGAGAGAGGGAACAAGAGGAGGACAAGAGGTATGGTGAGGCTAAAGCCACTTTGCAGGGATTTATGCCTGCTATCCCTAAGGAAGGAGTTCCTATGTGCCCTAGTGGGAAATCAAGTCAGCTCTGCAGGCTAAAAGCGTCATTAGTGGGGTGTCCAACTCTCGATTTCAGCTCAGGTCGCGATCTCAGCCCATGTCAGGCTCTGCGCTCAGCAGGGAGTAGGTTTGAGATTCCATTCCTAAAAAAAAGAAAAAAAAAAGATTCCATTCCTCTCCTTCTGCCCATCTAGCTCATGCTCTTGCGCTCTCTCAAATAAAAATAAATATTTTTGGGATCCCTGGGTGGCGCAGCGGTTTGGCGCCTGCCTTTGGCCCAGGGCGCGATCCTGGAGACCGGGATCGAATCCCACGTCAGGCTCCCGGTGCATGGAGCCTGCTTCTCCCTCTGCCTATGTCTCTGCCTCTCTCTCTCTCTCTCTGTATGACTACATAAAAAAAAAAAAAAAAAAAAAATTAAAAAAAAATATTTTTAAAAAAATAAAGTGCCATTAGTGGGTCAGTTCTCAAAACCTATGTCTGGCACTGTCCCCAACCCCCCCAACCCTGCAGTGGAAATAGAGGAGGATTTTATTTGGACAGTCTTTCTCCCACATGACGAAACAGACAGTGGAAAGTTCCTTGCCTCTTAATAGTAGAAAAGGACCATGGAAAAATTAGTTCCCAGGACAAAATTCTGAAAACTGGTCAGACTGACCCAAAGATGGGTTCCTGAGCTATTTTTTCATCATGTCTTGGGATGTGGTGAGTGGAACCAGGAGGTGGAGCCTGCAGGCCACTCCTCTGGCTGGCTGCTGTTGCTTCTCTGGCCTCGTCCTCCACGGAAGAGTACAGCCCAGGGCTTTGCCCGTCCGGGTATTTGCCAAACAGGCCACAGCCGACTCATGGGTGCACCATTAGGAGCAATAGGGAGAAGCTGCCAGATGTCCAGTATGTTAGCTGCAGACAGGCGGGTAGAGACCAAGCAAGGCGGAGCAGGGTGAGGACACGCTGTGCGAGTGACACGAGCAGGGGCAAGTAACACGGTGCTGAACACAATGGCTCCTCTGCAGCGGGCAGGAGGGGCTAGGGACGGGCTCCCGAGTTCAAAGTTCCTCCTGCCTCCTGAACTCAGCAGCTCATGGTCCCAGCCTCACAGATTCCTTTGTCCCTTGTTACCACGCAGCCCTCCCTGGGTATCCGCAGCTGGAAGTGAAAGAGCGATCGAGAATCTCGGGTTCCCATCTCGTGCATCAGCGGAAGAGTCCAGGAGGGTACCAGAAGCTTCCTAGAGTAGGCATTTCCTCCCCAGGAACACAGCAGTGACCAGTCCCACTCCACAGCGATGGCACAGGCAGGATCCTCACGTGCTTGGAGAACCTCCGGGCGCCACCAGTGTCAACGTTCTGGCAGCCCGTGTCTTCCTCACGAAGGTTAAGTAGTTTTGTTTTTTTTTTTTTTAATATTTTATTTATTTATTCAGGAGAGACAGAGAGAGAGAGAGGCAGAGACACAGGCAGAGGGAGACGCAGGCCCCATGCAGGGAGCCCGACGTGGGACTCGATCCCGGGTCTCCAGGACCACACCCTGGGCTGAAGGCAGGCGCCAAACCGCTGAGCCATCCAGGGATCCCCAAAGTTAAGTCTTCTTATCCTCTACATAGGGCCCACGGGGTCACAGGGCAGCCTCGGCAGAGGAGCTTTGTCTGACTCTAAACCCCAGGCCCTTTACTGTGAGCAGCTCCTCCAGAAACCTTAAATGCTTTGTTTTGTTTTGTTTTGTTTTGTTTTGTTTCTTCTGAGAAGCCTCAGTGATGATTCATACCTCTTGCAGGAATCGGTGAAACCCCTTCCTGAACAGTCTTGGTGGGGAAAAGACAAGACGTGGGAAAGAGACCAAAGCCTCTGAATGAGTCTTGCCTTGGTTGCTCCCAAAGGGCCCACGGCTCCCCAGGGATGCCCTCATAGGGGCAGCTGAGACCACCTAGCAACCAAAGCCCCCCTCATAGCCCTCATCCCTGCTGCCACCAAACCATGTTCATAGGCCTCTTTAGGCACTGCAGGAAACAGAGAGTGACCACACAAGAGCCGACTGCCAGGAGTCCTCCCACCCAATTCAGTGGTCAGGCAGGCCCACTAGGCCAGGAGGGCCCCTGGCAAACACGTGGACTGCCAGCACCCCGTGGCTACAAGAAGCCAAGAGCAAGCAATGGCAGCAGTCCTAAAGCCATGGCCACAGGCTCTGACTTCCTGGGCAATGGTCCCTCACTGTCTCCACAGTAATTCCCTTAAACTCATCTGCTTGGGGTGCCTGCGGGGCTCAGCAGTTGAGCATCTGCTTTTGGCTCAGGTCAGGATCCTGGGATCCTGGGATCGAGTTCCGATCAGGCTCCCCGGACCCTGCTTCTCCCTCTGCCTGTGTCTCTGCCTCTCTCTCTGTGATTCTCATGAATAAATAACATCTTAAAAAACAAAAAGCCATCCACTCTCTTTTTTCAAAATTCCTCTGTAGCAAGGACCCAGCTGATTAGATAGAGGGATCAAATGCCAGATGTCCCTAAATGAGCTCTGCCTTCCCTCAAACTGTCCCTCCCGTGCCTGCTACTAGGGTTAACAGAGTGCGCCAAGCTGGGAGCCCCGCTCAGCCTTGACCCCTTGGCCGCCCCCCCACTAAGCCATGGTTGATTGTGCCTCCAGCAAGCAGCAACCCTCGGGACAAACAGTGGGTCTCCCAGTCAAAGCTTCCACAGCCCGCAGGACACAGGTGACACATCTTTCATGATCAGAAGTCTGGTCCTGAGCTGAGCCCCTTCCATAGTCTCATCTCCCCCAACACTCTAGCTACACTTGACTTGGACAAATAACCACACATCCTCTTTCATACCTCTACGGCTCTGCACACACATGGCTTTGGTAGCAAAGCCCTTTCTATCTTTCCTCACTGGGAAACTCACCTATCTTTCAGGGCCTACCTAGCTTGAAACTCACTGCCTCTGTCCCCCGGGGAGAACAGATTGCTGCCTCCTCTGTGTCCCTGTGGCATTCAACAGACACCCCTGTGACAGCCATAGCAACCACAGGGCCCAGCTTTGCAGGAACAGTCCTCATTTTCAATATTCAGTCTTGCTGTCACCAAAATAAACACACACATACTTGTCAGGCCATGTGTTCCAATTCCTGGTTCAGAACCTGGGCAACAACAATAAAAGCACTGCACAAGAGCTAGCTGTTTCCAGATTTGAGCTCCTGAAGAATAGGGACTGTCTTTTATTCTTTTTTTTTTTTTTTTCTCTTCAGAGCTTAGAACAGTGCCCAGGAAAGAAGAGGTAGTTACAGAGTGGAAGGACAAACCATGAACTAGGCACCATTTAATGAATCTCCCCAATATGCAGTTTATGTCTCAGGGTGTCAGATGGTAATATCTACCAACAACAGTAATTAAGCTGGACAGAACATTTTCTAAGTTTCAAACATTTTCCCCATTTATTTATTTATTTGTTTATTTATTTTTCATTTCCCCCTTTTAATCCCATTTCATCCTGCCTGCTGCTCCAGACAGAAAAGGCCAGCTCAAGGCCATGATTCCTAAGTGACACCTCAAGAAACAAAGTTAACAGAGCAAAAAGGAATCTTTTGATGATAAATGTGAATAGAGAAATATGGTAGACACTATCCTAACCAAGTGGTCAAACCAAAGCATCAGTACCAACTGGTAACCTGGCATCCTGTGCCACCTGTCGTGGTGCAATGGGCAATACACATTACTTATGATTCATTATCACCAAAATTGTCCCACCCAAGTCAAACTGGGCCTCTAACTCAACTTCCAGCTTATAGGAAATACAGGAGACAAAGGAACAAGTGCAAAGACACCACAAGGGAACCATGAGACAAATCCAGGAAGTGAATCTTAAAAAATAAAAAATCAGTATCATTAACAACAACAAAAAGTCATTAAAAAAAAAAAGGCAAGGTATTGTTCTGGACCAAACTTGTATTGGACTCTGGCTCAAAGAGGAAAAACACTGGGGCACCTGGTGGCTCAGTCAGTTAAGCATCTGCCTTCAGCTCATGTCATGATCTCAGGGTCCTGGGATTAAGACCCATGTCGGGCTCCCTGCTCAGCATGAAGTCTGCTTCTCACTCTCCCTTTGCCCCTCCCCCTGCTCATGCTCACTCTCTCTCAAATCAATAAATAAAATCTTTTCAAAAAACAAAAAATAAAGAGGAAAAACACTATAAAAGACATTTGGGAGAAAGTTGGGAGAAAAATGGGCTAGACAGTAGGTGCTATTTTACAGAAATACCAGTTGACCCTTGAACAACGTAGAGGTCAGGGGCACCAACGCTTTGGGCAGTCAAAAATCTGTGTACTTTTGACTTCCCAAAAACTTAACTACTGATAGCCTACTGTTGATGGGAAGACTTAAAGATAATAGTTGATTAACACATATTTTGTATGTTATATGTATTATATATTATATTCTTACAATAAAATAAGCTAGAGAAAACAAATGTTATTAAGAAAGTCATAAGGGGGGATCCCTGGGTGGCTCAGCGGTTTAGTGCCTGCCTTTAGCCCAGGGCGTGATCCTGGAGTCCCAGAATCGAGTCCCGCGTCAGGCTCCCGGCATGGAGCCTGCTTCTCCCTCCTCCTGTGTCTCTGCCTCTCTCTCTATGTCTATCATAAATAAATAAATCTTAAAAAAAAAAAAAAGAACATTAAAAAAAAAAAGAAAGTCATAAGGAAGAAAGAATACATTTGCAGAACTGAACTGTAAAAAATCGTCATAGAAGTGTACCCAGTTGTTTGAGGGTCAACTGTACTGATTGACTTAGGTGTGCTAAAAGTATTGTCCTTATTCTTTTTAGGGAAATGAAAATCAAAACCACAATGAGATGTCACCACCTGACACCTGTCAGAATGACTAAAATGAAAAAGACAAGAAATAAGTATTGGTGAGGATTTTGAGAAAAAGAAACCCTCATGCACACCATTGATGAGAATGCCAACTGATGCCGCCACTGTGGAAAAAAAAAGTATGGAGGCACCTCAAAAAATTAAACATAGAACTACTCCATGATCCAATCATTCCACTGCTGGTACTTACCCAAAGAAAATGAAAACACTAATTATAAAAGATGTATGTACCCCTATGTTTACTGAAGCATTATTTATAATAGCTAAGACATGGAAGTGACCCTACTGCCCAACCATAGATGAATGGATAAAGACAATGTGGTATAGATATTCAATGGAATACTATTCAGCCATAAAAAAGAATGAGATCTTGGCATTTGCAACAACATGGACAGACCTAGAGGGTATTATGCTAAGTGAAAATATGTCAGACGGAGAAAGAAAAATACCATATGGTTTCACTCATATGTGAAATTTAAGAAACAAAACAAACAAAAAAAGAAACAAAAGAGCAAACAAACGAAAAGAGACAAACAGACAAAACAGCCTTTTAAATACAGAAAATAAATTGGTGGCTGCCTGAGATGGGAGGGGGGATGGGTGAAATAGATAAAGGGGGTTAAGAGTACACTTTTCATGAAGAGCACTGAGCAACATATAGAACTGCCGAATCATTATACTGTACATCTGAAACTAGTAGAACACTGTGTGTTAACTACCCTGGAATTAAAAAAAATATTATATATATATATATATCTCATGCCTATTCTTAAAAGATTACGTTATGGTATGGGGTGATGTATCATGATGTATCATGTTATCTGCAACTTTAAAAAATGGGCATTACATATACAGAAGAATAAAGCAAATAGAGCAAAACAGGAAGAACTGTTGAATCTAGGTGGAGGACAGATTTGTCCACCTAGCACAGTTTACTGTGCTCTTCTTTCAAAACTTCTATATGCTTGAAAGTTTTCATAATAAAAAGTCAGGAAAAATAAAGAGTATTAATACTATCTGCAGGATGACAATATTACTAATATGAAAAAGAACCAACTGTAGATCTTGGAAACCAAATCTGTAATTGTCAAAATAAAGACAACAAGAGCTGGAATAAATGATCAGAACAGACACAACTGAGGGACACCTGGGTGGTGAAGTCAGTTGAAGTGTCCGACTCTTGATTTCAGCTCAGGTCACGATCTCGGGATCAAGCCCAGTGTGGGCTCTGCGCTCAGCATGGAGTCTGCTTGAGATTCTCTCCTCCTTTCCCTCTGCCCTTCCTGCTCATGCTCTTTCTCTCTCTAAAATAAATAAATCTTAAAAAAAAAAAAAAAAAAAAAAAAAAAAAAAAGGACACAGTCGAAAAGGAAATCAGTGTGCTGGAGGGTGAAGCCCAGGGTTTGTCCAGGACACAGCACAATAGAGCACCACACTATTAAGATGGAGAAGATAAGAGATATGGAGAACAGATCCTAAGTTCCAGCTCCTGTCCCATGCAAGTTCCAGAGGGAAGAACGAGAGCTAATCAAAGACATCTTTAAAAAACTCCTTAGACCTTCAGAGGTGCCTGGGTGGTGCAGTTGGTTAAGCATCCGACTCTCGGTTATGGCTCAGGCCATGATCTCAGGGTCCTGAGATCGAGCCCCACGTTGGGCTCCACGCTTAGGGTGGAGTTTGGGTTTCTCTCACCCTCTCCCTCTGCTCCCCTCTACCCATGCTTGCTTGCTCTCTCTCTCAAATAAATAAATTAACCTTTAAAAAAAAATTCCTTAAGACCTTTAGAAATACAGGAATTTTCACTCTGATTATACCTACTGAGTTCAGAGCAGGGTGAATGAAAAAAATATCCCACAACCTAGATATACAATGGTAAGTTTTCAGAACATCAGAAATCAAGGGTCACTTGATTTCAAGAGTCACTTAGAGATTCTTTCTGAAAGAATCACTTGAGGAACAATTCAGGCAAAATGAAAATGAACTAAAGTTATAAACAGTAAACCAAAAATCAATAAATAAAACTTGGAATTAAAATCCAATAGTTATCAAAATAACTGCTGGTGGCACAATGTCAAAAAAATCAATAATGGTCTGGCACTAGAACCCTGGATGATTTCAATGTGGAAATTGGGGGTGAGGAGGCAATGAGGAGGGAAAAAAGGTGTGCCAGGGTTCTTGTTCTCTTAGGGTCAAAGAAATAGATACTAATTCTAGACCACAGCTAGAAAAATATAAATTTGAGTACGCATTTAACATTTAACAAGATAAATATAAATAGGATATACACACTTCCAAATTACTAAGAGGGTGGCATAGGAGAGAGATCCAACAGAAGCCAAGACATACTTTGTGACTTGGAAAAAGCCAGTCACTGAATCCAGTTCCTGCAACAACAGAGAAGGTGCAGTGCTAAGTGCAGGCACACAGCAGAGCTCACATTCCCTCCCGGGCCTGGGAATAAACAGGTCAGTGAGGTGTAGAGGATGGTAGTAAGTGCTAGGAAGAAAAAGCAAGGTGAATAAGGATTATAAAGTAACTCAGACCTCAAAAACAAAAAGAAGCCAGACACAGGAAAGCCTGCAATATTGCAGGATTCCATTTATACGGAGTGTCCAGAACAGGCAACTCTATAGAGACAGAAAGTAGACAAGTGGGTGCTGGGGAAGCAGGAATGAGAATGACTGCTCAGGGGTAGGGGGGGTTCTTTTGAGGTAATGAAAATATATAAAAACTGATTGTGGTGATGGCTATACAACTCTGTGAGTAAACAACATGACCAGACTGAACTGAACACTTTAAATGGGGGATTTCTATGGCATATGAATTATATATCTCAATAAAGATTTTTTTTTTCAAGGAGCTTGGTAGAGTGCTACTTTAGACAAGATAGGCAAGTAAGGGAGCATCTGGGTGGCAGTCAGTTGAGCATCAGACTCTTAACTTCAGCTCAGGTCATGATCTTGGGGTCGTGGGATCAAGCCCCACGTCACGCTCTGTGCTCAGCGCAGAGTTTGCTTGGGATTCTCTTCTCCCTCTGCCCCTCCCCCCACTGGCACTCGCGCGCGCGCTCTCTCTCTCTCTTTAAAATAAATTAATAAAATCTAAAAGAAAAAAATAGAGGGTCAAGTAAGGCCACCTCATGTGAGGTAAAACAATAATCTGTTGTGTATTCATACACATATACACATGGAGAGCAAACTGCCCCAAAGCATCTTAAGACTCTATGGCCTTCATCCATAACCATACTGCTGCTCAGAGGCAGGGGAACCCCTGAGTAGTAAAGAGAAGAATCCAGCTGGAATTCTATAGCTTGGAGAGTATTTTAATACTTAATGAGTTTTTCATGCTAGACTTGAAAATAGCAACCATGACTATTTCACATCAAATTAACCAAACTTTGCCAGTTACAGTTTTAAGAGATTAGGCTTTTCAGCAAATGAGCCTGTAAAAATTTCCCCATCAACTTGTGCTATGGTGATACTATTTCTCAAAAGTCATAAAATTAAAAATAGAAGTCATAAAATCAAACAAAACAACACTGAGTTCCCATAAGATCTCGTGTATTCACCCAACATTTATCTCTCCTCCCTGGCCAGGAGACCTTCAGCTCGTGCATGAACTCCAGCCTTCAAGCAGAGCTTCACTCATACCCTTTCCTGCTTAGAAGGCTTTCCCTCCCTCTGTCTCACTACTTGCTAGTTGATTCAGTCAATACTTTCCAAGGGCTTATTTTGGGGGAAATAACCAAAAAAGAAAACTCGAGAATTGAAGTTTACACTGAGGTATTTACCTTGTGATTTTTTTTTTAAGATTTTATTTATTCAGAGACAGAGACAGAGACAGAGAGAGAGAGAGAGAGAGAGAGAGGCAGAGACACAGGCAGAGGGAGAAGCAGGCTCCATGCAGGGAGCCCGACGTGGGACTCGATCCTGGGTCCCCAGGATTATGCCCTGGGCTGAAGGCAGTGCCAAACCGTTGACCCACCCAGGCTGCCCTACCCTTGTGATTTCAATAATAAAACAGATTTTTTCTATATATTTCAAAGAATTTTCATGTATTTTATAAAACTGATCTTTCTCTATGTAATTATCTATAATGTAAACATGGCAGATATTCACAGTTTGTAGCTAGCAAACTGAAGTTTATTCTGACAGTTATGACCCATTCTTTTCATCATGAAATCATCCATTATGTGTATACCCATGAGAGAGCTAAAATCCAAGAATAAAAAAACAAGTTAAGTCAAGAAAAAAATCGAAGTTTTTCACTGGAAAATGTAAACAGATTTTTTTAAAAAAATTTTTAGATTTTTATTTATTTATTTGAGAAACAGAGCATGTGAGCAGGAGGCAGAAGGAGAGGGAAGGAGAGAATCTCAAGCAGACTCCACACTGAGTATGGACCCCAACAACTTGGGGCTCAGTCTCATGACCCCAAGATCATGACCTGTGCCAAAATCAAGAGTTGGACGCTTAACTGAATAAGCCAGCCAGGCACTTCAGAATATTTTTAATTTTAAAAATACCTAATTTTTACCCTTCTCAGGCATCAAAATGCCAGGAGTGGGAATTACCTGGCTTGAAATTGTAAGACTTTTTTTTTCTTCAGTGATGAAATGGTCCCACACCACCAGCATCAGCTAACCTTTTAGGCCTTTCATATCAAGCAAGATGAACAGCATCCTCTTAAAAGCAGTCGCCTCAAGAGGTGACACATTCCAATGACCTGTCCCTGCCCAACACACACTGCAATTGCTGTCAGGGCCCTCAGGCAAGCCCCCCTGGCACCAGAATTGTGTCTTTATAGGTAAGACCTCACTTTGGACCAAAGAACAGAAGAATCGCTACCTCTATGGAATGCTCTCAAATACACCCCAGAAACACCTGCCAGAAGGAAGAGCTGTAGGTCCCAAAGAATGTGAATAAGGATCGTCAACAGCTGATCAAACATTTGGGAAATGCGCACACAATTTCTCAAGGAGACTACTTTGAAAGAGGCAGCGCTCATGGACACATTAGGTTCTAGGTCACTACTGTTTACAAATCAGCCACATTACTCCTTAGTCACGCTCCAGATTTGGGACAGTGTCACCTCAAACACTGATGAACAGGTGCAAAAACCTCGAAGAACCCACAATGCTAATACACCTCATCTAGGACTAAGTTCCTCTTTTCCCAGCACAAGAAAGGGGAGCTTATAAGACAAAGGAGTACAAGTAAGATCAGAGGAGTCCATGTGTGTCACGGTATATAGATATGGGAGCTATTAATGAGAAATGGTCCTTGGGACGCCTGGGTGGCTCAGTGGTTGAGCATCTGCCTTCGGCTCAGGGCATGATCCTGGGGTCCTGGGATGGAGCCCCACATTGGGCTCCCTGCATGGAGCCAGCTTCTCCCTCTGCCTGTGTCTCTGCCTCTCTCTGTGTGTCTCTCATGAATAAATGAATAAAATCTTTTTAAAAAAAAGAAGAGAGAATTGATCCTTGCTGATTAATTTATCACAGCAGGTTGGAGAGATCCTCTCTCTAACAGCACTTGCTCAAGTTCTGTTGCAACATGTTCAAGAGAACAGCATTTTGTAAGCCATTCTAAAGATGGGTTTTTTCTTTTGTTCACACTAGCCATATGCACCAATTCACCCAATTCATCTGAATTAATCAGGATTTGTTTGTTTAACAAGCACCTGGCATTAAGATGCTGTTATCGTACTGCTAATCAAAATACACAAAAAAAAGTAAAATGCAAGTGATCTATGACAGCCCAGATATTAAACTCATCCCAAACCTTTCCATGCATATGTGGTGCTTGTGCATGTTCTCCCAGTGGAAGAGGGCATAGCACAGCAGTGAGGGTAAGCACCAGACCAGGAGCCTGAAGGATAAGTTCTTTTCATATCTGCCACCCACAAGCCTTGATGTTTTGCTCTGTAAGATGGGGATCCTTCTCATCCCCATGAGCAAATCCTATGTGGGTAGGTGAGACAGGGATTCTTTTTTTTTTTTTTTTTTTTTTTGAGACAGGGATTCTTTCTGTAGCTCACTAATAGAGTAACAGGTCAGTGAAGTGACTTGCACAAGGTCAGCTGAGCACCCAGGCCGAGAAGCCAAGCTTCTGGACTCCTCAAGCCACACTTTCTCTCTCTCAGGTGATTGCCACACCAATGACGGCCCCCTGTTTACTGATGATCTGCAACGGGCCAGGTCCCTAAAGCTAAGAGGTTTGCAAGTGAAGCAGATCAAAAGTGGTGACGTCACATGCCCAGAACACTAGAAGGCAAAGCCAAGATTTAAAGGTGGTGCCGCGGTGGGGGTCTAACACTGGCCCTCCTTCCACTGTCTTTCCATGAAATGTGCTATCCCAGGACTGTCAGAAACCTCGGGAGGCAAGGTTTATCTTGCAACGGGGATGGCCATCATTGGCCTCAAGAACAGATTTCTTTCTTTTTTTTTTTTTTTTTTAAAGATTTTATTTATTCATTCATTCAGAGAGAGCGAAGAGAGAGGCAGAGACACAGGCAGAGGGAGAAGCAGCCTCCATGCAGGAAGCCCGATGTGGGCTCGATCCCGGGTCTCCAGGATCATACCCCAGGCTGTAGGCGGCGCTATACCTCTGCGCCACCGGGGCTGCCCAAGAACAGATTTCTTCAGACAACCAGCATGACCCAGAACTTCTTTCTTATCTAACAGTCCTTTTGCTCTTTCTGATCAAAACTGAAAAAGTCAAACCAATAAGATCCAAATCAGAAAAGCACCCGATCCAAAGAGCAAAATCAGACCTCTGATTGGACGCCCAGAGGATGTAAACTCGAAAAAGAAGAGGGTTCTTATTTCCCTGCCCCTGCCCCCTCTTTTGGAAGTACCAGGAGCAGCTACAAAAACAAAGGTGACTTGCAGGGCCCAGGGCAGCTAGAGAGTCAAGGCCCAAGGGCATAAACCTTACCTCTGTGAAGGAGAGATACGGCAACATCTCAACAAGGGGAGAGTGAACCTGATAGAGAGCTGAATAAAGGGGGTATAATTCGACAAGGCTAACCTGTGTGTGTGGACTTGAGGCCTGTGTCCCCAGTGATCTGCAAAACGAGTTTACATAACAGGCCTTTGTGCTGCCCCAGATAAGACAGAGTAGAAGAGCTCTCAGAGTGTTTTAAGGATTTAGAACCAGCTAAGATTCCTGGGGGACACTGAGGATGAGGATGGCAGGGAGGAAGCAAAGGGTAGGGGAGAGGGGAGTTAAGACATCACCTGTCTGATCTACAGAGGAGAATGGTAACAACAGCAGTAATAATTTAAGTCCTCATATTTGTAATTCCTTGGCCTTATTTGCAATAGCACTTTCAGGACAGACCAGAATCCAGTAACATTGACTGCCTCTTCTTAGAGGGCACTGTAGGGTTGGGAGACAAAGGTGGAAGGGAGGTTTTTGGGTTTTTTTTTTTTTTTAACTGTGTGCCCTTGAAATTTTGAAATTCTGGACCATGTAGATGGATTATCTATTCAAAAATAAATAAAGGGAATTTTTACACTATTTTAACCATGTCTAGAGTTTTCCAACAATCCTAAGAAGCAGGCAGAGCAAAGATCATTAGTTCCAACTCACAGATGAGGAAGCCATGGGCTCTAAGAAAGAAAAAGGAGGGATCCCTGGGTGGCGCAGTGGTTTGGTGCTTGCCTTTGGCCCAGGGCGCGATCCTGGAGACCCGGGATCGAATCCCACATCAGGCTCCCGGTGCATGGAGCCTGCTTCTCCCTCTGCCTATGTCTCTGCCTCTCTCTCTCTCTCTGACTATCATAAATAAATAAAAATTTAAAAAAAGAAAAAAAAAAAAGAAAGAAAAAGGAGGGACACCTGGGTGGCTCAGCAGTTGGGCGTCTGCCTTTGGCTCAGGTCATGATCCTCGAGTCCTGGGATTGAGTCCCACATTGGGGTCCCTGTATGGAGCCTGCTTTTCCCTCTGCCCGTGTCTGCCTCTTCCTCTCTGTCTTTCATGAATAAATAAATAAATAAAATCTTTAAGAAAAAAAGGAATTGGTCACAGTTGTGGTAGAGTTGGAAGTAAGACTCAGACCTTCACGTTCCTTTTTTAAAAAAAAAAGAATTTTTTTTAAAGAGACCCAGGCCGAGGGAGAAGCAGGTTCCCTGCGGGGAGTCTGATGGGGGACTTGATCCCAGGACCCTGGGATCACGACTTGAGCCGAAGGCAGGCGCAAAACCACTGAGCCACCCTGGTACCCCTGACCTTCATACTCCTAAGCCAGTGTTCTCTTTTGGAAACTCCACAGTTTGAAAGATGCAACCCCGCATAGCTAGAGCTGCGTGAATCCACATGGGGAAGGGCACAGGAACCCAGCACCCCATACGGAACCTTACTAACCAGCACAGCGGGCTATGTTCAGGGCTGGCTAGATGTTCCGGCAGTGGAAAAACATCCTGAAACTCATGAAGGCTTCAACTCTTACTACTGAAAAATCTATAAAATGCCCAAGTCCACACTGTTTCTCAAGCGTGGTGGCTGCAACCACATTTTTTTACTAGATTCATTAACTTGCAGACTCTCAGAGTCATCACTATGAACTCAGAGAGACTCAGACGGGTGGTCAAGTGTAAAAATAAGCACTGGGCTTACGACCCAGGCAGACCCTGAGTTCAAGTCCCAGTTTTACCATTGACTTGTGTGTGGCCTTCCGCATGCTGGTAACTTCATTTATTTTGGTCTCAGCATCCCCCCTATTAATAAGAATCAACTCGCAGACATGTATCCCATACCACGCATCTAACACTGTTGTAGGTGCGGGGACTCGCAGGCCCACAAAGGAAACTGGATCCCTGCACTTTCAAGGAGCTGACAGGCCTTGTACAGGAGGAGACTGTCACATGAGGTCATTTTAAGTCCTGATAAGTGCTATGAACTTATCCCTGACCTTACCCTGTAATGGAACAGAAGGTCCAGAAGGGCAGGGAAGGCCTCTCTCTGAAAAGGAGGCATTTGCAGTGGGAGCCAAATGATGAGGCAGCAGGGGGATGTAGGGACACAGTATGACAAGCAAGGGGATAAAGAGCCCAAGGCAGGCCTGTCTGAAGGAGAGAGAAGGCCAGTGAGGCCAGAAAGTACTCAGTGAGGGGCAGAGGGAAGGAGCTAAACCAGCCAAGGCAGACAGGGGCCCACCTCTTCAGGTGAGCAATCTGGATGTCATTCTGGTTGCAACTGGAAGTGACTATAGAAATAAAGAGATTTAATTAGATCTGTAAAGTTGTAACTTCTTAATTTTTTTAGCAGTCAAATGAAAACAAGTGGAACCTCAATACCAAACTGGATACAAGTAGTTTTGCTCTATCTAGGTGAGAAGCCAGTTAAGGCCCTTCCGACCTTGTGGCCTCTTGGCTTTCCCGGCTCCCACCCCCCACCCCTCAGGGGATACCCCCACACCCTGGAGCTCAAAGGAGCTGGAAAAACACCAGGTGATCGATGTCTGGGTTCTTCAAGGTCTAACAAAAAAGTACAGGGAGGAGGTTTGGGATATGACACCGGATGCCTGCTGGACCCCAGGCAGCCCCTGGAAAGGTTTTAAATTAAATCCCTGATGTGGGCACACTTTCTGCAGGAACAATAACAATAAAATCTGGTTCATCAAAGGTTCCAGTTAAAATCACACTGCTGAAGCTATAGGGACAGAAAACAGATCAGTGATTGCCAGGGGCTAGGGTGAAGGGAGCACACTGACACAAAGAGACATGAGGGAACTTTCTGTGTTGCTGGAAGTATTCTATACTGTGATTGTGGGGATCCCTGGGTGGCGCAGCGGTTTGGCGCCTGCCTTTGGCCCAGGGCGCGATCCTGGAGACCCGGGATCGAGTCCCACATCAGGCTCCCGGTGCATGGAGCCTGCTTCTCCCTCCGCCTGTGTCTCTGCCTCTCTCTCTCTCTCTGTGACTATCATAAATAAATAAAAAATTAAAAAAAAATTTTTATACTGTGATTGTGGAGGTGATTATGGGGCTGTATACGTTTCGTCAAAATTCACACAACAGTACATGTAAAGTGGGTGAAGTTAAAGGAGTGGAAGTTAAACTTTCATGAACCTGATGTTTATGAAGACACCGCTGAGGAAAGCAAAAGTGACTTGCTCCTGCTGAGTCAGTAGAGCCCCCAAACTGCCACTTGAAGGACTGTCCCCCACCCACTGCTGCTCAGTTTCAATTCAATGCCTCTTTAGCACCCTGGGCCTCAGGTTTCTCTGACTACAAAATGAGGATGTAGATAATCGCCAAAAATTCTTCCACTCCAATCAGATTCTAAGAAGTAGTCTGGCACAGGGGAAAGACCTCA
The DNA here is from genome assembly GCF_048418805.1 of Vulpes vulpes. Taxonomy (NCBI): domain Eukaryota; kingdom Metazoa; phylum Chordata; class Mammalia; order Carnivora; family Canidae; genus Vulpes; species Vulpes vulpes. Next base: position 56,186,670 of record NC_132788.1, on the reverse strand, counting down.
ACCCTATAGAGTCAGAAAAACTGGAATAAAAATGCCCAGCTCTGTCAGTTACTTGCTGTGGGTGCCAAGGCCACCCTGTCCTATGCCAGACGGGGTTTAGTAAGAACGCATCTGTAAATCAGCTGGCACACAACAGACTCTCAAAAGGGGAAGCCATTATGTGGAGGGGTTTTACCATCCCTCCAGTGTCCTGATCCCAATCCCACCCAGCTGTGTCCTAAGAACAATGTGGAGGTGCCCATAAGGAAAAGAAATCGTGAACTGCCTGCCCTGTGTTGCATAACCCGTGCTCGGGTACACAGTACACCCTGGGCTCCACTGGGGCACAGGCTGTTATCTCGCCAGGTAAACAGGAACACCCTGCCCCCTCCTTGACCACCGTCAGCACCCAGCCACCACAAACACACGGGTGCAAGAGAAGACCGGCCCACAGCTTGCAGAAGCAGCCACTGCTATTTATGCCTATATTTTAGGCACTCCACTTTCCCTGTGGCTGCTGGCATCATCACAGGGCACAAAGTCATCCAAAGACACACTCCACCCATCCTCCAGCCCTTCCCTCGCCACCTGTTCCAAAGGGGTGGTCCCAAATAATGACTCAAAGCTGCCTGCCACACCTTGCTCCTATCTTTCTATCCTAAGGAAACCAAAAGAAACACACAGAAACCCAAAATATTATTAAAACAAAACAAATAAAACAAACCCTTCAGGCAGGGAGTTTCTGCTTCCCCTAGCACATCAACCCTAGAGGCACTGTGGCCGCGTAAAGTTTGTTGGCGTACTATTTCTCCATGGAGGGACAGGAGGTAGGCAACACCCAGAAATTATCCCAATTTTGCAGAAACAAAGAGCTAAATACTGTGCAAAAGACAAGCATGAGCACGGCTACAGCAGCCCAGGGACCCAAAGCATCAGATCTCCAGGGACTCCAATACCTGGCTCAACTTCTAGAAAGCACAGAGGTAACAGGAGATAACACTTGCCCTGTGCTGCCCCTGCTCAGTGCTCTCAGGAGCTGTCCTGCAGATACGTGAACTCAAAACCATGAAAGAATGGAAAAGATTTCTGCACAGCTCAGCTGAGGAAAGATATTGAGCAAAAACAATGCTCCGTCCTGGCCATGGTCTCCGAACTCTCATTAGGGAGGGCTGGTGGCCAGGTTAAGAGACTCTGATTCACTAATCATAAATATTATTTATCAAACCATTGCCAGGACATTGTGGCAACTACATCCTGCTGTTTCTATTCAGAGCCGTTGCCACATTCGGTCCTCTCCCCCACCTTCCGGTATCTGTGAACTTTCCAGTTTCTATCAAACTCCAGCCGGGGGAGGGGACCCAGTGCCGGCCCTCGTCGAGGAAAGTTCCACCACCAAGTCCACAAAGAGACTGCGGGGAGGCGTGGCCAGGCCGGAAACTCTGACAAAAAGTTTGGCCCTCCGGTCCCAGAAGCAACTACTTCCTGGTCCCCCGCAGCCGCGGGAGGGGAGGCTGCTTCTGCGGCCGGCTCCCCCGCCAGGGCCGCCGCGCGGGGTGCGGGGCGCGGGGCGCGGGGCGCTCGGAACGCGGCGGGAGGGGGCGGGAGGGGGCGGGAGGGGGCAGGAGGGGGCGGGAGGGGGCGGGCCGCCCGGCGCCCTTCGGACCCGCGCTCGGAGGCGCCCCGCTGCCTGCCACTGGCGAGGTCATTTCGGAGCAAGTGCCCGCGGGGGGTGGGCTCGGGAGGGCGGGGCCTCCCCCCCGCAGGACCCCCGCACACACACGCCCCCGAGGCCGGCGCCCCGAGGACGAGGCCTGACCCGGACCCAGACCCCAGACCCCAGGCCCAGGCCTGCTCCGACCGGAGGAAGGGGAAGGGCGGCGGAAGGGATCTGCCAGAAGCCCGAGGGCCATCCGGACGCTCGCGGCGGCCCTGGGCTCCCGCAGCCCCCGCCCCCGCCCCGCGGAGGGAGCGCCTTCTGGGGGCGCTGGCGGACCGCGGGGCCGTCGGAGCGGCCAGAGGGCCAGGCCGCCCCCGCGCCGCGGCTCCGGGCCGGGCCTCCCACCTTGACCCGCTTGCCCTGGATCTCCAGCGTCTTCATGGTGAAGTCGACGCCGATGGTGCTGCCCTGGCGCTCCGAGAAGGCGCCGGTCTTGAAGCGCTGCACCACGCACGTCTTGCCCACGCTCGCGTCGCCCACCAGCACCAGCTTGAACAGGAAATCGTACTGCTCGTCCGGGTCCCCCGGGCCCGGGCCTGGGCCCGCCATGGCCGCGCGGGAGCCGAAGGGCCGCCGCTCCACACGCCGAGCAGCCTGAGCGCGCGGAAGCCGCGGACCGCCTGGCGACGTGGAACCGCCGCAACACCTGAAGAAGGGGCGCCGCCGACTGCCGGCCCCGGCCCCGCCCCCGGCCCCGCCCCGCCCCGCCCTCGGCCAGCCGGGAGCCCGCGGGCCTCCGCTCCGCCCGGGGCTCGCCTAGTTCCGCCGCCGCTCGCTCCGGGCCGGTGCAGCCCTCGCGCCCGCCCCCAGCCCCGCCGCGGCCAGGCTCCGCCCCCCGCGCCGCCCCGGCCCGACTCTACCACCCTCAGCACTCCGGGCCCGCCCCATCCCCACTCCAGCCTCGGCGCTCCTCGGGACAGACTCCGCCCTCGGCCACACCCCCGAGCAGACTCCGCCCCCAGCCCGGCTCCTGGCCCCGCCCCCAGCCCGACTAGCGGCCCTCGGCCCGTCGACGTCGGCTTCTCAGCCCCGCCCCCAAGCCCGCCCCCAAGCCCGCCCACAACCCAACTCGGCTCGCAGCCCCGCCCCCAGCGCTCGCCACGCCCCCCAGCGCCTGCGGGCCAGGCTGCGGGCCCTGAGCAGTCAGGAGCAGGCTCAAGGGAGTGGTGATCTCTGGGCCTGCAGGCCTGGGGGCCTATTAACCCAGACAATGTACCCAGAACGGCCATGGCCTCCTCTAGAATGGATCCGTCGGGAAGGGGACAACAACGCAGCGTCCCTTCTGCAGGGCCGATAATGCAGCATCCCTCTAACAGAGGATGGAGATAGGTGATAGCATCTTCCCACACGGAAGGGAAAGGCACAAGGGCCCACTACCAGGAACGAGAAGGCTTCAGTGAGGCCAGAAATCAAGCTGGCTACAAACTAGGGTGAAGACCAGAATCCCAGTGGGGAAAGAGACCTGAGGACTGTGTGCTCAAAGTGACCCCCCCCCCCCTTTCAGGACTCTGGAGAGAGGGGAACTAGAGAGACCGTGTGGTGGATGGCTAGGCCAGAGGAGTTGAGAGATCACAACCCCCAAAGGCAGCCTAGTGATGGTTGAAGCAGCTGTCCAAATGGCTCAGGGTGGGCTGGCTGAGTTGGGGTTATAATGGGCCCAGTTGGGCGAACTGACCCAGCCAAACAGCACCAATGACTGGCCTGAGCAGAGGAACATGAATAGGTTTGTGGGGAGTTTTGTGGAAGGGCAGACCAGCTCCTGCCAAGGTAGCCCATTAACCAAGGGTCCTTGGAAAAATGAAACCCAAATGTCTATAAAGGAGCTTAGGATAGAGACACCTGGGTGGCTCAGTGGTTGAGCATATATCTGCCTTTGGCTCAGATCATGACCCCGGGGGTCCTGGGATGGAGTCCTACATCAGGGTCCCCGTGGGGAGCCTGCTTCTCCCTAGGTCTCTGCCTCTATGTCTCTCATGAATAAATAAAATCTTTTTAAAAATCAAAAGGAAAAAAAAAGCTTAAAATAGATCAGATGGGACCTATCCCCACAAGGGGCTTTGAGAATACTTCCACCCCTCTTCAGAATCCAATTCTTCTTGGTTCAATAAATTTGATTAATGCTACTATGGTTCAGGTACTGTTCAAGGCCCTTGGAACACATCAGTGAAAAAGCAGACAAAAATCCATACCCTTTCCAGCAGAAAAGGGAAGAGGGCTTTCCTGTGGCTTAAGAAGACCACAAAGGGCAAGTCCACCAGGACCAGTAGTACCCTAAGGATCCCTGACCACCTTTACCAGCCAAATGGGGAAGAGACTGGATGAGGAAGCAAAGACAGCCCATGGAGAAGATGCAGGAGCAATCTATTCTGGAACAGTGTCAACTGTTCTCCCATGGGAAATACCCAATCGTGCCAGGCAGGGACCCCCAAAGTGCCGTGGAAAAGCAATTCTGGGAGCCCAGCTTTATAACATCAGACTGTGGTGTCAGGAAATAGCCTCCCATTCCGAGGTAGAAGGACATGGGATGGGAGGCATCCACATGCTGCAGTTGGCTCTGGGGCATGTCTCAAAGTTCATAACTTTTTCTCAAAGTCCAGAAAAAAAACATCTGTCCCAGCCCAGAGTGGCTACTCAGTCACTGGTGGAGAGAGGTAAGGAAAAGGTGAGCCCAGGGGCCAGGATGAGCCAAGACTCAACTACTGGAAACATGGGAGAGGAAGGAAAAGTGTAGACATTTGCAGGGCGAGGAGGAGAGGTAGCTGAATAACTGAAATGGCCTTTACATTTGCCTTGCCTGGAATTGACTTAGGGTCAGGTGGAGGTGCGTTTGTCTGCCTATGGATTTTGCCAGAAAGTCCAGCTACCACTTATCTTTGTAGGGTGATGGAAATGTTCTAAAACTAGACTGTCGGGTGCCTGGGTGGCTCAGTTGGTTAAGTGTCTGCCTTGGGCTCAGGTCATGATCTTAGGGTCCTGGGATTGAATCTCCAGTCTGCCTCTCCTTCTCCCTCTGCCCCTCCCCCCACTCACTCATCCTCTCTCTCTCTCTCTCTCAAATAAAAATCTTTAATAAAATAAAACTAGATGGTCATGAGGGCTACAGGACTCAAGGAATTTATAAAATCCTTAAATTGTACACTTACAATGGGTGGAATTGATGTACATAAATTACACCTCAATAAAACTGTTAAAAAATATCTTTATTTTCTTTCTTTTGGTGGTAAGTTTATGCTCATTTGAAACAGTAATTCAAATTCAAAAACGCTTATGAGGGGATCCCTGAGTGGCTCTGCTGTTCAGAGCCTGCCTTCAGCCCAGGGCATGATCTTGGAGTCCCTGGATCCCATGTCAGGCTCCCTGCATGGGGCCTGCTTCTCCCTCTGCCTGTGTCTCCGCCTCTCTCTCTCTCTCTCTCTCTGTGTGTGTGTGTGTCTCTCATGAATAAATAAATAAAATCTTTTAAAAATATGTTTATGATATCTCACATAATGCCCCAGATTTATAATAATGCATATCTCAAATTTTTAAAAATGTATCAGAATTTAACATTCTTGGGGCACCTGGGTGGCTCGGTCAGTTATGCAGCTGGGTGACTTAGGTCATGATCTGGGGGTCCTGGGATTAAGCCCTGTGTTGGGCTCCCTGCTCAGCAAAGTCTGCTTCTTCCTCTCCCTCTCCTCACCCCCTACTCATGCTTGCTCTCTTACTCTCTCTAATAAATAAATAAAATCTTAAAAAAAAAAAAAAATTAACATTCTTAAAGCTAGTGGAGGGTGGGCTGAGTTTTAACTGTGTTTATGCTGTTGTCACATGGGGGCATAACATCCTTAATAGACAAACTGATAAACTGAGGGATCTGCTATAACCCCAATGGTCTGTGGATCAGAACTCCTCCAAGTGTTTAAGGGACAAAAGCCATCTTTCTTCCCCTTTCTTGGCTCCTCCCTCCATTCTTTCTTCCTCCTTTCTTCCTCCATCTTTATTCTTTCCAATGGTCACCATGATTAAAATATACAGCCTCTAACCATGTGTCATCTGAGTTTTATTTGGCAGCACCTAGACTTAGTGCTAAAAATGTGCCTCCATCAGATATGAAGGTGAGAAAACACTGTAAAGAAGTGAAGACCAGACATCAACCATGATACCCTCCATTCTTAACATAGAAGAGTGCTTGCTACACAATATTAGAATATAATGAGAGCAGCAAGGAAACAAAGCTATCTTGCCACAGTTGTAGACTTAGGTAGGCTGATGCTGGCTGAGGACTAGGAAGGCTCCCTCCCAGGGGCCAGCCCTCAGCCCACCTGGAGGCCAAAGAAATGCCAGCCATCCAACTCTCTCTCCCCTCCCAGAACCCCAAAATGTCATAAACACGGGTCAAATGAACCCTAGCCCTCCCCGCTTTTGTCGATGGCACCCATTTCAGTCTTGAGGCTCTGCCTGAAAATAAGGGATCATACGGCCCTCACCACCCCTACTCCCACCTCTACCAACACCATGCTGCCCTCCCACCCCCACTGCCACCCTCCACCTGATGCAGTGCCCCCACCCAGGAGCACCCTGGCTTCCTCTCCTGCTTCTAGTCCCCACGGTCCCCCGCCCCCACCACATGGGTTTGCTGGAAGGACTCTCATGAGGTCACTTCCCTGCTCAAACGTCTGTGATGAGTCCCAGACTCTGGAACACCCAGTGTTCTACCTTACTCCTCCAACACCATCTGTTCCCCTCCCCTATTGCCCAGACCCTCCAACTTGCCAAGTTTCACAGAATCCTGTATGGCCTAGAGAGAGGGACTGATGGGGATCAGACCCCCTCTCCCTACTCCTCACCACACCGAGGCGGAAACCCAGGCTCTGAGACTTACAGAAAAATATCTTGTGCAGGAACTCATGTACTGCTCAGCCCTGCAACTGAACTTCCCTCTACACATTCTTATTTCTTGGGGGGGAGGGGGGGGTTGAGGGGGGGAAGGGAGTGAAACAGGAGGGGAACAGATATGAAAATGCCTGAAGATGGGGGTGCTGTCACTAGTTCCCCCCAAGGACCTGTCTGCTCATTTGTTAAGCACTGCCTGTCCAGTGGGAAGGCCTGATGTTCCCAGATGGGCTCCTACTGTCACAGCTTCCCAGTTCCTGAGGGCAGGGGATGAGATACCCCCACTTCATCCTTTCCTGGGGCTTTGGAGAAGCAGGGGGAGGCCGGTCGTCTCTTCTCCAGGAGAGTCATCAGATGATGGGGTGGGGGTGAGAGTGGGACAGCCTGTACAGTGACACAATCTACACCGCTGCATCCTCGTGACAGCCTTGTCCCTCTCACAGCCACCCAAGGTATCCAGGGGCAGAGGAGAAAGATTTTAATCTCTTCCTTGTTTATAAATTGTTCAAGAGCAGGAACACAAGTGTCAGGGGGACAGAGTGCAGGGTGGGTGGGAAGGCAGGGGGAGGAAGGCTGATCTGAGGCCTGAATGGAGCTGGCCTGATGAATTTTAAAGCAAAACAAGAAAAGACTGGTTTCACTCATAGGAAAACCAGTGGAGTGAGCAAAGGGGAGGGAAGTCTATGGAAGTGTATCTATGGAAAGTTACATTTTTGGAAACTTCACGCAGACAGAGCCAAAGCTAATATAAACCACGGAACAGATTTTGTCAACAAAATCAAGGCTCCCAAGACTGGTTCCTTTGCCTCTGAGCAATGAACTGAGCCAAGGGAACCACATCCCCACCAATGGGGACACTGACAAGCTGATTCCCCTGCTGTTCCAGGCCTGGTACAGGAACCCTGCAGAGATCTTCCCTCCAGCGCCTCTGGCAGGTGAGCAGCCAGGGCCTGCGGGACAAGAAGCCTGGGGTTGGGTCCACTCTGCCACTATGTTAGCTGCTTTCCCACCCAGCCTCGGTGTCCTCAGATGGGGGACCCTGATTCCTGTCCTGCCTGCAGCCCGGCAAGCATCCTAAGATCCCAGCTGGGAGGGCTTTTGTAAACAGGGGCTCCTGTTTCTGGCTCTGTCCAGAGGTCAGAAGCCTGGTAATTCCACTGAGTGAGTGATGAAGGCCGGGAGCCTGGACATCCCAGAGGGGCCACGCTCCAGGCACTTCCAATCACCTTTTCCAGGGAGAAGAAATGCCTGTGGTTTGAATCTCCTGCTGTCCTAGAATGCAGGGCAGCCCCCAGCCTGCATGTGCCCCTTGGGAGACAAAGCCCTAACCCGGAGGTCCGAGCTGGGCCACCACATGCCCACCCCCCGGAGGCTGTGAGGAGGGCCCTGCCCTCTCTCACCTCTGTCCACGCCGGGGAACTGCCAGACCCCGGGACAAGGCCCTGGGCTTATTTAAAGCAGGGAAACTGAGGCCAGGGGCTCTAAGAGCTGAGCCTGGCCCTGCCCCTCCTGTGGGGGCATCCAAAGCTCCAAGCCCGACTCCTCTACTCCCTGCACACATTCCCCCAGGGGCTCAGCTGAGGAGGGATGTCGCCAGCCCTTCCTTCAGGGAAGCCGGGATGCAGGGTGCCCCCACCCCAGTCCCATCCCCTCCTCAGCCCCAGGCCCCCTTCCCTCACGGCTGCCCCCGACCCCAGCAGCCTCTGCCCGGCCTGGCCCCCGCCTCCTGCCTCCACGCCCAGCTCCACACACCTTCCTCGACCACGTCACCCCCTGGCTTGGACCTGCAGGCCCCTGCTGCCCGCAGACTCCCCTCAGGGCCCGTCAGGGCCGTTCACAGCCGGCCACACTCTGCCCTGACACTCGCCACCCCCAGCCCACAGGGCTCTGCCCTTTCCTGGCCCCGCTGCTCCCGATGGGCTGACCCCCAGACCCACCTGAAGAGTCCACCTTGCTGCGGCTGCCCCGAGCAGGGCCTTCTGCGTAACAACAGTCCCAGCTGGGGCCCTGGGCCCAGAGGACAACCACCTGCTCCTGACACGGACTCCCAGGCACCCCCAGGAGCCCTCCAGGATGGGGGCCCCCGCCCCCAGAGCCTGCCGTCGGGTCCCCCATGGGAAAGACAAGATTCGCCCCGATGGCGGGCTGGCTCCCACTGCTGCTTCCTGGCCGTCTGCTCTGTGCTCTCCCCGGGCCACCTCGGGGGCTGTAGCAAGGCCAGCTCTGGCCGCCACCTCGGCTGTGAGATGGAGGGAGCTGGGACGGCTCTCCTCCCTCCCACGCCGGGGCTGTGTGCTTTGGGCCTCTGTCCCCACCTTGCATCCTGGGGCTGCCAGCACTTGCCTGCGGAACACGCTACAGACATGGAAGCTGCCCTTTCATATAAAAATCTTTATTAAAAATAGCTCTCTTCAGGATGAGTCATAAAACAGAAGCAACAAACAAATTTCTGCCACCTGAGCAGGAGGGAACGTGGCAGGCTGAGTGGGCCATGGAGAACTGGGAGCAGTACTCAACCCAGAAGGAAGAGCCTTGGCTGGTAACTGACACGTGGGACTGTGGGCCCAAGGCTGACACGTTTTCTCACTTCAAGGAGACAGCAGTAAGTCTTTTTAGGAAAAACTGCATCTTTTTAATGGTAGTCATCAAGTGACCTCCCTCCCCAGCAAATGACAGAAGAGAGGTAAATAAAACACAGGCAGCCTGTTAGCAGCCTGTTTTACATACTCAAGGTAAAAATAAGTGGGTTCCTATAATAGCAAAATGTTTGTACAAAAGTGACAGCTAAAGGGTTCAGAAGGCAGACAGCTTGCCAGGGAGGCACAGGCAGCCTGTCCCTTCAGATCAGGAGATGGGGTAAGAAAAGGTAAGAGGAGTAGCAGGACGCCTTGTAGTACCAGCCAGCCCGTATGCAATCCCAGGACAGCAGAGCCCTGTGGACTCACCAGGGGCCACTGGGGGGATGAGGGTCTCCCAGCAAATTTGCTGACCCTGAGCAGGTCCCAGCTCAGCCCTAATACCCCAGAAGTCTTTTGGCCTCTTCGCTCTGGGCCTGCAGGGTCTCACTAGCATACTTCTGGAGGAGTTCCATCTTCTTCCTTCGCACAAGTGCCTCCTCGATCTGTGGATAGGCAGGAGTCAAGGGCTCAGGCTTTCTTCTGCAGCCACGCCCTCCCTACCCTGCTGGATCCCAGCCAGGAGTGGGTTCCCAGGACAGAGGCCACCAAGGAGCCAAAACCCAGAGGCATCTCCCAGAACCCCATGCTTTCCCAGTGGAAGCATGGGAACAACAGTCTTTTTCAGCACCCCCTAGAGCAGATGAGATCCTGCCTCCTCAGATCCCACAGACTGGTGCCATGAGGTCGGAAGGATGAGGAAAACCCACCCTCCTACTCTGAGCGGTCTGCTTTAGAGACGAGGGTCACCTCCCCCCCCCCAGCACTGGGGAAACCCCCCAGCAAGGGCAGCACCCAGCTTCTGTCCTACCTCTTGCTGGGATGGCACTGGGACATGGGCAATGAACTTCTGTTGTCCATCTTCACCTCCTTTCTCCTGGCTGCCTTCCTCATCAGACTACAAACAGAAAAACCAAAAAGTCAGGGAGCAGGAGCCCATTTAAACACATGTTGGTACTGCTACAAAATGCACAGCTCTACAGCTATTTAAGAGGACAAAACAAAAGGAATGAGAAGTTCAGTGCTCGGAAAGACACAAAGACACACCGTTAACTATTTAAAAAGCAACAAAGCACTCTGTAAATTATGGCACCTTTTGTCTGAGGAAAGAAAGAAACAATAGAAACTAGTGACAGCAGTGAGAATCAGATGCATGTCTGCACCTAGAGCACTAAGGAATCTTTGTTGATCTGTATATATTTTTTGGCTTTTGAACTTTGTGAATGTCACTTATTTTGTTTAATTAAAATTTAAAACTGTACCACATATAGAAAAAAAATCAGAGTCTGCATGTGAGTCAAAAGAGATTAACTAATAACCTAAGGAAGTAACGTGGCCTTGGAAATCTGAGGAAAAAGGACTCCTATGAGGTGGTGGGCCCCACCGCTCGGCAGTCTTGGGACCAGATGCTCTGCAGCAGCCTCTCTGCACACCCACTGCCAGGTGGAGCTGGCGGGAAACACTTTGGCAGAGCCTCTGAGATGCTACTGGTAGGAGGGCACACCGGCCCCAGCGCTCTGGAAGATGGCTTAGCTCTATCTACTGAAGCCCAGTACATGCTTACCCTAGGAGCTGATAATTCCACTCCTCAGTGTGCACTCAACATAAACAGCTGCCTATGAACCAGAAAGGCCACATTAGTCTTATTTGGTATAGCCCCAAACTGGACACAAAACAGACACCCAGGGATCCCTGGGTGGTGCAGCAGTTTGGCGCCTGCCTTTGGCCCAGGGCGCGATCCTGGAGACCCAGGATCGAATCCCACGTCAGGTTCCTGGTGCATGGAGCCTGCTTCTCCCTCTGCCTATGTCTCTGCCTCTCTCTCTGCCTCTCTCTCTCTCTCTCTCTCTCTCTGTGTGACTATCATAAATTAAAAACAAAACAAAACAAAACAGACACCCATGACCATTAGACACCAAAGAGTATGCATGATTCTATTGAGAGACATAAAGTTCAGAAACAGGTAAGAGCATAAGGGTTACTAGAGGTCAGGAGAGTAACACCCGGGGGGCAGGAGCAAACTTCTGTGCAGCCAGTGACTCTAATAAATATTGTTTATGTTTCTTCACATAATAAATTAATTTTTCAATTTCAAAAAAAAAAAAGCTCGGAGCTTATTCTAGGGTGCTAGTCATGTTCTGTTTCTTCAGCTGGTATTTGCTTCATGGGGTGGTTCACCCTGTGAAAATGCTCCAGCCTGTACACTTGCCCCTTGCATATTCTCTCTATATGGAATACTGTTCAACAATAAAAAGGAATGAGCTTTTTTTTTTTTTAAGATTTTATTTATTTATTCATGAGAGACTCAGAGAGAGAGAGAGAGAGAGGCAGAGACACAGGCAGAGGGAGAAGCAGGCTCCACTCCACACAGGGAGCCAGACGTGGGACTCGATCCTGGGCCCCCAGGATCATGCCCTGAGCCAGATGGTCAACTGCTGAGCCACCCAGGTGTCCCAGGAGTTAACTCTTATTTTTTTCTTTTAAAGATTTTATTTATTCATGAGAAACAGAGAGGCAGAGACACAAGCAGAGAGAGAGGGAGAAGCAGGCTCCATGCAGGGAGCCCAACATGGGACTCGATCCCAGGTCTCCAGGATCACGCCCTGGGCTGCAGGCAGCACTAAACCGCTGGGCTACCGGGGCTGCCCAGGAGTGAACTCAAATTCAACAACTTCGCTGGACCTCAAGGGCACTGTGCTGAGTGTAGGGACCATCCCCAAAGGTGACATACAGTAAGATTTCATTTATGCAACATTCTCAAAATGACAGAAATCTAGAGATAGAGAACAGACTGGAGTTTGCCAGGGGCAAGGGATGGGGGACGGTGGGAGGTAGGATTCTGTAAGGGGGTGGCGCCTGGAGGGAAAATTTCTGTATCCTGACTGAAATGGTAGTCACAAAGACAAGTGGGTGGCTTAGTCAGTTAAGCCTCCGACTCTTGGTTTCAGCTCAGGTCATGATCCCAGGGTCCTGGGACTGAGCCCTGTGTCTGGCTCCATGCTGATCATGGAGTCTGCTTAAGACTCTCTCTCCCGGGGATCCCTGGGTGGCTCAGCGGTTTAGCGCCTGCGTTTGGCCCAGGGCGTGATCCTGGAGTCCCGGGATCGAGTCCCATGTCGGGCTCCCAGCATGGAGCCTGCTTCTCCCTCTGCCTGTGTCTCTGCCTCTATCATAAATAAATAAATAAATCTTAAAAAATAAAAACAAAAAACAAACTAGAGAGTCAAGTTTACCTCTTAATGAAAAAAAAAAAAAAAAAGACTCTCTCTCCCTCTGTCTGTCCCCACTGCATGCACACACCTACTCTCTCTTTCTCAAATGAAGAAATCTTAAAGAAAAAGAAAAAGAAGAAGAAGAAGAAAAAGAAATGGTGATTCCACAAATCTACACATGTGATAAAAGATGCAAAACTCTACACACTCATTACACCAACTCCGTTTCCTAGCATGGATATTGTACTATCTATCACTCTGGAAGATGTAATCATTGGTGGAAACTGAGTGAAGGATACACAGGACCCTCTGTACTACCTTTACAACTTCCTATAAATCATTTCAAAATTAAAAAAAAAAACAACACAACAATCTTTGGTGTCTCTCCACTGCTCTCCAGATAGAAGCAAACCCTCCTCACAGTGGAACCAGGGCACTTGCTTATCCTGCTTTGCCCCTCTCTCCCGCCTCCTCTCCTCTCCCCGCCAGCGGCCCACACTATGCTCCAGCCACACTGGCCTGTCCTCTGTCCCTCACACTCCCACAGCATCTCTCAGTACATGCTGCTCCCCTCTGCCTGGAACACTCTTCCCCCACTGCCTCTCACTTGATTAACTTCTGATCTTCCAGGCCTCAGCTGAATGGTCAGCTCCCCAGGCAAAGTTTCACAGGCTCTCCCCGCACCATGTCACCATCTCAGAGCCACTGTGACAGCCACTGTTTTCCAACAACTATACCACTGGACTGTCTCCCCACTGACTTTAAGCTACAAGCAGAGTTTCTTGACTGCTGTGCCCCTGGCATATTAGCAAACATCTGCTGAAAGACAAATGAATATTTGCAGCTAAACAAGACCTTCCAGGGATCCCTGGGTGGCTCAGCGGTTTAGCACCTGCCTTCGGCCCAGGGCGTGATCCTGCAGTCCCGGGACTGAGTCCCACATTGGGCTCCCTGCATGGACCCGCTTCTCCCTCTGCCTATGTGTCTCTCTCTCTTTGTCTCTCTCATGAATAATTAAATAAAATCTTTAAAAAAATAAAGAAAGAAAGATCTTCCTAGGTAGGGGTGCCTACATGGCTCAATGGGTTAAGCATCTGACTCTTGATGTCAGCTCAGGTTTTGATCTCAGGGTCATAAATTCAAGTTCTGCATTAGGCTCCACTTAGGAAAAAAAAGGGATAGAAGAAGGAAGGAGGAAAGGGAAGGAAGGAAGGAGGAAAGGGTAGGAAGAGAGAAGGAAAGGGAAAAAAGGGAGGGAGGGAGGACCTTTCTAGAGCATGCTGCCAGCTTGCCTCAAATGCTTCACTGTCCCGACTGTTTATGAGCCAGACCTGCACAAGAACCTGAGGTCTGCTATGTGATGTTGACCAAGTCACTAAACTTCTCTGTTTCTTTGTCACTGATGTCATGACAAGCTCCTCACACAGGACCTGACCTACTGCCCATGCACAGCTAATTCTCCTCCCCTTCTCAGTCTAGCAAATCCATTTCATTCTTTCTTCACTTTTCCAAGGAACAAGGCCTGCCATGCAGGACAGCCTAGAGCTAGGAGGCTCTGCCTGAAAGGCAGGATAATACCTCCACTTTCAACTGTGACCTTCTGAATAAGTCCCTTCTCTGCTCTAGGTTGGTTTCTATTCCTAACATGAGGGTATGGGGGTGTTAAGACTGCAGAGGAGCTACTGGCACTGCCATTTAAAAAGAAATGATGAGGGCAGCCGGGTGGCTCAGCGGTTTAGTGCCACCTTCAGCCCAGGGCCTGACCCTGGAGACCTGGGATCAAGTCCCACGTCAGGCTCCCTGCATGGAGCCTGCTTCGCCCTCTGCCTGTGTGTCTTTCTTTCTCTGTGTCTCTCACGAATAAATAAATAAATAATCTTTTAAAAAAATAAAAAGAAATGATGAGAGGTGCCTATGTGGCTCAGTTGGTTGGGAGTGTGTCTTTGGCTCAGGTCGTGATCCCAGAGATCTGGGATGGAGCCCTGCATCAGGCTGCTTGCTCCCTGCACAGTGGGGAGCCTACTTCTCCCTCTGCCCTGCCCCCCACCCTGCTTATGCTTTCTCTTACTCTCTCAAATAAGTAAATAAATAAATAAGTTAATTTTTTTAAATTTTAAAATATATAAATAAGAAGAAAAGATGAGACCTACTGCTGACACCTTGATCTCAGACTTCCAGCCTTTAGAACTCTGAGTAAACCCATTTCTGGTGTTTAAGCCACCTAATCTGGTGTTTACAAAGCCCTGGTACTTTGTAAAGTATAAGCAACAAATACAATAGATCTATAATTTAATCTGAAAACATGATAATGATAAGTAAGTGAATAGAAAAATAACAAGAAATGATAAGGACAGGAGCCAGAACTCATATGGCTTCAAATGTGTTTACAAGTCCAACAGCAGTATATTCAGGAGGACCTACCACTAAAAAGCAGGTAAGTAATTCTGGGTGTAAAGTACAGTTTACAAAGTGCCCTCACGGCAATTCCTTTCTGGAACCCTCCCTGGAATGCTGAGAGGTGATCTTCATATCCATTTTCCATGTGAGGATGGGGAGTTCTCAGCTAGAAATAGGGGCAGGGCTAGGCTTGGACCCCGACCCCTCACCAATAAGCAGAGCCTTCCTACCACTCCACTGACTCTCCCAAGGCCTAGCCTTCGTGGCTCGGAGCAAAAGGCAGTGAGCACTGGAGCCCCTTTTGCCCACAGTACCTCCTCTTCGGTGACAGCATATATATTGATCTCTTCCTCCTCTTCTTCCTCCTCCTCCTTTTCTCCTCTTGCCAGCCGGGCTTCTCTCTCTGCTTTCCACTTTTCCACTAATCCAGCCCTGACTGGAGAAACAAAAGAGCAGGTGCTGCTTAGGCCTCTAAATTAGCTTTACACGCAATACAGGGTGAGGCCTACATGTCCCCTCTGAAGAGGAATACCCTCCATTTCGTCCTGGCGAGCAGGAGTGGGATATGAGATCTAGTCTAGTCATACCATAGCTCTAGCTGTAAATCACAACAAGGCAGCTTTCCAGGGGATGTCCCCAGATCATTTCCAGTTCAGCAAACTGAGTGGCTTCCTGACACACTCATGTGAAAAAGAAGACAGAGCAGTACAGCTAGCCAGAAAAGGGCTCAGACTCCTGACCACCTGCACCCAAAGCACAAACTCAACACACCACAGTAAGATTAGCACTCACTTATTCTTCACGGGGCCATCATGAGGCTTCAGAACAGTATCCATAAAACACTTATTAGCACGGTGTTTGGCATGGGGAAAGTACTCAGAAAGAGCCACTTATTTGCTCTACACTAATAACATATTAGCTATATTCAAAGCAGATCTAAAAGCTACTTAAATGGACCATTTCCTGATTTCAAGAAAGGCCAACATGGGAAGGAATCCAGATGATGAATTCCAGGTGGATGGGGAATAGGTCCAATGTCACTCTTGGGCTTCCCCAACCTGCTGCTTCTGGCCCAAACACAGCCCTGGACCGCAATGTAGTTACTGAGGGTGAGGTCATTATTAGCTCATTTCCTCCAAAGTCCATTAGCAATAAAACAAAATTGCTTCCAGCAGAGAGCACTATCTAAAAATCCATTTTCGGGATCCCTGGGTGGCGCAGCGGTTTGGCGCCTGCCTTCAGCCCAGGGCGCGATCCTGGAGACCCGGGATTGAGTCCCACGTCGGGCTCCCGGTGCATGGAGCCTGCTTCTCCCTCTGCCTATGTCTCTGCCTCTCTCCATTTTCAAAGACAGAACAGAAACCAGATGCCATTTATAATGAAATGAAATGCTCATGGGGCACCTGGGTGGCTCAGTGGTTGAGCATCTGCCTTCGGATCAGGACGTGATCCCGAGTCCTGGGATCAAGTCCCACATCAGGTTCCCTGCAGGGAGTCTGCTTCTCCCTCTGCCTATGTCTCTGCCTCTCTCTCTGCTCATGTGTCTCTCATGAGTGAATAAATAAAATCTTGAAAGAAGGAAAAGAAAAGAAAAGAAAAGAAAAGAAAAGAAAAGAAAAGAAAAGAAAAGAAAAGAAAAGAAAAGAAAAGAAAGAAAAAAGAAAAAGAAAGAAAGACAGACAGACATGGATGGAACTGGAAGGTATTATGCTGAGTGAAGTAAGTCAATCAGAGAAGGACAAACATTATATGTTCTCATTCATTTGGGGAATATAAATAATAGTGAAAGGGAATATAAGGGAAGGGAGAAGAAATGTGTGGGAAATATCAGAAAGGGAGACAGAACATAAAGACTCCTAACTCTGGGAAACGAACTAGGGGTGATGGAAGGGGAGGAGGGCGGGGGGGTGGGGGTGAATGTGTGACGGGCACTGAGGGGGGCACTTGACGGGATGAGCGCTGGATGTTATTCTGTATGTTGGTAGATTGAACACCAATAAAAAATAAATTTATTTAAAAAAAAAAGAAAGAAAAGAGAAAATGAAATGCTTGTAGACCTACATTTCTTTTCGTATTCCTGTTCCAAAGGCACGATGACACCATCATCTTCATCAAGGTAACCATAGTATTCAAAATCGATTGCTTTCATGAGCTCGGCACGTGTCTTTCTTGGAGGAGGAAGAGCTAGAAGAAACAGCATCAACTTAGCTAAACACCCCACCACAATTACCCCGGAGCCTGCATCCTGTACCATGTTACACAGGCAGGGAGTATTTGTGCTCAAGAAAATACCAGGACATAGGCACTTCCTATCCTAGAAACAGAATTATGTAAGTGGTAAAAACCTTTTTTAAATCAGTCTTGAAATCTTTAACCCTATTAGTCTATTGAGAAGAAATTTATCTTAAAGAACAAAAACAAACTCTGGCAAAGCTGTATGGACAGAGATGTAGGTTGTTACAGAGTTGTGAAAACCTAGAATAACTAGGGCTATAAACCACAGGATGAGTATGGAATGGGGTCACTACAGCCCCTCTTTCACTATTTCACGGATGTTTTGATAACACAGGAAATGTCGCGAGGTTTAATGAAAAAAATATGATGGAGAAGTAGAAGTATATAGATAAGACAAAAGAAACTAAAAACAAATCAAAAAGATAAATGAGAAAGTCCTGAAGAAAATATTTTCAGACTAATATTCTGAACTACTCAGAATATTTAAGTAATTTTTGAAAATCAAAAGGGAGGGGTGCTTGCCTGTCTCAGTCAGTGGAACATTCAACTCTTGATCTCAGGGTCATGAGTTCAAGCCCTATGTTGGGTGTAAAGATTACTAAAAATTTTTTAAATATCTTAAAAAAAAAATCAACGGGGAAATGATAACCCAACAGATAGGTGAAAGAGTAAAAGCTGTTATTTCCAGAAGAAAAAATTCATATTTATAACAATTTTAATTAGTAACTAAATTCAATGATTGACTTCATTAGTAATCAAAGAAACAAAAAGTAAAAATATTGTATCTTCAACCATCAGATCAACAGAAGTTTTATAATTCTGGAAAACTAGAAATAGCTAAAGGTCTACCAATGCATAAATGGTTATGTGAAGTTTCATATGCTTTTAATCCTTCACATCCACTCACAGAGCTCTAAGCAGAAGGATGGGAAGATATCAATGCAGAACACAACACAACAGGTATGGGGGAGCCACCGTGTCTTGGCAGGCCTCCACCTATCACCCTGACACTAGTAACAGCAACTCTGTCTGCCCCTCCACCACTCTTGGTCCCTGCCCCTGACCATGCTGGCTATACCCAGGACCAAGTACAGGGCTAACACTGGGCTGACTCGACTCAGAACACTGTGTTCCTCCCAGTCACGAGGACTGGTTTAAGGATGGGACTATGATCCAATCAAAGCCAACCAGATTCAATTCTAAGAGTTTTGCCTGAACTGCTTGGGGAAAAAAAAATCTCTCGCTGAGAGAGGACAAAATGTAAATTGATGATGGACCACTTGCCACCACAAGCAGAAGGCCAGATAGAGAAAAAGAAGTTCAAAAAAAAAAAAAAAAAAAAAAGAAGTTCACAGGATGGAAGTCAAAACTGCAACATGGAGCAAATGTGACTTGGAATCAGCTATTCCTGAAGACAAACTACCCATGGGTTTTTCAGTTATGTGAGTCAATAAATTTACTTTTCTGCCTAAGCCGAACTGGGGTTGAGTCATCTCTCACTCATACTGATGAAATTTAGCTGATGAAATAAGAATGTAAGTGCATAAAAAAGGCCTGGAAGGAAATGTACCAAAATAGATAATTATAATTACCAGTAATCCAGGGGCACAGGTATGGGGGGACCCAGATAGCACCAAGGGACAGTGCTATCTGAATTAGACTCATTAAGATTGACTTAAGCACTTTCAGAGTGCCTGGGTGGCACATTCAGTTAAGCACCTGTCTTTGATTCAGGTCATGATCTCCAGGCCTGGGGATCCAGCCCCGCATTGGTCTCCCTCTCCCTCTGTTCCTCCTCCCTGTTTGTGCATTCTCTCCTCCATTCTCTCAAATAAAAAATCATCTTTAAAAAAAAAAGAGAGAGAGACTTAAGCATTTTGTTTATTTTAAAAAACTGACAACTGATTTTTTTTTAGAAAAATGCAAATTAAAAAAAATAACATGTAGAGCATAATCTCAATAGAGGAGCCCCCCCTTCAGCACATGTATTTTCATACATAAGAATTTTTTCTTCTTAAATTATCAGCTTTGATTCTTTGACCAAACTGTTGGGTTATCACTTCCCTTTAAAAACTGGGAGGGGGACACCTGGGTGGCTTAGCGGTTGAGCGTCTGTCTTTGGCTCAGGGCCTGATCTGGGGGTCTGGGGTCCGGGGATCGAGTCCCACATCGGGCTCCCTGTGGGGAGCCTGCTTCTCCCTCTGCCTGTGTCTCTGCCCCTCTCTCTGCGTCTCTCATGAATAAATAAAATCTTTAAAAAAATAAAAATAAAAATAAAAACTGGGAGGAAACATGCCCCAATAGGTCAACAACTGTCATCTACAAGATGTGAAAATATGAGGGTTTTTTCCCTGATTTTCTGTATTTTACAACTTCTCTGTAATAAAACTATATTACTTTCATAATGAACAGCATAATACTTAAACTTAAGAATTATTTTCTAAAGAATTTTTTTTAAAGATTTTTTTTTTAATTTTTTTTTTTTTAATTTATGATAGTGAGAAAGAGAGAGAGAGAGAGAGAGAGAGAGAGGCAGAGACACAGGCAGAGGGAGAAGCAGGCTCCATGCACCGGGAGCCTGATGTGGGACTCGATCCCGGGCCTCCAGGATCGCGCCCTGGGTCAAAGGCAGGCGCCAAACCGCTGCGCCACCCAGGGATCCCCTTTTTTAAAGATTTTATTTGTAAGTAATCTCTACACCCAGCATGGGGCTCAAACACACAACCCTGAGATTGAAGAGTTGCACATTCCACCAAGTGAGCTAATAAGCACCCTGAATTATTCTTTTTTTTAAAGATTATTTTTTAGTGGGGTGGGGATGGTAGGGCAGAGGGAGAGGAAGAGAGAGAATCTCAAGCAGACTTCCTGCTAAACGCAGAGCATGACACAGGGCTTGATCTCTCGAACCTGAGATCGCAACCGTCAGGGATCCCTGGGTGGCTCAGCGGTTTAGTGCCTGCCTTTGGCCCAGGGCGTGATCCTGGAGTCCCAGGATTAAATCCCGCATCAGGCTCTCTGCATGGAGCCTGCTTCTCCCTCTGCCTGTGGTCTCTGCCTCTCTCTCTCTCTCTATCATGAATAAATAAATAAAATCTTAAAAAAAAAAAAATCAAGAGTCAGATACTTAACCGACTGTGCCACCAGGTGCCCCTACCCTGAATTATTTTTAAGTGTTATTAATAATGCATGCAAAACAGTCTGGGCATAATTAATTTAAAAATAAGCAGGGCTTAATACAGGTAGAATTATATTTTTAAACCAACAGAAAAACTGACTGGAAGGTAACACAGCAGAATACCAACAGTGGTGAAAATACTGGAGTCATTCTTCTCTGCTATTCATACTTTTTTCTATAAAGTTTTTAGACTACTTTCCTAAAATGCAAAATTAAAATCCACGAACACTCCAGGCTAGTGGTTTCCAACTGCGTTTGGGAAGGCCAAAGTTTGGCTGAAGCTCCCCAAGGCAACGGAAGGAGAAGGCAGTACAGGTGAGGGGACCAGCAGTGTGAATCCACTTTTCTCCATTTAGACCCACTGGGGTTCCACCCAATGTTGTACTCATTCTTTAGGTAGGATTTTTTTCAACTAGTAAGTATCTGAAACATGAACTTGTTTCAGTGAACAGTGGAGCCTGCTCTGATCATCTGAGGAAACTTCAAACAGGGAAACTCTTCATTCGTGGTAAGACTAGCACATGCAAAGAGTGAGAATTTGGCACCAGTCAATTCTGGATCCACTGCATAGCCCCAATTGCGTGCCCTGGACCTATGACTACAACTCCTGGAACTTACAGCTTCTCATTTAAAATATGGAACAACTGGGATGCTTGGGTGGCTCAGTGGTTGAGCATCTGGCTTCAGATCAGGGCTTGATTCTGGAGTCCTGGGATTGAGTCCCACATTGGGCTCACTGCAGGGAGCCCGCTTCTCCCTCTGCCTGTGTCTCTGCCTCTCTCTATGTCTCTCATGAATAAATAAATAAAAATCTTAAAAAAAAAAAGTCTGGAACAATCATTCTGACCCCACTGCTGTGTAGCTGAGAAACAATACAGGAAGAGCACTTAGCCTACAGATCTGTTATGATGATCATCAACAATGAGAGAAACATGAGCAGTTACTCACGTTCTTTTTCAAATAGCTCTCTGACACCAGGCAAATCCTTCGCCGCTCCAAAGTACTTGTAGCCTCGATTTCCTGGGACTTCTTTCCCTTCATGATCCAGCATTTTAGGACCAACTTTCTTATTGGGAAGGAAAAAGAGAAAATGGATCCGATCTTCTAACCCACTATTTCCGTGTTTGCAAATATACTTTAAGATAATAGCACTGAGGGATCCCTGGGTGGCGCAGTGGTTTGGCGCCTGCCTTTGGCCCAGGGCGCGATCCTGGAGACCCGGGATCGAGTCCCACGTCGGGCTCCCGGTGCATGGAGCCTGCTTCTCCCTCTGCCTGTGTCTCTGCCTCTCTCTCTCTCTTTGTCTATGCGACTATCATAAATAAATAAAAATTAAAAAAAAAAAAAAAAAAGATAATAGCACTGAATGTGGGAAAATACTGATGTACACAGAAAATACATTTTTTTGGTAAATTAAAATCAACCTAAATACCTAACAGTATGTGGATGATTTAAATTATAGCATAGTCAAGGATGGAATACATTCTATACCTTAAAAATGATGATTCTTATCAAACTTCATATTGCCTTAGGAAAACACTTACATAACCTAAGTGACAAAAGCTTAAAGAAACAATTGTAAACAACTTAAATGACAAGCAGTAAAAGACAAATGAAATACATCCTGATGATAGAATTCTATCCATTAAAAATGATGATGTCAGGGTGCCTGAGTGGCTCAGTCAGGTAAGTGTCTGCCTTTGGTCCAAGTCATGATCCCAAGGTCCTGGATTCAAGTCCCGCATCAGTCTCCCTGCTCAGTGGGGAGTCTGCTTCTCCTTCTGCCCCTCCCTCTACTTGTTCTCACTATCTTTCACATGTTCTCTCTCAAATAAATATTTATTTTAAAAAATGATGATGTCAACAACTACATGTATTATGTGACTCTGGATGAGGTCCTGTCTTAGAAGGGGAAATGCTAAAAAGGACATTATTGGGAAAATCAATGAAACAGCCAAGTAGGTTGGATAAAATGATCATATCAAAGTTAACTGTCCTTTTTTTTTTTTTTTAAGATTTTATTTACTTATTCATGAGAGACACAGAGAGAGAGAGAGAGAGAGGCAGAGACACCGGCAGAGGGAGAAGCAGGCTCCGTTCAGGGAGCCTGATGTGGGACTCGATCCCAGGTCTCCAGGATCACGCCCTGGGCCAAAGGCAGTGCCAAACTGCTGACCCACCATGGGTTCCCCAAAGTTAAATGTTATACTTGATAACTTTACACAGTTATGAGAACATTCTTACTCTTAGAAAATATACAGAGAAAAAAAAGGAAATACATAGAGAAGAAAAAAAAGAAAACACAGAGATACTAATTATTCAGGGTAAGGAAGCATGATTAAGCTTCAAATGGTTCAGAAAAAATAAATCTCAAAGTACAAATATAAAATGACAAAGTAAATACAGCAGAGTGTCAAAAACTGGTAAATCTGTAAGAAGGGTATATGAGAATTCTCTGTACTAACTTTCCAACTTTCTCAAAAATGCTTTTCAAAATAGTGATACAAATGGTTACTGACATGAAAATATGTTTCTGATAAACTGTTAGTGAATAAAGCACAGTTGGGGGCAGCCCCGGTGGCTCAGCAGTTGAGCGCCACCTTCAGCCCAGGGCCTGATTCTGGAGACCCAGGATTGAGTCCTGCGACGGGCTCCCTGCATGGAGCCTACTTCTCCCTCTGCTTGTGTCTCTGCCTCTGTCTCTCTCTGTGTCTCTCATGAATAAAATAAATATATATTTTTTTAAGATTCTATTTATTTATTCATGAGAGAGGCAGTGCCAAGAACCAGGGCTCAAGAAACATGAATGCCTCTCCTTCATTTTTACGCCAGGTACTAAAGTGAGAATTGTGTTAAACTTCCATAAAAATGCAAATACCAGCATGTCAGAAAACTTCACATATTTCCTGCCTAACACATTACAGCTCACTGATCAGGTCAAATGACCTAAGATACTTCTCTTCACAAACAAACAGGGTGGGCTCTGGGGTAGTATTTTTTAAAGTCAAGACCCAGGAGTAGGTGATGAAATCAATTAAGTGGGTCACAATCATCCATTTCTGATCCTTTACATCAGAATACAACAGAATAGGATATCAACATGCATCACACATACTATTTTTTCAGTACATTTTTGTACGTATCAGGTTATGACAGAGAGTTTATATACATGTATTTCACAATATAGGTCTTGGTCCTAAAAACCTAACAGCTAGTCTAGAGGATTTTATTTATGAAAGTTCAAAGAAAGGAAAGAATGGAGGGCCCCTGAGACCCCCTCAGGTAAAGAACCCAACAATGGCTGCCCTGACTCCCAAGGAGCTCAGAGATGATGCAAAGAGACCACGGTCATTTTTCTTTTTTTTTTTTTTAAGATCTGTATTCTTGGGCAGCCCCAGTGGAGCAGCAGTTTAGCGTAGCCTGCAGCCCAGGGCATGATCCTGGAAACCCTGTACCGAGTCCCACGTCAGGCTCTCTGCATGGTGCCTGCTTCTCCCTCTGCTTGTGTCTCTGCCTCTCTCTCTCTCCCTGTGTGGGTGTCTCTATGAATAAATAAATAAAATCTTTAAAAACAATAAAAAAGATTTGTATTCTTTTAGGTAATCTCTACACCCAACATGGGGCTCAAACTCACAACCCCAAGATCAAGAGTCACATGTTTCACAAAATGAGCCAGGCAGGCTCAGTTTTAAACAAGAGGCGCCCAGAGAGATTAAGTGGCTTACTCAAGAAAACTGGACAGTAAACTCAGGTGCCCTGTCTGCTCTGAGGGCTGTGCTATGGGGTCCTTTCCATGCTTCCTATCCACATCCAATGGACACTTTCCAAACCTTTCATTGCTCAGGTGCCTGCTCTGTGGCAGGCATGGGCTGGGAGCTGTAGGGGATGCAAAGCTACCCAGCCTGACAAAGCTCGCTAGCTGACCCCCAGGATCCATGGGGTTCTCCATGTACTCACCCCATAATCAGGACCACCCAGCTCCTTTATCCGGACTTCCCAGTGTCCTTTTTCTCTTAGCAGTTTATTAATTTCATCATTCAGGTCACGAATCCGGAATTCACCTAAACCAGCTAGAAAACAAACACATTAGTATCATTTCCTCAAAACAGCACTCAATGTTATACCCTCAAAAACGAACGTCAACACTTAGGAAGGTATACAGCACAAAAATACACATTTGAATTTATTTAAAAAAACCATCAACATCCCATAAAGGAAAAGGCAAGGATTATGAACAGAGTTCCCACCAGCCCAAGGGGGAATAAATCCTTGAAAAACAACATCCTGAGTAGTAACTGAAGAAATATAAACTGAAGCAAGCAAGAACTGCAGGCAGTTCCATTCATACAACTATTAAAGCATCTTTGTGGTGGTAGAACCTAGCATCCAACACCAGAAAAGATGCAGTGAGGCTGGCCTAAGCACCAGGGCCTGTGAGCATTCTGTGTTGGTCTCACCCTCTCAGGAAAGCAATGTGTTATTAACGGGGACATCTTTTGGCAGAGACTATACCGTAAGAATTAAGTCTAAGGGACTTATATAAAGGAATATGCACAAGGGACTTTCCTGAGATGTGGTCTATGGTGGCCAAGAGCTGGGAGCAGCTGGGGCAGCCCACCAGAGGAAGGAGAATAGCTAATGAACCCTGATATGTTGGAATATCACATGGCTGTCACAAGGAAGTATCCCTCCCTTTCTCCATTCGATGGCTTTTGTACCATTGTCAAAAGTCAACTGACCACATGTGTGGCCCTATTTCTATACTTCCTACTCTGTTCCAACCATCTGTCTCTCACCAATACCACATCGTCTGCAATACAGTAGCTTTATATTAAATCTTAGGGATCCCTGGGTGGCGCAGCAGTTTGGCGCCTGCCTTTGGCCCAGGGCGCGATCCTGGAGACCCGGGATCAAATCCCACGTCGGGCTCCCGGTGCATGGAGCCTGCTTCTCCCTCTGCCTGTGTCTCTGCCTCTCTCTATCTCTCTGTGACTATCATAAATAAATAAAAATTTAAAAAAAAAAATTTTTATATTAAATGTTAAATTAGGTGGTACGAATATTCCAATCTTGTTCTTTTTCAAAACTATTTGGCTATTCAAGCTCCTTTGCCTTTCCACTCAAAATGTAGCAAAAAAATCTGGCAACCTATACAAAAAACAATCTGTTGGGATTTTGGTTGTGAGTAGTTGAAAAGACAGAAGTGACATCATTACTATGCTGAGTCTTCTCATCCATGAATGCTGTGTATCCCTCCATGTACTTGGGTCTTTTCTGATTTCCTTCATCAGTGTTTTGTAGTTTTAAGCATACAGATTGCACACGTATTTTGTTAGATTTATACCTAAGTATTCCCTGTCTTTTGGCGCTCTTGTAAAGAACACTTTTTAAAAAAATTTTCAGTGCTTGTTTATAAAAGTAGAATTGATTTCTGTGTATTGACTTTCTATTCTGTGGCCTCACTAAACTCACTTATTTATTTTAGAAATCATTCCATAGATCTCCTGGGATCTTCTACATAATCCAGGAATAGAAAATTATATTTCTTCCCTTCCAATCTGTGTGCCTTTTATTTCCTTTTCTTGCCTTACTGTACTGACTAGGAATTCCAGTATGACCTAACAGAAGTGGTAAGAAGAGGTATCTCTGCATTGTTCCTGCTCTTAGGAGGAAAACATGCAATCAATCTTTCACCATGAAGTATAATGTTGGCTATAGGTTTTTTTCGTAGAAGTGCTTTATCACTCTCTCTCTCTCTGTGTGACTATCATAAATAAATAAAAATTAAAAAAAAAAAAAAAAAGGGGATCCCTGAGTGGCACAGCGGTTTGGCGCCTGCCTTTGGCCCAAGGCGCGATCCTGGAGACCTGGGATCGAATCCCACATCAGGCTCCTGGTGCATGGAGCCTGCTTCTCCCTCTGCCTATGTCTCTGTCTCTCTCTCTCTCTCTCTCTCTCTCTGTGTGACTATCATAAATAAATAAAAATTAAAAAAAAAAAATAGAAGTGCTTTATCAGGGTAAAAAAAAAAATTCCCTCTTATTCCCAATTAGTGGAGAGTTGTTATCATGAGTGAATGTTAAATTTTACCAAATACTTTTTCTGTATTTACTGAAAGGATCATGTGGTTTCTCTATTTTAGAATGGTGATACAATGAATTATATTAATTTCTAAATGCTGAATCAGCCATGCATTCCCAGGGTAAATCCCACTTGGTTGTGATTTATTATCCTTTTTTATAAATTGCTGGATTTGGTTTGCTAATACTCTGTTGAGGATTTTTGTGTCTATACACATGAGGAATATTAGGTGACAGTTTTTTTCTATTCGTGTAATGTCTCTTTTTGATTTTAGCATCCAGTAACGCTAATAGTAAAATTAATAAAACAAATGAGGAAGTATTCCTTCCCCTTCAATTTTCTGGAAGAAACTATGTTAAATTGGTATTATTTCTTCCTTAAAATTTGGTAGAACTGGCCATGGAAGCCATTTGGGCTTGGAGTTTTCTTTGCTGGAAGGCTTTAAAGTATGAATTCAATCTCTTTAACAGATATAGTGGTGTCTGGCTGGCTTAGTCAGTACAACATAGCATGACCCCAAGAACATGAGCTCAACCCTCACAGTGGGCATAGAGTTTATCTAAAAAGAAAAAAAAAAAAAAAAGAGGCAGCCCGGGTGGCTCAGTGGTTTAGCGCTACCTTCAGCCTGAGGCGTGATCCTGGGAACCCGGGATCGAGTTCCACGTCGAGTTCCCTGCATGGGGCCTGCCTCTCTCTCTCTCTCTCTCTCTCTCTGTGTCTCTCATGAATAAATAAATAAAATCTTAAAAAAAAATTTCTATTTCCTAAATAGATATAGGACTACTCAGGTTTTAATTTCCTTTAGAATTTTTTTTTTTTAAGATTTTATTCATTTATTCATGAGAGACATATAGAGAGAGTGGAGGGGGAGAGAGAGGGGCAGGGATATAGGCAGAGACATAGGCAGAGGGAGAAGCAGGCAGGCTCCATGCAGGGAGCCCGACATGAAACTTGATCCCAGGACTCCAGGATCACACCCTGGACCAAAGGTAGGCACCAAACCACTGAGCCACCCAGGGATCCCCTCCTTTTGAATTATTTTTGAACAGTGGCACTATTGATATTTGGTCAAATAATTCTTTGTAGGATGCTTAGCAGCATTCCTGGCTTTATCCACTAGATACCAGTAGCACTTCAAGTTGTAAAAATCAAAATTTCTCCAGATACTGACAAATGTCCATCCCCGGGAGTATCCTATAAATGTCAAAGTGATTAATATTATTGTTCAGTTCTTCTATGTCATTACTGATTTTTCTACTTGTTCTATTGATTATTGAGAGAAAAGTGTTGAAATCCCCAAGTCTAACTGTGGATTTGAGATTTAACACTTCAAAACAGGTTAGCTTACCATTCTGAATTTGAGCCACTTTTTTAGAGATCTCTCCAATGATCTGTGGAGAAAAAAAAAAAAAGACAGTAAATTCTCATGACTCTTGAATGTATCTGAAAGCACAGAAAAAACAACTCAAAATTAGTAACTAAAAATACTTAAGGGCATCTGGGTGACTCAGTCAGTGAAGTGTCTTCCTGTGGCTCAGGTCATGATCCCAGGGTCCTGGGACCGTGCCCCACACTGGGCTCCCTGCTCAGTGAGGAGTCTGCTTCTCTCTCTCTCTCCCTCTGCCTCTTCCCCCTGCTTGCGTTTTCTCTCTCTCTGTCAAATAAATAAATAAAATCTTAAAAAAAAAAAAAAAGATTTTAGTTGAGAGACAATGAGGAGAGAGAGAGAGCACAAACAGGGGGAGGGGCAGAGGAAGAAGGAGAGGCAGACTCTCCACTGAGCAGGGATCCCAGGACCCTGGGATCATGACCTGAGCTGAAAGCAGATGCTTGACTGAGCCACCCAGGTACCCCAACAAATAAAATCTTAAAAAAAAAAAAAAAAAAACAACAACTTAGAATTCTGGAAAAAAAATCATTTACATAAGAACAATTAGAAGGCAAATCAAAACCACAATGAGGTATCACCCTACACCTGTCAGAATGGCTAGAATCAAAAAGACAAGAAATAACAAGTGTTGGCAAAGATGTACAGAAAAGAGAGCCCTCACACACTGTTAGTGAGAACGTAAACTGATATAGCCACCATGGAAAACAGTATGAAGGTTCCTAAAAAAATTAAAAATAGAGATACTATAGATCCAACATTTCTACTACTGGGTATTTACCCAAAGAAAATGAAAACACTAATTTAAAAAAATATGTTAACTGCACTATTATTTGCAATACACAAGATATAAAAGCAACCCAAATGCCCAGGGAAAGATGAATAGACAAGGAAGAAGTAATGTATATACACAATGAAATATTACTCAGCCATAAAAAAAGAATGAGATCTTGCCATTTATGACAACATGAATGGACCTAGAGGGTGTTATACTAAGTAAAGTAAGTCAGACAGAGAAAGACAAGTATCATATGATTTCACTTATATGTAGAATCTAAAACACAAAAAAATAAACCAATAGAAGCATTCCGATAAATACAGAGAACCAATTCATGACTGTGAGAGGCGAGAGGGTAGGGGTAGACAAAATGGTGAAGGGGAGTATGGGAGGGACAGGCTTCCAGTTCTGGAATGTTAAGTCGTGGGTAAAAAGGTACAGCATAGGGAATATAGTCAATAATATTGTGATAGCATTTATGGTAACGGATGGTAGCTGAACTTGTGGTGTCCCCATGTTGTACACCTGAACTAATGGAACATTCTGTGTCAACTACACTTCATTTCAAAAAGAAACAATCAGAAACTTGTCACTTCTACTAAGACTAAATTCACCCAGAACATACTTGTCGTCTCCACTTCTCAGCTTTGGGCAGCTCAGTACATTCTGAGGCAAGGAAGGGTCTTCTTTCCTAAGAAGCAGCAAAATACATGTTACCACTGGATAATTACAAGCTTTATGCAGTATTTGCAGTTGATTAACCCCTGAAGACTAAATGCTGAACAGTCTAAAAATACATGTGAAGCTTCAGGTCCAGATGATCTTCATCAAGCCTTATATCTCATCCCACAGTCTCTACTTTGGAAGTAAGTATACATGCAAAAACATACATACACTGCACTGTATCTAGTAGAGTGAACCAATGGAAACAACTTAAAAGTCCAGTAATAGAGAGAGGGCTAAATAAGCTAGGTTATATCCATTTCATGGTATATTCATATTATCTTAAGAAATAATGGCTATCAGTGTTTAGAACAAACATACATGTATGTGAGCACATGAGCATGTATGTGTGTAATTTAAAAAAAAATACAGAAGTACTGGGATGCCTGGGTGGCTCAGTGGTTGAGCAACTAACTGCCTTTGGCTCAGGTCATGATCACCAGGGTCCTGGGATCGAGAGCCACATCAGGCTCCCTGCAAGGAGTCTGCTTCTCCTCTGCCTGTGTCTCTGACTTTCTCTTGTGTCTCTCATGAATGAATAAATAAAATCTTAAAAAAAAAAAAAAAAAAACAGAAGTATTGAAACAGTGGTACCTATTATTCCTGACCTGGCTAAGCCTCTATATGTTGAGACATTTATTGGTTTCCGCTTAGAGCTGCTCCACAGCACTTCCTATTATTCAATATTAGACAGAGTTCGGATCATATGGGAAGCCAACCATCATAATACAGAGGCGGTGGCAGAAGCATCAGCTAGATCATTACGCTGCCCCAGCTAGAGAGGTACACCTACACTTCAAGTGTGCAGACTTGTAAGAATGTCAACAAGTACAGACAGTGAAACGAATAGGAAGTCTAGTCTGCTCAGGAGGGAGTTTTACCACATTTGTTCTTGATACTTTATAATTCATGAGGAAGATTTACACCAACCTTCACTTTTCCCTCTTCCAGTTGAGCTTGGCGAAATCTTGCTAAGGCCGTCCTACCAGGAAGAGAGAAGACTCCATTAGATACTGCTCAGATTTATCACCCAGGTTCCTAGATGGGGAAGATCTGCTCATGACCATAACAAAAGCCATTCATTACTATTATTCATATATGCTATATTTTTAATGATAATTATTATTCACAAAAAAAGAGAGCATACACGAGCATGTGCAAGAGATTAAGACACTACAGAGAAGTTATGAGGTTTTTTTTTTTTTTAATTTTATTTTAAAGTTATGGGTTTCCCTGTTCCAACAGTGGAACTTAAAAAAACCGCTAATGGGGATCCCTGGATGGCTCAGCGGTTTAGCGCCTGCCTTTGGCCCAGGGCGCGATCCTGGAGTCCCAGGATCAAGTCCCACGTCGGGCTCCCGGCATGGAGCCTGCTTCTCCCTCCTCCTGTGTCTCTGCCTCTCTCTCTCTGTCTGTCTATGATAAATAAATAAATAAATAAATCTTAAAAAAAAAAAAAAAAAAAAAAGGCCACTAATGTTCTTAAACACCCAAGTATCAATTTTACTTAGACTGTGCATTAAAAACTCTGGGAAACTGTACTGATCAGACCACTGTGGTGAGCAAGACATCCAGATGTTAAAAGGTAGTATAATGAGATGCCAAGTTGTCACTCTCACAGCCCCTGCACTATTCCCAAGTGAACGAATGTGTATCCAGTATAAGTCCTAGGATCTGTCAGTGAATATGTGCGGGGAAAACTAACAGCAAATATGGGAATACTATTTTAACACACATAGAGAAAGAAACATACCAAAAGGAATAAACACAAAAAGTGCTCTGTGGAGATAATTAAGTTACATAAAATTTATGGACAAAATTGAGCTGATACTTACATGGCCTTTTCTGCATTTCGGGCCTAAAAGAATAGAGAAGAGAAAAAAAATGCCCATGTTTAAAATATCCTTTTTTAATGTACTTCTTAGAGAAAAGTTATCACAAGGACAGTCACAAGCGCAGTTTGAACTAGTATATGTACACTGTTAACAACAACAAAAATCAAATGACGTCCAAATCCTGTCTTTACTTACACTGCTCCCTCCACTGTCCCCACACCCTTGGATCTGGCTAATTCCTAACCATCCTTCAAAATGTATCACCTGTGTCATTACCATCCCAGAAAGTTCTTCTGCAGTCCCTTCTTCCCAATTGGGGCTGCTACCTTTTGTCTGGATTTATAACCACCATGGTCCTTTCCACTCAGCATCCCAATTGACTATTTCCTGCCAGGAGAATTTCAGGAAGAAAAGACTGGCTTTTCCAACCTGAGTTTTATGTAAGTACCATCACGCTAGTGTCAAGACAATTGTCCATGAAACAGTGTCGAGCACAGAACATGTTTTCTGGGTTGTAGCATAAGTAAAAAGAGTACTTCCTAAATCAGGGACTTGAATTTTACCCCCGGGTCTTCCACTTACCATCCCTGAGAAGCAGTCTCTCAGTTTCCACACCTTTACAACAGGGATCAAACCTCTTATCTCACAGAGAATGTCATGATGAGTTAATGAGGAAAATACATGAAAATATCAGGTATGCAGTTTATAGATACTCAGCAAAAATGAGCTTAATTTAAATCTCCTTTCTGGCTCTCCCTTTCAGTGAACACAGAAGCAAACCTGGCAAAGGCTTGGTGGGCACATGAACACATTACCTACTAAGGAATAAAACAGAGCAGAGGAAGCCATCTTGAAGGCTAAGGCAGTGTCCTAGCTATTTCATTAAAGACTAGAGATTCTAAATATTTAATTTAATGTTTCTCAGTGCTTACTCCATTTTTAAAACACCATACTAGGTGCTGGCAATTTAGCCAAGGGTCTTCTTTTTGGGGGAACCTACTGGAACTTTCCCCCAAAACAACGAATCAATGTGGTAAGGGCATGTACCCAGGGTTAGGTAAGCCCACAGATAGGAACGTGTGATGTTGATGGTGTCATAAAATAACCAACAACTCCTGCGCCCAGAAATATCCAGGCCCAGGGATCCTTCTCCCCTGCTAGGGAATGGAGAGGTGCGATCCCCCGTTTGTTAGAGTTCAGGAACAAAGAGCCTCAAGGCTGAGCAGGGCAGTGTAAGGCAGTCATTCTCCCACAGAAAGGGCTGCTTCTAGCCCACTGGCTTCTCTCCATCCTGGGATCTTGGGCTCATTACTCTCCAAGAGCTTGCAATACTTCTACTCCGTCGCTGCGCCGTGTCCTTCCTATGGGGGCTTCACTTAATGGAAATATCATGGTTACAGACTCGCTTGGGCAGCTTCTGTGTGCCAACGCTATGTGTGTTCTCACAGCCACACGCAGGGAGCGCTTCTTGACCGCCTGGGGAAGCCACCAGGCGACTCGGACCACACGGAGCACACCCTCCTGGGACAGCACGGGGCCGAGCATCCCACGTCACTCAACACCCACGGCCGGTGCCCGGCCGGACACCGCGGCAGACATCAAGAAAGCAAGGCCTAGGGGCGCCCGGGTGGCTCAGCGGTTGAGCGCCTGCCTCGGGCTCAGGGCGTGATCCCTGGTCCTGGGATCCAGTCTCCGCATGGGGCTCCGCGCAGGGAGCTTGCTTGTGTCTCTGCCTCTCTGTCTCTCACGAATAAACCTTCAAACCCCCCAGACACACGTGGTCACAACCGCTGCCCATCTCCCGAGCGGGGCTTGGGGACAAACAGGTGGGCCCGCGCCGGGCTCCGCGGCTGGGAGCCTCCCGGCGCCTCTCCGTGCCTCAGTTTCCCCGAGCGGTAACTTAGAGCGCTAGGCCGACGCAGACAGGCGGCCGGAGCCGGTGACTCCGCCCCGAGGCTCCCTCACCCCCCACAACCTGAGACAGCGGAAGCCAGGAGGAGAAGGCCAAGCTGCAGGGGCCTGCGCCCCTGCACCGCGAGTGCCCGAACACGGCCAGGAACCCTCACAGCCCGCCCGCCCGCTCCCTCCGTCACGCACCCACCCAACTCACCATGGTTGCGTGAGGTCGCCGCCCTGGGGCCCCGCGGCCCCAGCCCCCGAAGCTTCACGGCCTCGGGCGAGGCCGACCCTGGCGGGAACTGAGGCACTCCCGCGGCCCACACCACGGACTTCTCCGTCGGAAGGACAAAGGGGAAGGACCGGAAGTGAGGGGCCGGAAGTGAACTGAGAATTGACACCGGGAGGAGGAAAGGGCAGCGGGCTCCCGCAGGGCGGGCCTTCCCTAGACGTCCGGACGTTGCACTCAGACGCGCGTACGAATGGGGGCGTTGGCGAAATTGCGCTTGCGTAGTGAGACGGACACGTTTGGGCTCCGCCCCTGGTTTTGCTCTGGCGATAACCAGTGCAGACGGTCTCGGGTTAACTCTTGGTCCTGCGGCGGCGGGGAGCGCGAGCTGGTTGCTGTCCCCCCCGCCCCCCCCGTGGCTTCTGGGGAGAGCAGACACGCCCTTCTGGAGGCCGCTCGTCCTCATGCCTCTGGGCGAAGTCCTCACCGGCGGGCTGGGCCGCTGAGCCAGCGTGCGTGAAGGGGGCTCGGCAGCGCCAGGAGCCGCAGCCGCAGCCGCAGCCGCAGCCGCAGCCCGGGGCGGGGCGGGGCGGGGCGGGGAGAGCGCGTGCGCTCCGCGAGCCCCACCCGGCGGGCCGGCCTCGCAAGCCCCTTCGCGTTGCCCCGTCATTTACGTGGGCCTTGCAGCTTCCGAGCTCTTCTCCTGGAATCGCGGGGCTCATCAGAGCCCGACCAGTGCTCGAAATCACACTCCTTTAAAAAAAGAGAGAAATGTAAGGCCCAGGGAAGAGAAAGCTCCGGACTGAGAGGCGGAGGTTGGTTCGAGAGGCGGTGTCCCCGCCCAGAAAGATGCGGGCAGCCAGTGTGATGGGCACACTCTGGCCTCCGAAGACCCGCGAGAGAGGCGGCGCACGGTGGTGTCAGAGCTGTGCTGGGAACTCGGGGCAAGGACGGTAGCCGAGTAAGCGCGCTCCAGCGGCTCCCGCTTGAGGTGCCGCAGCCGTGGTGACGGCCTCTGCCGGAGGAGCTCGCCGGTGTTGGCACTTCAGCTCCAGCCCAGACGCACAAGCCAGCGGGGGAAGCAGCTGACCTGTGGTTCAGGATCAGACAGGACAGACAAGTACTTAGAAAAACAGACACCGGGAGCGCCTGCCTGAACCATGATAAGGACAAGTTGTCTCCTTAAGTTTTAGGTGGACCTGTGGCCACCCAACTGCATTCCATCTTCCCGCCTTTCTGGCAGCTAGTTGTGGGTTTGTGATTATGTGGTAGCCAATGGGAATTGAATAGAGGGAATCTGTGCCACTTAGGCAGTACCATGAAAAGCGTGGACGTGTCTTCCCTTGCCCTCTCTGTTCACCGCCAAGAGGGACTGAGGCAGCAAACATCTTGAACTCAGACATGGAAGAACCATGAGAGGTCGCCTGGGTGGCTCGGTGGCTGAGCGTCTGCCTTAACCCCGGGACGTGGTCCTGGAGACCCCGGATCGAGTCCTAAGTCGGGCTCCCTGCATGGAGCCTGCTTCTCCCTCTGCCTGTGTCTCTGCCTCTCTTCCTCTCTGTCTCTCATAAATAAATGGAATCTTAAAAAAAAGAACCATGAGGATGCCAGAGTCCCTGTCCAGCTCTGGAACACCTACCTCTGTAAAATGAGAGAGAAATAAACATAGCCTTGTTTAAACTGCTGTATTTGGGGGGGGGGGTGTCTTTTATTACCTTTATTAACCTTTACCATAAATAACACATAACCAAGTTTGTTGGTCCCAAACAAGCAAGGTCATTTCTCAAGTGAGCTTTTCTGAGACATAAATTTCTCAAACTTCTATATCTTTATCCATTAAATCCCTTACTCTAGGATGCAGAGGTCCTATAAAACAGGTTTCAGGGGACGCCTGGGTGGTTCAGCGGTTGAGTGACTGCCTTCGGCCCAAGGTGTGACCCTGGAGTCCCAGAATTGAGTCCCGTGTCTGGCTCCCTGCATGGAGCCTGCTTCTCCCTCTGCCTGTATCTCTGCCTCTCTCTCTGTGTGTCTCTCATGAATAAATAAAATCTTAAAAAAAAAAAAAAAAAAAAAAAAACAGGATTCAGGAGGCATTACCTACATGGATTGTCCTTCCACCTTTCGTTCTCCCCACCCATTTACCTGAATTCCATTTGGGAATCCTAGTTTTTGGGGAAGGGAACTACATCCCCAGCTTTAAGAACAGACTAAGAAAGCTAGGTTAAGGGCACCTGGGTGGCTCAGTCAGTTAAGCATCTGCTTTGGCTCATATCAATCCCAGGGCCCTGGGATCCTGTCCGCATTGGGGCTTCCTGCTCAGCAGGGAGTCTGTTTTTCCCTCTGCCTCTCCCCCTGCTCATGTGCAATCTCTCTCTCTCTCTCTCATAAATAAAGTCTTTTTTTTTATTTTTATTTATTTATGATAGTCACACAGAGAAAGAGAGAGAGGCAGAGACATAGGCAGAGGGAGAAGCAGGCACCATGCACTGGGAGCCCGACGTGGGATTCGATCCTAGGTCTTCAGGATCGTGCCCTGGGCCAAAGTCAGGTGCTAAACCACTGCGCCACCCAGGGATCCCATAAATAAAGTCTTTAAAAAAAAAAAATTAAGCTAAAGAATCCATGCCATCTCCCTACCAATACTGATTGGTGGGCTTAAGACGCAAGCTGACCCAGAGTTGGTCTCAGGACTTGGCTTGCAGGGCTGGGTGGAATATTTTCTGCTGGGTGTCAAAACAAATGTAATACCAGGGATCCCTGGGTGGCGCAGCGGTTTGGCGCCTGCCTTTGGCCCAGGGCGCGATCCTGGAGACCCGGGATCGAATCCCACGTTGGGCTCCCGGTGCATGGAGCCTGCTTCTCCCTCTGCCTGTGTCTCTGCCTCTCTCTCTCTCTCTCTCTGTGTGACTATCATAAATAAATAAAAATTTAAAAAAAAAGACATAACAAATGTAATACCAGAAGCTGCTGTCAAGCCACTTTAAGACTACAGGGCAAGACTCCATATTTGGTGACATCAGTGAGTTGCTGAATGAGACCTTGCCTCAAGCGCACTGCTCAGTCTTCAGTAATGTAGACCAATAAACTCTCTTTAGTGTTGAAACAAGTAAGAGTCAGACTTATCCGGTACTTAAAACTAAAAGCATCCTGATTATACCATTGCCACAGTCAGCTAATGTCCTTCCTTTGTGCATACTGATCCTGTCTTTGCCCATAGTGTTCATTCTGCCTGCAGCACCCTTCTTCCATTCTGCTACGTGACTAATCTCTCTGTTTATGCCTCCTTCTCATTTGAGACTTTTTTTTTAGATTTTATTTATTTATTCATGAAAGAGTCAGAGACAGGCAGAGGGAGAAGCAGGCTCCATGCAGGGAGCCTGATGTGGGACTCGATCCCGGGACTCCAGGATTGTGCCCTGGCCCAAAGGCAGGCGCTAAACCACTGAGCCACCCAGGGATCCCTTTGAGACAATTTAAACAGCCTCAGATGACTTACTCAACCTAGTCTGTTGAGACTAGTCAACAATTT
Organism: Vulpes vulpes; assembly: GCF_048418805.1. Taxonomy (NCBI): domain Eukaryota; kingdom Metazoa; phylum Chordata; class Mammalia; order Carnivora; family Canidae; genus Vulpes; species Vulpes vulpes. Next base: position 56,149,947 of record NC_132788.1, on the reverse strand, counting down.
CTAGTCTGTGAAATTGTCATAATAGTACTTACCTTTCTGTTCTCATTTTTCCTCATCATGAAATTGGGACATTTGCCTTACAGAGCTATTGTTAAAAGAGGCAACTATATATAAGGTACTCAGAACAAATCTACGTAAAATTCTCAATAATTATTTCAAAAACCCCATGATCTGCAGTCTCATCTATTATGTGCCCTTACCCAATTCCATCAGGGGTTTTGTTTTTGTTTTTTTTAATTTTTATTTATTTTTATGATAGTCACACACACAGAGAGAGAGAGAGAGAGAGAGAGACGCAGAGACATAGGCAGAGGGAGAAGCAGGCTCCATGCACCGGGAGCCCGACGCGGGATTCGATCCCGGGTCTCCAGGATCACGCCCTGGGCCAAAGGCAGGCGCCAAACCGCTGCGCCACCCAGGGTTCCCCCATCAGGGGTTTTGTAAAAGCTCTGTTAGCCCTTAAATAACCAAATTTATTTATTTATTTTTAAAGATTTTATTTGTTTATTTATGAGAGACACAGAGAGAGAGGCACAGACACAGGCAGAGGGAGAAGCAGGCTCCATGCAGGGAGCCTGACATGGGACTCGATCCTGGGTCTCCAGGATCACGCCCTGAGGTGAAGGCGGCACTAAACTGCTGAGCCACTGGGGCTGCCCAAATAACCAAATTTAATATTTACAGGCCTTGCCCTACTGGTATCCTATCTTTTTTTTTCTCCACCCCATAGGTCTGGCTCGTGAGATATAATAGCCAAACGTGGAAAGGAAGAGACAATAGCGCTGCGCTGCCTTTTTTTTGTGCCAACCATTCCACCCTATGCTGTGTTTCTTAGCCCCCCCTGTAAATTCGGGTTTTTTAAAAATTGTATGTATTTATTCATGAGAGACACACACAGAGAGAGAGGCAGGTCCCATGCAGGGAGCCCGATGCGGGACTCCATTCCGGGTCTCCAGGATCACACCCCAGGCCGAAGGCGGCACTAAACCGCTGGCCCACCAGGGCTGCCCAGCCCCCCTGTAAATTTGTTTTTTTTTTTTCCCCTGTAAATTTGAACAGTTTCTGTAGTGCTAAGAGTTTCTGTACTCATATCCCAGTATCCATCATATATATCTATCTATGCATCCCTAATAATGACCTATCATTAGATCACATCACTAATCTAGAAAATAATTATAAACTGACCAGCAGACCGAATTTGGCCTACAGAGTTACTTTGACTTATATCAAATCTCACACAGAAATCCTGATATGAGGCAACACTGAACCAATATATGTATAGTTAACTGTCAATACAAGTGAAAAATCCTGAGGCACTTGGGTGGCTGAGTTGGTTAAGCACCTCTTTTTTAAATTTTTTTTTTATTTTTTTTATTTATGATAGTCATACAGAGAGAGAGAGAGAGAGGCAGAGACACAGGCAGAGGAGAAGCAGGCTCCATGCACCGGGAGCCTGACGTGGGATTCGATCCCAGGTCTCCAGGATCGCGCCCTGGGCCAAAGGCAGGCGCCAAACCGCTGCGCCACCCAGGGATCCCGGTTAAGCACCTCTTAATCTCATCGCACATGTTGATTTTAGGGTCATGAGCTCAAGCCTGGCATTGGGCTCCATGCTGGGCGTGGAGCTTACTTAAAAAAAAATCCAAGTGAAAAATCATGTTAGATCAGTCCATGTTAAAATGTAGAAGTGGTTTTGTTTTGTTTTGTTTTTAAAGATTTATTTACTCATAGAGACAGAGAGAGAGGCAGAGACACACGCAGAGGGAGAAGCAGGCTCCATGCAGGAAGCCCAACATGGGACTCGATCCTGGGTCTCCAGGATCAGGCCCTGGGCTGAAGGCAGGTGCTAAACCGCTGAGCCATCCGGGCTGCCCTAGAAATGGTTTTGGAACTGGGCAATGAACAGAGGCTAGAAGAATTACAGGGATGAGAGAAAAAACCTTGAATGCTTTCTACAGATAATTAGTACAAATGTGGATGTTAACAACTCTTGCTAGTGAGGACTCAGGAGGTGAAGAGCTCAACAGGAAATCTGTAGGCTTAGAGAATACATAAATAGAAATATGAACACTAAAAGCACTGCTGGTGAGGGCTCAGAAGGAATTGGGGAATATTATTGGAAACTGGAAGAAAGGGGAATCCTTATACGGTAGAAACATAGCTGAGTTGTATCCTACAGTTATGTGGAAGACAGAATTTGTATACACCACTTGGATATTTAGCTGAGGGGTTTCTTTTTGTTTCTTTCGGATGCTTGTAGTAAAATGCAAGAGCAAAAGGCCCTGCGTGGCTCAGGGGTGGAGCATCTGCCTTCGACTCAGGTCGTGATCCCAGGGTCCTGGGATCAAGTTCCACATCAGGCTCCCCGTGGGGAGTCTTCTTCTCTCTATATATCTCTGCCTTTCTCTGTGTGTCTCTTATGAATAAACAAAGGGACGCCTGGGTGGCTCAGCAGTTGAGCATCTGCTTTCAACTCAGGGCATGATCTCGAGGTCAGGGTGTGATTCCAGAGTCCAGGATCGAGTCTCATGTTGGGCTCCTTGCAGGGAGCCTGCTTCTCCCTCTGCCTGTGTCTCTGCCGCTCTGTGTCTCTCATGAATAAATAAATAATTTAAAAAATGAATAAACAAAATCTTTAAAAAATTAAATAGGGATGCCTGGGTGGCTCAGCTGTTGACCATATCCTGGTCCAGGATCAAGTCCTGCATCGGGCTCCCTGCAAGGAGGCTGCTTCTCCCTCTGCTTGTGCCTCTGCCTCTTTGTGTCTCTCATGAATAAATAAATGAATAAAATCCTTTATAAAAAAATAAAATAAAATGCAAGAGCAAAGAGATAACCTAGGGAAGTACTGTTAGAAACTGAACTTGGTGATTTGAGAAAAACCTTAGCCTAACCAAAAGATGCTAAAATTAGGAGATTCAGTGGTAAGTGTGCTCTGGAGAAAAAGCCAAGGATATGGTTGAACCAGCTTTTTCTAGTGCCTCAGAATGATCAAAAGGCCAGAATATTCATTCACAGAGATAGGTTAAGAGATTAGGCATGTGACTCATGAATCCTCTCAACTATTGCAGCAAAACCCAGGACAGAGATGGGATTATTCAGGAAAATTCTGCGGAGGAGCCTCTTGTCTAATGAAGTGAATTCCCATGACAGATCCACAAGGTTGAGAATTTTACACCAGCAGAACTGCCAATTTGGACTCTGGACAGAAAAAGAACAAAATGAAAGAAGGCTGTGAATCCCCAAAATTCCAAAAGCAGGAAACAAGCTGATAAAACTACTCATCTATAAACAAGTGTTTCTGTTCATGAAAAAGCGAGGGCTCCTAGGAAGTCAGCTTGAGCTCAGAGAATACCCTCAGGCCTTAAAGCCTGATACTTTTTCCAGCTAGATTTTTAAATTGGTCAAGACCAATGACTGCTTTTTCCCATCTATTGTCCTCCCATTTTGAAGGGCCATGTCTCCAGGATGGATCATACCTGGCTCTCACCTATACCTCATTTAGACGAGACTTGGGACTTTGGAGCCAAGACAGAGATGTTGCTTTGATGGTATGCAATGGTTGGCACTTTGGGTAACACGGAGATTAAAATGAATGCATTCTGTATATGTGAGATGGCTGTGAATCTTTAGGGGCAAAGGCCAGACTAAGGAAGAATACCCTGCCAACCTACCAAAAATGTACATGTCCTAATACCCAACACCTGTGAATGTTACTACACATCGCCAAAGGACTTTTGGGATGTGATGAAGTTACAGCATCATCAGGGAACTAATTCAGTGATTGAGTCCTTGTCTTGGGGCAAGAAAAAAAAAAAAAACCCAGAATGGATCTTGTAGAATTCTTTCCTCTGCAGAAAATAATGAGGTAACAATGGATATAAAATAATAAAAAGGAGAGGTGCCTGGATGGCGCATTAGGTTGAGCCTCAGATCCTTGGTTTTAGCTCAAGCCATGATCTCAGGGTTGTGAGATTGAGCCCTGCCTCAGGCTCCCCATTCAGCAATCTGTTTGACATTCTCTCTCCCTCTGGCCCACCCCCATCCTCTCTCTCTAAAATAAGGTCCTTAATGAATAATAATGGAATTTGTAAAAGCCCATGAGTTCATAATTTTTCTAAAAAAAAAAGTTAAAACTGTACAAAAACTAGTTGCAAAAATATGAACATGAAGTTCTGTTGAAGGAACTTACTATATAGAAAGTACTTATTATATAGATGTACTCTTATTTCATAGGTGTACTTTTCACCTGTGAAGAATTGAATAAAAATGTTAAATGCTAAAGCAGCTAAACAATCCAGAAAATTTGTAAACTATACAAAGAGCAAAAAGGTCTGATCAACACCTGTGGCCTAATAAATAGTTCAAGGACACTTTGTTTTTAGGAAAAAAGGGTCAATTTTTATTTAGTTTTTTTAAACATTTTAAAATATGCTTGAAAGATAGGGACTGGGAAACCTGCCGTATATAACCATACTAAGAAACCTGCAAAAGAGGATTCAACCTCATTGCGGTATCTCAGATCTTAATCACCTTTGGGCTTCTATGACTTAACCTAGGGTTAACTAGCCCAAAATACCAGAAACTCCCATGCTGATAACCAAAGATGAGAAGACATCCTTTTTCTCTTTTGGGTCTGAGTGTTTATACTCAAGAACAAGTATAAAAATGTTATATTATAGAATTACAAAACCGTGGGGTGGGAGCCTGGGTGGCTCAGTTAAGTGTGTGCCTTTGGCTTAGGTGATGATCCCCAGGGTCCTGAGATCCAGGCCCGATTCGGGCTCCCTGCTCAGTGGAGAGTCTGCTTCTCCCTTTATATCTACTCCTACACCCCCTCATGCTCTCAAATAAAAAGCATTAAAAAAATAAAATCTTGGGATGCCTCGCTGGCTCAGTCGAAGGAGTGTGCAACCCAATCTTGGGGTCAGGAGTTCGAGTCCCATGTAAGGTGTAGAGGTTAAACTTTAAAAAATTTATTAAAATCCTTAGGAAGTTACAGGATTGGAACATCACCAAAGTAGAAAAAATTTTAAAGTCATCAATAAAACTCTAAACTATTATATTGGTAGTTTGTGTTTCAAATTCTCAAAGCCAAATTAAATTTCTAATCAAAACTTAAATTTAGGGCAGCCCAGGTGGCTCAGCGGTTTAGCACCTTCAGCCCAGGGTGTGATCCTGGAGTTCCGGGATCCAGTCCCACGTCAGGCTCTCTGCATGGAGCCTGCTTCTCCCTCTGCCTGTGTCTGTGCTTCTCTCTCTGCCCCTCATGAATAAACAAAACCTTTAAAAAATTTTAAATTTAGGGCAGCCCCGGTGGCACAGCGGTTTAGCGCCACCTGCAGCCTGGGGTGTGATCCTGGAGACCCGGAATCGAGTCCCACGTCAGGCTCTCTGCATGGAGCCTGCTTCTCCCTCTGCCTGTGTCTCTGCCCCTCTCTCTCTCTGAATAAATCTTTAAAAATAAAAAATTTAAATTTAGAACAAATTTAGAATCAAGACCTAAGTGCATAAGAAAAGCTGATTTTCAAAATCTTCCTCAGGTTTAACAGAGTAGGCATTACACAAAAAATAGCAGGCTGCTCCTCCATGCAACAAAGCATTAGAGAATCTCTTAATCAAGAGGAGCCAAGTAGGGATGTGTGGCTCAGGGCGTGATCCCAGGACCCTGGGATGAAGTCCTGTATCAGGCTCCTCACAGGGAGTCTGCCTGTCTCTTATTTTTTTTGTCCTGAGGGACAAGAGCTCTTTAGCAGTTCTCTATGGCACCACCTCCTCCATCTCCCAACATACCAGCTTCATTCATATCACCATCTACTGCCTTCCAAGGCTCTGGAGTCATTGGCATGCATTAAAGATGTCCCTGAACTGGTTCAACCAGGCCTTGAGACTTGCCAAACATACTAAGAAGTATTCTTCTCAGGTAGCATACAAACCATATGGTGGTACTGTAGGAGTTTGCATAAAAACAGTAAGTACCATTTACTATACCATAAGTGGTACGCCCTTTATGAATGATGTCTCATGAAATTTCTCATAGTGATCTTGCAAAATACAAGTTTTTTTTTCCACTTTACAGATGAGGAGACGAGTTTAGAGCAAGCTGTTTCAAATATAAACTAAAAACTGACTTGGAGCAGATTCCAGTGAAGTCTGACGCCGCAGCCCATACTGGTTGCATGATGCCACGATCTCAAAAATGTGCAAAGCCCTGCAGCTAAAATCAGGTTTAAGGCCCAGGTACTGCAGTACCAATATACCTTGGGTGACAAAGTGCAAGGTAACTTGGCCAGCTTTTAGAAGTCACACACATTAATTTCTGGGGTATTCTATCCTGGGCTTGCTTGTTTTACCACTGAGCCACCCAGGCACCTTCAATAATTGTTCTTTATGACTGAAGTATTAGTGGAGTTATGTTTATCATCCATGGCTGTTAAAACCATGTGGTGCAAGGCTGATAGAAGACTTTAAAACATAGAAAACATTGAAATCACCTTAATCTACTAATCCAGCTTAATATCACCATAAGTTAAGGCAATATGACATGTACTTCCTGATATAATCCAACAGGAAGTACACAGCACCCTGCATGATATATCTAGCCTAAAAAAAATTTTTTTTTAAATATAATCAAGCTCCTAGACCTGACTACCACTAAATTCTGGGAGATAAAACCATATTAAACAATACTAAAGGTATACAATCAGCCAAATGCAGGTCATTAGGAATTCAATTTTTTCCCCCAAAAAGGACAGGCAATGCTTACAGATTTTAAGAGACATTACCAAATGCAATGTATATGGAATATTTTGATCCTGATCCAACAAACCAACCAGCAAAAATTAAAATTAAACCAAATGGAAATTCGTGTTTCTTCTGTACATTATCAGTTATCATTTTGCAAATATTCCAAGGCATTTAATCTGATTCACAAACCTAATGGAGCAATTTTGTAAAGTCGACATAAACTTGGTAACTAGGATAATTGTGATCTAATTCTGAAAACTGGCACAAAAACCACTAGAGTGAATTGGCTTTTTCCTCGATTCACCATAGAGAATCAGCAAAGGTTGAAAAGTCCATGACAATTGAGTTTTTTCTTCTGCTTCAGCCCTCAGCTGTATGGTTACAAATCTAAAAAACAAAAATCTTGCCTCTAAATTTTTGTCCTACTTAGAAAAAAAAAAAAAAAAAAAAGATCTGTGACTATAAGCTCTGACCTCTTAACATACCTGTTCAGATTCCGCGTGGAAACTATCATCCAAAAACATTAGCAGACAAGCAAACGGCCTTGGCCTTAGCCTGCAGAAGAGTGTCACCTCATCTGTTACACCACATTAATTTGCAAATATAGTTTCTAATTTTCCAAATTAAAAATACTTGCAAGCACTGAATGAATGCCCATTCCTCTAAGGAGCTTTATACCTAAACCAGCCCCAGGTCTTCTGACTTTGAACCATTCAACCAGGTATAATCAATTCTTGATTAGAAGACTAAGAGCTCCAGTATGTAATAAGGCTGCCTCATAAATGGCAGGTGTGTCAGCTAAGCATCAAGTGCCAATTGGATGAGTCTCTGTGGCCTGATCCAAGTACAAATGTAGTAGGCAGAAGGACTGGATGCAGTTCCCCAGGAGAATGGGGTCCCCGGTTCTAGAACACTTGCATCCAATTTAAGTAGAGGTCCCATTGTAATAAATTTTCTCCAGTGACCTTCATTATTGGGGGCACAAGAGGGTAAGCTAATTGCAACTAAGAATATTTGAAATGAACCTAAGGGAAAAGGATGGTTACTCTGTAAAGGCAAAGCAATGAAGCAGCCATACTTCTGAAACAAGTCCATCTCAGTCAAGCGAAAAAATTCGCTGAGTAATGAACTATCTGCCACCAAATTATTTTTGCCTAAGTTTGGTCACCTAGCAATGCTATCTGGGGAGACAAGAGTAGTTAAGCCCCAGGCCCTAGTTGGTGGGCCATGCTGCAAAGTAACTTCAATGAAAAATTCAATGCCGAAAACCAAGAACCACAATTGCAGGAAGAAAAAAGACCAGGAACAATCAAGACTAAAATGTACCCACACCAAACAGAATTACCTTCATCTCCTCAGACCCATTTAAGAAAGGATGTTTTTAGAAGCAAAATCCAAGTAAAAGTCAAAAAAGATAGGCTTGTTTTTTTTAGCCTTGTTATTTTTAAGAAAACACTATCACCATCCTTCCATGCACATATGTACCAGCAACCTTAGGAGGTAAGATACCATATAGCTTGCTATCAATATATTTAATAAGGGGCGCCTGGATAGCTCAGTTGGTTAAGCATCTGCCTTTGGCTCAGGTCATGATCCTCAAGTCCTGGGATGGAGCCCCACATTGGGTCCTAAGCCGGGAGCCTGCTTCTCCCTTTCCCTCTGCCGCTCCTCCTGCTTGTGCTGTCAAATAAAATCTCAAAAACAAATTTACTGTAAGATTACAGAGAACACCTAAGTTCCATGTAAAGATTTGTTGTGGGGTTGAATATAGATTGATATGAAGCAGTTTATGCATAATGAATGTTCTTTCCATTCTAAAGCAAAAAAAAGTATAATTACATGTAAACCACTATCTTAAGAACATAAGCACAGTACTGTGTTCTCAAATTCCAACAGCACCACTGTGGCTATGACCTTCGGTTACTTACACCAATGGTTTTCAATCCAGTGGTACCCGAAAATCATCTGGAAGCTTATAAAATACTGATAGCTCAGACCCACCCAAATTAAAGCCAAATGCCTGCATGTCTAATTCTAAAGGTTAGCCATGAGGCTGTTGCTAATAAGATTCATGCTTCACTGCTTCAGCAGTTACCTGCTTTTCACATCAAGCACAGAAGACTCACAACAGTAGCCCCCAATACTTTAGGTTACACACAGGAAATGCAATATCTAATGCTTACTATGACATACCAGAGTCGACCCCAAAAACATGCCCCAAACCTTTTTAAAGAATTTTCAATATCATGGAAGTTTAACTTAGATTATCATAAATACTGGTACATATTAGGGCAAACACATCCAAAATAGAAAATAAGAGAAGGGGGGGGTACTGGGTGGCTCAAGTTGTGATCCTGGGATCGAGCCGCTTGTCCAGCTCCCTGCTCAGGGAGGAGTCTGTTTGAGATTCTCTCTCTCCCCCTTCCACTTGGTTCACCCTAAATATTTAATGAAGTTTCAAAGCAAGAATACATAGACCCCTGAAATTAACATTTTATTTTTTTTAAGATTTTATTTATTTATTCATAATAGACATAGAGAGAGAGGCAGAGACACAGGCAGAGGGAAAAGCAGGCTCCATGCCGGGAGCCCGACGTGGGACTCAATCCCGGGACTCCAGGATCACGCCCTGGACCAAAGGCAGGCGCTAAACCGCTGAGCCACCCAGGGATCCCCTGAAATTAACATTTTAAAATAGTACTTAATACTGTAGCTTTGCCATGCATATCAAAGTTAGATGGAATGTTCAATTTGAATGTTTGAAAGTGAGCGCATGTGCTTCTGTGTGTCTGCACAACCAGGGTGGGATGGGGCAAAGGAAGAGGGAGAACTTAGGCAGGCTCCACACCCAGTGCAAAGGATGAGGAAGGGCTCAATCTCACAACCCTAAGATCATGACCTGAGCTGAAAATCGAGTCAGATGCTTAACCAATTGAGCCACCCCACCCCAGCACACCTCAATTTGAATGTCAATAATGTAAACTTTCTACTTCCCTCCAGCCACTACACTTGCCATAGAAAATGTTTCATGCTCTCCTCTTAGAAAACCACTGTCTGACCCCAAACTCTAGAATTGCTCTTAAAAACAGTTTTCTCGAACATATTAAAAAAATCAAAATAACTCTAGTGCAAAAGCTACAATCTTCCAACCTATAACCTACAATCTTTCAAAGGACTATATATGTTTGTTTTCTAAGTTTTCCCACAACTTCAGCAGAAATCTAACTATATACCAAGAAAACCAATTTTTCTCATGTGTTTTTAGTGAAACATTTATAAAGAACCTATGCTTAGGGATACACTGTTCCACTCTAGCTATAACCTGGCTTTGCTGAAACCAGTGGAATTACATTCTACATTCTCAGCGATTGCTAACAAATTTAAGAACCCAAAGCAACAGCTACACAAGGAACAATAAATGCTAAAAGCATTAAGTGGAAAAAAAAAAAGCATTAAGTGGATACTGGGAGTGGAGATTGACTTACTCAATTTTTCAAGGGAAATACCTATAACTACAATGAAAATACAAAATTGTCTTAAATGATCAAATTCTTTTTTTTTTAAATTTTTTAAAATTTCTTTATTTATGATAGTCACAGAGAGAGAGAGAGAGAGAGAGACAGAGACAAAGGCAGAGGGAGAAGCAGGCTCCATGCACCAGGAGCCCGACGTGGGATTCGATCCCGGGTCTCCAGGATCGCGCCCTGGGCCAAAGGCAGGCGCTAAACCGCTGCGCCACCCAGGAATACCAAATGATCAAATTCTGTATCAAAAATAAAACTGAAGGGAATTCCTGGGTGGCTCAGCGGGTTAGTGCCTGCCTTCGGGCCAGGGCATGATTCTGGAGCCCTAGGATCAAGTCCCACATCGGGCTCCCAGCATGGAACCTGCTTCTCCCTCTGCCTGTGTCTCTGCCTCTCATGAATAAATAAATAAAATCTTAAAAAAAAAAAAAAAAAAAAAAAAAAAAAACCTGATGAAAACAAGCTCAAGGGGAACCTAATAATCAGGCCTCTAGACCAGGAAATAAGTGAACATCAGGAAGAAAAAACAATCAGTAAATATAGGACATTCAAAAAAACTGCTCTGGGCACTTAAAAAAAATCAAGGTTATGAGGGGGAAAGTGGGGAATTTTTAGGTTACGAGAGACCAAGGAAACCTATACCCCAAATGCAATGACAAACCCTGGCTGGATACCAGTTTGGAAAACTGGGCAATGTTAAAATTTTGGTACAATTCAGTAGAATTGTAATATTCTATTCTAGTCATTACTTGAATATTACATTAGGTATCAGATGGTACTAAGGAAATTAGGTAAAATTTTCTAAGTATGATAATAGATTGTGATCCTGGTATCTTAATTCTTAGGACATGCATACAAAAATGAAGATGCTTTTGCCACTTCAGGTCAACTTACTTTCAAATGGCTCAGTAACAAACGTTTGCTGTTAGGTGGAGAATACACTCAAGTGTTCACTGTACTATTTTTGTTTTTAAACATAAGCTCTGGGATACCTGGGTGGCTCAGTGGTTGAGTGTCTGCCTTCGGCTCTGGATCTGAGATAAGAGTCCCACACCAGGATCCTGCCTGCCTCTCTCTCTCCCTGTGTCTCTCATGAACAAATAAAATCTTAAAAAAAAAAAAAAAAAAAGGATAAAAAGTTCTAAGCCCAATGTGGGGTTTTGAACTCAGGACCACAAGATCAACAGTCGCATGCTCTGAGCCAGCCAGGCACCCCTCAATGTATAGATCATTCTAACTATTCTTTTTATCTTTTTAAAAAGATTATTTATGAGAGACAGAGAGAGAGGCAGAGACACAGGCAGAGGGAGAAGCAGGCTCCTCACAGGGAGCCTGATGTGGGACTCGATCCTGGATCCCGGGATCATGACCTGAGCTGAAGGCAGGTGCCCAACCCCTGAGCCACCCAGGTGTCCCTCTCTTAACTGTTCTTTATGAAATTTTTCAAAATAAGTTTGCAGGCAAGAACTCCATCTGATCCATTCGTCACTGATGAAGCAGCTTTAAGAGGCTGAGGAGAAACAGCTAAAGTACGCAAAAAGGCAGCAAAACTTAACAAGGATGCAAAGATGAAAATTTGTTGACAATGCAAGATTCATTGTAGCACCTCCATTCACCTTTTCATCATCCCCTCAATCCTTGTCACAAGAGAAATACTTGCCCATTTATCTAGTTTGCAGGGACAGGAATCTTAGCAGATATTACAGAAACATGGTACTGGTTTCTTACCCAAAGCGGAAAGCTGCTAAACCCCAAACAAACCTCACTTTTGACAGAACCATTCATCTATCAAGGCAATGCTACTTACTATCTGAAAAGTTTTTGAAAATTTGCTTAAAACCAAGTCTTAACGGGTCACTTGGGTGGCTCAGTTGGCTGGGCATCTGACTCTTTCATCTTTCAGGTCAAGTCATGATCTCAGGGTCCTGGGATTAAGCCCAGCATCAAGCAACACACTTAACAGGGAATCTCTGAGGATTCTCTGCTTCTGCCCCACTCCAATAAAAAAATAAATCTTAAAAAAAATAATTGCCACAGTAACTGCTCACTGGCTCTCAGCAATTAGCCTGAATTCCCTAGAATACACATATTTTCACGTCGTACTTGCTCAGTAATCAAGGTCAATACAATCAAATGCAACCTTATGAAAGAACACTTATGTGGCCTGTGAATAGGCTCTCAGTTACGTGTTTCAAAGGGCTTGAAACAAAAGGCTGTTAGGTACTACAAATGCAGCACAAGGAACAGTTGTGTGAAGCAAAGCAGTTCTAAATATCTCACTCATTAGGTTTTCCAAGTTGAGGCTGGAAACCTTGGGGGAAAATAACCGCATGTGCACTACCCCCAAACCTGAATCTGACTACATTTAACAGTGATGCCTTTGAAAATAGGTCTTCTCTTATGCTGTTTTGTATTTATAGTAGAAACAAAATTATCAAGATATTTAACATGCTTAGTTAACATCTGACACCATTTGCTCAATACAAATATCAAATGATAAAGTAACATGTATTCATGAGGAAAAAGAACATTTCACGACCTCACACCTTTTTTTTTTTTGCCTGCTTTTCACTATTAATTTGACAAAGTAGGGATGCCTGGGTGGGTCAGCAGTTGAGGGCATCTGTCTTTGACTCAGGGCGTGATCTTGGAGTACTGGGATCAGGTTCCACATTGGGCTCCCTACAGGGAGCCTGCTTCTCCCTCTGCCTGTGTCTCTGCTTCTTTTTCTGTCTCTCTCATGAATAAATAAATAAAAAAATCTTAAAAAAAAGAAAAGAAAAGAAAACCTTCCCTTAAAAAAAGAACTGACAAAGTAGGAATTGGCACAGCACAGTTGAGACACCAACATCTTAACCCTGCAATGGTATAGATCACAAATTGACCAGACTACATAAGGATGAAAAACCCAGTATATCCAATGTGAATGAATCACATGGCAGTGAAAAGGGACAAAAAAATTAAGTCAGGAAAGCATAGCCACTAACTATAGAGTATTGGGGGGGGGGGGGGGGGGTGTCAAAAAAAGAGGACATAGGGTGGGAGGGATTCTTGAAGTAGGTTCTAGACCCTAGGTAGCTGTACATTTTTCAAGCAAGTTTCCACTAACTCATTAATAAAGCAAATTCATTCATTAATCCAAGTGATTTCTAAGTTCCATCCCGACTTCAGAACAAATCCTGGAAAAACATGCAATGTAACATCTCAGAACCTTGTAAAGCCCAAGAAAAATATTAAGTGCTAAAATATAATAATGGCAATCAAGAATGAACACAGAGCTAAAGGGCAGCATTATAATGGGTTACAAAGAGACTTAAATTTTTTGTATCCCTGCAAAATGGGACACTATGAAGTATCTAATGCCTATACTTCCTTAAAATAGCTATTTTACATTACTGAAGACATGACTGAGTTAGTACATAAAGAAAAGTCCAAACTGTAAGCTTTTAGTCCTCCACATTCCCCTCTTTAATATGGCATTTTGCACTATATACATTAATGAAAATTTGAAACAAACAAAAAGAACTTTAGTCAAACTCCCCTTCCTCCTCCAGCTTTATTGGATAGTTTAAAATTACATTTCTATTTTCTAGGACTTCAGTTGCTTTTTCCATCTGACTTTTAAAAACTGATTACAGCAAATGAAACACAGTTGTCTAAGTGATATAGTATACAAAAATAACATCTTGATTTCTGTGAAAATGCATTTCTCTGCAATTCCTGAATAACTCCAAATTATGCTAACTCTGAGCATAGATGTTTACTCTGGGTTTTAGATTTAGACTTTGAAAAAAATGTGTTCTAAACCTTTGCCATCACCTTATGCATATCCAGCATCAACGCTGTGAAGTTGTTCTTGTTTAGGCCTTTATCCCGATTTTTCTCGCACAGCCATTAACACACATCTTTTTATTTTGTTTACTCCCACTCAACTGTATGTTCTATGTAGGGCCTGATACAGATGTTACTTGATGTTATTTAATAGCTACTGAGGTCAGACAATCCAAGGCCATCATTATGCTAAAATTAAAGTTGTTTATGGAAGCTCATAAATACTTCCAGAATTGGTTTTACCTCCTACATGGGAACATATCCAAGAAACCCAGAACGGGCTTACTGGTCTGACTCAACTCTTCCCATTCATCAATCCCTATTCACCAGTGGCGCGGAAAGGGGGTTCTTTAACAAAGCATTATACATAACACCTCTACCAAACTAAACATAAACTTTTTTTTTTTGTAGTTAAATGCAGAAAGTCGGTTTTTTTTTTTTTTCCACCCCTTTCCTCCTTTTACACGGCAAGTAAAGCTCACTGGCCTGGGAGTAGCCTCTATCTGCCAACCTTTGGCCAGTGAAGAGGATTCAGAGAAAATAATACAACCATCAATCAGAAAAAGGAGGGGCGACAAAGGAAAATAATTAAGCTGTGGCTTCAATCGTGCATTCCCGTGCAAGGTGCCCTGACTCGCCACAGCGGTAACAGTTGACTTCACTTGTCTTGCTGCAATTGATGGCTACGTGACCAGTTTCACCACACCTAAAAAAAAAAAAAGAAAAAAAAAAAGAGGGACAGTGAGTTTTCACAATGTCCCCAGAAAGCGTAAAGCTGCATTGAGACAATAGTAACTGTAGAAACAGTAGTAACTGGGTAAAAAAATGCAATGATCAGTGAAGCAATGCTTTTTTTCCCCTCAGGACAGTCTCATTAACCCCTCCACTAAGAGGAGGAAGGAGGAATTAGGTAACAAGGTACTCAATTGTGCAGACTAAGCCATAAAATTAAAATTTTTACCCCAAGAGATCCACTAACATCAAAACACTAAAAATAGGGGCTCCTGGGTGGCTCAGTGTAGCAGCCAACTCCTGATTCTGGCTCAGGTCATGATCTCAGGGTCATGAGATGGAGCCCTGCGATCCAGACCCACTTTTGTACTGGGTATGGAACCTGCTTTAGATTCTCTCTCCCTCTCACTGCAAACACCAGTAACACTGGCCAATACATACCTTTCTCTTTTTTTAAAATTTGATTTATTTATTCATGAGACACAGGGAGAGGGAGAAGCAGGCTCCATGCAGGGAGTCCGATGTGGGACTCAATCCTGGAACTCCAGGATCATGCCCTGAGCCGAAGGCAGATGCTTAACCGCTGAGCCACCCAGGAATCCTTCTTAAGTTTTAAGTAATCCCTACCCTCAGCATGAGGCTCAAAATCATGTCCCTGAGATCAAGGGTCGCACTCTCTGCTGAGTCAGCCAGGCGCCCCAAGATGTTGTACCTCTATACAAATTAATCCTTAAGATTTCACTGGTATTTACCAAATTTTACAGCTTAAATATGTACATTTTACCTTATGTCATATCCACAAGGATTTCAGGTTGTAGGACAAGAAATTTGTATATGTGAATTATTTATAGTTTTCTACAATGTCTCTGAAAACTCCGAAGTACAGCATTAACGTTATTTTTAAAATATTAAAAATTCCAAGGCTGTGTAAGTTTTTCAGCTGTCATAAGCCACAAACCATGACTGGCAAAATAGTAACTGATGTATAGACAAACTGGTGGTTATATATGCTGAAAATCAGTATCATCTGGTCAAAACGAACTTCCACTGAATACTCGTCCACAAAGTCCATTTATAGCTAATTCACCTCTAAAATAATCTCTGCCATGAGCCTTCCTCCAGCCAACACCCTAACAACTTACCTATAGCACTTCACTTTGGTGCAGTCTTTTTGAATGTGTCCAAATTCTCCACAAGAATAGCACTTCTGCTCATCAGCATGGTCACAGTCACGAGCCAGATGGCCTGGTTTGCCACAGTTGTAGCAGCATTGCTCCCGCTCTCTCTTGGGCTCCTTGCAGTCCTTGGCGATGTGGCCACCTCTACCGCAGTTATAGCAGGCTTCAACAATAAGGAAAAGAAGCAGACCAAGACTATAAAACCTTTACAAAACGTTGTTTTAAAAAGTCTTTTTCCAATGCTATGTGCAGCAGTAGCACAGGCTCACCTTTCCAAGTTCTAGAAGGGTATGAAAATGAAGTGTTAAATACTTACCATCCTCTTGAAGATCACAATCCTTGGCAAGATGACCAGACTCACCACAGCGATAACAGATGTCTGGAAGAGATGAGGAAACAAACTGGAAACCTATTTTGGGCAGAAACAAAAAGAATTTGGCTAATTAGACCAGTCTTGACACTAATAGATACTGAAGCACTTCAAAATTTTTTATTCGACAAAAATACCTCTATCCGAGGTAAAACCACCTCTGCCACGGCTTCTCATTCCACGACCACGGCCTCCACCAGTAGGGCATTCCCGGGCCCAATGGCCAGATCGTCCACACTTGAAACACTCATTGCTGCTCATGGCTGCAGTTAGATCTTCAAAATATTAAAAATGACAATGTTAAACTAATTGAAATTACTTTTAGCTTTTTATTGCCCTTTTAGTGTATTTTTAGATAATTATTCTGGGGGATGAAGCTTAGCATATACCTTGCTTAGAAAAATAGCCACACAACTATGTACTTCTAGGCTTACATACCTATTAAGAAATATATTAGAAGTGAAAAAAAAGGTAAAACATGTATTTTGATACAATTTGTGATTTTTAAAAAGCCATTAAGACTATGGATATACGGATTAATACAAATGTTAATTCAGTTATAATGGGGTGGTAGAATTTAAAGGATTAATGCACATCCATTATTAGAAATAGTAACATATCACTCAAGGTCTAATTTGTAGACTATTTTCATGGTTACAAGCCAGTAAACTTTATTTTGGGCAACTGGAAGTTATTTAATGGTCATAAAATCGGAAATAGCTCAAAACAACACAGCTGTAGTATGGACTCTAAAAGTGAGGGGTAGGTAAAGAGAAACTATTTCTAACTTTAACGTCCAACAGTGTCTAGCTATACTACTTGTTTGCACACTCTTTACAGCAGGTATATTATAAGAAATGCAGATAAAAATTTTCTCTAGAGAATACCGTATGGCAAAAAATATTAGAAAAACAAAAGGGCACACCAAAGGGCTAATAGTATCTAAAGCACCAGGACCATTTTTTTTTCTTTTATTCTCTAAATTTTCCTGTAGTTTTTACATTTAAAACAAGGCTACTCGGAACTTCACAATAGATTCCTTTATTGGGTATTATTTAAAAATGGGGGAGGGGGCAAATCTCCCAATAAGTAAATGAATTTTACACTTATGTAACAATCTAAAAATAAACAGGAACTATTCCTGGAATAGAATGGAATGTTGTAGGAGAAACTCCTAGGAAAATGGTTTTTAAAAAACAAACTAGCTCAGAACAATCTAATCTTTCCATTTCCACACTTCCACATCCGAATATTTTTACCCTTATTTCCAGTGTCAAGCCATGGCACACCAACTTTTTAAACTATCTTCTCAAAGCCATAAGCACTATGATCTAGCAAAAGATACTGCTTCAACTGAGTAAGACTGGATAGTGGAATTATCCAAATCAACCACAGCACCAAACTCAAATGACAGTAAAATGGCCAAGGCCCCCCTCCCAATCATTCAGTAACCAGTTCATCACTAAGTTATAGAGAATCTAGTAACTAAAAATTAAGCTAAAGTTCAGTTTCAAAAGTTTCCATTGTCAAATATTCAAAAGAACTCAATACTTATCCCAAGTCTCTGCAATCAGATTCAGGGTAAGTTTTCAAAGGGATCTTTCTATCAATTCTTGCCACTTGCCATATAAACACATTACCAAAAAAGGGGGATGAGGGAAGTACAGGCAGGTACCTGCACAGAATACTCAAGAGTCCATAGATTCTAGGGTGCCTGGGTGACTCAGATCATGATCTTACGGGTTTTGGGATCAAGACCTGCATCTGAGTCTACGCTCAGCTGGGAGTCTGCTTAAGATTCTCTCCTCCCTCTCTTACCCCTCCCCGCAATTGTCTCTAAAACGAATCTTTAAAAATAGTTGTTTCAGATGCCTAACGCACATTTCTAGTCAGAAGAAAAAAGAAAACAGCCAGTGAAGATTAAAAATGTATTTTTGTAAAATAATGAGATTACATTTGCTTTCTTTTACTGGTATTAGCCTTCTAAATCATATTAAGTACTAGTTTCCACCGGAGAGAAGAGTTAGGGTAAAAAGTAATTAAAAGTCACAGAAAAGAGGAACTCCTGGTTGGCTCAGGGTGTGATCCCAGAGTTCTGAGATCGAATCCCACATGGAGCCTACCTCTCCCTCTGCCTATAATTCTGCCTGTGTCTTTCATGATAAATAAATAAAATCTTAAAAAAAAAAAATCACAGAAAAGAACAGTTTATAGTACTTTATCCTCCCCTCCACCCTCATTTTCCTTTTGCACCTTCTCTAGTTTATAGCCAGACCAATTTAAGCACATTTAACTACTGATGTCAATGAGTTATTTGCAGAGAAATGATCACTTCTTTTTACAAAGTAATACAGGCAATCTGACAAGTCCTGAGTAGTTTATCACTTAATATTTAAACCAGAGGGTTGCCTGGGTAGCTCAGTTGGTTAAGCAGCTAAGTCTTTTTTTTTTTTTTTTTAATTTATGATAGAGAGAGAGAGAGAGAGAAGCAGAGACATAGGCAGAGGGAGAAGCAGGCTCCATGCACCAGGAGCCTGAAGTGGGATTTGATCCTGGGTCTCCAGGATCGCGCCCTGGGCCAAAGGCAGGCGCCAAACCACTGCGCCACCCAGGGATCCCTAAGCAGCTAAGTCTTGATTTCAGCTGAGGCATGACCTCAGGTTGAGATGAAGCCCTGCATCAGGCTCCACATTCATCAGGGCATCTGCTGAAGGTTCTCTCTCTCTCTCTCTCTCTCTCTCTCCTTGCTACCCTCTTCCCCCACTCACACATATACTCTCAACCTTAAAATTATATATCTATATACACATACATATATATGAACAAGACACTTATGTTTTACAAAATACGACAGTCCTATACATTCTAAAGCTAAAGAAACGATGGTTCTGGGCAATCTTTCCTTTAGACTGCTACTTTAAAAGGACCTTGTTTATTTAATAAAGTACAAAAGAAATGCATTATAACACATCATCATGTTTATCAGTGGAATAAAGTCAACAGGTAATTGGGTTTATTTTCAGCATAGTAATATGAATTTAAAAAACTACTTAAGGGGCAGCCCAGGTGGCTCAGTGGTTTGGTGCCACCTTCAGCCCAGAACATGATCCTGGAGACCCAGATCAAGTCCCTCGTCGGGCTCACTGCATGGCACCTGCTTCTCCCTCTGCCTGTGTCTCTGCCTCTTCCTCTCTGTGTGTCTCTCATGAATAAATAAAATCTTTTAAAAAATAAAAAAACTACTTAAGTACTGATTAATCTACAGGTAGATTATTCATGAACTGTTTCTCCACTGTCTTCTCCCCCTTTGGCCAAGCCAATCAGTCATTTAGCTATTCTACATTTTCCAAGTCCCTTGTGATAGATTTATTTGTTCAGTAACATTAAACCAATTCCCACAATGTTTTAGAGTCCTCCTGCCACTTATCCTAGAAGTAGGTTCCCATCCTAATATTCATCTTATATACAAATGTATTTAGTTAAAAGATCTTTAGAGAGCTATATGCCATCTCTAAGAAAAGAAGAGGCAGTAAGGTAAGACAGCTGAGAATTAGGAGTCTGTGATTCTGCCTATGACTACTCCTGGCTGGAATTTTGCTGCACTGTCCTGCCTCCGCCCTCTCCACCTGTCACAACGTTTTCCAACCTTCAACAGCCAACTCAAATGCCAACTCTTATAAAAGAATCTGACCACATCTCTCAGCCTGGAACTCTCAAAACCCATAGTTCTTTATTAGTATTTGTCTGACACTACCATATTGACTTTTATCATATTCCTTGAAGGCAGAGACCAAGTAATTCACCTTTCAATCATCACAACACCCCATATAATTATCCTTTCAGTAGCAGTTATACTCAGTATTTTAACTGCTGGGGGGGGGGGGGGGGAGAACTAATAGTCATTTGCTGAATGAAACAAATTGTTTCTTGTACAGACCCAACCCAATCTGACCAAGTACTAACACCACCTCAATTCTTGCTATGACAAGAATTACTGCACCATTAAAGTAACAACGTAGGAGGGCTCCCTGGTGGCTCAGTCGGTTAAGCATCTGCCTTTGGCTCAGGTCTGATCCCAGGATCCTAGGATTGAGCCCTGCATCCGGCTCCCCCATTTCAGAAGGAAGCCTGCTTCTCCTTCTCCCTCTGCCACTGCCCCAGCTGGTGCTTGCTTGCTGTCAAATAAAGCCTTAAAAACAATAATAATAAAGTAAAAACAAAGGGGCACCAGGGTGGCTCAGGTGATTTGGTCATCTGCCTTCAGCTCAAGTCATGATCCTAGCATCTTTGGGATCAGGTCCAAGTACCATGTCAGACTCTCCACTCAGTGGGGAGTTTGTTCCCCCTTTCCCGCTACCCCTCCTATCCCCTTTCTCTCATAAAATCTAAAAAAAAAAAAAAAAAAAAAAAAAAAAAAAGCAAAGCAAAGCAAAAGATTTTTAAATTATGTACTCATTTTTTTTTTTTAGGATTATTTATTCATGAGACAGAGAACAGAGAGAGAGAGGAGAGAGGCAAAGGGAGGAGGCGGCTCCATGCAGGGAGCCTGATGCGGGAGACTCGATCTCAGGACCACAGGATCACATCCTGAGTTGAGGGCAGACGCTCGGGATCCCTGGGTGGCGCAGCGGTTTGGCGCCTGCCTTTGGCCCAGGGCGCGATCCTGGAGACCCGGGATCGAATCCCACATCAGGCTCCCGGCGCATGGAGCCTGCTTCTCCCTCTGCCTGTGTCTCTGCCTCTCTCTCTCTCTCTCTGTATGGCTATCATAAAAAAAAAAAAAAAAAAAAAAAAAGGGATCCCTGGGTGGCGCAGCGGTTTGGCGCCTGCCTTTGGCCCAGGGCGCGATCCTGGAGACCCAGGATCGAATCCCACGTCAGGCTCCCGGTGCATGGAGCCTGCTTCTCCCTCTGCCTGTGTCTCTGCCTCTCTCTCTCTCTCTCTCTGTATGACTATCATAAATAAATTTAAAAAAAAAAAAAAAAAATGAGGGCAGACGCTCAACCCCTGAGCCACCCAGGCGTCCCAAATTATGTACTCATTGAGGATGGACTATCAATCTAAATTCAAGAATGCTTATTTTGGATTATCTAATAAAATCCTATTACTCCAAGAATTCACAATCAACTAGACCTCACTAATATGTATTTTTTGAGATTTTATTTATTTATTCATGAGAGAGAGAGAGAGAGAGAGAGAGATTGAGAGAGGCAGAGGGAGAAGCAGGCTCCATGCAGGGAGCCCGATGCAGGACTCGATCCCGGGTCTCCGGGCTAAACCGCTATGCCACCGGGGCTGCCAGACCTAGTATTTTATGGAATGCTACAGAACATATTTACTAATAAAGATAAAAGACAAAATGCTGTATTTTCCACTGTTGCCAGGCAGAAGGTGAGCATTTATTTTCTTCCTTTTGCTGCTTTAGCAATCATCGCTGTATCTACACTGATGTTATCATCAGACAGTAAAAAGATTTGGGGATCCTAATAGCTAAACCTGGGTTAGCCACTGAACCATCTGTGCTGTTACCTCAGACACTTGAGGTCTGTCCTTATCAGGAAAAGATAAAATTGATCTGTGATGAGAATTGTTACCAGGTGTCTTGTCCTTACCAGATGCTCAACTTAAAAAACTTTAAGGGCTTATGTCTTCTGCTTATTCTTTCTTTTCCACTCCAATTAAGTTAGATTGCTTACAGGTGGATTAGAACCCCCCCCCCCCCCCCCCCATGCAATGCCTACAGAACAAGTTTAGAAGAGGGCAAACTGCTTATACTCAAGTTTCCCATCTCATAAAGTCTACTTCCTGAGTGGACTGGAGAAGAGGTAAGAAAAATGGGTGAATGCCAAATGATTTCATATTTGCAACAACAGACATCAGGTATGTTTCCACTTCATTTTTTGTCTACCAAATTTGCATGACACAAACCACACAAAGAAATGTAGGAACACAGGGCATGCCAGGCAGCAGTAAGGCAGTCAAGATACTGCTTGAAAATTTACTGAGGGCCAGTATATAATTAAGAGTCTATTTTATACTCATCTAGGATTAAATCCTAGAATTGATACCAAAACATTATTGGTTATACTAACTTGTCTTCATCAATGTAATTTTTCCACATTTTTTGATACTAAGAGCAAAGCCAGTAAACTACTTAAATCTTTTTAATAATAAATTTATTTTTTATTGGTGTTCAATTTGCCAACATACAGAATAACACCCAGTGCTCATCCCGTCAAGTGTCCCCCTCAGTGCCCGTCACCCATTCATCCCCACCCAAACTACTTAAATCTTAACAGGACACTGACAAGACTAACAATGGGAGTTCCAATGAATAGAAAGCCCTAACTCTCCCTATAGCTAAAATAAATAGTGACAGGCAAGTGTAGGGGGTCGTGGGAACAAAGTATGATATGGATCTGGCTATCTTTATTGTTTTATATGGCTTTCCTAATATAGATGTGTGTAGTTACTGTATTTTTCTAGTTATTTCCCTCAAGTTTAGGGTTATTCCTGACTCCTCCACATTGCTGACCTAACTACATCCAGACCATAGGGGAGATTTTGCCCCCTGAATGTACTTACTCATCATGACGCTGTAATAAATCAGTTTAGTGTTCCAACATGGTCCTAAAACACTTCAGACTGTTTAAGATAAATAAAAAAAACTACAGACTGGAGGGAAGGAAGCAAGTTACACTGCACATTACTTGCATTCGGACCAGAATAATGGAGACCACAGTGTAATACTGGAACAATTCTGGGTTCTTATTCTGGCTCCTGCCATAATTACCCCCCAAAGAGATTTAATTTAATAGCTATCTAGTATGACTCAAAGGTTAATAAACGTATTATCTATAGTCCTTACAACCCTGCAAGTTATGTATTCTTGTCCCCATTTTACTGATAAGGAGACTGAAGATCTGAGACTTTTTTTTTAAACTTTTTAAATTTATTTTTTTAAAGATTTTATTTATTTACTCATAGAGACACACAGAGAGAGACAGGCAGAGACACAAGCAGAGGGAGAAGCAGGCTCCACGCAGAGAGCCTGACATGGGACTCGATCCCGGGTGTCCAGGATCACAACCGGGACTCCAGGCGGCGCTAAACCGCTGTGCCACCAGGGCTGCCCAGATCTGAGACTTTGAAAAACACATTAGTTTTCAATGTAAAAAGTCTTTGTTCTCTTTAGATAAATCGAAACTAGCACTGATAAACTTTTTAAAAATCCACAGCCATATATAAACTTATTCACAGTATACCATCATACAGCTTTCCTGAATTTTAAGCCAAGATAGATTTTAACTTTCTCTGTGGTAGTACTTAGAGTGTCACCACAGATCCAAACACTGGCTATCTGATTCCACTAGTTAAT
This sequence comes from Vulpes vulpes, assembly GCF_048418805.1. Taxonomy (NCBI): domain Eukaryota; kingdom Metazoa; phylum Chordata; class Mammalia; order Carnivora; family Canidae; genus Vulpes; species Vulpes vulpes. The sequence goes on along the minus strand of NC_132788.1, from coordinate 56,126,187 downwards.
AGCCTCGTTTGTAATTATGGAGTCACTGCAGCTGATCACTATACTACACTCTCATACTACTGATTAATAGAGTCCATCTACTTACAACTTGCATTTTGGGTGGTCACAAGCTCTCATTTTATTACTCCAGCAGTTTTTTACAACATGAAAATGGTGCACAATTTACCGGAATTCTCATTATTATGCTCTTACTGCGGCAGCATCAGACACTGCCAGAATAGGAGTTCTATTAAAGTGAGACAGTAGGGAAAGAGCATTCTCCACATAGCAGGCCAGGATGCCTTGGCATCAGTCTTCTGGCTCTCAACTGTCAGAAGGCTAGGGAAAAAAAGGAGCCAACAATTTTTTAAAACTCTCACTCCTGCAAGAAAAAGCAAAATCTCTCTTGTGGTCAAGTGCTTAGCCAACAGACCAATCATTCCAATTAGTCAAATTGTGGTTCTATTGCTTTTAAGTACCAATTTGATAACTTCCCATGTCTGTAGCATATTTTCATTAGATTTTAAAAGGGACAGATACCCCAAAAAGTCACATAGCCATTTGCAAAACCCATTTAGAATACCTTAAAGAAGAGGTTACTCTGCCTGTTCCAGTTGTTCAAATGCTAGTGTAATAAATGCCCTTTGGTCTTCTATTGATTTGGCTCAGAATATTTTTTACGGACTCCATATTTGTTTGAAATATATTACCTCTCATCATCAGTATGAAACGCGGATATTTAGCTTGCCAAGACTTACCCAAGTTTTCTAATGTGACATATGCAGATAAGTACACAAACATATATTGTTAGTTTAAGAAAAAATCGGTTGCCGACAATTGCGATCTGGAAAAAATTTTAAGTCCTTAATTCAGCCCCAGGGAATCGAATAAATTATTCCTTTTTTATTCCAGTACAGAGAGCTCCTTGTATACAAGAATCAGGCTCAACAAGCTAAACACAGCATGTACCTATGAACGTGGCATTTCGTAGGGGTTTGATTAAACCAGGATCAGAGTAATTTTTAAGCATTCGAGAAGGACTGCTTTGCAGAAGAAGAAAAAATCTAAGATGTAGGAATTTCATTTCATTCATCTTTTAAGAACCCTCAAAATCGTATATGCAATTTATAGTGCTTAAGCAAAAAGAGTAACAAGTTGCTATCTTAATTAAGATAACACGTCCATGCAGAAAGTAACTGGTTATGTTCCAAAAATTGGATCAAACAACAGGAAAGGAGAAACAGGTTTTTTTTTTTTTTTTTTTTTAAACTTGAATAATTTGGGGTAGGAGGATGTAAATTAATCTCTCTTTACCTTAAAAGAAACGAGTAATCCAGACTCTTGGGCCTCTTACTCTTTCTGTGGGTCTTTCTGGATAATGACTGAAACACACTATCCCAAGTCACAGAGGGCTACTGAGCAGTATTTTCTTTTTCTAAGACCTCGGAGACCAGATGTATCGACTTCCTTTGGAAGTGCCCTGTGGCTGAGGCCATGTGGTTAACATGTGGCAACAAGCATAAGCCTTACCCATAATAAAATCAACACCCCAAACCAAATGTGGGCAATTATGTCCTAAAATAGGCTTGCACATTTGGAATATCTAGATGGGGACTGGCTCATTAACTTCCAGGTCTCATTTTTAGATTAAGTTGTACCCGTTTAATTAATCCAAAAAATGACGATTTCGTTGATTCATGGAAAGCCAGTCCTAGCTGCCTCTTTTAGAGTTACACTGTCAAGAGAAGTAACTCAACATTTGAACCACGGTAGAACTCAAGAATCGGAAAGCTACCAAGTACGCAGAGTACGAATTTCGAGGCTTCGCAGGCCTTCCGGCGGAGTATCCCACCGCCCTAGGGCCAGCGCGCCTTCAGGACCCTTGGCACATGGCCCGCCGGGCCCCCGACCCCAGCACATGGCCTGCAGACATACCCCCGAGCCTCCCACCCGCAGCCTCCCCCCAGTAAGTTCCCGCCAAATCGCCCCTCCGTCCCGCATCCGCGACCCCAGAGGTCTCAGGGCTTCAGTCCCAAGGGCGCACGGGCCCGGGCCGCCGTCGCTTGAGGCCGCGGCCTGGGGCGCGGCCTGGCCCTGGGAGAGGCCCCGAGGCCCGGCGGCCCGGCTTCCCACACGGAAGGAAGGGCGGCGGGGTGGCCCGACTGCGGCAGCCCGGAAACCTGGACCCGGGACGGCTGCAGCAGCCGAGTTTCCCGCCTGACGCAGCAGCAGAGCAGGCCAGAGCGCGGCCGCCATCGCCGCCGAGCCGCTCCCAACCTCTCCGTCCGCCTCGGCCACCGCCCGCCCCGCGGATGCCCCCCGCCCCCAGGCCCTGCTCCGGGCGCTCACCTTCGGCGTCTGAGCGGGTCCGCAGCGGCGGAGACTCGGACGCGGGCCCGGGGAAGGCGGCTCACAAGGTAGCGGCTGTTTATTTTCAGGGTCCTTGCCTGCGCCACACGCGGGTCTGCACACGGCCCCACACACGCCGCTGCGCACGGCTCTCCTCCGCCTCGCCCACGCGGCCAATCAGCACGCGGAGTTCCGCCGTCCAATCAGAGCCGCCCCCGAGGAGGGCCGCCCAGCTTGAGCGCGGCGCGGCGTGGGGCGGGCCTCGGCCTCCGCGCGCCGCGGCCTTTCCCGCCGTGCCCCGCGCGCGGCCTTTCCCGCCCGGAACCGCCGGCCCCGACTCCATTCCTGGCGGCTCCCCACGCCGGGGAACTTGGGTCGCCCGGGCCTTGGTGGTCTCTCGCGGCAGCGGGCGCCGAGGGGTGCCAGAGGGCAGGTCTTCGTGAAGTGGCTGTGATTAGCGTGGGGTCAGGGAAAATTCCGGCCCCTTCTGGGGCTCAGGAGAAGCGCTTGCCCCCGAGCTTGTGGCTCGGACTGGCTTTACGAGCTCGGCCCCGGTTCCTAGAGCTCGTCAGTTGGTTCCCGGTTTCTAATCCGCACATCCCAGTTCGGGGGGAAAGTCGCAGCTCCAAGTAACAAGTTACTGTGGCCATGGGTCCCGGGCCCCGAGTTTTGTTTTGGTTTTTGTGTGACCCAGGCAGAGCCTGGAACGGCCACTGCTTACACCTCTTAACGGTAGACCCTCCCCACCGCTCCCTATGACCATCTGCCCCCCCAAATGTCCCAGATGAGGGATGGGACCTGCCCTGCGGAGGGAGGGCCCCGGGACCCTCTGCCTCACGACACACCTGGGACCGCTTCACGCATCGGTGAATGACATCCTGCAACTTAGGGTAGCAAGTGCCAGGAGAGCCACCTGGCCGGGCTCTCGTGTTCAGGAACGGCCTCTGGTTGGGATCCCTTACCTTCTCCCAAAGAGACTGTGCGTGTCGTCATTGATACTCTTTCAGGATGAAAACAATGTAAATTATTGAATGTGAACTAAAATTTTCTAGAATTGTGAGTGCCATCTTGGAACAGCTTTTGTTGGAAACAGGAAAAAAAAAATAGAAGTACCCCAGTCTCTTGAGCTATAAAAGCCCTGAAATTAACTATAGTCTCCTACTAAAGCTTAATATGCTCAAGGTTAGGATGTAGCCCATATTGTTGGCTGGTACATCCCGGAGATTTACTTCTCATTCTTTTAATGACCATGGTACTTGAAATGAATTGCACAGATCTATTACGATGTTAAAACTGCTGAACAGTCCTTGTTTGTAGCATTAATTCAGTGAGTAGCTGTGAAGACTCCAGCTGTTCTTTGCCTTTAGTCTCATCTCATTGAATTCTCCCAGTCCCCAGGCTGTATGACTTTTGAAATCATGTTTACAGGGAGGCACAGTGGTTAAAGAGCTCAGGTGATAGGAATCAGGCATTACATCTGGATTCAGATCACCAGTACTTAATCATGGTAGTGCATTTAGCGACTGTGCTCAACACAGTATTTGATAAAGGTTAGCAATTATCTAAGAGTGAATGAACTATTTCAAGGACCAATGACTTTTTAAGCTTTTTTAAACCAAGACAACTAAAGTAAAAATATTTTAGAATTCAGTATGAAATGTCCTATTTCCAGTAAGATTGAATTGCCTGTTTATGTATTGAGTTATATAACACCACAGTTACCAATAATAAAACAGTGTTTTGTGCTTACAGAGTTTTATTCCCAAGAATCTTACACAGCTTTACAGATTTCCCCTCCCTAACAGATTAATCTTTATAATATCTCAAGGTAAGTAGTAGGATGGTAATTGAAGACACTTAATCATTCCATGATTTCCTAAGCCCAAGCATTGAGTCAGTATTAGTGCAACAGGCTAAATGGAGGAAGTCCACCTTGGGTACATCCAAGAGGACTAGTTAAATTGTCATAGTAACCATAAATTCCTATTTTTGTCTGACTTTGACTTATCACTCCAAACACAATGCTACATAAAATGTTTGATATTTATTATAGACCCAGGGACAGAATGTTCCTAATGTTAAAAAAAAAAAAAAAAAAGGGTGGGTGTGAAATAGTGGACATAATGTTCTTCTGTAGGTTTCAAAAGACTTAAGTGGAAGGAATGGAAACATAATGTGGTCTTCACTTCTCAGCTCTAGGAGTAGTAACAGATAATGGCTCTTTTCTACCTGGCATCCAGCTTTCTGTAATAACTATTACTATTAACAGAACCAGACTGATCATGAGGCATTCTGTCTCCAGAGGTTTATGATGGAATTTAACTACAGTCATTTGTGTTTGGATATGCCCTTGGGTACACGTATCTCACTAGAGATGTTTGAAAATAAGAAAAGAAAAAGCCACTCCACTCAAAAGATAAACTGCCAACCATATATGAAGAAAGAGTCCCTATCCTGGAAATGTATTTTCTCCTCTCCTCCCTTCCAATGTTCAGTCTTACCCAGTCTACCCACACATACTGTGGTCAGCAGTGTGTTACAAACGTGACTAGTTTAGACATAGACTTTGCCCTTGAAGATCTTGCAAGATGTAATGGGCTATAAGAAAGTATTAAGTGTCCTGAGGAGGACCAGCTAAAATGCTATGATTCAGCATGATTCAGGATTCCTTAAAATACCAGTTGAGCAGCAATACCTGCCAACTCTTAATTTCCGCTAAAATGCCCAATTGCATAGTACATGCCTTAAATTCTGCTGTCAAATGGAGATGATATCGTATCTGTTTTTCTAAATCCTTCCATGTCCTGTTTTCTCTGCCTACAGGGAAAGAGGCTCTGTGACTTGACTTGGAAAGTAGGCAACTAAAGTTAAGTGTAAATTGTTTCACCACTCCTGTCTGCTTCTGAAGCTAAAACATAGTTTACTAAGCTAAATCCCGAAATATTATTAGTTATACTAAGAATAGCTAGTAGTATATATAATTTCTTTAACAGGGCTTAGCATAATTACCATTAAAGTGTTATCTATGATTTTTATTATTATGGAGTGCTTATTATATGCCAGTCATTGTTTATAACCTCTTTATAAGTTTACACAAAACCTCATTGAGATACGTACTTTTATTAATCCCGTGAAGAAATACAATTCCAGAAGATTCATGTATTCCGCCAAGGGCAGAGAGTGAATAGATGACAGGGCAGGCTTCAGAGATAGAGTACGTGCTTAAATACAAAGCTTCCAGCCTCCTAGTAGTTATTGAAACCCAATCTTACAATTTCCCATTGACTCATTAAAGTGACAGTATAGGGAATACTAACATGGTAAGGAAAATATGAAACACTGGGGGCACCTGGGTGGTTCAGTGGTTGAGCATCTGTCTTCAGCTCAGGTTATGATCCTGGGGTCCTGGAATCGAGTCCTGAATCTGGCTCCCCATAGGGAGCTCGCTTTTCCCTCTGCCTGTGTCTCTGCGTCTCTCTTATGAATAAGTAAATAGAATATTTTAAAAAATATGAAACACTAATAATTTAGTGAGCATTCCATCAGTTGGCTTCCTCCTCTATGATCTCAAATTGAAACTATCTCTACTTCTGCAAAATAACTGGCAAGAGAACATCATTTGAAAATAGTTTTTAAAGGTTCAAAATAAAACCACCCATTTTTTTCTTATAAGAAAAGCAGATGCGGGATCCCTGGGTGGCGCAGCGGTTTGGTGCCTGCCTTTGGCCCAGGGCGCGATCCTGGAGACCCGGGATCGAATCCCACATCAGGCTCCCGGTGCATGGAGCCTGCTTCTCCCTCCGCCTGTGTCTCTGCCTCTCTCTCTCTCTCTCTCTGTGACTATCATAAATAAATAAAAAATTAAAAAAAAATTAAAAAAAAAGAAAAGAAAAGCAGATGCATTCATTTAAAGTAACTTCATATGGATCATATTAGCAGTGAGGCTGATCATCATCTTCATATATTTGTAGGTTGTCCAAGTTTCCTCTTTTGAGAAGGGCAGATTTTGCTCATTTTGTTGTTTGTCTTTTTCTTATTGATTTGAAAACATTCTTTTTATGTTTGGGATACTAATCCTTTATCAGTTACATGAAATCGTATGTGTTGACATTTGGTGATCATTGTTTCTCAATGTGATGCAAAGTTTAGAAATGGATAAAGAATTTTTGAAACTTGGATTTGGATAATTGATGAAGAGACAGTGATTTCATTCAGGGAATGTTACTCAGGGCTACCCACCAAGAGTTTGGGGAGACTACTGCAATCCCCACACTTTGTAGTGCCTCCTTTGCATCTGTTAAATGCCAACAATATAATGGCATGTTGAATGCTAGGCAGAGCATATCAAAATTTCTGCCTGCTTGTGAGCAAATGCCATGAGTCCTTAGATTTGCCTTTAGCAAACCCTTTGCTTCATTTGGCGGGAGGGCATTCAGATGCATTTATTGCATCACAAAACTATGATTTTCAGCATTTTAATCAGCCCTTGGAAACTGCTGACATCATGATGTACTCCTTCACTGGTGTTTCCATTTTCCCTAGCACTGCAGCCAGAATTTAGAATCCTGACTCACCCTTCAGCCAGCCACAGAGAATGCTGATCATTCTGGTATGGTCAGTGCTCACAAAGTGACTTTGAAAGGGGAAATAGCTTTTGGACAAACCAAAATCAGTGCAATTTCAGGTAATAGTGAGGCTTTTCCTTTTTAACTTTCTCTTCTGCTCAGCTGCTATCCTTTCTCCTTTGACTGACAGGGAAGCCACACTTCTGCAATCCTGGCCAGAAAGCTGTGGATTGTACGAGCTGGCACAGCCAGTGCTGTCCTTCTGAGCTCAGTGAGTTGTCTTTCCCATCTGCAGAGAGTCTCAGCTGGGGCGTGGCGCTTACAGTGAAACAATCTGCATAGCTGAATTAACAATTCCAAATTTAGCTCTCATTTCAATAAATTACCTTATAAAACATTCACTGGCCAAAATTATCTTCACTAGTTTATTTATAAGAACATTGCAATTGTTCATGGTTATTGCCTGTGAAGAAACTGATAAAGTCTCTTATAATTTCCCCTCGTAAATCACAGGAAAAAAAATAAAGGCAAGTATCAGGATTTCTAGGAGCATGAAATTTATGCCTATGCTATACAAATAAATGTTAGGTGTGTCTGGGTGTCTCAGTTGGTTATGCATCCAACTATTTTTTTTTTAAGATTTTATTTATTTATTCATGAGAGACACAAAGAGAGAGGCAGAGACACAGGCAGAGGGAGAAGCAAGCTCCATGCAGGGAGCCCGATGAGGGACTTGATCCCGGGGCTCCAGGATCATACCCTGGGCTGAAGGCAGACCCTTAACCACTGAGCCACCCAGGGATCTTTACCTCCACCATCTTTAAAACAAAACAAAACAAAATAAAAAATCAAAATGAATGTTAAAGAAAGAGGCTTTGGATATTTTCAAAGGGTAATGGTGAGGATTAAATAAGGTATTCAAATGGAAGATGCTTTGCAAATTCCAAAGCGTTTTGCCACGGTAAAATATTATTAAGATCAGTTTCTGACACACCTAAGGCATGACATTCCTTTTCTATGCTGATTTAAAACAGATAAAGACTGTATCTTGGACATGTGAATAGGCAATGCTAATATTTCTATTGCATTTGAAGAATGACTGGAAGTAATTTCTTCCCTTTATTTAGCGGCTGGCTTCCCCACTTGATGCAATAAAAGTTCTCAGGGGCCTGAAACTGACTCTCAGACTTCTGAGGCTGAACGTTTATCCAAGATGAAGTTTGCTTTGAGTGGCACAGAATTCAAAGACAGCTCTGGACTAAACTAAAGGGGGTGGTTAATGTGATCTCCGTACTTCCTATTTTCTTCCTTTTTGACACCTCAAATACACATCTAGTTTCCTAGGGATTTCCTGAATCAATCTGGGCCAACTTCCATTTCTCTTCAAGGTTGATGTGCCCTGCTCTATCAGGGACTATCATTTTATCAACCAACGCAAGCTAGGGTAATAACTTCATTTATATAGCCCTTCATAGTTGCACATAAACATTCAGCCAGCATTCATCGAGAGATTATTATGTGCCACATTATCCAGGGTATTTTCACCTCTGTTTTAGTACAGAAACTTCATGCGGTGCCTGGGTGGCTTGGTTGGTTAGGCATCTGCTTTGAGCTCAGATCATGATCCCAGCATACTGGGATCAAGCCCCGCTTCAGGCTCCCTGCTCAGCAGGGAGTTTGCTACCCCCTCCCCTTCTGGCCCTCTCCCTGCTTATGCTCTCTCTCTCTCTCAAATAAATAAAATATTTTTTTAAAAAAGAATCCTCAGATTCAAGCATAACTTCTCTAGGTAAGATCTATGTATTTATGTAGGAGGCACCAACCTCCTTACCTAGTGTTTTTCACAGGGTGGGATGTACACAATACTTTCAGGTGGTATATGGCAGGGCATCAACTAAAGTTACGTCATATGGTATAATAAAGTCTCATTTCAAGCTCTTTCAAGCCTTCTATCTATCTCAAGGGGAAGTCTCAGTTTGGTGCTTACCAGTCTTTTTTGTTTTGTTTTGTTTTGTTTTGTTTTTGTTTTTTTGTTTTTTTTTTGCTTACCAGTCTTTAACTCCTCTACCACGCTGTATTTAACCTTTCTTAATGAGGAGAGCATAGTAACCATCTAGAACATTATTCATTTTATTATGATAATAGACAAGTTACACTGTTTCCTAATTTGTGTAATCAAATTTCCTCTTACATTCACATCCACACATAGATATTTTATTTCATTGCTGAAGCAGCTAAGAGTAAGAAGCAGACTTTGGGCATTTTTAATCAAGATAAAATTGATAAAAACATATTAGTTTTAGGTGTAACAATATAATGGTTTGACCTTTGTATATACTGAAAAATGATCCCCACGATAAATCTATTTAATAGTCATCATATACATAATTACACATTTTTTTCTCATTATGAAAACTTTTACAATTAATTTTCTTAGCAACTTTAGAATATATCACTCACTACAGTCACCATGGTGTACATTATACCCCCAGGACTTATTTATTTTATTACTGGAAGTTGTACCTTTTGGTCCCTTTCACCTACTTCACCTACCACCCTCCCCCTGCCTCTGGCAACCACCAATCTGTTCTCTGGATCTATGAGTTTTTATTTTTTATTTTTTTGGTTTGTGTGTATATATGGGTTTTATTTTTTAAAGATTTTATTTATTTATTTGACAGGGACAGCATGAGTGGAGAGAGGGGCAGGGGCAGAGGGAGAGGGAGAAGCAGACTCCCTGCTGAGTGGGGGGCCAGACGCGGGGCTCCATCCCAGGACCTCGTCATCCATGACCTGAGCTGAAGGCAGATGCTTAACTGACTTAGCCACCCAGGTGCCTCTGTTTTTTTTTAGATGCCACATAGAAGTGAGATCATATAGTATTTGAATTCTTTGTCTAACTTCTCTCACTTAGTATAATCCCTTCAAATCCATCCATGTTGTCGCAAATCGCAGGATTTCCTTCTCTCATATGGCTGAATAATATTCCATACACACTTTCTTTATCCATTCATCCCTCACTGGACATTCAGGTTGCTTCCAAAAGTTTCCTCTTAGAAATTAAGAAAATGAGGGGAACCTGGGTGGCTCAATCAGTTAGGTGGCTGACTCTTGATTTCGGCTCAGGTTGTAGTGTCTGGGTTAGATCGAGCCCGCTGTCAGCCTCCATGAACTCAATACAGAGTCTCTCTTCTCTCTGCTCCTCCCCCTGCTGGCACTCCCTCTCTAGATGGATAGATAAATTAGATAGATGGATGGATAGATGGATAGATAGATAGATAGATAGATAGATAGATAGATAGATAGATAGATAGATAGATAGATAGATAGATAGATAATAGATAAAATATTTTTTAAAAAGAAATTGAGAAAACAAGGGGGCCCTGGGTGGCCCAGTTTCGGCTCAGATAATGATCTCAGGGTCCTGGAATCAAGCAAGCCCTGTCTCGGACTGTACACTCAGCAGGAGTCTGCTTGAGATTTCTTTTTCTCTCCCTCTCCCCCTTCCCTCTGCTCACATGCTCACGTGCTCTCTCTCTAAAATAAATCTTTTTTAAAAAGAAATTAATAAAATGGGACACCTGGCTGGCTCAGTTGGTGGAGTATGTGACTCCTGATCTCAGAACTGTGGGTTTGAGCCCCACATTGGGTTCAGAGATTGCTTAAAAATAAAATCTTTTTTAAAAAAGAAATTAAGAAAACAATACTATTTACAATTGCACCAAAAAGAATAGAAAAACTAGGAATAAATTTAACCAAAGATGGAAGACTTGTACTTTCTTTTTCTTTTTTTTTTAGACTTGTACTTTCAAAAACTATAAAACATCAATGAGGGGCGCCTGGGTGGCTCAATGGTTGAGCACTGCCTTCAGCTCAGGTCATGATCTCAGGTCCTGGGATTGAGCCCCACACCGGGTTCCCTGCTCAGTGGGGAATCTGCTTCTCCTTTTCCCTCTGCCCTTCCCCTGCTCTTTCTCTTGCTCTTGTTCTCTCTCAAATGAATATTTATTTTTTTAAAGATTTTATTTATTTATTCATAGACGAGAGAGAGAGAGAGAGAGAGAGAGACAGGTAGAGGGAGAAGCAAGCTCCACTCAGGGAGCCTGATGTGGGACTCGATCCCAGGCCTCCAGGATCACAACCCCAGCCAAAGGCGGCAGTAAACTGCTGAGCTACTGGGGCTGCCCCATGAATAAATATTTAAAAAAATAAAATACAACATCAATGAAAGGAATTGAAGATGACACAAATGCAAAGACATTACATGCTCATAGATTGGAAAAATTAATATTGTTAAAATGTCCATATTACCCAAAGCAATCTACAGATTCAATGCAATCCATACCAAAATATCAATAGCATTTTTCACAGAACTAGAACAAATAATACTAAAATTTGTATGGAACCACGAAAGATCCTGAATAGCCAAAGCAACCTTGAGAAAGAAGAATAAAGTTGGAGGTATAACAATTTCAGATTTCAAGATACACTACAAAACTGTAATCAAAACAGTATGGTACTGGCACAAAAATTACACATAGACCAGTATAACAGAATAGAGAGCCCAGTAATAAGCCTATGATTATGTGGTCAATTAATCTATGGCAAAGAAGGCAAGAGTATACAATGAGGAAAAAAACAATGTCTTCAAATAAATGGTGCTGGAAAAACTGGACAGCTACAGGTAAAAGAATGAAGCTGGGCCATTTTCTAACACCAAAAATAAACTCAAAATGGATTAAAAACCTACATATAAGTCCTGAAAAAAATATCCTAGAAGAGAGCATAGTCAGTAATTTCTCTGACATCAGCCATAGCAACATTTTTCTAGATAGGTCTCCTGAGGCCAGGGAAACAAAGGCAAAATAAACTGAGGACTACATCAAAATAAAAAGGATTTGCACAGTAAGGGAAACAATCAACAAAACAAAAAGACAATTTACTGAATGGGAGAAGATACTTGCAAATAACATATCCGATAAAGGGTTAATGTTCAAAATATAAAAAGAACTGGGGATGCCTGGGTGGCTCAGTGTTTGAGATTCTGCCTTTGGCTCAGGTGGTGATCCCAGGGTCCTGGGATCAAGTCCCACATCAGGTTCCCCGCCTGGAGCCTGATTCTCTCTTTGCCTATGTCTCTGCCTCTTTCTGTGTCTCTCATGAATAAATAAATAAAATCTTAAAAAAAAAAGTGGGACTCTTGAATTTGGCTCAGGTCATGATTTCAGTGTGATAGGATAGAGCACTGCATCGGGCTCCATGCTCAGCATGGAGTTTCTCTCCCTCTCCCTCCACTGTCCCCTGTTCCCCCCACCATGCTCTCTCTCTCTTTGGCTCTGGAAAAAAAAGAGAGAGAGAGATGATCTCAAAATATATAAAGAACTGATACAACTCAACACCAAAAAAACAAATCATCCAATTAAAAAACAGGCAGAGGATCTGAATAGACATTTTTTTTCCAAAGAAGACCTACAGGTGACCAACAGACACATGAAATGATGCTCAACATCACTCCTCATCAAGGAAATGCAAATCAAAACCACAGTGAGATATCACCTTATACTTGTCAGAATGGCTAAAAACAAAAAGACAAGAAATAACAAGTCTTGGTGAGGATGTAGAGAAAAGGGAACCCTCTTACACTGTCGGTAGGAATGTAAATTAGTGCAGCCACTGTGGAACACAGTATGGAGTTTCCTCAAAAAATTAAAAATACAAATACTGTATAATCCAATAATTCCACTACTGGGTATACACCAAAGAAAAAGAAAACACTGATTTGAAAGATTTATGCACCCCTATGTTTACTGCAGCATTGTTTACAGGACCCAAGCCATGGAAGCAACCTATTCATCCATGGATAGACGAATGGATAAAGAAGATGTGATATATATATATATATATATCACCATGCAGTCATAAAAAAGGATGAGATTGTGACATTTATGACAACAGGGATGGGCCTATGAGGCTTTATACTAAGTGAAATAAGTCAGACTTAGAAAGACATGATTTCACTTATATGTTGAATCTAACAACAAAAACTAAAAACAACAAATAAAACGCAGACACAGGCCCACAAACACTGATGGTTGCCAGAGAGGAGGAGGTGAGGAGATGGACAAAATAGGTGAAGGGTAGTAGGAGGTACAGGCTTCTAGTTACAGAATGAATAAGTCATGGGAATAAAAGGCACAGCATAGGGAATATAGTCAATGGTATTATAACAATGTTGTATAGTAACAGATGATAGCTAACTTGTGAGCAGAGAATAATGTTGAAATTTGTCAAATCACTATGCTGTACAACTACTGAAACTAGTGGAACATTATGTGTCAACTATATTTACATAATTTTTTTCAAGTTTCCTCTTAAAATAAGAGTAAAACATGAGTTGATTTAAGAACAAATATGGGACACCTGAATGGCTCAGTCAGTTAAGCATCCTAGTCTTGATTTCAACTCAGGTTTCAAGATATACCTCAGGGTTGTGAGATTGAGGTCCATGTTGGGCTCCACGCTCAGCAGGGAGTTTGCTTGAAATTCTTTCCCTCTGCTCCTCCCCTAACCAAAATAAATCAATAAATTTTTTAAAAAGATTTTATTTATTCATGAGAGACAGAGAGAGAGAGAAGCAGGCTCCATGCAGGGAGCCTGATGTGGGACTCAATCCCAGGACTCCAGGATCAGACCCTGGGCCAAAGGCAGGTGCTCAACTGCTGAGCTACCCAGGCGTCCCCAATAAATCTTTTTTTAAAGAGAATAAATATGAAGTAAATAAGAGCAGAGGAAGTACAACAAAATGTAAACAATTCCAAAGATAGCATGAAGGATAGGTAGATTTGGCAAAGATGGAATGGAGGGTATGCTAGGGGTGCAAGTGTGGGAAAGCAGGTGAAATTCAAAGGAATCCTTAATAGTGGAAGAGGAGAAGGGAAGTACATGGGGATGGCACTTCCAGAGCCTCTTACCTAATCCAATTTTAGTATCTCCCTTTGAACTCTAACAGGCCTTGAAGATCAGCTGCCAGAGTAATTTGGTAATTATGGTGGAAGGAAAGATCCTCAAGAAATACACTACTGTTGTTAAAAATAAAACACAAGATCATTTTTTTCCTTTGAATATGGCAAGGACGCTGTTGAGTAATCATAACATGTTGGCCAGCTATCCTTGAGCATTAACAATGTTTTTAAATTGAGGGAGGGAAAAAGAAGAGGGCAGAAACCATTTCCTGTTTCCTACTTCTGTGTGCAGAGTTTTCAGAGCAGAAGAACCTGGAGCCCAGGGCTGGTACTGGGAACCATAAATGTCTGACTGCTGTTCAACGAGCTTTTCCTGTTGGCTTGCTAATCCCAGGAAATTGTCTACAGGGCTGTTTGGTCAGGGTGAGGAAGGTAGTGAAAGGCTAATAGAGGGGATGCTTGAGAGCTTCAGCACATATGGTATGTATGTCTGAAACATCCAGTGTGGGTGTGGGTCTCCAGATGCAGGCAGCTTTCCAAGTTCAGAGCAGCAATCTCATTCTGCGTGTGTGTGTGTGTGTGTGTGTGTGTGTGCAGTGCACATACCTGCGCACAACACTGTATGTGCCCTTGATTAGTGGAAGATTGGAAGAACAACACAGAATGGTAAAACCTCCCCTTGATATCAACAACTCCAAGGATACCAACTGGCCCTAAGACCCAACTGGAGGGTGACAACTGTCTTTGATTTCTAGCCCTCTACCTTTTCACAACTCCCTTTCCCACTCTTTACCATTGTCTTGCCCATACTCTTAGGTAGTGATCTCAATTGAGTAAAAGAGCCAACAAAGAGCTTCCTTTTTTTTTTTTTTAAACAAAGAGCTTCCTATTGAGAGGTTAGAACACATTAGCCTAGGGTCTTAGCTTTTCTGGGATTTCTTCCATGGGTCCTTTATGAAGAGCCCATTAAATCCTTTGTGGTAGGTGTCGTAGGGAGGCTAATAAAGGACAGGCTCCTCAAGGTTCCTCACATCATAGACACAGATCCTCATTTACTTCTTTATTCTACCCACTTTTAAGACCTTTATATGTTCCAATATAAAGGAAGGACACTATATTGGGTTATTGTGTGGGGACATAAAAGGTGAAACTCTAGTTGAATTTCCACAAAAGGGAGGGATCCATGGGTGGCTCAGTGGTTGGGCGTCTGCCTTCGGCTCAGGTTGTGATCCCAGGGTCCTGGGATCGAGTCCCACATGGGGCTCACAGCAGGGAGCCTGCTTCTCCCTCTGCCTGTGTCTCTGCCTCTCTCTCTGTGTGTCTCATGAATAAATAAATAAAATCTTAAAAAAAAATCCACAATAGGGAAAAAAAGAGAACTCTGAAAAGTAAAATCTGAGGAAATCTTTGAAAACAAATCTCTTCATTTCATTATATGATTCTACACTACCCTTGGAGGTCAAAGGTAGGCAAAGTCTGACTAATTTCTATAGTACCAGTACCTAACAGAGTAACTAGAACATCGGTCTTCAGTGAATTATTATTGAATGAATGAAGATTTCATTTTCCCTCTCGGCGTCACGCCTGAGATTGCTCAGATTGTTCATTATCTTCAGAGCCAGCATTTATTACATCTCACTTGAAAGTCGCTAAGACAAGGCATTTTCCACAGGCTTTTCCTGTTTTTCTCAGTACTGGCCAACCTTGATTTGCTGGTGACATCAGTTGGCTTGTGTTTTATGCTGGCCTTTGCAATGATACAGTAACAGAATCTGGAATCTCCAGAATTGATGTTAACACAATTAGTTTTAAAATGGAACTACCATAGAAAAGGAAGTTTGGATGCTTACCTAACAAGAGGGTTGGGAGTTTAGAATGATGTATGTAAGAAGCACTTTTTACACTGTAAAGTGCTGTCCATATTTTAGCTACTATCATTATTAGAATACCAGAAAACTACCCATACAGTCTTATAAAGAAGATACTTTTACTCAAGGATACTTTTACTCAACATGACAAAGCAGTGGCTCTCCAATATTTTTGGTTAATCATTCTGGCAAAACACCTCAACACTTTCGATCTCATTCACTTTTATCTAATGCAAGTGTTTTACCCGAGTGAATGGAAAGAAAAATACTACTTTTAATTCCCAGTTTCCAATAATCTTCTGTTAAGAAAGAGAAACAGAAATAAAAGAATTGTGGAAAGGAGTTCAAGTACAAGAATAACTACAATTACATTCTTCATCAACTCCTCCAAGATCAACTATCAGTAGTTCTTTTTTTGTCTGTTTGGGTTGTTTGTTTTTGTTTGTTTGTTTTTTTTTAAGTAGGCTTCATGCTGGCCTCTAACACAGGGCTTAAATGAAGGACCCTGTGATCAAGACCTGAGCTGAGATTGAATTGGGTGTTTAATGGACTGAGCCACCCACATGCCCCAATGATTAGATTCTTGATGAAGCAACAGGAAGCCAAGCTAAGGACTAGAGAAACCCAGAAAAAGGCTCAGAGGAGGAGAGACCATTAAACATAAGACCTACCACAGTTCCTGCTTTCACCTCTCAATCTTTAATCATTGATGTTCTCAAAGGATCTGTCCTCAACTGCTCTCTCTCCTCACTCCCTAATTTCCCTGTTTCAATTACCATTTACCTAAGAGGAAAGGAGGGAAGGGGAAAGTTACCTAAAATAACTTAGGGATGGAGTAGAATGAAAATGATTCAAACAAACTTGAGCATGTGAGCCTCCTTATTCAGATCTAGCTAGTTGTCTTTGGAGAAATGAGATTAGGGTTTCAGGTGTCTCATTTTGTTTTGTTTTCTGGGCCTTTTTTCACCTCATTTTTTGACAGAAGTTGAAATTCTTGGTTTTTAGGACAAATCTCCCAATTTCAACTATTGACAATTTATTTTTAAAATTGCAGAGGAGGGGCACCTGGGTCAGTCAGTCAGTTAAGCATCTGTCTTCAGCTCAGGTCATGATCTGAGTCCTGAGATCTAGCCCCACATTGGGCTCTCTGCTCAGTGGGGAGTAGTCTTCTCCCTCTGTGCTCTCTCTCCTTCTCAAAATAAAATTGCCGAGGATTTTTATGGGAGTGAAACTACTCTATATGATACTACAATGGTGTATAAATATCATTATAAATTCCTCCAAACCCGAAGAACATACAATGCCAAGAGTGAATCCTAATGGAAACTATGGGCTTTGGGTGATAATGAGTCAGTGTAGGTTCACTGACTATAACAAATACACCATTCTGATGGGGAATATTGATAGTAGGGAACAGTATGCATGCGTCCGGGCAGAAGGCACAGGGGAACTCTGTACCTTCTACTCAATTTTTTCAGGAACCTAAAACTACTCTACTATATAGTGTCTATTAAAAAAAAAAAAAACTACTGTGGCCAAATGAAACCCATTAGTAGTATGCATAGACTGTGGTTAGCAACCTGTGACTGTACATTTTCTAGCTTTACCCTGCACTTCTTTCTTGAGCTTGAGACCTGTTTCTTTAATTAGAATGTGGATAAATTAACTGGGGCATTCCATAGACTACTCAAATACAATCTGTTTAAACTACAATACATCTTCCTCAACATACAAACAGAATGAAACTTGCCTCCCATCTTGAAGTCCTTGTTGATCACAGTCCATCTAATTGTCCAGATTAGAAAGCCTGCTGTCATCTGTGACCTGATCTCTATTTCATATTTCATCTCCAATTCCTTTATTAAACCTTTACTGAGCATTCCCTAAGTGCTAGGTACTATGCTAAGTACTGAGGATACGAATATAAAAAAATGTAGTCCAGGCTTCGGGGGGAAAGGTGGAAAGGGACAAGTATTTGCAAAACAGTATTTACTAAGTGTTATAATACATTTATATAAAATGACTCGTGACCTTTTTTGTTAACTTGAAAGTCTTTATTAAGTGACTCATGAATTGGGGAGCATCCCATTTAGCAAATAGAAGGGAGCTCCCCCTCATGACCTTCTTTAATCTGCACAACCTTATGAAGTAGGTATTTTTTTTATAACAGCTTTATTGGGATAAAATGGATATGCTAAAAAAGTCACCCTTTTATAGTGTACAATTCAGTGGGTTTTTGTACATTCATAGAGCCATGCAATCATCACCACTATCTAATTCCAGACTTTTTTTTTTTTTTTTTAAAGCAGTTTTAGATTCACAGCAGAATTGAATGAAGAGTACAGAAAATTCCCACATTCCTCCCCTGGAAACCCTGGCAAGACTGCTCATTTTACTGTCTCCAATTCTGCCTTTTCCAGAATGTCATATTGGAATCATATAGTATATAGCCTTTTCGGATTGGCTTCTTTCACTTAGTAATATACATTTAAGTTTCCTCCATGTCTTTTGGTGGCTTGGTAGTTCACTTCTTTTTAGTGCTAAATAACATCCCATTACCTGGATGTACCACAGTTTACCCATCCATTCACCCTACTGAAGGACATCTTGGTTGCTTCCAAGTGTTGGCAATTATGAAGAAAGCTGCTATGAACATCTGTGTGAAGGTTTTCTGTGCATAAAAGTTTTCAACTTCTTTGGGTTCACATCAAGGAGTATGATTGCTGGATCCTATGGTAAGAGTATGTTTAGGGGTGCCTGGGTTAAGTGTTCGACTCTTGGTTTCAGCTCAGGTCATGATCTCAGGCTCATGAGATCAAGCCCCATGTCAGGCTCCAAAGTCTGCTTGGATTTTTGCTCTCTAACATTAATAAGCAGATCTTTTTTTAAAAAAACCCTCTTCTTTTTAAATTTATTTATGTTTAGAGAGAGAGAGAGAACACAAGCGAAGGGAAGAGCAGAGGAAGAAGGAAAGAAAAACTTTAGCAGACCATTCACTGATCTCATGACCTGAGCTGAAAACAAGAGTCAGACACTAAAACAATTGCACCACCCAGGGTCCCTGAGTATGTTTAGTTTTATAAGAAACTGCCAAACTGTCCTTCAAAGTGTCTGTACCATTTTTGCCTTTACACCAGCAATGAATCAGAGTTCCTGTTCCTTTGTCAGCATTTGGTGTTGTCAGTGTTTCAGACTGGCCATTCTGATAGGTATGTAGTGGTATCTCATGGTTGTTTTAATTTGCATTTCCCAGGATGCCTGGGTGGCTCAGTGGTTGAGCATCTGCCTTCGGCTCAGGGCCTGATCCCAAGATCTGGGATCGAGTCCTGCATCGGGCTCCTTGGGAACCTGCTTCTCCCTCTGGCCTGTGTCTCTGCCTCTCTCTGTCTCTCTCTGTCTCTCTCTCTCTCTCTGTCTCTCTCTCTCTCTTTCTCATGAATAAATAAATAAAATCTTTTAAAAAATAATTTGCATTTCCCTAATGACATATGATGTTGAGCATCTTTTCAGATGCTTATTTGCCACCTCTGTACCTTCTTTGGTGAGATGTCTGTTCAGGTGTTTTGCTCATTTTTTAATTGGTTATTCCTTTTCTTAATTTCAAAGTTTAAGAGTTCTTTGTATATTGAAAATATATTTTTATTTAAGATTTTATTTATTTATTTGATGGAGACAGAGAGCACAAGCAGGGAAAGGAGCAGAGGGAGAGGGAGAGGCAGACTCCCTGCTGAGCAGGGAGCCCTACTCAGGGCTCAATCCCAGGACCCTGAGATCATAACCTTAGCTGAAGGCACTTAACCTACTGAGCCACCCAGGAGCCCCTCAAAATTTATTTTTTAAGATTTTATTTATTTGGGATGCTTGGGTGGCTCAGTGGTTGAGCATCTGCCTTCGGCTCAGGGCGTGATCCTGGAGTCCCGAGATCAAGTCCCATATCGGGCTCCCTGCATGGAGCCTGCTTCTCACTCTGCCTGTGTCTCTGCCTCTCTCTGTGTCTTTCATGAATAAGTGAATAAAATCTTTAAAAAAAAAAAAAAGGATTTTATTTATTTATTTATTTATTTATTTATTTGAGAGGGGGGGAACATAGGGAGAGGGAGAGAATCTCAAGCAGATTCCACATGAGCATGGATCCCAATGCAGGGCTCACTCTCACGATCCAAGCTGAAAGCAAGAGTCAGATCCTTAACCGACTGAGCCACCCAGCACCCCTGTATATTCAAAATATTTAAAAATTTCTCTTGAGACTTCTTCTTTGATCCATGTGTTATTTAGAAGTGTGTGTTCAATCTCCACATATTTGGGGACTTTCCAGCTCTCTTTTTGTTGTTGATTTCTAGTTCAATTCCATGTAGTCTGTGAACAGGCTGGGACCACACAGTTACCTCTCAGTACATGGCAGAGTTAAGGCCCTGAGTACTGGCACCACTGAATCTGCTGAATCTGAGCCAAGTCTGACTGTAATGTTAACCTGGAAGGATTAACTGTCTTTTTAAAAAGCTCCCAAATCTCTACTTCTCTTTGTATTAAACTGATTTATGAAAGTTAAAAAAAAAAAAAGCTCAGTGTTCAGTAAAAGACGACTAAGCAGATTGCTGTTTAACAAGCCAAAGACTAAATGAACAGAACTATGTGGATTTGAGGTAGATGCTCTAACTGAATTTTCTTTTTTATCTTGGTAAAATATAGCTAACATAACATTTACCATCTCAACTATTTTTTATTGTACAGTTCAGCAGCATTAAGTACATTCATGTTGATGGTTATCAACATCACCCATCCCCAGAACTTTTGCATCTTCCCAAAATGAAACTCTGTACCCACAAAACAACAACTCCCAACTTCCCCTCCCCAACCCGTGGAAACCACCATTCTACTTTCTGTTTCTATCAGTTTGAAGATTCTTAGAATAGAGTATTCCTCACCTAAGTGGAATCATACTATATTTGCCCTTTCGTGACTGGCTTATTTCCCTTAGTATAATGTCCTCAAGGTTCATTCATGTTGTAGCATGTGTCAGAATTTGCTCCCTTTTTAAATCTCTATCTGAACTTTTATTTCTTCATTTTGTTTCCCATTAAAACTACAACGATCAGGGATCCCTGGGTGGCGCAGCGGTTTGGCGCCTGCCTTTGGCCCAGGGCGCGATCCTGGAGACCCGGGATCAAATCCCACGTCGGGCTCCCGGTGCATGGAGCCTGCTTCTCCCTCTGCCTGTGTCTCTGCCTCTCTCTCTCTCTCTCTCTGTATGACTATCATAAATAAAAAAAAAAAAAAAAAAAAAAAAAAAAAAAAAAAAAACCAAACTACAACGATCAAAATCAGTCCTGATTTTACAAACAAAGGTACTGAGCCGAGGCAACCTAAAGACACAGCTGTCCAAGAGGAGCATCCGGTGTGATGTGTCCATGCTGGCTTCCTGGCCCTCTCCAGAGGCTGCCTTTGCAATGATGATCATTAGGACAAGGAGCTCAAAGCTCTATCGACTGAGGCTGAGAAATAGCAGAGTATTATTTAGTTTTCTTTGCCAAAGAGAATCTAAATTGTGCTGAATCAGAGCAACTGTAAACATTGTTTGCTTTTAGATATTTCACTTTATCCCACAGGCTCTGAGATAATCAGCCTGTGTTCTGGAGCTGTGTTTCTGAGAAATAGATACAAATGAGTCCACAAAGTCCATAAACAAAGTATCTTAGGACTTTCCAATCTAGGACAAACCAATTAATATAAATCATGGATTGTATTGCATTATACAAATCTTTACAAAAAGTGTGCATTAATTGATGCAAGGAAATTTTTAGTCTATAGGAAAATGGCAACGTATAAAACATTTAATAATGCCTATTCTCATACTTTAACATTCTACCATACACTTTTTTCATACAATATTTTCTAAGTACAATAATTTTTATTGCTTCTTCCTATCATACACTTATCGAACTGAAGTCAAAGCAATAACTGCTAGTGCATCTAGAAAACAATCCAACTAGGAAATATTGCTTTCTTACACTGTATTACCATAAAGAATATAATTATATTCCATATTTATAAGTATATGCATAAATGTAGCATATTTATATTATTATAAAGAATATATATTTTAATATCTGTAAAATTAATGGTATTTACTGATTTAAAAAATTACCCCTAACATATACATTGTGACAAATAAATGCTGCCTTGATGATTTTATCAGTATCCACCACAGGAGGAAAATTCAAGACAAGATAAATACTTCTATTTAAAAATACATAAAATATAATAACTATATTTCAAATGTATATGGACTGTGAACTTGAATTATTCTGTATGAATTTCAGTTAAAACAATTTTTAGGGCATAAACCACCAATTTTTAAGGCATAAGTTTAAATATAATTATGACTTTTAAAAATTTCAATATCAAGTTTGGGCATATTAGAAATATTATGAAGATATACTATATAATTGGTTCTTTTTTTCGCCAAATAGCAAGACAGACAATCTTCTAAAAGACTAACTCAGACATTACATCTTCCAACATCCTCCATGAAGCCATAAGCCCCCCAAAATTCAGTGACTTGCTGCTGGTCACAGAGCCAAGAGACCAACCCTTTCTGAAACCCAACAGATTCTAATAAGAAAGTTCTCAAGGACGTGAAAAAATACATAACAAAGCAGAAATATGCTATAATAAGGGATATAAAATAGCTTTGCTCAGAATCTTCATAGAGTGGGATCTATTACAATTAAGGAGAAAGGTAATCACTACAGAATTAAATACTAAAGCCAAAAAGAAAAGAAAGCCTTAGAGATGGCACTGCAATAGCCCAGAAGCAGGCAGTTTACACAGAAGTGATTTCCTAATCCTGGAACAACACTGCAGCAGGCCAGGAGGGGAGGTGGTTTGGAGAAGTTTCTCTTATTTTGGCCTTGCTCGAAACCCTCTGTTGCCCTTGTGCATTGTTGGTAGGAATGTAAAATGGTGCAGCCACAGTGGAAAACAGTTTGGTGGTTCCTCAAAAAGGAACCATATGACCCAGAAATTCCACTCATAGGTACAGATCCAAAAGAACTGAAAACAGGGGCTCAAACAGATACTTGTATGCCAATGTCCACTGAGGCATTATTCACAGTAGCCACAAGGTGGAAACATGCCAAGTGTCCATCAATACATGAATGGATAAACCAAATGTGATATATACATTCAATGGAAAATTATTCTGCCATAAAAAGGAGCAAACACAGAAAATAACAAGTACTGGCAAGGATGTGGAGAAATTAAAATCCTCATGCTTTGCTGGAGGAAATGTATAAATGATTCAGCTGCTGTGAAAAACAGTTTGGGTTCCTTAAAAAATTAAACATAAAATTACTATATAACCCAAGAGTTCCTCTCCTAGCTATATACCCCAAAGAACTGAAATCAAGGAGTTGAACTTGGCCAGCGCCTGCCTCTGCTTGAACCACTTTCTCAATATTGGTGTACAATATTTGTACACCAATATTCACATCAGCATTATTCTCAATATTCTCAATATCTCAAATCTCACTTTCTCAATATTGGTGTACAATATTTGTACACCAATATTCACATCAGCATTATTCACAAAAGCTAAAAGGTAAAAATGACCAAACATCCAAAAATGGATGAGTGTATAAACAATGCATGAATGGATAAATAAATAATCAGGCTTAAAAAATAAAGAATTTCTGGGGCACCTGGCTGGCTCAGTCAGTAGAGCATGCTACTCTCAATCTTAGGGTTGTGAGTTTGAGCCCCATGTTGAGTAGAGAGATGACTTAAAAAAATTTTTTTAATCTTTTTAAAAACCTTTAAAAAATAATAAAATTCTGATATATGCTACAACATGGGTGAGCCATGAAAACATTATGCTAAGTGAAATAAGCCAGTCACACAAGGCCAAATATTATATGATTCCACTTATTTGAGGTCTCTAGAATAGTCAAATTCCTAGAGACAGAAAATAAGATGATGGTTGCCAAGGGCTTGGGGAGAGGGAGTGGTAGTTGGTGTTTAATGGAGACAGTATCAGTTTGGGAAGATGAAAACATTCTGAAGAAGGATGGCTGGGATGGTTGTGCAACAGTGTGACTGTACTAATGCCACTGAACTTAAAAATGTTCACTTAAAAATGGTTAAACTGGCAAATTTTATGTTATCTCTATATATATTTTAAAGATTTTATTTATTTATTCATGAGAATACACAAAGAGGAGAGAGAGAAGCAGAGACACAGGCAGAGAGAGAAGCAGGCTCCATGCAGGGAGCCTGATGTGGGACTCGATCCTGGGTCTCCAGGATCACACACCCGGCTGCAGGCGGGGCTAAACTGCTGAGCCACCGGGGCTGCCTCATGTTATCTATATTTTACCAAAATAAAGTAAAAGCAAATGAAAACATGACATATTTAAGACATCCCCCCCCTTATAAAAGGGGAGTGAACTCCTGATACATTCTACAACATGGATGAATCTTATTTTTAAAGATTTTATTTATCTGAGAAAGAGAGGGAGTATGAGCAGGGGGGAGGGGCAGAAAGAGCGGGAAAAGCAGGCTCCCTTCATTGAGCAGAGAGCCTGATGTGGGGCCCCATCCCAGAACACTGAGATCATGACCTGAGCTGAAAATAAATTCATAGAAGCAGAAAGTAGATCAGAGGTTATCAAGGGCTAGGAGAAGTGGGGAATGGGGAGTCATTGCTTAATGAGTAGAGTTTCTTTCAGGTGATAGAAGAGTTTTGGAACTAAGTAGTGGTGATGGTTGCACAGCACTATAATTAATGGCATTTAATTGTACACTTAAAAATAATGGAAATGGTCAATTTTATATAGATTTCCCCACCAAAGACTAAGAAACAAAAAACAACAAACCAAAAAATCCTTCAGTGGCTCCACAGCTTTGCAGAATTAAAAATCCACACCTATGGCTGGCAGGCAGGACCTCCATTCTGCCTTTCCAGACATTTTTCCCACAAGTCCTTCTACCTCTTCGAAGCTGTCTTGGCCTATGCCCAAATCCTACTGGCCCAGCTCCACATAGCCTTCTCCAATTCCCAGTCTGAGAGTCTGGCTCCCTCCGGTGAGTAACCGGCCACTCCTGCACCATTTACCACCCCACCCAGACCCCTCCTAGGCCTCAACTCTGAGTCATCTGGGCTCACATATGGCCATCTGCTCAGCAATTGAATGGACCAAGAGAGAAAGTGGTTCAAGCAGAGGCAGGCGCTGGCCAAGATCATGCCTCAGGGAACAGTAGACTTAAGCAGAAAGGCCACTGGACTTGCTGTCAGGAGATAGATGTTCCAGGTCCACCTCTGCCACCACCTAGAACAGTGACCATAGGCAAGCCCCTCTCTGGATCTGCCTTCTCTTTTGCAAAATGAAAGGGCTGGACTGAGATCTCTAAGAATGCTCCTAGTTCCAGGGCCTAGAGACCAAATTTGGGAACACAGTACAAGCAAGATAGAAATAACTTTCTTTCCTACAATTTTCAATTGATGATTTTATCCTCATCAGGGCACCTCGGCAATCTCAAAAGGTTTCTTGAGAAATAAATGAAAAAAAAAAACCAAAACAAAGCACAGTTTTGGGGCTGACTTATCCAGTAACTTTAGTGTTCATTATGATATCAGGGTTTTCACAAAAGAAATTATCCAATGGAGATTTTAGTTATTCTCTCTATGCTTAGCCCACAAACATCAGCCTAAGATGTTGAGCAAAACCTGGATATTAATAATGAATAGCTTAATGTAGAAATCAAAGAAGGCAGTGAAACGGGTTGGCAGTGGAATATTATATGGCATCGACAAGGAACAAAGCAAGACTCCCTGCCACTACACGACAAGTCTCAATCATATACTGTAGGACTCCCCTTTACAAAATGTTTGGATGTGGCTGAAGCTAATTGATGGTGATTCTCCTGATTCCACCACATTCCAGCTTAACACTTAGGTATTTAAAATAAAATATGGAACAACTGGGAAAAATATTTAAGGCAGTTTAACTCATCATTTTCACTTCTGGAAAATGATCTTAATGAAATGTTCAAGTATATGCACAAATATTTAGTTGTAAGGATGCTCCCTGAAGGATTGGCATTATGGACTGTGTCTCCCCCAAATTCCTATGCTGAAACCATAATCCCCGATGTGATGGTGTTTGGAGGGGAGGCCTTTAGGAGGTATTAGCTCGTGAGGATGGAGATTTCATGAATGGGATCAGTGCCCTTATAAAAAGGGGCTAGAGAGCTAGCTTACTCCTTTTCCACTGTGTGAGGACTCAATGAGCAGATGGCCATCAGCAAACCAGGAAGGGGGCTCTCACCAGACATCACATCTGCCAGAACTTTGATCTCGGATTCCCAGCTTCCGGAACTGTAAGAAATAAATGCTTGTTGTTTAAGCCCCCCAGTCTATGATAATTTGTTATAACAACCAAATGGAATAAGATCATTATTTATAATACTGAAAAAGAAGAAACCTAAATGTCTAAAGATTACAAATTGGTTTTATATATATTATATAGATAGATATGATAGTGTATGTATAAATAAACATACACCAGTAAAAAAAAACAAAAACAAAACAAAACAAAAAAACATACACCAGTATACATATGCCACCATAATCAGTCTATTAATATATATGCCAGATATATATCATATGTATATGTAATTAAATAACATGTAAATATATTTATATTCTACCTACATATATTTACTTATGTTAGTGTATCAATACAATGAAATGCTATATAGCCATTTAAAATCTAATTATATATATATGTAAACATATATAGCCATTAAAATTAAAGAACTGTATTTAATAACTTAATAATAGTAACTAACATACACTGACCTTAATTAAGTGCTCCACATATATTCTCTCATTTAATCTTTTTTTTTTTTTTAAGATTGTATTTATTTATTCCTGAGCGACACAGAGAGAGAGAGGCAGAGACATAGGCAGAGGGAGAAGCAGGCTCCCTGCAGGGAGCCTGATGCAGGACTTGATCCCAGGACCCCGGGACCATAACCTGAGCCAAAGGCAGGCACTCAACCACTGAGCCACCCAGGTGCCCCTCTCATTTAATCTTTATAATATAACTCCCTATGATAAAATACTCACATTTTTTATTTTTATATCTGAGAGCAATGAAGCATGGGGGTTAAGTAACTTGTTCAAATCACCTAGTTAATCAGTGACAAGCCCAGAACATATCCATTAACCTGTTTAAGTGAAAAATAAGGTATGTAACTGCTTGTATAGTATTATCTCACTTTTATTGCTGTAGCTTTTATTTATTTATTTATTTATTTTTCAAAATAAAAGCCTGCGGGCACCTGGGTGGCTCAGTCAGTTAAGTGTCTTCCTTTGGCTCTGCTCATGATCTTGCAATTCTGGGATCAAGCCCTCTGTCAGGCTCCCTGCTCAGGGGGGAGCCTGCTTCTCCCTCTCCTGCTCCCCCTGCTTATGTACTCTTTCTCTCTCTATCAAATAAATAAATAAAATCTTTTTTAAAATTTCAAAATATGTGTCTGTACAGATAGGTAAAACATAGCAACATATACATACATACATAACACATGCATAACCTCAACAAAATGTTATCAGTGGTGGGATTATGAGAAATTATGACTTTCTTCTTTGTTTATATGTGTGGAGTGGGTGTGCATATGAACTATAACTCAAAGGCCTAGTTCTGGGCACAGTATCTTATCAATTACCAACATATGGGAGCTGCCCTATCCTAGGGAGGGGGTCAACTTATCATATCAGTATCAACATACTGGGGTTGCCTATTTGCATATTTATAAGACCTAGAGCAGAGACAAATGTGCACTAGTCATACCTAGAAACAACATGCTAGGGTTTGCTCATTTGCATGGAGCCCATCAGATGAGACTATGGGAGGCCACGGGAAATGATTTTCTTGAGGCAATAGATCTCAGAAAGCCATTCCCCACTCCAGAGTTCAAGAGCCTGAGCCTGCAGATCCTATTGGCATTAGTACCATTGTGGCAGGCATGACATGCTGTTCACCCACTCTCTGGCTCTTGAATGGTGGAGGGAGTCTGCAGTTGAAAGCTCTGGCCTTCTTTCTGATGGGGAAGCCTTATGTACTGGATCCAGTCCACAGTGAGCAGATGCCTAGCAGCTGTGAGGATGGGGCTCCCGAACACAATATCCACCTAGAAGTTAAGGTACTATATATGGGCTCTGCCCCTACCCCACAGAAATTTGCCTCTGTATGCTGCTGCTTAATAGGAAATTAGGATAGATGAGATACTATTATATTGGACAATCTTTTGTTATGTTTAAGAATTTTATAATAAAATGGTACCTGGCTGGCTGGCTCAGTAGGTAGAACATGTGACTCTTGATCTTGGGATTATGGGTTCAAGCCCCCTGTTGGGTATAATGCTTACTTTAAGAAAAAGAAAGAAAGAAAGATTTGGTTTGTCTCAGGGTCATGAGATTGAGCCCCACATCAGGCTCCACACTCCATATGGAGTCTACTTGAGATTCTCTCCCCCCTCTGCCCTTCCCCCTGCTCATGCTTTCTCTCTGTCTCTGACTGTGTCTCTCATAAATAAATAAATAAATACATACATACATAAATAAAATATTTTAAAAAGGAATTTTATAATAAATATAAGTAATTTGAAAAGGCTGCCTAAGCTTCCACTTCATTCTATCAAAGCCAGAGGACTCAATTAATTAAGTAGCTTCGACAAGGTCTGTTTTCTAAGGTTTCTTTAATGAATGGGTAAACTCTTTGCTATGAGTGTTTTTTGATTAAAAAAAAAAAGTACTAAGGCATTTGGTGGCTCAGTAGGTTAAGTATCTGCCTAGGGCTTAGGTCATGATCCCAGGGTTCTGGGATCAAGCCCTGTGTCAGGCTCCCTGCTCAGTGGGGAGCCTGTTTCTCCCTCTACCTCTGCAGCTCCCCCTGCTTGTGCTCGCACTCTCTCTCTATCAAACAAATAAAAATATTTTAAAATATATTTACAAAATTTTGAAAAATTAGAAAATATTTTTGAAGCATTTCATTCATGTAACAAATATTTAGGAGCTTACCATGTGCCAAACCACCAAGGGGAAGAATGAGACAAGATTTATAAGACATGGGATGCCTGGGTGGCTTAGTGGTTGAGAATCTGCCTTTGGCTCAGGTAGTGATCCTGGGGTTCTAGGATCAAGTCTCGGATCGGGCTCCCCAAGGGGCACCTGCTTTTCCCTCTGCCTGTGTCTCTGCCTCTCTCTGTATGTCTCTTATGAATAAATGAATAAAATCTTTTCAAAAAAATACAAGTCACGAGTTTACAGTGTGCACATGGAAAAACCCATTTGCCTTTACTCCTCTCCTCCACCACTACCACCAAGGAAGACTCTAGATTCTGTGTGTCTGTGCCTTTGGGGTATGGGCCCAAAATAGTGGATGCATAGATGAGTCAGGTAACTTATAGGCAGTCACTCACAGGATTTGAACCAAGGCACACCAGCCCCAAAGCCTATATACACTCCTAACCACTTACTTTGCTTTGCCATATCCACCCCCAATGCCCATACTCCACCTCACTGGCTTGTCAAGTTCTGAAGCCAGAAAACAACCTAGATGTTCCTGAATAATGGCAGACACTACAGTGGTCAAGATGTATTATTTCAAAATCCAATTTTCCTCTGGAACCCAGTCCCTTCCTTTTCTTTTGTCCCAGCTGCCACTACTGGGCCCTGTCATTAGCATGCACATAATTTAAGGCCCTCCATCAGCTCCATGCTAACCATGGATGGAGTCCAGTTTCCTGCATGGCAAGCAAGGTTCTTGGTGACCCAGCCTCAGCCAACCTTACCAGCTCCATCCTGTCCTCACCTAGATCCCAGCACACTAGATCCTTCACCATGCTCAGCCTGCAAAGGCAGTTGCTGCTCTTCTGACAGATCCAAAGTAGGTAGAGGAACTAGGTTTAGTTAAGGAGACTGACAAAAAGATCAGACTAAAATACAGCGCAGTAAATGGTAAGACCATCCCGAGAAAGAGAAAGCATTCACTGGGCTGAGAAAAGCAGAAATGGAGTGAGTACCACCATAAAGAGATGTAAAAGGGCTTTTTAAAACTGTGATGTGCTCTGTGCTGTACAAATGTTACTTTATTCACAGACACAGTGTGAAGACCAGGCTTCCGAATCAGAGTCAGGGTTGTGATCCAATCCTGGCTCTACCCACTCAGCTCTGAGCTTGTTTACCAAGCAGTAAAAGGGAAATGAAGGTGGGGAGACACAGGACATTTAAATGATATATGGGAAAGCCTGGAGCATCAAGTGTCCATTTCTCTTCTACTACAAACCAGATAGCAGTAAGCTCTAGGCACATTTGGGGTCGATGTGTCGTTCCTTGAACCTGTAAGTCTACTATTAGCCCTCTTTTACACTCAACTATGAAATCATTAATGATGTTGTGCTAGTATTTCTTTAGATTATTGACATATTTTTAAAATTATATGATATATTCAAAACCTAGGTTATTACTCCTGGGAAATTAATGAAACAAATTAATTGAATAAATAGAAAAGGATATATGCACAAAGATATTTCAATAAAAAATGAAAAATCAAAACAACTTAAGTATCCAAAAGAAGAATAATTTTAATTAATTTATAGATCATTTTGGGGGACCTGGGTTACACAGTTACTTGTCGGACTCTTGGTTTTGGTTCTGGTCGTGATCCCGGGGTTGTGGGATCAAGCTTCACACCAGGCTCTGTGCTCAGTTAGGAGTCTGCTTGAGAGTCTCTCTCTGCCACTCCCCTTCATGCTCTTTCTCTCTAAGATAGATAAATAAATCTTTTTTAAAAACTATGGATCATCTCTGGATGGGGTATCGAAAATTGTGAGAGATCTAACAAATAAGAAATACTTATATCTTAAGGGAAGAAAGATAACACAAAAGCACATATGCATTATGATTATGGAGAATCCAGAAGCTATAAAAGCAAAAATACTTAAACTATTTTATGACAAAAAAACACTATTGAAAAGTCAGAGGACAAAGAACAGAGCAGGAAAAAACTAATATGTACAACAAAGGCTAATGCCTTAGTAAACAGTTCCTACAAATTAAAACCCAGTAGAAAAATGGGTAATAATAAGGACAAACAATTTATAAAGGGAAATCCAAGAAACACAACCTTTGCAGTTAGGGCAATGCACATTCAGACAGCAACAAGATACTAATATTCATTTGTGACACTGGCAAAAAACAAAAAGGATGAGAACATCCAGTCCTTGTAAAGGTTCAGGGAAAAAGACATTCCTGTTCATTGCTGGTAGGAGTATGACCTACTCTAACCTTTTTTGGAAAATAATGTGGTATTCCCAAAATCACACTAAGCAGCAAGAAAGGAGAAACTAATGATATGAACAAGATGCATGGATCTCAAAGGCATCATGCCAAGTAAAAAAAGCCAGACATAAGTGTCTACGCATTGATGATTCTGTTTATGTGGAATCCTAGGAAACTGAAACCTGCACGGATAGCGGGAGCAAGGCTCTTCAGTGAAGGAGCAGGAGGAACCTTCTGGATATGACAAGTTTCATATCTGGATTGTATTGGTGGTTATGTTGATTAATACATTTGTCAAAATTCAGTGAATGAGACTTAAAATGGGAGCATTTTACTATATGCTCATTATATCTCAATAAAGATGATTTCAAAACTACAAATACAAATATATATGTGTATATATTTCACCTTGTAAGTCCCATTTTGGAGAATCAGGCTGGCAGAAATAAAAGTACCAGTACAGAAGAATGTATGTAAGTGGATATTTTATTGCATTGTTTTTAAGAGGCAAAAATTGGAAATGATAGGAGTGTTTATCATTAGGAAGATAGATGAATAAATTAAGGTAGATCCTTCCTTTAGACTATTGTGAACCTATTTATTTATTTATCTAGAGAGGGAGAGAGAGGATCTTAAGCAGATTCCATGCCCAGCGCAAAGCCTGACTTGGGGCTCAACCTCACAATGCTGAAATCACGACCTGAGCCAAAAACTAGAGTCAGACACTGAATGAACTGAACCACCCAGATGCCCCTATGATGAACCCATTTAAAAGAACAAGTTAAGGGATGCCTTGGTGGCTCAGCAGTTGAGCGTCTTGCCTGCCTTTGGCTCAGGGCGTGATCCCAGTCTAGGGATGGAGTCCCACATCAGGCTCCCTGCAGGGAGCCTGCTTCTCCCTCTGCCTAAGTTTCTGCCTCTCTCTATATATATCTCTCATGAATAAATAAAATAAAATCTTTAAAATAAATAAATAGAAGAATAAGTTAAATTGGTGGGGCACCTGGCTGGCTCAGTCTCTGGAGCCTGTGACCCTTGATCCTAGGGTTGTGGGTTTGAGCCCCATGCTGGGCACAGAGATTACTTAAAAATAAATCTTTAGAATAAATAAATAAATAAATGAAAGAATAAGTTAAATTGGTATCTACTGACCTAAAGAAATATGCATGTCACTTTTTTTAAAAAAGTGATTTGTCAAGAAATGTGAATAATATCCTATTCTGTTAAAAACCAAAAAGTATTTATTTTATATATTGTTCATATCTGAAAGATAGAAAAATACATGTTGAGCACTCTAGGCTGTTAATATTTATTACTTCAGGGGATGGAATTAGAGTAGGGCATATAAAATTATTCTTTCACAAAATTTTTTATTATTCCACTTGTAACAAATAAGCATGAATTGCCTTTTGTAGTTCTTTTAAGTCTTAAAACTTAAGAATGACAAAGACTATAATAGTAAATATTTTGCAATATAAAATGACAGAATTAAAAAATCAAATTGAATTCGTGCTTGGATTACAACTGTAAAAATGAAATATGCATGTGGATAAGGGCTGGTAAGGAGAACTCAAACAGGTTTTTAGAGTTTTTTAGAGTGTGGGAGTATGCATTCTTTTTTTAAACCTGTGAATGCTTGTGGGCAATAACCAAAATAGTTCTATTATGTAAAGTATGCAAAATACGGATGAAGTGAACAAAGTATAGATAGAAATGCAAAAATTAAAATTCTTTAGTAAGGATGGTAGGCCTATGAATACATTTTTTTCAATTTCCCCATTCTTTATGCAATATTATAATATCCTAGGATAAAAAAGTAACTCCTCCCCTCTAAAAACCTAGGTTCAAAAAATAAATAAATAAAAAATAAAAATAAATAAAAGGCTAGGTTCTCCTTTTTTTGGAATTAATGACATTAGAACACAAATTTGTATTATGCTATGACTACAGCTTTGTCACAATATACCCCTATATTGTTGAGGGTTTTCTAATTTTTATTTCCTTTACTGTTATATCACAAAGAATACAAATTGAGAGTAGAGGGAAAAGGCTTTTTAACTTGTGCTTTTCCAGTTCCCAGAAGCTCAATCTTCTTTTTCAAGTTATACAAAATCTCTCCTAAATACAAGCTGATTGGGTCATCCCTGAAACACATTAATTTGAGCTGCTGACCTTTGGAAAGCAAATCAGAGACTATATCCAGAAAGAATTGTAATCAGGCTTGGCCACAGTGAGAGGTATTTAGGACAGAGGCTCATGCTCAGTTACAACTCAACCCCGGGGGGCTGGTGGGGTCACTGGAACATCTGAAGTGGCTGCACTGTGTAGGGGACACAAGTGGCAAGGATCTAAAACGGGCTAGTTTTCAGGAGACAGACACGGTCTCTGCCAAGGGAGGGGACTGTGATTAGCCAGCAAATGTTTTTGAAATATCTGAACATGGGGTGCAATTGAATATAATCCAAGCAGGTCACTTTTCCCTGCAACTTAAATAAAACAAAGTCAATCCTACATTTGATATGGTTCAAATCCACTGGAACAGAGGGCCTCTTACAGGTTGAGAGAGGCTCAGGCCACTTCTAATTTGTTTTTCCAATATGAAGCAATATCACATCAGGTTTAAAAATAGTGGCATATTTTAAATGCTTACTTTAAATGATTAACACTTTTTTTTTAAATCTTTTTAAATTTTATTTTATTTTATTTTTTTAATTAATTTTTATTGGTGTTCAATTTACCAACATACAGAAAAACACCCAGTGCTCATCCCGTCAAGTGTCCACCTCAGTGCCCGTCACCCATTCCCCTCCAACACCCGCCCTCCTCCCCTTCCACCACCCCTAGTTCATTTCCCCGAGTTAGGAGTCTTTATGTTCTGTCTCCCTTCCTGATATTTCCCAACATTTCTTTTCCATTCCTTTATATTCCCTTTCACTATTATTTATATTCCCCATGATTAACACTTTCAACACACAAGCATTGCATTTATAATACTGCTATTCTAAAGATGACTACAGAATCTTATATGCATGTATGGAGATACATATATTTCCTTTTTGGAACATATAGGTATTTTTAAAAGTCAGGAAATAGAATGTTTTGTTTTTAAGTAGTATATTAGTTGTCTTTTCAAATGATATGTTCAATATTTGTTTAATTTCTAGAGACCTTTTAAGGTAAAAAAAAACAACAACAACACCTAAATTTAAAGCAAGAGGGGCCCCTGGGTGGCTCTGATGGTTAAGCATCTGCCTTTGGCTCAGGTCATGATCCCAGGATCCTGGGATTGAGCCCCGCATCAGGCTGCCTGCTCAGTGGGGAGTCTGCCTCTCTCTCTCTCTCTCTCTCTCTCTCTGCCTCTTCCCTGGCTTGTGCACATGCTTGCTCTCTTTCTTGTTCACTCTCTCTCAAATAAATAAATAAATAAATAAATAAATAAATAAATAAATAAATAGATACTTTTTTAAAAAAGCAAGAGATCCAATTGTTCCTTCTAAAAGGTACATATATTATAAAGTTTTTACACATATATGCATAATATCATATCTACTTTATGTAACTACTCATAGTGTATTCCAGGTGTTCCAGTTTGATAAAGGAAGACAAATTCAAAGTAATATGATAAGTATCTTCTTTTAATCCTGCCAGGGTGTTTCTGACTCATGCACACCCTTATTTGGAGATGAGGCTCTTAGAGAATGCGCAACCTGGCCACCAGCCCATGGCAGGCCCTGCTATGAGACAGCAAGAGCTGCAGGGAGTAGATGAACCTATGGCACAAAATCAAAGGACTGTGTTGGTATCACAGTTCTGCCATTTCTTGTATTGACTCTGAGCCTATGTCCTCCACAGCAAGATGGAGGCAGTAATAAAATCTTCTTTACAGGGTGGTGGGGAAGAATAACTGAGGTAATACACAGGACAGTCCCTAGAACAGGGCTTAGCACCAGGGTTGCTCAAATGTTTGCTTCCTTGGACTGTCTCTCTCTGCTGGACGTGAGGATTACCTTGGATGATGTATGTGAAAACAAATGTTGGTTATAATTAGAAGTGGGTAACAGGGGCTCTGAATCTATGTCAAAGACAGCATGTCTGTTTGTGTTGTAGATGGTGGTGGAGGTCTTTGGCTATGTTGCCTCCCAACTCCCAGAAAAAGGATGTTAGGCCTCAAATGCTATGATATATTTTAACTTTCTTCTGGGACCCTCCCCTTTGAGCAGTTGTCAGATTCAGCTAGCTTCTCAGAAGGGTTCTGGAAATACACAAGGCCAAGCTTGTAGGGAAGGAATTACAGGTCACAGGCCCTGACATTCAATAAATACTTCAAGGCTGCATCCAAAAGTCCAGAAGGCACCTGCCTGCTTCCTCTGAACTTACTCTACTCTCTCCAAGTTCTTCTTCAGCCACTCTGGCCCTCTTTCTGTCCTTAAAACATGCCAAGTTGAGGTGTATTCCAAGGTGTATTCCTGCCTCCTTCCTTTGCCCTTGTTCCCTCTTTCTAGAACATTCTTCCCCTGATCTCCACATGGCCAGGTCCCTCTCATCATTTAGGTCTCCACAAAGCTACCCGTCCACAGAGCCCTCTCTGTGTCCACAGAGCGTCTCTCTTGCCCTCCTTAGCTAAAGTAGCCATCCCTCAACCACTAGTCACTTTTTTACCCTATTGTACTACTTGACTTTCTTCTTAGCACTTATCATCATCATCATCTTAGCACTTAAGATCGCTTTATTTGCATATGTATTTACTATACGATACCCCACAGAGGCAAGAGCACATCTATCCATACTGAATCCCCAGCACTTCCACACTCAAAAAGTGTTTGGTAAGTGAATGAATGAGCGAAAACCTCTACACTATCTTCACAGCAGAATGAATAGCTTCCTCCTGGGTGACTCATGGCAGTATATTTATTCCTGTATTCAGTGCATATTTTACTTGTGCTGGATTGGTACATTGGTGGTCTCCAATGGAACACAGCATCCAGTATTCATGCTCTTTTGTAGTACCTCACATATTAACTCCAGGCTTGACTGTGTGACTTGCTTTTGCCAATAGGACCTTAGAAAGTGTGATGCAAACAGAGGCTTGATAAGTCCTTGAATAATCGTTTGTCCTCTTGGGACACTGTGTCTTAAGGTCCCAAGTTACCCTGTAAAGAGTTACCCTGATGAAGAGACCACATAGAGAGACAGATGAGCCGGCCAGCCCACACTGTTCCAGCCATTCCAGTTGAAGTACTAGAAATGTGAGTGAAGGGATGCCTGGGTGGCTCAGTGGTTGAGTGTCTGCCTTTGGCTCAGGCCATGATCCCGGGATTAAATCCCCACATCAGGCTCCCTGCAGGGAGCCTGCTTCTTCCTCTGCCTGTGTCTCTGCGTGTGTGTGTGTGTGTGTGTGTGTGTGTGTGTGTGTGTGTCTCTCTCTCTGTGTCTCTCATGAATAAATAAATGAAATCTTAAAAAAAAAAAAACCGAAATGTGAGTGAAGAAGTCCTCTTGGACGTTTCACCCCAGCAGGTACCAAGTAGAACCACTTAGCTGAGCCCAACTCAGATTGCAGAACCATTTGAGAAATAATAAGTCATTATTTTGTATAAGTTTGGCATGGTTTATTACACAGCAACAGGTAGCTAAAACACCAGCTTACTTTCCACTATAAATGGTTGTGTATGAGTCTATACCCTTCCTCTACTAGACTGTGAGCCAAAGGGAAAGGGATGCAGCATAATTACCTTTGCTTTCCTCACTTTGCCTGGCATCCTGCACAAGCTAAGTCAATCTAGGAGTCTTCATTCAAAGATTTGTTGAGCTCCTCTACATGCTAGTCTCCGTGCCGCCTATGTGCAGATAGTTGTGTGTTTGTGTGTATGTGTTTGTCTGTCAGGGATGGAGAAGGTACAAAAAGAAGTAGTGAAGATTCACTCCCCCAACACTTCACAAGGCTGTTCCTTGAGGTCAGAGATCATACCCAACCCCCAGCACAGCAGCCCAAGTGCAGGAGGTTGAACATCAGCGTTCAGACACGTCAAAAGAAAGGTCTACGGGGGCCCAGAGAAGGCATGTTTAACTGCCACCCAAGACTTCGGGGAAACTTTACCCACATCAGGAGCAGCTTTTGAACTGAGCATCAGTGTTCCAGCTGCTGTCTGAAAGTAGGGAAGTTGGCAAGGTGATTGCAGTCATTTGCTCATGTGATCTTTAAAACCACCAAATGTAATAGGGTCATTTTACAGCTCATGAAGGATTGCCATACCTGAGCTACATTGAGTGAGCTTCCTGCAGACCTTCAAAATCACTCTGCCCTCTCCCTGACTCCCAAGGTTTGGGGGCCAAATCTCCCCTTCCCTGTACACTGGACGGACACACACCCATCCTATCTTCTGGCCCCTTTTCCACAGCCCCAGCTGCTCTTTGGGGGTGGGGCAGGGAGAAAGAAAGGGAAGGAAAATGGAATGGGTCTGCCTCACCTTGAAGTTCATCCATGTCTTTAAAAACCAAACCAAACCCAACCCTACTCTATACTGCCTCCAAACCTAAGCTAAGTATTTCTTTTTCCTCTTTTTAAAAAAAAGACTTATTTATTTGAGAGAGAGAAAGAGAGTGCACACATGTGAATGCTGGGGGAGGCACAGAAGAAGAGGGAGAGACAGTCCTTTTTTTAGATTTTATTTATTTATTTGAGAGAGAGAGCATGAACAGGAGAAAGAGGTAGAGGGAAAGGGAGAAGCAGACTCCTCACTGAGCAGGAAGCCTGAATCGGGGTTCAATTCCCAGGAGCCTGAGATCATGCTCTGAGCCAAAGCAGATGCTTAACCAACTGAGCCACCCAGGCACTCAAGAGAGAGACAGTCTTAAGCAGGCTCTGTGCTGAGCATGGAGCCTAACGTGGCGCTCCATGTCACAACTCTGAGATCACAAACTGAGCTGAAACCAAGAGTCAGATGCTGTAACTGACTGCATCACCCAGTGCCCCTCTTTCTCCTCTTTTTTTTCCCGCTTGGATGGAATTAAGTAAATTCAAAGTGATGACACAATTTATACAATTTATCTGAAGGAGATTAGAAGTAATGATTGGTTATGTGACAGTAAAAAAATAATTAACTTTACAGTTACAAATAAATACATTAAAATTTTTTAAAAGGGGGAGAGAATAGGGATTCTTTTACTCCTAAATTTTTATTACAAAAAAAGTCAAATATACAGAAGAGTTAAAAGATTCAACAATTTTTAAAAAATTTTTTTTAGATTTAACAATTAATAAGTGGCCATATTGACTCTGTGTACATGTATGCATGTTTTCCTCAAAGATTTGGAGGTAAGTCCAATTCTTCTACATAACCACCATAACATTGTTGTACCTAAGAAAATTAACTATAATTAGAATCTTTGAACAGGGGTTGGAGGAAGGAGATAAGAGCCTTATCTCTATCTCTTATCTGGGAGCATAGGAAAGTCAGCCAGGGTCCTAGGCCAAATGTGAGGGAGCTGGGAAAGAAAAGGTTTTCTGAACCTGAGACCTGGAAAAATGTGTGAAGTTGGCATCTGTGGTAGAGGTGCTGGGTGGCTCAGTTGGTTAAGCGTTCA
Source organism: Vulpes vulpes (assembly GCF_048418805.1). Taxonomy (NCBI): domain Eukaryota; kingdom Metazoa; phylum Chordata; class Mammalia; order Carnivora; family Canidae; genus Vulpes; species Vulpes vulpes. The sequence continues at coordinate 56,087,537 of NC_132788.1, read as the reverse complement.
ACTCATGATTTCAGCTCAGGTCATGATCATGAGCCCCTCATTGGGTTCCACGCTCAGCAGGAAGTCTGCTTGAGATTCTCTTTCCCTCTGCCTCTGTCTCTCCCCCTACTTGTGCTCTCTCTCTACCTCCATGTCTAAAATCAATCAATCAATCTTTAATAAAACCATTTTGTGGGAGCTCTCCAGTCTCTGGATTCAAGCATGTATAATTAACTGCCTGTGTATTAACAAGCCCCAGGCTGACTTCACTGATTGACAGCATGAAAATGACATGAAACACAGAAGTCAGTCCTTGAGAGAAGAAACAAACTGGAGACACAAGTCATCTTTGCTCACATGAGAAAGAAAAAGAAAGAAACGATTCAGCACAATTTCTGCTGTTAATGAACCCAGGTCTTCCCAGGGGACATCTGAATGGGGCAATTTGACTGAGGAAGGAAATGAGGCTCCAGGCAGGAGGAAATTCCTTACTGTGTTAAATTAATAAAGAATCTGCTGAACTAATATCTCACTCTTTCCACCTTTGCCAGCTCTGGCTACAAGGGATACTTCCTGCCCTGAAAGATTTTTGGAGAAACTTTACAAGCATCTATGATGGGATGAAGCCTACAATCCTTCCTCCTTCCCCCACCCCAAAAACTCTCTCTCCACCCCCTACAGACTATTTTTTTCTTTTTTTTTAAAGATTTATTTATTTATTCATGAGACACACAGAGAGAGAGAGAGAGAGAGAGAGAGAGAGGCAGAGACACAGGCGGAGGGGGAAGCAGGCTCCATGCCGGAAGCCTGAGCGAGACTCGATCCCGGGACTCCAGGATTGCACCCTGGGCCAAAGGCAGGTGCCAAACCGCTGAGCCACCCAGGGATCCCTAAAAAAATAAATCTTAAAAAAAAAGAATCCTGTCTGTTTAAAATAGCTACAGTGGTTTTGATTTTCCTGACTGGAGTCTAGTAGATACACAAAGTAATTTTTTTAAGTAACTATGCATTAAAGGATTAATTCAGCAGGCTTGGGGTGCTCAAACCCTAGACAAGCCACAAAACGGAATGGCTCTTGGTTGGCTCTGGGAGATAACTTACAAACCCTTGGAATATCCTGCCTGATAAGAGTATCTTTCTATACTGTGGACCTTAGGTCACACCAGATAGCTTACACTAACACTCGTGACTTAGAGTGAATGCCTGTTTTAATTTGCCTGAGGCCTTGGCCACACTGTTCCAGTCTGACTTCATTGGGGCTGGGGAGTGGTGGTGGACACTGAATACCTGTGGTCAGTCATGCGGGCCCTCCATGCCTACACAACTGATTCTCTGTAAAAACCCTAGACACCAAGGCTCAGATAGTTGGCAACATTTGTGTGTATTGTCACAAGTCATCACTGGGAAAATTCAGCTGGCTGTAGGGCTCCCCTGGGTGGGGACAACTAAAACCACACACCTGGTCTCTCCTGGACCCTGGCCAATGCACTTTTTCCTTTACTGATTTTTTAAGCTTTATTCTTTTGCTGTAATGAACTGTAGCCACAAGTAGAACAGCTTTTCTGAGTTGCATAAAGTCTTCCTAGCAAATCACAAACCTGAGTGTGGTCCTGGGGCCCCCAACATACCAATTACAAAGGAAACTTTTTTTTCACAAACAAAATGTCTAGGGTCCTCAGAATGTAAGTAACGTACCTGAACTGATTGCAAGTTCCACAGGATTCTTTTTTTTTTTTTTTTAAAGATTTTATTTATTCATTCATGACAGAGAGAGAGAGGCAGAGACACAGGCAGAGGGAGAAGCAGGCTCCATGCCGGGAGCCCAACGTGGGATTCGATCCCGGGACTCCAGGATTGTACCCTGGGCCAAAGGCAGGCGCTAAACCACTGAGCCACCGAGGAATACCCAAGTTCCACAGGATTCTAAAGGCCTCACTCGGGGCGCCTGGGTGGCTCAGTGGTTGAGCATCTGTCTGCCTTTGGCTCAGGTCATGACCTCGGGGTCCTGGGATGGAGTCCCGCATCGGGCTCCCTGCGGGGAGCCTGCGTCTCCCTCTGCCTGTGTCTCTGCTTCTCTCTGTGTATCTCTCATGAATATATAGATTAAATCTTAAAAAAATAATAAAACAAAGGCCTCCCCCCTGTTACCATGCTACACTGCCTCTCGTGAGAAATGTGGAAGCAGAAAGACTAGTTGATTGAAAATTTGAAGTAAAGATGCTATTAAGGCCTCTTCTGGCTCCAACAGTTTATAAATCTGTAAGTTAATAAACACCTACTGAACTCTTAGACAAAGCAATTATTTGCTTGCCAGGGAGCTACTGGAGAAGGTTTGTGTAGGTAAGGCAGCTGGAGCTGCTGGGTGAAGGAGGGATGGGCAGGAATGAAACAGGATGGAAGCTACTGCAGAAGTCCAGGAGAGGTGGGCAGCCGGGACTAGGGGGTGGCAGTGGAAAGGGAGGGACAGAGTGGATTCAAGTGACCATGCAGGAAATGGTCTGTTGGACCACTCAGCTGGGAGCCTTGTTTTCTGCCCTTCCCCCACACTGGTGGTGTCCTAGGTGACCCCTTTTCAAAAAATGATATTGGCTAATTAAATGATACTGGCATTCTCTTTGCTCCCTTTCCCATTCTCTTTGTCTCACTCACCCATAGCAAATCATGTTGATTCTGCTTCCAAAACATTTCCTAGGTGGGACCCTTTCTCTCTCTCCATGTCCTCCACCTCAGCCCAGCCCAGTACTACCTCTCATCTTTGCATTTGCTGTTCTCTGCCCCCATGCTTGTCTGGCTGGTCCCCTCTCATCCTTTTGGTTTATCCAAAATATGGGCTTCTTGGGGCACCTGGGTGGCTCAGCCAGTTAAGCATCTGCCTTCGGCTCAGGTCATGATTCCGAGGTCCTGGGATGGAGCCCAGAGTTGAGTCGGGCTCCCTGCTCAGGGAGAAGCCTGCTCCTTCTTCTCCCTCTGTCACTCCCCCTGCTTGTGCTCTCTGGCTCTATCTGTCAAATAAATAAATAAAATCTTTAAAAAGTATATATGGGCTTCTAAAAAAAGTCTCCCCTGCCCACCCCAGTGAGAGGAGGCCCATGTTCCTGTTCTCTTCTACAACATCCTCTTTTTCTCTTCATTCCCAGGGTTTCTTACTTTCTCTAACAAGTAGCATTTGATGAGCCTATTTACTATGTGCCAGATAAATCCTATTTTACATTAATTTTCAAGCTATGGAAACATGTTTTAAACTACTGTATCAGCTAGAGTGTGGGCATCAAGAGGACAGAGATCTCATCTGTCCTGTCTATTGCTAATCCCCAAGATCAAGCATATGGCCTGGCCCATAAGAAGAAACTGCACATATTTGCTGAAGAGACAGTGAAGAAGGTAGATGAACTGGATGTGGAGAATGACGGGAAAGAAGATGTCAGGATGATACCAGGTTTCTGGATTATGCAACCGGGTGGTGCCATTAACCAGGCCAGGAGCCATGCAGAGACAGCCAGCAGGTATACTGGAGATGGGGATTGGTTGGGTTAGGGAATGTGGCATTGAGAAGTCAGTTATTATGTTGCCCTGGGTCTGGAGCTGTCTTGGGTGGTGGATGGTGGATGTGGATTTAGGAGTGGTCAGCATGCAGGTAGTAAATGGAGTCTGGAGGTAATTGAGATCACCCAAGGAAGTATTCTGAGTGAGATGAGAAGGTCTAGGACAGAGCCTAGCAAAACAGAAGCTAAAAAGTTAAGTGGGAAACCAAAGCAGTGTAACCCCCTCACAGAGGCCAAGGAAAAAGAGAAGGGGGTTCAATGTGGTAGCTACAGGTATTATTGGGCTGGAACATGCTTTTTTTTTGTCTGTTTTCTTGGCCTGTACGATATTTTAAAACACTTTGGGGCACCTGGGTGGCTCTGTGGTTGAGTAGCTGCCTTCAGCTCAGGTTGTGATCCTGGGGTCCTGGGATCAAGTCCTGCATTGGGCTCCCCTCAGGGAATCTGCTTCTCCCTCTGCCTATGTCTCTGCCTCTGTGTGTCTTTCATGAATAAACAAATACAATCTTTAAAAAATATATTTTAAAACACTTTGACTTAGCTGTTACAATTTAAAAACAAGAGAATTTCTTTTGAAATCTCTATTCCAGGGGTGCCTTGGTGGCACAGTTGGTTGGGCATCTAACTCTTGGTTTTGGCTCAGGTCGTGATTTTGAGGTCATGAGATCAAGCCCTGTGTCAGGCTCTGAGTCAGTGAGGAATCTACTTGAGATTCTCTCTCCCTCTCTCTCTGCCCCTCCCATTTGTGCTCTCTCTCTCTAAATAAACAAATATTTTAAAAAGTTAGAGGCACCTGGGTGGCTCAGTTGGTTGAGGAGCATTGGGCTCCTTGCTCGGCAGGGAACCTGCTTCTCCCTCTCCCTCTGCCTGCTTGTGCATGCTCTTGTTCTCTCTCTCTCTGCCAAATAAATAAACCTTTATTTTTTAAATATTTTATTCACTTATTCATGACAGACACTGAGAGAGAGAGGCAGAGACATAGGCAGAGGGAGAAGTAGGCTTTCTGTGGGGAGCCTGATGTGGGACTCGATCCCAGGACCTCGGGATCATGTCTTGAGCCAAAGGCAGATGCTCAAACATTGAGCCACCCAGGTGCCCCAATAAATAAATCTTTAAAAAAGAAAAGAAATCTCTATTCCAGTTTCCCTGGAAAAATCACAATATGGGCCATTCTGGGCCTGAACTCCTGTATGCCAAGAGCCAGGTCCACTGAGTCACGGCTCCCCCCATTAGCTGAGGTGTGTGCTCTCCTCTCTGTCTCAGTCTCCACCTATCCTTGTTGTGTCCCTGACACTGGAGGCCTGGCAGATGTCCTTCTCCATCTGTCTTAGCCTGAGCTGCTATAACAAAATACCATAGACTAGTGGCTTACACAAGAGACATTTATTTCTCATAGTTCTGGAGGCTGAGAAGTCTAAGAGGAAGATGATGGCAGATTCAGTTCCTAGTGGAAGCCTGTTTACTGGCTTATACATGGCCACCTTCTTGCTGGGTCCTTACATGGCCTTTCCTTGGTTCTTATGCATAGAGAGATCTCTCTTTCCTCCTCTTCTTATAGGGCACTGATCCCATCATAAGGGTCCCAGCCTGATGACCTCATCTCAACCTCCTAATACCATCATATTTGCATTTAAATATTTGGGGTTAAGGCTCCAACATAATGAATCTTAGGAGGGGAGTACATACAACACTCAGCCTATGACATCATCTTGATTACATTATTACTTTTCTTCTAGTAGAGCTAAAAGAAAGGAGAGGCTTTCTTCAATGTATGTTTCTATTCAGAGTAAGAAAACAAAATATAGACTGAGACAGTCAAGCATTACTTGAAAAATGAGAGGGAGCCTATTTCTTAATGAAATGCCTTCTCTGCCTATGATATTTCTAAGATGGTCCCCAAGGATTCTTGCCTTCTGGTGCTCATGCCCTTGTGTCATCCCCTTCCTTTGAATGTGGGCTGAACCATTACTTGATTCTACTCAGTAGAATCAAGGGGACAAAATGTCACTTCTGTAATTACATTATGAAACTATGACTTCCACCTTGCTAGCAGACTCTCTATATTGCCTTCTTGGTTTGCACTCTTTGAAGAAGTAAGCTGCCATTCCGGAGAGGTCCACATGTCAAGGGACTGATAGCAGCCTCAAGCCAACAGTACACAAAGAACTGAATCCTGCCTATGATCAGCTGTTTGGGAAGAGGATCTTTCCCCAGTCAAGCCTTCAGATAAGACCCCAATCTTTGTGAAGCCTTATGGGAGACCTGAAGCAGAGGACCCAGCTAGCTATGCCCAAATTCATACTCACTGGAACTGTGAGATAATAAAGGCATGTTTTTTTTTTTTATTTTGCGAGAGAAGCACATAACATAAACTTTACCATCTTAACCATTTTTAAGCATACAGTTCAGTTGTGTTAGCTATATTCAAATTGTTGTGCAACAGATCTCTAGAACTTCTTTGGTTTGTAAACTGAAACTCTATATCCATGAAACAACAATTTCTCATTTCTCCTTCACCCCAGACCCTAGTACCCTAGTAACCACTACTCTATCTTCTATCTTTATGAATTTGACTACTTTAGATGACTTATAGAAGGGGAATCATATAGGGATGGCTGGGTGGCTCAGCAGTTGAGCATCTGCCTTTGGCTCAGGGCATGATCCCAGAGTCCAGGGATTGAGTCCCACATCGGGCTTCCTGCATGGAGCCTGCTTCTCCCTTTGCCTATATTTCTGTCTCTCTCTCTCTCATGAATAAATAATAAAATCTTAAAAAAAAAAAAAAGAAGGGGAATCATATAATATTTGTCTTTTTTGTGACTGGCTTACTTCACTTAGCATAATGTCCTCAAGGTTCATCTGTGTTGCATCATATGTCAGTATCTCCTTTCTCTTTAAGGCTGAATCATATTCTAGTGTATGTATAGACCACCTTTTGTCTATCCATTCATCCATCAATGGATATTTGGGTTGCTTCCACCTTTTGGCTATTAGAATAATGCTGCTATAAACACTGTGTACAAATATCTCTTCAGGATCCTATTTTCTGTTCTTTTGGATATACACCCAGAAATGGGATTACTGGATCATATGGTAATTATGTTTAATTTTTTCTGGAACCGCAATACTGTTTTCTACAGTGGCTGTGTCATTTTATGTTCCCACTAGCAGTGCATAAGGGTTTCAATTCCTCCACATCCTTGCCAATACTTGTTTTTCTGTTTTTTGGTTTTCTGATAGTGGTCAGCCCAACGTGCACGAAGAGGTATCTCACTAAATATGGGTTGTTTTAAGCAGCTAAGTTTGGGGTGATTCTTACATAGCACGAGATAAGTAATATATCACTTCATTTTGTGAGTCCCAAGGAGGGAGTAGTTATTGGTTAAATGCATGCGGCTTAAAGGTTGAACAATAGGAGGACTGAAACAAAAACTCCTGCAGTCATCATAGAATAAAGGCAGAGACCTCGGGCAAAGCAGACTCCGCGGGTGAAGGCGGAGAGGGGGGTTGGCAATAGTGAGCAAAGAGGAATAAAGTAAACTTAAGGAGTTGTCTATGTAGGGGCACCTGGGTGGCTCAGTGGTTGAGCGTCTGCCTTTGGCTCAGGGTGTGATACAGGTCCGGGGACCGAGTCCCACATCAGGCTCCCTGCAAAGAGCCTGCTTCTCCCTCTGCCTATGTCTCTGCCTCTCTCTCTCTCTCTCTCTCTCTGTGACTATCATAAAATAATAATAATAATAAAAAAAGATTTTATTTATTCATTCACGAGAGACCCAGAAAGAGGCAGAGACATAGGCAGAGGGAGAAGCAGGCTCCATGCACCAGGAGCCCGACGTGGGACTCGATCCCGGGTCTCCAGGATCGCGCCCTGGGCCAAAGGCAGGCGCTAAACCGCTGCACCACCCAGGGATCCTGAATAAATAAAATCTTAAAAAAAAAAAAAAAAGGAGTTGTCTATGTAATATTTTTAAAAGATTTTACAGATTTATTAATTTGAGAGAAAGAGTGGGGTGAGGAGCAGAGGGAGAGAGACAAACAGAGTCTGCGCTGAGCATGGAGCCAGACGCAGGGCTCGATCTCACCACCATGAGATCATGACCTGAGCCAAAGTCAACAGTCTAACACTTAACCGACTGAGCCACTCACGGGCTCCAGGAATCATCTACATAATTTTTATGGATTGTGTTTTCTTTCCTGAGAAGGTGAGATAAATGGTAGTTGGAAAGAGGGTTTTACTCGCTTTTCCTTTTAAAAATAGGAAAAAAAAATGATCATGTTTAAAACCTATGGCACCTATGTCAAGTGGGACTAGAACCCAACCTGAATGGCTCCTGAGCTTGTAAAATGTTTGCTCAACTGCCCACGTCTGAAGCAAAATAAAAAACAAGACATCAACCAGCAATGTTCTTATGTTTTTCCTTGATGACTATGCTAGGTGGCAAATATCAAATATTTAATTATTTCAAGGATTCTCATTCTCTCTTTCTTTCCCATTTTCCTCTTGGTGCCCCTGTTGGCTGGGTATAAATATATGTTTAATCTGTCTCTTGGATAGTCCAGCTCCATGCCCTTCCTCCCTAGCACACCAACTCCTGTTCAAGTCTCTTCCAAGCAAAGTATAATGTAGAGTAAGTCCCCAATGACATTTTTTTGAAAGAGAAAATGAAATCACTCCTACGGCTGAACTTCCTGGGGATTCCTGAGTTTTGACTCAGGTCCTTTACAAACTGCACCATAAACATCCTCCAGGCCAATGCCAGAACTAAGTCCCTGCACATAAAATATGTTCCTGCTTTATTCACACAAGTGTGATTTGTGTACACTCCACCACAACATGCATGTGTATTTTAGCTGTCTATGTAAAGGCAGACTTGTTGTGGGGGCCTTCTGACTGTAGAATCCCCAGGCCCAGGCACAATCCAACATTTACTAGGCCCAGGCATTATGGGTTGTATACAGCAGTCACCTAGGGGTGGGCCCCTCAGAGATTATCATAGATACTCCCCTTGGATATATTGGAAGGTCATTATTCTACAGACTGATGAGTGGAGATGCTCTAACCCTTTCTATTCATTGTCACCAGCTCCTGATGAATCACTAATAAGTATTCAGCCACTCCACCCCTCCTGCAGATGCTGATTCTCTTCCTACTTTGCAGTGACAGGAAATCATCTCTCAGTAACCTTGAAGCTTTGCTGTAGGTAACTTGACTTTCAGTTGGCTCACAGTCACACGCTCAGAGAAGAGCAGCCCAGGTGTTAACCCCTTAAACCGAGGGTCCAAAAGAACCTGAGTAGTGCACTCAGACTCTCAGTCCAAGGTCTCTTCATCACAAACACACACACACACACATCACCCATTTACACATGGACACTGATTTGACTTTAGATGTTACATTACCTTCTTTGCAGTAAACCACCAGTGATCAATGTGAGGTAACTTATCACAGAAAAAGAATAAATGTGGAATTGCTCAGATCAGGGCTAGAATCTAGACTCTGTCATTCATTCATTCAACTGCTATTCATTCAACTAACACAATCTTCCATGTGCCAGGGACAGCACTCAAGGAGCTGCCTTAGCCACTAAAGGTGGAGAGAGGACAATAATTTTATGTGTCAACTTGACGGGATCATGGGGGCCCAGATGTCTGGTCAAACACTTTTCTGGGTGTTTCTGGGAGCATGTGTTGGGGTGAGATTAACATCTAGATCAGTAGATCAAGTAAAGCAGATTGCTCTCCTCAAGGTAGGTGGGCCTCATACAATCAGTTGAAGGCCTGGATGAAACAAAATTGCTGACTAAGAGAAAATGACACGTGCCTGATTACCTTCAAACTAAGACACCAGCCTTTCTTCTGCCTTTGGACTTGAAATATTGGTACTTTCTGGGTCTTGAACCTATCGGTCTTTGGACAATAACTACAGCATCTTCTCTCCTAGTCCTCAGACCTTTGGACCTGGACTGTAACCAAATCATCAGCTCTCTTGAGTCTTCAGATTGCCCACTCACCCTGCAGATCATGAGACTTGCCCATTTCCATAACTGCATGAGTGAACTCCTTATAGTAAATCAATTTCTCTCACTCTCTTTACACACACACACACACACACACACACACACACACACACACACACCTTATTGTTTCTGTTATTCTGGAGGATCCTGACAAACCCAGCAAGCAAATCAGTGATCAATCTGACAGTGATAAATTGCCGTGAGGAAAATAAAACAAGACTGTGGAAAAGAGAGGGGTGGTACTTTAGGTACGAAGGTCAGGACCACCTCTCTGAGGAGGTGGCCTTTCAGCTGAGTCACAGTGAGAGAGCAACAGCCATGTAAAATATGTGGGGATATGGTTAGGCAAAGGCCCTGTGGTGGGCAGGATCATGGAAAGCTGGAAGGACAAAAAGAAAACCAGTATGACTGGAGGGGAAAATGGTAGGCAAGAGAGGAGGATGCAGGGCATTAAGGATTCATAGGCCATAGGGAGGAGTTTGGATTTTATTTCAAGTGCAAGGGGAATCCTTTGGAAAGTTTTAAGGTAGATTGTAACACTTCGGCTGCTTGTATTCCTAGCTTGTATGATCTTGGGCAAATGAGTGTACCTCTCTGCGCTTTGGTTTCCTGACATTGTCGTGAGAATAAATGAGGTAATATTAGAGAGTGAGCTAGTACTATGCTTGCCCCAAAGAAGTAGTTATAGAAATATCAGTTTCTTTTCCTGGTTGTTCACCAGGGGCAATGACTGGTAAATGCTGATAGTAAAACAAACTGGGGAAGTGGAACTGACATGAACTTTCTGGAAGGCAGTGTCAGCATATCCTTTGACAAGGGGCTACCTCCCCTGTAGCCTAGGGAAACAAAGAGAAACAGAGACAAAATGTATACCAAAGATGTATGTTGGGGCACCTGGGTGGCTCAGTTGGTTGAGCATTTGCCTCAGACTCAGGTCATGATCCTAGGATTCTGGGATCGAGCCTCACATCAGGTTCCTCGCTCCACGGGGAGTCTGCTTCTCCCTCTCCTTCTGCCTGCCTCCCCCTACTCCTCCTACTCTTCCCCTCTATCAAATAAATAAATAAAATCTTTAAAAAAAACAAAGATGTTTGTTGCAATGTCATTTACACACAGGAAAACTGGAAACTAAATGTCTGGGGTAGGGGTGGTTTAAAAACACTTTAGTAGGTTATACGTAGAGTTTTGAAGTGAAAAAGACTTGGCTCTTCCAGGGTATCCTCTAGGTGACTTCTGGAAAGTCATCAAATTCTGTAACCTTCACTTGTCTTGGAAAATGGAGACAACAAGGGCAACCCCACCACCTAGGGCTGTGGTACAATTACATAGGAATGAACATGTGATCCATGGCTCAGCACCTGGTGGCCCCATCATGGCTCAGTAGTATGTGGGAGCCATCAGAGAAAATGTAAGGACCATAAGGTTAACTTTTTTAAAAAGCCAGAAAGTTACATACATATATAAAGCTGATGGTTATGCTCAAGATCACTTAAGGTAACCTACAGATTTAATGCAATTCTAGTTAAAACCCACAGGTTTGTTTATGGAATAAGCTTTATTTGGAGGAATTCTAATGAGACAAGGCCAAGAAGAGGCAAAGGATTCTCCAAAAAGGATAATATTGAAGGCCTTTCTCTATTGGATATTGATATCAAGACTTATTCTAAGACTTTGATAATTAAGACAGCGTGGAATTGGGATGCCTGGATGGCTCAGTGATTGAACATTTGCCTTCAGCTCAGGGCATGATCCCAGGATCCTGGGATCAAGTCCAACATTGGGCTCCTTGCAGGGAGCCTGCTTCTCCCTCTGCTTATGTCTCTGCCTCTCTCTCTGTGTCTCATGAATAAATAAAATCTTTATTTAAAAAAAAAGACGGTATGGAATTGACACAGGGATTGACAAGTTGACAATGATAGAGGAGTCTAGAAACAGACCCATAGAAATGGGCTTTTGATATATGATATATAAGCAGAATGTAAAAAAAAAAAAAAAAAAAAAAGCAGAATGTAAGTGAAAGACTAATATAGGACAATAGTAGCATTGCAGAGCAGCATGGAAAGAAAGGATAATTCAATCCATTGTGTTGGGGCAGTTGATTATCCTTATAGGAAAAGATAGGGGCTCCTGGGTGGCTCAGTGAGTTAAGTGTCTGACTCTTGGGTTTCCACTCAGGTGGTGATCTCAGGGTCCTGGGATCCAGCCTCTTGTTGGGCTCCACACATCAGGGAGTCTGCTTGAGATTCTCTTCCTCCCTCTACTGCTGCCCCTTCCCCTGCTCATGCTGTCTCTGTCTCTCTCTAAAATAAATATTTTGGAAAAAAATTAAATGGGCCTTTTATCTCACACCACACAAAAAAATTTCAGATGAAGTTAGAACTTAAATGTGAAGAGCAAAATTTCTTCTAAAGAAGAAAACAGGGATGCCTGGGTGGCTTAGTGGTTGGGCGTCTGCCTTTGGCTCGGGGCATGATCCCACAGTCCTGGGATCAAGTCCCGCATGGGACTGCCTGCATGGAGCCTGCTCCTCCCTCTGCCTACGTGTCTGCCTCTTTCTCTGTGTCTCTCATGAATAAATAAATAAAATCTTTAAAAAGAAATAAAGAAGAAAACATAAAAATGTACTGGTCAATACAGTAGACACTAGCTACATGTGGCTATCTTCAATTATTTTTAAATTAAAATTAAACTAAATATAAATTCAATCCCTAAGTCACACTAGCCACATTTAGTGGCTACTATCCTGGACAGCACAGATAAAGGACATATCCACCACTGCAGAAAGTGCTATGGAACATTACTTGATATAGAAGAATATCTTCCCAATCTTGGGAAAGGGAAATATTTCCCTAAAAAGACAAAAAAAAAATGCAACCCACAAATGAAAATATTGATAATTCAACATTAAATATTCACACTTCCATTTATCAAAATATACCATGAAGAAAGTGAAAGGACAAGTTATGAACTGAGAGAAGATATTTGCAATAAATCAACAATGATTAGCACTCATAGGATATAGAGACCTTTATATTGGCTACCCAAAAACAACAAAAGACATGAATGGGCATTTCAGAGAAATTTCATAATTTTTCAATAAACAGATAAAGATATTCAACTTTAGGGAAAAGCAAATTAGACTTTTTTTAATTTTTTAAAGATTTTATTTATTTATTCATGACAGACACAGAGAGAGAGAGAGAGGCAGAGACACAGGCAGAGGGAGAAGCAGGCTCCATGCAGGGAGCCTGATGTGGGACTGGATCCCGGGTCTCCAGGATCATACCCTGGGCTGAAGGTGGCGCCAAACCACTGAGCCATCAGGACTGCCAGCAAATTAGACTTTAGCGAGATTCCATTTATAGCCACTAGGTCAGCAAACAAACAAACAAACAAACAAAAACTTTTACAATACTGAATTGGAGAGGATGGGAGATTATGGTATAAATATAAACTGGTACAAAAACTTTGGGAAACAATTGCCAACTATCTCGCAAGGTTTAATAACCTAGGCAATTCTTTTCCTTATGTATGTCCAAGAGGCATTCCAGTATATATGCAGGCATAAAAATGTTCATAGCAGTGGGTGGGGTTTTTTTGTGATAAAAAAAATTAGGTACAAATTAAATACCAGCAATAGGAAAACAGGTAAGCATACAGTGGTATATTCACAATGGAGTATTATGCAGCAGTGAAAAGGAAGCTTTGCATGTGGATATCCAGTTGTTCCAGCACCATTTGTTGAAAGGACTATTCCTTCACCCACTGAATACAACCTATGGTGTAGTGTTTGTAAAGCTCAAAGTCAAGAAAAACCTACAATGTTTAATTTTTAAGCATGCATATGTAGATGATTTTTTTTTTTTTATGATAGTCACACAGAGAGAGAGAGAGAGAGAGGCAGGGACACAGGCAGAGGGAGAAGTAGGCTCCATGCACTGGGAGCCCAACGTGGGATTCGATCCCGGGTCTCCAGGATCACGCCCTGGGCCAAAGGCAGGCGCTAAACCACTGCGCCACCCAGGGATCCCTGATTTTTTTTTTCAAATGGTAGGGAGACAATAAACTAAGGATGGTAGTGACTACTGGGGGTGAGCAGAGGATGATCATGTAAAGGAACTCTCATTATTGGTAAGGTTCTAGATCTGCACTTGGGAAGTGAGTTCAGGAGGGTCATTGCATTCTTATACCCCCAAACTTACACATTTATTACAATTAAATTCTTTTGTATGCACCAAATATAAATAAAGATGTAACTAAGAAAAAAGGAATAATTTTGTCCTTTTCATTTTATTTTGTTGTATTGTTCTAAAGTGTCCTCCCTCCAAATATATATTACATTTTTTTCTAATTGGAAAAAACAAAGAAATATATTACATTACCTGGGAAATGTCTCTTGCTAAATTCAGGAATCGTTTATAAATAGAACTGGGTTAGGATGCTTGGAAGAAACGGCATAAGGAAAGTATATCTAGGAAGCTGACCCAGGTCATTTAGTAACTATGTGTTCAGCACAAACCTTCCTGGAGGTGGTTTCTTCCTGAAATTTCTTTTCAGTTGATAGCTTGGGGTTAAGGAGAAGCAGCAGCAGTCTTTGGCAACCTGGAAATCTAGTTATGAAAGCCAGCTCTGTCATTCAGCAGCTGTGTATCCTTTGGCAATGTATGTAACTTCTCTGAGATTGGGTTTTTGTGACTATAGGAGCAGTGGTGTATACTTTGAGCTTTCTTTGGGTGGGTTAAGGATAAAATACATGAAGTATCTGTCTTCTGGTGAGTCCTTGATAAATGTCAGTACTTACATTGTCATCCTCCTGTCCCAGCATTGATTGTATCTTATTATAGTGTAGCCCTTTACAGTTTGCAAAGGTATGCAGGGAGTTATGTTCATTATCTGATCCTGAAAAAAGTCTAATTTTTTAAAAAGATTTATTTATTTATTCATGATAGACAGAGAGAGAGAGAGAGAGAGAGAGAGAGGCAGAGATACAGGAGGAGGGAGAAGCAGGCTCCATGCCAGGAGCCTGACGTGGGACTCGATCCTGGGACTCCAGAATCGCATCCTGGGCCAAAGGCAGGCGCCAAACCGCTGAGCCACCCAGGAATCCCCAAAAAGTCTAATTTTTATTAAGATAATATCTTACATGTAGAGACTACTTGCTATGTTTTTTTTTTTTTTTTTTTTTTTTACTACTTGCTATGTTTATAAGAATTATATAAAGTGGGTGTTCAGTAAGAGCTAATTGAATGAATGAATGAATGAATGAATGCTTTCAAAGGTCAGTATAAGCAGAGAAAAAACAGCTTCTTTGGGCAATTCCATTTTATGAGGCTAGAAGCTGCCCCTAAAGCAAAGGTAGGCCCAAGTCTCCCTCTTACATTAAGGGAACCTTCAGGGCAGGGCAGGGCTCTGAAATTGCCCCAAGTCTTCCTGGTAGACGCCAGAGCCTGACAAGGGGCCCTGCTTGTGTCAAAAGATCCTGGCAGGGCCTTTTCCTACTCTGGCTTGTGAGAAACTAGAGGTTAAAAAGAGAGTTGGTGCCACCTGGAGGGTGAGAATAGGCACCTTAGATGAAGGCTAGAAAAATTCTTAGAATAAAATAGTTGTTTTAGTTTAGGGGCACAGGTGGGGTGGTGGTGGTGGTAATAAAAATCATCTCTACTTTTTAAATTAAATTATTGAGATAATTATAGATTCATGAGCAGTTATAAGAAATAATACATAAAAAAAGAAATAATACAGAGAAATGCCATGTATCCTTTACCCAGTCTCCCCCGATGGTAACATCTTGTAAAACTACATTACACAGGGCACTTGAATGGTGCAGTCAGGTAAGCATCCAACTCTTGATTTCAGCTCAAGTTGTAGTCTCAGGGTCATAGAATTGAGCCCCAAGGTCAGGCTGTGCGCTCAGCACAGAGTCCGCCTGATATCCTCTCTCCCTTTCCCCCTACCCCTCTCCCTTATCCCCCCCTCAAATAAGTAAATAAATCTTTAAAAAAAAAACAACTATAGTATATAGATCAATTGAGTAAAATCTAGAGTCCAGAAATAAACCCATACACTACTGTTGATTTTTTTTTTTTTTTTTGACAATGGTAACAACATAATTCAATGGGAGAAAAAATGGTCTTTTCAACAAATGGTGCTGGGACAGCTCGATATCCACATGCAAAAGAAAAAAAAAAATGAAGTTGGACCCCGACTTCATACCATATACAAAAACTAAAATGGGTCAAAAACCTAAAATGTAAAACTCTTAGGAAAAAACAATAAGGTTAAATCTTCATGAGCTTGGTTTGAACAACAATTTCTTATATATGGATACCAAAAGACTAAGCAACAAGGGACACGTCGGTGGCTCAACGGCTGAGCGCCGGCCGTCAGCCCAGGGCATGATCCTGGAGTCCCGGGATCGAGTCCCACATCAGGCTCCCTCCATGGAGCTTGCTTCTCTCTCTGCCTATGTCTCTGTCTCTCATTAATAAACAAATAAAATCTTAAAGAAAAGAATAAGCAACAAAAGAAAGAATAGATAAACTGGACCTCATCCTTTCGCCTTCAAAGGACACTGTAAGGGCAGCTCCGGTGGCTCAGCGGTATTTAGCGCCGCCTTCAGCCCAGGGTGTGATCCTAGACACCTGGAATCGTCCCACATCGGGTTCCCTGCATGGAGCCCTCTGTCTGTGTCTCTGCCTTTCTCTGTGTGTCTCATGAATAAATAAAAACTTAAAAAAAAAAAAAAAGGACACTGTAAAAAAAAGTGAAATGACAACACACAAAATGGAAGAAAATATTCGCAGATCATATATATCTGTAAGGATCTAGTATCCAGAATATATAAAGAAATCTTACAACCCTATGATAGAAAAATTTGTTCTTTAATGAGCAAAGGATTTGAGTAGACAATACTTCAAAGAAGATATATAAATGCCCTGTGAGTCCAGGGATTGAGCCCCGCATAAGACTCCCTGCACAGGGTCGCCTGGACCGCTCAGCGGTTGAGCATCTGTCTTCGGCTCACATCCTGATCCCGGAGTCCAGGATCGAGTCCCGCATCGGGCTCCTTATGAGGAGCCTGCTTCTTCCTCTGTCTCTGCCTCTCTCTCACTCTCTCTGTGTATCTCATGAATAAACAAATAAAATCTTAAAAAAAAAAAAAAAGACTCCCTGCATGAAGCCTGCTTCTCCCTCTGCTTATGTCTGGGCCTCTTTCTTTGTGTCTCTCGTGAATAATTTTTTTTTTTAATCTTAAAAAAAAAAACCCACAATGAGATACCACTTCACACACACTAGGATGGCTATAATCAAAAATACAATAATAAGTGTTACTGAGATGTGGAGAGATTGGTGGTGAATTGAAAACGCTGGTGAGGGATCCCTGGGTGGCGCAGCGGTTTGGCGCCTGCCTTTGGCCCGGGGCGCGATCCTGGAGACCCGGGATCAAATCCCACGTCGGGCTCCCGGTGCATGGAGCCCGCTTCTCCCTCTGCCTATGTCTCTGCTTCTCTCTCTCTCACTGTGTGCCTATCATAAATAAAATAAAATTTAAAAAAAAAAAATTTGAAAACGCTGGTGAGAATATAAAGTGGTACTGATGCTTTGGAAAATAGGCCGTTTCTCAAAAAGTTAAACAGTTATCACATAACCCAGCATTTCTACTCCTACGTATGCACTCAAGAAAAATGAAAACATATGTCACATGAAAACTTGTATACAAGTGTTCATAGCAGCATTATTCATGAAAGTCAAAAAGTAGAAACAACCCCAAAGTCCATAAACTAATGCATGATAAACAAAATGTGGCATATCCATAAAATGGAATATTATTCAACAATAAAAAGCAATGAAGTACCTGATTGATACTATGATGTGGTTGAACTCTGAAAACATTATGCTAAGTGAAAGAAGCCAGACACACAAAAGGCCACATATTGTATGACTCCATTTATATGAAATATCCAGAAGAGGCAAATCCATGGAAACAGAAAGTAGATTAATGGTTGGGGAAAGGAAGGGAGTGAGGAATGCTAACGGGTACCAGCTTCTTCTGGGAGTGATGAAATGTTCTGGAATTAGTGGTGAATGGGTACACAACTCTTTGAATATAATAAGAACCACTGAATTGTATATTTTAAAAGGGTAAATTTTGTGTCATACTATATCTCAATTTTAACTAGTAAAAATAATAAAAAAAAATAATATCATGACCAGTATATTAATATTGGCTCAATCTACCAATGTCATTCAGATTTTCTTAGTTTTGCAAGTACTTTCAGTATTCTGTGTTTCTACCAAGGACTTAGCAATTTTCATAAAGAACATATACTAACGTTTAAAAGTAATAAAAACCCTACAATTATATACACATATATGCCCATACTTAGAGCTGGAGTCACCACTCACAATTCTCATTCTCAGAGAGGTATGGTAAAGATTGTATATTTTGGCTTTGGTACACAGTTTTATAGAATTAATATTGAAACATAAAAGTATATGTTAGCCCAATATAATTCATCTGTATTTAGCCCAATACATCTGTATTTCAGCCTCTTAACATAATTCAAATTTCTGAGGTTCTTTTCTGGTTTTTAACCATGAGGCATATTTATTTCACCTTAATTGGGAACATTTTTACACCCTGCTCTCCTCGTTTAATGTCTCATTCATTATAGGAAGTTTGCATATTGCCTCTTAAGTCATCAGAAATATCCCTTTATACAGGGTGACGAATATTTCATCTGATCTACCGTGATTCCCTTAACCATCCCATCATTGCGGGACATTTAGGGTGTTTCCAATTACCTTGCTGCAAACTGCTGCAGTGGACAATTTTATTTTCTCTTGGGTGATTTCCACCGAATAAGGAGTGGGGATACCACTGGCTGGATTTTGAGTATCTTTCCGACTCTTCACAATTGCACCTTGGCGCAGGATCTCCCCCGTCCCCGTCCCCCCAGCCCCCAGCCTCGGCCTCCGCACCGCCTAACCCTGGAGCCTGGCCCTCCTCCTGACTCCACTCCGGCTGTGCCGCAGGCCCCTCCGCCGCTCTCCACCAGCGGCCCTCCAGGGCTCCTTCCCCCCACAACCGCCGGCCTCGGGCAACCCCTCCCCAGGCAAGCTGTTGCCCGCCGCAGCGCTCGGCCGTCCTGGCTCGGGCTTGCCGGAGCCAGGTGCCCTTCGGGGCGCTGGCACGCACCGTCCTTACCTGAGCCTCTGTGTCCCGCGCAGGTGCCCAGGTAGACAAACTGCGGAGGACGTTCCTTTTTCCCCTTTCAGTCCATTCCCGCCTCCAGCGGTAGGGCGGGGCATCTGCTAAGCGCTTGATAAACATCCAAAGTATTTTAAACAGCACCTTGAAGTTTCTAGGCTGTTTTTTTACTTTAGGTCCCTGAAAGTTAAAAACAATTTGCACCATGATTAGATGTGATGGGGTGGGGGAGATACGAATTATTAAGAGAAAGTTCATGCATTTCATGCACGAAAGTTCATTCAAGAATTGACTGAGCACCTACTATATGCCACCATTATCCACGGTGGTGAGTAAAAGACAATAAATTCAATAAAGTAAAAAAGCAGTGTGATAGATGGTGATTCGAGCTAGGGAGACAAATCCGGCGCGGTTAGGAGACTGAAAGCAAGGCCTCCCTGAAGTGACAATAGTAACTGCTAACAATTGGGTGTCTACTGCGGCCGGCGTGCTGGGGGCCTCACCTTCGGGAGCCCGTTTAGACTAACGCCACAACGCAGGGAGGGGGGAACGATTGCTCCCATTGCACAAATAAGGAGGGCGTAAGGCGCACGGCTGGGGTACACGTCAGCCCCGAGTCCCAGGCCTCTGCCCTCCCCCGCAACTCCCGGCCCTGAGCCCTGTTCCTCCCCGGCAGGGAGAGGGTTAAAACCGGGCGTAGCTCCGGGTTGTGCGCGTGCGCGGAGCGCAGACTGCGCGTGCGCAGAACGCGGGACTACGTGGCTGGCCGGAAGTGGCCCTGTGCGGAGCTGCCCCCGGATCGCTGCCGCTTGCTGCACGGGTCTGCCACAGGGCTGCTGCTTCGCGCCCCGCCGGCACCACGATGCTGAAGAAATTCGACAAGAAAGACGAGGAGTCGGGTGAGGGGGCGTAGGCTGGGGGAGGCCGGACCCTCGCGCAGGCTCTCTGCACCCGCCCGGGGAGCCGTCCTTCCGGGCCCCTTCCTCGCCGTGAAGCCGAGACCCGGGGAGTGGGGGTGGGCAGGGGTTGTGCCAACGCCCGCAGGGGGTCAGTGGCAGGCCTTGGAGAGCCCGAGCGTGCTCCGCTGCCCCCTCTCGTGAGCTCGACCACAGTTCGCTGGGTGACCTTGGGTGGGTCATGCGCCTCTGGGGGCCTCGGTTTCCCCAGCTGTTAGGAGGGGCCCGGCCAGATGCACCGCTGTGGCTTTCTCAGTGAGACCCCTTGGGATTCACCGGGGCTGCGTTGCTGCTGGCCAAACGGGAGCGTAATCTGTGGAGCCAGTGCTGTGGCTAAGAACCCTCTTTCACTTATTTATTCAGTGAACATGTATTGAGCGCTTGCCGAATGCCCGGCACTGTATTGCATCCCGAGATTGTAGTAGAACGATGAGACCCTCAGTGCTTCATCTGGGAATATTAAGTCACAGGCGTAGTGGAGAAGCTAGACACCAACCAGATAAGGACGCACGTAATTGATTACAAATGTGACATTTGCTGTGAAGAAATCCTCGTCACTAGAAGACAATGGTCCCCACACATTGTAGGGACTCAGTTAAGTGCAAGTTGCATAAATGAATGCAAGAGACCACACTGAGAAGCACAGAAGGACTGTACCAGGGCTGCTGGGTCACCGAGTGGTTTGGGGTAGAGGGAGCTCCCTGCAGAAGAGTGGTAGGATCTATGTGCAGGTTGTAGAGCTTTGATTGCCCTTCTGGAGTAATTTGAACTTGACTAGGTAGACAGTAGTGACATCTTTCCCTTCTCTATGTCTGCAAGGTTTGCAGTTTAGGCTTCCAACCCATACTCACTCTTCTTTGCTCTGTAGGTGGAGGCTCTAACCCATTCCAGCATCTTGAGAAGAGTGCAGTACTCCAGGAGGCAAGTATCATTTACCTTCTCCATAATCATAATCATAATCATGTTCATAATCAACGTGTTCAAAATACTAACACCTTCAAAGTGGTGCTTTAAAGAACAGTAAGGGAGGAGCCTGTTCCTGGAAAGACAGGAAAACTTCCTGGAGAGAGTTTATTATGCTCGCATTTGTTGTTGTTCCTGCTCTCTGTTTCTTTTTCTACTTAACAAGTGTTTATTAAAAATCTGTTAGTAAGTCAGCACATCCCTAACTAATATTTAGGGAAGATTTGAGGAGTGGTTAGTAGATGAATTAAGGAAAAAACAGAACAACACTGTTTCCTTATGAAAATAAGCTTTTTTAGGCAAATGTATTTATTTACCCTGGGACTTCTCAGATTTTGAATGTGCTTGAGTGCAGTCAATGGGAAGGAAATAAACCAGACTAGAAAGTAATGTTCTTGGTTGCTTTTTATTAGGCTCGTGTATTTAATGAAACTCCCATCAATCCTCGAAAATGTGCGCACATCCTCACCAAGATCCTTTACCTCATAAACCAGGTAAGAGGATGGAACTTGGGGATCCCTAGGTGGCTCAGCGGTTTAGCGCCTGCCTCCGACCCAGGGTGTGATCCTGGAGTGCTTCTCCCTCTGCCTGCCTCTCTCTCTCTCTCTCTCTCTCTGCCTCTCGTGAATAAACAAATAAAATCCTAAAAAAAAAAAAAAAAAAAAAAAAGGATGGAACTTGGGGGGTGAGAGAAATGGTGCTGGAGGTTGTTGGAGGGGTTGCTAAGATAGCCCTTCAGATATCTGACAGCTCCTGTGTGATGGTTGTCCAGCTCTGGGTCTCCTCAATGTCTAACTCTGATGTATTGCCCTTGGTGCCCTTGCCTCTGCAGGGTCTGAGGATCTGGCCTGGGCTGAACTGGTAGAAAGAGCCTTCTGGCCTCTCTGCCCCACACTGAGACTTTCTTTTTCGACTAAAACAGGGGGAGCACCTAGGGACCACTGAAGCAACTGAGGCCTTCTTTGCCATGACCAAGCTCTTTCAGTCCAATGACGTAAGTGCCCTCAGTCAGTATGATCTACCTTTGTGTGGATTGGAGTTTTCCTTACCTTGGCCCTCTTGCTGAGCCACGGGTCAGTCATAGGACTTTTCCTATTTCTTTTCCAGCCCACGCTCCGTCGGATGTGCTACTTGACCATCAAGGAGATGTCTTGCATCGCTGAGGATGTTATTATCGTCACCAGCAGGTGAGTCTTAGGTCTATGGATGATGGTTCCCTTGATGGAGGCCATTGACGCAGAGGCCGTTTTTTTCTCTTGTGTATCAGGCAATGAGATTTTGTTTAATATGGGATCCCTGGGTGGCGCAGCGGTTTGGCGCCTGCCTTTGGCCCAGGGCGCGATCCTGGAGACCCGGGATCGAATCCCACGTCAGGCTCCCGGTGCATGGAGCCTGCTTCTCCCTCTGCCTGTGTCTCTGCCTCTCTCTTTCTCTCTGTATGACTATCATTAAAAAAAAAAAAAAAAAAATATTTTGTTTAATATAATACCAGGCACCCTTTCCTCTTTTGTCTCCCTCATCCTTGTGTTACTGCTGCCTACCCCATGGCAGCCTCCGGAGTGTGCAGTTTCCTTTTTAATTCTCTGACCTTACCTTAGAGCACAAACCCTTCCTTGCCTTGATTCCTCTCAGTCAACTGAGCCACCCTGGAACTTTCGCAAAGACTTTAGTGAGTACCAAGAGAGAACACAAGAAAAATAGAGTGCAGGGGTATACAGACAGGCTTGCTTACCAATCACTGGTTTCTGCTGTAGACTGAGTTATTCAGGCGGCAGATGTGACTAAAATATAATCTCTGTTCTTAAGAACCAAGAATGTGGGGAGGGAAGGATGTTGTACATTACATCATAGGTCTCGTTTAGAAAATATCTATTGAATGTCCACTAGTCCTTGTGAATAGTTCTGGGAATATAGCAGCAAATAAAACTGACATGAGCTCTGCAGCCCCAGAATTGACAGAGAAATAACTAGGCAGACAGGTATTAAGATGTAATAGAGTTTACGGACTCCTGAGTGGCTTAGCGGTTGAGCGTCTGTCTTTGGCTCAGGGCGTGATCCTGGAGTCCTGGGATTGAGTCCCACATTGGGCTCCCCGAATAAATCCTGTTACTCCTCCCTCTGCCTGTGTCTCTGCCTCTCTGTCTCCCGTGAATAAATAAACCTTAAAAAAAAAGAGAGAGAGATATAATAGAGTTTATCATGATAGACTGTGAGAACAGACTAGAAGAATAGCCATTTGAATTTGGATCAGAAAAGGCCTCCTAGGGGTGCCTAGTTGGCTCAGTCAGTTAAGCATCTGCCTTTAGCTTAGGTCATGATCTCAGGGCCTTGGGAACGAGCCCTGTGTTGGGCTCCCTGCTCAGCAGGGAGCCTGCTTCTCCCTCTCCTTTTGCCCCTCCTCACTGCTCTTCTCTCTTGCATTCACACACTCTCTCTCAAATAAATAAAATCTTAAGGAAGGAAGGGATAGAAACCTAGATAAATAAATAGCAGGACAGAAGTAGGGGTGGGTGGGTCAGGAGTGCTCCAGGCTGAGGGAATAGCATATTCAAAGGCCTAGAGAGGAGAGAGCATGGCCTATTTGGGGACTTCTCTGTTAAAGAGTTTATACTTGGTGGTAATGGGCAATAGAAAGCCTTGGGCATGTTTCAACCCAAGCTGGGGAGTGACCTTGTCAGTTTCAAGCTTTATAAAAAATCTCTCTTGTTGCCATGTGGGGTTTGACCAGGAAGAAGTAAGAATTTTGTGAGAGCATTAGTTAGGAAACTCATGTAGTAGTCCAGGCAAGCATGTTGACCAGAACTGGATAGGAATGGATGGGGACATGGTCTGAGAGAGGCCCAGTTTCCTGTGTGTAGACAATGCCTTCCCCTTCTGCAGCCTGACAAAGGACATGACTGGGAAAGAAGACAACTACCGGGGCCCAGCTGTGCGTGCCCTTTGCCAGATTACTGACGTGAGTCTCCTGCCCCCTCCAAGCAGCCATTCTTCCCTGCTTCCTGGAGAGGCTCAGTTATGATCTTCCTTCACATGCCTTAGGTTGTCCTGTGTCTCCTGGGTAAAACACTGAGCCAGGTGATGGGGTGCGGGTGGGGTGCAGGAACACCAGAAACAGGTTTGCCTCCTTCTTGCCCTCAATCTTCCCACCCATCATCTATACTCCTTACTATTGCCATGGATTGATAGGGTCCCCTCCCACCCTTACTTGTTGTCCCCACAGAGCACCATGCTGCAGGCTATCGAGCGCTACATGAAACAGGCCATCGTGGACAAGGTGCCCAGTGTCTCCAGTTCTGCCCTGGTGTCTTCCCTGGTGTGTAGCTGGGGACCCTGGGGGGCTAGGCATCAGGTTGGGAAACTGAGGAAATATCAGTTGCTTTTCAGTAAAAGCAACTTTTTTTCAGGAAAAAAAGTGTTTCTATGTCCCCAGATCTGAGAGTCCCACCACCTTTTCAGTAAAGGGTACCAAGGAACTCTTGACCGATTCCTTAGGGTGACAGATTGTTGGAATTTTGGTCTGGTGGGAGATCTGTCACCAGGGTGGAGACTGAGGTTGAGAGCTGTTCTCGTGCACTGTCTCACAAAACCAGGACAACAGGGCGGCTCTGGGCTGTCCAAGGGAGGATCCAGAGCTGGACTTAACTGTGAGCTGGGGCCAGGCAGTATGATGGCAGAGCACTCTGCCTACCTGCTTCTTAATGTGCTCTGTTGCCCGTAGCACCTGCTGAAGTGCAGCTTTGACGTAGTCAAGCGCTGGGTGAATGAGGCCCAGGAGGCGGCATCCAGCGATAACATCATGGTCCAGGTGAGGTGTGAGCAGAGGAGTGGTATTTACAATTCTTAGGCATATGGCATGGCACTGGCCAGTCAGAAAGGACACTCTCCTGGAGGTCCGTAGCAGGAGCAGGCTTTTTTTTTTTTTTTTTTTTTTTTTAGGAGCAGGCTTTAATCTTTTGTCATTGGATTGTGGGGAGACTTGGGAATTTGGGAAAAGAATCCAGGGTACCACTTGGGAAGGTTTAAGTTAGAGGCTGCTTACCAGCTGGAACTGAAATATTCAAGTATTTGATAACCAGCCGAGTAGTGTTTGGGGGCATGGGAGGGAGCAAACCTGGCCCAGGGAGACAGAGAGCCTTTGCCAAGTTGGCCGTGTTAGTGGTGCATATAAATACATTGGTGGGGCTTTCAGCCACTCAACTCATTTTCAGGGACCTAGGCCAGGAATTCCTTTAATCTTTGTGAGTCTCAGTTTCCTTTCCTGTAAAATGGAAATGAAAGTTTCTGGCTCACAAGGCTGTAAGAATACTATGAGACAGCATCTAACAACACCTGACCTGTCCGGGGGCTCCTGGGTGGCTCAGTCTCAGGTGTCTGCCTTCGGTTCAGTTCATGATCCAACAGGCCTGGGATTGGGCCTCGTATTGGGCTCCCCACTCAACAGAGCATCTGCTTCTCCCTCTGTCCCTCTCCCTGCTGTGTTCCCTCTCTCTCTCTCTATCAAATAAATAAAGGTAAAAAAAAAAAAAAAAAAAGTCAGGTGCGTACCTGTAAGTGCTCCCTGTGTGCTTATCGCCTCTTTCTTCTCACTCCTTGTGCTGATTCTCCTCTCCAGGGCCAGCTGTGGCCCCTCGGAACACTTCCTGGGGTCAGAGAAGCTTCTCACATGCAAGGCACCCACAGTTGCATACCTTAGCCTTTGAATACCACTCTGGTAAAGAAACAAAAAAGGAAAAGAAAACAAAACAAAAAAAAAAACAAAGGGCAGGGAGATAAGAATGAACTCTGTGTACCTTACATCTCCAAAAGGGGAATCCCTTGACTTTGTGCCCTCAGACCTAGCTTTGCCAGTACCAGCCATGAGTCCTTGGGAGTCAGTAGAGCTACAAATAACTACCTTTAGGGGTGTCATAAGGTTTAACGCTGTAAGATCCCATGGGAGGTGTGCTACACAGCACCTTACAACACATGTCCATGCTCGAGGCCTGGCTCCCACTTTCTCTTGTTGAAAGACATCTCATCTTCTCCTGTTCTTTCATCTCTGTGGTTTCTGTTGTCCCCTCCACATCTGTACTCAGGCCGCCTTGCCAAAATTGGGGGTAGGAGCTAGGCTACAGATATATTCGTATGATTTATTGAGTATTATGTCAGAGGCTGTCCACACAGAGCATCTGGGTAAATTGTTTATAGCCCCTCTGAGGTAGAATGAGAAGGCTAAAGCCCAGAGAGATGTACTGGCCTGCTGGTAGACCTGAGGTTCACATGTCTGTACTATGCCATGATCTCCTGTCATCTAGTACCATGCTCTGGGGCTCCTGTACCATGTGCGTAAGAACGACCGCCTGGCTGTCAACAAGATGATCAGCAAGTTCACCAGGCATGGCCTCAAGTCTCCCTTTGCCTACTGCATGATGATCCGGGTGGCCAGCAAGCAGCTGGAGGAGGAGGACGGCAGGTAATGGCTCTCGGCTCCCCTGGCCAGGTAATGCCTCATTCAGTGTTGGGCCACCCCCAACTTCTTGCTGCCCATGTTCTTTTGCAGCCGTGACAGCCCACTGTTTGACTTCATTGAGAGCTGTTTGCGCAACAAGCATGAGATGGTGGTGTATGAAGCTGCCTCAGCCATTGTCAATCTGCCAGGTTGCAGCGCCAAAGAGCTGGCCCCAGCTGTGTCAGGTTACAGACATCCCTTCACCCAAACCCCACATGTTTATGCCTGCTGGGAACTAGGCCCTGGGCCCAGGGGTCAGGGGAAAGAAAGAAAAAGCCCTCAAATAGGCCATAGTGTTATGTTAAGAGAAGGATTTGGGATCTAGTATGTATTTGGTACTAGGCACTGTACCAGGCTCTCTTGTGTGCCTTATGTTTGGGGATAGGGTACTTTTAGTTCCATCTTATCATTCATTAAAGAGCCTGGGGCTCTGATAAGAGGCAGAGGTGGGGTTCAGATCCACTCTGCAGCCTATCAGGCTGGCTAGCCATGCCAAGAGAGCCTGGTGGAGGGTGGAGAAACCCAATATTTATAAAACCAGTGCATGGTCACTAGGGGCCAAGCTATCTTAGACAAAGGAAAAGCATTTCAGAGGGGTCCCTGAAGCCTGAACACTGGAGCCTGATGGCCTGGATTGGAGTCCTGGCTTCCTGACAGCCATGACACGGGGAGAGATATGCTGTCTGACGTGTAACCAGTTAGCATAGGAACCAGGGCAGTTGTTGAAGCCAGGATGGAGCTAATTCTGCTGGTTTCAGTGCATGCCCAGGAATGGGGAGTGCAGTTCTACTTCACAGAGGTAGAGGGCTCAGGCTTTAGATACAGGCAGTCCTGGATTTCAGTCCTGGTTCTGCTGGTAGCTAGCAGCTGCTCCAGAGTTAACTTTAGTAGCTTTACCCGTGTACTTAAGTCTCTGTATCTGTTAAACGGGGATAATAGCTGCTCTGTGAGATTGTGAGAAACGAATGAGACAAGGTACAGCAGCTCTTTAGCACAATGCCTGGAAAATAGCAGGTTCTTAGTAAGTAGCAGCCGGCATCATTCATAACATCCACTGGGCTCTCATAGGCATATCAAAGCCTCTTTGCTCGTGAGCTCTCTTCCTTGGTTATGGTGAGGGTGCCAGCAGGGAAATGAGCACAGGGTTTGGGTCTGAACAGCTTCCTAGCCCTTGTGTGCCCTCCATGCCCTGTGCTGCCCTTCCCTGGAGGCCTGGGCTTTCCCAGCTGCTGAGTGGTGAGGGCAGCCTGGCACATGGCATCTGTCTCCCCACAGTGCTCCAGCTTTTCTGCAGCTCACCCAAGGCCGCTCTCCGCTATGCTGCTGTCCGCACCCTCAATAAGGTAAGGTAAGGTAGAGGTGGGCAGAACGGGGGTCTGGCCTTTTGAGAGGGTCAGGGGGGTGGCCTAATCAGCTGGAGGCATTTCAATTACCCCCGACCTGAGTTACAAAAGGTGTGGTGCTGGTCACAGTTGCTTTCTACCAGATGGTGAGATGGGCTCGTCTGAGGCCAGAGCCATCAAAAAAGTCCCTTTTTGGGGCACCTGGGTCGCTCAGTGGTTGAGTGTCTGCCTTTGGCTCAGGTCATGATCCCCAGGCCCTGGGATCAAGTCCCTCACTGGGCTCCCTGCAGGGAACTTCTCCCTCTGCCTATGTCTCTGCCTCTCTGTATGTCTCATGAATAAATTCATAAAATCTTTAAAGAAAAAAAGAAAAAGGCCCTTTTTATATCTGTTCTCTCTGTCCTCTCAAACAGGTGGCCATGAAGCACCCTTCTGCAGTGACAGCATGCAATCTGGATCTGGAGAACCTGGTGACGGACTCAAACCGTAGCATCGCTACACTGGCCATCACCACGCTCCTCAAGACCGGCAGTGAGAGCAGCATCGACCGCCTCATGAAGCAGATCTCGTCCTTCATGTCAGAGATCTCAGATGAGTTCAAGGTACCCGGGTGTGCCTGGAACACCCACTGTCCCCAGAGTGAGGAAGACACTTTGTGCCTGCTCCTCCACATTCCCTAGCCCCCAGGCCAAGATTGACCTGGGAGCTGGTCAGGCTTGAAGACTTGGTGGAGAGGGTGGCACTTTGCCCTTCTGAGGGCTCGGACTTGGGAGACACACTCATCCTGCCTCTGGATCTTTGTCCTTATTGTTCCTTTGTGAGACCAATTGTCAGGGCATGGAGCGAAGGCTGAGGGAGCAAATGTTGTCTGAGATCTCTCATTTACTAGCTGATGGTGGTGCTATTGATCAGTTTGGGGAAAGAGGGAGAGTCAGGTCCTGGATGAGCACAGCGAGAAGGTAATAGTGGTGATTGCAGATATGTTGAGTTTGATGTGCCAGTGAACACCAGGTGGAGTTGCCTGGTGGGCATTTGGAAACACTGGTCTTGAGCTCAGACAACAGAGAAAGGTTTGAGAGTGAGCGGCATAATAGGTAAAACTACAGGAGCAGGAAGGACTGCCTAAGAGACTTTGTGCAGTGCTCACTTTGGCAGCACATGTACTAAAATTGAGACTGTGTGCAAAGGGGAGAAGGCCAAGACCAAAGTACCTAGGGAGGAACCAGAACAGCTGATGTGTAAGATTGTGGGGGTGGAGGTAGGAAGAGAAGCAGAACAGGTGGCAAGGAGAGGGGCCTGTGGACTTACTTTGAGGTCTGAGAAAAGCAGAGTCTGGATCCAGAGTCTGGGTCTGGGGCTCTTGGAACCTGTGTGCCTGCCACCCTAGTTGGATGGGCTTGGGGATCATGTACTCCCTGAGGGTAGTGGAGTTCTCTCTCCTCCTTGCCCTCTAGGTCCAGGGCCTGGCTGGACCTGAGGAAGGACTCTGTTGGCATGTAGTAAACTAAGTAACTTGACCCTAGTCTCAGAGGCTGCTGCTCACACATGTCTGTTTGACTCAGGTGGTGGTGGTCCAGGCCATCAGTGCCCTGTGTCAGAAGTATCCTCGCAAACACGCTGTGCTCATGAACTTCCTGTTCACCATGCTGCGGGAAGAGGTAAGAGCTGGCATTTGGGGCCTGCCAGGTCTCCTCGTGCAGGGAGTGACCTGGCTGCTAATTCCATGCTGAATTTGGAACCAAGGTCCTCTTCTTGGGGGGTACCCAGATCAACCTATTAACCAGGTAGATTTCCTGGTGCTTGTGGCCTTTATACTCCTCATGAACTATGGTATAAACATACCAATTGCTAGTAATTACAGTAATAAGTAATGACTCACCACCCTGGCTTTAAAGACACAGCAGATGCCCTGTGGCAATGCTTATGCCAGAGTCAGGAAAACCTGTGTTCACTGGTGTCTAGTATAGAAATTTTCTGGGCATTCCAAGAGCTCCAGGGGTGGTTTCTTCTGAAATTAATGCTAATAATGTAACATTGGGTTCTATTTTTGTTTTTGATGTAAGTTTGTGATTCACTTACACTGCCTTCCTTGGGTGTGTCAACAAAACCAGTTAAATTCAGAGGAGCAGAAGCAAAGGGCTTTAGAGTAGAATTGGTCCCCAGATATCTAGTGCCCCTTTACCCTAGCCCAAAGTGGCCCTTGGAACAAGGCAGGTGAGGAGCCCTTGCCTTGGGTATCTTTGGGATTCTTGCAATATTAGAGGGGAGGAGGGTGCTAATACTTAGGGAGTTTTTAGCTAATGGGTCCAACACTTTGGAGATACCACACAGCGTATACAACCTTGTGATCTTCATAACAGGCCTTGTCAACAGACATCATTTCCTCCCTTTAAAAATCAGTGATCTGGGCAGCCCCGGTGGCTTAGCGGTTTAGCGCCGCCTTCAGCCCAGGGCGTGATCCTGGAGGCCCCGGGAATGAGTCCCACGTCAGGCTCCTTGCATGGAGCCTGCTTTTCCCTCTGTCTGTCTGCCTCTCTCAACCTCTCTCTCTCTCTTTTTCTCTCTCTCTTTCTCTAATAAATAAATAAATAAAATCTTAAAAAAAAAAAAAAATCAGGGATCTGAGACTCAGGTGAAGTGACCTGCCTGTGGTCACCTGCCCAATCAGTGTCTGAGCCAAAATCTGAACCAAGATGTATCTGGCTCCAGAGTCCATGGTTTTTCCCCATACCTCCTTTCCTCCCAGAAAAATTCATGGTTCCAAATATCAGTAAAATGTAAGACTTCATTCATTAGGGTGCAGCAGTCAGACACTGAAACCTTGTGTTCTAGAAATGGATCTGCTGCTTGTGCACAGGGGTATGTCCATTCACTAATCAGAGCAGCTGCCAGCGAAGCCTTGATGCAGTTAGTCTGAGCTTCTTGCTGCCCTCCCCCCACCCCTTCACTGCTTGCCTGGCTGTGAAACTGTTACCGAAAACAGTGTTTGAAGGTTTATAGTGCGCTTTCTCAAATAACCGCCTCACTGAAATAAAACAGCATACAAATAGCATCTTACCCTTCACAATAATCTGTGAACTAAGTACACTGATGGTCCTGATTACGAATATGCCTGAGGTTCGGACAAGGAAAGTAACTCACAGCCATACAGCAAACTAATCTGAGAACAGGGGCTAGATTTGACCCATGGCCAAATTTACTTGGATTGTACAAAGTTTTAAACATTTCAAGTTAGTGGCCGTTCTTTACAAATCAGGAAAACAGCCACCAGCACCTGCACGACAGATTTCTAGTTTCTTCTGCCAAATTTGGAACATCTGGCAACACTGGGTCGAGTGGTGATTTCCCTTTTTAGGTGGGATGGGCACTGTCCAGTGCCTTACCACTCGTATCCACTGCATTTCTGTTGCCAGATTATGTGCCTGCACCTGTGGGCATCTTGGTTGCTACCTCAGTCATTAAAGTCTGTAAGTCACAGGGCACAGATTTGGTCTGGGATCTTCTGGATCTCTGCTGCCCCATTCTGTTTGTCTTTGTTTTATTTATTTATTTATTTTTAAGATTTTATTTATTCATGAGAAACACAGAGCAAGGCAGAGACATAGGCATGGGGGAAGCAGGCTCCCTGCAGGAAGCCTCATCGGGATGGGATCCCAGGACCCTTGGGATCAGAACCTGAGCCAAAGGCAGACGCTCAACCCCTGAGCCACCCAGGTGCCTCTGGTTTTGTTTTGATTGTGGTAAAATGCATATGACATTAAATTTACCATCTTAACCTTTTAAGTCTATGCGTCGATATTGTTATATATTCACATTGTTGTAGAGCTAATCTCTGTAACTTTTTCATCTTGTAAAACTGAACCTCAGAGCCTGTTAAACAATAACTTCCTATTTCCCTCTGCCTACAATCTCCAGATACCACCGTTCTTTGTCTCTATAAGTTTGATTACTCTAGGTATTTCACGTAAATAGAATCATATGCTATTTGTTTTCTTGTGACTGATATATTTCACATAGCATAAATGTCATTGAGTTTCATCCATGTTGTAGGACATAGGAGAATTTCTTTCCTTTTATGGCTGAATAATACATTTATTTTATGGATTGACCACATTTTGTTCATTCATCTATTGAGGGGCACTTTGGCTGCTTTCACCTTTTGGCAATTATGAACAGGGATGTTCAGCTATCTTTTTGAGACCCTGCTTTCTATTCTTTTGAATATATACCCAGAAGTGGCAGTGCCAGATCATATGGTAATTCTGTTTTGTAAAATTTTTTGAGGAACTCCTGTACTGTTTTCCATAGCATCTGTACCACCCAGTCTGCCTTTTACTTCAAAGTTGGGAAGAAAAGCGAGACCCAAAATATTTCTATTAAATGATCTACTATTAGATTTGCAAGGGCCCCAGCATGCATTCAGTCCAAGCCTTATATTTTACACAGAATATAAGCCAGGTCCCTGGTCTCCCTTGACCAGGTTCTGTGTTGGGACCACTGTCCTTCGTCCTGGTTAGGTGCTGGGCCTCATAGCTCATTTCTGAAAAGAGCAACCTTCTTGCTCAGCTCAACCCCTCCCATTGCAGGGTGGCTTTGAGTACAAGCGGGCCATCGTGGATTGCATCATCAGCATCATTGAGGAGAACACAGAGAGCAAGGAGACGGGGCTGTCACACCTGTGCGAGTTCATCGAGGACTGCGAGTTCACCGTGCTGGCCACCCGCATCCTGCATCTTCTAGGGCAGGAGGGACCCAAGACCAACAACCCTTCCAAGTATATCCGCTTCATCTATAACCGTGTAGTTTTGGAGCATGAGGAGGTCCGGGCAGGTGGGTCTGAGCTGGTGCTGAACTGGGGCTTTTTTTTTTTTTTTTTTTAAGATTTTTTAATTTAATCATTGAAAGAGACTGTGAGAGAAGCACAAGCAGGGGGGAGAGTCAGAGAGGGAAAAGCAGACTCCCTGCTGAGCAGGGAGCCCGATGCGGGGCTAGATCCCAGGACCCCAAGACCACGACCTGAATGGGAGGCAGATGCTTAACTGACGGAGCCACCCAGGCACTCCCCAAACTGGGGCTCTTAGCTGCTGCTTGAGCAAATGGCCTGCTGAAGGGACCTAAGCCCCAGCCCACAGGCACTCTGTGTTCTTGCCTCACAAGCTCCATGATTTATAACCTCAGATGCTTGGGTATGACCAAGTTGGATGGTTCTTTTGCTCTCTGATTTATGTTACTGATTTTTGGTTTTTAACTTTGACTACATGTTGGTGTTTAACTTTCTTTTATTTCTTGCTGTTTTTTGGTTAGCTTTTTTAAAAACTGTAGCTTTGTTGAGATATAAATCACAGACTATAAAATTCACTATTTTTTTATTTATTTTTTTATTAAGAGAAGGAGCAGGGGAAAGAGGAGAGAGAAACTTAAACAAGCTCCATACCCAGTGCAGAGCCTGATGCAGGGCTCTCTCTCACAACCCTGAGATCATGACCTGAGCCAAAATTGAGAGTCAGGTGGTTAACCAACTGAGCCACCCAGGCACCCCAAAACGCACTCTTTTAAATGACTATACAATTCAATATGCATCCATCATATTTTTCTCTTTTTTTAAGATTTTATTAATTTATTCATGAGAGACACACAGAGAGAGAGAAAGGCAGAGACAGAGGCAGAGGGAGAAGCAGGCTTCATGCAGGGAGCCTGATGTGGGACCCGATCCTAGGACCCCAGGATCATGACCTAAGGTGAAGACAGATGCTCAACCGCTGAGCCACCCAGGTGTCCCGCCATCATATTCTTTATTTCAAATTTACTGTCTTCTCATGCCCCCACTGGACAGATCTTTCCAGTTTCAGCGATTGATATTCATTAATAATAATTCATTTTCATACGTTAATCCAAAGGTTAATAACTACAAATTGAGGCCATTTGTGTATAGAAGCTGAGCAACCTGTGTGTGGCTAGCTTCTGTGGCCTCATCTCCGTTAATGCCAAAATGGCTCCTGAAACCCAAGATTGGGGCTGCCTTCTCCATGAAACAGATGAGGGAGCTGAGGCCCAGTGAAGGTCCGTCCAAGACCAGTCATTGCAATGGTGGCAGATTTGGGCCTCCATGCTCAGGACTGCTTATAAGCTCTGGGGCTCTTCTGCTCAAACACCTGTTCCAAGTGCTGGAAGTGTCCGAGCTATGAGCTGTCAGGTATGTTAAATAAATCATAGTTGCTTCATAAACACAGGTGCTGTGAGTGCTCTGGCCAAGTTTGGAGCCCAGAATGAAGAGATGTTACCCAGTATCTTGGTGTTGCTGAAGAGGTGAGTCTTTTTTTTTTTTTTTTTTTTATTTATGATAGTCACAGAGAGAGAGAGAGAGGCAGAGACACAGGCAGAGGGAGAAGCAGGCTCCATGCACCGGGAGCCTGATGTGGGATTCGATCCCGGGTCTCCAGGATCGCGCCCTGGGCCAAAGGCAGGCGCCAAACCGCTGCGCCACCCAGGGATCCCCGAGGTGAGTCTTTTTTAAAAACAGCTTTATTGACATATGTTTTGCAAGCCATAAAGTTCACCAACTCAAAATGTGTAATGTGATGTTTTTTATTATATTCACAGAGCTGTGTAACCATCACCGTAATCTAAGTTTAAAACATTTCTGTCATCCCCAGTAGGAACCCTATATCCATGGTGCTTATACGGCAGACTAAATGTTGTACTAGGGTAGTATTTTCTGTGGATGTGTGTTCCTAGCATTAAGACTCCTTGGTCTCCGTGGGTTTTTTGCAATATATGAAGTTTGATGAGGCTGTTTTCAATTGTACCTGCTTGGCTGTTTTGCTGGTTAGCTGGTGAGGGTGGAGATAGAAAGAAAAGAAACCCTATATCCATTACTTGTCACTTTGCCCTCCCCTCAGCACCCTCCCTACTCAACCCCAGACAACCACTAATCTACTTTTTATCTCTATGGATTTGCTCATTCTGGTCATTTCATGAAATGGAATCATTTAATCTGTGGGCTTTCATGTGTTTGGCTTCTCCACAGTGTTTTTTTACCAAGGTTCATTCATGCTGTAACATGTACCAGTACCTCATTCCTTTTTATGGCCAAAGAATTCATTGTACAGGTAGACCACATTTTAGCTCTTCATCAAATTGACAGACATTTGGGTTCTTCCCATTTTTTAGTTCTTGTGAATAATGCTGTGGTGAACATTCATGTACAAGTTTCTGTGTGACCTGTGTTGTCAGTTCTCAAGAGAATTCACCCAGGAGGGGGAATTGTTGGGTCATACTAAATTCTGTTTTCATGTCTTTTGCCCATTTCATGATTGGATTGTTTGTTTCTTTGCCGTTGAGTTTAATAAGTTCTTTTTTTTTTTTTAAGATTTTATTTATTTATGAGAGACAGAGAGAGGCATAGACAGGCAGAGGGAGAAGCAGGCTCCACGCAGGGAGCCCTACCTGGGACTCGACCCCGGGTCTCCAGCATCACACCCTGGGCTGAAGGTGGCGCTAAACCGCTAGACCACCGGGGCTGCCCCTGATAAGTTCTTTATAGATCTTGGATACTAGCCCTTTATCTGATATGTCATTTGTGGATACCTTCTCCCATTCTGTAGGTTGTCTTTTAGTTTTGTTGACTGTTTCTTTGCTGTGCAGAAGCTTTTTATCTTGATGAAGTCCCAATAGTTCATTTTTGCTTTTGTTTCCCTTGCTTTCCTAGATGTATCTTGCAAGACGTTGCTGTGGCCAAGTTCAAAAAGGGTGTTGCCTGTGTTCTCCTCTAGGATTTTGATGAATTCATGTCTCACATTTAGAACTTTCATCTATTTTGAGTTTATCTTTGTGTATATTGTAAGAGAATGATCCAGTTTCATTCTTCTGCACATGGCTGTCCAATTTTCCCAACACCATTTATTGAAGAGGCTGTCCTTTTTCCAGTGGATAGTCTTTCCTCCTTTGTCGAATATTAGTGAACCATAGTGTTGAGGGCTCATTTCTGGGTTCTCTCTTCTGTTCCATTGATCTATGTATCTGTTTTTGTGTCAGTACCACACTGTCTTGGTGGATCACAGCTTTGTAGTACAACTTGAAACCCGGCATTGTGATGCCCTCGACTCTGGTTTTCTTTTTTAATATTTCCCTGGCTATTCAAGGTCTTTTCTGATTCCACACAAATCTTAAGATGATTTGTTCCAACTCTCTGAAAAAAGTCCATGGTATTTGGGTAGGGATTGCATTGAACGTGTAAATTGTCCTGGGTAGCATTGACATTTTCACAACATTAATTCTTCCAATCCATGAGCATGGAATATTTCTCCATCTCTTTGTGTCTTCCTCAGTTTCTTTCAGAAGTGTTCTGTAGTTTTTAGGGTATAGATCCTTTATCTCTTTGGTTAGGTTTATTCCTTGGTATCTTATGATTTTGGGTACAGCTGTAAATGGGATTGACTCCTTCATTTCTCTTACTTCAGTCTCATTGTTAGTGTATAGAACTGCCACTGATTTCTGGGCCTTGATTTTGTTTCCTGCCACATTGCCAAATTGCTGTATGAGTTCTAGCAATCTTGGGGTGGAGTCTTTTGGGTTTTCTGTGTACAGTATCATGTCATCTGCGAAAAGGGAGAGTTTGACTTCTTCTTTGCCAATTTGAATGCCTTTTATTTCTTTTTGTTGTCTGATTGCTGAGGCTAGGACTTCTAGTACTATGTTGAAAAGCAGTGGTGAGGGTGGAATCATGAAATGGGCAAAAGACATGAACAGAAATTTCACCAAAGAAGACAAAAACATGGCCAAAAACACATGAGAAAATGCTCCACATCACTTGCCATCAGGAAAATACAAATCAAAACCACAATGAGATACCACCTCACACCATTGAGAATGGTGAAAATTAACAAGCAGGAAACAAATGTTGGAGAGGATGTGAAGAAAGGGGAACCCTCTTGCACTGTTGGTGGGAATGTGAACTGGTACAGCCACTCTGGAAAACAGTGTGGGAGGTACCTCAAAGAGTTAAAAATAGAGCTGCCCTGTGACCCAGCATTGCACTGCTGGGGGTTTACCCCAAAGATACAGATGCAGTGAAAGACCGAGACACCTGCACCCAATGTTCATAGCAGCAATGTCCAAAATAGCCAAACTGTGGAAGGAGCCTCAGTGCCCATCGAAAGATGAATGGATAAAGAAAATTGTGGTCTGTGTATATGGTGGAATATTACTCAGCCATTAGAAATGACAAATAGGGCAGCCCTGGTGGCGCAGCGGTTTGGCGCCGCCTGCAGCCTAGGGTGTGATCCTGGAGACCTGGGATCGAGTCCCACATCGGGCTCCCTGCATGGAGCCTGCTTCTCCCTCTGCCTGTGTCTCTGCCTCTCTCTGTGTGTCTATGAATAAATAAAATCTTTTTAAAAAAAAAAAAGAAATGATAAATACCCACCATTTGCTGCAAGTGGATGGAACTGGAGGGTATTGTGCTGAGTGAAGTAAATCAATCGGAGAAGGACAAACTATGGTTTCACTCATACAGGAAATATAAAAAATAGTGAAAGGGATTATAGGGAAAAGGAGAGAAAATGAGTGGGAAATATCAGAGAGGGTGACAACAGGAGAGACTCCTGACTCTGGGAAATGAACAAGGGGTAGTGTAAGGGGAGGTGGGCAGGAGGAATGGGGTGACTGGGTGACGGGCACTGAGGGGAGCACTTGACAGGATGAGCACTGGGTGTTATGCTATATGTTGGCAAATCAAACTCCAATAAAAAAATAAACAAAAAAATTGTTTTTTGACACATGCTGCTGGATATAGGAGATTGCCTTCTTCACTGGATGGACTTCAGGGAGGGGGTCCAGGGAATATGAATATGGCCACCCCTTAGGTAGTTAGAATATCATAGGCTCCTCTGTGCTTTTCATGCCTGGATTGCACATCTAGGGACTAAGCTTTAGGAGACTTGCTTCTTCTGACTGGCCTCTGATGAAGGCTTCCCGTATCCCTCCTGCTACCCCTGTGGGGCCCCAGCCAGGGAAACTGTGTGTTCTGACTGCAGGTGTGTGATGGATGATGACAATGAAGTAAGGGACCGAGCCACCTTCTATCTCAATGTCCTGGAGCAGAAGCAGAAGGCCCTCAATGCAGGGTATATCCTAAATGGTGAGTCTCACCGGCTCCTTTGACTTGGCCCCATCCCAGAGCTGTGGCCCTTCTCACTATTCCAGAGCAGGTGCACCTGATCCTCACTGGGGAGGGGAAGCCTGAGGCAAGACACTTTCGGCTAGACTTGCATGGCAGCTTCATGGTATCACTAACCTCAGGAGACCTACAATCTTGTGGTTCTCACCAATGTGGGTGGAAACAGCTCGGTGAATTGAAACACTAGTCATTAATAAAAATCTCTCTTTGCATAGTACTCTACTCTGTATAAGTCACTCTTCTATGTACATTTATCCCCATACCAGCCGTGTGAAGAAGGATCTAGATGAGAAAGTGGAGGCCTAGAGGGTTTTAAGTGGTTTTCTCAGTGGTCTAGGGTCATAAAACCTAGACTCCTGGGTCTCAGTCTTTTGTGGGGGATTCCAGGTGCTTGTTCTGTCATGTATGCAGGCATGTCTGTCTCCCACTGGCTTCTAGGTCTGACAGTTTCCATCCCTGGTCTGGAGAGAGCTCTGCAGCAGTATACTCTAGAACCATCAGAAAAACCTTTTGACCTCAAGTCTGTGCCCCTGGCCACCACGCCAATGGCAGAGCAGAGAACAGGTAAGTAATATCTGTGCTCCTTTCAGAGGCTGTCAGGTCCAAAGTTCTGTGGGAAGGTCTGCATGGGCCCTGAAGCCACTAAACCTAGTCAGGATGGGGGTGCTTATACCAAAAGGATGGAATAATCCTTTCTACGTCTGGCTCCAGGACATAGAGACACATGCATACACTCTTTCTCACCTGTTCTGTACTCTTACATGTTCACACTCTGTCAGGGGGGTTGGAAGTTATAATCCCTAAGTAACAGTTCTGTGGTCAACATGCCCCATTACTGGAGTTGTTGGTCACAATGTTTGTTTGCTCCTGCAGAAAGCACCCCCATCACAGCCGCCAAGCAGCCTGAGAAAGTGGCAGCTACCCGGCAAGAGATCTTCCAGGGTGAGTAGCAGTGCTTGGTGGGGCTCTTAGGACCTGGGCTTGGTCTCCTCAGCTTTAGGGTAGTTTATCTCCTCAGGGAAATTAGAAGAGACTCAATCAACAACAGTTCTTACTCTTTTTTTTTTTTTTTTTTTAAGATTTTACTTCTTTTTTTTTTTTTTAAGATTTATTTATTGATTTATGATAGACTTAGAGAGAGGCAGAGACACAGGAGGAGGGAGAAGCAGGCTCCATGCCGGGAGCCCGACATGGGACTCGATCCCAGG
Organism: Vulpes vulpes; assembly: GCF_048418805.1. NCBI lineage: Eukaryota > Metazoa > Chordata > Mammalia > Carnivora > Canidae > Vulpes > Vulpes vulpes. Next base: position 56,048,653 of record NC_132788.1, on the reverse strand, counting down.
ACTCCAGGATCACGCCCTGGGCCAAAGGCAGGCACCAAACCGCTGAGCCACCCAGGGATCCCTTTACTTCTTAATTTGAGAGAGAGAGCGTGAGTGGGGAAGGACAGAGGGAGAAGCAGACTCCCTGCTGAGCAGGGAGCCCAGTGCTGGGCTTGATCCCAGGAACTTAGGATCATGACTAAGCCGAAAGCAGATGCTTGGGATTCCTGGGTGGCTCAGTGGTTAGGTACCTGCCTTCAGCCCAGGGCATGATCCTGGAGTCCCAGGATGGAGTCCCACGTCAGGCTCCCTGCATGGAGGCTGCTTCTCTCTCTGCCTGTGTTGTCTCTGCCTCTCTCTGTGTGTGTCTCTCATGAATAAATAAATAAAATCTTAAGAAAAGAAAGAGAGAGAGAGAGAAAGAAAAGAAAGAAAGAAAGAAAGAAAGAAAAGAAAGAAAGAAAGAAGAAAAAGAAAGAAGAAAAAGAAAAGAAAGAAAGAAAGCAGATGCTTAACTGACTGAGTCACCCAGACTCCCATCAACAACAGTTCTTATTCTGGAGTGCTGGGCCCTGAGGGTACCCTAGACAGCACATTTAATCCTCAGTTGTAAGGTATTGGGTCCATTTAGTATTGGAGGAATTGGAAGTTCAGAGAGAGAAAGTGATATGCCTAAAGTTGCATTAGCAAGAAAGTAGAGGGGTTGGAATTAAGATTCACATCAGACTGGCTCAAGGCTACCACTTGGCCTTGGTTCTGAGAGCTTGGGTGCCTGGAGCCCAGGCTGGTACCAGAGGTCAAATTCAGTATAGTTGGGGTCCAAAGACCCTAGTATTTTTTCTTGGATTCCAGAGACTTTTAAGTCCACATTGTCTGGAAAGGTTTTATTTAGATATTTATCTATCTCTCTGGTCTTGCATCTATTTAAGGGTAGAGGCTGTGTATCTAATTGCCATACCATATTATCTACTGAATTCCCACCTTCAGGGTCTAACATGTGCCCCTCTTTCTTCTTGAAGGATCTCCTATGCTCATCTCTTGTATTCCAGCTCTTCTGTCTTCTCTTAATTAGTTCTATATGGTTCTTCACAGGTTTTGTCTTTTATATGCTCTATCATGGCACTTAGAACAGTACCTTTCTTCCTCACGGTCAGTTCCCAATTATTGTTTAATTAAATCCCCCCCTTTTCCATTCCATTCGAGAATCCTATCTTCTATCAATTTACCTTTCAAATTCAGCAAAACTAGGATCTGGAACTAACTGGGACCACTCTAACAGAATTTTTCCTTCTGTATTACCTTCTCCATGCTGTTACCACAAATCACCACAAGCTTAGTGGCTTAGCACCACACAAATTTATTATCTTACAATTCTGAGAGTAGAGGTCTAAAATGGGTTTCACTGTGTTGGTATTGTTGAGCTCCCTCTGGAGGCTTTAGGGGAGAATCGTGTCTTTGCTTTTTCTAGTTTCTGGAGGCCTCCTTCATTGCTCTCCTGATGATCCCTTCCTTCACCTTCATAGCCAGCACCTTCACAGTCAGCAAATCTGACTCTGAGCCTTTTGCCTCCTTCTCATAAGGATCCTTGTGATTACTTTGGGCCCACCCAGATAATCCAGGATAATCTCGCCTTCTCAAAAATCCAACTTAATCGCATCTGCAAAATCGCTTTTACCATGTGATGTAACGTATTTACAGGTTCTGGGAGTTAGCCTGTGTACATCTTGGGGCCACCATTCTGACATACCTTCGAAGGAAGACTCCTTCTGAATCTCTAAGGGGCTGTGAATTTCATCTTTAAACAGTCTTCCGAAGCCTAACGTTTATTGATCAGTTCAGTTCTAGGAATTTTGCTAGATCCTGATATGTATTGCTTCATTTATCTTTACAACAATACTGTGACCAAGATTGTTAAATCTATTTTATTGGTGAAGAATCAGACACTCAGTGTTAACTGATAGCTTCTATAGAATCCCCTGGGTTAGTTAAGTGTCAGGTGTAGAAACATGGTGCTCCAAGAAGTAAATTCCCACAGAAAAAGCACTGTAGTAGCTCATGATCATGATGGCCCAAAAGTGCCCGCTGATATCTAGGCTGGCTCTTTCTGGGCTTTTTACTGCCTGCACATTCATCAGATGCAGTCCTGCAGGTGGCAGAGGACTGAAGCAGTCACAAAGAGAAAGCAAAAAATAATAATAATGCCTACTTTTTTTGTTTCTACCCATGAAACATGAATTGAGTACCTACTAAGTTCAGGGCAAAATAATCAGATCCCTGGCCTTGCCACAATTCCTGTCCTTATAGAGTTCAACTTAATTGGGAAGACAAGTTAAAAATCTTAGGGCAGTGGTCTACACATACTAGTGTACATCAGAAACATCTGAGAAAATTTCTTAGAAATGAGATTCCTGAATCCCAGAGCCAGAGCATATTTATGATGGGCCAAGAATCTGAGTTTTTGACAAGTCACAACCCTTAGATAACTCTTGACACCAGTGATCCATGACCATACTTTGAGAAACAATGCCCCTACTGTAGAACAGGGAAGAGAGCAGTAGGCACAGTCATCATAGACAAACATGGTGTGCAGACTGCTGCCAGATGTGGGCCTGTAGGCCAGAAGACCCACACCAGTGCTGGAAGCAGGCTCTGGGGTGTAGGGATAGGCTTTACCAGGTGCCCAAGACCACTTGAAGTGAGGTTTTCTACAAGTCTGAATCTGAAACATCTCATTACTGGCCAGTTTATCTTAACTGACAAATGTATAGGACCAGTTTGTTCTTTTGCCTGATTCTGTGGCTATAACATCATTCATCTCGTCTTTATAGTTTTTCTTTTTTTTTTTTTTTTTTTTTAAGATTTTATTTATTCACCAGGAACACACAGAGAGAGAGGGGCAGGCTCCATGCAGGGAGCCCGATGTGGGACTCAATCCCAGGTCTCCAGGATCACACTCTGGGCTGAAGGCGGCGCTAAACTGCTGAGCCACCCAGGCTGCCCAGAGTTTTCCTTTTAAGAACTCTTGCTGAGCTTCTAAAGTTGTAGGAGTCTCCAAATGGATTAGGCCTCAGACATTGGGGTCTCTCAGTCAGTTTTCTGTGGCTGAGGTCTTTTGTTAGCAAGAGGAGAAAATGTATTGGTATATTTGGGAAATAGTGAGTAACCCGTCGTGTATACATATGCATCCATCTCAGTAGGGTGAAAGACCTGGAGAGTTGGCCATGAGCATGTATTAGAAACCATCACAGGTTGGTTTGGGAATTAAAAGGCTGAGTGAATTTGTGGCCTGTGGCTTTCAGAGCAGTTGGCGGCAGTGCCAGAGTTCCATGGGCTGGGGCCCCTCTTCAAGTCTTCGCCTGAGCCTGTGGCCCTCACTGAATCAGAGACAGAGTATGTCATCCGCTGCACCAAACACACCTTCACTGATCACATGGTGTTCCAGGTGAGCAGGGAGTGCCGAGGCCGTGCTGGGGCTTGGGCCTAGGGAGCGGTCTTAAGTGCGACAGGTCCTATAGGGTCCCACACTGATTTGGTCAGGAGCCCAATTTAATGATAGGTTCTGTCACCAGCTGGTATGTATCTTGCAGCCTTGACCCAGGACTTCTCTGGCTCTTATGAGTTAGCATGGGGACAGGGAGTCTGTGCAGAGGTACTGGGATAGGAATTAGTTTGGCTCATGGGGTGGGTTAGGATCTCTGGGCTGTTCCTCTACAGCAGGGCTTAGACCTAGAGCAGTCTCTTAGCAACCCCTCTCCTCCCTGGTTCAGTTTGACTGCACAAACACACTCAACGACCAGACCTTGGAGAACGTCACAGTGCAGATGGAGCCCACTGAAGCCTATGAGGTGGTCTCTTACGTGCCTGCCCGAAGCCTACCCTACAACCAGCCTGGGACCTGCTACACATTGGTGGCACTGCCCAAGGAAGACCCCACAGCTGGTGAGCCCCTCTCCAGAAATCACCCTGGACCATGTGAGAACCCTGGGGATCCAGATGGTGTGGGCCAGATGTACACCAGCCATTTGTCTCCTCTGAGAGCTTCAACTCCTTGACTTCAGTCTTGAGGAAAAGAAGAAGAAAGGCTGAGTCCTGGGAACTTGTCCTACATCATCCCATTTCACCCTCATAGTCTCCTAAGGGGATAAGTACTGCTCTCCCTATTCCTAGATGAGACTCAGGGTAAAGGACTTGCCTGAGTTCCTGTGGCTGGCAAGAGGCAGAACCCAGGTCTCTCTGGTTCTCAACTTGTACTTTTTCATTTTACCATGAGAGTACAAAGATAGGCACAAAGACTCAAACACCCCAGCTCCACTCCTTCCAAGGGACCCACCAGCGTCTTTTTCCAGACCTTGGACGTTGGACATGTGACTGGCATGGACTTAGCCATCCTGCAAGCACCCCTGCTTTCTTCTTTCTTCCTTCCCTCTGAGGGGGCTCCTCAGACCCATGACTTAACTCTTCCACTCTTCCACAAGGTGGTATCTTCTGTCCAAATTTGTGGGGTTGGATGACTATTTTGTGTGGGGTTGCTGCTATTGATAATATAACACAGGCCTGGGGAATAGGCCATGGCCACCTGCCCTATGGAGGAGCTTATCCCCTGTAGGGACTAGGGCCAACCTGACCACCCAGCCTTTCTTCCCTGCAGTGGCCTGCACATTCAGCTGCATGATGAAGTTCACTGTCAAGGACTGTGACCCCACCACTGGGGAGACTGATGATGAAGGCTATGAAGATGAATATGTGGTAAGAAGCTAGTGTTGGGAGGCTCAATTTTGTGCCTAAGGTTGCAGAGCAGCCCCTTCCAGGAGCTAACAATGAGACTTCAAGCTTTCTAGAGAAGTTGGATTGGTTTGCATCTGTTGAGTAGTCCTTTCATGCACTCAAAGGACGTCTAATTCCACTTTTATGAGCTTGGATGAGCTGAGTGCAGGATCGCTCTGGGGTTTGACCGTGGGGCAGTGTGGTTCAGTACCATCTGAGGGCAGACTCAATCTGGTGATGCAAATTGTTCCAGCTCCTCATGACTAGAGGGACAGTCACTGTGGAATATAATTGACATTGTCACACGGGGGCCATTGTTAAGGGGACCTCCCGAAGCCAGCAGTAACCCTAAGAGCAGGAATTGCCCTAGGATCAAGTGAGCTCCTTGGGAGAACTGGGCCTGAGGATTGCTTCTGCTGTGGGAGCTGAGTCCTACTTACACACACCTGAAACAAACATCCCCAAGAGTAGGGGCTCAGTGAAGAGCTGGTGGCTGGGTGAATGGGGAACCTTTATGTGCTCTCTCAGTCCAAGGTTGGGGGTTAATATGTGTCAGGCTCAGAGATTCTGAGGCAGAGGGTGGGATCTGATGAGTCAGAAGTGTCCGAGCCGTAGAAGGCAGACCTTTGGATCCTTAAGGCACTGACTCTAGGCAGGCTTCCAAAGGGACGTGACCTTGCAGCTGACATCCTAAGGTGAGCACTCGGGTCAGGGCATTTCTGTTGAAAGGACACCACTTAGCTGTGAGCACCTGAAGGAAAGTCCAGTTACTGTATGTCCACAGAGCCAAGCACAGTGCTCTGTGTCTAGTGAGCACTTGCCCAATGCGTTGCAGAAAGGGATGAGCAGTGAGTGCAGAGCAGATGCCCCACAGGTGTGCAGAACAGGAACCCATTCCCCTGGAGGTGTATGCCTAACTTCCACCTCCATCTCCACAGCTGGAAGATCTGGAAATCACTGTTGCTGATCACATCCAAAAGGTCATGAAACTGAACTTTGAAGCAGCCTGGGATGAGGTAGGGGATGAGTTTGAGAAGGAGGAAACATTCACCTTGTCTACTATCAAGACACTTGAAGGTAAAATCCTTGGCTATTGAAATGTGTCCTCCCCTTTCACTCCTCCTGGCCTTGGCCCCCCAGGAACCCAGGGCCATGTTGAGAGTATATACTTCGGATGGCAGTTCATGAAAAGGCCCTTAGAGAGGGCCTGGCTGGCTCAATAGAACAGCATGTGACTCTTGATCACAGGGTCATGAGTTTGAGCCCCACGTTGGGTGTAGAGATTACTAAATAAAATTTTTAAAAGCGCACCTTAGAGCAGGCTTAGAGGATGGGGGAGTGGTGGTGACACAAAGGTAGAAATGAGATGTGCCTTAATGATGCTGGGATTTCTCTCTACAGAGGCTGTGGGCAATATCGTGAAATTCCTGGGAATGCACCCTTGTGAGAGGTCAGACAAAGTGCCAGATAACAAGAACACCCACACATTGCTCCTGGCTGGTAAGCAACACTTCTAGGTGGGAAGGGCCTACGTAGTTTACAGTCTGCATGCTACTGCACCCTGGGTTGAGGGCTCCCACTGGGAACATGGGGATTCAAATTTATAGCATTGAAGATTCACAAAGTAAGGGGCACCTGGGTGGCTCAGTCGGTTAAGCGTCTGCGTTCAACTTAGGTCATGATCTTAAGGTCCTGGAATGGAGCCCTGTGTCCGTCTCTCTGCTCAGTGGGGAGCCTGACACTCCCCCTGCTTGTGCTTTCTCTCACTCTGTAGAATAAATAAAATCTTTAAAAACACAAAAAAAAAATTCACAAAGTAAAAAAAAGCCCAGCAGTGAAATATCCTCCGACCCTTGCTGCCTGTCATCTATCTAGTTCCTTTCCGACAGGTGACTGATCAGCGTTGCTATTATAAACTAAACAGTGATTTTATGGATACAAACACTGACATGCACAATTTCCTATTTTAACTCAGATGTTTACGTGTAAATAATATATATATTGTCTTTTCCTATGCTTGGCTGGCTCAGTCGGTAGAGCATGTGATTCTTGATCTCAGGGTCCTAAGTTTGAGCCTCACATTGGGGGTGGAGATTACATGAAAAATATATTTAAAAATACATAGAGTTTCCTCTTTTTCTAATTGTGGCAAAATGTACATAATGTAAAATTTACCATTTTAAGTTCAGGTATACAGCCCAGTGGCATGAAGTATATCTGCATTATTGTGTAGATATTAGCACTGTTCTTCTCCAGGACTTTTTTTTTATCATCCCAGAGTAAATCTTCATACTTTTTTGTAGCTTCCTTATATTCCATTGTATGGGTGTACCATATTTTATAGTTTCAGCCTGCATTGGTAAATATATAGATTGTTCCAGGCTTTATGCTATTACAAACAATGCTACAGTGAATAATCATGCACACACACACACTTTATTTTGCTATTCCCTGAGGGAATAGGCTTTTATCTATAGGATAAAGTTTATCTATAGGATAAACTTCCCAAGGCATTACCGGGTCAAAGCGCATTTCTCATTTTGATAAAAATTTCTAGTTGCCTTCTATTGGAACTGTATGCCTTTCCTTCCACACTGTGGACAACATAGTATGTTATCAGTATAATACAGTAATCAGTAATATACAGAGTATATTATCAGGTCATTATCAAATGATCTTTGCCAGTCTGGGTGGAAAATGGTATCTTAGTGTAGTTTTTATTTTATTTTATCATGAGAGACACACAGAGCAAGGCAAACATATAGGCCGAGGGAGAAGCAGGCTCCATGCAGGGTGCCCGATGTGGGACTTGATCCCAGGTCTTCAGGATCACACCCTGAGCCAAAGGCAGATGCTCAACGGCTGAGCCACCCAGGTGTCCCTGTAGTTTTTATTTTATATTTCTTGTATATTGAATGAAGTTAAGCATTCTTCCCAAATATGTGTGCCATTTGTATTTCTTTTTCTGTGAATTATTTCCATATCCTTTCTCTAATTCTCTACTGAGTTGGTTGGTCTTTTTTTAATAGGAATGGTATTTTAAGAAGTCAACATGGAAATTTTCAAACTTACACAAAAATTGAATACTATAATGAGCCCTCATGTGCTCATCTTCCAGTTTCAGTAACTTAACAGCATCCATACCGCCACTCCCTCTATCCCCCATCCCCGGTTTATTTTATTTTATTTTTATTATTTTTTTAATAAATAAATTTATTTATTTGTTCATGAGAGACACACAGAGAGAGAGGCAGAGACAGAGGCAGAGGGAGAAGCAGGCTCCATGCAGGGAGCCTGACATGGGACTCGATCCTGGGACCCTGAGATCACGCCTTAAGCCGAAGGCAGACAGACAACCGCTGAGCCACCCAGGCGTCCCATCCCCAGTTATTTTAAAGAAAATTCCAGATACAGCATTTTGTATGTAAATGTCTCTATATCTGTATATTTCTCTAAGAGATAATAATGCCTTGTTTAAAGGAGTGGGGGCAATACAATTATCACACCTAAAACTGAACAAAAGGAAATGGAGATTTTCTTTTTTTCCTGTTTCTCTTTTTTTAAGATTTTATTTATTTATTCATGAGAGCTGCAGAGAGATCCCGGGACTCGGGACTCTGGGTTTACGCCCTGGGCTGAAGGCAGGCGCTCAACTGCTGAGCCACTCAGGCATCCCTTTTTCCTGAGTGTTTCTAAACAGGGTTGGGAGGCAGTTCTGCTTCAGTGCCCTGCTCACAGCTGATAGACCCCAAGCGGTTGTTTCTGGCCACACTGAAGCAACCTAGTCCCCTGGGTCTTGCAGACACCTGCGATGTGGTTTTGTCATGGAGGGGCTGTCCCTTCATCTTTGCTCTTAGATTTAGCCAACATGCATGAGAGCCTCTGTGATGCCAGGTAAAAGCCTTGTATGTTTTATTAATTCATTTGCACCTGGCAGAAGCTTAAAAAACAGTATAATTATCTCCTTTACTTCATAGTTGAGGATACTGTAGCTCAGAGAGGTAAAGTGACTTGCATAAAATCTCAGGGATTTCAGCCCAACTCCCGTTTGCAGGCCCACTCCCGTTTCACTGCATCACAGCTGCCTTGATGAGTTGCTACAAATCCCACCCTTAGCCCACTCTCTGCAGCTTCTTCCTTACACACCTGTACTTCTCTCTTTCCTCTAGGTGTGTTCCGGGGAGGTCATGATATCTTGGTGCGCTCCAGACTGCTGCTTTTGGACACAGTAACAATGCAGGTGACAGCCAGAAGTTCAGAGGAGCTGCCAGTAGACATCATCTTGGCATCTGTGGGCTAAGGGGCCAGACTGCATGGGCCCTGCTCCTACCCTTTTCCCCTCAACACTACGCAGAAGTCATGCCTTCATCCTGAATTCCAATGGAAACTCTTTCCCAAGCCTCTGCATTCAAAAACAACTAGGAATCACTGGGGAAAAAAAAATTTTTTTTCCCTGCAGGACTGCTAGGGGGTAACTTTTTTTTCCTTTTTTTAAATAGGGGATGATTTTAGCTTGTCCTAGAACCTGTTGCCCTTCTTGTCAGGGTAGGACATCCCAAATGAATAAAATGCTCGCACCTCCTCTTGAATTTATCCCCAAGAAAACTATCTTATCCATACAAATAAATCAGCATGTATTTATTGAATGGCTGCTACTCTGCAGACTCATGCTTAAGGGCTCCACTTTCCCCTTCCCCCTTCTGAGCCCCATCCCAGGAACACCTGACCTATCCCCTTTACACACACAGCCTTTTGGCTGCTGTACTTGAGGTCAGACGGTTTCCACTCCTCTCCATTCAAGCCCCAGGAACAGGAGCAGCGCAGGTTTGTGGAGAGGATGACAGCAGGCACTGAGGTTGCACCTGTTCTTGCAATCCTGACCATTGCTCCCTCTCTAGGTTATGAATGGGGCCCTCAGCCGGGTTGGATGGATAATTTGGGTGTTCCCTAACATGCGCACTGGGGTTGGTCTGCTCCCAATTCAGCCCAATTCTGTGAACACACAGAGGAAGAACAGCCCCCTCTCTAAGAGCACTCTGTTGGCTGAAGACCAGAAAGCCTTGGTTTATGTCCCAAGGGAGCAGGCTCAGAGGCCACCTCAACTTCTGTTAAACTCAAGCCATTAGCTTTGCTAATTTCATGCCCGAAATACACCTGCAAGGCCTGTTTTTAAAAAATCTAGGTCTCACCCTTAAAAAATTCACTTTTAGGGTTAGAAGGGAAGGTCCTGGAAAATCGCATTCTGGTGCCCACTGAAGTATGAGAGTGAAGTATGAAGTTTTCCTGATGGTTTCTCAATTTTTGCCTCAAAACTGAGGCAGTTAGCCTCACTGCGACGTAAAGAGAAGGTTTCCTGTTATCCCCACGAGGATCCGGTGCACTACTTCTGGCTCCCTCTGTGCAGACGGGCACCTCACGCTCCCTGGGACGCACCGGAGGCCTCCGCCGCGCCGCGGGGACGAACCGGGGCCCCAGCCCATTCCTGCGGCCCGGCCGGGGAAGCGGGGCCGAGATGGAGGGAGCCGGCAGCCTCCAAAGCCAGCCGTAGCCTCCTCCTGGGGTACTTTAAGAAGATTCAGATTCCAGCGCGGGCGCGGGGCGCTGCGGGAACCTGCTGCCCCTCGGGGGCGGGGCCGGCCGCGCTGGGGGCGGGGGCGGGGGCGGGGCTGGCGCCGGATCGCCGGCCGGCGTCGTACTGAGAGCCTGCGGCAGGGGAGCGTTGCCTGCGGTTGGGCGGAGGTGGACGTGAGGCGGGCGAGGTAAGGGGACTGGAGGTGAGGTCAGGCGGGGCCGCGGAGGACGGGAGGGGAGGGGAGGTGAGGCGGGCGGGCGGCCGAGCCGCGGAAGACGGGAGGGGAGGGGAGGTGAGGCGGGCGGGCGGGCCGCGGAGGACGGGAGGAGAGGGGAGGGGAGGGGAGGCGGGCGGCCGGCCGGCCGCGCCGCGGAGGACGGTAGGCGAGCCGGTGAGGAGCAGGTGGAGTTGGCGCCGGCAAGGCTGGACCCCGGGCGGCGGCGGCTGCAGTCCCAGAGGTTGGCGGGCGGGAGCCCCCCCCCCCCCGTGCCCTGTCTCGGCGGCGGAGCCCGGAGGGGAGAGTCGGCAGGGAGGAGGGGGGGAGTGGGGCGCGGACGCCGAGGCCGGAAAGGGTCCCGCGGAGCCGGGGCGTGCGGCTCCTGCCGTGACCGCAGACCGCCCTCCGGCTTCTCGGGCGCGCCGCCTCCCCGCCGTGCGTCCGGGCCTGGCGAGGCTGTGCCGGGCCGCGGAGGGGGCTCCGCGGGGGATCCGGGCGGTGACCGTCCCCGCTGTGCTCCGGTCTGCAGGCCGCGCCCGGCCGCGCGCGAGCATGTGCGGACGCACCTCCTGCCACCTGCCTAAGGACGTGCTGGCCCGAGCGTGTGCCTACCGGGACCGGCAGGGCCGGCAGCGGCTCCCCGAGTGGAAGGACCCCGACAAGTACTGCCCGTCGTACAACAAGAGCCCGCAGTCCAGCAGCCCAGTGCTCCTGTCACGACTGCACTTGGAGAAGGTAACCGCCGCCGCGTGTGCCCGCCCGCTTCCGGCTCGGCGGGGGATGGTGTGGCGAGCGCTCCCCTCGGCTCGCGGTTCTGATCTCCACCCCCCCACCCCACCCCCACCACCCCCCCACCCCACCCCCACCCCCCCACCCCACCCCCACCACCCCCCCACCCCACCCCTCCCACCCCCGGGCAAAGGAGACGCGTCATCAGTATTTGCTCGTCTTAGAAGATGGCGCCGTGTTCCTCAGGCTCAGTTGAGGGCTAGTCGTAATGCGTGCAAAGGGATTAGAACCCTCCTATTTGAATACGTTTTTTAAGACCACATCTTTGAGACCTTACTGATTATCAGTCTTTTGAGTATTAAAAAAAAAAAAAAAAAAAGACTTCCATGCCCCTTACCGGCCCAGCTGACCCAGAATCTCTAGGCTAGAGCAGGATTAAGATGAGCTAATCTGAAACACCTCTGGTGATTTTTTTTTCTGCTTATGTTTTCAGTCGTTTTGTCTTTTACTGAAGCTAGGAACCGATGTGGAAGGTTTGGGTATCTGAGGTTTAATTGCACTCATTGTTTCTATAGTATTTACCTCTGTAGTGTTGGCATGCCCAATAATTCAAAATCCTGTTTTGGCTCTTTATCTCCTGAATGTGTGTGTGGGTGTATGTGTATGCAGGTGGGCACCAGTGCGGTAAATAAAATGCTTAATTCCAGAAATCAATGGTTTCTCCATGCCTTAAGCATTTTATTTTACTTAAGATTTTATTTATTTTAAAGAGACAACAGGAACAGAGGGGCAGAGGGAGAGGGGTTAGGGAGATGGAGAGAGAGAGAGAGAGAAAAAAAATCCCGAGCAAACTCCACACAGGGCACAGAATTGGTCCCCAGGTTCCATTCCAGAACCCTGAGATCAAGACCTCAACAGAAACCCAAGAGTCAGATCCTCAACTGGCTCCACTACCCAGGGGCCCCTCCATGTCTGAAGCATTTTAAGTGGCCTTTATAGGGATAAAAAATCATGATTGTTTCCATTCTGGATTTTTATTCTGTTTGATCCATAATGCTTAAATCACTTTATAAAGTCAGTTATACCCCTGCTACTTGTCAGAATTCTTGTGATAGTCAAGATTCATTTCTATATTATTTGGAATAAGCATACCAAATAACATTGATCTTTTTGGTTGAATGAAGCCATATATATGAAATAGTTTATTCTTGAGCTATTTTTATTGGGTGCAATCCTTCCCTATTGAAACTAAAAAAACTTTTTTTTTAATGAGACAAATCAAAATTAAATATCATGGGGAGGGGCACCTGGGTGGCCCAGTGGTTGAGCTTCTGCCCTCAGCTCATGTCGTGATCTTGGAATCAAGTCGGGGAGCCTACTTCTCCCTCTGCTTATGTCTCTGCCTCTTTCTGTGTCTCTCAGGAATAAATAAATAAAGTATTTTTAAAATATAAAAAATAAATATCATGGGGAACCTTAACTGGGAAAGGAAAGAATAAAACATGTTTTAAAGGAAGGCCTAGGGATCCCTGGGTGGCGCAGCGGTTTGGCGCCTGCCTTTGGCCCAGGGCGCGATCCTGGAGACCCGGGATCGAATCCCACGTCAGGCTCCCGGTGCATGGAGCCTGCTTCTCCCTCTGCCTGTGTCTCTGCCTCTCTCTCTCTCTGTAACTATCATAAAATAAATTTAAAAAAAAAATAAAATAAAATAAAAAAATAAAGGAAGGCCTAGGGATCCTTGGGTGGCTCAGCAGTTTAACACCTGCCTTTGGCCCAGGGCGTGATCCTGGAGTCCTAGGATGGAGTCCCACATCAGGCTCCCTGCATGGAGCCTGCTTCTCCCTCTGCCTGTGTCTCTGCCTCTCTGTCTGTGTCTCTCATGAATAAATAAATAAAATCTTAAAAAAAAAAAAAATAAAAATAAAACAAAGGAAGGCCTAGGGGATCCCTGGGTGGCTCCTTGGTTTAGCACCTGCCTTTGGCCCAGGGCGTGATCCTGGAGTCCTAGGATCGAGTCCCACATCAGGCTCCCTGCATGGAGCCTGCTTCTCCCTCTGCCTATGTCACTGCCTCTCTCTCTGTGTGTCTCTCATGAATAAAAATCTTTTAAAAAAATAAAAATAAAGGAAAGCCTAATTTGAAGTGAAGACAGATTAAATGTATGTGCCTTTTTTGGCCTTGCTTCTCTCTATATCACGTCTGTAGAATTATAGAATGCACGTTAGCTAGAAGAAAAAATTGTTTAACAGATATAAAGATAGAAATGTAGGGAGATTGTGACTTATCTTAGGTTACCCAGTAAGTGAGGGGACAGAGTTGGGACTGAGGTCCACACCACTTTCTCCACTCCAGTGGATGCTTCTAGAGCTAGAAATGGAGAAGGTAGAGCCCCTAGTAAAACATAGCCCCCTCTCCTTTCCATCAGTGTTATGAATTTACTGATACAGTGTTTTTTGACTCCACATCTCTAATAAATTTTAAGATTGCTGGAGTTCCCTAATTTTGTTAAATATATGAGATTCCATTTGTCTGAAACCTATAAATTATAAAACAAAATTAGAATGATTTCAGGTCTTCGTTAATCCATATCATCAGTGGCCAGCACATGTGTATAGATTGCAACATTTGCGTGTAAAACCACTGGTTTGCAAATTACTTCCTCTTTCATTTATTTACCCCAGCTCTACACAAGTCTAAAAGGGTAGAGGAAAAGATGACTAATATTGAGCAATATTTTCAATATTGTGGCTTCTCAGCTACTTTCTATTTATTGTTCCCAGTAGGGGGAAGCCTCATGTTTGGGTTTGGCTTATAACTGTCCAGTGAACACTAACATTAAAGGTGAACAGTTAAGATACGATTTATCAACCTTGGCATTATTGACATTTTGGATGGGATGCTGTCCTGTGCATTGCAGAATGTTTAGCAGCATTCCTGGCCTTCACCCACCAGATGCCTCCTTTCTCCCCACTAGATCTTGATGGTGGGGGCGGGTTGTCAAAATTGCATGTTAAGGGGTGCATAGGTGGCTCAGTTGGTTAACCATCTGCCTTTGGCTCCAGTCATGATCCTGGGGTCCTGGGATCGAGCCCCACGCCAGGCTCTCTGCTCAGCGAGGAGCCTGCAACTGCCTCTTCTTCAGCTCGTGCTCTCTCTCTCTCTCTCTCAAATAAAAAAATCTTTAAAAAAAAAATAAAAGGGCATGTTGAGAACTTCAAATTTAGAGTATTCTTGTAAATTCCTGATGAGAGATCATTTAGATCACTATTGCATAATGTTATCTCATTTATCCTTTGGTAGGGGGCTCTTCTGCTTCACACGTTTGATTCTCAGAGGATTCACAAAAGCGGTTTTTCTTGGTTTGGGGGTTTGTTTTTTTGAGATTGATTTATTTCGTAGAGCACACCCAAGTGCCCACAAGTGCAGGGAAGGGCAGAGGGAGAAGCATCTGCCATCCTCTCAGGTCATGATCCCCGGGTCTGCTTCATGATGTTGAAGTCTCTACCCTAGGAGGAACACAGGCTTCATTAACGTAACATCAGATACATTATAGGCATGTTTTCAAAGTACATCTGTGCAACCTTATACCCACTTTTACATGCAATGACAAAGCTCCACTTTCTGAATATTCATCCTAACCCTAAATAAAAGAAACCTGCTCACTACCACCCCATCTCCACTTACTTCCATATTATTTGCTGCAAATAGTTTCCTTTAAAAAAAAAAAAAAAGATTTTATTTATTCATGACAGACAGAGAGGCAGAGACACAAGCAGAGAGAGAACCAGGCTCCGTTCGGGGAGCCTGATAGGGGACTCGATCTCGGATCTCCAGGATCACACCCCCGGCAGAAAGCAGCGTCAAATCTCTGAACCACCCGGGCTGCCCTAATCAAGTGTTTTTAAGCAGAAATACATACGGAACAGGTTATATATTGATCAATTGATAAAAATATTGTCTCCGTACACAAGTGGGAACCTAACCTTGTATTTCCCCTAAGAGTAGCAGTTCAGTATTCCCTAATAAAATGTTTGCAATGACTTTGTAGAACGTAACTGCCATGAATAATGAAAATGGAGTGTGTGTACGTGTGTGAGAGAAGAGGATTATCTGATACAGGCAAGATTTCATTCATTCATTGATGAGAGACACAGAGAGAGAGAGGCAGAGACATAGAGGGAGAAGCAGGCTCCCTATAGGGAGGGAGCCGGATGCAGAACCGATGGGGGGGCGGGGAGGATCACAGACGCTCAACCACTGAGCCACCCAGGTGCCCGGACAGGATCTTACCAGGAGCACAGTGGAGGGATTAGCTTTGAACAAAAGGGAAGCCCTTTGGAGACAGTACCATTGCTGATGATTCTTTTCTTAGAATTGCATCCTCTTGGGACACCTAGGTGGCTCAGCAGTTAAGTACCTGCCTTAGGCCCAGGGCGTGATCCTGGAGTTGTGATCCTGGAGTCTCAGGATCGAATCCCACATCAGGCTTCCCGCATGGAGCGTGCTTCTCCCTCTGCCTTTGTCTCTGCCTCTCTCTCTTTGTGTGTCTCATGAATAAATAAAATCTTGAAAAAAAAAAGATTGATTTATCAATCTGAGAGAGAGAATCTCAAGCAGACTCCCCACTGAGCACCAAGCCCTATGCTGGGCTCAATCTCACAACCCTGAGATCATGACCTGAGCCAAAATCAAAAGTTAGACACTTAACCAACTGAGCCACCCAGGCACCCTGCTGTACTTTCTAAGCAACTTTATCCTCATGGCTTTAACAATCACCTTCACATAGAAAAATTTTACTGTTTATTTTTAATTCTAACCTTAGAAAAATATTGAACTATAATTTGTGTATTTCATGTCATGCATTTAAATGATCCTGCAAGGTAGGTATTGTTCACTTTACTTTTATTATAAGTTGACTTTTACTTTTACTTTTCAATAAGGACATTTGAAGGTCCAGGGAGTTGAGACTAGTCCAATCTCATAAGTAGCAGAGACAGGATTTTTGAACGAGGATCTTCTTGCAAAGGCCTTATTCTTTGCTCTATACCAGCAGTTGGCAAACTGGTCCTCAGATCAAATCTAGCCTATTGCCTGTTTTTGTAAATAAAGTTTTATTAGAACACAGCTATGCTCCTTCCTTCTTTGCTTTCATCATACCAATGGTAGTAGAGTTGAGTTGCTTGAGTCATTGCAACAGAAACTATGGATTCACAAAGCCAAAAATATTTACTATCTGCCTTTCACAGAGAAAGTTTGCTGACCCATTCTTTGTACCATGCTGCCTCTTTCCTAAGTTTGTGTAAGATTTTATTTATTTATTCACAAGAGACAGAGAGAGAGGCAGTCTCCATGCAGAGCCCCCCAGGTGTCCCTCTCCTAAGTTTTAATTCCATATTTCTAAATGTTTCTTGGACATAATAAACGCCTGTACTTGGATTTTATTCAACTGACTTTAAAGGACCTTTTGTTACATTTGTTCACCAGTGAGGGATGAGGAAAGGGCATTACAGATATGGTTTGTCTCTTCCCTGAAGTCTGAGTCTCAGCTGAGAAGGCCTGGCATTTGAGGCTAGAATCATCTAGAGCAGGAATCCGAAAACTAGGGCCCTCTGACTATTATGTAAATAAAATATGGAACACAACAACATCCATTCATTTATCTGTTGTCTATGGCTGCTTTGTCCCTGTAACAATAGTTATATTATAATTGCAACAGGGCCTCCAAAATCTTCAATACTTAATATCTGGCCTTTACAGAAAAATTTGCTAACCTCTGATCTAGAAGCATTTTCACTCATTTATCTGGCAGTTGACATTGGTTCTCAATTGAGGCTGTTGACCAGAACATTTACATGTGGCCTCTCCATGCAGTGTTGCGCACTCTGCGGCAACACAATCAGGGTCCTGAGGGTAAGGGGATGAGGAAAATAAAAAAAAAAAAAGTAAAGAGATGGGGACAGGAGGGACACGGTGGATGATGTCCAAGCAGTGTCAACTTTATTCAAGGTTCTTACGGTATTATATAGCACAAGCAAAACAAAGATAAAGGAATACCTACATGCATGGCAGACCCTACTGACACAGGAGGGTCCTAGTTAATAGATAAACATGCTATTCTAGGTACATACCCTTTCAAAAGGACAATAGATATGATTAACAGACCAGTAAGAATAGCACAGACCCCTATTTAACTTTACCACCAGGCTAGAACACATTATATCAATTGTATTATGTGGGCGATTATGTATAAGCGAGCTACGGAAACCATTGCTCAAGCCCTTTCTCAAGCATCAACCAACTATTTACCCTTTGGGCTCTTGAGCCTTATGAGTAAATGAGGGACGCAAGTCCGAGCTTGGTTTGGTTTAGTAATTCTAGCTAGTCGGTGGCCGTCCACAATGCAGCCTGGGCTTCCTTGTAGCATGACAGTCTTTAGGGTGGCTGGATTTCTTTGGCAGCTCAGAGCTTCAGAAGCAATGTCTCCATAAGCAAGGAAGAAGTTGACACACATTTTCTGACCTAGTCTTAGAAATCATATAGTGTCACTTGTGCCACATTATGTTGGTTACAAGTGAATCACAGGCCCATCCAGGGATTCAAGGGGAGGGAACATTCACCTTCACCTGTCAATGAGAGGAGTATCAAAGATTTTGCAACCATCTCTTTAAACTGCTCCAGACTTCCAGTTATTATTTGAAATTCAACACCTGACCTTTCCCCAAATCATGCCCCTCTTCAGACTTTTCTCTTTAGCTCAGTCATCTAGGCTTGAAAATTTAAACAGTCTTGTTTTCTTTTACATTTACATTCACAATTTTATTTTTAGTCTATCTTTTGTTGTTTTTTATTCTACTATCATCATGAGACCCACCGTATCTTTATCCCTAAACCATTATGATAGCACCCAGAATGTGCTCTCTGCTCATGGTGTCTTCCTACCCATAGTGTACACATATAGAATAGTGGGTGGGGGATGGGGGGACGCCTGGGTGGCTTAGCAGTTAGGCATCTACCTTTGGCCCAGGGTGTGATCCCGGGATCTGGGATCAAGTCCCACATCAGGCTCCTTCTAGGGAGCCTGCTTCTCCCTCTCTCTCTCTATGTGTCTCGTGAATAAATAAATAAAATCAAAAAAAAAAAAAAAGTGTGTGCATGCAAACAGATATTATAATCTGTAGGTTTCATCAGATTCTCAAGGGGCCAATTACCCCCAAAAAAAGTTAAACAAGGATGTGTCGGAGGCCCCTAAGTGTACCCTCACATTTGGAGATTCGTTAGGAAGGATTCAGCATACAAGGCATATTATGGCTAAGGTTTATTACAGTGAAAAAATACATAATAGAATCAGTAAGGGATAAACACAGTAGGAATCTGGAAAAAAAATCTATGCACAGGCTTCCTTATCTTCCCTCCTTTCTGTGAGAGGATACACCAGGCATGTTGCTTCTCCAGCAGTGAAAAAGTAGTAATGTGCAGTGTTTTTACCTGGGGCAACCCTTTAGAAACTGAAAGCCCAACATTGTTTGTTGTTTTTGCTTTGTTTCATTTTATTTTTAAAGATTTTATTTAGGAGCACCTGGGTGGTTCAGTTAGTTAAGCAACCGACTCTTGATTTCAGCTCAGGTCATGATCTTGGTCCTGGGATAGAGCCCTGCATTGGGCTCCATGCTCGGTGGGGAGTCTGCTTGAGGATTCCCTCTCCCTATGTTCTCCCCACACTTGCACACTTTCTATCCTTTCTTTCTGAAATCTTTTTTAAAAAAGATTTTTATTTTGGGATGCCTGGGTGGCTCAGCAGTTGAGCATCTGCCTTCAGCTTGGCCCGGGTTTGAGTCCCACATCAGGCTTCCTGCATGGAGCCTGCTTTTCTCTCTGCCTGTGTGTCTCTGCCTGTCTCTGTGTCTCTCATGAATGAATAAATTTTTTTAATGTTTTTATTATTTTTTTGAATAGGCTCCACACTCAGTGTAATTCTGTACCTCTTGTGGGATCTAAGAACCACCCCACCCCATCCCTGTCCTTTCTGTCCCTTCTGAGGAGTTGATACTTCTCCATTCCATCTCTTACTGATCACTCTCCATTGAACTCCTTTGCTGCCACTCCCATGTTTTAATATTTTTATGTCTTTGTGGCTTCATATGTTATAGTGCAATCCTTTTGAGGTTAAGCACTCCTTCATTTGCCCCACAGCACTCTGTGTATCCCTAGATCATAGCATTTACCTTATTGTATTATCATTGTCTGTGATATGTAGTTCTTGAGAGCTGGGACCACATACTGCTAGGCCTAGTACTATGACTCTCATAAAAGGCACTAAGTAAACATTTACAGAGACTAAACTTCTTTGGGCACCTGGGTTGCTCAGTGGTTTGAGTGTCTGTCTACATTTGGCTCAGGTCCTGGGATCGAGTCCCTCATGGAGTTCCTCACAGGGAGCCTGCTTTTCGCTCTGCTTATGTCTCTGCTTCTCTCTGTATGTCTCTTTAAAAAAAAAAAAAATTAACTTCTTTGAAGAGTTTTTTGTGTTTTTTAAGATTTTATTTATTTGAAAGAGAATGGGAATGAGCACGGGGGAGGGTCAGAGAGAGAGGGAGAAACAGATGCCCCACTGAGCAGAGAGCCTGATACAGGGCTCCATTCCAGGCCCCTGGGATCATGACTTGATCCAAAGGCAGATGCTTAACTGAGCCACCTAGGCACCCCAGAAACTAAACTTTGTGTCCCACCCCACCCAAGTAGTATGTCTTACATTCTAATAAATGCTGAAGAACTTAAGTTACTCACATTGTGATAAATCATTAAAATTGTTTTCAAATAGAATCTTTCCCTTTTAATAATCTTTTTTTTTGTATTTTTATACTAATAGTAATATAATGCATGTGCTACATTTGTTTTTTTTTTTTAAGATTTATTTATTTATTCATGATAGACATAGAGAGAGGCAGAGACACAGGCAGAGGGAGAAGCAGGCTCCATGCAGGGAGCCCGACGTGAGACTCGATCCCGGGACTCCAGGATCGCACCCCAGGCCAAAGGCAGGCGCCAAACCGCTGAGCCACCCAGGGATCCCCATTACATTTTTTTTTTTTAAGATTTTATTTATTTGTTCATGAGAGACAGAGAGAGGTAGAGACCCAGGCAGAGGGAGAAGCAGGCTTCTTTTGGGGAGCCCGATGTGGGACTTAATCCTGGAACTCTGGGATCACACCCTGAAGTGAAGGCAGACACTCAACCGCTGAGCCATTGGTTTTCTAAATTTCATTATGATCTCCTCACTGGATCTTATCTTTTCCCATGGCAGGGTGCAGATTCATCTGAGCGTATCATTGCTCCCATGAGATGGGGATTGGTCCCATCATGGTTCAAAGAGAGTGATCCTTCCAAGCTGCCATTCAACATTACCAACTGTCGTAGTGATACCATGATGGAGAAACGTTCCTTTAAGGTAGGTCACAGGTCTATGGAAAATGCACATATTCTGTTCTTTCTTCCAACAGAGCTATTAATGCCTTATATACCCAAGAAATAAGATTCTCCTGGAAAGTGTGTTCCCAGTTGCTAATAATCTTGAGTGCTATTATATATATTACTGTGTAAGTCATCCCAAAACTTAATGGTTTGAAACAAAACTATTATTTCTTCTCATCCTCTGTAGGTTGAATGGGTCCAGCTAGACAGTTTCCTCTCCCGCCTCCCCCCCCCCCCCCCCCAGGTAGACAGCTTTCATTTGGAGATTCTCGTGCACTTACATTTTTTTAAGGTTTTATTTATCCATTTATGACAGAGAAGCAGAGAAGCAGCCTCCCTTGCAGGGAGCCCGATGCGGGACTCAGTCCCAGGACCCTGGGATCATGACCTGAGTCTAAGGCAGACACTCAACCACTGAGCCACCCAGGCACCCCTCATGCATTAAAATTAAATGCAGCTGAGGCTGTAGTACATTATTTAATCTTTTCAACAGCTGTGTGAATGGTGACTTTATTCATAGGAAAAGTGAAGGACAGAAATAACTGCCCTAAGGTCCTACATTGGTGGACCTGAGATTTCAACTCAAGCCCATGACATATTCTCTCACTAAAACTGTATTTTGCTCACATTTTCCCTCAGGTTCCTCTTGGAAAGGGAAGACGCTGTGTTGTTTTAGCAGATGGATTCTACGAGTGGCAGCGATGTCAGGTTACTAGTGAAAGACAGCCATATTTCATCTACTTCCCCCAAGCCAAAACAGAAAAGGTATTGTCAATAGCTAATCCAAAGAGGCACACTTTGTTTCTTTCTTCATAGAATTTCTTTTTAAATAACTGCTTTATTGAGGTATAATTCACCATAAAATTCACCTTTTTCAAGTATGCAAGTCAGTGATTTTTTTAGTATATTCAGAGTTGTGCAACCATCGCTGCTAATTTTATATTTTCATCACCCCAGAAAGAAACCCCATGTCCTTTAACTGTCAGTGTCCATACTCAATTCTCCCCAGCCCTGACAGCCACTAATCTTTTGGTCTCTGTAGATTTGCCTATATTGGACATTTAATATATTTAGACTTCTACAATGTATAGTCTTTCGTATCTGGCTTCTTTTACTCAGTATAATGTTTTCAGCATTGATCCATGTCACTACATTGCTCATTTATTGCTCGTCCATTATGTGGATAGGCCACGTTTTGTTTATTCATTCACCAGTTGATGGATACGTAGGTTGTTTCTACTTTTGACTCTTACAAATATTGCTATGTGGACATTCATGTACAAGTTTTCATATAAATATATGTTATAATTTCTCTTGGGTTTATGCCTAGAGGTAGATTTGCTAGGTCACATGGTGATTATATTTAGCATTTCCCTCATAGAACTCCCATTTTAAGACAAAAAAATTAGGCTGTTCACATAACATTTTAAGGAAAAGGTTTTTTAAAGATTTTATTTATTTAAGAGAGAATACAAGTGAGAGAGCACAAGCAGAGGGAGCAGCAGCAGGAGAAAAGGAGAAGCAGACTCCCCACTAAGCAGGGAGCCCAATGTGGGGCTCAATCCCAGGACCCCAAGATCATGACCCAAGCTGAAGGTGGCTGCTTGACCAACTCAGCCACCCAGGCACCCCCATTATAAGGAAATTAAAAACAAATCAGACATGCCAGTATCATGTTTTCATTTTAATCACATTTGTTGCTTTGGTGTTGCTAAAGCCTTTGCATTCTCACCAGTTTGCTTTGTTAAAATTGGGAATTATTGTGGGTGGGGGGATGGGGTAACTGGGCCATGGGCTTTAAGAAGGGCACATGATGTGATGAGCACTGGGTGTGGTTTTGTTTTGTTTTGTTTTGTTTTTAAGATTTATTTATTTATTCAAGAAAGAGAGACAGAGACATAAGCAGAGGGAGAAGCAGGCTCCCTGCAGGGAATCCAATGCAGGACTCGATCCCGGACTCCAGCATCATGACCTGAGCGGAAGGCAGCTGCTTAGCTGCTGAGCCACCCAGGCATCCCGAGCACTGGGTGTTATATGCAACTGGTGAATTACTGAACTCTGCATCTGAAACTAATGATGTACTATATGTTGGCTAATTGAATTTAAATTTTCTAAAAATTGGGAATTATTGGTGGCCTCTGGCTGGCTTAGTCAAGGGAGCATGTGACTCTTGATCTCAGGGTTGTAAATTCAAGCCCTACTTTAAGTGCAGAGATTACTTAAAAATAAAATCCTTTAGGTGTGCTTGGTGGCTTAGTCACTTGCTTTCAGCTCAGTCTTGATCTGAGACTTGATCGCCAGGATGGAGCCTACTTTAAAGAAATAATAATAAAATATTTAAGTAAATAAATAAATTAGCAGTAAGTCAGAATTCTGTGGCTTCTTTCTTGAGGGCACCACTCCATAGGATTCTAGTGCTTAGCTTTTCTGTCTTTAGGAATTATATATCTTTTCAGAGTCTTTCCCCCTGGCACTCTTCTTGAGAGACTGTTAGGCACTTGTGTGGATTAGGTAGGATGGCACTTTCTCAATTCTGTCCAGTTTTTCTTACCTATCAGAATGTATCTGAGGACAGCCCCAGTGGCTTAGTGGTTTAGCGCTGCCTTCAGCCCATTGAACATTGTCTCTGCCTCTCTCTCTCATGAATAAATAAAATCTTTCAAAAAAAGTCTGCAAAGAATAAACTGCTTCTTGAATAGTGTAAGAATTTTATAATAGTGCATTTCTGAATCCTATCTTTTAGTATATTGTCATACAGTTTACTTTTTCATATGCTATAAACTCACAATACATTGCTACTATTTTGCTTTAGACAATTATTTTATCGTGATAAAAAAGTATTACATTTACCTTAATTTTTAGCCATTTCCATGGATCTTTATTTTTTTGGGTAGATCCAAGTTTCTATCTGGTATCATATTCCTTCAGCCTAAAGAACTCCTTTAATACTTCTTGTAGTTCAGGCCTATTGGTAATGAATTCTATTTTTGTTTGTCCAAGAAACTATCTAGTTCATTTTTTTAATCATCATAATTTTCTTTATGAGAAGTAACTTACATATTATAAAATTCACCCTTTTAAACTGTATAGTGGGGATGCCTGGGTAGCACAGCAGTGAGCACCTGCCTTTGACTCAGGGCATGATCCTGCGGTCCTGGGATCGAGTCCCACATCAGGCTCCCTGCATGGAGCCTGCTTCTCTTGTCTGTCTGTCTGTCTCTCTCTCTGTGTGTCTCATGAATTAATTAATTCATTAATTAATTTTAAAAACTATATAGTAGGGGGGACGCCTGGGTGGCTCAGTGATTGAGCATCTGCTTTTGGTTTTGGTATTTTGTGTGTGTGTGTGGTTGTTTTTTTTAAATAATGACTAGAATTTTTCCAGTCCTTTTTTTTTTTTTAAGGTTTTATTTATTTATTCATGAGAGACACAGAGACAGAGAAGCAGAGACACAGGCAGAGGGAGAAGCAGGCTCCATGCTGGGAGCACGATGTGGGACTGGATCCTGGGTCTCCAGGATCACGCCCCGGGCCGCAGGTGGCGCTAAACCGCTGCGCCACTTGGGCTGCCCAGTCTTAAAATTTTTGATTGCCAGAGACTGAGATAATTACATCTGGAAATGGATACATTTATTCTTCTAATAGGCCATAAATGTGTGAGATTGAGTCGATCTTATCAGAAGCTAAACTGGTTTTGTTGTTACAATTACCTTTATTCGGGCAGCCCCGGTGGTGCAGCGGTTTAGCGCCTCCTGCAGCCCAGGGCGTGATCCTGGAGACCTGGAATCGAGTCCCACGTCAGGCTCTCTGTATGGTGCCTGCTTCTCCCTCTGCCTGTGTCTCTGCCTCTCTCTCTCTCTCTCTCCTCTCTCTCTCTCTCTCTGTCTCTATGAATAAATAAATAAAATCTTTAAAAAAAATTACCTTTATTCACTACAGGGTTTAAATTTCTACATGCCATTTTGTGTTCAGGGTAAGAGTAATCTTCCAGAGGGTTTTTCTCAGTAGCAGAGCTTCCTTCAACTATAGTACCTCCCTTTAAGCCTGTGCTTTCAAGAGGATCTCTATGTTCTTGCCCCTTCCCCAGAATTAGGCTTCTGTTGCTGTTCATGTGGTACTTGCTGATCTAAAAGGTGGGAGAGTGTTCTTTCTTGTCTTCATACAGCCTCAGTCTCAACAGATCTGTGGCCCTCGGTGTCAGGCTCAGGCTTTCTCGGGAATCCTGCTGCTTCCCCAGGGGAGTAGGAGGGATCTTCTACCCTTCCCCAGACTCAGTGGGTCTTACCTGTATCTTACGGGCAACAGGCTTTATTACCTATACCCTGGCCCCTTAAGGCTTTTTGCTCCTTAGAGGAGAAGTGATTGGGTGAGGCTTCATGCCTTCCCTTGGTGTAAGAGAGTGAGGCCTCCTTCCTCTAGGCATGGACCAGCAAGAAAGGCTTTCTCTGGTTTCCTGCTCTGCCCCTGTCTTTCTTGTGAGCAGCTGGAGAGGTTCATGGAGAAGAGTTCTGTAAACTGATGTAAACTCCCCTAATGTCTGCAGCTCCCAGGAGTTCTGGACTCTCAGGCTAGCCCATACACTGTTTTTAGCAATTTAGTGATAATTTTACCTGAATGAAGGCCTTGCTTTCCTCCTGTTGCCTCCAGTAAGCCAGTACTTATGTTTCATCTTCCCTTGGAAGCCCCTCTCTTTCCATAAAGTTTTTGCCAATTGGTTGCCCAGTGACCTGTTTTCTGATGAGTTTAAGGAGTTATGATTTTTGGGCACCCTAGGTGGCTCAGTTGGTTAAGTGTCCAACTCTTAATAGCAGCTCAGATCTGGATCTTAGGTTCATAGATTTAAGCTCCGTGTTGGGCTCCATATGGGGCTTGAACATAAAAAATAAAAATAAAATAATAAAAAGAAAAAAAGTTATGACTTTTATAGATTATCTAGCTTTTTTCTTATTGTTAGAGTAGAGGGGGTACTCTTTCCAGCTTTCTAAGTTCTAGGTCTTGAACTGAATCTTAAATGTTAGGTAGGAGCTGGCATGATGAGAAATGGCAGGACATTTTGGGCAGAAGAAGTTGCTCTGGCAAGATACAAGGGCATGAAATTGTACAAGGACTTTATTTACAAACAGCTGGGTTTGGCTCAAATTAAAATTGTTATTAAAAGGGCACCTGGGTGGTTCAATCAGTTAAGCATCTGCCTTCAGCTCAGGTCATGATTGGGATTTAGCCCTGTGTCGGGCTCAGTGGGAATCTGCTTCTCCCTCTCCTGCTGCAGCTCCCCCTGCTTGTGCTCACACTCTCTCTTCTCTCTGTCAAATAAATAAATATATATTTTTAAAGACCAAAAAAATAGTAAAAGCTGGAATGATGGGCCAGATCATGGAATGCCTGAATGCCCATTGATGATGTTGGATTGTATTCTGAAAGCATTAAGGAGCCATAAATCCATAGCTTCAGTGGGTACTTGCCATCAAACCTCTTTCTTTTAGCAATAGTGGATCAAGAGGAGCTAACACATGGGCTAAAGTACTTCTAAAATGATTGCTATGTTAAGTCTGTGGTAGTACCCAGCCTGTGTGTAGGAAGGGGCTGCTGAGTATCTAATCTGCCCATGTATTTTGTTCCAGTCAGGTAGCATTGGTGCTGTGGACAGTTCTGAGTACTGGGAGAAAGTCTGGGACAACTGGAGGCTGCTGACAATGGCGGGGATCTTTGACTGCTGGGAGTCCCCAGAAGGAGACCTCCTGTATTCCTACACCATCATCACAGTAGATTCTTGCAAAAGCTTGAATGACATTCACCCTAGGCAAGTTACAGTTCTAATACCTAGGTCCAAAAGCATTCAGAAGAGGATTTATCCTCTGCTTTTAGATAGGTAGCTTTGGATTCAATGTTTCTATGTATGCAGAAATTTAGAGAGTAGCATTTGCTTTGTGGAGTTTGGCTATAATATGAAAAAAAAGTCCCCACACTATGCCAAACTGTACAGTGAAAACCCAAGAACATATGAGAAAAGTGTGGGTTAAGAGGACAATACCTAAAAATTCATCAGGAACACATTCAAAAATAATAGGAATCTATTAACAGTTCCACAGTTATCTACATAGATATTACATTAAATATGGCACTTTACCTTAGAAAGCTGCAGAATTTGCTTGTGGAAAATGAGTGTCGGAGAAGTTGTAACTTATGAGCTATTGTGAAGTGGAGGAAAAATTAGGCAAAATGTACGATCTTTGCGGCCTTAAGTCCTGGGGCAAGTTTTTCTGCCTTTGAAATGTTCCTTCACGGGGTGCCTGGGTAGCTCATTTCAGTTAAGTGTCTGCCTTAGTCTCAGGTCATGATCTCAGAGTTAAAAAAAGAAATGTTCTTCAGGGCATGTGTTTATAATAAATACATATTTAATCAAAATTGAACTTTTTAATCCAGTGTATATAGCCCCCTCCTGCAATTAACTTCTGTATTAACTGCTGAAAATTCTTTATTTTTTTGAATATTTTATTTATTTATTTATGATAGACATGGGGGAGGGCAGAGACACAGGCAGAGGGAGAAGTAGGCTCCATGCTGGGAGCCCAACGCGCAGGACTCTATCCCAAAACTCCAGGATCACGCCCCAGGCCAAAGGCAGGCGCTAAACCACTGAGCCACCCAGGGATCCCCCTGAAAATTCTTTAGCAGCATTTTCATCCATGCTAATGTCTTCTCCTGACACTGAAAGTTTTGGAAATTTAATCGCTGTTTGAAACCACCAAGCCATCCAGGCCTTTAAGTATAAATAAAACTTGTGAGAGCTTGCAGGGTTTTGGTTTGTTTTTTTTTTTTTTTTACTGTTTGGCATTCAATCCATATGCTGAAGAATCTCTTCATTTTTTTCTGTTCCTTTAGACCTGATTGATACTGACTTCATGATACTTCTTGAAGTTGTTGCAACCATAGACATTCCTTTTACTTTCACAGTGTTGTCACTGGTGGATTCCTTTATGTTTGCTGCTAAAGAGATAGCACACGTTCTCTTTTTTCAGGACGCTCTAATAGTTCAAGCTTCTCATCAGTAGTCAAAAAATTTTCTACTTACATGTACTCCTTTGCATGTTTTGAACTACAAAGCTTATTGGGCATATTTGAGATGTTGGATGAAGGGTTTTTTTTAATATAGGGAGAATATATTCAACAAATGCAAAATAAGAGCAAAACATAACTTTGGAAGATAACATACAGTGAGCTGCAGTAGCTGTCAATATTTGAGGTGTTTCTGTGTATTCCTACAAGGTTCCATTCAACTGGATGCAGCTGTCTGTTCACCTCACGTTTCCCACAGACAAAACTAAAGTAAACAAGAAATTTACATTATGCTGAAATTGCTCTCTAATATATCAATCACATTGGAACAGATCACATTTTAAAAACAAGCATTAGTAGAATTGACTGTCTGTCACTAACAGGTTTTGCCAGATCCAGGTACCCTCAGAAGTGATACTTGATGTTTTGCTGAAAAGAATGTAGTGCTGCACATGATAGGATTATCTAATTTAGTCTTGTCCTAAGCATTCTTTGTGAAATTATACTTTCATATGATATAGTTGTTGTATTTCTCACTAATTTACGATAAATTCTGGGATGCCTGGGTGGCTCAGTGGTTGAGCGTCTGCCTTCAGCTCAGGTCGTGATCCCAGGGTCCTAGGATCGAGTCCCACATTGGGCTCCCTGGTGTCTCGCCTCTCTCTCTGTCTCTCATGAATAAATAAATAGGATCTTTTAAAAAAATAATAAATTCCCATTGATTTTTTTAATACAACATTATTTTATACACTGTTAAGAAAAGTTAAGTGCTCCCATTTACTTCCAGTTAAACTATAATACAATGCAGAGATGCCATTCATCAGAAAATGCACCTGGATTTCACAGATTAAATTTTTTTTAAGATTTATTTATTTCAGAGAGGGAGCTAGCAAGCAGGGGGAGGGACAGAGGAAGAGAATCTCAAGCTGACCCCCCACTGAGTGCAGAGCCTGATGTGTGGGTCTCCATCTCACAACCCTGAGATCATGACCTGAGCCAAAATTGAGAGTCGACGTTTAACCAACAGCCACTCAGATCAGATGTCCCAATTCTAAAGTATTTTTGAAAGTAGACGTTTGATTTGTTGAAGTTATAATAATTATTAAAATAGATGTTTATGCATATATCTCCTAAAATCAAGTGTTCCACCAGTGAATGTGTAGCATGCTTTCCCTTGGTCTAGGACATAAAACTGGAAGCTAAACACGGTCTTTTCCTAACATTTCCCTGGGTAGATATCAGGAGTCATCTTAGGCAGCATCCTTGCTTTCTGAGGCATAGTTTCTGGTAGTTCACAATTATGTGAATAGCTCTTTCTTACTGTAAATCTAGAGATTATTACTGATAGACAAATTTTCCCTTTAATTTTCCTTTAATTTTAGGCATCTGAGTCATCACAGAATGTTCACCAGTCGGTTAGCTAGTACACTGGAATGCACTGGATCCTGTCATAGCACTATTCACTGTCTTTGCCATAAACTTTGTAAGCTAGCTCCCAAGGGTTGAATGTTGTTCCCTATCAAGTTGTGGTCAGGGAGCACATGGCCTCAGATCAGCACATGAGGTGTAAAAAGAGGACAAGTTTATCCTTAGGATGATTTATGCTGACTCAAGTCTTCCTTCTGTCTCCCTACCCTCTCTCTACCTCCTAACCAATGTCTCTACCTCACTGGCTAGGATGCCTGCCATATTAGATGGAGAGGAAGAAGTCTCTAAATGGCTTAACTTTGGTGAGGTCTCAACTCAGGAAGCTCTGAAGTTAATCCACCCCACAGAGAACATCACCTTCCATCCAGTCTCTTCCGTGGTGAACAACTCCCGAAACAACACTCCTAAATGTCTTGCTCCTGTCAACCTATTGGTCAAAAAGGTAAGGGCCTGTGACTCTGATAGTCCTTTCTGAGCTTTCTGTCTTCTGCCAGGATAGCTTTTTCAGTTAGAAAATGGCCTTTCACAATTAGCTTTAATCTAAACCACCCAAGACTCACATTTCTTTATGTATGGTAAGATGGAGCAGAGCACTATTCTCAAATCTGGCTATGACTCAGACTCCTCAGGAGAACTCTTTCAAGATATAAATGTTGGACCCTATCTAGACCTATTGAGTCAGTATTCAGGGCTGGGCTTGGGCTTCTGTGTCATTAAGCGAATCTGATAAGCCAAATTTGAGGACTCCTATTCTGGAGGGTGATTTTAAGAAAGACAAAGGAGCCCTTGTCGGCAATTGTATCTTTGTCTGCAACTGTGGAATTTTTTTCTGTCTCTTTTCTGTACCTTTGTTTTCCCAGCTACAAGTTGGAGGAGTTCCAATCCTTATACTCCTTCAGGAGGATTTGAGAACATTCCTGCCATGAACTTTAACTTTTCAGAATTGGAAAGAATAGTTATATTCTGAAGGGAAGGTGAACAGGCCAGAGACCTCCAGTGGGAACAAAAGTTCCAGAGCAAAGGTTTGGGAATAGCAGTTGTTTCCAGGTGATACTGAGGGACTTAAGTAGGACATGGCTCTGAGTGTTCCAAGAATAGACATCTTAGAATGCCTGAGAAGTGTTAAGGACAATGATTACAAAATAGCTACTACACCTCACTTTTCTGAAAGTTTTTAAGTTTTCAATACGCAGTGTCATCTTTTTTCTTTTGTCTCAGTTCTCTGCAAACTCCTGCAATCCTGATCCCTCTATTCCCTAGAGGTCTCTAAAAATGTAATGATACACATTCATTTTGTACTAGATACTGCCCCATTTCTGCCATGGTCTTTACCTCTGAAGAATTCTCATTCTGGAGAGGTGTCATTTAAATGAGTATAAAACCTTCAGTTTAGGGTTGAGATGCAAGTGTAAGAGCTGGAGGGGGAAGCAGTGCCAGTCGAGGAGAGGCTGCACATTGGGGAAACAGGTCAGCCTGTTCCAGCCTTAGCTGAATCCTTTTTTTTTAATTTATTTTTTTATTTTTATTTATTTATGATAGTCACAGAGAGAGAGAGAGGCAGAGACACAGGCAGAGGGAGAAGCAGGCTCCATGCACCGGGAGCCCAATGTGGGATTCGATCCCGGGTCTCCAGGATCGCGCCCTGGGCCAAAGGCAGGAGCTAAACCGCTGCGCCACCCAGGGATCCCCTTAGCTGAATCCTTAATCATGGTGACTGCTTGAAGCCATACATCTCCAGTTTGATATCCCCACACTCAGCCTGGGCACACTGAATATACCCTCTTCCCTGAGAATGCTTCTTTCTCCGCACCTGTTTGGATTGCCCATCAGCTCTTTTCTGACTGGTCCCACACACTTCATCTGAGGCCTGCTGTAAGAGCTACTCCCTGCTCCTTGCACCTCTTGGAGCATACTCAGTTGCTCTTCCCTTCTCCCCACTCCTGACCAGTGAGCCCAGTCTGGCTCTCAGTAACCTCTTCCAAGGCTGGGTCAGTACCTAATGCCTCTTTAGTTTCTTCCCTTGCAGTTGGCCTTTTCCCAAAAGCTTAAGCTGGATGGTTTGAGCATTTTCCTCTTTCTTCTAGGATCTCAAGGCAAGTGGTAGTAGCCAGAAGATGATGAAATGGCTGGCCACAAAGTCACCCAAAAAGGAAGAGTCCAAACCACCCCAAAAGGCAGAGTCAGATGTGCCCCAGTGGTCCAGCCAGTTCCTACAAAAGAGCGCATTCCCCACCAAGAGAGGAAGTGCAGGACTCCTGGAGCGATGGCTGAAGCAGGAGAAGGAAGAGGAGCCTGTAGCCAAGCGGCCTCACAGCCAGTATCAGGGACTTTGAGAGACCAAGACTGTGATTCGCTGTACTCAATTTTGTTGCTTATTATGTGTGTGGATTTGCTTTGGGATGAGATAGCAGTATTGCTTGACAGTTGTGGATTCATGAGTGGATAGCTTTCCTGGCTGCAACTAGGAACCCACAGTGGAGCAGATGGCAGCCTGGGCAGAGGAGGGACCGCCCACCATCAGTAATTCATAGGGGCCTTTATATCTGGTGTGTGGCTGGTGGAGCCTTCTCTCCAAGCTAGACCCCGAGTGGTTCTCAGCCTGACCTGTTACTGCTCACAGAAGGCTGTTTTCTGCTCAGCTTTTGGGTTCTGTCAGCCTTTTGGAATTAAGTTCTTAAAACATTGTATTTTTCTCTGAATAAATTATATTTGATACTGTCTACATTTCAGAAAATGCTGCTGGCAGGGGAAGTTCTGGATCTTACTGTTTTCTCCTGGCATCAGTCCCCAGGGATGGATTTTGTCACAAATATGGAGCCCTGGGGCTTTTTGTGGGCAAAACTGCTTTTTTGGAAGCCGCAAAAAGGCTCAGTGTGTGTGTGTGTGTGTGTGTGTGTGTGTGTGTGTGTGTGTGTGTGTGGTGAGGGTGTCTTCATTGAGGCACTGTTCACTCTTAATACTTGGAAGTTTTGTGAATCCTTTAACTGAAAACCAAGCTGAGTGGTTGCTAAACACAAAGCTGGGCAAAGAATGGGACACAGAGGTCAAGACCCTGTCCTGACCACAGGGACCATAGGGTCTGGCTGAGAGGCCCCAGTCACAGCCCACTAAGCTCCACCCAGATTCCCAGCCTCTGGGCAGAGCAGGACACAGGGAGACCTGGGCTGCCAAAGGCGCTGGCCAGAGCCCCTGTGATTTGCTTTTGCAGGCTCCTCCTTGGCACTGAACCCTTACTTGGAATGGTTATCTGTTGTCTCCGCACCCTGCCCACTAGTTCTCTGAACGCAGAGGCCGCTGCTTCACCGTTAACAGACGGACGTGTAACTACTTGTTAGGTGACTGCGAGCACTTCCTACGTGCCCTGCTCTGTACGGGCAGAATAGGAATAACCACACCCGTACCCAGAAGGGAAGGTTCCCGCAGGGCTCCGGGAAGAGGGGATGCACAGGCCGGCGGGGGCGGGGCAGGGCTCCTCGGGAGCAGGCTGCGCAGACGCAGCCCGCGGCGGGCAGGGCGAGAGCCCGAAGCCCTATGCAAATCAAGGATCGCAGTGTCCACCAATCGGAGGGGGGCTCTCGCGCTGTTCGCTAATGGGAGTGCGCGGCGCGCCTCCCAGGGTGCCGGGGGCGGGGCCAGCCCGGGTCTCCTTCCCGGCTCTCCTCTCCGGATTCCTCTGTGGAGCGCCCGCCTTCCCGCGAGGGGCGGAGTGGGCTGTGGTGGGTCGCGCCCCAGCTCCCTGAGCCCTGGAGGTGGGAGCGTTTTCACAGCGGCCTCCATGTTTGTTTGGGCTTATTGAGTTGTTTGTATTACCAAGAGATTTAAAAATACAGATAACTTACCAGAAGGTTGACCGTTATGATTATATTGCCATAATGCTTCGAATTTAATAAGCAACAAAAGTGAAATTCCCTTTGTTTTTCATTGCTGTCTCTACCGTTTGTCAGGGTTGTAAATCACTGTAACAGGAAAGGACAGCATGTCCTCAGGGGTTGTATCCTTTTCATTCAGGTTTTACTTGCACATAAATGGGATGTTAAAAGCACATTCTTAAAACAAACAAACAAAAAAGCACATTCTTGAACCTGATAACATATTTTGTGATTTTTCAGGTTTTTGTAAATGGTATCATTTTGGGCATCTATCTCCCCTTGCATTTTTTTTCTTAGCTGGGTCATCCAGCTTTAATAGGTATTGCCAAATTGCTCCAAATTTTCACAGGGACACGTGAATCCCACCTTTCAATACTTAGCTTGCTTATTAGAGCAGTGGAGCATCTCCTCCTACCCTTTGTTTTTAAAGAACAAATCTCAGAGACAAACAGGACAGCCTTCACCTGCCATTCGACGTGGCCAAGTCAGGCCAGGGCCTCAACGGTTTCCCCGAATAGGTGGGAGAGGCCTCAAACATGGCTGTCTGGCCCCTTGGCTGGGCTCCCAGATAGCAAGCCCCTCTTGCCCCTGCTCAGCCTGTGCAGTGACCAGGCTTGGGTCCAGGCCTTAGGAGATTCCTTGCTCCTCTGTTCCAGGTCCTAATAGACAGGTATCTGCCCACTCTACCACTCCGCCACCCCCCACCTCCCCACCCCGCCTCCTCTGCTCCTGTCTCCAGTCCATCAAGATCCATCTCCTAGTGCAAAGCCTGTGTTCCTAAAGCCCAACCTGCTTCCTACAGAGGCAGAACAAATTCAAGCAAGGGAGGAAGGGAGGGGCTTGGCCAAGGACAAATCTAAAGTGCTCCTAGCCTGGGAGGGGTGTTTAAGCTTACAGTCTGGACAAGCTCCTCTTTGCTGTTGGGAACACCAAGAGGGGGGATTGGTGGTGAGAACCAGAGAATAATGGGAGGCCTCAGACTCCTGAATCCCCACTGGGCCTGAACTTCCTCCCTCCCCCTTCTCAGCCAGAGCAAGAAGCAAGGGTGGAAGGGTGGAAGGTCATTCCTTGGAGAAAGGAGCTTTGGCTCAGGTTGTATGGCAGGGTCCCCAGTATAAGAAAAACTGACCAAGTACTTTGGCTCCTCAGAGACTTGGTTTGCCCATCTGTGAATCAGGACAGTGGGTAGTCACAGTTGAACTCCTAAGAGCCCAGAGAAACAGATCTCATTGTTGTGAGACCAGAATCTACCTCTGGGCTGGTGCCCCTCTGAAGAGATAGATGAGGATCTCCCCTTGCATCCAGGACTCCTGGGAGGAGAGGTATACTGCAGATTTCCCAGGCAGGGCTCCTGTGGGCCACAGAGGCCAGAGGACTATTTGGCGGAGCTGGGAGTATCAGTGAAAGGAGTTGGACAATCAAGCTGAACAAAAAGTTTTCAAGGACAGTCAGGCTGAGTCAGGGCCCCAGTGCCACACTCCCGGCCCCTAACAGAAGCTTCCAGAAGAAGGACAGGAGCTAGGAGAGCCAAGGTGAGGTGGGTAAGAAAAGGGGCCTCTGGAAGTGTGTATCTGCAGGGTGTACTCACAAGGCTCAGAAATCCTAATGACAATCCTCTGGGGAGAGGTTGTGACCCTTGGTACCGACCCACAGTACTGGCAGGCTGGGTCTCACTTTCACCACTTGAGAGCTTCCTTTGGCCTCGTTTCTTGCCACCAGAACATCGCCATTCGGGTTTCTTGTCCTGTGAAGCAGCGGAAGGGCCCTCATAGAAGATCAAGTTGAGTGACCTCAAAAGGTGGAGAGCTACAGGCCCCACTGAGCTCACACATGGTTTTGTTTGGCTTGTGTAGTGTTTTCAATCGTGATAAAATACACAACATAAAACTTACCATCTTAACCATTTTTAAGTGCACAGTTCTGTAGCATTACGTATATTCACATTGTTGTGCAACCGATCTCCAGGACGTTTTCATCTTACAAAACTAAAATTCTGTCCATTAAACAAGCCCCATTTCTGTCTACCCCACCCAGGGCCTGGCAACCACCAGGTTTTCTGTCTATGATTTTCAGTGTCCTAGATATTTCATGTAATCGAGATCACACAGTATTTGTCTTTTTGTGACTGGTTTACTGCACTTAGCACCGTGTCCTCAAGCTTCCTTCATGTTCTAGTGTGTGTCAGACTTCTTTCTCTCTTTAAGACGGGCTAATCATCATATGGAGATGCCACATTTTGTTTATCCACGTTGATAGACATGTGTGGTGCTTCCACCTCTTGGTTACTGTGAACAATGCTATGAACATGGGTGTACAAATCTCTTTGAGTCGATACTTGCCGTTCTTTCGGGCATGTGTCCAGAAGTAAAACTACTGGGTGATATAATAATTCTTTAATTTTTTGAGACACCTCCATAGTGTTTCCCCCCAGTGGCTGCACCATCTCACATTCCTACTAACAGTGTATAAGGGTTATGTCTGTCTCCACGTTCTTGCCACCACTTGTGATTTTTTAAAATAGTAGTTGTCCTGATGGTTGCGAGGTGGGGTATTTTTTTTAAGCTCTCATTTTACAAGTGGGTTTCAGCCCCCCAAAAAGTATGGTTTCTACATAAATTCTCAAGAAGTGCTTCTGAAGATGGAGCCCCTTGTGGGACCACTAGCAGGCAGCTGCACCCTCCTCTGCCCCCTGGATAGCCCAAGCCACTCCCTGCCTCTGGAAGGGGATGTAGACATATTTTCAGGAGGTGCTTCTGACACTTTCTGAGAAAATGGAAAGCAGTTCGCAGAACTGGTAGTCACTGCCCCCCTTCAGGTGGGGTCTGTGTCCCCTGGTTGGCAAGTCTGCCCTACCTGGCCTGGTGCCTGTGCTCATTTATGTTTGAGACCTCTGGGCCAGTTCCTCCTCACCCTCGCACATGTGCCTGTTCTGTAACAGGGAAACGTGGTGGCAGTGGAGTGTGTCAGCTTGGCCAGGCTTAAAACTACATCTCCCACAACTCCCTTACTCACAGGTTTTCCACAGGGTGGGCCACAAGCTCAATTCTTGCCAGATTTGGAAGGAAACCACCATTTTGGTTGCTGATCAGCTGATTTACCTCCTTAGTGTGAAACAGCACCAATAACTCCATTTTCCCTGGATTCTCCTTCTGTTTCACTGACCCAGGTTGTATGCCTGTGGGTCTCAGACTTCAGCCTCCACCCTGGAAATCCAGTCTTCAGGAACTGGTTCATCAGCCCCTCAAGTGTGCAGCTAGTGGCCAGGTGTGTGTATGTGCCAGTTCCCCTGTGGTTCTGCTGCTCCACTGAACTCTCAGAGGGGAACCTGAAGCCCTGCTGACTCTTCCTGCTTCGTGCCTGGTCGGTCTACGTGCCACCTTCGCCATTCTCCAGGCTCAGGAGTGTTGGCCATCCTGGGGGCCTGTGCTGGTGCTCCAGCCTGGATGGTCCCTACCCTAAAGCTGCTTGCTGGCTTGTCTGTCCTCCTGTGCATCCTCCCCAAGAACAGGAAGCAGGTCTGATGGGTCCCCGTCCCTGCCTCTGTTCAGCCAGTGTGTGCTGATGAGTACCTGTGGACTGGGCCATAGAGTCCTCCTGTTCCCCCAGTACCTCTGTAAGGATCAATGCCCCGCTGTGCAAGTGCCAGTGGCCTCAGTAGTGCTCGCTGTAGAAAGACCCAGGGCCTCTCTGCTGCCTCTGACGAATGGAGCTGCCGGAACGGCTAAAGGGCCCTCTGGCTATATCACCCAAGGTCTGATGCCTGGGACAGAGGGATGGCAAGCACCCCTTGTGCTGAGTGCTTGAGCCCCCCAACCCCATCTGATTCTGTGCTCAGCACTAGGCCTTGCCCTGCCAGAGGGACCAGTTCAACTGGGTTAGTCTACTGGAGTCCGCTGGGTGGAGCCCCCGGTGCATGGGATCCCTAAGTCCTGCAGAGCCTGGAAAGAGGCCTTTCCAGTCTTCAGGTCTGTCCTGGGGCCAGGGAAGAGTCAATCCAGAGACCCAGGAGGTAGACCTGAGAGCTGAGGAGGTTTGCAGGGACACAGGTCCCAGCCCCACCAGAGGCGGGAGGCAGGGGCACGGGAGAGTGGCTACACTGGGGATGCGAGGGCTGGAGGCGGGAAAAGCTGGAGCCCCTGACTGGAGGTGTGTCCACCCTCTCCCAGCTTAGCTGATGGGTGAGTAAAAGAAATCTTTCCTTGCTCCATTTAGAGATAAGGAAGCGGAGGCGTGGGAACAAGAAGCTTGCCTGCACCAAAAGCCATGGTGGACCAGACCCAGGATGCTGACCTAGGCCTCCGGAGACCTGTTCCTGCCCAAGTCCCTCCCCTCCTGGGCAGGGAGTACAGAGAGGAGGCTGGGGCCATTGCTAAGCCCCTATTTTACAGATAAGCAAATACATGTGGTCCTTTGCTTCCTCATGGCACTGGGGTCACCCCCCCCCCCCCCCCCGACAGGAAGCCCTTCTCCAGAGCCTCACGGGGCTCCTGGAAGTGAGGTCTAAGAGACACAGTAGGTCAACGGTGGGTCCTGGGCTCCCCAGCCCTGTGTAGGAGTGGAGTGTAGGGTCAGGGCAGAAAATACAGCCTTCCAGTCTCAGCACCAGACTAGCAAGACAAGCTTTTGAACCCTGTCTTTGCTGGGGCTGTCCCAAGGCTGAAGGGTGGCCCGTGCAGCCTTCCTTAGAGCGCCTGGTATACACCAAGTCTCCATACGGGGCAGGTCACGGCCATCCATTCTTCTCATTGGGGTGTAGGGCAGAGATGTGGGACCCACACAGAGGGGCCAGCTGAAGGGCCTAGGGAGCACCCTGAGAAGAGAGGAGGGCAGGGGCCTGTGGGTGGACAGTGGGACACTGGGGCAGTCCTTTCAGAAGAACAATTTAAAGGAATGACAAGGTCCATTGGGAGCATGGGAGGGTAAAGTGAGTCAACAGAGTGAGACCAGATTGCAAATGACAAAACCAATTCAAGTGAGCCGACATAAAAAGCAAAGTATCAGCTCAGGAGGCAGGTTCACACCAGCTTCAGGTATGGCTGGATCCAGAAGCTCTGTTAATGTCCTCAAGTATCTGTTTCTCCATTTTGTGGTTCCAATTTTCTGTCTTGGCTCCTTTTTCAGATGGGCTCTCACAGTATATTGACAAAGATGGCTGCAATTCTGGCCCCACATCCCCACCTGGGGGAGAGAGCACCTCTTTGTCTACAGCTCCGGGAAGAGTCCCAGGATTGACTCTCACTGAACTCATTGGGGTCAAGAACCTATTTCTGACCCAATGATTGTGGCAAAGGGGACAACGGAACACTCATTGGTCAGGTCTCCAGGCACATGACCATCCCTGGCCTGGAGAGTCCAATCCCCAGAGCCACATGGCTTGAGGGTAGAGTAGTTTGGGTCCTAGAAAACTATGAGTGGGGGCCCTGCCCACACAGATTGTGTGTCTGTACTGCAGGGGTGGGGCAGAGGGGGGTGTTTCATCTTGTTCTCAAACCTCCTGCCTAGAGAGCAATGATGTGCCGAGGGACCGTCTAGGACTTGTGTTCTCCACTGGCAGGGAGGCTCGGGCAGGGCAGGCACCTGTGCTGTTCCGCCCGCCACTGTGCCCCCCTCACAGCCCAGCCCAGGGCGGGAAGCAGCTCCCAGAGACAGGAGGCAGCTCGGGGACCCAGCAAGACTTTTAAACTGAAAGAGCCCGTGGATTGGCCACTTGCCCTGTGTGGAAGGATCTGCAGGGTGGTGAGTGGCTGAAGCTTTGCCCTGTGACCCCACCATCTGTGCTGGGGGAAGCTAGTGGCTGCCAGGCCAGGGTCAGGGACACCAGCAGGCCAGAGGGGCTTTTCTAGTGATGCTCCTTCCCCTTCCCCCACCCACAGTCTCTAACCCAGAGATCATCTCCGTCTGTCACATACCCAGCCCAGGCTTACCTAGCTTGGTACATGCACATACCCACTCTTCTGGAACATTCCCTAGCTTCCCACTGCCCCAGAGCCTTCCTTTTGCAGGGTTGTCCTCATAGGAACATCTGTCAAGGGCTCACTTGGTCTTAAATACAACCATTACATGTACTGGACGCCAGGGTGTCTCAGGGCTGAGGGTCATCCAACCTTCCAACTTGTCCAATAACCCTCGACTGTGTGCACGCCGGAGCAGCCAGTGAGCTGAGGGTCAGCACCTGGCTCAAGCCACACCTAGGGTCGTACTCAGTGAGCCAGAGCCCGAGGTCTCATTTCCAATATCCCGTTGCATCAGCACAAAGTCTCTGAGTTCAGAAGAACTAACCTGTGCAAATGCCTAGCCTGGTGTGACCTTGTACGTGTTGAGGGGCCCAGGCCAGCAAACCCGGAAGAGCCAGGGCTGCCCCGTCCTCCCTCCCCCAGCCCCGGACCCGCGGGTCTTCAACAAGTCTCCAACTCCGTTCCCAGGAGATCCGTCCCTCGAGGGTCCCTCCAGGATCAGCCGGTCGGCCCCAGGCCCCTGCAGCTACCACCCCCGACGGGGCACTCCGGGCTCCAGGCCCACCTCGCGCACATCCCGGGCGCCCAGGACCCTAGGGACCCACCATCCGACCCCCAGCGCGCGCCGACCGCGCCCATCCCTACCCCACTCGGAAGGAAACGAGAGCGGTTCAAAGGTTTAAACAATTTATTGTGCCCCAAAAAGGCCGGCGGGATGAAGGGAAGGCCGCGCGGGCCGCGCCCCGAGCGATTGTGTGTCGCGCACCCAAAGGCGGAGGGTGGGGAGTGGGAAAGGTCCCCCAGAGTACCCGGACCGGGCCGGGCAGCGCGGTCGCGGCCATTGGCGCCGAGGGGCCGGTAACCATGACGACGGCCGTTGCCAAGGGCGAGAGCCAATAGTGGCGTCGCCAGGCCGTTTCAAAAATCTAAAGGAAAAACAACAAGGAAAAAAAAAAACCACCGCTAGGGCGGCGGGGGAGGGGCGGGGAGGGGATGGAGCGCGGGCCCGGGGCCTCCGCGCGGCTCAGAGGAGGGGCGGCGGCTTCCGTACAAAACCTACATACACTTGGGTAGAAAACCGAGCGTCGGCGCGCTCACTTGCGGCCCTTGGGCACCTTGGGGACGCTGGGCTTGGCCGCCTTCTTCACCTTCTTGCCCCCGGCGGCCGCCGCCTTCTTAGCCTTGCTGCCTTTGTCCTTCTTGGAGGCGGCGCCCTTCTTGTGCGAGCGCTTCTCGGCCTTCGGGCCCTTGGGCGGCTTCTTGTCCGCGCGCCGGGGGCCGGGTGGGCCCGGGGCCGCCTTCTTGGCCTTGTGCGCGGCGGGCGCCGGGGCGGTGGCGGCCGCCGTGGCTCCGCGCCGCTCGCTGCCGCCCTCCAGCTTCTTGCGGTTGAGCTTGAACGAGCCGTTGGCGCCGGTGCCCTTCACCTGCAGGAGCGTGTCGTTCTGCACCAGCGCCTTGATGGAGTACTTGAGGTAGGTGCGCCCGTTCTGCTGGTCGAACCACGCCACCTTCTTGGCCTCGGTGTAGATCTTGGCCAGCGACGAGCCGTTGCGCTCCCCCAGCCTGCGGATGGTCTCCACCACCAGCTGGCTGTACTTGCCCGGCTGGTTCTTCTTCTTGTTGTTCTTTTTCTTCTTGGACGGGGACAGTGCCGCCGAGCCGCCGGCCTTGGCCGCCTTCTTGGCCGCCCCCTCGGCGGTCGTCAGCGGCAGGGCCTCCTCGAGCTCCACGGACATGGTGGCGAGCGGGTTGGTGGCGGGCGGGGCGCGGAAGCCCGGGGGCCGCGCCGGGAAGAGGAAGGCGAGGGGCCGAGGGGGCGCCGGGGGACTG
The DNA here is from genome assembly GCF_048418805.1 of Vulpes vulpes. Classification (NCBI taxonomy): domain Eukaryota; kingdom Metazoa; phylum Chordata; class Mammalia; order Carnivora; family Canidae; genus Vulpes; species Vulpes vulpes. The sequence continues at coordinate 56,007,787 of NC_132788.1, read as the reverse complement.
GGGGCGCGCGGCGGCTCCAGGCGGGAGCGGCCGCGGCCGGGCCTGGGGCCGGGCGGCAGGGCTGGGGCGGGGGCCGAGCCGGCCGGAGCGGGGGTCCCGGGGCCGGGGCCGGGGCCGGAGCCGGAGCCGAAGCCGAAGCCGAAGCCGAAGCCGGAGCCGGAGCGAAGAGGGTCGGGGCGGAGGGGGTCGGAGCCGGGAGCGGGCCGGAGCGGGGGCAGGTCGGCCGAGGGGGCGCCGCGGATGCCGCTGCCGGAGCTCGCTGGGCGTGCGCGCTGCGCTCTGGCGAGGAGGGCGCTGCGCTCCGCTTTTATAGCTCCGTGGCGGACCACGTTGAGAACAACAACAGCCTGGTCTGGAGCCAGCGCCAACTTGTGCTTCTTGGAGCCCCTTCCTCGGCCGCTGGCTTCCCGGACCGCGCCTCCCGGGCGCCCCCGAGCCCACGGCCGAGCGCCCCGGACAGGGCCCGAGCCTGCGGCGCAGCGGAGAGGCGACCTACGCCCGGGAAGGGCTCGGCAAAGGGGAACGGAGGGGCGCACCCTATGCTGCGGGAGCGCGAGCGGAGGGGGGCACCCGGTTTAGGGGCGAATAGCGCGGGCTCCGGGGGAGGCCACGCGGCCCGGAGCTTTGCGGCCGGCGGCCAAGAGTGCGCCACGGCCGTCCATGCCCTGAGCGCGGTCTGGGGGGCCCTGGCCTGCCCGCAGGACGAGCTTTAATTTGTCCGAACTAACACAGGGCACGCCCTCACGTGGTCGGCTGGGGCAATGTGAAGTGTGCTAGGACATCTTCGAGGGGGGTCTCCCCCGAGTCCGAGGGGCCGGTGGCTGGAGGCGCCCTCCGACTGCGCGCCCGGGGTCCTGCTATGCCAAGGGGCCTGAGCACGGCCCGGGAGGACGTGGGGGCCACTGCAGGTGTCTCCCTGCGGACGTTCCCTAACCTCCCCCCACCCCCACCCAACTGGCGCCGATGCTCCAAATGCCCCATTTTGTGGTGCGCAAGTGGCCGCCACCGTTCGCCCCAAAGCCAAATGGCGGTTCCACGGTGGAGCCGGTTGAGTGTCAGGCTGCGACCCCCCAAGGAGTTCTCCGACGTGATGGGGGAGGGGAGGTGCTGGGCCACACCCCTCCCCCGCGCGTGCGGGGAGGACGATTGCGAGCCGGGCCTGGAGACTGCTTTCCCAGCTCCCTCTCTCCCGGTACCAGGAGAAGTCCCCCGCGGGGGCTTGTGCAAGTCTGGAGGCTCTGATATGGGCGGGATCCAGCGTGACTGGTGCCCTGGAGGCGCCGGAAGGCATTTCACGAAGTGAAAGATGCCTCTACTTGGGGAAACTGGATCCATGGGGAGACACCCCGAGGGGAGAGCTGATTCCTTCGGGGTAAGTGATTTTAGGCCGAGCATGGAAGAGTGGATGGGACGGGACGGTAGAAAAATTGGAGTTCGGGGTGGAGAGAGGTAGAGGCCGTGAAGTCCGAGAAGGGGGGGAGGGGGAGGGGAGATGTTCTGGGCCGTCTACCCCAAGAGGTCCCTGTCAGTGGGCACCCCTTTTCCAAAGCAGGCACAGACCCCATCTGCCCTCCGACAAGCTAGTGAATAAGACCCAGGAGAGGAGGAAATTGAGGCTAGGAACCAGTGAGACGGGGGTGGAGTTTTTTGCGTGGGGATTGGAGCCAGTGGCCTGGAGGCAGGGGAGGTCTTCAGCTCCCCCCGCAGTGAGTACAGCCCATAGGAGAGGAAAGATAAGCTCAGGTCCCTGCAAAGAAGGCCAAGCCTCTTTCCCAGGAAGGACCCTAAGTGGACCTCGAGCCATGGAAAACCTTGCAGGCCTGAGACCTCCCGCAAGGTGAAAAAAGACCGTCAGGAATCTCCTAGCAGAGATTGGGGTGGGTTCCTGAAAGTCCTGCTGGCTGAACCCTGGGGGCGGCCCTGGGGAGCTGAAAGGTCTTGCGGAAAAAACCACAGGTTCTGGAAATGCAAGTGTGTGCATGCAGGGCTCCACAGAGGATGTAGTGCAGTGAAAGAGAAGTAGTAAGATGGAGCTGCTGCAGCTGCGGAGGAGGTTCTGCCCAGGAACAGAAGCCATCTGAGACTGAGCAGAGGACCTGGGAGGGAGGTGGGTATGGCCGCCCTGCTGCAGTGGACCAGGGTGCTTGGAGCTGGGGCAGGAACACCAGGAAGAGAGCTGGCCCAAGGACCTAGCTGGAGGGCAGGCAGCCAGGTGACTGGTGGGGGTGGGGGGTGGGGGTGGGGACTTGAGCTTGGTCTCAGAAAGGTCAGAGCAATAGAAGATGGCGATGTCCCTGATGGAACCCCTGCATGGGTGCAAGGGCACCCTCAGACTGATATTGGTCCAGCCATCCCAGAGAGAAGGTCGCTGGAAATGTGAATCTGGAGCTGGTTCAGCAGGAGGCTGGGTCAGGGGTGTCTTCCTGTCTTCCTGGGGTCATGGTGCGGGGAAGAGGAGGATGTGGAAATGGTAGGAAAGGGAAGGTTGCTCTGTGGGAGGCAGAGGAGGAACGTCAGAAAGTAAGGAGGGACCCAGGTGTGGCTTGTGTCTCAGAAGCTAAGGAGGAGAGAGTTTCAAGAAAGAAGGGCTGGTCTGTCACAATGCAGGCCATTCAGAAAGTGGATAGACGGATCAGCAGAATGGACAGGTTCAGCAGAGCTGGAGAGCCTGGCAGGCTTGCAGCTTCCAAGACCCTCTGGCTAGAATCTGCCTGTTTTTGCCCAGTGTTTTAAAAACAAAAATGAAACGAAAAAACAAATAGGATTGAAAATTCAAGTGATTTCAGATAAAAACGTGTCCAGATTTCAGCTTTCCCTTAAAAAAATCTGAAGATTTACCCTGGGTGGGGGCAGAAATAATGGGGCCTGAAACCATCACCCCTGCGGATGAACCAGACTCCCAGCACCTGGTCAGTTTGGGGAGTGTGGCCATTGTGGGGCAGCGGGAAGGTTCTCTAGCCCTGGGGGAGGCCTGGTGGTGACTGGAGGGGAGAAGGAATCAGTGGAGGGAGTGGACACATGCAGGCAGGGCAGTGTGGCTCGGTTCGGGCTCCTTGGCCTGCTGGTGGAGCAGGTGCTTTTGTGGGGGGGAGGGGGTTCTGCCTATGGGCCTGTGGACCAAGCTCTGGGAGACTGATTCCAGGGCCTTGGGAACTGGCAGAGACCAAGTGGTTTCATTCCACTGGCCTCATTAAACAGATGAGGAAAACAGGCTTGGAGGACAGAGGACAGTGGCTTTGTCCAGTTAGCCAGGATTCTAGGCCTGGGGTCCTGCCAGTCTTCAGGGATGCTTCTGAAATCCCACACTCCCAGCAGCCTCCTGGCACCCCTCCCAGGAAACATAGGTGGGGAAGGCCTCAAGTAACCAATGAAAAATGATAAAATCTGGAAGTGGCCAGGGCCTAGAAGGGTGACCCCCTTCCCTCATCCCTCCAGCACCAGGCCAGTCTTGGAGTTAAGCTGAAGGCAGAATCAGGGTGGGCATGTGGGTCCTCTCTCCCTAGGGGAGTCCTCCAGTCCTGGGGCTCCAAACACCATCCATATACTGATGACACCCATTAATGTCAACCCTCATTTCTGTCTCTCTTCTGACCGACGGACTGGCAGCCAGCTGCTTGCCCCCAACTCCACCTGGATGTCCAAACACATCTCTCGGGTGATGGCTAAAACAGAACTTTTTTCTCTCGCAAACCTGCTCCTCCCCAAGGTTTCCAGGGCAGTTCTAACCCAAAGCACAGACTTGTCCCCATTTTTCCCCTCTACCCTCTCATTCAACCTACAGATTCCTGTCACATCTATCTGCAAACATCCTCCCCGAGCCCCACCGTCTCCACCTGTCCCCTCTCGGCTTGCCGGGCCCTGGCACACTGCAGGCACGCAGCAGCAGATGGAGCGGCTAACACAGAACTCTGATCTGCGTCCCACCTCTGCGGAAGGGCCTCGGTGGCTGTCATCAGACTTAGGATGAGTCTGCTCTCAGCCCCACTGGCCATTTCTTTCCTCACACAGACCCAGGGCGTTCCGCCTCAGGGTCTTTGCACCTGCTGTGCGGCTGACTATACTTATTCCCATCTCCATCCTTGAGAGCCTCCCCACGTAGCCGCCTAGCCAGCCAGGCTGCATACCTCCCAGAGTTCCTGTAATCACAGCGCCCTACTTGATTTCCTTCATAGCACTTACTATCATCATCTTTTTTTTTTTTTTAAGATTTTTTTTTCATGAGAGAGAGAGAGAGGCAGAGACACAGGCAGAGGGAGAAGCGGGCCCCATGCAGGGAGCCCGTCCCGGGACTCGATCACGGGACTCCAACCCGGATCTCCAGGATCAGGCCCTGGGCCGAAGGCGGCATTAAACTGCTGACCCACCCGGGCTGCCCACTATCATCATCATCCCACAGTCTTTGGTCTGTTTACGTGTGTACCGGGTGCTTGGTAAGAAGAGCATTGGGTGGGCCTTGCTCCCCGCCGGACCCCAGCCCTGGGCACACCCTGTCTGGCTGCTGCCCCTGCTCACTGCCGCCTGCTGCCTGGAGCCAGGACAGGTTTGCCTGCTTCTGCAACAGGAAGGTGGGCTGGGAGTCACAGGAGCTCCCGGCTGCGCTTGGACCCTGGCACTCCCACAAACTCCACGTGTGCCCCCCCCCCCCCGCTCCCCCTACACTACTCTGCCCTTAGTATCCCAGTTTGTGAAAAGGGGTTGGATGTGTGCCGCGCCCTCCAGCTCTGGCAGCCTGAGTCTGGACTTCTGAACAGAGGACATGTCAAAAGAAGGGAAGACCCACAAGAATACAACCTTCCTGGAGGATGAGACACGAAACAGAGGAGTTGGCCTGGCCCGGTGGCAAGTCTGGGCCTAGGATGTAGAACCCTAGACTCTGGGTGGGCTCCTCTGCCTCTGCCGGCCTCGGGGTTACCTGTACAGGGGATATTCGTTTTAGAGCTCCAGCGGACCCCTCCGCATGGGAGGGTTTCAGAAGGCCTGGGTGGGTGTCACCAGCCTCAGGGACCAGGTTCAGAGGCCCTGCTGCTGAGGGCCCCTCACCAGGGAGGCCCCTTTGGCTGTTAACTGCTGAGGGTAACAGTCGAGGGCCAAGAGTGTCTCCCCAAAATGTGTTTTAAACCGAGAGGTAGGCTTCATCCTAGGCCTGGACCGGGAGGGAGGGTGATGGGGCCCAATTTGGGATTTAAAATGTAAATAGAGAGGCATTAAGTATTTTTCAGCGGAGACAAAGGGAAATTCACCAGGCAAGACCTTGGGGAAGGTTGCCTTTAAGATGCAAATGTGTATTGTGAAGCCCCGAATGGGGACGTTCTTAGGGGCCCTGACCCCTGGCCCCCTGTGGCTGTGCAGTGGGCTCTGGGGGGACGGAGGGTCTGAAGAACCCTGGCAAAGTGGCCTGAGACCAAAGGAGTGGACAAGTCGATGCTGAGGCTGAAAGGGTGCGAAACATGTGGACCGAGAGAGCTTAGAGTTCCCGGAGGCCTCACTTGGTGGTAGCTGGCTGGGCCCTCCAGCCTGGGAGGGTCCGGTAGGAGGAGCTGGGCCCCAACTCTGGGAGGAGAATGGGGCAGGCCAGGGGCAGGTTCCTAACCGCAGGCGGCCCAGGCTTAGGGCACCAGCAAACCCAGCCGGCGGAGGGCTCCGATGAGATTGTCTTGCTAACGGAGGTAAGGAGCGCCCCTGGGGGCAGAAACCAGACCTTTGTGGGAAGGCACTCAGGGTGCAGCGCCTTGTTCTTTCGGAACTGCATTAAGGCCGAAGGGACGGTAGGCCCACGTGCACACGTCTGCGTGGAGCCTCAGGGCAGGGTTTCACGCCAGGCACCCGGGGACCTGGAGTGCCCAGTGAGAATCCTCAACCTAGAGATGAGGCCCACAAAAGGGAGGAGAGTGGAGGATGATCGGAGTTTGAAGCCGACCCGGCCCTGAGCCTGCGCCCTCTCTGTCGTCCTCCCGGGGCTGGAGGGCTGCTGGGCCGAGCAGGGAGTGGGCCCCGCCGGCGGGCCCTGCAGCAGAGCGCGCTGCTCTTGCCCACGCCTTCGTTTGCCTCGTTTCTTCAAAAGCCCACTCGAGATTTTTCTCAGTAAAGTTATTCGTGGTCTAAGCCCCCACGGTGTAGAAGGAAGCGAAGTGGAAACAAAGCCCCGGGCCCTCGGTGCCCCGCGCGCCTGCGGCCCCACTCCCGGTGCCGAGGTTATGGAAGCGGCCCCGGGGATGGGCGGGGATGGGCGTGCAGCGCTATTTCCGTGCCTCCATGACTACCCTTTCTTCGCTAGCCCAGAAAGATCTAGGAGATTCGTCTGTAAGCGGTTTCTCTGCCAAAGAGAGTTAACTAACTCCTGGTGGCCATGGCCTGGCCGTCCTCCGAGCCAGCCCTTCCCCGGTACCCCCTCTTCATCCGCGCCCCGTTTCCTCCTGCCGTGCCCTGGGGCCCCACCTGGGGCCCGTTTCCTTGCACCGGTGCCACCACGGGGCGGGTGGCGCGGGGCACTCAGCCTCAGGATTTGGTTTTCTTCCTTTTCATGTTTTGCAGCCCCGGCATCCCCGCGGCCCCCCGCCCCCCGCTGCCGTGGCCGAGTCCCGCGCCTGCCCCCTGCCGGCGTGTCTGACTTCTCATCCATTCTTCATCCCGTCGCAGGCCGAAGCCGCCCGTCTGCCTGCCTGGCCGCCTTGGGCCCTGCGGCTCCCCAGAGCCCTGACTCCCCCGCCCTGGGGTCCCGGGGCTTGGAAAAGGGCGGGGTGCAGGTGCTGGGAGCTTGCTCGAGGGCTGAGTGTTAGGAGGAGGGACTGAGCGGTGGAAACTGGGAAATGGCTTCTCCAGGCCCCGCCCTTGGGTGGGGACCGTGGAGAGAAGCTCGGAGGAGCCGGGCCAGTCGCGTTTGGAGGCAAGGAGGGTAGCTCCCAGGAGGAAGCCTTCAGGGGGCGTCCTCTCCATGGGATGCAGGGGTGTCCAGGCCCAGTGTTGGGCCTCCCACCCCCCTCCGAGGGGGAGCATGGCCCGGCTGGGCCTTGCTTCCTCCCCTTTGGGAAGTGCCGGCTCTGGGGGTAGGCTTGGCTTCCTGAGATGGACAAGGCCAGCCTCTGACCTGGGTAGGACGTGACATCTCTTCTCCAGAAGCCTCGATGTGAGGCCCAAGGAGCTGGGACGGCAGGATGGAAAGACCATTCTGGGAGGGGGCTCCGGACAACCAGGACAAAACCTGACAGACGGAGAAACCACCTCCTTCCCCCTCTGCCATCAAGCACAGGCCTGCTTTGGCCGCCGCTGCATCACGATCCCTGTTGCTGAGGTGCAGACAAGGGAATCTTGGCTTTATCTCCCTTTCTTACAAGCAGTCTCAGTTTGTGGACACCCTCTTCCTGGGGAAGAACTGAAAGCCCTAATGGGTGGGAGAGCAGCCTGGCCCCTGCTCAAGTACCACGCTGGCCAGGTATTGAACATTCCAGGGCAGGGGGGTGGGGGTGGGGTGGGTGTATTTCTACCTCCATTGTCCAGATGAGGAAACTGAGGCTTCAAGGAGGTTGGGTAATGTCCCCAATGATACTGGCCAGGAAAAGATGGCAAAGCATTTGCTGTTTACCCCATTGCAAGTAGCCCCTCCTGCTCCCAGGCAGTCTCTGTACTTTGCTGAGATTATCCTGTCTGCTGCCTGGTGTCCCCACAAGAGCAGGGACCCTGTCTAACTCACTGCTGCATAGGGTCTGGCACATAGTAGGCCCTCAATAAATATTTGTTGAATGAATGAGATGGGTGGGATTCAAATCTTAGGTCTGGCCATGAGGCTTGTGCTTCCTGTCACAGTACTGTCCCTACATGTGTCACAACTCAAAAAGTGTGCACTGAGCCTACTAGGCCTCCTAACAGAGCAGCCAAGGGACCCCACAGGATTGCAACACCTTTGAAAAGTCTGGCAGAAAGCCTGTAATCTTTGCAAGGCCCAGAGAATTTTATTTCTGTTACTTGCTTGTCCAGTTTGAGGATCCTGAACTGGTCAAGAACTGGTTAACAAATGCTCTGGAAGTTTCCTGCTGCAATGAGGCAGAGGTGAGACCTCAAGCCAGACTGCTCCCTAACGGCCATTATCTGAGGGGCCTGAAGAGTGGGACGTGATGGCCACACTGGGTGGCTGGTCACAAAGATGGGCCACTCTGGACAGCCACCTGCCACTTGGCCCTGCTGAGGCCTTCTCCTCCCCCATGTTCAATCCAGCTCTTCCTCCCCTTAGAGGCAGCCAGGGCAGCTTTGAGAAGGCGAACCCGAGCTCTTTGCTGTCCTTGAGTGGACCTGCCCCCATGTCCTGCAGCCTCAAGACCCTGCTGACCTCTTCGACTTTATCTCCCGGCGATCCTGCCCTCCCTTTGGGCTCCCTCTCTGTGGGGCACACCCTGAGCAGACTCATGGGGTCCTATTGGGCAGTGGCGCCCTGGGGCCTGCCCCCCACACGAACTCCCTCAATCCTGTCATCCTGATTCCTTTTCTTATAAGATTCCTCTAGCTATGTGAGCTTTCATTTGCTTCCTTCCTAACTGTCCCCCTACCTCCAAGACCTTGTCTGTCGTGTGTAGCATCGAATGATGAGAATCTAGAAATGAGTAACTCCTGGCCCTAGTCAGGTTCAGAGATATATATGGGGATGGGAAAAAAAATCCCAATCAAACCAACACCTAACCTGGAGCCTGACAAATAGCTCTCAGAAAATGTGTCCCCCTTCCTTTACCCCCCTCTTTAGGTAATCTCTCCTGAAAGAGGTGGCCTTTGAGGAATGCTTTGGGATGGGCAAGGGACCGAAAGGGAGGACCCTTAGCCCTGTCCTGTTGTCCCACCTGCCCTGCCCTTGCCTCGTTTAACATGAAGCAGCTGAGGTCCAGAGAAGAGGCAGGGCCCGCTGGGGCCATCTGGATATACTCCAAGTCTAATTCCCAGTCCAGTACTCTTGCCCCACCCCACCGGCCTCCGTCTCCTGTTCAGTTGAGAAAGCCTCCAAGTGGGGCTCCTGGTGCCAGGTCTTCACAGGGGCCAGGTTTCCCCAAATCCTCCATCGGATCCTGCCCACACCCTGCTTCCCATCACACTTAGAGTAAGATCCAGGGGTCTCCCCCAGCCCCAAGGCCGGGTGTGGCCTGCGCCCCGCCGGTCTTCCTCCGTCCCCACCCGGCTCCCTCCGCCGTCCCCGCCCCGGACAGCGAGCCGCTCGCCACCACAGGGCCTTCGTGCCGCTGTTCCCTCTCTTCGCAGACTTTGTCTTCCTCCCTCTGTGCCAATCAAGTGTAATGTCCCCAGGAGAGCCCTCCCTAAACACCCCATCTGCAGGGGGGTTCCCTGCTTCACCACTTCCCCGAGCCCCCCGCCCCCGCCTCTTTTACGCATCACGTTTCCGTTTTTCTTCCGTAGCACTTATCACCACTTGGGAGCTTTTGCACTGATGACCCTAGTTTTCTGCGCCGCCCTAAGGTCAGCTTGTCTGGGCTATCACGGACTCCATCGCACCTGGCACACAATAGATGCTCAATAAACATTTGTTTGAATGAATGAAATAAAAAGGGCCCTCGTGGCGTACGGAGGTCTGGCCTGGTCCTTCCTGCCCCAAGTGTCAAACCGGGTGTGTGCAGAGCCCGGGGTTAAGGGCGAGGCTAGGCCAGCATCTCGCCCCTCCCCGACCCCGTGACCGCAGGAACCCCGAGGGGCACCCCGGCTCCCCCGCGCAGGGAGGGGGGTGCGGCGTCGCTGCGGTCGGCGAGGACCGAGGCCAGGCCCCGGCGCCGGCCTCTGGGGGCAGCACCAAGAGGTGCCCGGACGCGGCGGAGACCTGTTCCCGCGCTCCCGGCGCCTGCCCGCCTGCCTCGGCCAGCGCCGCCCCCTCCCAGCCCCTCAGGTCTCGGGGGCCCTGGCACTGGGGGGCGCCTTTCCTTCCCTCCCGCATCCGCCCCGCCGCCGGCTCCCCCGTCGTCAGAGACGCCCGAACCACGTCGGCTTCTCCGCGCGGCCGTTAAGCGTTGGGCGCGCGCCCCGCCCCCGGCGTCAGCGCTGCGGCGCTCGGCCCCGCCCCCGGCGTCAGCGCTGCGGCGCTCGGCCCCGCCCCCGGCGTCAGCGCTGCGGCGCTCGGCCCCGCCCCCGTCTCCACGGAAACCAGCACGCTTCCCGCGCCGCCTCCCAGCGGCGTCCCGCGCCTGCGCCTGCGCCTGCGCTCCGCGGGCCTGTGCCCCCAGACGGCCTCTGAGGAGTCAGGCGGTAGGTTCTTACCTCTGGCAGGGCGGTTCTTAGGATCGCTGAGGATCGGCGGGTTTGGGAAGGGAACTGACCCAAAGTCTAGGGAGTTTCGACCTGCATTAGAGCTTTGCTGCAGCCAGGTTCCCCGGAAACGTCGCTAAGGTTTCCCTGGGGCAGAGCCGAGGTCAGACCCCAGGGGTTTGTGCCCTGGGTACAGATCCCCTCGGCGGCTGCAGTGACGGAGGCTCTGAGGCTGCTGGGTCGGGGACTTCCCTCCCCTCCGCCCCCACTCCGCTCCCGAAGCCCCGGGGAAGCCACTGCTGCTTTGGGCACTGCTGGTCCGCAACAAATCTTAGCCAGGCTATCCCAGAAGCTTTGCAAAGCTGACACCGTCTTTGATCTTGAACTGGGAGGCTGAAAGAATACTCTGGCGCTCACTTGTGGTCTCCGCCACTTAACAAGGAGACCAGCTGCTGATCTTGGAAGACCCCCAGAATAGATTTTTACAAGTCTGGAGTCCCCGCAGAGGTACTCATGGGTTAAAAATATACATGCTGGGGCAGGCTGGCCTGAACGCGGACTTCTCGGGTGGCGCGGTGAACTTTATGCAGCACCAGCTAGCAGAGCTAGCTTCCAGAATGACCTTTTCACTGATCCCCACTGACCACTGATGCTGCCTCCAAGGCCTGTGCAATAAGCACCTGCTGGGCTCTCCGTCTTTAGGATCCACGCCGCCAGTCCCTGTGCTGACACTGGACCCTGGGGACCAGTGCTTCCCAGACTTCCCTGACCAAAAACTACCGGAGACACGATCAGACGCAGAACACCATACTCTGCACGTCTCAGTGCCTGGCTCGCGCACCCAGCCCTGAGATACCTAAACTAAGGTTTAAAAATCTGCAACGGGGGGATCCCTGGGTGGCACAGCGGTTTGGCGCCTGCCTTTGGCCCGGGGCGCGGTCCTGGAGACCCGGGATCGAATCCCACGTCGGGCTCCCGGTGCATGGAGCCTGCTTCTCCCTCTGCCTGTGTCTCTGCCTCTCTCTCTCTCTGACTATCATAAAAAAAAAAAAAAAAAAAAAAAAAAATTAAAAATCTGCAACGGGGTAGCCCCGGGTGGCTCAGCGGTTTAGCGCCATCTTCGGCCCAGGGCCTGATCCTGGAGTCCCGGGACCTGCAGGGAGCCTGCTTCTCCCTCTGCCTGTGTCTCTGCCTCTCTCTCTCTCTCTCTCTCATGAATAAGTAAATAAAATCGCAAAAAAAAAAAAAAAAAAAAAGATATCTGCGACGAATTCTTGGGCCCCTTTCTGGCTGGCTTATAAGTGCTAATTAGCAACCTGCCTTTGTCGGTAACCCAGCACCCACTCAGGCACACCAGCGATCAATTCAGGGACCACATTGTTCTGGGGGAGTCCTTGCCTCCTTCCTGTCCAGGTGTGGCTTCCCAAAGCCGTGGGATAGTCACAACTTCCTCCAGGGACCATGTTCATGTGCATACAATATGTGAAGAGCAGTTCTGCAGGTTTCAGTCCTTGATTAAGGAAGTTTTTTTCATTGCCTACACAGAAGCACACAAAGCAGGAATAGAAATAAACCTCTGTGCCCACTAATACTAGTCTCTTGCCAACCTGTCATCTTACAGGGCCAGGGATGTCAGAATACAATGACTCCCACTCCTTCCCTACTTCTAGCTCTCCAGTAAAGTCCAAGCATCACCAAGGGGGGAGAACAACTGTCTTGAGACATGTGTAAATACTACCTTGGGAGCTTAAGCTCTGCAGCTCAACCCAAGGAGATGAGAGCTCCAGGGGCTCCCAGTGGTCAAAGAGGCAAGCTTCTGGGCATCCCCACTTCCAGAATGGCTGTGGGGAGGGGATCCACTCCCAAAAGTAGAGAGCAATCTGAAGCTGGGTAAAAGGGAAGCCTGGGACCTGGGATGGGGGGCGGGAAGAGGGGATGTCACTGCATTTTCCTGGATCATTTCACAGGGGGGTAAGGGTGCCCGACAAGCATTCTCTTTTCCCTTCTGCTTATATGTCCTTCCAGGAGCAAAGCTGCCAGGTGTGGCCCACAGCTTCTCTTCAAGCATCATGGCCAAAGAAATCCTCCCTCCTCACTCCTCCCCAACACTGCAAAAAGCTCACCCTCTATTCCTACAAGGGAGCTGCAATCAGAAGGCTGCAGAACTCAGAACTCAATAGCTCTCAACCTGGGCTGAGAGTAGAGGTTATATCCTTTGGTCTTGCATCCTGTATGATGTTGGGTGCTCACAACCTCCTTTGCAGCTGGGAGGGCTGATACCAAAGAGGTGTCTGTTTTGGGGAGACATACAGAGGATGGAGAAGTTTTCAACCAGATATGGAGGCAGCTGGCGTTTCTGTGAGGCTAAGCCCTAGTTACAGGTTCATGGACTTTAGGTACTAATTGGCTTTGACCTTTTTTCATCAATGGTATCATTTTTAAAATAAAATGTATGCAACAAAATTCACAGCTCAATGCATTAAGTATATTCACAATGTTGTGCAACCATCATCACTATTTCCAGAATGTTTCCATCGTTCCAAATAGAAACTGTACCAAATAAATATTAACTCTCCATTCCCCCTGTCCCTAACTTCTACTTTCAGTCTCTCAGATTTTTCCTCTTCTAGGCACTTCATATAAGTGGAATCCTACATTAGGTATCCCTCTACGTAGGCTTCTTTTGCTTAGCATAATGTTTTCAGGGTGCATCTATGTCATAGCAGGATTTGGAATTTTATTCCTTTTAATGGCTGAATAGTATTCCACTATATATATGTGTGTTTATAAAAATTGGAATATATAGTTAGAATACCATTCAGCCATGTATACATGTTACATATACACACATACGTATACATATACACACACAGTCATATATACCACATATCTATCCATTCATGGTGCTGATGGGCACTTGGATTATATATATATTTTAAAGATTTTACTTATTTATTCATGAGAGACACATACACACAGAGGCAGAGACACAGAGAGAGGGAGAAGTAGGCTCCCTGTGGGGAGTCCAATGTGGGACTTGATCCCAGGACTAGGACCACACCCTGAGCCAAAGGCAGAGGCTTAACCACTGAGCCACCCAGGCATCCCATCTACGTTAACTCTTTGAAGAGTGACTACTTTCCACAGTAGCTGCACCATTTTATATTCCCTCCATCATGCACAAGGGTTCCAGCTTCTCCACATCATTGTGAACACTTACTGAGTTGTAGGATTTTATATATACTCTGATATTAATAATCCCTTATCAGATATGATTTACTAAAGTTTTTTATTTTGATGAAGTCAGACTTACCTATTTTGTTGTCATATCTAAGAAATCATCGCCAAAGCCACTGCCATTAAGTGTCCCCCTATGTTTTCTTCTAAGAGTTTTGTAGGTTTAGCTATTGTTCTTTGATCCATTTTGATTTGTGTATATGGTGTTAGGTAAGCCAACTTCTTTCCTTTGCATGTGGCTATTCAGTTTTCCCAACATGATTTGTTGAGAAACCTGTCCTTTCCTCACTCAATCTTGTCATCATTGTTGAAAATTAACCATACATGTAAGAGGTCTTTTTCCCCCTTTTAGTAGACTCCACGCTCAACACGGGGCTTAAACTCACAACCCTGAGATCAAGAGTTGAGTGCTCTACTTGACTGAGCCAGCCAGGCACCCCAACAATGATTCATTTCTGGGCTCTCAATTCTCTTCCATTAGTCTGTATGTCTGTTATTGTTCCAGTACTACACTGTTTTTATTATACTAGTTTTTTTGTTATTTTGTTTTAAGGAGACAGAAGTTTATTAAACACATTGCAGCAGGCAGGAGAGCAAAAGAGAGATTGCCTACAGTAGTGCGCTTTTTTTTTTTTTTAAGAGAGGGAGTGGGAGGGGTAGAGGAAGAGGGAGAGAGAGAATTTTAAGCAGGCTTCAGATCCCCTGACACAGGGCTGGATCTTACCATCCTGAGATCATGACCTGAGCTGAAATCAAGAGTCAGACACTTGACTGAGCCACCCAGGGTGAAAAACCTGACAGGTTTTTCTGTTGCTACAAAAAAAAAAAAAAAAAAAGATGAAATTTTGATAAAGACTGCATTGAATCTGTATAGTTTTGGGTAGTACTGTTGCCTTAATATTAAGCCTTCCAATCTATGAAGATGGGATGTCTTTCCATTTATTTATATCTTTAATTTCTATCAGTTTTTAAAAAAATATTTATTTATTCATGAGAGAGACAGAGAGGCAGAGACATAGGCAGAAGGAGAAGCAGGCTCCATGCAGGGAGCCTAATGGGGGACTTAATCCCAGGACCCTGGGATCACAGCCTGAGCCAAAGGCAGACACTCAACCGCTGAGCCACCCAGGCGTCCCAATTAGCAACGTTTTGTATTTTTCAGTGTGTGAGTCTTTCACCTACCTGGTTAAGTTTATTTTTAATATTTTATTCCTACTGAAACAATTGTAAATGGAATTATTTATTTTAAGGTTTTATTTATTTATTCATGAGAGAAGAGAGAGAGAGAGAGAGAGAGAGAGAGAGGCAGAGACACACAGGCAGAGGGAGAAGCAGGCTCCATGCAGCGAGCCTGAGGTGGGACTCCATCCCGGGACTCCAGGATCATGCCCTGGGCTAAGGGCAGGCACTTTAACTGCTGAGCCACCCAGGTGTCCCTGGAATTATTTTCTTAAATTTACTTTTTGAATTGTTCACGATTAGTGTATAGAAATCCAACAGATTTTTGTGTATTGACTTTGTAATTTGCAGTGTTACTGAATAGTTTGCTACTGCTAACACTGTGTGTGTATCCTTCAGGGTTTTCTGTATATAAGAGTGTGTTGGGGACACCTGGGTGGCTCAGGGGTTGAACATCTGCCTTTGGCTCAGATCATGATCCGGGGATCCTGGGATCAAGTCCTGCATTGCGCTCCCTGCAGGGAGCCTGCTTCTCCCTCTGCCTTTCATGAATAAATAAAATCTTTTTTAAAGAAAGTGTTTCATCTGTAAACAGAGATATTTTATTTCTTCCTTTCCAGTGTGGTAGTCTTGTACTTGCATAATTGTTCTGCATAGAACCTCCCAACAGTATGTTGAATAGAAGTGATGAAAGTGGACATCCTTGTCTTCTTCCCTGATTTGAGGGAAAAAGCTTTAATGCTTTCACCCCGAGTCTGATGTTTGTTGTTGGGTTTTCGTATATGTCCCTTGTTATGTAAAAAACGTTTCCTTCTCTTGCTAGTTTTTTTTTTATAAGATTTTATTTATTTATTCATGAGACACACAGAGAGGCAGAGACACAGGCAGAGGGAGAAGCAGGCTCCATGCAGGGAGCCAGATGTGGGATTCGATCTCGGGGCTCCAGGATCACGCCCTGGGCTGAAGGCGGCACTAAACCGCTGAGCCCCCGGGCTGCCTAGTTTATTGTTTTTATCGTGAATTGGTGTTGTATTGTTTTGTGATATAATTGACATAACACTATATAATTTCAGGTGCACAAAATGGTTTGATGTTTGTATATATTGTAAAATGATCACAGTATATCTAGTTAGCATCCATCAATACAATTACAAATTTTTTTCCTTGTTATGAAAACTTTTAACATTTACTCTGAAAAAAAAAAAGATTTATTTTTTTTAAATTTATTATTTATTTATTTATTTATTTATTTATGATAGTCACAGAGAGAGAGAGAGAGAGAGGCAGAGACACAGGCGGAGGGAGAAGCAGGCTCCATACACCGGGAGCCCGACGTGGGATTCGATCCCGGGTCTCCAGGATCGCGCCCTGGGCCAAATGCAGGCGCCAAACCGCTGCGCCACCCAGGGATCCCGAAAAAAAAAAAAGATTTACTAAGAACTTTCAAATATGTAATATGTATTATTAACTACAGTCACCATTCTATACATTAATTATATCATGGGCTTCTTTTATAACTGGTATGTACCCTTGACCACCATCACTCATTTCCTTCACTCCCCATCCCCTGCAACCACCAATCAGTTCTCTATATGACTTTGTTTTTTAGATTCACATGTGAGATCATACGGTACTTATTTCCCTTAGCACAATGCCCTTAAGGTCTATTTTGACACAAATTGCAAAATTTCCCTCTTTTTATGGCTGTGTACACACACACATAGACCACATCCTATCCATTCATCCATCAATGGACACTTAGATTGCTCCATGTCTTGGTTATCATAAATAATGTAGTGAACTTTGGGGTGCATATGTCTTTTGACCTTATATTTTCATTTCCCTTGGATAAATACCCAGAAATGGAATTCCCGGATCATAAGGTGGTTCTGTTTTTAATTTTTTGAGGAACCTCTGTATTGTTTTCCACAGTGGCTGCATCAGTTTGTATTCCCACCCACAGTACACAAGGGTTCCTTTTTCTCCACATACTTACCAACACTTATTTCTCAGCTTTTTGATTTAGCCATTCTGACAGGTAATTTCGCATTGTGGTTTTGATTTGCATTTCCCTCATGATAAGTGATGTTGAGCACTCTTTCATATAGCTATTAGCCATCTTTGGAAAAATGTCTATTTACCTCCTCTGCCCATTTTTTATTTTATTTTTTTTTAATTTTTATTTATTTATGATAGTCACACACACACAGAGAGAGAGGCAGAGACATAGGCAGAGGGAGAAGCAGGCTCCATGCACCGGGAGCCCGACATGGGATTCGATCCCGGGTCTCCAGGATAGCGCCCTGGGCCAAAGGCAGGCGCCAAACCGCTGCGCCACCCAGGGATCCCTCTGCCCATTTTTAAAATAGGATTTTCTTTTTTTGGCTAGTGAGCTATATAGTTCTTTATAGGTCTTGGATATTAACTCATCAGATATATAATGTGTACATTTTTTAAGTTTATTTTTAACATCTTTTTTATTTTTTAAAAGATTTTATTTATTCATGAAAGACACACAGAGAGAGGGAGAGACACAGGCAGAGGGAGAAGCAGCCTCCCTGCAGGGAGCCCCATGCAGAACTCAATCCCAGGATCACGCCCTGGGCCAAAGGCAGACCTCAACCACTGAGCCATCCAGGCGTCCCTAAATATTTTCTCCATATTTCTTTAGTTATTGTTGAATGTTTTAAAATGCTTTATCCATATTAATTGGTAGGATCATGTTGGTTTTTTTCCCCCTTCATTCTGTAAATGTGGGTTATATATATATATATATTTTTTTTAATATTTTTTTATTATTTTTTTAAATGTGGGTTATATTGATGGATTTTCATGTTGAATCATCCTTGCATTCTAAGAATAAACCCCTCTTGGCCTCAGAAGTTTCCTTTCCTTCAGGGAAAGCAGTCAGAAAATCAATGACTGTTTTTGGTGCTCTTCAGGATAACCTG
Source organism: Vulpes vulpes (assembly GCF_048418805.1). Classification (NCBI taxonomy): domain Eukaryota; kingdom Metazoa; phylum Chordata; class Mammalia; order Carnivora; family Canidae; genus Vulpes; species Vulpes vulpes. Next base: position 55,990,193 of record NC_132788.1, on the reverse strand, counting down.
AATTAATGTCAGAGCTGGAGGATCCTTTCCCAGGGCAAGGAATGAAAATACAGCAAGAAGTTTCTCAGTCCTTCCCCAACTTGTCAACAAAACAATCCCCAAACAGTCCTTTCTAGGGGTAGAAAAATGACTAGAGAGCCAGGGTACTTCCGAACTGACAGCCTTGCTAGCTTCTCAGAGTAGAAGCAACAGATACAGATGCAAACCCAACCGTTGAATTCACTTCAATTCAATAGACCCTCCAAGGTGGCTCTTTCCTCCTCTAAAGCTCGACATTTATTATGACCTTTACCCTTTCTCTCTCCTGGCCTAGAGTAGGGAGTAATAATTCACCCATGAACTAGACTAAAGCCTAAGTGGCTAACAAAATTCCAGCGCTGGCTCCCTTTGTGTAATTCCAGTAAAATTACACATAACCCAGCAAAAGCGGGCATCTTTAGCCTCGCAGTGTGAGTGGAGGCAGACTTCTGCCACAGAAGAGGGCCAGGAAAGGTAATGTGAAGGCACAGGGCTCCTCTCCTTGAAGGAAAGGGGGAGAACAGAGTGCAGCATGCTGGCACTCAGACCATCTCCAGACACCCGACATCTCCCGCCTGGCCAGGAAACTAAGGCTATGGAGCGCTGGTCAGCGGGGCGGGTGGAGCAGTCCTGCCAGTGTCCCACCAAAGCCATGGCTCTGATCTCTTGAAGCAGGTGTATTCCACTCAGAATTCTTGGCCAGCACTTACAAAAGACACTTTTTTTTTTTTTTTTTTTTACAACATATAAAGCAAGGTAGGCAAGTTTTAAATGAAGTGGGTCCTCAATTAATGATCATTATGATTTTAAAAAAATGATCATTATGAGGTATTTAGGAATGAAATCAGTGTTGCAATGTCTTCTAATATTTTTTAAAATTTATTTTTAGTGTGTTGGCTTTGCAGGTGCTCTCAACAAGTTATTTTTTAATAAATAATTTATACACCCAGCATGGAATTTGAACTCATGACCCCAAGGGTCAACAGTTGGAGGCTCTACCAACTGAGCCAGCCAAGTGCCCCTTTCCAACCTAAAAGCAGCTAGAAAACTGCATATTGTGTGGCAGCTTTCAGTTTAGATATTGGTTGGATGTGCGTAGGGAACGTGGAAAATGGAAAGTCAAAAATTAGTGGGCAAGACTGCAACTTAGTGTGTGTCTAGGATGTAGGGCTAGAGCACACATTTGCGATCTTGCATTTTTAAGGCTAAAAATTCTCTTATCTCTTTAGGAACCAGCAACGGGCTTACACATAATTGTAGCGCATAAAATACTTAGGGTAGGGATCCCTGGGTGGCGCAGCGGTTTAGCGCCTGTCTTTGGCCCAGGGCGCGATCCTGGAGACCCGGGATCGAATCCCACATCGGGCTCCCCGGTGCATGGAGCCTGCTTCTCCCACTGCCTGTGTCTCTGCCTCTCTCTCTCTCTCTCTGTGTGACTATCATAAATAAATAAAAATTAAAAAAAAAATACTTAGGGTAATAACTTTCACCACTTCAACTCTGGCTGCACATTAGAATTACCTGGCGAGGCTTTAAAACGCTACCCTGGAGGCGCCTGGCTAGCTCAGTTGGTAGAACAAATGACTCCATCTCTAGGTTGTGAGTTTGAGTCTCACATTGGGTGTACAGATTACTTAAAATCTTAAAAAAAAAAAAAAACTTACTGTAAAGTTCAGTAAATTGAGTCGGGCCCAGGCCTTCAGCTGATTTTTTTTTAAGATTAGAGAAAGGAGAGGGAGCAAGAGAGAGCACACACACAAGTGAAGGGGAAGGACAGAGGGAGAGAATCTTGAAGATGTCCTGCTAAGTGCAAAGCCTGACGGGGGGTTCATGATCACGACCCATTAGATCACGGTGAAACCAAGATCTGAGCCAAAACCAAGAGTCAGATCCTTAACTAAGCCACCCAGGTGGCCCCCTCCAGCTAATCGTAATACACAACTAGGCTGTTTTAACTGTTTTTCTGTTTTTTTTTTTTTTCTTCTTCTCTTTATAGAGGGTAGTTCATACCTTACAAGGTTTTTAAGGAAAAGAGCAAAGTTTTAAGTCAGGAAAGGGGAAACCTGGCATGAAGCCAGCTTTAAGAAATGAAGACAAGTGGAAAGTTAATGACAGACATGGGAGGTAATATGTAGACAGGATTTGTTACAGGGCTGAATTGTGTCCCCTCCCCAATTCATATGTTGCAGTCCTAACTCCCAGTACCTCAGAATGTGAAGATGGCTCTTTATAGAGAAGTAATTAATTTAAAATGAGTTTTTAAAAAAGAATTAATTAATTAATTAATTTGTGAGAGAGGGGGGGGGGGGGCAAAGACCCAGGCAGGCTCCATGCAGAGAGACGGATGTCGGAGTTGATCCCGGGACTCCAGGATCACGCCCTGGGCCAAAGGAAGACACTCAACTGCTGAGCCACCCAGGCATCCCTAAAATGTGGTTATATACGCAGGTATATCTCACCCAGTATGGCTGGTGTCTTCATAAGAAGAGATTAGGGCACAGACACACAGAGGGAAGACCGTGTGAAGAAACAAGATGCCCACCTACAGGTCAAGGAGAGCAGCCCCCAGGAGGAACCAATTCTGCTGACACCTTGATCTTGAACTTTTATCCTCCAAAATTGTGAGAAAATAAAATTGTCACCCAGTCTTTGTAAGATTAGTCCTAGTAAACTAATAATACAGGACATATCCAAGAGAAGGGTCAAGAAAATGAGATCTGTGAGGTGACAGTAGTTTGGGACACAGGAAAAGGCCTCTAGGAGGGCACGTCATGGTCAGATTCAGAGTTCGCTTCGTGATAAAGTTCAAGGAGTGGCAGATAAGATTATGATCTGTCAGGATGAAGGTAGGAGAATAAGGATCAGAGTCAGTTTTATGGTCAATTTTAGGATAATTACCATTTTTTTAAATAAAGATTCTATTTATTCATGAGAGACACAGAGAGAGGCAGAGACACAGGCAGAGGGAGAAGGAGGCTCGCCATGAAGAGCCCGATGCAGGACTTGATCCCAGGAAGGATCACAACCTGAGCAAAAGGCAGACGCTCAACCACTGAGCCACCCAGACACCCAATTATCAATCATTTCAAGGTCAAAATAGGTTAAAGTATGAATGATGGTACATCTGTGTACAAAGGATGGTTAAGATATAAGGTACCAGGTTACAGTGGCCTGTCAGCACAGTGGCACAATCAGTATGAAGGCAATGTTATTTGAAGTTCAAGCTGAGAAAGGTTAGAATGACTGTCAATGTCAAAGTGAGAATCTAGAGCAGGGTCAAGGTCAGGTTCAGTATGAAAGCAAGATACAGTCATCATAATGATCTGGGTCAGAACCAGAGTCAGATTCAAGGAAAAATTCAAAATCACTTCAAAGTCAGGGTGTCTCAAGATAAGGAAGGTTGTTGGTGTCAGGAAGAGAGCCCTAAAGGGGCACCTGGCTGGCTCAGAAGAGCATGTGACTCTTGATCTCAAGGTCATGTGTTCAAGCCCCACACTGGCTGCAGAGGTTACTTAAAAAAATAATAAAAATAAATAAAAACACTTAATAGTCCTAAGAATTAAGGTCAGGTTCAAGTAAAAATTTAGGCTAAGATATGGTCCGAGTGCTGGTTTGCATCAGGGTAAGGGTCAGGTCAAAGGTCTGAAAGGTCATCATCCTTCATGAGGGTGAAGGGCCAGGATTAAAGTAATTTTAAGTTCAGGGCAGCTCAAAATCAGGTCCATCATCAGTGATGCAATGAGCAGATTCAAGGTTAAGTATTAACTCAGGATAACAACATGGCCAGGACTATAATCAGGGTGTTTCAGATTTAGGCTCAAGATCATGAAAATCATCAGTGTCAGTATTTGGTTCAATACCATAGGCAATGTCACAGTTTCAAGGATAAAACTGAGAATAAACTATTGTAAGAATTATGGTCAGGATGAAAATGAGTCAAAATCAGGGCCTGGTTCAGGACCACTTTCAAATTCGAGGTCAAATTCAGTCATTCCAAGCTCAGGGAGGATTAAAATCAGGATTATCAGTGTACAAGATAGGTCAAGGTCAAGTTAAAAGGGTGACCTATATATAGAACATTAGATCAAGGTCAGGTTCCAGGTCAATTTCAATGTAAATACAATGTCATTTCAAGGGGATCAGGATCATTAGTCAGGATCAATGGTCAGGATCATTAGTGTATGAAGGACAAGATCAGGGTCAAGAAGTTCTGGTTAAAGTCAGCAACTCAGTTTGAGGTGGCAGGGTGATCAAGGTCGGGATAAAGGTCAATTTCAAGATGATCAAATTTGGGGCACCTGGGTGGCTCAGTTGGTTAAGCATCTGCCTTTGGCTCACGTCATGATCCCAGGATTCCTGTGTCAGGCTCCGCTCTGTGGGGTCTGCTTCTCCCTCTGCCCCTAACCCCCCATGCTGTATCTTTCTCTCTCAAACCAAACCAAACAAACAAATTTTAAGGGTAAGTTCAACATTGATCTTGCCTATTTTTAAAAGATTTTTATTTATTCATGAGACACAGATAGGCAGAGACACAGGCAGAGGGAGAAGCAGGCTCCATGCAGGGAGTTTGATGTGGGACTCGATCCCAGGACCCTGGGATCACACCCTGAACCAAAGGCAGACAGATGCTCAAGGCAGACAGATGCTCAATCACTGAGCTGCCCAGGTGCCTCATGATCTTGGCTAAGATTTTGAAATTCAAGTTCACTCCAAGGTTGTGATAAATAGTAATATAATATTGAGGGTCAAGTTCAGGCCAAGCTCAAAATTAGGGGAATTCAAGAGAAACATGATTATCTAAAAGGGTAAGACTGGATCAGGGTTAGGATCAAGGGCAGTTTCAATGATAAAATCAAGTCCAAGATCATTTCATAGCCAGGGCGGGTCAAGGCTGGGTTCATGGAAAAGATCCAGTTTGAGGCAAGGTACAGGGTCAATTTAAAATTAGGATGAGACATGGTCAGAATGAGTTTCAAGGTCCTTTCATGCCTGGGAATGGTCAAGGTCAATGTGAGGTACAGGAAGATTATCAAAGTCATAATGAAGGTTAAGGGTTCAACATCAAGGCCAAACTCACATTCAAGGTCAGACTGGGGGAAAAATCATGGGTCTCTGGCGTGTGTCTCGCTGAGCATCAGGGCCTGTGTCAGGATTAGTGAGACAAGAATGAAACTCAGCAAGATACATTCACCTCAACAGCCAGCTCTGAGAGTTTGAGTCAACTAAAGGCATCTAATTAAGGTAAGCATTCTCCATCTCAATCATTTGATTTACAAAACTCCTACTGCATACTAGTGTAAACCAAGATGGACTCAAGAAGTGTGCTCCACGCATTCATGTAGAGTGAATTAGCGCTATTGAAAAGCATCATTATTTAGTTCAAACAACCTCAATCTCAGACATTCTTCCTAAAGGCAAAACCTTATTGCTGGTTAGTATTAACTAACATGAAAATAAGCATGTGCAACATACATTCATCTCAAAGGCACATTCTTAACAAGAAGTGGAAGGAATGAGAATCAATCTGAATAGGTGTTTGGAAAAGAATTCCTGTTAACTGCAACAAACCCAGCCCCAGGCTCCTTATAGATTGTTGGAGTAAACAAGTGAGCACAACAATACACATTCATACTGTGATAGTGAGTTTGGGTCAAGCTAAGGCATACTATTTAAATAAATCTATAATAGTGCTGGGCATCTGGGTGGCCTAGTTGGTTAAGCTGCTGCCTTCGGCCCAGGACTTGCCCCTGGGGTCTTGGGATGGAGCCCTGCATCAGACTCCCTGCTCAGTGGGAAGCCTGCTTCTCCCTCTCCCTCTGACCCTCCTCTTGCAAATAAATAAAAATCTTTAAGTTCATTCCCATTCTTCTCAAAAGTAACTCCTTACTGTTAGAAAAAATTGAGAGGAATGGAAACAGCAACACATGTTCATCTCAATTCACATTTTAAAAAGATTTTATTTATTCATGAGAGACAGAGAGGCAGAGACATAGGCAGAGGGAGAAGCAGGCTCCCTGCAGAGATTCTAGGACCACATCCTATGAGCCAGCCAGGTGTCACTTTGAGGTCATCTCAAAATGAGGAAAATCAATGTCAGGATGATTATCAGTTTTAGACTGATGGTTGTGATCCGAGGTCAAGATCCGTTTCCACGTCACATTTAAGGTTAAGACTAGAGAACTTGATCACGGAATAGGAGTCTGGTTTGTATACGTGGGCATCACAAAGGGTCCATAAACTGGAGAAGATCTAGGCCATGCAGTACTAGCCATGGTGGAGTTGTAGTTGTGAGCTTCTAAAAATGCTACTTGTAACACGAAAATTGAGCCATTAGCCGGCATGAGGAGAGGAACGAACTGAGGAGCCTGAGAAGTGGAAATGTAGAAAAGTGGAGCAAAATAGAATCCAAGAGTTTAGTCATTGTCGGCATTTCTAGAAGCAAAACCTTTACTAACCCTCTACTGAAACACTACTATTTTATACATTTGGTGCTAGGTGGCATATATTCAGTTCTGGCTAGTGACCTAGAATATCGGAATACAGTGCCCTGCGGCTGCCACATCATCTTTCCCTGTGAATAATCAGAAAATCAGAACCATGTGATATCTAAGTATTAGCAACTATGCTGACTACAAAACAACACAAAGGCTAAGTTACACTTGTATCCAATAGGCTGTGCATGGTCCACAGGCAACCAACAGTTTGCAGCTGCTCCTCTACAGGGAGTGTTTTCTCCATTCAGAGTCCCGCACCCCATCACTGTAATTAGAAAAAAAACAAACCCAAAAACCAGGGACAGGTACTGCATGCAGGGCTGGATGTGACAAGCCTTTCTGCCTCAAAGGCACCACATGTGCCCAGTTACGGAGGGTTCTTTGGCTTGATAAAGCACTGACTATGAAACATGGGCTCTACCGAGCCAAGGATCCAGAAGAAGGAAAAAAGACAGGGCAAAGGCAGATGATCTTTGTTCTTGTTACATTTTATTGGCATCACGTTCATCTCTTTACAGAAGAACTTGGCCCACACCCTAGAATGTAGACCTTTGGAAAAAGGGGAAGTGCTCCGTTAAGCAAGCTACAATGCAGGGGCAGATCCTAGGGAAGGGGCAGGACTGTCAGGGTTCCATACCAAAGAAACAGGTTAATCAAGAGTGGACAGTACTAGGAGGTGGTGGGGAAAAGGAGAAAAAGGTTTGCTAACCTAAGGATACCACAACCCTGAAAGGAGCGCCTTCTAGAACAAAGGTAAAATCACTAGGACAGATTCGGATTTTCCTTTCTCTCTTATCAGTAGGATGCTGACCTAATAGGGGAGTTTTGAAGTGTGGAGCTGGGGGGAAGGGGGAGAGAAAGAAAAAAAAGAATTTTAATTTCTGAAACGACAGCCATTTATCCATTGCACACACCACTGTATTATGCAAATCAACCTTTTGGAAAATTTAGACACAGAAGGGAACTAGACAGTTTTCCCTCTGGAGAGATGAAAAGCTTTTTGGCTCTTAAGTCTTTGATAAAAGGCGTACATAATTCTTGTGTCTACTGTACAGAATACTGCCTCTAGCTGGATTTCTGAATTCTGAGTTGCTAATACTCTGCAATCCAGACAGGGTTCAACCCTCCACCTTACACGCCTGCATTACAGGACTTAAACACATAATCCAAGAATTTCTTACACTAATTTATACATTTTTAATTGGTTGCATATATTAACATGTACTATAAGATTCTTTTCTAAGAAGCATTACATAATAAATGGATACTGTAAAAAGATCTGATTAGTTAAAAGTAACAAGCATTAACAGATACATACAAAACTCAGTCTGATCAGACTGGGTGTGAGCCTGTAATGAAGCACGGGGCACCAGCCTTCCCAAGTGGTAGCCTTCACGGGGGGTGGGGGGTGGGGCAGGATAGGGGGTAAAAAGACCACAAGACCGTTAAAAAAATCAGATAACTAATTAGACACAGATTAACTGTAAACAGTTCTCTCTCCCCAATGGACAAAAAGACTAAGCTTCCGATGCCGACTCCACACCAGAATGATTTCTACAGCTTGCCTGTCCTGTGGCCACACGAGGGCTGATGCGGTGGTGGGCAGACCCCAACGGCGTCATCACAGGCCTGGGCTGGAGTCTGCTTGTGTCAGGGGCCTGTGTGTGTGTGTATGTGTGTGTCAGGGTGAATGTGTTTGGTAGGGTCTTTTGGCAGCTGGATTCAAGAGATGACTTTATGTTTTGTTTGGAAGAGGAGAGGGGGCTCGTGTTGGAAGGCCTAAGTGTGTTCTTTGTTTGTGAAGGACTCTGTGCTCTGCTCTCACTGCCCCTTCAGCAACTGCAGCTTTCCGCTGAGGTCTTGGCCCGGTCATTCTTGTCCAGTTTGATGGGTTCGGGGAATTCATTGTACAGCTCCACCTCTGTTTCCTGGGCAGGGAGAGAGAGAGGCCTGTTACTCAGGGTACCGGGCGCCTTCCGAAGCCAGCGGTGGCCCTTAGTGGTGCCCTCCCACAGGTTACTGTGGGCATGGGGCTGCATGCGGCAGTGAAGGGAGGGCTCGGCAGGTTCTGTGATAACCCTGGGACAGCGTGAAGAGAGAAACTGAGCAGGAAGAGCAGCGATTGACACTGTGAGCAGTTGGGACAGAGCTGACTCACGCTTCCATCACGATGGCAATCTGGTGGCGTGGGGCCAAAGCCAGCCCCACAGATGCTCTCTGGTCTCCGTATCGGATCATTGCCAACACTCCAGAAGTCAGACTTCAACATGGGCTGGAATGTGGCAGCCCTCAGCACTTCCCCAAGGCAAGAGTGGGCTGGAACAGGAGTGCTACCTGCCTCCTCAGTCCCCAAACATCCTTCTAGCTCCCTGGTTGCCACTCATTTTTCTGGACCGATGGTCTGTTTTGTTTTTTTTTCTTCCAAAGGTTTAGGAAGGTTTTTGCCTCTAAGCGCTGCATGCTAAGAAACCAGCTATGGATGAATTTTATCACCAACTGGAGACGGTAAGAGGTCATAGGAGATGGACCATGGTCAGCTTAGTGTGACTTTTTGCTGAATTAAAATGTGTCCAGTGAGGAGCAGCTTTTACTTCCTGGTGTAGGAAAACAATGTGTCACTTGACCACTGAGCACCTATGTGTCAGGAACTGTTCTAGGATAAGGAGATAAAGCAGGAATGTTTCTATTCATTAAAAATTCTCTGGGGAAAATCATTCCATTCATAATAGCTATAAAAGTAAAAACCTCTAGGAATACACATTAAAAAAAATTTTTTTAAAAAGGTTTACTGAGATCTACCACAGTGCATATGATTCAGTGGTTTGGTTTTTAGTGCATTCACAAAGTTGGGCAACTATCACCCTTAATTCCACAGATTCTTTACCCCACACGGAAACCCTGCACCCATGAGTAGTCATCCCCCACTCCAACCAGACAGCCCCAGGCTTTGGTGACCAGACATTCTAGTTTCTGTCTTAAGAGATTTGTCTATTTTGGGCACTTCATTTGATGGACGTTTGTTTCTGCTTTTTGGCCATTATGAATATTCATGTACAAGATTTCATGTGGATAAGATTTTGTTTCTCCTGGCCTATACCTAGGAGTAGAATTGCTGGGTCATATGATAATGCTTTATGTTTAACTTTTTGAGGAACTGCCACACTGTTTTCCAAAGTGGGTGCACCATTTTACATTCCAATTAACACCTATGAGTATATTTAATATGAAAGGCAAAGGATCTGAAAAATGATAGTTTTATTGAAGGATATCACACAGGACCTAAAATATAATAGCTGTCATGGACTGACTGCTTGTATGTTTCCAAAACTCTTATGTTGAAATCCTAATCCTCAGGGTGCTAGTATTAGGATTAGAAAGTATTTATGGTTAAATGGGGTCACAAAGGTGGGGCCCTGATCCGACAGGATCAGTGTGTCCTTTGAGAAGACACCAGAGAGTTGTGGTTTCTCACTTGCTCTAGCTCGCTCTCTGCGAGCACAGAAGAAAAGCCACACACCTGAGGACACAGGGAGAAAGGCGGCAGTCTGCAAGTGGGGGAAGAGAGCCTTTAGCAGAAACGGAATTTGCTGGCACCTTAGTTATAAACCTCTGGTCTCTGAACCTAAGGGAAGATAAAAGCCTGCTGTTTTGCCACTGAGTTTGCAGTAATGCGCAATCTCAATTGTAATGCTTCAATCCACTGGGTAAAGTGGTTTATTTAACAATTTGCTATTCATATTTCAAAACTGGCTATCCCTCTGAAAGAAAAAGGTGAGTAGCTATTTCCTGCCATAAAGCCAAAATGAATTCCAACTGAATTAGACAATAAATAATCTAGACAGAGGAAACCTACACATTTAAAATGACACACCTATCTAACAAAAATTACTTTTTTTTTCTATGGCTCAGGGATACAGCAGAGGTGGAAATGTCACTTGCAACACAGGTAAAGTTAATTCCCATTCAGGCAACGCTCATGGGAAGCGATGGGTGCCTGGGCCAGTGTCATGTACTGGTGGTGGTGTGCAGCAGAGGGAACCCACAGATTGGCAGCAGAGTTACAGGTGGTGCTGGCCACCTGCTGGTGAGTGGGTAAGAGGAAGGACTGATGTACTACTGCCCTCGAGGAAAGTAGATCTGGCACCATTTTTTAAAAGCACACATACCTTTCAATCTAATCATCTTAGTCCCGAGAGCTAGCAGATAGGAACAAAAAAGCACTATAATCAGACTACAGGGACGGCACTATTCAGAGAGAACTGACAGTGGTTCTAGTCAACAGGGAGCTGGTAGAAACAACTCCCCATGCCTGTTTAGATCTGCATGCAAGGATGGGAGAATTAGGAAAAGCACACTGGGTTACTGACCTAAGTGTGAAGGTGGGTTAAAAGAAGGGGGACCGGGGAAGCAAAGGCCTCAGATCTGCATCCTGCTATCACTGTTGCTCACTGGGGGCTCCCAGCATTTCGGGAGGCTTGATTCCTTTCATCAGGGGACACTCGGTGCAGCCTCCAGCCCTTGGAACAACCCAATCCAGTTACTTCCTTTCCCACAGGTTCAAATGCCCTGTTCTGCTAAGAACTGCTGTTTTCTATAATCCCAGTTTCCTAGATCTGGCAAAACCTGCTGTGCCCTTTACAGCTAACACATGCTTCCTACCTGTTTGCTGTGCCTTCTGGCGTGCACCTCGCCTCTGACCCTCACCCACTCCCCAAGTCTGACCACCACAGATAACCGATGGTGCCTCACGATCTGCCCTAATGCACTGGCCCCAAAAGAGCTGTTGAATCAAGAGAGCTTTCAACTCCCTCATGCCAGCAAGAGGTAACGGTCTCTTGTGGGAACAGCTGAGTAAACTACATAAATAAGGAAGAAAATCTCACTCAAGGAATGCAATTCCTAGAACTTCTGGTTAAGCTTTCCTTCTGGTGATCAAACAGAACCAGTTATGAGAACACCAAGAGTGAGCCCATCTCATTCCATCTTCACAACCACTTTGCAAAGCCAGTATTCACATTTGACAGATGAGGGGATGGAAGCAGAGATGATTAAAACAAAACAAAAAAACAAAAAACAAAAACAAAAAAACATAGGTAATGATGGGTGGCAGACCTGGGATTTGAATTCGTTTATCCCCTCCTTTGGTAGAAGGAACCACCAGACCAAGGGCCTCCTGAAGAATAAAGAACATACCCAAATAATGGTGGCCTCAGGCTGCCTTTGTTGCCTCTGCATTGGATAGATTATTCACAAACAAGTAGGGTTTCTATAGAAGCTTTAACAGAACATCTCATTACCTTCCCAGATAAACAACACGGGTTCTTCTGGCTACACAGGAAAAAGCACTAAGAAAGATTAAGGACAGGAAAGCCAGGCATGGGGCTGGGTCGATGGTCAGTCACCAGAGGGAGCCAGACAGCTGCCAGAGACCCACCTGTTTAAGTGCATTCCTTGCAATCGTCTGGAACGCCTGCTCCACATTGATGGCCTCCTTGGCACTGGTCTCGAAGTAGGGAATGTTGTTTTTGCTGTAGCACCAGGCCTGTGCCCGCTTTGTGGCCACCTGGAAGAGGAAGCAGGATGTACGTATGCTCTTAACAGAAGCAGAGAGCATGGACTGTACCTTCTCTAGGAAAGGTCACAGTACCAAGGCTATACAGGTAGCACAGGGGAGGGAGCAAACTTGGGATGAGGGTGTGCAGGGTTGGAGGAAGGGAGCTGCAGACCTGTCCATGGTCATGCTGCTAGCTCTGTGTGATACAGCTGGGCCTCAAACCCAAGCCCACTCTACAATCCATAGTTTCTGACCCCTAGCTACACTTACAAACAACGGTGAAAGGAATAAGCAGCCTGGGAAGTAGTGAATCGTTTCTCTTGGGACCTCAGAGGTCCCAACCCAGGAAATGCCCGGCAGCTTGGTCTTAAGGTTTGCAGTATATCTTCCTCATTACTGCTAATATTACACCACCTGTACCACACCCTCTTGCCAAAGAATTCTGCAGCTCTCACTGACCCCCCCTACCTCTCCTACCCTAATTCCTTCCCCCACCCCTAGTTCATTTTCAGGCACAAGAAGACCATCACCTAGGAAAGGCAGAAAAAGAGATCAATGACCAGAAATAAACCAAGCTATAATTAAGAGTCTATGCTCCCAAGAAAAAAATGTTATTTCAAAGTAAACCAGAGCAGTTTTGAGTGCAATCTTCTGCACACATGGAGATCCAGGCAGGCCCCTGAGGGGCAGGAGAGCACTCAAGAATGACAAAATCTAATTCCTTCAAGTGCAGAAGGAGAACTGAGGCTCAGAGGGCAAAGGCAATGGCCCAAAGTCATAGCCAGGCGGAGAAAGCATAGGGATTTAAACCAGATCTCTTGGGCCCCTGCCCTCAAAGGCAGCTGGCCGGAAGGTAATTCATATTCCCACAGGTACCTTTCTAGAGCCCTTCTGGACTTCACACAGAACCCACGAAACCACAAGTCACTCAGAAGTCAGTGTCCCTCAGAGGGGAGGAAAACAGCAATGGTCAACTAGAAAGTCACCGTTTCCCAAGCTGCTCCTAGGTGCCAGGGCTCTTGGGTATAGTCATCTGATCCCAGAGTATTCTTGTATTCTTGTCATGTAAGTCAAGACTGAGACTCCAAGAAATATTCCCAGATTAAAAGTGCATGAGCCAGGTTTTAAATGCAAGTTTGCCTTTAAATCAAAAAACCAAAATGCAGATTGCAACCAGCCTCAAGTCAAATTATTTCAACAGGACCAAAACAATGGCTAGTATGGGCAACTCCACAAAATGGATTTGCTACTTTGTACCCTTCCAGACTTTCATGGTCTCTGTTTTCCCCCAGCAAAAACAGTATGCCTTTAGTACATTAGGAAGCAAGGCCTGATTCCAAGGCTGGGCAGGAAACTACTTAAGTCACCCCTCCTTCTCTCCCCCATGGTCTCTCTCTCTCTCTCTCTCTCTCACACACACACACACACACAGATACTGGATGCTGGTCTCCTTAAGCCACATGGGTTTTTACCAATCAAAACTAAAAACAGTACCTGTCATCTGAAACTTAGCTGCTACTTTTAAAAGAAGACCCTAATGAGGGTAGATTCATGAGCCTCCACATTTAGGATTCCCACTATCTTTAGCACTTACTTGTCTGTTTTCGAGGTCAATCTTGTTTCCCAACACAACGAAAGGGAAGTTTTCAGGATCCCGGGGACTGGCCTGGATGAGAAACTCATCTCTCCAGCTATCGAGGGTTTTGAATGTGTTGGGGGCAGTAACGTCAAATACCAGAACGCAGCAGTCTGCACCTCTGTAGAAGGCCACACCAAGGGACTGGAACCGTTCCTGGCCTGCTGTGTCCCAGATCTGCGAGAGACAAAAACATTATCCCTTCAGGGGCACAGCACTAGGAGTCAGGGGCATCAGAGGAAACGAGTTGCATCATGCAGCCACTCCGAGACAAGCAAAGTCAGATTTCAGAATTCAGGAAGCAGAGTACAGCACCACAGTATCCCAAACAGCCCGGGAGAGAGAGCATGTGTGAGTACATGTTCTGCAAGGGCTAACATTGAGTCTGAACTCTGTTACAAAACCTTTTTATCTTGACATGGGTGGTGGTCACACGAATAGATATTTAAATAGATATTTATGTAACGTTCAGGATGAAAACTTAAGATCTAGTACTCTAGGAACTTTCTGGGAGTGATGGAAATACAGGGAGGTGATTACTCACTGAAATATACATTTAAATCTACATATTTTACTGCATATAAAGTTATCTTTAAAAAAAATCAATGTTTTATTTATATTATAACTCAATAAAAAAAAGCAAAAACCCCTGACAGAGAGAGATGAAGGGAAAGACAATAAGAACATACTTTAGAATAGAGGAGAAAGCCAGCTTTTAATCAAAAGAACACCAGGTGCCACTACTCAACAGCTCAAAAACTTCCTATCCTTCACTGCCGGCTAAGGTTCAAGAGCAAGGATGATTTCCTCATTGCTCTACATCCCTAACAAGGCCATCTTGGTCAACCTGAGAGATGGTGAGTGTTCCAAGGAATGGTCCCACACGCTCCAACAAGTCACCTGGTTTAAAAAAGCATCTGCTCAGAAGTAGCACACCATTATTTCTAGCTGGCCAGGGTCTTCAACTGCTGGATTCACTGTTTGCAGGGAACCCACTTAGCTTCAGAACAACACAAAAACTTGGACTACTCCTTATAACCCAAATAAATGCCAACTTTAAGTCCAACTCACCAGCCAATCACCCCAAAGACCCAGGGTTTGAACCAAAATGGGGTGTGGCCACTATCGTGTTGTCTACAGAACCAGATTTTGCAGAAGGGTGGTTGAGTTCCTCTGTGAAGCCATTCTCAGGTGGTCAGTCCTGCCTCCCTCCAAGTGATCCAGAACACTTGCGGAACCTGTCCAGTGTCCCTAGGCCATACACAGATTGAGCTCCCAGTTCAGGGAGCAAGAATATCACAGAAGATGAGGTTATGATTAGAATAATATGCATGGGATGCTTGGCAGGGTAGCTCAGTGGTTGAGCATCTGCCTTTGGCTTAGGGCGTGATCCCGGATTTCCAGGATGGAGTCCCACATCGGGCTTCCTGCATGGAGCCTGCTTCTCCCTCTGCCGTGCCGGTGTCTCTGCCTCTCTTTTTCTCTCATGAATAAATAAATAAAATCTTAAAAAATTTGCACAAGGGAAATATAACACAGGAGAGAGCAGTAATGCGGGATTCACATTTTCTTAATACTACACCAAGGTAATCAAAGCTCATGATGTTCTACTAAATCTGGTAACATCTCCCAAAATATTCTCTGAAAGAGTTCTAAAACAATGTGTAAACTCAGGCAGTTGGTTTACTCTTAGGGACCGGCTCAAATGACATTGTAGCAAATAGGAGCAGAGCCAGAACTTAAATACTGACTGGAGGGCTGGAAACATTAGAATCCCCTAAAGGGACGCCCGGGTGGCTCAGTTGGTTAAGAGTCTGCCTTCGGCTCAGGTCATGAACTAGGGTCCTGGGATAGAGGCCTGCTTTGGGCTCCTTGTGCAGCAGGGAGTCGGCTTCTCCTTCTCCCTCTACCTGATGCTCCCCTTGCTTGTGCACATACTAATATTGGCCCACAGACTGGCCAAGGACAGCTCAGGTCAGCAGCGTGGTGGAGGGGGCTACTGCGGTTACCGACGTCAGTGCTAGGCAAGGACACTTAAGTTTTCCCCGATGAACAGTCCCTGAGAGCCCAAGCATTACTCCTATGAGGACAACAGCTCTGAGAAGCCCGCCTCAGACTTTTCGTTCATTGCACATGGTCCTCCACAGTCATTAATGACGACAGGGCTGACGGAACTCTTGGCCATAGCTCTGGAAGCAGGGAGCCTGACCCTGGCAGCCCACTCCATTCCCAGGAAACCCCAACTACTATATACACTATCTACACGCACTTCACTCTGGGAAGAACCCTTCTAAAATAGGACATGCCCCAGCAGCCATGGGAGGTCAGCCTGACTGCAGAGTAGAGGTAGGAGGCTGTCATAAATGTCTGTGTGTGGCAGAGAAGTGCTCAGCCCACTGGTAAAAGTGAACCACTCAGAACCAGAAGGAAGTGAAAATGACTTTGACATAAGGGTTAAGACCATAAAAACAAAGCCAATTCTCTCTTATCAGGATGGGGAACTAAATGCAACCTCCAACGCAACAAGCTGAGCACACACATGTAGACCAAATACAATCTCTGTTGCCAGTGGATAACCAATAGATGGACTGCTGGTGTTATCTGCTTGTGTGCTTTTCTGGTTTCCCAATGTCCTATAGCAAATGTGTGTTTCTCACTGAAAAAACAAACATCTCTCACAAGAGGGAGACTAAGATGGAGCGGGACTCAAGAGCATGGTCATACAATAAGGAAAGTAGAAACAGAAAATTACTCCTATAAAGGGACAGTAGGAAAGATTTAAAACCAGAACTTAAGTCTAGGCTTGTAAAAATTAAAAAAATTTTTTTTTCTATTAGAGAAGTAACACTATTATGTAAACATTTGGTTAAGTAAAGCCAAAGCCAATACCCACACCTCAAGACCTGGTACCCTCCCACACAGAGACCATCTTCATTACCTCATTTGTTATTCTAGGTGTCCAATGCTGGGGTGGGGGGAGGTTATGGAGCTGAAATCTCTCTTTTTTTTTTTAAAGATTTTATTTATTTATTCATGACACACACACAGAGAGGCAAATACACAGGTAGAGGGAGAAGCAGGCTCCATGTAGGGAGCTTGATGTGGGACTCAATTCTAGGACTCCAGGATCATGCCCTGAGCCGAAGGCAGGCGCTCAACCATTGAGCCACCCAGGCACCCTTATGGAACTGAAATCTTTTTTTTTTTTAAATTTTTATTTATTTATGATAGTCACACACGGAGAGAGAGAGGCAGAGACACAGGCAGAGGGAGAAGCAGGCTCCATGTACCGGGAGCCCGACGTGGGAATTGATCCCCCGTCTCCAGGATCACGCCCTGGGCCAAAGGCAGGCGCCAAACCGCTGCGCCACCCAGGGATCCCTGGAACTGAAATCTTAATACCACATGTCACTCTCTGGTCTTCCCCATCACTCCTACTCCTCTCTGTGTGGACCACCATGGTACTTTCTGACAGCAGCTCACACCTTTATTGCTGCCCAATAAATTCAGCAAACAATTTCATTCTTGTTTTCTAAAAACATATTGCCGGGGTGGCTAGGTGGCTCAGTCTGTTAAATATCTGCCTTTGGCTCAGGTCATGATCCTTGAGTCCTGGGATTGAGCCCCACAATGGGCTCCCCACTCATCAGGGAGTCTGCTTCTTCCTATGCCCCTACTCCTGCTCATGTGTGTGCAAGTGCATGCACTCTCTCTCTTCTCATAAATAAATAAAAATCTTTAGAAGAATAAAAATAAAAACACATTGCTGCCAATTTTCCATAATTTTAAGGACCTCAGAGTCTCTTCTGTGTTTCTGATTGCTTGTTTAGGACAGAAGAATCCCAAGAGGAGAGTAACATAAGAACTCTATGACTCCTGGTGGAACCAAATGGGTATTTGGAATTGGGGTATACAGAGAAAATGAAGTAAGGCTTAAGAAGTTGAAAAACTGGGGATCCCTGGGTGGCTCAGTGGTTTAGCGCCTGCGTTTGGCCCAGGGCGCGATCCTGGAGTCCCGGGATCGAGTCCCGCGTCGGGCTCCCGGCATGGAGCCTGCTTCTCCCTCCTCCTGTGTCTCTGCCTCTCTCTATCTTAAATAAATAAACAAATCTTAAAAAAAAAAAAAAAAAAAAAAAAAAAAAAGTTGAAAAACTAGCAGTTATTCTTAGCAACTTCCTGGGTCTCCAGGATCATGCCCTGGGCTGAAGGCGGCGCTAAACCGCTGAGCCACCGGGGCTGCCCTATTCTCAGCAACTTTCAAAGATTAATTTATTTTCACACCTAGAAAAGTACAGTCCTATGGCTGTGATCCTTTAAAATTTTTAATGTTTTAATTGAAATAGTTTATTTTCTACATTCAAAGCACATCCCTATATGTATTTATCCACACTCCAATGTGACAAATATTAACAATGCCACTTTTTAAAAATATATTTTATTTATTTATTCATGAGAGGCACAGAGAGAGAGGCAGAGACATAGGCAGAGGGAGAAGCAGGGAGTGGCAGGGAGTCACCTGGGCTGCCCAACACTGCTACCTTAATGTCATTTTTTTCCCCCCAGAAACGGAGTTAGCCCTTCCTCAGCATTCCTTTTCCTTCTTCCCAGATGTAAATGATCCTATACAACTTTTTGCAACTTGTTTCTTTTCTTTTCCAAAAGTTAACAGCTATATAGCATTCCACTGTCTTCATATACACACACTATTCCTTGGTCATCTCAGGGGCAATGAGATTTCTCTTCCTGAGCCCAGAGTTCATTCAGTTCCTATAGGTTCTCTGCCTAGACAGGTAATTGCGCATGCTTAACAATGGAGAGCAAAATGATAGTCTCTAATGAAAAGGGCGGCACTGATACACTCCCATTATCAACTTGAGAATATTCTACCATCTATATTCCATCCAAAACTTATTTTTTCTTTCATATCTTTACATTTACAGCAACATGATTAACTTTAAAGTAAAATATAACAAGTTACTATTAAAATACAGTAAGGAACATCTGTGTTTTGTATTTAAATGACTATTTTTTTTTAAATGACTTTAAAGAACACTATCTACATTAAGAGAGCTATATAAAATGAGGAATCGATTAGAATTAAAATGCTATCTGGTTTGCATTTTTCTTAAAATGTACATAAATTCTCACTTCCAACTCATTAACTTTAGTATGTCGTATCTGAAAATTTACTTTCTACATGAGAGGCTCTTCGCTTTTAAAATGTAGTAGTAGGGGCAGCCCAGGTGGCTCAGCAGTTTAGTGCCGTCTTCAGTCCAGGGCTTGATTCTGGACACCTACGGTGGAGTCCCAGGTCGGGCTCCCTGCATGGAGCCTGCTTCTCCCTCTGCCCCCCTCCCCCGTGTCTCTCATGAATAAATAAACAAAATCTTTTAAAAAATAAATAAAATGTTGTATTGGATCACCTTTATGGTTCTGTTGATAAATGTTACTGTTTATGATCAAGAATTTCAAATGAGACTTTATATTGAAATAAGACACTTTTTCCCCATATCCATGATTTACTTATTTTATAACCAGAAGTCTGTCCCTCCTAGTCTCCTTCAACTATTTCTCCTATTTCTTTTTTTTTTTTTTAATTTTTCTTTTTTATTTATTTATTTATTTATGATAGTCACAGAGAGAGAGAGAGGCAGAGACACAGGCGGAGGGAGAAGCAGGGTCCATGCACCGGGAGTCTGATATGGGATTCGATCCCGGGTCTCCAGGATCGCGCCCTGGGCCAAAGGCAGGCGCCAAACCGCTGCGCCACCCAGGGATCCCTATTTCTCCTATTTCCTACACCCTCCCCTCTGGCCACCATCAGTTTGTTCTTTGTACTGATGAGTCTATTTTTGTGTTGTTGCTGTTGGTTCATTTCTTTTCTTAGATTACACATATAAGTGAAATCATGTGGTATTTGTCCCTGATTTCACTGGGTATAATACTCTCTAGGCCCATCTGTGTTGTTGGAAGCAGCAAGATCTCATTCTTTTTTATGGTGAGTAATATTCCATTGTGTATATATACTGCACTTTTTTTTTTTTTTTTTTTTTAAGATTTCGTTTATGAGAGACACACAGAGAGAGGCGGAGACACAGGCAGAGGGAGAAGAGACCCAGGATCATGCCCTGAGCTGAAGGCAGACACTCAACCACTAGGCTACCCAGATGTTCCACACACATCTTCTTTATCCATTCATCTGTAGATGGACACTTGGGCTGGCTGCTTCCATATGAAATAAGATACTTACTGAATATATTATTATTTTACTTTAAGACCAGAGAAGATGGTGCTATCTCAAAGGCTTGGACAAAGTTTTCTTTTTCTCTTATTCCAGTAAGTTTACTTAAAAGCAAAAAACCTGATGTTTCTTAAGTGATATAGAGCAATGATGCTTCTGTCTGTGATAGACCCAGATGAGATTTCCAACATGTTTTGTTTTTTTTTTTAAAGATTTTTTTATTTATTCATGAAAAACACAGAGAGAGGCAGAGACATAGGCAGAGGGAGAAGCAGGCTCCCTGGGAACCTGATTAATATATACACACAATTAAAGTTTATCTCAGGGATGCCTGGGTGGCTCAGCAGTTGAAAGTCTGCCTTTGGCTCAGGGTGTGGTCCTGGGGTCTGGGATCGAGTCCCTCATCCGGCCCCTTGCAGGGAGCCTGCTTCTCCCTCTGCCTGTGTCTCTGCCTCTCATGAATAAATACATAAAATCTTTAAAAAAAATAAACAAACAAAAAAATAAAGTTTATCTCAGTTTATCTTACCATCTCAGATCTTACTAAATGAAATTACTTTCCTTCTGCCTGAAGTACAGCTTTTAGAATTTTCGCCATAGAACCTAAGGATGTAGGTTTTCATTCTTCGGGGTTATTTTTAGCAGAGGCAAAACACTGTGCTGAAGGTTTCTTTCAGAATCTATTCCACCGCCTGTTGATTTCCACTAATACTGTTCAGAGTCAACTGTCAGCCTCATTCTTGTTCCTTTTCAAGGTCATCTTTTCCTCTGATGCTTTGTGAGTTTATCTTTTGTTTTTGCAATTTTATTATGATTTGTCAAGATTTCTTTTTTATTTATCCAACCTTGCAATTTGGGCTTCCTCAATCTCTGAATTGGTGCCACGTCAACTCTGGAAAATTTTCGGCAAATGCTATCTTTGATCTCTTCTTTTTGAGATTAAAAGGAGGTCTGACCTATCTACTGAATCCTGTTCATGCCTCTTTCCTACCATTCTTCTTTTCAGCTCTTCTGGCATATCTTTTTTTTTTTTTTTTTTTTTTTTTAAGTGATAGAGAGAGAGAGAGAGGCAGAGACATAGGCAGAGGGAGAAGCAGGCTCCATACACCGGGAGCCCGACATGGGATTTGATCCCAGGTCTCCAGGATCGCGTCCTGGGCCAAAGGCAGGCGCCAAACTGCTGCGCCACCCAGGGATCCCTCTTCTGGCATATCTTAGCTGCTGCTAAAAACATTCTTGGATTTCCACCTTTTGGTTATTGTAGTTTATTTTTAGAAATTCTATTAACCTAAACCACCTGTTTAATTTCTTCTCTCCAGATACATAAGATTGCCTTGTTTCTTTAAATATAAAAATCACTCTGAATGACCAGGGAGCTTTCCATTGGTTCTTGCCTTGTTTTCTTACTTACGAGTTATCTTATTGCATGCTGCTAAAAGCCTGTGAAAAGTATGTGAATATTCCTCTCCTCAAGATCTACGATGGTGGGCAACCAGGGTGGCTCAGCGGTTTAGCACCACCTTTAGCCCAGGACGTGAGCGTGGAGACCAGGATCGAGTCCCACTTCGGGCTCCCTGCATGGAACCTGCTTCTCTCCCTCTGCCTCTCTCTCTCTCTCCCCCCCTCTGTGTCTCATGAATAAATAAATAAAAATATTTTTTAAAAAATGAAAAAGAAAAAGATCTAGGATGGTGATGCCTTTGTCCAGAGATGATGGTTTTCATTTCCCTCTAGTCTTTCAAGCTGGCCACAAGAGCATGAGGGTCAGCCATTTTTTCAACCTTTCAGGAACACATTCCCTTTCCCACTGTTTCCTGACTCTGATGACCTGTGGTTCTCCATGTGGTGTCCAGTCCTATAGTGCAGCACCACAGGGTTCTGCTTGGTCGAATACATGGGGCTCTATTATAATGGCCCTACACTCAGGAGGAGCAGGTTTCTGACTCTGGGATCAACGTACATTGCTGTCAAAACCACAGCCTGGCTCCATAGCTCTGTCTCTCCTGGTCCAAGAAGGAGTCTTCAGTCTGGCTGGAACACACGTCAAATTTGCAGGTAGGACTTAACCCCAGCATACGGAAGACATTCCCTTTCCTTCTGCCTCCTGTTTTCCCTGAGAACTCCTCTGTTGTTCCTTTGTAAGTAATCTGTCTTTTCTCTCTAGCTGACCATGTTTTTCACTTCTTCAAGTTCTAAGTTTTCCATATCCTCATTTTTTTAGTGTCCTTGTTCATTATGGTTTCTGTTCCTTTTTTAAAAATCTCTAGTCATTGTGAACATTTTTTGTGGTACATTATTTCCTCATGTGGCTATGAGCTCATCTTCTATCCTGAGGTTGCAAGTCTTCCTATAGAATGGTCCTCTCTCTGCTTTTGTCACGAATGATGAGGATTTATGGGTTTATATTGAAGTCATCTACATTTCTGTACCACAGAGTATAAGCTCAGAATCCACACAAGCATAGTGAGAATGACAGTCTCCAAAAAAAAAAAAAAAAGGAGAAGAGGCAAAGCCTCAGGCCTTTACTTCGTGAGCTCCGCCACTTCCTTGGGCTGAGGTACTTGATCCTGTTTCCACAGCTTTCTGAGGTCCTGGGTGACTGTGAGAGTCAGTGACAGAGAGAGGGAGAGAAAGAGGGTGTTTGTGTGTCTCCTCAAGGGAGACAAAAAGATAGCTCCTCTATCTTTTGTAGTCACATCTCCTGCCCCGGTGAGTGATGAAGTTCTCATCCTGGTTATACACTTGCAAAGCACCATGAGCTCAGAAGCCCCTGAGCGAATCACCGGCTTTCAGTTCTCCCTTCTTTCTGATAATCTCGAAATTCTCTTTCTCTCAAGCTTGGCTTATTAAAACTTCAGTCATATTTTGAACATCTCTTTAATAATTTTTTGAACCCATATTAAATCCATCCTGGATGTATGAGCCAAGGAAGTGTCAAGTCCTTATCCTCTCAGAGAACATCACAGCTTGAGGTCAATGTGTAAAAGCTTCTACTTGTAACACCTGGATCACCCAAACATTTTGGTGAGCCTGGTTTTTGCTAGGACCACACAGTGGGATTAAGAGTTACATTTGTCTCTAGAGGCCTAGTCTGCCAAGGATCTCATTTAATACAGGAAGGAGGGGATCCCTGGGTGGCTCAGCGGTTTGGTGCCTGGCTTCAGTCCAGGGCATGATCCTGGAGACCTGGGATCGGGTCCCACATCAGGCTCCCTGCATGGAGCCTGCTTCTCCTTCTGCCTATGTCTCTGACTCTGTCTCTCATGAATAAATAAATAAAATCTTAGAAAAAAAAATACAGCAAGGAACAACTGCTGTGGAGATAGGAATTTCAAAAGACAACATCTAGGCTAAAAGTTGGAGACTTTTCAGGATGGATGGAGATGGGACAAAGGGGCTGGGATGGAGGCAGACAGGTGCAACGACAGCTTGTTGTTAAAAGCAGCACATGGTTTGGAAGGACTGGAAAAAGACAAAAAGTGAAGAATAGTTTGTAGTCAGAATGCAAAGACTTTCAAAAGGTCATATGAAGGAATGTGTATTTTATCCTGTTGCAAGGGAAACCCCCTGAAAGATTAAGTAAGGTGATACACAAAAAAGCCAGGCTGACTTAACAGAAATACAAAGTTGGTGGCTATAGATAGGACAGATTAAAAGTCAGAAAAACAGGGAAACTACATTAACAGCTACTATAAGAAAAAAAAAAAAAAAAAAAACAGCTACTATAAGAATCTAGGAGAGACCCAAAGATATTCTGACCTAAAATACTATGTGGTGATTTTTGTTTTTAAGATTTTATTTCTTTATTCATGAGACATGGTGTGTGTGTGGCGGGGGGGGGGGGGGGGCAGAGACACAGACAGAGAGAGAGGCAGGCTCCCCAAGGGGAGCCTGATTCGAGACTTGATCCCAGACCCTGGGACCATGCCCTGAGCCAAAGTCAGACGCTCAAGTGCTGAGCCACCCAGGCGTCCCCCATGTGGGGATATTAAGAAAGGAATGAGTTAAACTTTTGGAGACAAAAGTTTGGGCCTGTATGTTATCAAATTCAGCAAAAACAAAAAAACCAAACCAAACCAACAACAAAAAAACAGGAACTCCAATTAAATTTGAACTTTGGAAAACCAATGAAAAATTTCTAGTATGTCTCATGCAATGCCTGGGTCATACCCTGATGTCCTGTATTTGTATCTGGCCATCCTACCTGTGACCAATTATCCATGAATATAGTAGTGGGAAATGAAGAATGGGGTGGGAAAATACCTAGGCATGAACAAAAGAGTTCAGACTGAATGAACAAGGCTTGGGTGACTAAGTTGAGATGTGTGCTTACCTGCATTGTAACTAGTCTGTCATCCACCATCACCTCCTTTGTCAGAAAGTCTGCTCCTATTGTAGCTTTGTACTGATTACTGAATTTCTTGTTCACATACTGGTTCATGAGTGAGGTCTTACCAACTCTGAAATTGGAGAAAAACCACAAGTATAGGTCAAGTTAGAAGGGGCAGAAAAATGATTCTGATATTTGCAGCTCTGAAGATACTTGCCAGCTTAAAGGAGAACAAGCAACTGTAATCACAACAGAGGACAGTGCCAGCAAATTGCTCAGTGTTACTCATTCAAGGTTTTATTTTCTCCTGGAACAAAAGTACGGGCTATAGATGTGGATCAGATGTTGAAAAGCTGCTCTTAAGTTTTGGTACAAGCAACTCAGATGGTAGAACTTAGTATTATTTTTTTCCTTCCAGAAAGATGTCAGCAAATACTCTCCTTCTAAAAGAAGCTACAGCAATAAGATCCTGTCACCATTCTAAAAATATCTCTGCTGTCTTGGGTGTCTCTCCATTTAGGGGCTGCTATTCAGTCCAAGAAAGTAATAGCAGGAGAAAGTCACTGGCTATGAGCAGACATATATGCCAGTCAGCCACCTGCTGCTTCAAAGTTTAAAATCTGAAGTGAGGAAAGTATCAATATTCCCACCAAATCAGAATCTACCTCAGAGTAAGCTCCTCCAGGGAAGTTTTTCAATAAGAAAACTCAGTAAGAGACAATGTGTGGATTTTTTTGGTGATGAGATTAGTTAGGGCAGGCTGAAGATAATATAAAAATCTTCTTCCAAGTCAACAGGATCACCTTCCTTTCCCACTAAGGAACATATTCATCTTCATAGGCAGAGGACCTGGAAGTAAGTTATGGCTTTAAGGCAGTGTTCTCCAATCCAGGTCACCTGGGTCTGAATTTTCAGGGTCAGGAGGTCTCTAATCAAATAAAGGCCCGGTGATTTTTCCCATTCAAGTTTGGGCCTAAAACAGTACCTTTCAATCCTGACAGCACAGTGGTCACCAGGAGGGAGGGAGGAGGGAGACAGAGAGATGTATGTATTTAAGTACTGCCAATGAGGCCCAACACAATGGTCTGGAAAAATGCTTACTTTTGAAAAGCTCCTCAGGGCAATCAGAAAAGCCAGCCAGGGTAGAAAAATCACTGCCTTCTTAAAGGGCAGGGAACTTTCGTGTAAGGAGGCACACCTGCATTTGTCATCATCATCATCATCATCATCATCATCATTATTTAAAAAAAATACATAGCTTCTAGTTGGTCTAAGGTTTCCCAAGTCACATCAGATGCTGAGTCTGAAAAGCCTCCCACAGAATCATTAACAGTTACTGAAGAGTTAGTCACTTAATTAGTGGCAGATCTAGGATCAGAACCCAGTTCTCCAGTCACAGGTTCTTTCATATACACCCCAAATCAGACCCAGTAGTGGGAAGATACTGCACAGCTGTATCCAGACTCCAAACCCACAACTGGTGGGCATGAGGTCAGTGGCAACAAATCTACACATGAACAGAACTCTCTTGTCTAATCAGCTCAGAAAAAAGAGATTCCAGTGAAACCGTTCTTGAGTTTAAATGGCTACTCCTTCTCCTAAATCATGCCAAAGACCAGGGAACCAAGGATTACAGATCAAGAGATCATTAAAATTTCTGCTGTGCTGGAAATGGCAGGAGACCTAGAACCCTACTGCCACTACTATTAGAAAAGTGGCAAATGTCAGCAGGGAGGGCATGGCTTCAAAGTCACATTTTAATCCAAACCAATCTGTTACTTCAAACTTACCCAGAATCTCCCAGGATGATAACCTTCAGCAACACTTTCTTCCTAGAGGTCATCCTTCAAACTAAAAGGAGAAAGGAGAAAGTACTTGTAAGTGTGACAGAAATACCCAGGCAAACCTCGTCCCTCTGCACAAGCATCAACAGCCCCAGGAGCACTAAGCCTTCCCATTTAGCTATTTCCCTGCCACCCAGGGGGACCGGACAGAAAGCAGAATCAATCTTAGAACTTTGGACACAAGCTGGGCAAAATCATGAGAGGCAGGGTCATCCTGCCCCTTGGAGCAGTCTAAAAGGATGGATTCTCCCTCTCAGATGTTGCTGGATTGCTGTGGATTAATGTTCAATTTAACAACTAGGCCCTGCTTCATTCAAGTCTCTGCTCACATAGCACTTCCTCAGAGACGTGACCACTTTATCTAAAGTGGCACACTCTCTCCCCATCTGCTCTCTAACCCTTTACATTGCCTTACTTTTTTTCTTCAGAGCACTTACCACTACTTGACATCCAAATCTATTAATTTGTTTTCTCCCTTCTCCAACAACTTCCACCAAGACAGTTTTATTACCCACTGCATCTCCAGTGCCAAGTAGAGAACAATTATCAAATATTGGGGTTGGTGTGAGAACAATACTTGTTGAACTGCAGCTCTTGAGATCACCCTTTTCTAGAAAACCTTTCAGGGCAGCCCAAGTGGCTCATCGGTTTAGGGCTCCCTTCAGCCCGGGGCCTGATCCTGGAGATGGGGGATTGAGTCCCACACTGGGCTCTCTGCATGGAGCTTGCTTCTCCCTCTGCCTGTGTTTCTGCCTCGCTCTCTGTGTGTGCCTCTCATGAATAAATAAATAAAATCTTAAAAAAGAAAAAGAAAAAGAAAAAGAAAACCTTTCAGGCAGCCTGGCTAGACAAAATGTAAGATGCCTCATTTTTGCTCATCTCTATTCCAGAAATCTGCCCCTATTTACTTACTAAGGCAGGGTTCCTGTCTTAATTATCCCTTGGTCTCCTGAACCTGATTCTGAGTTTCAGAAAAGTAGGAGTCTATATTCCGGACTCCAATGTTAGCAACTTACCTAAGACTGCTGGAGGATCACTCCTCAGACAGCTGGAATCCCCAGCAGAAGGCCTGCATTCTTCTCTATAATCAGGAATTCAAGACTGAATTGAGACTGATACCTACACCTGAGAAACCTTAGCTCTGGCCCATTATCCTCAGCAGACAGTGAAAATGCCAGGGCAGGAGACTACAAGGACCCAGGCAAGGGTCAACATCGACCTCCTGCCTTCAGTGGAGCTGGAGGAAATGTTGTTTACATATAAAAAAGGCAGGTAAGGAAGTGGGTTCAGTAAAGCCTGTTGTTATTCTTCTTCAGTTTGGGGGAACAATGCTGTCAAAACTCCATTTCAGAAAAGCTACTTTTTAGTCTCATTTTTAACCACCTAGCTTCTAGAAGGCTGAGGCTGATCATACTGGCTATAGTGAGTGAGACTTAAGCATGCAAATACTGATCCTGGACCACTAGATTTTTACTCTGGCTATGCTACTCATTATTAGCTGTGATCTGAGGCAAGTCATGTAACCACTGTGTTGAGCTAGGGATATACAGGTAATGGCTATCATGTCCTAAGGATGCTGTGAGGCCTGAGGGACTAAAATGCTCAGGACAGTCACTAGAATGTAGTAAGTGCTCAGTGAGTACTGGCTGCTATCATTTTAATGTGTGTCAAATACAGAGAGAATGGAAACAGAACATGGACTTCAGAAGGCATTGAGAGAACCAGTAAATCAGAGTCCATGCAAGGCAATTAAGCTACACTCCCTCATTTCCAGATGCCTCGCTATCAACTGTTCTCTTTCAACAGGTGGGATTGCACCAAAGACCACAAACTGAAAGGAAATATTACAACTGACTACTGCCCCACAGGGAAGGATTAGATAATGAGCCCTATGCTCCTGAAGGTGGAGCTTTCCAAAAGCTTCTCAAATACTTTGGAAGTGGGAGCGAGACCAGAAGACAGCCTACCAGGCACTCAAACCAGCCACCACATCACACCCAAGGGTTATGCTGTGTCACTGCCCAAAGTCTCATTTCTCTGGTAGGTCTACTGAAGACACCAACTCTCTGCCCACCAGGATCAGTCTATAAAGTTCCCATTGGTGTGTCAGGGAGCAATATAGGATGAGCTGAGTTTGTTGTAAATTCCATTTCCTTTAGTCTTCCATCATACCTAGTTTGTTTTTTCCCCCCCATCCACAGTGAGAGTTATACCCTCAAATCACCTGTTATCTAAGGAGCCCTACCAGCCCTACCTTCCTCCCCAGAGGCTGCCTTGACCAACGTTAAAGAATCTCACCCCAAGTTCTGGTCCACATTTTGGGTTGGAGATCAGATTATGACAGGATAGTTTCAAACTTAAAGAAGGGCAACTTAAGGAAAAGGATGAAAAAAGATGAGAAGCTTTACAAAAATATTCTTGAAGAATATTTAGGAAAGTCACTGATTTTGAGAACGTGAAAAGAGATCTCCATTACTTGGTTTAGTAAACCTCACTGGTGTACCAAGTATTGCTTCGTATCTCTTTAATACTGTAAACAATACTAATTTGACGAAATATTTTATAATTTGTTATTTTTATTTAAAAAACAAACACAACTCACCTTATCAGTCAGACTGACTCTCTAGGGCAGGAGAGTCCTAAGTTCTTTCCTCATCTGCAAATCTCAGTCATAAAGATCCCAGAAACACCTGACACAGCCCAAAAGGTTCCTAAGTGCTCACTAGAGCAGGCACATATGCCCAGCACACAATCTATATTCTGTTCCTTCTGTATTATTCTTTATTCTTGTTGCTAGTACTTGCTTCTGTTATAGTCTTAACGCCTCATATTTCTTTGAGTGAATTAAGTGTTTAAATAGCCATTCCTGGGGTGCCTGGGTGGCTCAGTGACTGAGTGTTTGCCTCTGGCTCAGGGCATGATCCTAGGGTCCAGGGATGAGTCTGGCATCAGGCTCTGTGCAGGAAGTCTGCTTCTCCCTCTGCCTTGTGTCTCTCTCTCATGAATAAATAAATAAAATATTAAAAATAAATAAATGGCCATTCCTGCCTTTTACTTAATATACCAAAAATCTGGGGAAAGTAATGCTATAAAGAATATCTTTGAACTTGTTTGTAGGATCATTTCCTTGGGACACAGTAACAGCCATGGGGTGGGGAGGATGTTCTTAGACTCACAAGCATATCACAGGGCATACCTGGCACTTGCCAAGGAGAAGGACTGGGACAGGAACACAGCTTGCTGGCTGTTCTTGTAGCAGTCTACACAAAGAAGGCTCAGAAACAGGGAGACAGTGTGGGTTCAACCCCTGACTTAATACCCACATTGCTGAGGAGCCAATCATCTCTTTTAATAGCTCCTTTGGCTCCTTGTGAGGGGCATATCCAGCACAAGAGCCACCGTGCTCTGGGAAGCCCAAGCATGGGGGTCCATTGGGTACTCACAGCCTCTCCCTGTCCAGATGCAATTACCAACCAGGAGACATTTTACGATAAGCCACAGTGCACAGCAACAGAAGTGATAGTCTGCCTTTATCAGGTTCCCCAGGAACAAAGTTAGCCACAGGCCAAAATTTCACACTGGCCAAAGGGTTTTGTTAAACTTAACTTACAGATTTTGTTCATGAATGGGGTTACTGAATCAAAAGTATAAATACTTTCATGACTTTAATTCGCTTTCCTAAAGGATTTTCCAAATTTATTTATTTATTTTAAAATTTTATTTATTCATGAGGGACACACAGAGAGGCAGAGACACAGGCAGAGGGAGAAGCAGGCTCCCTGCAGGGAGCCGGATGTGGGACTCGATCCCGGGACCCTGGGATCACGTCTGAGCCAAAGGCAGTCAACCTCTGAGCCACCCAGGTGTCCCTCCAAATTTATACTATAACCACTGTTGCAGTGATTAACAGCAGTATAGCACTTAAATAATGACAATCTTACTGAAACAAAGGAAATCTGAGTAACTGAAGAAATATTTCCAATAGGAAGCTTTAATGAGAGATGTAAATCCTCCCATACTGAAACAATCCCAAGGATTTTTATTCATAAAAATACACGAGTCCCTCTCAATCCTCCCCCAAAAGAATAATGACAGGACAGCAGACTTGCCTTCATAGTCTTGGGAAAGTATGTTAGAAAAATAGAGTATTAAAAGTATGGGGCTGGAATAGGACTAAAAAGAAAAATAACCCAGAAATGAATAATTTGGGCAAATACGGCATTATAAAATTCAGCAGCAAAAGGATAAAAAAGAATTTACTAAGTGAAGTTAGCCAGAAAAATTCTGATGAGAATTAAGACCTCTACAATGCATGCTCCAAAACGGATTCCCAAAGGAGTAAAGATGTAAATGTAAAAGTTGAAAGGAATACACAGAACTTTAGCAGGTTCTTCCTGGGGGACAGAATTACAAATAGCTTAGTTTTCTTTATACTAGCTTATTGTGACCTTTGGAAGAACATGTTACCTTTAAACTGAAAAGGCCTCAACTTTGGAGGAAAATGTTAATATGCTGATTTTTCAAATACATTTCCTCACTACAAAAATAGTCCTTATTCATCATGAAAGATGAATTACACATGAATGAGGATTTCATCTTCACTTAGGGCCTATCGAATATTCAAGGGTTGTTGCAAATGGGAAGAAACCAACATGTGGTTTCACCAGGACGTTGATGGCTTTAAACTGGCAAAGTTAAGAGCTACGTTTTTGTACTTAATGATCTCCAGGATCAAGAAAGGGACACTTGTTTCTACAAAAGAGCTAAGAAAAAAAACATAACAAAACCTGAGTTCTTTTCCTATAAGAAGCTGCCCAGGCTGCAATGGCTTTAAAATCTCCACTAGCAGTTTCTTCTTCTTTTTTAAGACTTTATTTGGGGAGAGGAGCAGAGGGAGAGGGGCAAGCAGACTCCTCGCTGAGTGTGGAGCCTGAGATCATGACCTGGGCTGAAATCAAGAATCAGCCACTTGTGCAGCCCAGGTGGCTCAGTTAGCGTCTGTCTTCGGCCCAGGACATGATCCTGGAGTCCAGGGATCGAGTCCCAGGTCAGACTTCTCCCTCTGCCTGTGTCTCTGTCTCTGTCTCTCTCTCTGTGTCTCTCATGAATAAATAAAATCTTAAAAAAAAAAAAAATCAGCCACTTAACAGAGCTACCCAGGTGCCCCTAGCAATTTCTTTTGTTACTGATTTCCATCAGCACTTTCATGGATTTCTGAGGACTGAAATTACTTTTTGAAATCCTACAAACTTAGGCAACACCAGCTGGCTCAGGTGGTAGAGCATGCGACTTGATCTCAGAGTTGTGAATTCTAACCCCAGGCTGGGCGTAGAGTTTACTTAAAAAACAAAACAAAACAAAACAAAAAAAAACTACAAACTAGCAATTTTTAACTGGAAAACAGTTTCTAACGCAGAGACCATTCCTTTTACAGGAGAAACCAAGGAGGCAAAGAGGAAAAAAAGTTGTATGAGGTCCCTAACCCCTTTTAACATTTCTGATAACATCCATTAATCCCTTTATATACATTATCTTCTAAAGGTCAAGAAAATACTTTCCAAGGGTCTAGGCTGGGCAGGGTCAATGAGTCAGAAAGGGCTCAATCGAGAATGGTCAAGGGGAGGGCAGCAAGAGCAAAGAACTGGTATGGGAAAAACAGAAGGAGCAGGGAAGGGGTAGAAGTTGGCAGTCATGGGGCCACTACAAAGTCTGGCCAATGCAATTTTGCATGGTGATCACAAACTCATGATGACTGTGCTCAAGTAGAGGTGAGACTTTAGGGAGTTGCAGTATCAAGGAGCTGAGCAAAGTGTTGCAAAGCCATCAACAGTGTAAAACACAGGGAATAAAAGTGAACCAGGTGTTGTATCATATCCAAGATCACACAGCAACTGAGTGGCAGAGCTGGAATTATCAGATATGTCAGCCCAGGCCCCAATACTCCACCATCATGCCACTCTGCAATACTAGCTCTCACTGCAAGAGGATTCTGGTTCACCAGAGCTGGAGAACAATCCTCATCAGGGCATTCTGAAAAGTTCCCACTGGCAACTGAGGCACACACACTGGGTCTGGAAACCACTGATCTGAGGCCCCATAATTGCTGTTCTGATTTACACGTGTGTCTGACACAGTGATGGCAGCAATGTTAGATGTGCAAGAAGGCTGGGACAGTGAAACCAACTGGTTTTCTAGAGCCCATTAACAGTTTTATTTGCTTGGTGTTGCCAAGTTAGTTGCCTACCTCTAACAGCTAGATCCTAATCAGACAGTTGGCTTTTCTGCTACCTTCTCTTCCACCCCCCAATTAAAGTATTAATTATAGAAAATTCAAAGGTATGTAAGAGAGTGAAGCAAAGACAAAAAGGACCAAGGACCCAAAATTCCAACACCTCGAAACAATCACTACTGAAACAACACGGTAGAAGTCTTTCTAGTTTTCCTTCAAATGGTTGAGATTATACTGGTGCATCCTGTTTTTTCTATATTAAATATCCTCCTGTGTTATTAAGGTGGCATATTTCAGCATGTTGATAATCCCATTATTAAGCATGCAGTTATTTTTAATTATGAGATGAACCTATGCATATAATCTGTCAGCATATCTCATCAGACACATAAACATAAATGTGTTACCATTCAGCAAAGTAGTATGAATATTTTAAAAGCCTCTGAAATATACTGACAAATTATTTTCCAGAACAGCTTTTATTAACACCCACACCAGCAGTGAACTAGTATTTCCATTTTGCCATACCCCAGCTATCATTAGCACAAATCATTGTTAATCACATAGCTAGAAGAGAGGGTCAACTGGTTCCATCTGCAACTCCTAGATGAGCAGAGGTCAAACATTTCAACCAGGTATCTTTCAGTTGTCTGATGGTTTTTGTCTATTTTACCTACTATAAAGTGATTCACTGCATAGTCTAAATATAGTATTGAGAAGAAAGTATCATGGGGACACAGATTTTAGAAGTTGTAGGCTTTTTTTATTTTTTTTAATCTTTTTTTATTTTTTTTTTTTAAATTTTAATTTATTTATGATAGTCACAGAGAGAGAGAGAGAGAGGCAGAGACATAGGCAGAGGGAGAAGCAGGCTCCATGCACCAGGAGCCCAACGAGGGATTCGATCCCGGGTCTCCAGGATCGCGCGCCCTGGGCCAAAGGCAGGCGCTAAACCGCTGCGCCACCCAGGGATCCCTTTTTTTTTCTTTTTAAGATTTTATTTATTTGACAGGGAGGGTGAGTGAGCACAAGCAGAGCTGCAGGCAGAGGGAGAAGGAGAGGGAGAATTAAGCCCCAGTGCCGGGCTTGATCCCAGGACTCTGGGATCATAATCTGAGCAGAAGGCAGACACTTAACCAACTAAGCCACCAAACCACCTGGAGCTGTAGGCTTCTGAGCAGATTCTAAAGTACCATTCTAAACTTTAACCAGAATGAAACCTCTCCAATCCATTTTCTTCCAAGACTCTGTGCTCTGTAGCCTACTATTAAAGAAGACCAGCAGGGGCTCCTACGTGGCTCAGGGGAAACAGGGGAGGGAAAGGACTGGAAAGGAATTTGAAATCACAGAGTATGACTGTGCTGGTTGCCAACCTGAACAGTAATGTCTGCTGTATCCACAGGTTGAGATGGAGTGCACAGCCAAAAGAAGATGCGCATGAGCTATTAACAGGCTGAGCAATGGGGGTTCACACTACTTTTGCACATATTTGAAACTTTTCCATAATAAAAACTGTAGGAGCAGCCTCAGTGGCTCAGGGGTTTGGTGCCACCTTCAGCCCGGGACATGATTCTGGAGACCCGGGATTGAGTCCTGCATCAGGCACCCTGCATGGAGCCTGCTTCTCCCTCTGCCTGAGTCTCTACCTCCTTCTCTGTGTGTCTCTCATGAATAAATAAATAAATTAAATTTAAAAAAACTGTAAATGCAATTCACATTTTTAACAAATTGGAATGTCTATAGGAAAATCAAGAATGTATACATTTATTTTCATTAATAAAAATACTTTGACAAACTTTTATGGCAATGTATCCCATATTCTGGCTTGATAATCATCTCTGGTTATCTGTGATAATCAGCCTTTGGTTTGAGGACAAGAAGACTGTTAGTTTTGTCATGATAGAAATCTTAGGTTAGAAACATCTAGTACATATCTTCTAAAAATGAAGCCTAAATAAAGAACTATGTTATGACTTTGATAAGTAACTTTTTTAAAAAAGGGAGAGAGGAGAAAGAATTAGGGAGAAGGACAGAGGGAGAAGCAGACTCCCCCACTGAGCAGGAAGCCTGTCTCAGGGCTCAATCCCAGGACCCCTGAGATCATAACCTGAGCTGAAGGCAGATGCTTAACCTAATGAGCCACGCAGGTGCCCCAGAAGTAACCTTTTTTTGGAGTAGGCTCCCGGCCCAACATGGAATTTGAGACCTGACCCTGAGATCAAGGCACATAACCTACTGACTGAACTAGCAAGGCACTCCTTGTTTTAAGATCAATTTGAGAGAAAAAGGGAGAAGCACAGTATGAATTTGGATTTCCACAACAGAGCAGCTTAAGATGGAAAGAGGGCAGCCTTGGTGGCCCAGCGGTTTAGCGCCACCTTCAGCCCAGGGTGTGATCCTGGAGACCCGGGATCCAGTCCCATGTCGGGCTCCCTGCATGGAGCCTGCTTCTCCCTCTGCCTATGTCTCTGCCTCTCTCTCTCTCTCTCTCTCTCTCTCTGTCATGAATAAATAAATCTTTTTATTTTTTAAAGGATGGAAAGAGAAGTTTGAACAAGAGCAGAATCTTTCTAAGTAAACTACCCCCAAATTCATGATCCCAAGATCAAGAGTCATATGCTCTACTGTCTGAGCCAGCTAGGCTCCCCAAGAGCAGAATTTTCAACCAATAATAACACCCAGCCAATCCCAATGTCAATGGCTAAAAGGCACTGGCACTGTAGAAGGGTTCTAGAGTAGCAGGAGAGAACCATAAAAGGTCATAAAGGTAAATAAAAACAATTCTCAGCAGCAGCTCTAAGCCAGGAGATGAAAGGAAGTTATACTGGTTGTAGAAGGTAGGTGTGCTTGATGGGCATGGGAAGCACTGGTAACAAGTGAAGGAAGACTAGCTACGTGAAAGCCTACAATCAAACATTACTAAGTGCACCTCTTGAAAACTTACTGTATGCTTGTCTCCAAGCTAAGCATCTTACCTGTATCATCTCATCTGGGTAAGCATGAAGGTAAGATAACTTAGTGTTACTTATGGGACAGTTAAAGGATGTTCAGTGTGTCCTTTGGGGATGGGAGTTGGAACACGGCTACTTTAATAATCCAAGGGTTAGCAAATTCAGAAAATACCCTATTAAAAAATAAATAATTTTTTTAAAAAAAGAGGAAAAAGGACGGGGTGTAACAGATTGCCTGAGTTAAAAATAAAAATGTTCTCAAAATTCTAGGCCCAGAAGAAAGGCAAGAAAATAACATCTCAAATGATGTTTTGAAAGCTCCCAAATTAAAACTGAAGCTGTAGTTAAAAACAGTAGCAGGAATCCCTTGGTGGCTCAGCGGTTTAGTGCCTGCCTTCGTCCCAGGGCGTGATCCTGGAGTCCCGGGATCAAGTCCCGCATCGGGCTTCCTGCATGGAGCCTGCTTCTCCCTCTGCCTCTGTCTCAGCCTCTTTCTGTGTCTTTCATGAATAAATAAATAAAATCTTAAAAAAAAAAAAAACTGTAGCAAAAATTCCTCCAATAAGGAAATGAGAAAGATGGAAAACTGGAGTTGTTTGGAAACCCCATGATCAGACAGTGCTAGTACCAGGTGCAGGTACACCAAAGTGAATGGGAGAAGAATGTAGGAGGCCACAGCCACATACTTCCAGAAGGGATGCAAAGTTCCAGAGAGGAGGCGGCTCATCCTGGGCGGTGGCACAGGAGTGGAAAGACTGCCAATATGGGAAGAAGAGGGAAGGACAAAAGCCCTTTCTGTGGAGTCATCAAGTCACTTTGAAGGAGCTCAGGATAATGCTGGTGTTCTAGAAACTCATGGAACAAGATTAGGTTGGAAAGAAGAATCTGGCAACTGGTTGGTACAAACTATCACTATCTCCAAATGTACAACAGGCATTCAGACAGGTAAGCCACCTTTTTACTTTTAACTAGCCTTTGAATAAAGTCACTTGCCTGGTCTGGAGCACCTTTCTTACCCTTCAACTGGCTAAGCTCCAATGCCCTTCATTAACACAAGTGTATCTCAGAATAATCCTAAAACCTTAAATCTAGGTTCTCTACTCCAGGGCACCAGCGTTTGTCTGTAGCAAGTTTTTTCTTTCCCTTTCAGGTCAAATGCTGCCTTCAGAAGGAAGCCTCCTCTAGCCTCCTCTCCCCAGAACCCAAGACAAACTCAAGGCTTCCTTCCATTAGTTTCCATTACAACCACCCAGTACACAAATGGATGCTGTGGGTCTGACTAAGCTGTGACCAACCCAGGGTGGAATGCCCTAAGAGGGAGCCCACACCTGGGATAAAGATGGCTGGGAGAAGTGGGCAGGGCCTGTGGAATTTCTTGCCATGCTGAATCAGTTTGTACTCCGGAAAGTTCAAGAGCCACTGATTTCTCTCTTTCTCTCTCTCTCTCCTATGAATAAATAAAATAAAATCTTAAAAAAAAAAAAGCCACTGATTTAACAGAGTCAAAGATCTGGTCAGGAACATGGATTCTGAAGTTCATATTTCAACTACTTTCATGTTACAGCTTAGGGGACTTCCAAGTCTAGGAAAAAACATGAGCTCAGTTGAATTTTATCGTATTCTCCTTTCTTCCTAAATAGAGGGCCCGGAGTAATTTCGCAATCAAATCTTTTAAAAAATTTATTTTATTTTATTTATTTATTCATGAGAGACACACAGAGAGAGGCAGAGACATGGGCAGAGGGAGAAGTAGACTCCCTATGGGAGCCAGATACGGGACTTGATCCCAGGACCGCGGGATCACACCCTGAGCTAAAGGCAGATGCTCAACTACTGAGCCAGCCAGGCATCCCTATTTTTTATATAGATATATTTTTTTTTTAAAGATATACTATATTTAGTTTTATCTCAAATTTCACTGCTGAGGAATGTTTTTTGTGCTAGGATTTTATGACTTCAGTTTAGATGCCTGTGCTAAAATGGGAATGTCAACATTCACTGGACACACAGGGCAGTTCAAAGAACAGTAATAGATGGCTGGCCTTGTCTTCTAGAGGTGTGCTGTTTGGTGGCAAGAAGACATGATCATTCCACAGGGCAGTATAAATACAGGAGTTTAAGGGAAAGAACACTATCAACAGAAATACCGGAACAGTTTCAAAAGCAAGGCTGAACAGCTGTACACACAATGTGTAAGGAGGAATGTCCAATGTGTCAAAACTAATTGGTCAGGATGTTTTACTTGTTTTCTATCCCTTACAAGCTTCAGAGAAGTTCCCAGGAAGTCTAGTGGGAAATGTTAAAGGACTGAAAAGAGAAAGAGCAAGACTGTGAAGGGTCAGGTCTGAGGAGCAGCTGGACCAGAGGGATGAAAAACAGCTGTCTGAGGTCAAGACAGCAGGGATGCCCACAGGACCTGAGAGTATGAATTCACCAAGACTAGAGTGAGCACACAAAAGCTACAGCCCAGCCTGCCATGGGCCCTCCAGACGACCATGGGAGGCAGGTATCAAGTCTAATCTTATAATATTTCTCCAGATTATGCATCATTTCCACCCCTACATTCCCCCTATCTCAAGTGCGCTTGCCACTCCTCCCCCAGGGTCCTACCCTCTTCATGTACCAGGAGCTTGCTCCTCTGGGAGGGGGTAACAGCTAGGTAATGTGGAGAACCTGTCTTCCTGGACACCACTCCCCAAACTCCAGAGCATCTGGGTCTCAGAGCACCCTTCATCATGCTGAATCGGGCCTTCCTGCATAACTGCCTCCTACGCAAACGGGGACAAAGGCAAGTTCTCCTTGAAGGCAGTCTCTCCTCCATCCCTGAATCCCCAATTCCAACAGTGTGCACCCCACATGAGG
Source organism: Vulpes vulpes (assembly GCF_048418805.1). Taxonomy (NCBI): domain Eukaryota; kingdom Metazoa; phylum Chordata; class Mammalia; order Carnivora; family Canidae; genus Vulpes; species Vulpes vulpes. The sequence continues at coordinate 55,952,034 of NC_132788.1, read as the reverse complement.
GCTTGGTAAACAACTACTGCTTGGACAGGGCACATGTCCTGTACAGTAGTTACTAACCACAGGTGGCTATTTAAATGAAACTAAATGAGGTCAAATATAGTTCCTCAGCCACACTAGCCACATTTTAGGCACTTGACACCCACCTGTGGCTGGCACCTAGCATACTGAACAGTGCAGATATAGAACATTTCCATTATCACAGAAAGTGTTATTGTATAGGGCTGGTCTAAATTCCAGAGCATTTCACTAGGATGTGTACAGTCCTCAAACATCTCAAATCTCAATTTACGGCTATTCCTTGTTTCATTATTGATTATCTTGTCTTTCACTCTTGACAACACAATAAAAATACTAGTTCTTTTTACCACAACACACCAATCCCACCTCTCCAAAAAATAAGATCTGTTAAAAAACAAGACAACAGGCATAAAACGAAGTCACTTATGCTAAGCCTAGCATCACCAAATTGAGACGTAATTACAGTTCTGGCCTCTTCCAGAATGGAATCTTAAACCAGTCAGGAATTACCTGGTCAACACCAGTGAGGTGCTGAAGACCCCTCTGTCTCCCATAGAAAAGTGACCTTCTCACAACCAATCCACTTATTACTAGTTACTTATTTAATAACTTATTTAATAACTTATTATTAGTTATTACTAATATATAACTTCCCTGTCCCACTCCCTTCTGCCAATAAAAGTCTTTTCATTTTGTACAGCTCTTTGGAGTTCCCTTCGCTGCTAAATGGGATGCTGCCTGGTTCATGACTTCTTGAATAAAATCAGTAAAATCTTTAGTTTACTCAGTTGAATTTTCTTTTTAATAGGTCAAAGGAGGGTGCGCTTGGGTGGCTCAGTTGTTGGGTGTCTGCCTTTGGCTCGGGTTGTGATCCTGGAGTTCCAGGATTGGTTCATCAGGCTCCCAGGGGGAGCCTGCCTCTCCCTTTCTGCCTCTCATGAATAAATAAATAAAAACTTAAAAAAAAATAGATCAAAGGAACAAAAAACTGTAGCTATACAACATTTCTCTCTCTCTGATATTAGAAGGGGGGAGGAGGCAAGTTACCTCTAGGGAAATACAAGTTAGAGCAACAAACTCTTACCCAATGTTTAAGGTTCTACAGGGTTCTAAACCCTTGATTCTTTCTTGAAGTCAGATACTAGGAATGCAGGAATACTGCAAGTCTGACAACTTGTCTGAAGGGCTGAAGCTCAGTGGCTGTAATTCTCAAAACAGATGCTCAAAGTAGTAAATGCTTCTAAGTACACCGGCTTGCTTGCTTGATTTATTTAAAGTTTTTTTTAAAGATTTTATCTATTTATTCATCACACACACACACACACACGCAGAGGGAGAAGTAGACTCCTCAAGAGGAGTTCCATGTGGGACTTGATCCCAAAATCATGCCTTAAGCTGAAGGGAGATGCTCAACCACTGAGCCGTCCACGTGTCCCTAAGTACACCAGCTTTAAAATAAAGATCTTACTTCATATCATGTCTCCAAAATACATGAACAGATTAGATTAAGCCTAATATGCAATCACTGGGGCTTAAAATCAGAAAGCCTCACCACCAAAACCATTTTTAAACAAGTACTTAATATATGAAACAAAAGAAAGTAGAGAAAACAATATTATAGATTCTCATATTCTGTAAGTAAACTTGAATTTAAAAGCAGCATGGGGATCCCTGGGTGGCGCAGAGGTTTGGCGCCTGCCTTTGGCCCAGGGCGCGATCCTGGAGACCCGGTATCGAATCCCACGTCGGGCTCCCGGTGCATGGAGCCTGCTTCTCCCTCTGCCTGTGTCTCTGCCTCTCTCTCTCTCTCTGTGACTATCATAAATAAATAAAAATTAAAAAAAAAAAGCAGCATGGGATGTCTCCAGTGGGAAACTATGCATTACTTAGACTCTAAATCTAGAGCACTTTCTTTTGGGTTGACTCTAGCTTTCCACTGCCTGTAACCCAACTGTAAATTGTAGAGAACCTCTGTTTGTGGACATGCAAATGAATTCTAGCTGGAGAATTCTCTTTTCCCCTCTGGATGAGCAGGTTTTATGTTCATTTGCATGTTCCTTTCACTTTACTGACCTACAATTATATCTGTTCTTTGTATTCTTTGGTTGTAACATTTTCCCCCTGCTTTATTCAATCAACGTGTTAAACAAAATTTTTGACATGTGTTCATTTCATATTTAAATAACGGTCATGATCTTACCTTTTCTTGAAAAGGATCATAGATTTAACAGCTAACATTTCTTTTTTTTTTTTTTTTAAGATTTATTTATTTATTTATGATAGAGAGAGAGAGAGAGAGGCAGAGACACAGGAGGGAGAAGCAGGCTCCATACCAGGAGCCCGACGCAGGACTCGATCCCAGGACTCCAGGATAGCGCCCTGGGCCAAAGGCAGGCGCTAAACTGCAGAGCCACCCAGGGATCCCCTACAGCTAACATTTCTAACAAAGCTTTAAGTGTGTTTGTTTTATCTTCAGAGGCAAAAAGCAATACTCTTAAGGAAAGAATGTGAGGAGTGATGGGATTCCTTAATAATCCACAGCTGGTCATACAAAGGTTGGTTGGAATGCTATGGCTTAGGGGGTGTTCTCAATACTATTCCCCCAAAGCAGATCTGATCCTTATCCAGATGCAAGACAAACTGGGATAACAGACCAACCAAGCAAGGGCTTTGGGACCTGAGAAGCTCTGGTTCAAATCAGGGCTTTGAAACCTACTAGTTGTGCAAGTTGGGGTAAATAATCTGCCCTTCTTGGGCCTTTTATAGTGAATTCCTAAATCTGTAAAAAGTTGTAGTTTTATCTTTTTGTGCTCCTTGAAGAATGAGAATGAAGATGTAAAAGAACCAGAGACACCAATGTCTGATACATTATCATTAAGGGGTGGTGGTGGGACCCCTGGCTGGCTCAGTTGGTTAAGCATCTGCCTTTGGCTCAGGTTAAGAAGTCAAGGTCCTGGGATTGAGCACCACATCTGGCTCCCTGCTCAGTGGGGAGCCTGCTTTTCCCTCTCTCTCTCTGCCTCCTCTCTCCTGCTGCTTATGCTCATGTTGTCTATCTCTCAAAAAAATAAATGAATATGATCTTTAAAAAAAAAAGTGGTGGTAGCTCATTACCATTAAGATCAGTATCTCCCTACCTCTTGAATTCTTGGAGCTACTACTGGTTAGTGGTAAAATGGAGTGAGTCCCTAATAAACGCAATACAATATTCTCCAATTCAGTTTGCTACGGGATTGTCCTTCAACCAATGTAACTATAGAACATACTTTAGTCTTCACTCTTCTTGCTGAGATAATCCCCATGACTGAGGACATTTTCCAATTACAGAACTTAAAATTAAAACATATCCTTTCTTGGGGCACCTGGGTAGCTTGGTCGGTTAAACATCTAACTGGTGATTTCAGCTCAGCTGATGGTCTCAGGGTCATGGGATGGAGTCCAACATCAGGCTCCGCCCTCAGCAGGGAGTCTGCTTGAGATTCCCTCTCCCTCTGCCCCTCCCTGCCTCCAGTGCAAATGTGCATGCTCTTTCTCTCAATAAATAAATCTTTTTTTTAAAAGATTTTATTTATTTATTCATGAGACAGAGAAAGAGAGAGAGGCAGAGACATAGACAGAGGGAGAAGCAGGCTCCCTGTAGGGAGTCCGATGTGGAACTTGATCCTGGTCTCCAGGATCACACCCTGAGCCAAAGGCAGAGGCCCAACCACTGAGCCACCCAGGCGTCCCAGAATAAAAAATACATCCTTTCTTAACATTTAATGAAAAGAAAAACAGCAGTAAGAGTCCAATCAAGAAATGAACATCTACATGGGACGCCTGGGTGGCTCAGTGGTTGAGCGTCTGCCTTTGGCTAACGTCATGATCCCAGGGTACTGGGATAGAGCCCCACATTGGGCTCCTCGCAGGAAGCTTGCTTCTCTCTCTGCCTCTGTGTATCTCTCATGAGTAAATAAATAAAATCTTAAAAAAAGAAAAAAGAAAAAAGAAATGAACATCTACAATAAGCAAACATAGCCCTCAGGGATATCAATATGCCTCAGTCAAGATACCTATGTCAGAGTACAATCTACAACGATGAAGCCTAAACATACTAATGGGCCAATAAATTTAGGTCTCCTTAGGAATTTAGGAGGTAAGAGAGGAAATATGGCTAGAAAGAAAAGGAAGAAAAACTCAAAGACCTGAAAACTGGGAACATCTAGGTGACAAGAGCAAGAACACAAGAGAGGCTTAGTGAAAGAGTATGTAGTAGCCACTGATCAAAAGCTTCCTCATCTCAAGCATAATAGGATTCCTTCTAGCAAAGCAAGGTATGGAGCGGGAAGACAATAAGGAAAGGGCAATCCTCATACCTTCAGAGTTCTAACGGGCTCTGCAACTACAACTTTTATAAAAGGAGTCTAACCATACTCAGAGATGGAAGACTCCAGAGGAGACTTGGATTTTTTCGAAAGAGAAAGGGGATGTGCCTTCCAAATTTTATTTTTCTTAAGATAACACTGATTTTTTTTCTTTAGGCATCCATTTGACAGGAGGAAGAGCCAGTTGAGAAAACACGGGAGACAGATGGGGATGAGGAACCCTGCATCATTTTAGAGTTGGCTAAGTACAGGCATGCTCACATAACTGACAGGTGACTGAGCAACTGACTACTTTGATTACTGGCTTATTTATTAACCCGACAATTTCTGACTCTCCAGTGTATCCAGTGAGGGACATAGATGACAAATGTAAATGCCCCCTGGGTACCTGAGACCCTACCTCAGTTTAAAATCTAGTCCTGGGACTCCTGGGTGGCTCAGCAGATGGGCATCTGCCTTTGGCTTGGGTCGTGATACCAGGGTCCTTGGATCGAGTCCCACATCCGGCTCCTCATGGAGAGCCTGCTTCTCTCTCTGCCTCTGTCTCATGAATAAATAAATAATATCTTTCAAAAAAAACCAATAAAATAAAATAAAATACAATAAAACCTAGTCCTATTTCAAGACTGTTGGAAATTTGAGGTAGGCAGATTTCCTAGACATCACAACAAAAGCACAATGTATAGAAGGATTGACAAACTGGACTTTATAAGGGTTAAGAACTTCTGCTCTTCAAAAGACACTTAATACAATGGAAAGACAAAGATGGAAAACATATGTGCAAACCATGTATCTAACAGACTTAGAACTCTAAAACTCAGTACGAAAACAACTCAATAAAATAAGCAAAAGATTAACCAGATACTTCATCAAAGATGAGTAAGCATGTGAAAAGATGAGCCACATTATTACTCATTAAGGAAATGCAAAAACCATGAGATAAAACTACCCACCTGGGCAGCCCAGGTGGCTCAGCAGTTTAGTGCAGCCTTCAGCCCAGGGTGTGGTCCTGGAGACCCAGGATCAAGTCCCATGTCAGGCTCTGTGCATGGAGCCTGCTTCTCCCTCTGCCTGTGTCTGTTCCCGTGTCTCTTATGAATAAATAAAATCTTAAAAAAACAAAAACAAAAACAAAAACAAAAACAAAAGCTACCCACCTGTTTGAATGCCTAGAAATTTTAAATGACCATACTGAGTGTTGGTGAAGATATGGAACAATTGGAGGATATGGAACAGTACTGCTAGTGGGAATGTAAGACACAGAAAAACCATTTTAAAAATTAAACATACATTTTGGGGTGATGAAAATATAAAATATGTTCCCAGAATGACAGAGTTGTGTTGAACAATCTTGTGAATATACTAAAATAGCACTAAAACAAACCTTGAAAGGGTGAGACTTAACAATTCCCCTAAGTAGCTGCCCAAGAGAAATGAAAGCATATATCCAGACTTGTACACAAATGTTCATAGCAGGTTTGTGTGTGTGTGTGTATTTTTTTTAAGATTTATTTATTTATTCGAGAGAGAGAGAGAGGCAGGCAGAGAAGCAGGCTCCCTGGGATCACGCACTGAGACAAAGGCAGACGCTCAACCGCTGAGCCACTCAGGCGTCCCACAGCAGGTTTATTTGTAATAGCCAAAAACTGGAAGCAAATGGCCATCAATCAGAGAACAGAGAACTGTGACACATCTATATAACAGAATACCATTTGGTTTCAAAAAGGTATGAACTACTTGATATATTTAACATGGATGGGGATCCCTGGGTGGCGCAGCGGTTAAGCGCCTGCCTTTGGCCCAGGGCACGATCCTGGAGACCCAGGGTCGAATCCCACGTCGGGCTCCCGGTGCATGGAGCCTGCTTCTCCCTCTGCCTATGTCTCTGCCTCTCTCTCTCTCTCTCTCTCTCTCTCTCTCTCTCTCTCTGTGTGTGTGTGTGACTATCATAAAAAAAAAAAAAAAATTTAACATGGACGAATCTCAAAATAACGTTGAAAGAAGTCAAACCCCTCTCCCTCAAAAGTATATCCACAGTATGTGCATATACATAAAGTACATACACAGATTCCATTTAAATGAAATGGAAAGAAAATGCAACTAGAAAGCAAGTCAGTCAGTGATTGCCTGGGGATGGACAAGGAAGGGGCAGTAGGCAGGAGGGAGGATTTGTAAAGGGGCATTAGGAGACTTTTGGGATAATGCATTTGTTCATCATCTTGATTGTGGTGACAGTTTCACAGACATATGCATATGTCAAAACTCAACATATATAAACACGTCCAGTTTACTATATGGCAACTATACCTCAATTAAGCTGTTCTATAAAAAAAGAGAAGGTAATCAGAGGCCATCTGCAGATATCTGAGGAGATGACCTGGAAGAACTGGTGACCTTGCAATGCTTCACTTCCTACTTCATTCAGGGCATCAAACGCGGATTCCAGTTTATGCTTTTATCTGCCGCACACACATTTGTCATGTGTTCTGTGAGCACCTAGAGTCGCATCACATACAAAACATTCCATCCACCCAAATCTGTCCAAGGGGAACATTCTCTCCTGTTCTCAAACGTAAAACTATTTCCTATGCTTCTCTACCCTAACCATTACATCTGACCTAGTCCTACCCATAACTAATCTTCCCTAAACTTTTCAAAAACTTGGCACAGCCCCAGTGAGAATCCTCGTTATTTCCTGCTTCTTTATTTCTTCAGCCCCAGAGTTGCCCTGCTCTGCTCTATATACATGGTGTTAGCAATCACAGAGCACCTTGGGCTTACTTTTCCAGCCCTCCCAGGGCTTGGCCCCAGCTCCCTTTTGGTCTATTTGCTGACCACATTCAACTTCCCCCTCCACTGTAACCTGCCTCTTCACACTTTGCCAGCCTCAGCTCCCACCAGGAGCATCCCTGTTGTACTGTGACCCAAACCCAGCAACTCCTGATTAGACTAGAAGTAAACAACTGACTGAAGAGAAAGCCAACCATAGTAGGGGCTGAGCCACACAGATTCTCAATGGAATCTGAATCCCAGCATGCAGTCTGGTTAAATAGTGCCAAGTACTGGGCACAAAAAGTCCAGCAACAGATGGTGTCAGGCAAGCCAGCCCCAGGTGTAAGTCAAAAGACAAGAAGAACCCATGTCATACCCACTAGGATGACTATAATTGAAAGGACAGACCATAACAAGTGCTGATGAGCGCGTGGAAAAACTAGACCTCCATACACTGCTGGGGCAAAGGTGAATGGGTGCAGTCACTCTGCAAAAGTCTGGCAGTCCCTCAGAAAGTTCAACATAGAGTCACCCTATGACCCAGCAATTTCATTCCTAGAGTTGAACCCAAGAGAAATGAAACATACATCCACACAAAAACCTGCTCACAAATGTTGACAGCATCATTATCCACGATAGCCAAAAAAAGAGGAAACCAACTGTGTACCAACATCTGATGTTGAACACAGAAAAAGCTGAGTAAGCAAAATCATCTGGACCCTTAGGGAACCTAAAGAAATAAAAAAAGGAGAGATGAGAATCCATGCATGAGACATTCCACAGAGGACTACCTTTCCCCCTCCCATTAAGCTGGGCTGGAAATGAATTCCCTAAGATTCTCTCCACTATCCTCCTGGCAATTCTTCCCAGCCTGTCCACGTGAGTCATGAGTAATGTGGAGGAAGTCTAGACTGCACACACTGTTCCCATCCTCAGAAAGAAACAGTTCCCTTAGCCACAACTTTCTTACTTTGCCAAACTCAATCCCTTTCCAGTGCCCTAGACTTTTCTACTGCTGATTCTGCCAGTGATGCTGCTTTTAACTCCAATGGCCTTCCTGCCCCTTCTCAAGGGTACCACCAACCCTCCCTAATCCAACTCGAAAAACACAATTAAATAACACCTCCTAAACTGAACACATCTAAAAAAAAAAAAAAAAGAAAAAAATAAACTGAACACATCTCTTCAGTTGGCCTCTCTACCTACATAGGCAAATAAATTAACATTATAACATTAACATGATAACATTAACATTGAATACAGATACTCAAACATGGTAGCCTTAGAATATAATAAATGTTTGCCAAATTGCATTACTCTGGATGACAGAACCTGAACTAGCTGTTTAAAGAATAATTTTGAGGGGTGTCTGGGTGCCTCAGTCAGTTGGGTGTCCGATTCTTGATTTCAGCTCAGTCATGATCTCAGTTTGAGTTCAAGCCCCGAGTTGGGCATGGAGCCTACTTAAAAAAAAAAAAAAAAAAAAAAAAGGAACATATAAAGAATAACTGAAATTAAAAAGAAAATAATCTTGCAACCCTTAATGAAAACAAAAGGTTAAGGTCAATATCATCAATGATGCTAATACCACAGGTGAAGGGGGGATGGGGAACTAAAGCTGTACACGTCACCAAAATAGCACCTCACAGATCATTTCCTAATCACAGAGGTTGGGAAAGAAGAGCAGTACATATTTGTGACCATTTTAATATAGTGATTAAACTAATCTTCACTAACAGTGGGACAATCAGACATTATGAAATATTCTCTCAAAAACACATAACCTGGGACACCTGGGTGGCTCAGGGGTTGAGCATCTGCCTTTGGCTCAGCACATGCTCCTGGAGTCCCGGGATCGAGTCCCACATCAGGTTCCACGAAGGGAGCCTGCTTCTCCCTCTGCCTGTGTCTCTGCCCCCACCCCTCTCTGTGTCACTCATGAATAAATAAATAAAATCTTAAAAAAAAAATTTTTTTTTAACCTAAATTCACCCAAACTTTTAGATCTAACTTTCAGTGCACAAGAAATATCAGGGCTAGAGGAACACATTCAATATCAAAGGATATACCCAGAATGTGGAACATTCTGTTAAAGCAACTGGCTTGATGTCTTCAAGTTAAAGGTAATGGCATAAGTGGGGGGGAGGGGACCACATTCTAGATGAAAAGACTTGAGCATTTAGGGGTAAAGTGTCATGAAAATATCTAATTTGCTTTGTATTAGTTTAACCAAAAGAACAGAGCAAATAGAGTTGACCGTTGAACAACATGGTCTGAACTGTGTGGGTCAACTTATATGTGGACTTTTTACAGTATGGTACTAAAAATATTTTTTCTCTAGCTTACTTTATTGTAAAAATACTGTATATAAGTCATAAACAAGTGTTAATCGACTCTTTATTGGTGAGGCTTCTGGTCAACAGTCTACCGGTACTTAAGTTTGCAGGGAGTCAGAAGTTATACTGGAATTTCACCAACATGGGGTTTCGTACCCCTAAGCCCTGCATTGTTCAAGGGTCAACTGCTGATATTAGGTAGAAGTGTGTGTGTTCGTGTATTTTATGATTCTATTTACTTGAATTTTTTCATAATAGAACATTTTAAAGAGACAGCTACTCCACATTAGAGGAAGAGTGGCTTCCTGAAGCAGCGCTGTTAGAGCATGATCTCTGATCAAATCAAAATCTGGTTAAACAGTTTCTGATACTTAATCCCCAGAATCCCCCAGTTTCACCATGGGCTTTCAACATGCAGAACTTCAACATGCAGAAATGCCTCAAACTAAACTAAACCTTCTATAGTACTTCAGGTGTCCTTAACCAGTAGCTAGTTCTCCCCAGGCAAGAAGGCTCTCCACTACTAATTCAGGTTTAAGTAATGATTCACGTCATTATATTATTCCCGGTTTTTTTTTTGTTTTGTTTTAGAGTGCTGTGTGATAAGACTTCAGAAAGTTAAGAAGTGTGGGAGAGATTTGTAATAAAGAATAAACAAATAAACAACACTGTTTGTTTAGTTTATTGCGTTGGGGCTGAAGGGCCTGAAAGGGAATGAATACCAGTATAAGGATGCTCTGGGACCTGTCCTTAGGAAAGAGTGACTCTATTAATGCCAAATGTATTAGGACTTTCCAAAGAAACAGAACCAACAGACCACCAAGATGGAGGAAGAGAATCTATCAGCTCTGTTGCACCATATATAAGCCCATATTTTGCCAGTCACCTTCAAGCAAGATTTAAAATATGTTAAAAATAATCTTTATATATGTTAATAATGTATAAGATCACATGAATACATACAAGATTGTATATATACACACATAAACTTTATATATGTAACATTTATCACAAGGAATTAGCTTGCACAATTACGGAAGCCAAGAAGTCCCAAGATCTGCAGTCTGAGGGCTTGACAACCAGGAGAACCAGTGGTGTAAGATCCAGTCTGAGTCTGAAGGCAGGAAAAGACATTCAAATAGAGTGCTGAATTCTCTCTTGCTCAGCCTTTTGTTCTCTTCAGGCCTCTAATGACTGGATGAGGGCAATCTGCTTTGCTCTGCTCAGTCTACAGATTCAAATTCAAATTAATCTCATCCAGAAAGACCCTCACAGATACATCCAGAGTAGTGCTTTAATCAAATACCTGAGCATCCCTGCCCCAGTCAAGCTGCCACATAAAATTAACCACCAGGCCAGGGCTAGATATGAAAAGCTAACAGAGCTCACCCATTTGAGGTTTTAGGTAAAATGGGGAACTGTAATGCTCAAGCACAGGCCCAGCTCTTTAGGTTAAAAAGGAAATGCTAAAGAACAGTAATGTCAAAAGTTTCACAACACTTTGCTTCTATTTCAAAGATTACATCATTGAAGAGAAGGTTTAACGGGACAGAAACTATGCTGGTAAGATTTTGGCAAAATAAAGATCTGTCTGCCAAACCGTATATCACCAACACATAGCTTGCTTCGGACATTGAGAGACATCATTGCTAAATACTCAAGGTGAAAACACAAAACTACCATGACAAAAAAGGAAAAGGGATGAACGTTCCACCACTTTCCATAACTATACTTGCTTTTCCACCACACCATACTGCACAGCTGAGCACACTATGTGGTAATACATGGTTTATAAAATCATACTTCAGTATCAATGATCTGTCAGTTAAGATGCAATCTGGCTGGGATACCTGGGTGGCTGAGCATCTATCTGTCTGTGGCTCAGGGCATAATCTCAGGGTCCTGGGATCGAGTCCCACATCAGGCTCCCCACAGGAAGCCTGCTTCTTCCTCTCCCTATGTCTCTGCCTCTCTCTGCATATCTCATAAATAAATAAAATCTTTTTAAAAAAATGTAGTCTGGCTTTATTTGAGCAAGAGTTTATATGAAGAGAAGATACTGATTTTTTTTTGAAGATACTGATCTTAATTTCCTCGTTTGTAAGAACATCACCAGCATCTATTTCCAGAACTTTCTCATCACAGCAAACAGAAACTCCATACAAGTTAAGCAGCAATTACCCAGATCCCACTCCCTTAGCCCTTAGTAATCTCTATTCTATGAATTTTCCTTTCTTAAAATAGCCCATGCAAGTGGGATCATACAATATTTGTCCTCATGTCTGGCATATCTCAGCATGTTCTCTCAAGGTTCATCCACGTTGTAAAATGCATCAGAACTTCATCAATCTTTATAAATAAATAAATTCAAGTTAGTTAACATATAGTGTATTTTGGGGACACCTGGGTGCTTCAGGTGGTTGGGCATCTGCCTTCAGTTCAGGTCATGATCTCCAGGTCCTGGGAGAGAGCCCCCACTCCCCCCCACCCCCGCAATTGGGCTTCCTGCTCAGCAGGGTGTCTGCTTCTACCCACCCCACTCATTCTCTCTCAAATAAAATCTTAAAACCAAAAAACATACAGTATAGTGTATTTTGCTTATCCTTTTATCTGCTGATGATGTGGGTTGTTTCTACTTTTTGATTATTGTAAATAATTTTGCTATGAACAACAGTGTATCATTAACTGTTTTCAAATCTTTTGGGTACATACCTAAGAGTGGGTTTGCCAAGACATATAGTTTGTTTTTCCTACCAAGCTAATTCTAGTTTTTTGGATGCTATTTTAAGTGGAACTGTTTTCTTGCTTTCCTTTTTGGATAGTTCATTGTTAGTATATCAAAATGCAACCAGTTTTTGTATGTTCATTTTCTATCCTGCAAACTTTGCTGAATTAGTTTATTAGCTCCAAGATATATTTTTATTTTTAGGTAGGAAATCTTTAGATACTCTACATATATAAGATCATGTTATCTGCAATAGAGATAATTTTACTCCTTCCTTTCCCATTTGGATGCCTTTTATTTCTTTTTCTTGCCAAACTGCTGTGGTTAGAACTTCAGTATTATTATGACTAGAAGTGGTAGCAGTGGGCATCCTTGCCTTCTTCCTGAACTAAATCAGAGGAAAAGCTATCAGTCTTTCACCAATGACTATGCTGTTCACTGTGTGCTTTTCCTATGTGGCTTTTATTATGGTGAAGTAATTGACTTCTATTCCTAGTGTTTTGCGTCATGAAAGGCTGAATTTTGTCAAAGGCTTTTCCTGCATCAACTGAGATGACCATGTGTTTTTCTTGTTCTTTTCACTCCGTTAATGTGGCATACTGATCACTTTTTCAATGTGCAATCATCCTACCTCTCAGGAACAAATCCCATGGCTCATGTGTGAAATCCGTTTAATAGGCTAAATTTGATTTGCTGGTATTTTGTTCAATATTTTTGAATCATCATAAGGGCTACTGACCTGTAGTTTCCCTTTCTTTTAGGGTTTGCCTGGCTTTGGTATCAGAGCAATGCTGGCTCACAGAATGATTTATTATTGTTCCCTTCTCTTTGATTTCTGGGAATAATGTGAGGATTGGTGTTAGTTCTTTCAATGTTAGAATTCACCAGTGAAGACATCAGGTACAGGGCTTTTCTTTGTCGGCAGATTTTGGGTAACTGATTCGATCTCCTCACTTGACAATAAAATATGATTTTTACTGAGTCAGTTTTGGTAGTTTGTGTTTCTATGAACTTATTAATTTCATCCAGGTTATTAAATTTGTTGGAGTACAAATGTTCACAGGACCCTCTTACAATGTCCCCGCCCCCCCCCCCCCCCCCGGAGAATTGATAGTAACATTCTCATAAAGTTCATTTCTGATTTTAGGAATATTTGGCTTTTTCCTTAGTCAATCCAACCAGAAGTCTATCTGCTATAATCTATATCACTTCCTTTCCTTCTACTAGTTTTGGGTTTGGTTTGTTCTGTTTCTAATTCTGTAGGAAGTAAAGTTAGGTTGTTGATTAGAGAGGTTTCTTCAGGGGATCCCTGGGTGGCGCAGCGGTTTGGCGCCTGCCTTTGGCCCAGGGTGCGATCCTGGAGACCCGGGATCAAATCCCACGTCGGGCTCCCGGTGCATGGAGCCTGCTTCTCCCTCTACCTATGTCTCTGCCCCCCCCCCCTCCCTGACAATCATAAATAAATTTAAAAAAAAAAAAAAAGGGAGAGAGAGAGAGAGGTTTCTTCATGGGGTACCAGGGTGGCTCAGTCAGTTAAGAGTCTGACTCTTGGTTTCAGCTCAGGTCATGATCTCAGGGTGGTGAGACTGAGTCCTGCATGGGGCTCCACCCTCAGCACGGACTCTCCTTGAGATTTTCTCTCTCTCCTTCCCCCTCTGCTCCACCCCTCTGTTCCACCCCTGCATTTGTGTGCACTCCCTCTCAAATACATAAAATCTTTAAAAAAAAGATGTTTCTTAAATAAATAAAATCTTAAAAAAAATAAATAAATAAAAGTGTGTTGTTTAGGGACGCCTGGGTGGCTCAGTAGTTGAGCGTCTGCCTTCAGCTCAGAGCATAATCTGAAGTTCTGGGATCAAGTCCTGCATCGGGCTCCTGTATGAAGCCTGCTTCTCCTCCCTCTGCCTCTGTGTCTCTCATGAATAAATAAATAAAACCTTTAATAAATATATAAAAGTGTGTTAATATTCATAGATTTGAATTTTTTAGTTTTCCACCTGTTACTGATTTCTAACTTCAGCTCATTGTGGTCAGAAAAGTTATTTTGCATGATATCCACCTTGCTATTGAAACTTAAATTGTGGCTTAACACCAGGTGTCCTAAAGAAGGTCCCATGTGCACTTGAGAAGAACACATGTGCTATTGTTGGGTGGAGTCCTGTATATGTCTGTTAGATCTGATTGGGTTATTCAAGTTCTCTATTTCTTTACTTCTCTGTTCTCTGGTTCTATCCACTCTCGAGTATCAGGGTAAAATTGTCTATTTCTCCCTTCAGTTCTGTCAATTTTTGCTTCATATAACTTGATGGCCTGTCATTAGATGTATAAATGTTTGCCATTATTTTATCTTCTTGCTGTACTGAGACTTTTATTAATATATGTCCTTCTTTGTCTCTTGTATTTTTTTCTTGTAAGTATTTTTAATTTAAAATCTATCTTGAAAAAAAAATAAAATCTGTCTTGACTCATATTTGTACAGCCATCTTAGCTCTCTTTTGGTTACTATTTGCATTGATTATCTTTTCACGCTATTTCATACTCAAATATTTTTGTGTCTTTGGATCTAAACTGAAAACTATTTGTAGACAACAAATAGTTGGATCAGGTTTTTCTATCCAATATGTCAATCTGTCTTTTTGGAGAGTTCAATGCATTGACATTTAAGAAATTACTGATAAGGAAGGACTTATTTCAGTCACGTTAGTGTTGTGTTCTATACGTCTTACAATTTTTTTGTTATTCTACATGACTATCTTCTTTTGTGTTCACTTGATAAAAAGTAAAACTTTTTAACCCTTTCTCATTTCTTTTGTGGGTATTCTATAGCTATTTTCTTTGTCATTATCCTTGGATTACCTTTAACATCCTAAATTATGCACACCGTTATGTGTATTTATACCAGCTTAACTTCAGTAACATAAAAACTCGGCTCCTTGGGGCACCTGGGTGGCTCAGTGGGTGGGTTAAGCATCTGCCTTCAGCTCAGGTCATGATCCCACAGTCCTAGGACTGAGACTGTTCTGGTCTCTCTGCTCAACGGGGAGCCTGCTTCTCCTTCTCCCTCTGCCGCTTGCCCTGCTTGTGGGCTCGCTCTCTCTGTGTTCTAAAAATAAATAAAAATAAAAATAAAAATAAAAATAAAAATAAAAATAAAAATAAAACAAAACAAAAAAAACCCACCCCCAAAACCTGAATTCCTTTATAGCTCCAACCCACACCCTTTCAGTAACTAATGTCACACATTTATGCATGTGTCCAAAAATATTTCTTAAATGCCCTTTTTAAAAATTTCTATTTATTTATTCATGAGGCATACAGAGAGAGAGAGAGAAAGAATGAGAGAGAGAGAGAGAGAGAGGCAGAGACACAGGCAGAGGGAGAAGCAGGCTCCATGCAGGGAGCCCGATGCGGGACTTGATCCCGGGACTCCAGGATCATAGGCAGGCACTAAACCACTGAGCCACCCAGGGATCCCCATGTCCAAAAATATTTAATTTAAAAAAATATAGGGGTAGCCTGGGTATTTAGATATGGCCTAAATGAAGAGAATCCTTCAGGTTGAAAAGAAAGGACGCTAGACAGTAACTCAGAACATTATAAATAAGGCCACTTGGATGGCTTAGTTGGTTAACTGTCTGGTAAAGTAAATACCTGGAAAATGATAAAAGCTAGAACCTACTGTAACTTGGGTCTTTCCACTTTGGTTTATCTGGGAATGTCTTAATTTCCTCCTCACTTTTGAAGAATAGTCTTGCCAGATAAAGGTTTCTTGATTGACAGGTTTTTCCCTTCAACATTTTGAACATGTCCAACCCAAGTCTGGCCTCCAAGGTTTCTGATGAGAAATCTACTCATGACCTTATTGTTGAAAATAACATGAAAGAAAGCTATCTTTCTCTTGGCTTAACAGATAATAGACCTTATTGTGTTGTATGCAACAAAACCCTTCCCTATACTGTGATAAAAACATAGTTGCAGGGTCATTTTGAGGCCAATCACAGTTTAAGTGAAAGGAAATGGATATTTTAAGTGTTTACACTTAAAAGCTAGAAAAGCTAGGTCTTTAAAGCTAGAAATTGGGATTCCTGGGTGGCTCAGCGGTTTAGTGCCTGCTTTCTGCCTACGGCGTGATCCTGGAAGCCCGGGATCAATTCCCGCATGAGGCTCCCTGCATGGAGCCTGCTTCTCCTTCTGCCTGTGTCTCTGCCTCTCTCTGTGTGTCTCTCATGTATAAATAAATAAAATCTTAAAAAAAAAAGCTAGAAATTATCACAGATTTCCAAAGTAGAAAGGAAAAGCCCACTGAAGCATCACAGATTTAAATTTTCAATAAAGTAAATATTTGTTTTTTAAGATTTATTTATTTATTCATGAGACACAGACAGAGAGAAAGAGGCAGAGACAGACAGAGGGAGTAGCAGGCTCCTTGCAGGGAGCCCAATGCAGGACTTGATCCCAGATCCTGGGACCACAACCTGAGCCGAAGGCAGGTGCCTAACTGCCGAGCCACCCAGGAGTCCCATAAATATTACTTTGTAATAACTCACCTAAACAAAGAGTTCTTTGGAGTCCCTTGGGGGGGAAAAAAAAAAAAAAAAGCAAGGTGCCTGGGTGGCTCGGATGGTTAAGCATCTGACTCTGGATTTCAGCTCAGGTCATGATCTCAGGGTTGTGAGACTGAGCTTTGCATTGGGCTCCCCACTCAGCTGGGAATCTGCTTCAGATTCTCTCTCCACCTCTTCCTCCTCTCTACTAAATAAATAAAATCTTAAAAAAAAAAAAAGGAACACAAAGTCTTGAAACCAAAAAGCGAGAAAGCCACTGTAGATGATCCCCAGCCATTATTGGTTCATTTCTTGCTCCACACCATTGTGATGGAATTACAAACACGCATATCCAGCCCCCAGCTGGGCCCAGGTTTTTGGTCCTTACAGCCCAGAAAGCTGATTTTTGGTGACCTGATGGACTTTGGTAACATGACAGGTTGTTTTTTCTTTTTCTTCTATCTTGTTTCTTTTTTCTTTATTCTCCATTCTTTTGTTTTTCTCATTTTTTCTTTTTCTTTTTCTTTGTTCTATTTTCTTGTCTTTTTTCATTTTTCCTTTCTATTCTTTAATTAGCATAGTATAATTATTATTTTGTATCATTAGTATTAGTGTTGTTAGCAAAACTGGCATTGTCAGTACAGTTAGCAGCAGAGTCTTACAGCCATCTCTAACAAATTACCCATATCTACAATTATGAGCTCCTCGATACCAATGGCCAGGGTAACTTTGTTGGCCCAGCACATCTTGACTGGGACAGAGGCTGTGAAGGTCATTGAAAAGAATAATCCAGAACTCCTCCAGTCTCCAGGGACTTTTCTATGAAGCACACAGCACAAAGACCTTGAATCATACCAATATTGTAAGATTATTTGAGGTGATTGACACTGAGGAAGCACTATTCCTTATCTCAGAGTACATTAGTGGAGGAGACATGATTGTCTATTTATTGGACCTTGGCCACATGACCAAGAAAGAGGCCAGAGACAAATTCCAGCAGCTAGTATACACTGTACAGTACTGCCACTGGAACGGTATAATCCACAGGGACCTGAAGCCAGAGAACCTACTTTGTGACACTCTGCTGACTGTAAAAATTGCAGACTTTGGCCTCAGTAATGAGTTCCCCACTGGCCATAAGCAGAGCACCTACTCTATTAGTCTCCCTTATACTACCCCAGAACCCTTCCTATGCTGAAGTACAATGATCCAGGGTCACCTGGGTGGCTCAGTCAGTTAAGTGTCCAATTCTTGATTTTGGTTCAGGTCATGATGTCAGGGTTGTGAGAACAAGCCCCACATTGCCCAGAATGAAGTGTTCTTAAGATTCACTACCCCCCCCCCCAAAAAAAAAACTCTTTCCCTCTCCCTCTGCCCTGCCCCACTACTCTCTCTAAAACCCATTAAAAACAAAAAAAAAAGGTACACATTCCACCATGTGGGTATGTAAAGCATGGGAATCATTCTGTCACCCTGGTCACCGGTATCCCTGCCTTTTGTGGGAGAGGACTTCTGGGAGCTATGGAAGTAGCTCCAGAGGGAGGAATACCACATTCCAATATTCTTATCTCTTAAATGTGAAAACCTCAAGAAATTTGATGACCCTCAACCTCAGTGATAGAAGAATATTAGAAAATATTATCCATGGGTGAATATGGGCCAGCAGGAGAAACTCAGATCTTACATAGAGTACATCACAACAACAAGGACCCCCAGGGTGACCAAGGTGATGATGAACATGGGTTACAGGTGGATCAGATCCAGGACTCACCAAGAGGTTGGAGGTACAACAGTATGATGGCCACCTAACTGACCCTAAGCTCAAGAAACCCAAGGTGGAGGGCCATTCCATCAGAGTAAGCCATCATAGTAAGTCCCTCCTTCCCTTCTGCTGACCTTAATAGCTACATTCTTCCCCAACATAGAAGGTTCAGCAGGTGTCTGATAATACAGTAAAAAAATACAGGCAGCAAGTCTGCTATATCCACCTGGTTCTACAAGGAAGATCAGGGGCTGGAGGAGCACCAGAACTTGAAATAGAAGGCCACAGTGATTGCCAGTTCCCCACCCAGTCTGGAGTCAAGGAACACCATCCCAGCTCAGTCCCTTAGCAGTGGCCCTGGGGCCTCCTCCTCCACCCCTAGCACCAGGAGCAGTACAGCAGCATTCAGAGGGAACTAACTGTCCTCAACATATGTCTTTGAAATCCTCTGCAAATAAGGCAGCCTGATGGTATGACCCAAATCTCTCCCTCTGGTCACAGCCAGGGCCCAAGAGGGATGGCTGTCAGGTTCCTCAACTTTTCTTTTCTATTCTTTTCTATTCTATTCATTCATGAGACACACACACACACACACACACACAGAGAGAGAGAGAGAGAGAGAGAGAGACAGGCAGAGGGAGAAGTAGGCTCCATGCAGGGAGCCCAACGCGAACTCGATCCCAAGTCTCCAGGATCACACCCTGGGCTGAAGGTGGCGCTAAACCGTTGAGCCACCCAGGCTGCCCCCTCAACTTTATTCTAAGACTGCCCAGCAAGAATGAGAATGTCAAACAAAATAGAGTGAAGTCAATTTAATCTCTCATAGTGGATGGCCAAGGCAGAAATCAAGAGGAGGTGGAGCTGCACTCCCTGGATTTTAAATGAAAAGAAAGAAAAAAGGGGGGGAGGGGGGCCTGGGTGGCTCAGTGGCTGAGTGGCTGAGAGGCTGCCTTTGGCTCTGGTCGAGATCCCAGAGTCCCCTGGAAACCTGCTTCTCCCTCTGCCGGTGTCTCTGCCTCTGTGTATTTCATGAATAAATAAGTACGGAGAAAGAAAAAGAGAATGAGAGAAAGAGAGAGAAAGAGAAGAAAGACAGATACCTGGGTGGCTCAGTGGTTGAGCATCTGCCTTCAGCTCAGGGCACGATCCCAGGGTCTGGGAATCCCAGGAATCCCGGGAATCGAGCCTTCCATCGGGCTCCAGGCGGGGAACCTGCTTCTCCCTCTGCCTGTGTCTCCACCTCTCGCTGTGTATCTCATGAATAAATAAGAGAGGAGAAAGAGAGAGAAAGAGAAAGAGAAAGAGAAAGAGAAAGAGAAAGAGAAAGAGAAAGAGAAAGAAAGAGAAAGACAAAGAGAAAGACAAAGAGAAAGACAAAGAGAAAGACAAAGAGAAGACAGACAGACGGATACCTGGATGGCTCAGTAGTTGAGCATCTGCCTTCGGCTCTGGGTGTGATCCCAGGGTCCAGGGATGGAGCCCTGCATCGGGCTCCCCATAGGGAGCCTGCATCTCCCTCTGTCTCTCTGCGTCTCTCATGAATAAATAAATAAAATCTTAAAAAAAAACAAAAAAAGAAGTACATGCTTTGTGTGCAAGATGCTTGGGGAAGAAAACTTGGTAATTATTGATAAGGAAATATTTACTTCTGCTGAGTAACATTTGTTTTCTGTACGTCTCTTTTTTGTTGTTCAGTTCTTCACTTACTGACTTTTTTTGTATCTAGTTGAATTTTTTAATGTAGTTTTATGTACCACTGATTCCCTCTTCTTTCCTCTTCTGTTTATTATTATTATTTTAGTGGTTACCTGGGGGATGACAATTAACATCTTTTTAGTTTCAATGGTATACACTCTGTTCTAATCTGTCCCTTCTCCTTTACATTGTTATTATCACAGATTACATCTATATACATTGAGTGCCTGTTATGACAAACTTGTAACTTTATGTTTTTGTCATTTATTTATTTTTAAAAGATTTTACTTATTTTTTTTAAAGATTTTATTTTATTTATTCATAGAGACAGAGAGAGAGAGAGAGAGGCAGAGACACAGGCAGAGGCAGAAGCAGGCCCCACACAGAGAGCCCGACGTGGGACTCGATCCCGGGTCTCCAGGATCACGCCCTGGGCTGCAGGCGGCGCTAAACCGCTGCACCACCAGGGCCGCCCAAGATTTTACTTATTTATGGGGGTGGGACATGAGTGGTGGAGATAGGCAGAGGAAGAAGGAGAAGTTTCCCAGCTGAGCAGGGAGCCCGACGCAGGGCTTGATCCCAGGACCCTGAGTTCATGATCTGAGCCAAAGACTGATGCTTAATTGACTGAACCACCCAGGCACCCCCATGTTCCTATCTTTTTAAAATCATATATTTAGGGGCACCTGGGTGGCCCAGGGTCCTGGGATTGAGTCCCACATCGGGCTCCCCAGAGGGAGCCTGCTTCTCCCTCTGCCTATGTCTCTGCCTCTCTGTGTCTCTCATGAAGGAATACAATCTTTTTAAAAAATCATATATTTACAAAAAGGACAGAACAAAAGAGCAATAATATTGGCTTTTATAGTTACCTTTACCAATACTATTTCTTCTTATGGCTTTGAGTTAGTGTCGGTGTCTTTTCACTTCAGACTGAAGGACTCCCTTTAGCATTTCCTGTGGGGCAGGCATACCTATGATGAATAAACTCAACTTTTGTTCATCCGGAAATATCTTAATTTCTCCTTCAATCTTGAAGAATAGTTCTACCAGATACAGTATTCTCAGTTGATAAGGTTTTGTTCCCCCTCTCAGGACTTTAAAATGTCATTTGTACTGTCTCCTGGCAGCCATGAATATTCGTTTTTAAGATTTATTTATTTGAGAGACAGAGAGTGCATGAGCAGGGTGGAGAGGGAGGAGAGGGAAAAGCAGAGTCCCCACTGAGCAGGGAACCTGAAATGGGGCTCAATCCCAGCACGCCCTGCGCCTGAAATCAACTGTTATAAACCTTATTCAGAATTCCTTATATATGACAGGTTGATTCTCTTGCTTTCAAGTTCTTCTTGCTTTGCAAATTCAAGTTACAATTTGACTATAACATGTCTTGGTGTAAATTTCTTGAGTTTATTCTCCTTCGACTTCATTAAGCTTTTTGGATGTGTAAATTCCTTAGATCCTGGAAGTTTTTGGCCATTAGATTTTCACAAATGTATTGTTCCTCTCTACGTATTCTCCTTTTGGAGCTTCTATGAAGTGTATCTGGCATGCTTGATGGTGCCCTGCAGGTCCCTCAGACTGTGTTCATTTTTTATAATTCTCTTCTCTTTCTGTTCCTCAGACTGAATAATTGTGATGGTCTTACCTTTAGCTTGCTGATCTTTTCTTCCATCTGTTCACATCTGCTGCTAAACCCTTCTAATAAATTTCATTTCAGGGGCATCTGGGTGGCTCAGTCAATTGGAAGTCCGAATCTTGATTTTGGCTCAGGTGATGACCTCAGGGTCATGAGATGAAGCCCCATTAGGCTCCCTTCTCAGCAGGGAGTCTACCTGAGATTCTCTCTCCATCTGTCCACCCCCCATGCCCACTCGCAGATGCTCTCTCTAAAATAAATAAATAAATCTTTGTTTAAAAAAAAAACAAAAAACAAAACTTTGTTACTGTACCTTTTTTCTACTCCAGGAGGTTTTTTTTAGAATTTCTTTCTTGATGGTTTTATGCAGACACTATTCTCAATTGCCCTTAATTCTTTGTCCATGATTTCCTTTAACTCACTGAGTATATTTAACACAGTTGATTCAGTGTCTTAAAAAAAAAAAAAAAAAAAAAGATTGAGGGACGCCTGGGTGGCTCAGCAGTTGAACATCTGCCTTTGGCTCAAGGCGTGATCCCAGGGTTGGGGATCAAGTCCCGCATGGGGCTCCTTGCAAGGAGACAGCTTCTTCCTCTGCCTATATCTCTGCCTGCCTCTCTCTTTCTCTGTGTTACTCATGAATAAATAAAATCTTAAAAAAAAAACAAGATGGATTTATTTTAATAAATTATTTTAAGGAGAGAGAAAGCATGGGCAAGTAGGGAGAGTGGGAGAGAGAAAGAGAAGTAGACTCCCTGCTGAGTGCAGAGCCCAATGTGTGGCTCAATCCCATGACCCCAAGACAATGACCTGGGGAGAAATTAAGAGTTGGATGCTCAGCCACTCAGACACTCCAATTTAATGTCTTTAACTTACAATTCTAATGTCTGAGCTTCCTCTGAGATGGTTTCTGTCCAATTCCTTTTTTCCCTGTGAATGGGTCACAGTTTCCTGTTTCTTTTTATGTTTCATATTTTTTTCTTGTTGAGAAATGAACATTCTAAGCATTATAATGTGGTATATCTCCAACAAAGTAGGTCCCGGAGTTCCAAGACAGTTGATTCCAACTACTCTTTCCAGGTCAATAGCTGACTAGGTAGAGGGGTTGCCCTCTAAAGATTCCCATTCAAGTCATTTTGTGTGACATCACTGCAGTCTATAATCTTTTATTTATTTTTTTAGTCTATAATCTTTTAATGTAAATAGTCAATCAGTCCAATTTTCAGACCTTGATCAAACTCATTCAAGCCCTTGAATCACTGCTAATTCGCTCAGCAGAAAATGCCAAGTACATGAATATTTTTGGACATAAATACGACCTGTTTTCTAGTTCTGGTGAAGGATCGAGATGAGTCATTCCTTCCTTAAATGTAACATTTTTCTTAAATCTCTTGTGACTATAGAAGACCATCACGGGAAAGAATATGACATGCAGCAGAAGACAAAGATAATCTAATAACACAGACTTAAAATATGAAACTAGGGGCTCCTGAGTTTAGGTATTGTTCAAAATACTAGGAGTGAAATGTAGTATTAAGAGGTGGTTGGAAAAAAAAAAAAAAGAGGTGGTTGGGAAAAAAAAAAAGAGGTGATTGGCTAGGAGTAGGGCAGAGAATTTACTTCAAGAGTTTTTGTTTTGTTTTGTAGATTCCACTTATTTATTCATGAGAGACACAGAGAGAGAGAGGCAGAGACATAGGCAGAGGGAGAAGCAGGCTCCCTGTGGGGAGCCCGATGCTTCAAAAGTTTTGATTTCTGGATACAACCATCCAGTGCTCTAAAGGTACAGCTGGAGCTAATATTTCTAACACTGTGCTCAGCACATATTAGGGACTTAAACATTTGCTAAAATATTTAGCTTCCTTTGTCTTAATAGAAACAACTTTCTGGAAGCATACATAAAGAAAGGATACAAAGAATGCTCCATACAGGTAAAGTACTTAGCTCACACTCCAGAAACCTTCTCTCTCTAAAATATGCCTTTTGGGGGGGCACCTGGGTAGCTCAGTCAGTTGACCATACAACTCTTGATTTCGGCTCAGGTCATGATCTCGAGGCCCCAGTGAGGCTCCACGCTCAGCACAAAGTCTCTTCCTCTGCTCCTCCCCCTGTCCACTCTCCAATAAATAAAACTTTAAAACACGCCTTTTTAAAAATTTATTGTTTTTATTGGAGTTCAATTTGCCACCATATAGCATATTACCCAGTGCTCATCCTGTCAAGTGCCCCCCTCAGTGCCCATCACCCAGTCACCCCAACTCCCCTCCCACCTCCCTTTCCACCATCCCTTGTTCATTTCCCAAAGTTAGGAGTCTCTCATGTTCTGTCATCCTCACTGATATTTTCACTCATTTTCTCTCCTTTCCCCTTTATTCCCTTTCACTATTTTTTATATTCTCCAAATGAATGAGACCATATAATGTTTGTCCCTCTCTGATTGACTTAACTCACTCAGCATAATACCCTCCAGTTCCATCCACGTCAAAGCAAATGGTGGGTATGTATTTGTTGTTTCTAATGTAAAACATGCCTTTTTTGAAGCAATAAATTTGTATTAGCAGAATAAGCCAGGAGTTACAATGTTTGAGAAATTAATGTTCTAACAGTCAGCAATTTCCAACAAATACCAAATAAATGCTTCCTCCAAAAACAGCCAAACTACCTCAACAATTAACCAGTCAGTGGCTGTGAATATGAGTTCACTATGAATATGACATAATCACTGGTTAGGAGCAATCAATGGATACAAATCACCATGCCCGCACTGCCCAGGTATCTTCAGTTAATGGTTAATCCTGTTTTTTCAGGAGCAGCCAGCTGTTTCCTCTTTCACCAACACCCTATGCTTGCCCATGCCTACCCCTATGTGTCGCAAAACCTGTCAAATCGGTGTCCCTGCACAGGCACCATCTTAGACCAAGCTTGTAGGTCAAAACCAAGCAAATTTATAGGGTTCACAGTCTCTACAGTAGGAAGGACTGAGGTAGGAAAATACTTGTTTTCAAGGCTTCCTTCTGTACAACTGGATGTATGAAGTATATCATTACCTCTTCACATACAAAAACTGACACCTGTCCAGAAGCCTACTATCAAATCTTTTTCATACTACATCACCACCTTTTGTGGGTGGCTCCTCACATGTCACAGTCAAAAAGAAAAATTCCTCCAGGCAGGAAACTATCTCACTCCTCTGGCATTTCCCTATAGCACTTGATACAAAGCATCCTTTGGATGCTTGATGTCTGAATGACTACATTTCCACTTCCTCTGTCACCAGGGGTAGAACTTGCTCTCTACTACAGCAGTGGGAAGCAGAAAAACCAACTCATTTTTCAGATTCGGACATGCATTGTTTGATTTTGGCCTGGGAACACCACAGATGAATTATTCATTAACTGTATACACCATCTGTCTAGGGAGCAGGTACATTAAAAGGCTGACCAATAGGAGCTCCTCACTCCCCTCTCACCCGCCCCCCTTCCCAAACTCACAAGGGGAATCTTGCTACTGCCTCACTTCTCCAGTGGTCTAACAGAAGTCTGGCCACAAGGCTCCACCCTTCACAGAAACAGCATGCCTTTCTCTCCTCCAAGCAGATCATGGATGCTCTATAACTCCAGATGACTTTATGGGTGCATAGAAATGCAAGCCAGAGAAAACTGCCATTTGGCAGGGGAGCTGGCCAGTCACGTGCAGACAAGATTTCATGTTGTTGTCATGCAGAAATGATTAGCTATAACTTTAGAATAAGCAAGGGAAAAAAAGAATTGGCTGATCCAATGTACTTTTTCCCTAAAACACAATTGTTTCTCCCAATTCAAACTGCTAACAGTCTTTCAACAGCCCTAAAAATAAAGACTGGGGCACTGGTCTACTCCTTATCTGTGAAAATTAATTAACTCACTCCTTATCTGTTACAATTTAAAAAAAGAAAAAACCATTTTAACTCTTGCCAAGTCTCAAACACTCCTATGGAATCTGCTTTTACAATCCTCCACCAAAAGTGACAAACAAATCTCATTTGTCAGAGTTAGACCAAAAAATTTGGTAAAGGGACGCCTGGGTGGCTCAGTGGTTGACCGTCTGTCTTCAGCCCAGGGCATGATCCTAGAGTCCTGGGATGGAGTCCCGCATTGGGCTCCCTGCACGGGGCTTGCTTCTCTCTCTCTGCCTCTCTCTCTGTGTTTCTCATGAATAAATAAAATCTTAAAAAAAAAAAAGTTGGTAAAAAATCTATCTAGAGTGCAGATTATAAACTGTGTATGTTCAAATACCGCAAGAAATGACCATAGAAGTCAAAACATGAAATGCATAAAAGCTTCATGAACCTAATTTAAATATTTGCTTTCCAAAGTCTTTTTTCAATCCATTACATAAGGCACATGGGTTGTAAGGACTGAAAGATACTGCCCCATCAAATCCAAGGCTCCTTGGATTTCCAAGGCTTCCTCAGAAACCAGGTTTTCTATGGTTTGTAGAGCTACTACCTTGCACAAGGCTTGGGATATGGTGGTACTCAATAAAACCTACTGACTTGTATGAGCAATTATACAGATATATATACAGATACATATTTGTCCCAGATACTTAAGAGAGAGAATTTAGCTGCCTCCCTATGCCAGGGCACCTTAGAAATGCTTCTTCTAAATTTCTTGATGGATGAAACTGCCAGACAAACTGATTAAAGAACCAAGACAAGGAGTAGAAAGAACACCAATTTAATGAGAAACAAACGTGTTTGAGCCTAACTCCAACAAAGTTCTATGAAAGATAGAAAACTGCTGAGCTTGTCAAAATGTATTATGAAGCAGAAGCAAATAAGACAATAGTACTGTCCCACAAAGAACAGATCAGAAGAGTTAAAAAAAAAAAAAGACACATGTAGGTGGGTAATTTGGATAAAAAGATTTCTAGTCAGTGAGGAAAGGATGACAATACAACGAAATACTGGGACAACCACATGTTTGGAAAGATTCTGATGTCATACTGCATCATATGTAAGAATTCCAATGAACTAAGTATGAGGGGAAAACATCGTTTTTATTGCCCTTAGGATAGGGAAGGCTTAAGTATATTTAACATAAAACACCAAAACTAAAACAAATCAACAGATGTTGACTATAGCAAAGTTTCTTTACTACAAAAACACACCATTAACCAAACCAAGCCATGTATAACAAGCCTGGAATGTTTGCACCATGAAAAAGGTCAATATTCTTGCTCTATAAAAAGTTTAGTTTAAAACAAAACTAAAAAGCCTCACTTGAGCTTTAGAGAAAAGTCAATTCACAGAATAAAAAGAAATGGCTAACATTTTTAAAAAGCTACATCTATTCATCAATAAAATAAAAATGAGGTATCATTTAAATTTCCCCATTAGGGATGCCTGGGTGGCTCAGTGATTAAGCAAGCGTTGTCTGCCTTCCGACTCAGGGCACGATCCCTGAGTGCTGGGATAGAGTCCTGCCCCAGGCTCCCTGTATGGAGCCTGCTTCTCCCTCTGCCTGTCTCTTTCTGTGTCTCTCATGAATAAAATATTTTTTAAAAATTTAAAGTAAATAAATAAATTTCCCATTAGTTAAACTAGCAACCATGAAGAAAATTGACAATTGGCAACTATATAAATAGAATTCTCAAGCTACAAATGTAAAGTAGACAACCTTCTTGGAGGCAGTATGATAATGAATACCAAATTTTAAGTATGAATAACAACTATAAGGTAATGATCAAAGAAGTGGATAAAGATAAATACTAAATAACTAGGGGGTTTTTTTAGATTTTGTTTTATTTTTTAAAGATTTTATTTGTTTATTCATGAGAGACACAGAGAGAGAGGCAGAGATATAGGCAGAGGGAGAAGTGGGGTCCCTGCAGGGAGCCAGATGTGGGACTCAATCCCAGGACTCCTGGATCACACACTGAGCCAAAGGCAGATGCTCAACCACTGAGCCACCAAGACATCCCTAGATTTTTTTTTTTGACATCCCTAGATTTTATCTTTAAGTAATCTCTAGGCCCAGCATGGGGCTCTAACTCACAACCCCGAAATCAAGAGTCACATACTCCACGGACTCAGCAAGCCTGGTGCCCCTTAAATAAATTTTTTTAAAGATTTATTTATTCATGAGAGACACACAGAAAGAGGCAGAGACATAGGCAGAGAGAGAAGCAAGCTCCCCACAGACGGCTGGACACGGGATCATGCCCTGAGCTGAAGGCAGATGCTCAACTGCTGAGCCACTCAAATAATTTTCTTAAAGATGAAAGTTGGAACTAACTGAAATGTTCATTTAGAGGATGGTTAAACTTGGTAAATGTGGTATTACACAGCCTTTAAAAACAGTATGTACTGGGGGGCACTTGGGTGGTGAAGCTGGTTAAGCACCTGACTCTTGGTTTTGGCTCAGGTCATGATCTCAGGGTCATGAGATTGACCCCTGTGTCAGGCTCTGCCCTCAATAAAGTCTGCTTGGGATTCTCCCTCCCTCTCCCTCTGCTAATTGCCCCCCAACGGCTGCATGTACACACTTTCTCTAAAATAAATCTTAAAAGAAAATAACAGTAGGTAATGACAAAAAAAAAAAAAAAAAGGTGTGTAGTATATACAATATACTTCTTTTAGGGATCCCTGGGTGGCACAGCGGTTTGGCGCCTGCCTTTGGCCCAGGGCGCGATCCTGGAGACCCGGGATCGAATCCCACGTCGGGCTCCCGGTGCATGGAGCCTGCTTCTCCCTCTGCCTGTGTCTCTGCCTCTCTCTCTCTCTCTCTGTGACTATCATAAATAAATAAAAGTTAAAAAAAAAAACCAATATACTTCTTTCAAAAAAAACAAGTTACCGAAGAGTGTACATTGTATGATCACATTTAAATATAAACAAGATTGGAAGTATAACCACCAAATTACCCAGAAGGGTAAGAGAGAACTATTCACTTACCACTGTAATTTAGAAACAAATCCGTTTTAGGAAAAATCTAACCACCTATATAGTGCGATAACTCTTGCCCCTCATAAAGAAGTCAATGAGCAGGACCTCCATGTGGGTGATAGCTTTTAAAATGGCTTAAAGGGTCCTCAAAGTTTCCTGTAGCATCGTCTTGTCAGTTGGGATATTGCAAAAGCCACTGCAGTATGATCAAAAGCCAAAGAAAGCCAAAATATAAAATGAGAGCCAATCTGCTACTCTTGTTTTGCAGAAGTGGAAATGGAAGCTTAGTAACTTATTTAAGAGCCATAGTGTGGCCCTGCTTAAGAAAGTCTCTTCAGGGACGCCTGGGTGGCTCAGTGGTTTACTGTGTGTCTTCGGCTCAGGGCATGATCCTGGAGTCCCGGGATGGAGTCCCACATCGGGCTCCCTGCACGAAGCCTGCTTCTCCCTCTACTTATGTCTCTGCCTCTCCCTCTCCCTCTCTCTCTCTCTCTGTGTGTGTCCCTCATGAATAAAAAAAATCTTAGGGCAGCCCAGGTGGCTCAACGGTTTAGCGCCGCCTTCAGCCCAGGGCATAATCCTGGAGACCCAGGATTGAGTCCCACGTCAGGCTTCCTGCATGGAGCCTGCTTCTCCCTCTGCCTGTGACTTTGCCTCTTTCTCTCTATGAGTCTCTCATGAATAAATAAATAAAATGAAAGAAAAGAAAAGAAAAGAAAAGAAAAGAAAAGAAAAGAAAAGAAAAGAAAAGAAAAGAAAAGAAAAAGAAAGAGAAAGAAAGAAAGAAAGAAAGAAAGAAAGAAAGAAAAAAGAAAAGAGAAAAGAAAAAAGAAAAGAAAAGAAAAGAAAAGAAAAGAAAAGAAAAGAAAAGAAAAGAAAAGAAAAGAAAAAAGACAAGACTCTACAATCCTATAGCTTCTGGCCTACTGATTTCAAGCAATGTGAAGAATTTACAGATATTTCTTTTTTTCAGCCAGAGAACGCAACAGATGTGCACGCACACACACACACACATCAAAAGCCATTTGGAGGACATATTTTCAGTTCTTTCCTTCAAATGATGAGCTTTGGGGGAAAACATAAATTAATATCTACCCTGAAGCCCCTCTCCTAGAGTAGGCAAATGCATACACAAAATGAACATAAGACACATATATGAAATACAAGTCACAGGTGTTCAGTGAAAGCTGAGAGTAGCCACAAAAAGCTTTAAAAATGGAGCTCGTGGTACCTGAGCCAGGCAGGATGCCAAAAGAAGAACACTGAAATGAAGGGAAGTGACAGGAGCCAAGCTGAAGGAAGCAGGGAATGTGTGGCAAGGAACAAGTAAGTAAAACAATTTAGGATAAATAAAACAATACAAGGTGTAAATCAGAGAAAGGACAAAACCAGGAAGACAAACCAGAGGCAGTGTGTGAAGAGACATAACCAAGGGCAATGGAAAACCAAGGGTTCTCTGGGCAGGGAAGGAACAACCTAAGGAGTACTTTTAAGACTGATAGTGCTTTACAAGAAGGGGGGTGGGGGGCTGAGAAATCAGTAAAAAGATATCTACTAAGTCTATAGGATTCCAGCACTGAAAACATGGAAGGCAAGGGAATACTCAGACTCAATGGTTTCTTTCACACCTGCTTCTGCAAAAGGTATTTCAAGGCACTTGAATGGAGATTATCACACATCATTTAAAAGAAATACAGATTCCTTAGGCTAGGTGATCTGTCAGTGAGGCAAGGTGGTATCCTTTTCCGCATTTAAATTGCCACTTGACTGGAATGAGAATCTACAAATGAGGCATTCTTTCCCCCAACAGCTATTACCTATTAACAGCAAGCCACTGTAAAACTAGTACTATTTCCCAAATATTTCCAACTCTGTGCTTTCCGGGTCCACAGCAGAATCACAGTTCTTGATCTCTTGTGTGGTGTGACTCATTCTGGCCAGTGAGCTAGAAGCTGAAGTGACGTGTCATTCTGGGGTGGAACACTAACTGCAGGAGCAAGACCCTCCAGTATTTCTTTTCCACTTTGCCAAGATATGCAACAATATTCCGTACCATGGCTGCCCCTTCAACTGAAGTAGGAATGATGCAAAGCCTCTGGAAAATTTATGTTGCACATGCTGCATGAACAGAAAATAAACCTATGTTGCTTTCAACCATTTTGAAGTTATTATTTGTTGCAGAATAACCTAGCCTATTCAGTCTTATACAGCTGGAAAATTCACTACCTGGAAAAAACTTACATTTCAAAAGAAGTAGTCAAAGCATCCCTCTTAAAAAAAAAAAAAAAACTTACTAGGGATGCCTGGGTAGCTCAGCGGTTGAGTGTCTGCCTTCAGCTCAGGGTGTGATCCCGGGTTTGGGGATCAAGTCCCACATCAGGCACCCTGAGAGGAGTGTGCTTCTCCCTCTGTCTGTATCTCTGCCTCTCTTCTCTGTATCTCTCATAAATAAATAAATAAAACTCTTAAAAAAAAAAAAACTTAAACTGAACAATAAAATTTACACAGGCTGCTCTTCCAGAGAAGATGTATGTTATTTTCCTCATGACCATTAGGGTTAAAGAAACATCTGGCAACTTGGAATATGGAGTGCCAGTTCCAATCTCACTATTCAGGCCTCCATGATACTGAGCATGTCCTTTTGGGCCATTTCCTCATCTGAAAAGAGATGGTCACAATTCATGCTGCTTGAATTGAATGCTGAAGTGAAGCTGAAAACAAGGTAACAGGTGAGCTCTGTAAGAGACTGATCATACGGGATCCCTGGGTGGCACAGCGGTTTGGCGCCTGCCTTTGGCCCAGGGCGCGATCCTGGAGGCCCGGGATCGAATCCCACATCAGGCTCCTGGTGCATGGAGCCTGCTTCTCCCTCCGCCTGTGTCTCTGCCTCTCTCTCTCTCTCTCTGTGACTATCATAAAAAAAAAAAAAAAAAAAAAAAATTAAAAAAAAAAAAAAAAAGAGACTGATCATACATACCTTTGTTCCTTGTATCAGTCATGTGGAAGGGGGAAAAAAAAAACTAAAGCAACTTTTACAAAGGAGTAAGTTCCCTGCAAAGCAATTCTCGTTAAGAGGACTTTGCAGCCCAGCCTAGATTCTTGACTATGATGCACCCCACTGCTCTCAAGCTTTCTAAAGGCAGGTACCAAATCAAGAGCTGAGTTTTTAGCCAGAGACGTGGACGATGGTGCCTTTTCCCCCTCTTTTTTGGTAAAACAGATTGGAAAGCAGAGATAGTAAAACAGTTACACAGAACTATTTCCTATAGCTCAAAGCTTTTGCTAGCAACCTTAGTTTATCTCAAGCATTTACCTAGTAAAATAGATTATCCATAAATTGGTAAGAGGAGCTCAAAATGGGCCAGCAGGCTAAAGAGGAAAATCAAATTGTTCTGTCTTCATCCCATCCGTCCCAAGCCAACTCCTTTTAATGTGTTAAAGGCACTTATGTGGAAGCATCTCTTTCAAGGTTTAAACACATTTGTATTTGAGTCCTAGTCCCACTAATCTCTCAACACGTATTTCTCTAGGTAAATTATAACATCAAAGTCATTCCTTATCCGTAACTGGGATACCACCTGCCTTACTCAGTAGGGTACTGAGGTTTAAGTGAGAGGATGCCCTATCCTAGCACTACCTAGTGAAGTACTACTTTGTTAAACACAGACCCTTCAAGAAGGCACTGGAGTGCCTCCCCTCCCCCACTCCATCTGGCCCCCATACATACAGTCTTTCCCAATTTGGAGATACTGCAGCTACTCCATCTGCCTTAGCATTTCCCTACCTCCATTCATTTGCTTGTGCCATTCCCTCCAACTATAATGGGTTTCCCAAGTCTCCTTCCATACCAAAACTCCACTCAGCATCTACCAAACCAAGACATCTGAACACCTCTGGCATTTTCTTTAAGCTATTTTTATGACTTCCATCCGCCTTGTTTTACAATCATTTCTAAACCTCCAGTGATCTTTATTTTATATTCCCCACAGCTGCCAGCAGTGTTTTCTTACACCAGACAATAAAAATCTGTCAAATGAATACAGAACACAGTTTAGCATCCAGAAAAGCTCTACATATTAATCACTGGCCCAGAAGCATAACTTACAAATAGTAACTTACTGTGCAAAGTCAGAACTGGAAAAAAAAAATTAAGTTTACTGAGTAGTGTTTCAAGATCTATCCTAGAATGATTCATCCCTGCTCTCCAGGAGTTTAGAGGTTTTTTTTTTGGGGGGGGGGGGGGGTAGGGAGGGAGGAAAAGTCATGTAATATTATTTCAACCAAACTAGGTCTATAGTAGATGTACAAAGCTCAAGATCACTCAGCCAGAAAACTGCTGGTCAAACACCAGTATCTAAATGGTCAGTCAGAGACACCTGGGTGCTCAGAGGTTGAGCATCTGTCTGCCTTTGGCTCAGGGTGTGATCCTGGAGACCCAGGATCGAGTCCTGCATCGGGCTCCCTGCATGGAGTCTGCCTCTCCCTCTGCCTGTGTGTCTCTGCCCCTCTCTCTCTCTCGAATAAATAAATCTATAAAAAAAAAATAAAATAAATGGTCAGCCAGAATATGCAAACAGACCTATTTCTAGTATGTGTATGAATGAATCCAATATTTTCTAGTACATGTATGAATGAATCCAATATTTTCAGGGCTCAAGCTTAGATCAAAGAAGAATCTGAATGAAAGCAGTTTATTATGGCTAGATTTATACCCTACAGATGATACTTTTGGGCCAATTCCACCACCAGGAATGGATCCAGATCATAAATGCAAAAACTAATCCACAACTATGGAGGACTAACCACTCACTAGACAGAAACCAATCTGCTTTTCTAACCCTAACAGATTTACGAAGCATTTACAAGAGGTTGTCTCAAACTTTAACACGCTTAGCTCCTTAAACAACTTCTCTACTCCCTCAAGGATTGCCTATACTGGTACTGAATGGGGCTATAAAAAGTAGGCTCCTACCCAGGCGGCAAAAAAAAAAAAAAAAAAAGAAAAAGACGACAATTGTTAACAAAGATGTGGAATATTTGGAACTCTCAATAGTGCTGGTGGGAGTGAAAGCTGGTACAACAATTGGATAATTGAAAGCATCTACCAAAGTGTAATACACTTATGGGCTGAATTGTATCCCCACCAAATTCATTTGTTAAAGTCCTAACCCCCAACACCTCAAAATGTGATGATCTTTGGAGACAGGGACTTTAAAGATATGATTTGAGGTTAAATGAGGTCATGAGGATGAGCTCTATTCAATATGACTGATGCCCTTATAAGAGATTAGGATACAACAGGTACAGTGGAAAGACCATGTGAGGACACAGGAAGATAGCCACATACAAGCTAAGAAGACAAGTCTCTAAACAAGTCAAACCTACCAACACCTTGATCTTGAGCTTCTAGTTTCCAGAATTATAGGAAAAGAAATTTCTTTTGGTTAAGCCTGTGATATTTGCTACAGCACTCCCACAAAAGAATACAGATACATACCCTAAAACTCAGCCTTTCCTCTGCTTGGTAATAACGTAATAGAAATATGTTAGTTAAAAGACAGACACAAGAACATTCATACAGCATGATTTGTAACAGCCATAAATTTAAAACTATCCAAATGCACATCAATAAATTAATAAATACATTATGCTATACCACATAATAGAATACTTCTGAGCAATGAAGATGGAGTTTACAACTGCACTGAATGCAAAACACAACAATGGATCGAAGAAATCAAAGAATATGTAGTGTGTGATTCCATTTATACAAAGTCCAAATGCAGCAAAATCACACTATAATGTTCAAAACCAGCAGACTCATTACGCTGGGAGGATGGGAGGATAATGACTTGAAGGAGTCACAAGGAGGCTTCTAAGTTTATAAAAAATATCCAAGTTCACTTATTTGTGTACTTTTCCGTATGTCCTACTTCAAATTCAAAGTTTACTAACATATAGAAATGAAAAATTACTTAAAAATAGGAGCAACACTTGACTTATCAAGTGTCACCACACCAAATAACTATTCTTGAACTGGATGCATCAGGTTCTTTACCAGTTGCCATTAAACATACAAAAAACACAGCTAGTCTCATGATGCCCAGCTTCCTATCACTGAGTGTTTTTTTAGGAAAGATCCCATAGGTCAAAGACCCAAGAGTGTTCAGTCCCCCCACAGTTAAATTACCATACTGTATCTTATTCAACTGCATAAAAGAAAGATTAAAGTATACATTCATAGGAAGAAAATAACCAGTTAACACTGTGGTCTTCCTCTGGGTAGTGAATCGATTTCTTTTTACTTCTTCTTTTCCCTGGGGGGGGGGGGGGGTGTTTGCCCTCTTTTTTTTCTTAAAAATAATTGACTTGTTTACTAATCAGCAAAAGAGAAACATAATTTTATTAAAGATTTATTTATTTTAGAGAGAGCACATGTGGGCATAAGCAGGTGGTAGGGGAGAGGGAGAGAATCCTAGAGCCCCCTCCCTGCTAAGCCCCAGGTGGGGCTCTATTGCAGGACCCCAAGATCATGACTTGAGCCAGAAATGAAAGAGCCACTTAACCAACTAAGCCACCCAGGGGTCCCAAGAAATGTCATCCTAAATAAAAGGTAGTGGGGGGTGCCTGGCTGGCTCAGTGGGAGGAACACGTGACTCTTAATCTTGGGGTTGTAAGTTTAAGCCCCATGTCGAGTGTAGAGATAACAAGAAAAAAACCAAAACTTTAAATTGTAAGTAGTACACAAACACTAAAAAGCATTTAGAAACAAGTATTGTGTAAGAAGGTTTCCACAGAATGTTAATACTCTTTAGCAACGGTCAACTGAATGGCAACAGTCATAGGATGAGTGGCTCTTAATTTGTAGGCTGTCCAAATGACCCAGGGTAATTTCCAGGGTCCTCAGATCTGTAAGTGCATATAGAGCACTGCTGGTACATTGACTAAATACCATATGTAAGAGGCACTACTTTTTAAATAAATTCTATGCTGTTACAACTGGGTTTTTAAAAGGTTAATTCATATTGGCTTTATCATGTACTCTCAAATTACTCAAACTAAAGTTCATCAAATGGAAATAAACTTTTAATTAAAATTGCACACAAAAATTAGAAACAATGTAGCTATTTAGCTCACAACGTAATTTTTAAAGGATTACCAACCCAACTGAGCTGAACAACTCCTGGAAAGCCAGTAGCAAGCACAAGCCATCTTTACTTGAAGGATCAGGGAGAACAGAGAAGCTCCACCGTTTCTGGCAGCAATCACACAAGCAAGCTCATTTGAGAGCCAAGTGAGGTTACAGAATTCCTAACACTGTCAGGTCCCCAGGCCTCCCTTACCATGCCTCCTCAGTCTTGCTCTGCCAGAACAGCAAGCAGTCTGAGTCGACCAGGAAATGGACAACAAAGTCAGACTGAGCTCCACAACAGTGACCACATCACCAAAACAGCCTAGGAGAGGCTTGAGGTCCCTTGCATTAAGAACTGCATCCTCAGGCAAATGAGCAAGGCCAACACTGTATGCCACCACTGGAACCAAGTCCCAAGCTTTCTTCCTCCCCTACAGAGACATTCTGTAAGTAGTTATTCTTAAATTTGTTTTTGAAATCACAGCCTGAGTACTAAAATTGAAACTAGTCAGAGGCACTGCTAAAAAGCCTACTCTGATTTCACCCACCACACATCACGTTTACCTTTGATTCACAAATCACACTGACCACAACCACCATGAAGACGTTTTAAAACACAAATGCAAGCTATTTTTCTGTGTTTAGGAAAAAGCAGAATATAGAAGGAAGATGTGAGAGCAAAAAACTGAAGAGATCAACACGTTGCAAAATGTGTCTGCAGCAAACTGCAGACAGGCATGGAGATCTGGGAGATGGCAGTAACAGATGATTGTCTGCTAACACACGATGGCTGACCCGGAACACAACAGCAACCTTACATGGGTGATGAGAGTCTGCAGAAAGCCAGCAGCCACAAGGGGGGGGGGGGGGGCTCATCTCTACAGCTTTGGTCTCCTTCAGAGGATGACATCAGTATCAAGGGGAACCACCGGTTAGCCTTACTCTGGAGGACTCGTCTTTACTTCCCCAGAAAATGCTGCCTGTCTGTATGTAACTCCTAGTCCAATATTTGGTCAAATCCAAAGCCTTATTTGTTGAATTGTACAGATGTAGAGTTAAACACTTTATCACAGAATAATGGTAAATACTTATGTCAAATCTCAGAAAGAAACCGTGCATAAGAAGACTATCACAAGAGTGTGGTCTGAGTTTGCTACACCTTTGCACAGAAAGGCTAATACTAAATAGAAGGGCAGAAATGACAGCACCATTCTCTTGGAGATTAGAAGCTAATCAATAATCAAAACCAAGTTTTTGCTTCACTTGGTGATGGGATCGCGAATCGGCTTCAAAGCCACACTTTATTATAAAACAATGCTTTTGATTACAGGGTTTGGGGGCTTAGGCCTCGTTGGCATGAAAAAACGTAACAAAACAAGCAAATGCCCAAGTGACTGCTAACAATTACCTAGAGAGGTATACTAACAAAACTATTTTTAGAGTGTCTTCTCTATGTTCCACCCTTCTGTTTGTTTGCTCATGAAGTTCTACACAAACATAAAACTTACATCTCCTTTTAAAGAAGGGGAGCCAGAGCAGTGGCAGGAGTTGGGGTGGCGTAGGGCTTTATTTAGTAAAATACTGGGACTATAAATGGTGGACACTATATTAAACTTTCTTCATCGGCTAAAAAATAATAATAATAATCCACCATGCCAAATGTGCTTTTGCTCCAAGAGCACAGCAACAGCAAACGTTTACAGTGTCAAATAGCAGTGACAAGAATTCCCTCAAGTGAAGGACAAAATGCCAGCGCAGCAAAAGGAAAAACATATTTAGTCTTGAAGGTTTCTCTACCAAAGACATGACCAATTTGGAACTGTAACGTTATCCTCTATACTCTCAAGAGCAAATCATACAAATGCTATTACAATTAACAAAGCCTTCAAGTTGGCCAGAACATCAGACTGCCTACTATGGATTCACATGCAGTGATGAGAAAAGATTCCTTTTCCAAAAGCCTCAGGTTCTATCACCAAGCCATTCCACAACAGAATTCCTGGCCATGATCAAACGCCATTTTTAAATTCCTTCAGGACAATAACCACACCTGTCTCCCTGAGTCAATAACCAATGATGCCTAATACATGGTAGATACTCAAAACATCTCTGAATGAAAAAGTGCTCATCATTACTCTCTAAATTCAAACACTATTTAAGACTACCGTATTTATTACTCGCTTAAATATATCAGTTTGTTATATATATTGATATATTTAACGGAGTGATACCCAAATATAACCTTGGGTAGCAAAGTTTAAAAAGAAACTAAATTAGAACGCAATAGGATTGGGAGAACTAAGCTTTAGCTTGGACAGTATCTTCAGAAATACAACTCACCTTCCAGTTCTCAGACTCAAATCTGAACAAAGTCTCCCAAGTCTGAAGAGAAACACACTAATAGGAGACTCTATTAATCCATGGATGATAAGTCATGAGGCTAATCAGCTGCTTAAGTCACAAGGAAAAGACAAGAGGCTGTTCTTTTGGAATCCAAAGAGAAGATACAGTATTTTCAACAGGACAGAACCAACTGACTAGACACCCATGTACTAAGGTTTTAAGAAAGGTTCACATGGCAGGATTGCCAGGCTTAATTCATTTCACAAAACATTTACTTATCAAAAATTTTCAGACCTCAATTAAGCACTTTGCTAAAACTGCAGAGCTTCTAATCTACTGCCACTACAGTACAAGAAAAAAGTTGTGTTAAAAGTCACAACCGCAAATGGAACATTTTATGATTTTAAGGTAGCACTAAGTTGGCTGTAAAGCAGAACCGAAGGAGGCTTTCAAATGGCATCACTGGAAACAAAGGAGGCGGAGAGAGGAAGATGCCAGGTGACAAAAGATAGATCACAAACTTCAGGAGCATCGGAAAGCAATACAACCCAGAGACTGAGCACAGTACTCCGGAGTCTGCCTGCCTGCTGGACTCTCCGCTCCATTACTTATTAGCTGGATGACCTTGGACAAACAACTTAACCTCTCCATTCTTTGACAATTATGGTACCTCAGAGGGCTGTTCTGAGAATCAAACACAAAAATCTATGCAAAGGTCTTGCCACGCTGCCCAGAATACAACCAGCGCTCAAATGTTTGCAATTATTCTTCTCAATTTTCCACCTTTACGAACCACTAGGCATCAAGGCCCCCAATGCGGTGGGATCCAAATATAGCTCTAGAGTCAGCCACCATCTCTCACCCAGTAAGTTTGAAAACTTCCTTCGGGATTGACCACAACACATTTAGGACAACAAGCCCCCTGTCTCCCAGAGCCAGAGGCGTCTCACATGTATACAAGCGCTTGGGGCGAGCCCAGTGCACGTGACCTGACTCACCGCCTTGACTCAGTTGCCGTCAGGGAACCTCCCGCACTAACAGGGTCAGGAACGTGCCTCGGCCCCGGGCGCCTGTTGGCAAGGCCCGCGCGGTCGGCGGCGCCCCGGGCCAGCGTCCCCGGACGAGGCAGCGGGCGGGGTCGGCTCCGACACACTCCGCTCGCGGCTCCCAGGGACTCGGCCCAGCGCGTCCCACCGCGGCGCAGGCCCTCAGTGTCGGGAGGCCACCCAAATCAGGAGACACTCCGGGTCCGAGGTCTTGACGCTACCGGCAAACCAGGCGTCCCAGACAGCCGGCCCGCGGTCCGCAACTCGACCAGAGGTCACACCCGGCGACCTCTGACCTCCTCCCCGGCCGGGTGCGGTCCGGGCCTGGTCTCGGGCCCCGAGCTCCGCAGGGTTTCCCCACGGGGCCTGTACCGGGCCCAGAGCCGCCCCAAACTACAGGCGACGGGAGGCCCAGGCGACCGAGGAGCTAAGGAGGGGGATGGGGCCAGGCCACCGGCCAGGCTGGGCCCACTGCTTACCGCAGCCGCTCCGCTGGAGGCTCCGGGCCGGGCGCGTCGCTAGGGCTCCCGCGGAGGAAGAGGAGCAAGGATGGACAGGGGCCGAGGACAAGTCCAAATTCCGGTTCCGGCGGCCTCCTCGGCACTCCCCAGGCCTTCAACGCCGCCGCTGCCACCGCCTTGGGCTTTATGGCCAAGACTCCGGCTCCGCTCCCACTTCCGCCACCGCCGCCGCCCCGAGCGGAAGTACCTGTCACGAGACTCTGGACGCCAAGAGTGCGGGGAAGGAGCCCCGCCTCAATATTGCGTCACGTTCCGGCCGCCTCTGGGCTGAACCTGGATCACGTGGTGCAAACATGTCTGCCCCCAGGCAGTTGTCGCCATCTTTGAGGCTCGTACAATGAGGAGGACGACGCCATGTTGAATCCAAGAACCGATGTCTCGGCCATCTCCCCGGTGTCCCCGGAATAACGAAAGCCAGGGAAGAGGACGAGATTAAACTGGCCCTAACAGTAGTGTCCCTCTGCAGAAGGCACAGATCAGTCAACTAAGTAATCCTACTATGTACCCTGAGCTCTTCCGGATCAGCAAAGCAGCATGCTCTAGGAATGGGCTTTCTCATTGAGAAAGTAGTGGGAGATAAGAGAGTGATTATTTGACACACTTGCAATGCTTTGGGAAAGGGTACCCCTATTTACTGAACACCTACCGTGGCCCTATACTGCACCTTTGGATCATCTCTATTTGTCCTCACTTTAGCCGCTTAAGGAGAGATTATTTTCACCATTTTGCAAATAGGGAACAGAGACCCACCACACGTCACTTGACCTCACTCTCACACTTAAGTGGTAGAGTGGGATGAGAACCAAGGGGTGTCTGATGTCAATGTGCATGATCTAGTAGACCTGAAACAACTGCACTAATGGTGTAACAGAGTGGTAGAGACAGGAAGGTGAATTAGGTATTACCAGAACATTTCCTATGGCAGAAGAGAGGGTCCAAGAAAATGGAAAAATAGTGTAACCCAACTAACCTGAGGTTGCTCCTTAATGAGTCACAGATACACCAGATGGAGTTGTCTCACAAAGTAAACTTTATTTGCAGCAAATAAGGAAATTGTTGGGAAATAACTGCCAAATCCATGGCTCATGGATCAAGGGTGAATGGGTTCCTATTGTTTGGGGTTAGGATGATTGTTTAGATAGGGAAGCCTTGTCATCGAATGTAGAGGTGGGCAAAAGGAGGTGCTTGTGTCTTAAGGAAACATGCCTACACAAACATACATTGTATTTTATATATATAAAGCTTGTGCTCCTCCTTGGGTCGAGATTTTACTATTATAATGAGGTAACTTGGTCACTCTGTGGGTCACTCCATGGTCCATCTGCATAGGCATGAGGGTTAAGTTCAAACTGGTCTGTGTGATCTGGGCAGTTGTTATTGTTTGAGGGGCATTTTGGTTTCCATCAGGGAATATTATGCCCCTTGGATCTTTTGCCTGAGTTAAGAGACAAGCTGGAAAGAAGAACCTAAGGAAAAATGTGAGACCCATCAGTGAGTACAATAAGCAGGTAGACAGTAAAGGTCAGGTTTCAGAGTCCAGCTGGTGACAACAGCTCAAGACTCTGAGCTTACTATTAAAGGTGAGACGATAGGGCAGCCCGGGTGGCCCAGCCATTTAGCGCCTCCTTCCGCCCAGGACATGATCCTGGAGACCTGGGATTGAGTCGAGTCCCACATCAGGCTCCCTGCATAGAGCCTGCTTCTCCCTCTGCCTGTCTCTGCCTCTCTGTGTGTGTCTCTCATGAATAAATAAATAAAATATAAATAAATAAATAAATAAATAAATAAATAAATAAATAAAATAAAGTTGTACACTATACAGCTCTCAAGAGGATAGGACATACTACCAAAGACCCACCCCATCTGAACACATTCAGATCAACTCAGAACTTTATCTCCATCTTCAACATCATACTCTTCTCATAGTTTTTTCCTGTCTTGGTTCATGAAAACTTTATT
The DNA here is from genome assembly GCF_048418805.1 of Vulpes vulpes. NCBI lineage: Eukaryota > Metazoa > Chordata > Mammalia > Carnivora > Canidae > Vulpes > Vulpes vulpes. Next base: position 55,910,256 of record NC_132788.1, on the reverse strand, counting down.
CTTTCAGTTGCTCACTCCACAAAAAACTTTGGAGTCATTCTTGTCTTCTGTGGTGGGTTGAATAAGTGACCTACAAAAAGATAAGCCTACGTCCTGGAACCTGTGGATATGGTTCGATTTACAAAAAGGTACTTGCAAATGTAATTAAGGATCTCAAGATGAGAGCATCCTGGATTATCAGGTGAGTTCTACATCCAATGACAAGTTTCCTTATAAGATACACATGGAGTGCAAACACACAGAGAAAAGAAGTCCACCTGAAGATGGAGTCAAAGATTGGAATAAGTAGCCACAGGCCAAAGAATACTGACAGCCATCAGAAGCTGAAAAAGCCAAGGAAAAGGAGGGGTGTTGATTTTGAATTTCCTATTTAGGTTGTATGAGAGAATACATTTCTGTTGTTTTAAGCCACCAAGCTTGTGGTGATTTCTTACAGAAGTCCTAGAAAATGAATTTAACTCCTTTTTCTCTGGTACCCCTCATCCATGGCCTTCAAAAGATATTCAGAACATGACTACTTTTTACTATCTCTGCTATTACCACCTGGTCTGAACCTCTATCATTTCTCCCCTGCAGTATTGCAAAAAAACCTTGGTTTCCCACTCCCATGTGACCCTTTGCCATTTCTTAAACAGCAGCCAAAGTAATTCTATAAAAATGTCAAACCATTATTCTCCTCCTCAAATTCTTCCCATAAATCAGACTAAAACTAAAAGCTTTGACCCCAAAATACCTCTCTGACCTCATCTCCTTCTAATATCCCCTCAGATCAGTCTTCTCAAACTATACTAGTTTATGAAAAGAGAAGGGATATATCTAACTCGGGCATTTGCAATTGTATTTCTATCTTTCTAGAATGCTCTTCCCCCAGATACATGTATAGCCAATCCCTCACTTTGACTTAAATGTCATCTTCCCATTGAGAATGGCTTTTCCTATTTAAAATGGAAGTTGCCCTTCCTATCAACATTTAGACACAAAACACCACATGGTATTTTCCTGCTTGCCTTTTTTTTTTTTTTTAAGATTTTTATTCGAGATAGAGGGAATGGAAAAGGGAGAGAATCTTCAAGTAGACTCCCTGCTTAGTGTAGAGCCCAGTGCAGGGCTTGATCCCACGACCATGAGATCATGACCTGACCTAAAACCAAGAGTCAGATGCTTAACCTACTGAGTCACCCAGGCACTTGTTTTGTTTCTTTATATTGTTTTCTTGCTTATTGCCCATCTCTCCCACTAGAATGGCTGTTCTATAGGGCAGGCACTTTTGTCTATTTCATTCAGTGCTATATCCCTGATCCCCTAGAATAGTGCTGGGGCACAGTAGGTGTTCAATGAGGACCATATGTAGAATATTTGGGAGAATAGAAACTGGAAATGGTCTCAAAGGCCAAGAATTATGAAAATTCCACCCTATTCTGCAGCCATATAAAATGCTAGGTTTGAAGATAAAGAAGCAATTAGAGAACACAGGAAAAGGCAAAGCAAAATATAGAGAGCTGTGAGCCCCAGCCTTCTAAAAAGCTGACTGAGAAGGCTATTCAGATATAAGCATGGGCCACTTCTTTTTTTTTTTTTTTAAAGATTTATTTATTTGAGAGAGAGAGAAAGTATGAGCAGGGAGAGGGGCAGAGAGAGAAGCAACAGACTCCGTGCTGAGCAGGGAGCCCAACTCAGGGTTCTATTGCAGGACCCGGGATCATGACCTGAGCTGAAGGCAGACACTTAACTAAGTCACCCAGGTGCCCCAACATGGGCTGTTTCTTATGGAAAAGAAGGGATGACTTAGAAGAAGCACATGAGCCAAGAGGATAGAGTCAAGAGCTGCACAGAATCATTAACAGGGAGCAAGACTGAACCCCTATCAAAGAGCTGGCAATGTGTGCTTAACTGGATTTCAGAATTGCTATGACACAGTGGTAGTTATGTTACTCCTGTTTTTCCCGTTTTTGAACAGAAGTGTTTGCTCTGGGGGCACCTGGGTGGTGCAGTCGGTTAAGTGTTCAACTCTTGGTTTCAGCTCAAGTTGCAATCAATCTCAGGGTCCTAAGATCTGGCCCATGTCAGGCTCTGCACTCAGTGGGGAGTCTGCTTAGGACTCTCTCTCTGTCTCCCTCTGCACCCCCCTTCAAATAAATAAGTAAATCTTTTCAAAAAAGTGTCTGGTCTGGTAATCTCAAGCCCATCAATTCTGTTGGGTTTCTGGAGAGCAGAAGACCTATCTGTAGCTTACAGGTCTTCAGTAAGAATAGTACTCAAGAATCTGTTCTTGAGGAATCATGCCTAATCTGTACTGGGACTTGATTTATATGATAAGATACATTAGGAGCCAGCGATGTTTTAGAATGAGACCTTAAGGGTCCTTGGGAGGAGGTGAATATATTTTGCACATGGAAGGAATGTAAATAATGTGTGTCCAGAAGGTGGACTATGGTAGATTAAAGATGGTGGTAAATTCTTTGCTCCTCCTTCGAGATGTTGAATCTACTTCCCTTCCTTTTGAATTTGGGTTGGCCTTCCTGATTTATTTGGCCCATAAAATGTAGGGGAAGTAATATCCTGTGACTTTCACAGCTAGATCATAAGAAGCCTTAGAGTTTTTTTTTAAGATTTTTATTTATTTATTCCTGAGAGACACAGAGAGAAAAGCAGGCTCCCTTTGGGGAGCCCAATGCGGGAATTGATCCCAGGATCCTGGGATCACGCCCTGAGCCAAAGGCAGATGCTCAACCGCTGAGCCACCCAGGTGCCCCAGCCTTACAGTTTTCAACCAGAAGTTTTGAAAGGCTCAGGCAGTAGAGGCTCCTCCTCAGAAACCAGCCTTCATGCTTTGGGAGCCCCAAACCATCACAGGTGTTCTTAACAACAGCCCCAGCTGAGCCCCCAGGAGGCAGTCAGCGTTAGTTGCCAGCCACGTAACTGTACCATGTGGGATGTCTAGCCATGTTAAACTTCAAAAGATTATAGCCCCAACTAAAAGTTGACTGCAATCATACAAAAGGCTCCAAGTGAGACATACCCCATTGAGCCTAGCCAGCCTATAGAACCAAGAGATGCTAATAAATTTTTGTTTTAAGCTGCCATGTTTTGGGCTGCTTTTTTTTTTTTTCTTTAGATATTATGATTATTTTTAAAGATTTTATTTATTTGAGAGAGAGAAAGCAAGAGACCAAGTACAGAAGGAGAAGGAGAAGCAGATTCCCTGCTGAGCAGGGACACCCCCCCCGCCCCCCAATGCAGGGCTCAATCCCAAGACCCTGGGATCATGATCTGAGCTGAAGGCAGACACTTAACCCACTGAGCCACCCAGGTACTCCTGGGCTGCTTTGTTATATAGCAACAGATAACCAGAATAGGGCCTATAGAAAATGAAGGGGGAAAAAAAAGAAAATGAAGGGGAAGGGAACAGTTATATAAAAGACTTTTAGCAGAACAGATTTGGGTTGAGGGAGACAGACCTCAGAGTTGTTAGGTTTTTTTTAAAATTTTATTCATTTATGATAGTCACAGAGAGAGAGAGAGAGAGAGAGAGGCAGAGACACAGGCAGAGGGAGAAGCAGGCTCCATGTACTGGGAGCCTGACATGGGATTTGATCCCAGATCTCCAGGATCATGCCCTGGGCCAAAGGCAGGCGCCAAACCGCTGCACCACCCAGGGATCCCTCTCAGAGTTGTTAGTTAAGGGAATGACATGCTTACAGCTGTTTTAAGAGTCTTCACTAAATTGGTGTCCTGCAGAAAGTGAGAGAGGAAGCCCAACCTGGGACTGCATGTGAGGCTGAGTGGGCAGGGAATGAGAGATTGTGACTTATTGATCCATGCGGAAAACTCACTTAAGGAAGTTTGGATCCCTGGGTGGTGCAGCGGGGGATCCCTGGGTGGCGCAGCGGTTCGGCGCCTGCCTTTGGCCCAGGGCGCGATCCTGGAGACCCGGGATCGAATCCCACATCGGGCTCCCGGTGCATGGAGCCTGCTTCTCCCTCTGCCTGTGTCTCTGCCTCTCTCTCCCTCTCTCTCTGTGACTATCATAAATTTAAAAAAAAAAAAAAAAAAAAGGAAGTTTGTCAGTGGGTCACAGATGGGACCTGGTGCTCTGACTGAGTTTGTGAGGCCAGAGGATAAGAGAGAAGATTGGAGCCTGGAAGGTTCAAAGGAGGTTAAAGTGAGGTTAGGAGTAAGGAGCTCAGTTCTGGAAATACTGATTCAGAGGATGTCTGTGGGACATGTAAGTAGAGATGTGGAGGAAACTGAGGAAGAGAGTCAAGTTAGCAATCTGGGTCCCTCAGTGTGGATTTGGATGACAGTAGAGATTGGAGAGTAGTGATGGGTGTGACTAAGATAACCCATGAAAAAAGTCTAGAGGTGGTTGATTTTTCAATAAACTATTTACTGAGATTCTCTTATGTGCTAAGCATTGTTACATGCTAAGGACACGAGAAAAGCAAGGCCTCTGCTCTCAAGGTCCTTACCACTTTGTGTGGTAAACAATGCATAAGTAAACACCTCCCCACATACACAGAATTTCACTCAAATTTCCATCAAGGGGAAACTGGTTAAATAAAGTACAATACATCCAGTCAATGAAATACTATGCAACTATAAAAATGAATGAGAGAATTATCTGTGTATTGATATGAAAACATCTGTAAGAATTTTATTAAGTGACAAGCAAAATACAGAATAATATATACCATATGTTGCTTTTCAGGAGGGGGGAAGAGTGAAGGTAGAATAAGAACATACTTCAGCAAATAAAACATGTGATTAACTGGTGTATCAATTAAGATCTTTATTTAATTTATTTATTTGACAGAGAATGAGAGAGAGAGAGAGAGAGAGCACAAGCAGGCAGAGAGGCAGGCAGAGAGAGAGAGAGAAGCAGGCCCCCCACTGAGCAGGGAGCTCGATGTGGAACTCGATCCCAGGACCCTGGGATCATGACCTAAGCTGAAGCCAGATGCTTAACTTACTGAGCCACCTAGGCATCCTCAATTAAGACTTTTTTAAAAAGGTTATTTATTTATTTATTCATTCATTCATTCATTCATTCATTCATTCATTCATTCATGAGAGAGGCAGAGACACAGGCAGAGAGAGAAGCAGGCTCCATGTAGGAGCCCGATGTGGGACTCAATTCCGGGACTCCAGGATCATGGCCTGGGATGAAGGCAGACACTCCTGAGTCACCCAGGTGTCCCTTAATTAATATTTAATCAGAGAAATTAGAATAGGAAATTAATGGTAGGGGTTAGACCTACCCAATTGTTGGAGTCGTTAAAAAAGTTTATGCAGGCTGTTGTTTCTGTGTTCAGTGTTAGACCAACATTGATCACCATAGGTCAGGTATGGAGGAGGGCAATGACACACTGGACCCCATAAAGAAAATTAGAATCCACAAGGACCAAATAGAACTCATGTCTGTCTTCTCACCTCTAACTTCAGTGCCACAAGTAGATGACATGCAGCATAACCTAGTGTCTGTCCTTTGCCATAAAGCTGCACACATGCTTGGCCCAGGATTAAAAGAAACTGAAGGGGGAGATCTGATGGAGGGCTGGAGAGGGTGTTGACTCAAGCCAACAAGACCACCAGACTAGTGACACTATGAGCTGCCCCAGGAGCAGGCGCCCTGTATGATTTTCAGAGGATAAACAGTATAATTGCTGTTTCACTTTTGCCTTCCAAATCTCATGCAAATGTCTCTTATGACCAATGTGACCACAGATCCACATAGAGAAAGAGAATTCTGGGAAATGTAGTTCCAGCTTAGTTGTACTACAAAGCCACCATAATACCTGGTGAATGAGATAAAGCTGGGAGCTAGATTTTCAGTGCATGCCCTTTATATTATCTTTAAATTTTAACCATGAGATTATATTATCTATCAGATATTTAAATTAAAAAAAAGAAATCCATAAAGTGATGAAGGGATGCAGATGGTAAGATGGTATATGAAGCAGTGATGGAGGGATGTCTGGGTGGCTTAGCGGTTGAGCATCTGCCTTTGGCTCAGGTTGTGATCCCAGAGTGCCGGATTGAGTCCCACATGGGGTTCCCTTCATGGAGCCTGCTTCTCCCTCTGCCTGTGTCTCTGCCCTCTCTCTGTGTCTCTCATGAATAAATAAATAAAATCTTTAAAAAAACCAACAAAGAAACAGTGGTGGAAGTTGGGGGAAAAGTGATATTAGACACAGGTGGTAAGAAAGGCTCCCTGAGGAGGTGACATTTCTGCAGACACCTGTTGACAAGGGGGGAGCCAGCCTGTTGACAGTACCTGAGCAGAAGACATTACAGGTAGATGGAACAGCAAGGGCAAAAACTTCGTGAAGAAACAAGTGTCCTGCTCAAGGAACAGCAAAGACCCCAGTGTGGTTGGAGCAGATCGAGGAAGGGAGAATGTACAAAGAGGTGACGCTGGAGAAATGGGCAGAGCAGGTCACATGGGGTCTCATGGTCATGGTAAGACCTCTGGAATACATACTAGCTGTGATGAAGCCCCTGGAAGTTAGGCAGAGAGTGTGTGCATGTATGTGTCTATGTATGAGAGTTGTCTCCCACCACAGGTCACTTGCACTGTAGTGCTTTTTCTGGCCATCACTCTCTCGTCTCCTGTTTCCACAGTGAAGCTATAGCCCTGGTAGGCCCCTGTCACAGCCCCACGACACTACTTACTTGATGTCTGCTTATTCCTCTGCTCCTCAACTAGACTGAGGGGCTTCTCAAGGGCTAGCACTTGTTCTGATCTGCCTTAATGTCCCCAGTGCCCCAATAGGCATTGCCAAACCTCACCACACAACCGAACCATTCAAAACAAAGTCAACTGTTGCATTATTCTCTCTGACACAGCTTTACATGATTTATGAAGTTCTTTGGGGTTTGCTATGTAAACATGGCCAGTTTTGCTCAAGAGTTCCTTCCTTGGCAGTTTTTACTAATCCAGGAGTCACTGACTGGCTGTCCCTCCATGCCCGCTCTAGTCTTCCCTTCTTGGTACTTCCCCAGTCTAATCCCTTTGAGCAACTCACTTGAGCAATTTGGGCCTCAATTTCCTCATTCTAAAATGGTGTTAATAACCCCAACTCTGAGATATTGTGGGAACCAGATGTGAAAGTGATTTATCAAGTGCTCTATCACACATAGAATGGCTGAAGTTACATATCAGTTGCTGGTTGAGATAAATCTGGGATGGTAGCTTCAGGCATTTTCCTGCTAGATGTGGTGAAGAAAACAAAGATTCATTCATTGATTCATCCAAAATAAATCAGTCCTCAGCTTCCAGGACAACCCTAAGGACACAGAGATGAACCAGCCACAGTCCCTATGTTCCAAGAGGTCCCAGTTGTGTGTGTGTGTATGTGTGTGTGTGTGTGTGTAGCCCGGGGTACACCCCCAAAAAGACAACCTCACATCATACTAGGTCCTCTTCCTCCTCCCATAACTCTAGCCACGGGCTGCTTTCCAGAGCCTTCCTGCTCACAAAGCTACACTGCAGCCCCCTCTCTGCCCACAGTAACCCTTTCGGAACAGGCACTCAACCAGCTCCAGGGCAATCAAGGCCAGTAACTCTCAGATCTGCTTCTTTTTTAGGGCGGAGGGAGGCAGATAGATTGGAAGGAAGAAGATCTTTTCCCTGTGAAGAAAGAATAAGATATGTCTAGAATTGCTGGGGGACTTCTTATCACCTCAAGGGCAGAACCTATTGGAGAGTAAAGCTGAATATTAAGTAAAAACAGAGGAGGGGTGCCTGTGTGGCTCAAATGGTTAAGCATCTGCCTTTGGCTCAGGTTGTCATCTCGGGATCCTGGGATTGAGCCCTGTATCAGGATCCCTGCTCAGCGGGGAGTCTGCTTCCCCCCCTCCCTCTGTCCTTTCTCACCACTCATGCTCTCTCTCTCTCAAATAAATAGATAAAATCCTGGGACGCCTGGGTGGCTCAGTGGTTGAGCCTCTGTCTTTGGCCCAGGGTGTGATCCCAGATCATGCCTGGGATCCGGGATTCAGTCCCACATCAGACTCCTTGCAAGGAGCCTGCTTCTCCTTCAGCCTATGACTCTGCCTCTCTCTCTCACTGTGTCTCCCATGAATAAATTAAAAAAAAAAAAAAAACTTAAAAAAAATAAATAAATAAATAAATAAATAAAATCTTTAAAAATAAAAAAGAGAAAAAAATAAAAATAAAAAAGAGGAGAACAGGGGTGCTTAGCTGGCTCAGTCAGTAGAGCATGCAACTCTTTATACTGGGATCGGGAGTTTGAGCCCCATGTTGGGTGTAGAGCCTACTTAAAAAATAAAAATAAATTAAAAATAAAAGCAGGAGAAAACAAAGAGATGGTGAGGGACACGTACATCTTAAGGTTAAAATCTGGGCACTTGTATCCAGTGATGCCTGAACTCACCTGCCTTTCTCCCTCCCCCATTTCCCCAACCTCATTTCCATTCCACACTCCAACCTTTACCACTTGCTTAAAAGAATATCTCAGCTGCATCAGGGGCTAGTCTTAGCTGGAACTGGAGCAGCTTTCTGTCCCAGGTCCTGCCTGAATGGACTCACAGAGGCTTTGGTGACTCTTCTAGTGACTGCTCAGGAAAGTCAAGGGATACAGCCCAGAGATGTGGGGGAGTGAACATCCCCAATGGGACTCAGGATTTGGGGAGGAGCTGAGAGGTAAAGTCTTTGCTTTTACCTTTCCCCAGTGGATGGTTCCAAATGCCTTTCTGGCGACATCTCATGAGACTAAAGTTGTCAGAATTAGCCAATAAAAACACTTGGCATAAAATACTGTTTGTGTTCATCTGGAATTCAAATTTACCCGGGGGTCCTATATTGGTCTGGCACCCCTGTATGAGACCCAGCAACAAGCTGTGTCTGCTGAGACTGTGGTCAGTGTGATAACGGTGTGACAACCTTGTGTTTCTTTTCTTTTCTTTCCCTCATCACTCTTTGTCCTTCACTCTTGCTGCCCAGGTACGGAACTCCACAATAAAGTGGCAGCACGTTAGCTTTGTTCTCAGGCGCTGGTTTCTAAGAGCTAAGCCAAGATAAGGCAGTTCAAGTTAGGTTTCTTTCACTTACACCCAAGAGTCCTGAGGAAAACTCACCTGTTTCCTCTTCTGTGGAATGAGGATAAGAGTTCCTACCCCATTGACACCCCAGGATGGACGAAAAGGTCAAAAGACCTTATGACCTACACAGCCAGAGCCAATGGGTCAGTGCAGTCACTCTGGAACACAGGAGGTTGAGTCCCAGAGCTGGCCCCTGACACACTGAGTTAATGGGGCTGGGAGACAGGGCTGCTATCTCCTCAGTGGCTGCAGGCTCCATCTGTGTTCTCCTGTGTAAGCAATGTCTCCCCTGGCTCCACTTCATTGGACCACTGCACCTGACTGTTTCAGACTTTGCCCTTCAGGGGACCAGGGAGCCCTGCTTCCACCCAGTCATTCTTCTATGGTGTGGATTGAAGCCGTCCTCTGGCTCCATTCTGACAATGCTCTGGGTGCTTCGTCCTGCCTTTACCAACACATGCCCATCCCTGTGTGTGCCTCTGTCCCCTTTGCCTGGAATGGCCCTACTACTGTGGTCTTTGAGGCCCAACATCATTTGGTCTTTGTCTCCCTTTCATGGATTTATTCATGCAATAAGCCTAGTTTGAGCATTTACTGAATGGCAGGCATTGTTCTGAGCCCTGGAGAGAGAGAGCAGTGAACAAATCGGACAAAACCTCTTCCTTCATGGAACTTACATTCTAGTGGAAGCCTCTGAAAATAAATCATGTAAATAAGTGAACTATGTAGTATATTAGATGGTGTAAGTGACAGAGAAAAACAAAGCAGGGAAGTAGGGTGGCAACGGACCCTGTCCCCTGCCATAAATACAGCATGATAATGCTACATAAAGGAAGCAAAGGAGTGAGAGTGGCCTAGCAGAGGCACCTTTGTAGCCTGGGAGACTACATCAGGTGCCTCCAGGGGCCTTCCCAGAGGAGGCAGTGCTGAGGTGGCTCATGAAGGGTAAGAAAGAATCTGCTGGGCAAAGGAAGGAGGACATTACTGCCAACAGAGGGACAGCTATGTGCAAAGATTTGGAGAAAAGAGAGAGCATGTCATAACTCATTCTAGAAACTGCTGACAGTTCAGTGTTCCTAGAGAACAGAGTTAGAGGGAAGGAAGCAGGAGCAGCAAGGAAACCTAAGAAGAAACAGCAGTCATGATAGGTTGTGAATGCCTTACATCTAGATGTTGACAGAAACTTTTCCTGTTTTCCTGGTATTGACAATTGAGATACAAGATTGAAGACAGAGTTGAGGACCTCACATTTAAGGATGATTAAGGATTTCTGCTAAGACTTGGGCAAGAACAGGCACTGCCCTGGGAGGATACGGAGAAGTGGCAGGACTGGCCCTGCAACAGTCACTCACCCTCCTCCCCCGCTCTCAATAAGCAAAAGTGTGGGAAGAGTTGAGACAGGGAATCTGAGTAGGCCTGGGCTACTCCCACTGGGGAATCCTGGGTTTTTCCCCTTCTCCACCACTGCCAAGTTGAGGGGGTTCTGGGAGATTTAAAGGTAGGGTGGCGGGGCTACAAACAAGATTGATGAGCATCTCATTTCCTAGTGGAACCCCTGATTAGACAGATGTACCGATCCTACCTTCCGCTTCCCTAGACAGGGAAAGGAGAGGGATAAAAGGACAAGAGGAGACTGCAGGGGAGCTGCCGATGAACCCACGTGGGTGAGGCTAATGTGCAAGAGTTTCCCAGGTTTGGTCCAGAAGGACATCAAGCATGAGCCATTGTATTAGCTACCTATTGTTGCAAAACAAAACACTCCAAAATTTAGTGCCACGAACCAACAGATGATAAATCTCATGATTTCCATGGACAAGAATTTCAGATGAAGCACAGTGTGCATGACATATCTCTACTCCATGATGTTTGGGACCTCAGCTTAAAGACAGAAAGCTAGAAGCTAGAATCATCTGAACGGTTACCTGGGGCTAGAGAATCAATCTGCTCCCAAGGAGGCTTAATCGCATGGCCAGCAAACTGGTACCGACAAACTGGTTTTTTCCATATGGGCCACTCCATAGAGCTGTTTGATTGTCCTTATGACATGGCAGCTGACTTATCCCTGAGAAAACAACCCAAAGGACCAAGGTAGAGGCTGTAATGTGTGATATGACCAAGCTTCAGAAGCCATGCATCATCACCTCTACAGAATTCTACTAGCTATACAGTTCAGCTTTGATTCAATGTGAGATGAAACTGCAGAAGGAAATGAATACCAGGAAGTTAAGCTCATTGGGCCCAATATGGAGACTGGAGACCACATCCTTCTTTTGGCTCCTCACCCAAGATGGCTGGTGAGGGAATGGAAGAAACTTAAGAGGATTGGGAATATTTCATCAGTAGAGCTAAGGGGTAGAAATAGTTCAAGCATGAGTCAGATCTCCCTTATAATGGTGTTGAACTATGGGAAGGCCCCATAGGGCTCTGTGCATAACTCACATGTGCCCTATGTAGAAATGCAGCCCCCACAGAGGATGTTCGGGATCACTGAGCATAGCCAGAGAAGCACCCATGACCCGGTATCATCTATTAAAAAGATCATCTGGGACACCTGGGTGGCTCAGTGGTTAAGCGTTTACCTTTGGCCCAGGGCATGATCACAGAGTTCATGGATGGAGTCCCACATTCGACTCCCTGAGGGGAGCCTGTTTCTCCCTCTGCCTGTGTCTCTGCCTTCTCTGTGTGTCTCTCATGAATAAATAAAAATCTTTTTAAGGGATCCCTGGGTGGCTCAGTGGTTTGGCACCTGCCTTTGGCCCGGGGAGTGATCCTGGGGTCTTCAGATTGAATCCTGTGTCGGGCTCCTTGCAATGGAGCCTGTGTATCCCTCTGCCTGTGTCTCTGCCTCTCTCTCTCTCTCATGAATGAATAAATAAAATCTTTTTTAAAAATCTTTTTAAAAATTTTTTTAAAAAAAGATCATCTTGGCGTGCCTGGGTGGCTCAGTCAGTTAAGCAACCAATTCTTGGTTTTGGCTCAGACGATGGTCCTGGGATTGAGCCCCTTGTCAGGCTCTGTCCTCAGCAAGGAGTCTGCTTCAGGATTCTCTCTCTCCTTCTGCCCCTCCCTTCGCTCTCCCTCCCTCTAAAATAAGTAAATAAAATATATTTTAAAAATATTTTATTTATTTGAGACACAGAGCACAAGCAAGAGAGAGAGTGAGAGAGCATCCATGAGGTAGGCGGAGGGGCAAAGGGAGAGGGAGAAGCAGACTTCCCAGTGAGTAAGGAGACCCTCACAGGGCTCAATCCCAGAACCCTGGAATAATGACCTGAGCTGAAGGCAGATGCTTTTCTTTTCTTTTTTTTTTTTTTTTAAGATTTTATTTATTTATTCATGAGAGACACACACAGAGAGAGAGGCAGAGACAGAGGCAGAGGGAAAAGCAGACTCCATGCAGGAAGCCCTATGCAGGACTTGATCCCGGGACTCCAGGATCACACCCTGGGCCGAAGGCAGGCATCAAACCGCTGAGCCACCGAGGGATCCCCAAAGTTCCTCAGTTTTACATGTGTTCATTTGTGTGTATGTATGTGTGTGTACTAAATTCTATACAATTTGATCCCCTGTCTAGGTTTGTGTCTCTATCATCACAGACCATGTGTTTTTAATGGTATGTCTTGTCCCAACTTGTCCTAATTTAGGAACCTGGGCTGATGGAGCCAGCCTCCACCTCCTGACATATCACATGTTACTGCATTACAGAGGTGTGACTATGCAAACTATGCTCTGGCCACCACCCAAATGTGAAACATTTTGCTTCCATTTGTATTTTCTTAGACAAAGCCTGTCACATGGCCATGCCCTAACCTCAATGAGGCAGAGAAGCATGATATTACTATGTCCTTGAAAGGAGGAGAATCTAGGGATCCCTGGGTGGCTCAGGGGTTTAGCATCTGCCTTTGGCCCAGGGCGTGATCCTGGGGTCCTGGGATCAAGTCCCGCATTGGGCTCCCTGCATAGAGCCTGCTTCTCCCTCTGTCTGTATCTCTGCCTCTCTCTCTCTCTCATGAGTAAATAAATAAAATCTTAAAAAAAAAAAAAAAAAAGGAGGAGAATTTGAATACTAGTGACCATGATCACAATATATGTTTTTCTCCCACTGTGTACATTGGTGAATATCCTGAAAGGGCCAGGTCTCTAATCCACTCTTGGGGGAAGTAAGGCAAATAGAACACAAACAATTATGTAAAGCTTTCAAATAACTTGAAATTAATAGCACTAGCGATGTGAAAGAGTAGATCAATTTCCCTTCTCAGGTGTCTTTGGAGATTATGTCAAGCGTCAGACAGTTATTTTGGTCATTTCTCTGCCTTCAATTTTTTTTTGAAGGTTTTATTTATTTATTCATGAGAGATGCAGAGACATAGGCAGAGGGAGAAGCAGGCTCCCTGTAGGGAGCCCCATGTAGGACTTGATCCCAGGACCCTGGGACCACGCCCTGAGTCAAAGGCAGACGCTCAACCGCTGAGCCACCCAGGTGCCCTTCGTGCATCTTTGTACATACCTTGTTTCTTGCAACCTTGATAAGCTTGTTATTAGCTCTAATAGTGTACATTGTTTCGTGTGCACTTATTCCTTAGGAGTCTCTATTATATGCAAGATCATGTCATCTTTCTTTCCAATCTGAATGCTTTTTTATTTCCTTATTCTTGCCTAACTTCCCTGGCAAAAACTTCCAGAACAATGTTGACTGGAAGTAATGAGAGCAGATGTCCTTGCCTTGTTCCTGATCTTAGGGGAAATCTCTCATTCTTTCACTATTAAGCATGATGTTAGCTGTGGGTTTTTCTTAGATGTCCTTTATCAAATTCATGGAGCTCTCCTCTATTCCTATTTTGTAAAGTTTTTTTTTTTTTTAATCATAAAGGGTGTTGGATTTTGTCAAATGCCTTTTTGCATTTATTGAGATGGTCATTTTTCCCCATTAAATTAATTAATTGATTTTTTTTAAAGATTCCATTCGTTTATTCATGAAAGACAAACAGAGAGGCAGAGACATAGGCAGAGGGAGAAGCAGGATCCCTGCAGGGAGCCTGATGCAGGACACGATCCCAGAACCCTGCGCCAAAGGCAGATGCTTAACTGCTGAGCCACCCAGGCATCCCCCATTTTATCTTAATAATATGGTGCATTACCTTAATTGATTTTCATACGTTGAGTAAACTTTGCATTCCTGGGATAAATCTCAGTTGGTCATGGTATATAATTCTTTTTATATGCTACTGAATTTGGTTTGCTGCTAATTTGTTGTGGATTTTTATTTTTATAATCACAAAAGATGCTGGTCTGTAGGTTTTTTTTCTCTTTTCTTGTGATGTCTTTCTCTGGTTTTGTGTCAGGGTAATACTGATCTCATAGATTGAATTGGGAAGTGTTCTCATATTTTCTTGTTGAAAACTAGACATTTTAATATATATATATATTTTAATTTTTATTTATTTATGATAGTCACAGAGAGAGAGAGAGGCAGAGACACAGGCAGAGGGAGAGAAGCAGGCTCCATGCACCGGGAGCCCGACGCGGGACTCGATCCCGGGTCTCCAGGATCGCGCCCTGGGCCAAAGGAATCGCGCCCAGGCGCCAAACCGCTGCGCCACCCAGGGATCCCGAAAACTAGACATTTTAAATAACTGAATGTGCAACTCTAGAAATCACATTCTCTCCCTCCTCAAGGTCTTTTGTCATTACTGCTTGTTGTGGTAGTTGTCTGTTTGTTAAGTGACTATCCTGAACTATATTGTCCGTATTCTTTGTTATACAGGGCCACTGACGTCTACTCAGTTAGATTAGTGGTCAGCTGATGATGGGACAGATATTTCTATAAATGCCTGGAATCAATAAATCTCCAAGTTTGTCAAGGGGCTCTGAGTGTATATTAGGACATGCTTTCAATGTGCAGGCAAGCAGTTACAACTACATCTTAACATTCACTTCCTGCTTGAGCAGTGCTTCAAGAGCAACTAAAGATGAGAGCTTAGGGTGTTTTTGATTCTTTCCTGAGCATGTGCATCCCTGGGCACATAGACCTATGCAAGTACATGAACTTCTAGACTTCCTAGAGTATGTCAAAGCTTTCAAAGCCCCTATGGACACCTATTCCCTAATTTTTCCTTTTTCAGTCTTTTTTTCATCTATTGTGTGACCCAACTCTTATCTACTACCTCCAGCAGTCACAAAGTTAAAATACCTGCCTGTATTTGTTTTTTAAAAAATATCCCCCAGGGGTACCTGAGTGGCTCAGTTGGTTCAGCATCCAACTTCTTGATTTTGTCTCAGGTCACAATCTCAATGTCATGATCTCAGGGTCATGAGATGGAGCCCTGTGTTTGGGGGCCGGGGGGGGGGCCCTAGCTCAGCAGGGAGTCTGCTTGAGATTCTCTCTTCCTGTGTCTCACCCTGCTACTTTCTCTCTTTCTAAAATAAATAAATCTTAAAAACAAACAAACAAACAATTAAATAAATCACCTAAAGAGAAAACTTTTCACACTGGGTGAGCTCCAAGTGAGCCTAATACAATCTTGCCACTGAAGTCTTTTAGGGAACCACCAGACAAGTCAAATAATGAAAATCATTTGGAAATGCATCTTTTAAAGAGTTCCAGCTCCATTCTTCTTCCTCTGGTATCTGCCACACTATACCAGGATGGTGGGTTGTTGTTGTTGTTGTTGTTTTAAGATTTATTTATTTTTAGCGAGCGAGAGAGAGAGTGTGTGATAGGGAAGAGCAGAGGGAGAGGGAGAGTCTCATGCAGACTCTGTGCTGAGCATGGAGCCCAATGCAGGGCTTGATCCCATGACCCTGGGATCACAATTTGAGCGGAAATCAAGAGTGGAACGCTCAATCCACTGACCCATCCAGGCACCCTGCAGACTGTTATTTTTGAAGGCTACTGAGGACCTGGAGAACAGGAGATAGGTCTAGGGCAAGTTAAAATGTCATAAAACTCGCTGTTCTTACTGAAAAGGTTCTTATTCACCTTTATTCTTGAATAAATTTTCTTCAGTTGTTCCAAGCCTTTGGCTAATTTCCACACTCCTCAAAAAGTTGATTCTGATAATTTTTGCCAGTTTTCTGGTTGATTTTATGGAGGAGACAATTTTTTGAGTCCTTGTATTGTCATTTTCATTGACCTCACTCACACATACTTGTTTTTTAAACTTGAAAATGAACCCTGAACTTTTAAAAATAAGACTAATTATCCTAAAGTATGATGTTCTCATGACTGAGTTGCATTCCATTCCATGAATAAATTATTGTTTCTTTAAGAACCACCTCCCAACTGTTAGACATTAGGAGGTGGAAATCTCCAGGCATATGCTGGAGCCAGTATGCACTGACTTTCAAGACCCATTTGTATACATCTCTTCCCAATTCTCTGTTCAGGGAGAGTTCATTGATAGCTTGAAATCATCCATGGTTGAAAGGCTTACACCACAGAAATCGGCAAAAATACAAAATGTTTCTCTCCACCCCCAACTGATAGGTGGCTGTTAAACAATCAACAGCACATCACTAGGTACAAGTACCATAACAGAAAGCCATATTAGGACCACATTTTATTCATTTGTGTATTCTTAAGACTCAGAAGAGGGCCAAGCACACTGTAAGTGATCATGAGTTTTTTGGATTTTTTGTGTGTGCATGCTTCTTAACAGAGTCAGATTTTCAATTTGAGTACTATTTTATAATCTTTCTTGATTCAGAAAAACTTCAAAGCTTATCATATTTTGACACATAATTGTCATTATTTTAATAGCTGCAATTTTCCTTTCAATGAATGAACCATATTTCTTTAATCCTTCTGATGTCGATTTATTATTAGGTTATTTCCGATGTTTCACAGTGATGGACATCTTTGCATAATGACCATTTTATATCTTTTTACAACTCCTTTAAATCTGGGAACAAATTATCTTGTCAAAACAAACAAATAAACAAACAAACAACATCTGAGGGGCACCTGAGTGGTTCAGTTGATTAAGCATTGAACTCTTGATTTTGGCTCAGGTCATGATCTCAGGGCCATGGGATCAAGCCCCATGTCAGGTTCTACACTCAGTATAGAGTCTGCTTGTCCCTTTCCCTCTGTTCCTCCCCCACTCATGCTCTCTCTCTCTCTCAAATAAAGAAATAAATAAAATAATTTAAAAAACCCCACCTCCTGGGATGCCTGGGTGGCTCAGTGGTTGAGCATCTGCCTTTGGCTCAAGGCATGATCCTGGGGTTCCAGGATCGAATCCCACATCAAGCTCCTTGCATGAAGTCTGCTTCTCCTCCCTCTGCCTCTGTCTCTGTCTCTCATGAATAAATAAATAAAATCTAAAAAAAAAAAAAAAAAAAAAAAAAGCCCCACCTGAGATAGAGTAAAAAACACATATGACCTCTTAGATTATTCTTTTCTATAGTGAGTGTCTTTTCTGGGCCTAAGTCTAGCACCTGTTACAGGGACTCAGGAATAAAACCCTACATTTAGAATTTTATCAATATTTCCAAATGAAATTATACCTGCCAAAGAGTAGTACTCATATAATTCCATAGTTCTGAACCAGGAACAATTAGGGTGTAGTTTTAATTGCTCTAAGAGAGAACCTAAATATTTGCACATTAAAGAGATAGAAGTTTCTTTTTCATCTGTTAATAGTCTTGCTTTGCTGTATCAGGGAGCCAGCCTCCAAATGTATCATTGCTCACCTGTACCTAGGCATGCCCAAGTTTGCTCAGCCCAATATAGCTTACTGCCTATTGGAAGCAAGAAAACACCTTTTCCCTTTTAGAGCATCTGAAGTTGTGTATATCACTTGCTCCCACATTCTAGAGGCCAAACTTAATGATATGGCCACACATAGCTGCAAGGGAGTCTGGGAAGTGTAGTATTTGACCTGGATGACCATAAACACAGCTAATAATTGAGGAACATGGGCAGCCTGGGTGACTCAGCGGTTTAGCGCCACCTTCAGCCCAGGGCCTGATCCTGGAGACCTGGGATCAAGTCCCACGTCAGGCTCCCTGCATGGAGCCTACTTCTCCCTCTGCCTGTGTCTCTGCCTCTCTCTCTCTCATGAATAAATAAATAAAATCTTTAAAAAAAATAAAATAAAAATTGAGGATCATGATAACATAAAAAGTAGAGAACTGATTTGGAATAAAATTAACATTTTTCTCCTGGAGTTTCTAATACTTTTTTAATGTTAAAGCATTAAGTTGGTAAACTTAAACCTTTAAACTGTAGCAGCAATTTTGCTACCCTGTTTCTGTCTTCTTTCTCTTTTTTATATGCCAGGAGCTAAAAGGAATTGCCCCCAACTTTGCTCAGCTGTGTAAACAGAGACAGGTGAGACCTAGTCCCTGCCTTCTTGGTCTAGTACAGGAGACAAACAAGTAAATAAATTATTGGAGAAGGTATACATATAGAAGCCAAGAACAAGACTTTTCCCCAGGAGGTAAGAGAAAGCTTCTAAGAAGAGGCAATCCAGGAACACCTGGTTTGTTTAATTGGTAGAGTATGTGACTCTCAAACTTGGGGTTGTGAGTTCAAGCCCCACATTGGGCATAGAGCCTACTTAAAAAAAATAGAACAGGCCATCCAAATTCACCTGGTAGGAAAAGTAAGAGTGTTACCAACAAAGGGCTCACCTTGAGAAAATGCATTGAGTATTGGAGGTACCCCAGCAATTCAATTGAACACAGTGTGGATGGGTTGTAACCCACAACCCATGGCTGGAGATGATGCTGGGGAGATTGGCTGGGCCTCATTTTTCCAACTGTGGTAGGCAAGATAAACTGACTCTCATTGTCCATTCCAGTATTCTAGTGTGCCTTCCAGAATTCTAATGTTTCAGAGTTTAGAAAACCAAAAATTTCACTGCCTTCCTTGCAGGTGGAATTCTGGGTAAGAGTTAGCTCTACCAGTTAAACTGATGCAACTGGGAGTGAAGTGGAGGCCATTATTTTGCTTCTCTGGCTGGCAATGCCTGGGAGACACTAGGTTTCAGCAGCAGTTCACAGCAGCTACTTGTGGGAGCTAAAAGAGATTAAGGGAGAGTTGCAGTTGAGGCAAAAGCTTCCTTATACCCAGATCACAGTTCAAGTGACAGTCTCCTGACTCCCCCACTTCCTAAGGGAGAAACTACAGTTCCTCTGGTAGGTCAGCTCTGCTGTGTCATTCTGGGTGCTGGCTTAGAGACCCAGCAAAGCCATGCCTCTAGGCCCTCCAATGATTTTATAAGCATCTAATCCCTGTATTAAATCTCCATCTGGTTAAAATCGCTAGAATGGGTTCTGCTTCTCATAATTGAATTCTGATTAATGCAGAGCAATAGTCAGTTGGAACTATCTAGCTGTATTCCACCTGAAATGTAGACCCAAATCAGGCTCTGGCTTATGTCTGGAGAGCCTGTTACTGTTATGCCTAAGAGGCAATGTGATCACCCCCTACCAGAAAGCTCTCCTGGCCTGGCCTGCTATAAGTGGAGAATAGGCCACTTCTGAGAGTTAGTTAGAGTAAGTGTAAACAGCCTGCACTGAAGAGATCCTGCTTCTGGTATATCAATTGTAGGGGTGGGAAATCTTTCCCTTGTTCCCTTCTAGGTTTTTTGGCTGATCTAATAAACTGACATAAGACAGATTAACAGGAGAAAAACAAATTTACTTTCATACCTAAGGGAGCCCAAAATATATGAGACTCAGAGGCAAGTCAGGCAATTGAGGCTTAAATGCCATCCTGAGCTAAGGAATGGGATGGAGGTCTGGGGCTTCAAAGGGGAGAAGGATAATTCAAAGGACAATCAGAAGAGCAGATGTTTGCTAATTAGGTGTTTGTCCTGCCATACAGACAGATCTTTCAGCTAAAAAGTTACCTCTAGTAAGAGCCCTCTTTCTTATCCAGGCTCTCCCTATCTTAAATTATTTTAGGTAGTTAAGGGAGAAGTAAACATTTTCTTGAGTCTACTGGGTCTCGATTGCCTTCAATTAAAAATAATCCATATGCCAAAGTGGCATATTTTGGGGTGACATAGTCTGCTCTCTCTCATGGTCCTCCCTTCCACACCCAAAGGTAGGGGTTGTACAATCTTGGCCATGACTCAGGCCACTTGAGTTTCTGCAAAAATATACTGAATGGGTTAAAATACCTATCATTACAGAGATTTGGGGCCTCTTTCTTTTCCATACAAACAAAGCTATGGACATTAAATCAGAGACTGTAGGGGGAGGGGAGGGGAGAGGTATAAAATCTTTAAAAAAATCATTGTTTATTTCTTTTAAGGTAGAGCAGAAAAATATAACACATGAAATAAAGCCAATTTCATGAGCAGTATTTTTTTTTTAAGATTTTATTTATTTATTCGTGAGAGGCAGAGAGAGAGAGGCAGAGACACAGGCAGAGGGAGAAGCAGGCTCCACACAGGGAGCCCGATTGGGACTTGATCCTGGGACTCCAGGATCATGCCCTTGGGCCTAAGGCAGACGCTCAACCGCTGAGCCACCCAGGCGTCCCATGAGCAGTATTTCTTCAGGACATGTTTATTTTATTTTTATTTTTAAAAATATTTTATTTATTTATTTATTTATTTATTTATTTATTTATTTATTTATTTATTTATGAGAGACAGAGAGAGAAGCAGAGACACAGGAAGAGGGAGGATAAGCAGGTTCCACGCAGAGAACCTGACGCGGGACTCAATCTGGGGACCCTAGATCACACTCTGAGCCAAAGCAGATGCTCAACCGCTGAAGCCACCCAGGCATCCCTTCAGGACATGTTTAAAAGGCAAACCAATTAGGGGGAGTTATCAGGTAAGTAGTAGTAGAGCTGGCATGAAGACATGGACCAAACCATGTGGGTGGCATGGCATTTCCTAAAATTTGGAAAGCCCACTGCAGGATCAGTTATTTCTCCAAGACAACTGTTGGAGTTGCTACTTTTTTGCCCCTATTTTATTTTATTTTATTTTATTTTATTTTATTTTATTTTTTAAGATTTTATTTATTCATGAGAGTCACACAGAGAGAGAGGCAGAGACCCAGGCAGAGGGAGAAGCAGGCTCCATGCGGGGAGCCCGATGTGGGACTCCATCCCAGGACCCCGGGGTCACGACCCGAGCCAAAGGCGGATGCTCAACCGCTGAGCCACCCAGGCATCCCAACTGCCCCTGTTTTCGAATGGCAACTGAGGGTCCAGAAACACAAATGACCTGTCAGGGCCACATGGCTGCTATGTTTAGTGACAAAGTTGAGATTCATTCCTGGCCAACGTTTTTTACCCCCTCTTTCCCCCATCTTATTTGTCATGTAGGCTCTGCAAGGCACCAGGACAGACGACTTTGGAGAAGTGAAAATTCCTCCAGCTCACTTCCTCCTGGTGGCTGAGGTCATCCACCTGATCCCGGTTCCCCTCTGTTGGGGCTGGTCTGTTGCACAGAACGCTCAGGAAATCTGCCAGGTTTGGGGTGTGGACATCCAACCTGGCTGCCTCCTCCAGCATCCCAGGCTGGAAGGTTCAAGGCCAGAGAGATGGGGGGAGCCTGTCTCTGTTCCTTCTCCTTGCCCTTGTCTCTGGACTATGGTCTATATTTTAGGAAAATAAAAGAGAAAGTGCAGTGGGGATGGCATAAGGGGGTTGGGATGCTGCTTGAGCACAGGCTGAGAATTCCTTCTCCAAAGTCAGTGACCCATGTGGCCCCAGGATTCAAAGTCAGAGCTGTTTGAGGAAATGGAAATGGAAAAGGGGCAGGTAAGATCCAAGCCAGCTTTCCCAAGGATCCAGGGGCCATTGGTATGTCTCTTGGGCCAGAAGTTTCTTTCTTTCTTTCTTTTTTAAGATTTTATTTATTTATTCATGAGAGACAGAGAGAGAGAGAGGCAGAGACACAGGCAGAGGGAGAAGCAGGCTCCCCTTGGGGAGCCCGACACGGGACGTCATCCCAGGACCTCGGGATCATGACCTGAGCCAAAGGCAGAGACACTCAACCACTGAGCCATCCAGGCGTCCAGGCCAGAAGTTTCGACACTGTCATAGGCTTCAGGTTGGGGAGCCCTCAACCCAAACAGCAGGGAAAGAGAAGGTCTTTTGGGGCGCTGCCCTTGTTCGAACCCAAACAACTTCTGTTTTATGTCTTAGATTCAAAAACAGTTTAAGAACCATTGCCCTAGGATCTTCTAGGCCTCGGGTTCAAAGAAATGATCACAGGGCCTCATTCAGCCACTGGCTCTGAAGATACCCAAGGCAGAAATGGATGACTTAGAGGAGACCAATGGCAAGTCATGGTAGAGCTCTCCAGGCTGGGAGAACCAGTTGAACAGAAAGGATACTGGGTCCCAGAAGCTAGCCGTTACCAAACCCTCTTCTCAAGTGCCTCCTGTCATTCCCCTAACTAGCTTAGGAAAAAAAGTACACATTTGTCTCCAAGTATCTCCCTATAACTTACTAATTACAAAACACTGACGTACTAAAAACTGGTGGACATCTACCTTAACCAAATGATCATACTTAATGTCAGCAATATTGAAATAAAGTAACATCAGGGACCTCCTGATAAGATGAACCTAGACAGTTCACATACAGTATTTCTGCCAAAAATGTAAAGCCTGGATCTACCTAACAAGAAGGAAATATCAAGCAGGCTCAAACTGAGGGAAAATCTACAGAATAATTGGCCTATGCTCTTAAATCTACTCATGGATATATGAATGATGTTATCAACATCCTGCTCTGTGTGGGGATTTAAGTCACTTATACTTTGCCATCTCCCACTCTTTCCAATAGAGTTTTTATCACTATTTTTCATCCTTGTAACTTTAGATTTTCTGTTTTTCTATCAAATCTAGACAGTATATAAGGTCCAAGTTTATCAGATATGGCTGTTCTGGCACCTACTCTTCCCATTGCCTCATTCTCTTGCCTCCCTACTTCCATGATCTGTGATTTTAATTTTATACGGTCAAATTGGATAGTGTTTATGTCTTTGTTCTGTAACCACAACTGTCTTCTTTGCTGAGTCTACAGGTTGGCTTTCAGATTCGAAAAGTCAGATGCCTGGGTGGCTCAGTGGTTGAACGTCTGCCTTTGGCTCAGGTCATGATCCTGGGATATGGTCCCACATCGGGCTCCCTGTGAGGAGCCTGCTTCTCCCTCTGCCTGTGTCTTTGCCTCTTTCTGTGTGTCTCTCATGAACAAATAAGTTTTTAAAAAGTTGAAAAGTCAATAAATATTGCTCATATGATGAAGACTATATAAACTTTATTACCTGCACAACCAAGCAGTGTACAATGGTTACATTTTCTTTCTTGGGATCCTTTGACTTCTCTTGTATTCAATTATTTTTAGAGGCACCCGACTAGCTCAGTCTTGAGGTCATGAGTTCAAGCCCCATGGTGGGTGTAGTTTACTTACAAGAATAAAATAAAATAAAATAAAATAAAATAAAATAAAATAGGGGCACTAGGGTGGCTCAGTTGGTTAAGCATCTGACTCTTGATTTCAGCTCAGGGTCAGGATATTGGGCTCTGAGCTCAGCATGGAGTCTCCCTGAGATTCTCTCTCTCCCTCTTCCTCCACTCCCAACCCTGCTTGCAACCTCTCTCAAATAAATAAATTAAATCTTTTTAAAAATAAAATATTTTGGGGGATCCCTGGGTGGCTCAGCAGTTTTGCACCTGCCTTTGGCCCAGGGCACGATCCTGGAGTCCCGGGATCGAGTCCCGCATCAGGCTCCCGGCATGGAGCCTGCTTCTCCCTCTGCCTATGTCTCTGCCTCTCTCTCTCTATGTCTATCATAAATAAATAAATAAAAATAAATCTTTTAAAAAATAAAAATAAAATATTTTAAAAAGCAAATAAGGGATCCCTGGGTGGCGCAGCGGTTTGGCGCCTGCCTTTGGCCCAGGGTGTGATCCTGGAGACCCGGGATCGAATCCCACGTCAGGCTCCCGGTGCATGGAGCCTGCTTCTCCCTCTGCCTGTGTCTCTGCTTCTCTCTCTCTCTCTCTCTCTCTCTGTGACTATCATAAAAATAAATAAATAAATAAATAAATAAATAAAAATAAAAAGCAAATAAAAATCAACTATTTCTACTTAATGATGTCTGAAAAGTCTTCCATTTTTTACAATGACTATATGGTAATTCAAGTCTGTAGATTTAAATTTTTGATTTTTTGACTATTATAAAAGTTTAACAAAAAAAGTTTAACATGAAAACACACATGACTTTATTTTTATATTGCAGTAAAAACAGGTACTATATGGAGAGAGGACATGTGGAAGCAGTTGATTTCTTCTAATGAACACACCCATTGTTTATACTCATTCCAAGGCTCCTAACATAATGATACTATTTCCTCATATTACCACTATTCCAGTATGGTTCTTTTTCCCACTAGTTGCATCTCCACACATTCATCTATCACAAGATTCATAAACAGATCGAACCCCTGTAATATTCCTTGGACATGTTGGCCACCACTTAACTTCAATGATAATTTCTTGCCCATAAGTTTTTCAACTTGGGAGGGGAGCTTTGCTCATGGTGTCTACTGAGTAAGCTTAAATATGCCTCCAAATGGAATTTGATTTACATTTTTAAAATTAAATTAAAATTTTTATTGTGGTAAAGCACATGTAACATAACATTTGCCATCTTGTCCATTTCCAAGTGTTTAATTCAGTGGCATTAAGTACATTCATACTGTTCTGCAACCGTCACCAACCATCTACAGAACTTTCCCATCATTCTGTACTAAACCTCTGTACCTACTAACAACTCCCCATTTGCCTCTCCCCAGCCCTTGGTAACTACTGTTCTACTCCGTCTCTATGAATTTGACTATTTCAAGAACCTCACATAAATGGAATCATATGAAAGGGAGCAAAATACATGATCCCAAAATATGTCAATTTGGCATGTGGATTATTTTGAACTGAAGGCAATCACCTGCATACTCAAGAAAAATTTCTCTCTCTTAACTACTTAAACTACTTAAATTTTTTTTTAATTTTTTTTAAATGTTTTTTTTATTTATGATAGTCACACACAGAGAGAGAGAAAGAGAGGCAGAGAGAAGCAGGCTCCATGCACCGGGAGCCCGACGTGGGATTCGATCCCGGGTCTCCAGGATCGCGCCCTGGGCCAAAGGCAGGCGCCAAACCGCTGCGCCACCCAGGGATCCCCTTTTTTTAATTTTTATTTATTTATGATAGTCACAGAGAGAGAGAGAGAGAGAGAGAGAGAGAGAGAGAGAGAGGCAGAGACACAGGCAGAGGGAGAAGCAGGCTCCATGCACCGGGAGCTCTAACAGGGGATCCCTGGGTGGCGCAGTGGTTTGGCGCTTGCCTTTGGCCCAGGGCGCGATCCTGGAGACCCGGGATCGAATCCCACGTCGGGCTCCCGGTGCATGGAGCCTGCTTCTCCCTCTGCCTGTGTCTCTGCCTCTCTCTCTCTCTCTGTGTGACTATCATAAATAAATAAAAATTAAAAAAAAAAAGATTAATCTGTACAGCAGGGCAATCACCTAATTCCCTAATATCTGCTCTTCTTATGGTCCTGTGAATTATACTCCTCCCCCCGCCCCCCCCCCCCCCCCCCCAGCCCCAGGCTCCCATCCCATTTCTTAGCTTAGGATGGCATTTAAGCCTCAAATGACTGACTAGTCTTTGGACTCTAATGGTCTTTGTGGGGTCCTCATATGTATGAAATTAAATGTTTTTCTCCTATTAATCTGTCTTATATCAATTTAGCAGCCAAGGGTAGAGGAAAGATTTTTCCTTCCCAATAGTCAGCACAGGTGGCAGGATGAACCATTGACTGGACACTGCTTGCTTTGAAGCTGCTGCAGCAGAGAGCTCCTGGGACCTCTGATAAGCACTAGCAGAAGGCAAGAATTGTTACTTCAGTCTCCCACATCTCTGCCCACAGCTACTGGTAGAAGTATGAGTGGTGACTCTTTTTCTCCCCTCTTTTTTCTTTTTTAAAATTTAGGTAAGTGGGAGAAAATATTTGTGCAACTAGTTCCTTGGATTTATTGACTCGGCTAAAGAATTTTTAGGAGTACTCTTGATTTTTGTTGGTCATTTTACTCCTAGAGATGGTCACTGTTTTCCTTTGTCTCTATTGTGTCATTTGTCATGAGGAAGAAAACCATTGGGAAGAATGCAAGTGTAAGGCCTGTGAGCCTGCTATTTGACCTGGCCTCACAGCACAGTGAGTCCATGGTTTTCACCAGATCAATGTTTGCTTAGACAAACTCTGCTGTGGGCATGGTCTAGCACATTATGGCTATTAGAGCAAATGCTACCTAACTCAAAGACTCTTGTGTTAGGGTAAGTTAGTCACAGAACAGGTTGGACTGACCATAGGTTAGCTGCCAACTGCAAAAAACATTTCTGTGTAATGAGGCACACTGTAAACCACCACACAATCCCCACCTCTGGGGAACATATCCCTCTTATGTGTTAGTTTGGCTGAGAGACCCTTTTAGCTCAGCTAAAGCTGTTGATATACGTATAAGAAAACCCAAATATGGTTTCTCTTTTGCCCTGTTCTGTGTTTTGAAGGCTCGGCTTTAAGAATAGTGAGAATATTCTCTCGGGTCTCTGTCAACTGGAGGACGCATGTACAGGTGTGCATTCAGGGGATAACCACTGCCTGTGGATTTGATAAGCAGAATTCTCCTTGTCCAACTGTACCAGCTTTCAAGGGAATTTATCATGAGGGGTCCTGGTCCATGAGGGGCCTTTGTTGTCTCAACCTTTGTTGTCACTAATTTGGCTGGACAGAAATGTGGATGTACTCCATTTGCAGCTAGATCTTTTTCAGGCTAACTTTGGGAGTGAACTTTTTGGACCTTGTTAGGGCCGCATTTTTGTACTCTCCTTGAGTACAAACCTCTTGAGTTTATGGTTATCACAAAAAGGCTTATTGGTTTGAGTTGTTATTGAAATTAATGTAAAATCCTACTTGTCAATGACCAGATGATGGAGCCTCTGAATTGGCTATATTTAAAAGAAAAAAATTGTTTTAGAGAGCTCTTATCCTACCAACTATTTTATTGGTACCTATACAAAGACCAAATTTAAAAAAGGACACAAAAAATTATAATGGTTAGCCTCAGGGACTCTCTTAACAAGATGAAAGAACACAAATTTGACTTAAAAATTAAATTTGATGCGAATTCCTCTTCTTTTTTTTTTTTTCTAATTCCTCTTCTTAAAATCTGGCCCCATCTGCCTATTTTAACTTTCTTTTCCCCGTAAGATTTACAGAGAGCACTGTGGCCTGATCTCCAGGCCCATGATTATGTAAGTTACTCATGTAAGTGCTAAAAGTCAGGAAGTGAATTTAACAGAAGCATCCAGGACAGGGAATAGGGCTTGGTTTGCTGGGCTCTACAATTAGGCTCTGCCAGTGTCAGGCTTTCCTACTAATGTCCTTTGCAGGTATATTGTAGACTCCCATCCAAATAATTCATGTTCTCAAGATGGCAGAAAATAAAATTTCACGTTATTTCTTCCTTTGCAAATCCAGAACTGTTGGTTTTTATCCTTTTACTCCCAGGGATAACTGTTTACTCTTGCTTACCTAGTTTTGTGTCCTAAGAACTTGGTTTGGCTTTCTGTTTGCCTGGGACATACAGCTTGTTGGTTTTTTCTTTTGGCTACCTTTGGGAGTGACTCTGGATCTTGGGAAGGTAATATTTTTTGCACCCTCTTTGGGAACTCCTCTTACATCCAAGGTGAGAATTTGTTTAATACTGACGGAAATATTTGCTGTTTGTTCTGGCTGAAAACTAACATGATACAGGCATACCTTGGAGATATTGCGGGTTTGGTTCCAGACCGCCACAATAAAATGAGTATCATAATACAGTCAGCCAGATGAATTTTTTAGTTTCCCAGTGAATATAAAAGTTATGTTTATACTATACTTCAGCCTATTAAATGCACATTATGTCTAAAAAAACCCAATGTACACACCTAATTTAAAAACACTTTATTTTGGGATAGCTCGGGTGGCTCAGCGGTTTAGCGCCTGCCTTCAGCCCAGGGCGAGATCCTGGAGACCCGGGATCAAGTCCCATGTCAGGTTCCCTGCATGGAGCCTGCTTCTCCCTCTGCCTGTGTGTGTGTCTCTCTCTCTTTGTGTCTCTCATGAATAAATAAATAAAATCGTTAAAAAAAGAAAAAGGAATTCCTATTGTTTCAAAATATATATATTTTAAAGATTTTATCTATTTATTCATGAGAGACACAGGCAGAAGGAGAAGCAGGCTCCATGCAGGGAGCCCGATGTGGGACTCGATCCTGTGTCTCCAGGATCATGCCCTGGGCTGAGGGCAGCACTAAACCGCTGAGCCACCCTGGCTGCCCTAAAAATACTTTATTGCTAGAAAAATGTTAACCATCACCTGAGCTTTCAGGGATTCATAATCTCATCGTTGGTAGAGGGTCTTAACTTGATGTTGATGGCTGTTGGTGGTGGTGGCTGTCCAAGGCTAAGGTGGCTGTAGCAACTTCTTAAAATAAGACAACAATGAAGTTTGCTGCATTGATTGACTCTCCTTCTCACAAACCATTTTTCTGTAGTATGGGATGTTCTTTGGTAACATTTTATCCACAGTAGAAATTCTTTCAAAACTATAGTTAATCATCTCAAACCCTGATACTGCCTTATCAACTAAGTTTATGTTATCTAAATCTCCTGTTATTTCAACAACCTTCACAGCATCTCCGTGAGGAATAGATTCCATCTCAGGAGACCACTTTCTTTGTCATCCATTAGAAGCAACTTATCCATTCAAGTTTGATCATGAGATGGCAGCAATTGCTTTTGATTTAAAATGAGAGACGTGTGACTCTTTCACTTGAACACTTAGAAGCCATTGTAGGTTTATTAATTGACCAAATTTCAGTTTTGTTGTACCTCAAGGAATAGGGTGACCTGAGGAGAGGGATAAAGAAAGGGGGAAATGGCTGGTTGGTGGAATAGTCAAGAACACATATAATACTTATCAATTAAATTTGCTACCTTATGTGGGCTCATTTTTTGGTACTCCAAAACAATTACAAAAGTAACATAATAGAACACCATTCACAGATCACCATAACAAATATAATAATGAGACAGTTTGACATATTTTAAGAATTACCAAAATGTGACACAAAGACATGAAGTGGGCATGGCGCCAATAGACTTGCTCAATGCCAGGGTGACCAGGAACCTTCAATTCATAAAAACCACAGTATCTGCAAAACATAATAAAGTGCAGCACAATAATGTACCTAGAGGGAAGGAAAACATCCTAATATAGGTGTATGGGTGTGTTGGTTCCTTATTATCCAGGCTACAAACCAATTCTTTGAGGAATTTTGGACGACTGTTCTTATCTTACAAATCTTTGCAAAACTAGAAATACAACTCTAGAGGCATTTCAAACTCCACCTATTCCTTTTTACCAATCCTGAAACCTAAGTACTAAAAAAACTCTTTTAAGAAACCAAAGGTCTTGAAAGAACTTGCATTAAGATTACTTGTCAAGAACAAATACAAATCTTAAGTATCTTCTAAAAGGCTTTAGCCATTTGAGCAAACTTATTTCAACTGTTCTTTTGTAACATGAATTTTACATTATTATACCTATTTCATGGCTGAAATTTTAAAATGAAACTATAAGGTTTCTGTGTCTGTCTGTAGTTTTATGTGTGTCCATATACGGATATTGTAGATGTGTACCACCTTATCCCTGTGGATGGTATTGCCAAAACTAAGAAAATGAAGTGCTTACATAATCAAGTTCTCAGAAATATGTAACCCAAATATTTTTCCGGTTCAAGTGGTCTGGAGAAACATTCAGTATTAAAGCTAGTTTAAGTTTGTTGGTGTAATTAAAATAGGCATATCTTCAGAATTATCAGCATAAAATATACTTTTATTCTACCTAAGTTTACCAAAAGTCAAATAAGTTCATGCCATCTCTGTTATAGAATTTGTCAGCAAGAAAGACACTTTAAGATGGTTAGCTTTTTAATGTCTCATGAAATTTTCCTAAATAATCTAAACATAATTGTTAAGAACAAGTGAATTAAATGTAAGGTAACAGTTTATAAATCAACTTTTGAGCAATATTTATGTTTTTTTTTAAGATATGTCTACTTAGCTTCCCCAAATCTTTTCAGTAACTTACAACTTGGGAGTTTTGCTAAGTTAAATCAAAGGATGTATAGTCACCAAATATCTAGATCCTTCTTTTTTTTTAAAAGATCTTATTTTTTTTAAAGATTTTATTTATTTATTCATGAGAGACACAGAGAGAGAGAGAGAGAGAGAGAGAGAGAGAGAGAGAGGCAGAGACACAGGCAGAGGGAGAAGAGGGCTCCATGCAGGGAGCCCGACATGGAACTTGATCCAGGGTCTCCAGGATCAGGCCCTGGGCTGAAGGCGGCACTAAACCGCTGAGCCACCTGGGCTGCCCCAAGATCATATTTCTTTATTCATGAGAGACACAGAGAGAGAGAGAGGCAGAGACATAGGCAGAAGGAGAAGCAGGCTCCCTGCAGGGAGCCTGATGTAGGACTTGATCCCGGGACCCAGGATCACGACCTGAGCCAAAGGCAGACAGACATTCAACTGCTGAGCTACTTAGGTGCCCTGAGATCATTTTCAAATAAGATAAAATACTGAATAGTAATTATTGTCTTTTCTGCCTGTAAAAGCCTTCCTTTAAAAAAAAGAGATTTATTTATTTTGGAGAGAGAGAGAATGCAGAAGGGAGGGGCAGAAAGAGAATTCCAAGCAGAGTCCCCAGGGAGCATGGAGCCTGACATGGGGCTCCATCCATCCCACAACCCTGAGATCATGGCCCAAGGAGAAATCAAGAGTTGGACACCCAACATATTGAGCTACCCGGGTGCCCTCCAAGCCTTCCATTTTGTATAGCTCCTTGGATGTTGTTCTATTCCTGAATCTTGCCAATTAGACATTTAAATTTTACTCAGCTGAATTTTTTAAGTGTATCACATAGGAATTAAAGATATTTGGGTCTTTTTGTAAACACATCTTGTGTCATGTTTAAAGATTACACTGTGAAGAAGCATGTGTTTCTAGAAATTGTGAAATGTATTCATAAATTTGCCACTTTAAAGAACACTGGTATAATACAGTTCACAGTTGCTTATTCTTATTTTTCATTAGAAATTAAGATTTCTAAGGGTTAAGAATTCTAATTAATATATGTAATTAAAGTTGCTAGAAAAAATAAGGGAAATATCTCCATATGCAAGGAAAGTAGGATGTGTGTTTCTGGTAAAATAGATATGAAGAAAGAAAATGATTTTTTGTTGAAGGAAAAGAAGGTGTAGAAGGTTTGTGGAAAAATAATCTTTGGAAAGAAATTTTAATATGCGGTCAAACTTGCTAATGTTAGAGTAACTTTATTTTTTTTTTAATTTTTTTAAATTTTTATTTATTTATGATAGTCACAGAGAGAGAGAGAGAGAGGCAGAGACATAGGCAGAGGGAGAAGCAGGCTCCATGCACCGGGAGCCTGACGTGGGATTCGATCCCGGGTCTCCAGGATCGCGCCCTGGGCCAAAGGCAAGCGCCAAACCACTGCGCCACCCAGGGATCCCCTGTTAGAGTAACTTTAATTGAGTTTTATTTTATATTTTAAAATATTTATTTATTTGAGAGAGAGAGGGAAAGAGAATACATGTATGAGCAACGTGGGAGGAGCAGAGAGATAGAACTCCAAGCAGACTCCCTACTGAGTGCAGAGCCCAACAGAGGTTCAATCTCATGACCATGAGGTCATGACCTGAACCGAAACCAAGAACCCATGACTTAACTGAGACACCCAGGCAGCCCAGGTAAGTGAATTTTCATATCAAAAATAAGCTAGTGAAAAATTAGAATTGCTTTTCTCTCTCTTAAAAGGACAAAGTTTTCTTGGACTTTTGGTCTGCTGTTTGTAACAGATCGCAAAAGAAGTTTGCCTTTTAAATAATCTGCCTAGAAAGCAGAGATTCTGTGTTTTATCAAAATTTTCTGTGCTTTACTAGGTCTTTTGTTGGTTTTGCTCACAACTACATAACATTTTGTACTTGCCTTTAAAATCTTTTGTCATTGGTTCAATGGATAATTAAGAATTGTTTCTTTTTTCTTTTTTCTTTTTTTTTTTTTTACAATTTATTTATTCATTCATTCAGAGAGAGCGAAGAGAGAGGCAGAGACACAGGTGGAGGGAGAAGCAGGCTCCATGCAGGAAGCCCGATGTGGGACTTGATCCCAGGTCCCCAGGATCACACGCCAGACTGCAGGCGGCACTAAACCACTGCGCCACCGGGGCTGCCCTTAAGAATTGTTTCATAGTGATCTGTGATCCTATTTGGTTAACTGTCCAAACCATTTTATATATATATTTTTTCCATTTTATATTTTTGAAAAAGTTTCTACAATAAAATTCTCAATAAAATCTCTTTTGACCTCAGGGACACCTGGACAGCACAGCTAGTTGAGCATCTGACTCCCGGTTTCAGCTCAGGTAGTGGTCTCAGGGTCACAGGATCGAGCCCAGCATTGGGCTCCCTGCTCAATGTACTGTCTGCTAGAGATTCTTTCTCCCTCTTCCTCTGCCCATCCAACTTGTGCTTGCTCCCTCTTTCTCTCTTAAATAAATAGATCTTTCTAAAAATCTTTTTTTTGGGGGCAACTGGGTGGCTCAGTCGGTTGAGTGTCTGCCTTTGGCTCAGGTCATGATCCCAGGGTCCTGGGATCAAGCCCCGAATTAGGCTCCCTGCTCAGTGGAGAGCCTGCTTCTCCTCTTCCTGTGTTGTTCACCTGCTTGTGCTGTCAAATAAATAAATAAAAACTTTTAAAAACAATCTTTTTTGACCTCAAACTAAGTTTTGAGAATTTCAGAGGGTCCCTGTAGTATCTCAAAAGATTTGTTCTCTTTTATAAAAAGAGAGCTATTAAAATTAATTGGGCTTATTTGGTATGTCTTTTTTTAAATTTTTTTAAAATTTTTTTTATGATAGTCACACAGAGAGAGAGAGAGAGAGAGGCAGAGACATAGGCAGAGGGAGAAGCAGGCTCCATGCACCGGAAGCCTGATGTGGGACTAGATCCCTGGGCCAAAGGCAGGCGCCAAACCGCTGCGCCAACCAGGGATCCCTTATTTGGTATGTTAAACTACAGGGGAAGGATTGTCAAATAAGTGATGATAAAAGGCAGCCCTGGTGGCTTAGTGGTTTAGTGCCGCCTTTGGCCCAGGGCATGATCCTGGAGACCCCGGGTTGAGTCCCATGTCAGGCTCCCTGCATGGAGACTGCTTCTCCTCTGCCTCTCTCTCTCTCTCTGTGTGTCTCTAATAAATAAATAAAAAATCTTAGAGGTCTTAAAAAAAAATAAGTGATGATAAACCTTCTTAGATTATGTTGTATGTTATTGATATTAATATAAATATTACGGAAGTTGCATGAAATTCCTAAAATTCTAATATGTACTGGTATAACGTTATCAGTCATAATTCTAGTTACTACCTTAAAATATTGTATGTCATATATAACCACATTTATGTGTTTATGTGTAAATTCCACTATAATAAACTCTCAACAGATCTTTAACAAGGGACATTTATTTTTTTTTAAATAAATTTATTTTTTATTGGTGTTCAATTTACCAACATACAGAATAACACCCAGTGCTCATCCCGTCAAGGGCCCCCCCTCAGTGCCCATCACCCATTCACCCCCACCCCCCGCCCCCCTCCCCTTCCACCACCCCTAGTTCGTTTCCCAGAGTTAGGAGTCTTTATGTTCTGCCTCCCTTTCTGATATTTCCCACACATTTCTTCTCCCTTTCCTTATATTCCCTTTCACTATTATTTATATTCCCCAAATGAATGAGAACATACAATGTTTGTCCTTCTCCGATTGATTTACTTCAGTCAGCATAATACCCTCCAGTCCCATCCACATTGAAGCAAATGGTGGGTATTTGTCGTTTCTAATGGCTGAGTAATATTCCATTGTATACATAAACCACATCTTCTTTATCCTTCATCTTTCGATGGACACCGAGGCTCCTTCCACAGTTTGGCTATTGTGGACATTGCTGCTAGAAACATCGGGGTGCAGGTGTCCCGGCATTTCACTGCATCTGAATCTTTGGGGTAAATCCCCAACAGTGCAATTGCTGGGTCTTAGGGCAGGTCTATTTTTAACTCTTTGAGGAACCTCCACACAGTTTTCCAGAGTGGCTGCACCATTTCACATTCCCACCAACAGTGTAAGAGGGTTCCCTTTCTCCACATCCTCTCCAACATTTGCTGTTTCCTGCCTTGTTAATTTTCCCCATTCTCACTGATGTGAGGTGGTATCTCATTGTGGTTTTGATTTGTATTTCAACAAGTGGCATTTAAAATGTTTTTGCCATTTACAGATAGCTGTTTTACTCTGATGCTCTGCAAAGTGTTCTTGCAAAAGTACTCCTTTTTCTTTCTTATTTTTTTTATTTATTTATGATAGTCACACAGAGAGAGAGAGAGGCAGAGACACAGGCAGAAGGAGAAGCAGGCTCCATGCACCGGGAGCCCAACGTGGGATTCGATCCCGGGTCTCCAGGATCGCGTCCTGGGCCAAAGGCAGGCGCTAAACCGCTGCGCCACCCAGGGATCCCAAAAGTACTCCTTTTTCAAGGAGATTCAAGAGAGTAACTATTGACAAGTACAGGTTTCTGATAACTTGAGATTATGAAACTGGGCTGGATAATGGTGGCACCTGTTTGTCTCTGTCAGTAGAGCATGTAACTCTTAATCTCAGGGTTATGAGTTCAGTGTCCATATTTGGCATGGAACCTACATAAAATAAAAAAAAATAATAAAATAAAGTAAATAAAATAAAATAATAAAATAAAACCCTCACCAAAAAAATTGTGCTAAGGAAGAATTTCCAGAACCAATGGAAAAACTGGATTAGGTGGAACAAGTCTTAATTATTTGGAAATGAATGAACCAAGGGGAATGATTATAATTTTTATGACTTTTGGGAAACATTTTATGACTTTCTGTTTCTCCAGATTTAAGGAAACCTTTTGTTATTAACAATTTGGTAAGATATATCTTTGTGAACAAAGATGTAACAATTTTTCTCCCTACCTGACCCCTCTAGAATTTGGTGAATGAGTATTCTTATATTCACAGCAATATAATTATTTGCAAAATCAGTAAGAACCCATTCTCCTTGTAATAGGACACAATTGAAAACACAGGTTATAAAAAATAGTAATAATAAATAAATAAGAGGAAAGAAAAGAAAAGAAAGAAAAGAAAAGAAAAAAAAAAAAGAAAAGAAGAGAAAGAAAAGAAAAGAAAAGAAAAGAAAAAAAGAAAAGAAAAGACAGGTTATATTACCAAGGCTTTGACTGGAATGTCACATTTGAGAGAGAGATGTATATAGACTCATATATGACCAGACAGATTTTTTTTTAAGTTTTTTAAAAAATTTATTTAAGTGATCTCTATGTCAAATGTGGGGCTTGAACTCACGACCCTGAGATCAAGAGTCAGGTGCTCTTCTGAATGAGCCAGCCAGGTGTCCCATGACCAGACAGCTTTAAGGAACTAAGAGTAACTTTATGGAGCCAATAAAGTCTCATGGAAAAATCGGCCTGGTACCTTGCCTACAGGGTTCCTACCCGCCTCACCAGGTGAATAAAGAAGGGCATATCCTGGCAGGTGTAGGACCTTACGATATTTTGAAGACCTCAAAAAAAAAAAAAAAAAAAGAATTCACCCAAATCTATAGGTATCGCAGGCTCAATCTGATGCTACTTCTTGGCATGGCTTGCTAACCTCAAGAAGCTTTTAAAAGTTCAATCTGAGATTCCTTATTAAAAGCTCCAGCAAAGTAGATTTAAAAGACCTTATACAGTCAATCACTACTCTTGCTGCACCTCTGCAAACAATCAGGCCAAGTTGATTTAAGCT
Organism: Vulpes vulpes; assembly: GCF_048418805.1. NCBI lineage: Eukaryota > Metazoa > Chordata > Mammalia > Carnivora > Canidae > Vulpes > Vulpes vulpes. The sequence continues at coordinate 55,874,217 of NC_132788.1, read as the reverse complement.
AGGCTTGGTTTTCAGATGAATTAGTCTTGCTGTGGTTATCTTTGGTGAAAATGGGGGCGATCGAAGAGAGAAAAATTATGTTTTAGTAATATACCTTTGTGGATATCAAATTCTAGTGTTGTTAATTGTCTTTGGGATTTTGTTTTCTACCTGTAAACTGGACCAGATCCTGAATTTTTCTAGTTTTCTCTAATATTTGGCTACAACTGTCCAAACGAAGGTTTCTAGAGTTCCTCCCACACTTCTGACATGGAATCCTTGAGAACTAAAACTGCTAGTTTACTGAAGCTATGCAAGTTCACTATGCAAGTTGCACAAGCTATGCAAGTTGGACAACTTAATATAAACTTCAGAGAAATCGGGCAGCCCTGGTGGCTCAGTGGTTTAGCGCCGCCTTCAGCCCAGGGTGTGATCCTGGAGACCTGGGATCAAGTCCCATGTCGGGCTCCATGCACGGAGCCTGCTTCTCCCACTGTGTCTCTGCCTCTCTCCGTGTGTCTCTCATGAATAAATAAAATCTTTAAAAAACAAACAAACAAAAAAAACTTCAGAGAAATCACCACAACAGTTCATGTACAGAAAATCTTGATGCCTGTTGTAGTGTGTCCCCTCAAAAAGATCACCAGTGATATTCAAACTACAAACCAGAAAAATCTGTCAGATTGCCTCTGTCTGAAGATATTTTGAGCCAGATATCTAGAAATCTTCCTGTCTCACTGACTTCAGAACTCAGCAACAGGGATTATAATCTGCTCCAATCATTAATATTTGTTTTTCTTTTGTTTCCATAGAAATGCTTCTTGTACCATAGCCCTAACTTTGTGAGTGCACCTGAATCATCACCTTCTGAAATGAGATACAACTGTTTAACTGAACTGACTAGTGTCAGTATTAAGAGAGTGGTTCAGTGAGATGGAGCAATCTACCAACTTAATTTTAGAATTGTGAAACATCTTGGGGACATTTCCAAGGTGGGATGGAGGGGACGGGCAAATTTTGTGACTCCAAAATATGCCATTTTGGTTTACGGGTTATTTTGAGTTGAAGGCAGATTCAAGAAAAACGTTTATTTCTCCAAAATCACATAAAAGAATTTAGATAAGGAACCTGGCCCAGAAAGAGAGCGATTACCAGAGATAAATTTTTATTTGAAAGACTTATCTATATGGTAGAGCAAACATCTAATTACCAAACACTTATTCCTCTTATTGTCCTGTCACCATCCTTCCCTTTGAAGCCCCAGGCCCCTATCTCATTCCTTAGTTCAGGATGCCACATAAGCCTCAACAGATGGGCTTGTCTTTGGTCTCCTATTCTTTTTTTTTTTTTTTAGATTCATTCATTCATTCATTTATTATAGACAGAGAGAGAGAGAGAGAGAGAGAGAGAGAGAGAGAGGCAGAGACACAGGCAGAGGGAGAAGCAGGCTCTATGCTGGGACCCCAACGTGGGACTTGATCCCGGGACCCCAGGATTGCGCCCCGGGCCAAAGGCAGGGGCCAAACCACTAAGCCACCCAGGGATCCCCTGGGTCTCCTATTCTGATGGGACTTCTGTATGTAGTTAAATGTTTTTCTCCTGTTAATATGTTTTATATCAAATTACCAGCCAAAGAACCTAGAAGGGAGGAAAAGAAATTCTTCCTCCCAACACATGCAGTATTTGTTCTTTCATCCTTTTGGCTTATTTTGCTTAATGTACTTTCCTTAAGGTTCATCAATATTGTAGCACATGTTAGATTTCCTTCCTTTTTAAGTATGAGTAATATTCTATGATATTATATGTATACACTAAATTTTGTTTATTCATTCACTGATGGACATTTGGGTCCATCATTTGGGCCACCTTTTGGCTCTTGTGAATATATTGTTATGAACACTGGTATACAAATATGCATTTGAATACCTGCTTTCAATTCTTTGGGAAAATACCCATAAATGGAATTACTGAATCATATGGTAATTCTGTTTAAATTTTGATGAAGTCCAATTTTTTGCCTATGCCTTTTGTTTCAGATCCACAAAATCATTGTTGAATCCACTGTTAAGAAGGTTTTGTACTGTTTTCTCCTAAGAGTTTTATAGTTTTACCTCTTACATTAAGGTCTTTGATCCACAGTTTTTAGGTTTTATAACTTTTAAATTAGTGATCTTTAAAAAAATATAAACACAGGGCACCTGGGTGGCTCAGTTGCCTAAGCATCTGCCTTCAGCTTGGGTCATGATCCATGGGTCCTGGGATCCAGTCCCACACTGGGGCTTCCTACTAGCGGGGAGTCTGCTTCTCTGTCTCCCTCTGCTACGCCCCCTGCTTGTGCTCTCTCACTCTCTTGTTCTCCCTCTCAAGTACATAAATTTTCAAAATCTTAAAAAAAAAACAAAAACAATCATGTCAATACGATCAGAAATTTCCTGAGGTTTTTACCTCAATCAAATTAAAAATCATTCTTATTCTAGCCTGCAGGCCTTTACATGATCTAGTTTACACTTTTCTGATTTCAACAAATTCTAGGAACACTGCCCACAACATGCTGTTTCTCAAACACGCCAAGCACATTCCCACCTCAAACATTTATATTTGCTGTTCCTTCTTCCAGGAACATACTGCCTTCCTATCTCTGATTATTCATCCTCTTCTCACTGAGGTCTTTCCTGAGCACCTTATCTAAAGTGCCATCTTCATCTCTATTCCATTACCTTGCTTTTGTTTTATTAGTATTTGTCATTGCCTGACACGTCATCTGTTTTTACCTTCTGTTCCTCAAAGAGAATATAAACTTTAAGAAGGCAAAGATCTTGGCCTCCCTCTTACTGTAATAGGATCCTCACACTTTTATCTGAATATATAGATGCTCAGAATAAAAGCACTTAGTGATGGCCAATGGGCGAAAAACTCCTAGGTCATATCCTTGAAAACAAGGAGTGTACCTCCTTTACTCTTTCCCCACTTTCCACTGGCTAGAATTGGATGTGGTGGCAACCAGTTTTAGACTCTTTAGATAATGACAACTCCTTAGAGATGACAAAGAAACATGACTGATGGAACCTAGCTACCTATTGATTTCTTGAATCAAAGCTGTTGAAAAAGCTTGGATTTTCTTTTTTTGAGAAAGAGCACACTTTATCTGAAAGAGAGCATTGCACATGACCAAAAGGTGTAGGCAGCTCAGAGGGCATCCTACACATCACGTTCTAAAGGATACAAAGGATGATAGGTGAAGAAAATTAAGAGTACACTTAATATGATGAGCACTGAGTAATGTATAGAATTATTGAATCACTATATCATACTCCTGAAACTAATATAACATTGTATAAATAATACTTGAATAAAAAAAGTTTTAAAGATACACAGGATGTTTTGCTAAGAAAGATCAACTGGAATACATATTCCTTTGGGACCCCTCCCCAATCATATTTCTCTGAGGGGTTGGTGTACTCCTAACCATTTCTCTGAAAGAGATTGTGGTTTGCTAAAGATAAAGCCACTCAAGGGTGACTTCTTGTTTTTCATAAAAACATTTTTAGATTTTTTTTGAAGTCTTCATTTGTTACTTTTTTTTTTCATTTGTTACTTTTATTTTATGTTCTCTCAAGGTCATCAGACTAGACATACAGATATAGATTACCTTGATGTCAACACCAGGAAGGTCATCTTTGACCATGATCAAAGCCATCTAGGGTTATATCAGCAGCAGCCAGCCTCATCCTGCTTGCATGAATCATATTTCTTAGTCCTTTCACTGGGCATGGGGACCTTGCTCTCCCCTTCAATGAGGTCTGATCTGGTAAGTGCTGGATCCACATTTCTTTTTTTTTTTTTTTAATTTTTATTTTTATTTATGATAGTCACACACACACAGAGAGAGAGAGAGGCAGAGACATAGGCAGAGGGAGAAGCAGGCTCCATGCACCGGGAGCCCGACGTGGGATTCGATCCCGCATCTCCAGGATCGCGCCCTGGGCCAAAGGCAGGTGCTAAACCGCTGTGCCACCCAGGGATCCCCACATTTCTTTTTTTAAAAAATATTTTATTTATTTATTCATGAGAGACACAAAGGAAGAGGCAGAGAGATACGCAGAGGGAGAAGAAGGCTCCCTGTGGGAGCCTGATGTGGGACTCCATCCCAGGACCTGGGGATCGCAACCTGAGCCAAAGGTAGATGCTCAACCACTGAGCCACCCAGGTGCCCGTGGATCCACATTTCCTACTTGGTTTGTGGCCATGATACAAACACGGTTTGTGTATCATGTATCATGATACATGATACAAGGGCATATCTCCCCTTGAATTAAATCCATTCAATTGCTTCCTCAGTTCTATTATTGTTTGCTGAATATCTCTCACCGCCAGAATTTGAATATTTTTTGTCCCAATAGCACCAATTTCATCAATAAAAAATGCTGGATGGTACATGTTCTTCAGCAACTTGAAACAATTCCTGTACAAGTTTGGGCCAATCACCTCGGTACTTCTGAATAATTCAGAGCCTGCTATTCTCAAGAAAGTGGCTGAGGTTTGGTTTGCTATTGCTTTGGCCAGTAAGGTTTTACCTGTGCCAGGTGGCCCATAGAGAATGACTCCCTTGGGTGCTTTATATCCATTTTTTTTCCCCATAATATTCAGGATGAGCAAGAGGAAACTCACAGATTCCTTAATTCCCTGATCTGGTTGTCCAACACCCTAATAACAGCATAGGTCTCCTGGAGGGACTTTTCCACCTTCTTCACTGTGACCAGGGGATCCATGTCATTCATTAACACCCCATCACAGCATGCAGCTTGTGGTTGAGCAGGGCTGAGCAGTTGGATTCCAGCAGATTGCTGTCAACAAATGAAAGAATGCTGATGTGGTATTCTGAGCCCACAGATGTAGACACAATGGCTTTGATCATCAACGACCTCTTCTAAGGTTCCTACCAACTTTTGGTAGGAACTGTGATCCCCAGATAATTCACCTTCGATCTTTCCTCCCCTTGCTTTTCTCCTAAAGTCTTCAATTATTCCTGATTTTTTAAAAAATATTTTATTTATTTATTCATGACAGACACAGAAGGATCGAGAGGCAGAGACACAGGCAGAGGGAGAAGCAGACTCCATGCAGGGAGCCTGATGTGGGACTCGATCCCGGGTCTCCAGGATCAGGCCCTGGGCTGAGAGTGGCACTAACCTGCTGGACCACCCAGGGATCCCTTATTCCTCATTTCTAATGAATTCTTCCTCCTCTAACTTCAATAATTTTAACTGGCACTGAATGGGAGGATCACCAGTGGCAGTTTGTTGCCAGTATCTGATCCCTTGGTTTCCTTCTTTTCCCCACTCTAGTACACAAGGTTCATATTTCTTTTTCTTGTCCTTGTCATCCTTCTTGCTACCTCCAAGACCATGACCACTACTACTCTGACTTTGACCCATCTTGCTTCAGCCATTGGAGCCACCAAGATTGGACTTTTATGTGGAGACATATTTTCATCTTAATAAAATAACTATTATTTTGCATGTCAGTCATAGTACCTGTATCTATTTCTTAACTCTGAGCTTTCTAACCAGTGTGCCTCCACCAAGAGGAAGGAGGAATATCTTTTTTTTTTTTATAAATTAATTTTTATTGGTGTTCAATTTACCAATATACAGAAAAACACCTAGTGCTCATCCCGTCAAGTGTCCGCCTCAGTGCCCGTCACCCATTGCCCCCCACCCCCCGCCCTCCTCCCCTTCCACCACCCCTAGTTCATTTCCCAGAGTTAGGAGTCTTTATGTTCTGTCTCCCTGATATTTCCCACACATTTCTTTTCCCTTCCTTTATATTCCCTTTGACTATTATTTATATTCCCCAAATGAATGAGAACATACACTGTTTGTCCTTCTCTGATTGACTTACTTCACTCAGCATAATACCCTCCAGTTCCATCCACGTTGAAGCAAATGGTGGGTATTTGTAGTTTCTAATGGCTGAGTAATATTCCATTGTATACATAAACCACATCTTCTTTATCCATTCATCTTTCAATGGACACCGAGGCTCCTTCCACAGTTTGGCTATTGTGGCCATTGCTGCTAGAAACATTGGGGTGCAGGTGTCTCGGCGTTTCATTGCATCTGAATCTTTGGGGTAAATACCCAACAGTGCAATTGCTGGGTCGTAGGGCAGGTCTATTTTTAACTCTTTGAGGAACCTCCACACAGTTTTCCAGAGTGGCTGCACCAGTTCACATTCCCACCAACAGTGCAGGAGGGTTCCCCAAGAAAGAAGGAATATCAATCAACAGAGCTTACCCTAGTGACCAAAAACTTTCTTCTTGTATTAATCTCTGAGTATACCTGGTCTTAGAACAGGCAATGGGGGGGAAAAAAAAAAAAAAAAAAAAAGAACAGGCAATGGAAAGGAAAAAAAAAAAAAACCCAAAACATCATTCTTGCTGCTGCATATATGCATATGATCTCAACTATTTATAAAAATACATGTACCCATGCATATAAAAAAAGACTAGGGAAAAAAAAAGACTAGGAGGAAATACATAAAAATGTTAAGGGTGAAGACTTGTTTCAAGAGTCCAATGAAAAAAAAATGGAAAAAATCCATTTCCCTGTGAAAGGGAAAAAATACTGAAAATGGCCAGAAGCTTTTTGGATTAGGAAATGGTAAGAAAATGGGACACCTAGGTGGCTCAGTGGTTGAGCTTCTGTCTTTGGCTCAGGTCGTGACCCTGGGGTCCTTGGATTGAGTCCTGCATTGGGCTCCCTGTAGGGAGCTTGCTTCTCTCCCTGCCTATGTCTCTCTGTGTGTCTCTCATGAATAAATAAATAAAATCTTTAAAAAAAAAGGAAATGGAAAAAAAAAGGAAATGGAAAGAATACTGATATAATTATTATGAAAATATTAAATATGTCATTCTTCTTAGATAATAGTACCAAAAATACCTTAACAAATCCACCCTGGATTCAGATAAAATTTTTCTTTGAAAGAATTAGAGAGATACTGTATTTGTTCTGTGCTTCCTTAAACATGTAGCATGAAACAGTATTCCTGAGACACTACCACTGCAAAAAGTATTTTTTCCATGGATACATACAGTATCTTTCCCTGGAATTTTTCTTTTTTCTTTTTTTTTAAGATTTTATTTATTTATTAATGAGCGACACAGAGAGAGGCAGAGACACAGGCAGAGGGAGAAGCAGGCTCCCTGTGGGGAACCCGATGTGGGACGTGATCCATCACGCCCTCCACCAAAGGCAGGCGCTAAACCGCTGAACCACCCAGGCATCCCTCTCCCTGGAATTTTAAAGGCTCTGAGAAATCCTGCAACTAGGAAACCTGATTCATGTTGCTCAATGAAGCATTACTGTGACAGACATTACTGTTCACATATATACTCTCCTCTTTGTTCTTAGAACCCTGATTTGTTCAACAATGTGCCCGGCTAAAGTCCCACATTTTTCAGCATTCCTTGTAGTTAGAGGCTGGGTGACATGGTTCTAGGCAATGAGGTGGAAGTGGCAGTTGCTGAATGGAGCTTCCTGAGTAGTTCATAAAAGACCAACCAAGCTGTCAAGTATGGTTGCTATTTTCCCTCCGTGTTTACCTTGGCTGAAACATGCATGTGACAGAGGAGACAAGCCTGAAGATGAAAGACACAGGATAAGAATAATTGACAGAAAGTATAAAAGTAGCTTCGGCCTCTGATGGCTTCATGGGTTGACTGCACTTCTCAGAACTTCTCAAACCATGAGAAAAAGGAAATCTCTGTTTGGCTAAGGTACTATGGGTTTCCCGTCAAAACACAGGAACCTGGGTCTTTGTTGGCACTATAGGGTAGTCACATTTGCCTAAATCCGAACTTTTTACAAAAGGGAAAAAGAAAGTCCTAATTTGTTTGTTACTTGTACCAGATACAAATAGCAAAGGGCACTCACTGTGCTTGGGTTCTGGATAAGGAAGGAGGAGAGAACAGTCATGCTTTGGAAATGTTGAGTCTGAGATCCTTGTGGGATAGCCACTTGTGGATGACCAGGAGACAGCAGGATATGTAGGTCAGGAACTTGGAAAAAAGATTGGGCTAGAAAAAAACAAGTCACAAGAGTTCAGGGTGGATACTTTAAAGTCCCTCGTTATCTGTCTTGGATTAGGCACTACACATTCTGCGCATCTCTAAGGAACAGAGCAAGGGATCAGATTTGGCTCCAAGTGGGTGAATACTTTCCCATAGCCAGAGCTCTCTAAAAATGGAACAGGCTCTCTCAGTTTGCATCCTTTTCCTTGAGCAACACAGGTAGAAACTGGGTACTCAAGTGGTAGGCAAGATGTCCAGAGCATTAGGTAATTGGAGTTGATGACTCTTAAATATCTTTCAAACCTTGAACAGCTAATACTCTAAGCATTTAATTTGGTTCTCAAGTGTGATGTCATCAACCTTGTGAAAAGAATTCAACCAACCATGAGCCCATGATCCTTCACTGTTGTTGTACCTATTCTTGCTCTGAACTGTACACTTTAAAAAAGTTCATTTTACTTTTCCACAATTAAAAATTCTTAAACATATGTAGTAGGCACTTCATATTAAACTCTGAAGTATGAGGAATAAGCCTTGGAAATAGTAGCTGGTGCCTCTTAGAGGCATCGTAAATGCTCCAAAGAGGTGATTGTGAGTTAGAATAGTGCAAGTGGCTGTTGGCAAGGGGGTGTCTCTGCAAACGGTCTGCAGACCATATCTGCTTGGGGTGGAGGCCTTGCAATTTTCCCAATGGAGGCAAGAAGTCTGAGGGACGGAAGCCAGTGGACCTGCCATCCCTCCAACTTCTCCTTGTAGCTTCCTGTGGTAACTGTCATCCTGTGGCCGCCTGCTCCTATCCCTTGACCAGAGTTCTCCTGCCTCTGAGTGCACTATTAGTTCCTTAACTCTGAGGTTGAAATATTGCAGAATTAGAGACCACTTATTGAGTTCTACTATATGTCCTGCACAAAGTTCTTTACATATTGTTTCTATTATTTTCACAGTGACTTTATGAAAGAGGTCTTGTGATTCTTGTCTTATTCATGAGAGACCAAAGCCCCGAAGGTTAAGTAACTTACTCAAAGATGCACAATAAGAAGCTAAATTCTTGGGATCCCTGGGTGGCGCAGCGGTTTGGCGCCTGCCTTTGGCCCAGGGCGCGATCCTGGAGACCCGGGATCGAATCCCACGTCAGGCTCCCGGTGCATGGAGCCTGCTTCTTCCTCTGCCTGTGTCTCTGCCTCTCTCTCTCTCTCTCTCTCTCTCTCTGTGACTATCATAAATAAATTAAAAAAAAAAAAAAAAGAAAAAAAAAAAAGAAGCTAAATTCTTTCCATTATATCATGTGGCTCCTATGATAATAATAATGATAATAATAATAATAATAATAATAATAATAATAATAATAATAAAATCTCTACAGTACCTGGGATATTTTTAAAGCCCCCATAAGGTCTCAGAGGGAAAAATATACTGTAAGTAACTCAGAGTTGCCACAAAGTAGTAATTGCTAATACTCTAGTAATCTAGTAGTAATCTAGTAGTAATCTAGTAGTAATCTAATAATCTAGTAGTAATTGCTCTATAAAAGAGCATTTAGTACAGGTTAGGAACTTGGTGAAACCCTCATCACATTACCACATTTAATACATCCAATAACCCAGAGTGGTATGTCTAAGAGTGCCCATTTGTCCAGTGCCTTGCACATTGGCTAAGTCTCAGCAATGGTCAGTTATTTCAGGACAGAGGATTTCTTAAGATTTTATTTATTTGAGAGAGAGAAAGAAAGAGAGCATGGGGGGGGGGGGTGGTTAGAGGGAGGAGACTCCCTGCCCAGTGGAGTACCCGATGTGAGGCTCCATCTTGGGATTCATGCCCACCTGACTAAGCCACTGAGGTGCCCACAGGACAGAGGATAAATACTTCTTTCACATTGAAATATATGATTCCCAAGATCAATGCCAATTCTGGAACTGTGACTGATGTAGGAAAGACATTAGGGTTTGAAGCTGATGACCAAGAAAGAATTCTTGAGATGTTTTTGACGCAAAAAGATGGTTTTATTAAAGCATGGGGACAGGACCCATGGGCAGAAAGAGCTGCAATGGGGTTGTGAGGGGCAGTGATATTATGTCTTCAACTTGGGAGGGGGTTTGAGATAGCCTAAGCTTCCCATGTATTTTGGAAACAAGGTTTCCAGGACCTTGAGGGGGCTAGCTATTTTTTGGAAGGATCATTATTGTTTAGTAAGCCTTCAGTCATGAGACACTTCAGATGTCTATCAGTGGGCCATATGCCTGGAGGATGATTCTTAATGTGTACCTGGGGGAGGGGGGTAAAGAGAAAGGGAGCTTCCAAAGGAATTTCTACATGTTTAGAGTAGACTCACAGGATCCTGGAGGGTCAAGTTAAGGTTGCCTTTTGGTCACAGCAGTATCAACACTGAGGCAGCTGAGCTTCCAGAAGTTCACCTTGTCTGTTTCAAGGACTTGTCAATGGGCTAGAAGTAGTAAGGAAATTTAATAATTTTTCTTCTCCCTTTGTTTCCCATGTTACTAATACTTTATTTTTTGAGAATTGGAAACACATTTCTGGATGATTTTAAGGCAGAACTTGCTTTGAATGCTAGCTCAATGTTGCCACTGTTTTCCATGATATTAACCCTAAAACCAGGAAGATATACCAGAAGATGCTGATAAGGACATGTGTCTTTATAGTAAAAAGGCACTCATTCATTCAACAAATAAGTTTGAGTTTCTTCTGTTTGCCAGGCCAAACCTCTTGTTCCCCCACCTCCCCTCAAAAAGCAAACAGATGTGTGCACGGGTGACTCAGTGGTTGAATGTCTGCTTTTGGCTCAGGGCATGATCCCAAGGTCCTGGGATTGGGTCCTGCATCAGGCTCCTCATGGGGAGCCTGTTTCTCCCTCTGCCTAGTCTCTGCCTTTCTGTGTCTCTCATGAATAAATAAAATCTTAAAAAACAAACAAACAAAAAAACAAAACAGACAAAACCACCCCAAAACAAAAAAGCAACAAACCACCCCCATCCCACATATCTAGCCTTCAAAAGGGCTATGGTTGTCACATGGATATAGAATAGATCCTTTGCACTAAGTGCTATAGCATTGACCTTGAAAATCCTATCCTTACAAATTGAATCCTATGGATCTTTATTAAATTCATGGTTAAAGCTGAAAAATGTCACTTTCTTTTGCCATTGTCCTTTAATGATATGATGACCTTATAAAGAATCTTTGTATGATTAAATCACATATTTAAATATTCATAGAACTTATCTTTCCTTCTATTCCTGTTCCTCACCTTTTCATATCTATTCCTTTTGTTAGATGAGGCAATTACTGTTACCAGTTCCTCTGCGGAGGTATTTTATGCCTATGCAAGTGTCAGGGCAGAAAAATTTTCCTTCCACTCTCCTAGGTTCTTTGTCTAATAATTAAATTGACATGAAACAGATTAATTGGGGGGGGGGGAGTTAATTTTGTATATACAGAAGCCCCATAAAAATGTGAAACCCGAAGACACCCAGGCAATTGAAACTTATATGCCATTTCTGAGCTAAGGAATGGGTTAAGGGCTTGGGACTTCAAAGAGGAGGAGGGCAATTCACAGAAAGATAAAAGCAGATGTTTGCCCTGCAGTGAGGGTAAGTCCTTGAGATAAAAAGGTAACCCTGGTAATAACTCTCTTTCTGGGCCAGGTCCCCTTGTTTAAATCCTTTCAGGAAGTTAAGGAAGAGGTAAAACAGTTTTTCTTGGGTCTGCTGGGTCTGTATTGACATACCTTTAAAATAATCCACATGCCAAAGTGGCAGGCACACTTTGGGGTGGCATATTCTGCTTCCCCTCACAAGCTCCTTTGTATCTTTACCCACGTGGGTCTTTTAAAAAAATTTTTGAAGATTTTATTTTTAAGTAATATCTACACCCAAGGTAGGGCTTGAATTCAACCGGGAGATCAAGAGTCTTATGCTCCACCTACAGAGCCGGCCTGGCGCCCCAGGGCTACCCGTATGGGTCACGAAACAAAATGCAGGCAATGTTATAACCCTAACACAATTATCTGTGCTTTGCTTTTTTTCACGTAATGTATCTTGGAATTCATTCCATATTAATATGTAAACTGTTGCTTTGCTCTTTTTAGCAATTTCAAGTTATTCCTGCGGGGAGGAAAAATGGGGTCTAATTTAATCTCACCTGGTCACTCTCTGGTTTTATGGTTTAAGGGATGAAAATGTCTTTATGTCTACATGAGTCAGTTTGAGGTTATTAGGAATCCCCGTTCTGCCCACTTTTCTTAGTTGTTGGAAGGGAAAAGTTCCTTACCGCGCCACATCTGGGTATTATTAAGCTCAAGCTGAGGCCCAGGAAGAGCGTGGGCGAGGAGCCCAGAAGGGAAGCCCCCATCGTTCCACCTGCACACAAAGCCCCGGCAGGCAAAGCCCGTCCCACCTGCGGCGTGGGCAGGGGGCGTGGCCGGTCCCCCGCCCCGCCCCACCCCACGCACGCACCCACGCTCCCACTTTTCCGGCTGTCTCCGCAGCAGTGGGAGCCGCCATCTTGGACTTTGGGTCCCCTGGTCCGTCAAGAGAGACACCTGGAAACTCCGCGGCAGCCATCTTTTACGAGAAGCCTTTTCGGCAATCCCTGCGCTCAGATCATCGCGTTTCTCGGAAACGGATAAAACGCTCAACGTTCCGTACAACCACAAAGGAAGCAGCCATCTTGCACCGCACACCCCTCCATTTCCGGAGCGGCCCGCTGACGTGACAGGGGCGCGGGCCCACACGGGCAACTCTCTCGCCCCCTGGCGCTGGCGCCCTAGCAGCGACTCCAGCTTTGACCTGTTGGGGAGTCTGCTTCCGGGTCGGCTCGGGCGGGGCTTTGACGACGCCGGGCCCCGGGGTGCACGCCGAGCGGGGGCGAGGCCTAGCGGGGGAGGGGGGGGGTCTGAGTTCGCGCGTTGAGCGGCCGAGGCGGGGGAAACGGGGAAACCCGCGTTTGTTTCGGGTCTTTGTGTGTCGTGTTAATCCACCACGACCGTGTGAGAGACTTACCGTTTCCGGTTGCGGAAACACACTCCTGCCCTTGCCCATTCTGGGTTACTCACGGTTACTCACCGTTTCTGCAAAACGGGATAAGTAATGGGGTTGTCGTGAGGATCGAGGGTCGAGATTCAATGCCTGGTCAGTAACGGCCTCCTCTCCATTGACAGTAGTAATAACGTAGTCCCCCACCAGCCCGTGCCCGCACACGGTACCCTGACCACACAGCAACTCTAACACGTGAGCAGGGTCGGCATTACCATTTTGCAAATGAGGACGGTGAGGAATGCAGAAGTAATTGGACCCAGTTTGAGAAATAGCTGGTCGCCCTGCGCAGGCAGATTGGGGTAGGACACTGAGCCAACCGCCGCCGGGTAGCAGGACCTGGTTGGAGAATGTGCTAAAAAGGCAGTAAAGAACAGGGACCGATTTTCATAGTTCTTGTAGCCTTGTTGTGACAGGGCAACGGGGCTTCTAAGGATGGGCTTTACCTGGGAGGAATGAGAAGAGGGCGGGGGCCGGAGAAGGACTAAACCAGAGGGAATGCGGGAGAGAGGACAGAACGTCTTTGTCTTGTCTGCACCGGATGTGTAGGAAATGGCTCCCAGCGGGTGAATGGGGAGTCAGGATGAGAGCAGTGAGAATTGCTATGATCGTTTAGAAGTTACCGGGTCGACTCTTAGGAGGTGTTAACCCAGAGGGTGAAGTTGGAAAAGTAGGTCCCTTACCCTTGGCAGTGTTTGCTTACCTGTAAAACTGCGGCAATAAGCAGGGTAACCCCTGTCCCAGCCACCTAGCCAGACTGTTTTGAGAGAGACTTTGGTGTCCTACACTATCATTTGGTATGATTTTTAACGGGACCCTGTGTTGGCAAGGCTGGGGCAAGTGGGCACTGCGGTATCTACCGTTGAAGGGAATGTACATTTTTACAGCCTCATTAGAAGCCAGGCTGTCAATGCCCTTTAACATAGAATTAATCGTTTCCATAAATCACTTGATCAACCGCTTAAAGGCTCAGGAAATTGTTTTACCAGTGTATTCCCTATGTGCACAGACACCTGTACAAAGAGATAACAATCCAGCATTGTTTGAATCGTGAAACCTGGAAACAACCTAATGGTTCATTCATCAATAGGGGACTGATTTGGTTTGAAAAATATGACACATCAGGGTGCCTGGGGGGCTTCACGTGTTAAGTGTCTGTCTTTGGCTCAGGTCATGATCTCAGGGTCCTGGAACCAAGCCCCAAGTCCTGCTCCCTTCTCAGCAGGAAGTCTGTTTCTTCCTCTCCCTCTGCCCCTCGTCCTGCTCATGCTTTCTCTCTCTGTCTCTTTCAAATTAATAAAATCTTTATAAAAAAAAAAATCACACATTTGTGTGACAGAGGACTAATAGGTCTTTTTTTTTTCTTTTTTACTGTTAGGGAGAGAGAGAGGGTACGAGAGTACTGTTAGGGAGAGGGGCAGAGGGAGAGACGGAATCTCAAGCAGACTCCCTGCTGAGTGCAGGAAGCCTGACACAGGGCTCAATCTCATGAACACAGGGTGACCTGACCTCTCATGACCCTGAGGTCATGACCTGAGCCAAAATCAAGAGTGACGCTGAACCAACTGAGCCACGCAGGCGCCCCTATGCAGCTCTTAAAAAGAACAAAGCAGTGCTGTATGGAATGAGCTCCAAGATTATATTTATCACATATAATTATGATGCATGTGGCTGCAGATAATAGAATACTCTTCTATTGCAGCTTTAACAGACCAGTGTTAATCTATTGAATACAGTAAGTGGTCCACGCGTAGATAGATCTGAAGTTTGTATGGGTGTAGTGTGCCATCAGGGATGCAGACTTTTTTTAAGTGCAGAAAAGTCTTCTTACTATGAATCATACATAAAAAAATATGTAAAACGTAAATGTCCAATTTAGTAAATTATTGTAACACGAATATCTATGTAACCACTACTTAATTGAGAAAGAGAATGTGGGCAGCCCCAGTGGCACAGCGGTTTAGTGCCGCCTGCAGCCTAGGGCATGATCCTGGAGACCCTGGATCAAGTCCCATGTCAGGCTCTCTGCATGGTGCCTGCTTCTCCCTCTGCCTGTGTCTCTGCCTCTCTCTCTCTCTCTGTGTGTCTCTATGAATTAATAAATAAAAAATCTTTTAAAAAAATAAATAAACTTTAAAAAAAAAGAAAGAGAATGTTGACAGCATCCCAGAAACTTCTCCTTGTGTTCCTTTACCCCATGTGCTGGAAGATCCCAGGTAGGTGCGTTTCGCAGTCACAGCATACATGACAAGATCCACGGCAGGAACACCTCTCAAGCCAGCCCTGAGCTGGCCCCACCATGGCCAGTTGCACACAGCCATGGGATTGTGTCCCAACCAGTCAGAGATGTTAAAAGTCAAGGAATAGGATGTGGGAATAAAGTAGTTTCCGCTAGCGCTGGTGCCCTCAACACTGGGCTAAAGTTTGGCAGACCTGGTGGGGACACCTCATCTGTGCCAGGGATAGGAACCAGGACTGCAATGCTTCTGAGGAAGGCTGTGGGCTGACGGCTGAATAGCTCATCCTCTCTGCCTGTGTGTGGTCCACCATGCTATTCTGGTCCACCTGTTCGTGGTAGTGGCAGAACTGTAGCCTAGACAGGGCCAGGAAATAGTGATCAGCAGGATGACCACATATGCCATGAAGAAGCAGCTGAAGACACTGTCTGATGCTGCCGTGCTATGGGGCAGGGAGAGGACGCACTGGTCACGCGCAGGGAGGAGGCGATCATCAGGCACTGATTGCTTATAGGAAACACGTAGTTGGCAGTCAGGGTGCCAACCAAAGAAAATGGGCTGTCCTATAAAGTGGCACTGAATGAGTTCGAGGGCATGACTTTGGTGGTGGTGATGATGGAGAACGGCATGGTCCCCAGGTGCTCCATCACCAGGATGGCAGTGAACACTAAGCAACAGGATGGCGACCTGGCTGCCCAGGATCCACACAGACTGAAGGATCTTTCTTCGCAGGGAGAAATTGAAATAGTGAAGGACAGTAGGAGCATTGTGGTGCGTGGGGTCAGGACATCGCTGATGAGAGCGAAGGAAACTTTTCTTCAGAGGGGCCAACCATGGGGTAGATGAGGAATGAACATACCTGCTAAGCTAAACAAGGTCAGCGACATGTTAAGGATTAAGCCCAGTGGTTTGTGAAGCAGACAGAGGTGGTTATGAAGACATTCCAGGCAAGCATAATCCATATAGGCCCAACATGAAGAAACCAGCCCACACAGCCATGTTCCTTACCTGTGGCTGGTGATGTGTTCTCATGGTTGATGGTGTTCTTGTACCACCCAACTACCAGCTCTTTCAGGCAGAAACTTGACTGAAGTTGGGCAGGCCCTAGGAAGCAGTCCTGGCTCTGTCTCAGGAGTCTGGCAGCCTGGCTTCTCCTGGAAGATCCCACTTGTCAGGGTCTTCATTAGAAGAAGGAAAACTAGATCTCTTTGGTATTCACACCTCCAAGATCCATAGCACCTATTTCCTAAGTAGGATGTTGCAAATAAACAGTGATTTCTGGAATCTTTAGATAACATTCCCTGCTCTATCTGCTTCAAACCCTCAATCAAACTACCTTCAATTCCATTAGGATAGTTTCCTGTTTCTGGAAATTGGATGCATTCCAGGTCTTCAGGAGACCTCTCTTTAAATGCAAAAATACAGACAGCCCGGGTGGCTCAGCAGTTTAGCACCCCCTTCAGCCCAGTCCTGGAGACTGGGGATCGAGTCCCACATCTGGCTCCCTGCATGGAGTCTGCTTCTCCCTCTGCCTCTCTCTGTGTCTCTCACGAATAAATAAATAAAATCTTTAAAAAATTTTATTAAAAAAATAAAATACAAAAATACCTTCATATCTGTTATCATTCCCCACATTGGTTATTAGTTAGCAACTCAATAGAGATGTATTTATCACTTAGTTAAGGGCAAATCATACTTTTCATCTTCATCATCATATTCTCCTCTTCCTCCTGGGTGAGAATCCAATACTTAGAGAAGGTACTGTTTCTGTCCTAGAGAAATATACGAAGTTTGTTCACCAAGGTGTGCAAGTGCACAAATGTTATTGTCTTGTTGTGGAAGAAATGTAATAAGGAAGCCTCTTCTTATTTTTCTAGGACTATCTAACTGATTGAAATTCTACAATATTGTCTTTTTCTTTCTTTTATTTTTTTAAGTAGGCTCTATGCCCAGTGTGGAGCCCAATGCAGGGCTAATTCTTGACTCTGAGATCAAGACCTCAGCTAAAAATCGAGTTGTTTGCTTAACTGACTGAGCCACTCATGCACCTCTACAATGTCATCCTTGAATATAGAAATATCATTCATGCAGGACAACACAAACCAAAACAAACAGAAATATCAGACCTTTGCACTTTTATCCAACTAATATGTACAATTATTGCTTTATGCAATAGTCGTTTAGATCAGAGGGAAAAAAGAGCGACAAACAAAAAGACATTTATGTTGTCTTTTTTTATTTACCCAAGTAGTTATTTTTATTTGTTCTTTGTTTTTTCATTTGGAATAGAATTACTACTTTTAGCTCAAAAGATTCTTTTTAGCATTTCTTATAGTGCAGATCTGCTAGTGACAAATACTCTTAGATTTTGTTTATCTAAGAAAGTTTTAATTTCTCTTTTATTTTTATTCTATTATTGCATTCATTGATTTTTGTATATTAAACTAACCTTTCATTTTTGGGAAAAAGGCCATTTGATCATGGTGTATAATTCTTTTTATATGTCGCTTGCTTTTGTTTGCTAATGTTGCTGAGAACATTTGCATTCATATTCAAAACATATTGGTCTACCTTTCTTCTCTTGTGATATCTTTTTCTGGTTTTGTTGTTAGGGTAATATTGGCCTCATAAAATGGGTTGGAAAGTGTTCCTTCCTCTTCTGTTTTTGAGAAGAGTTTGTGAAAAATCGATATTAATTCTTTTAGTGTTTGGTAGAATTCACCAGTGAAGCTATATCCCCTGGGCTTTTCATTATGGGTAGTTTTTAAAGTTACTAATTTAAAATTTTATAGTTCTATTCAGATTGTATATTTTTAAAAAAGATTTTATTTATTTATTTTAGAGATAGTGTGAGTGCAGGAAAGAGTGGAGGGAGAAGGTGAGAGAGAATCTTAAGCAGGCTCCATGCCCAGCACAAAGCCTGATGTGGGGCCCCATTTCACAACCCTGATATCATAACTTGAACCCAAACCAAGAGTTGACTGAACCACCCAGGCACCCCTGGATTGTCTATTTCATGTTGAGTCAGTTTTGGTAATTTGTGTCTTTCCAGAAATCTATTCATTTAATCCAGGTTATATATTTTGTTAGCGTACAAATAGTCATATTTTTCCTTTATAATCCTTTCTTTTTTAAAAAAAAGATTTATTTATTTATTTATGAGAAAGAGAGAGAGGGGGGCACAGGAGGAGGGAGAAGCAGGCTCCATGCCTGGAGCCAGATGCAGGACTCGATCCCGGGACTCCAGGATTGCGCCCTGGGCCAAAGGCAGGCGCTAAACTGCTGAGCCACCCAGGGATCCCCCTTTTATAATCCTTTTTTTTATTTTTATTTTTTATAATCCTTATTTCTGTAACGTCAACAGTAATGTCCCCTGCAGTTCTTAGACTGAACACTAGGTAAGTAGGTGCAAGATGAGACATGCTACCCTGTCCCTCCTGGAAAGAAAACCCTCTGACTGGGAGGTCGAGGAAGAGGGAGCCCTGTATTCTTGGCTGCAGTGGCCTAGTAAAGTCTCTGCCCTGCTGAGCTAGGATGGTGGTGGGAGGTAGCAGTCTTGGTTCGAATACCTCAGACTCTTGCTTTTCTTACTCGATTTTTATAGATTTTGTTGAATAGGTGTTTCTTCATTCGTTCTTGGCCTGCATGGTCATTTCCAGAGGCTTTAAATAGTTCTGTTTTTATAGTTTACACCAGTTTTACCACAGAGGTCAATGGAACTCCTCATGTCATACTGGAAGTCAGTCCTTTACCCATGGTTTTCATTTTTGAGGGATATTTTGTTCATATAGATTTCCTGGTTGACAGTGTTTTTCTTTCTGTCCTTTTGAGGGCATCTCACTGCTTTCTGGCCTCCATGATTTCTGTTGAGAAGTCTCCTGTTCAGCTTATCAAGGATTCTTTGTGCATGGTAGATCATCTCTCTTTTGCTCCTCTCAAGATGCTCTTTTTGTGTTTGCCTTTTGTTCACTTGATTATGATGTGTCTAGGTATGGATTGCTTTGAATCCTGTTCTTATACTTGGCATTAGTTCTTTCAACATATTTATTTATTTATTTATTTATTTATTTATTTATTTATTTATTTATTTTTAAAGATTTATTTTTATTTATTTATCATAGACACACACAGAGAGAGAGAGAGAGAGAGAGAGAGAGAGAGAGAGAGGCAGAGACACAGGAGGAGGGAGAAGCAGGCTCCATGCCGGAGCCTGACGCGGGACTCGATCCCGGGACTCCAGGATCGTGCCCTGGGCCAAAGGCAGGCGCGAAACCGCTGAGCCACCTAGGGATCCCCCTCTTTCAACATATTTAAAATAACTGATTCACAGTGTTTGTCTAGAAAGTCCAATGTTTGATTTCCTTAGGTACAGTTTCCCTTTACCCCCTCCCCTCCGCCATGTATGGGCCATACTTTCTTATTTCTTTGCATACCTCATAATGTTTGTGGAAAACTGGGCATTTAAAGTAATCTAATGTGGCAACTCTGTAATTCAGATTCCTCTCTTCCCCAGGACTTGTTTTTGCTATTTGTTGTTGTTGCAGTTTGTTTAGTGACTTTCATGAACAAAATCTGTGAGGTCTGTGTTCTTTGTCATGTGTGGTCAGTGAAGTCTCTGATCAGTTAGCTTAGTGGTCAGCTAATGATTACACAGATATTTTATTAAATGCCTGGAACCATTAAATCTTCCAACCTTTGCTGAGAAGCTCTGTGTACTTGTCAGGCAAACCTTCAATGCTCATGAAGGCAGTTTGCAACTCCACCTTATCTTTCGCTTATTGTTCCCACACAGCTTCATGAGCAGCCACAAGTGAGAGCTTAGAGTCTCCTTAGGTATTTTTCGAGCATGTGTGCAGCCCTACATGTTTATGTGGCCTTTTAGACCACAAGAAGATGGAACATTTCATTCCTCAGTTTCAAAACATTGATTTTGGCCATTTTCCCCAGTGTTCTCGTTGTGTTTATGAAGGAGAGGAGTTTAAGAGTTTCTTACTTTGTCATTCCTGCTGATGTTGTCTTATCCATGTAGTATTTAGAAGTCTTTACTTTTCACCTCTTGATAGATGACCACATAGGATGTTTTTAGTTTTTTTGTCACTACAAACAAAGCTCTATGAACATTTTTGTCCAAGTGTCTGGGACACGTGCTCACGTTCTCTAGCATATATATCTGGAAGTGGAATTGCTATACCATCGGGTACACGTATCTTTGGTAAATGCTGCCAAACTTTTCTTAAGTGGTTATACCAAATTATAGCAGAATATGAGCATTCCCCTTGGTCCACATACCCACCAACAGTTGGTATTATGAGACTAAGAGTTTTGCCAATTGGTGAGTGTGTAGTGGCATCTTCTTGTGGTTATAATATGCATTTCCCAAATTATTAGTGATATTTTATGCCTATCATCCTTATTGGCCATTTGAATAATTCTTGTTTCAAAGGTGCCTGGTCAAATTCTTCTGCTTGTTTTTCTATTGTGCTGTCTTTTTCTCATTGATTTGTATTTTTGTTTATATTTTGGGTATAGGTTCTCTGTTAGATGTGTTCCAGTGACTTTCTCCACTCTGTGTTTCACTTAATGGCATCTTGTGAAAAATCTTCTGTTTACGCATTTATTTATTTTTTAAGATTTTAAGTAATCTGTTTACCCAGTATAAGGCTCAAACTCATGACCCTCAGATCAGGAGTCACATGTTCTTCCAATTGGGCTAGCCAGATGTCCCGAAAAATCTTTTGTTTTTGATTTGAGTTTTGGATTTGTAGAACAGTTGGGAAAAATAGTAGAGAGTGTCCCTGTCTGATCTCAGACTTTCTGCAGAGCTGCTAGTTTGCTCCCTCACTCTCTCACCCAGCTTTTCCTTATGTGATCCTCTTGCATAATAATAGAATAGAATGGGCATCATTTTTTTGTGAGATCCCCATAGTAAGTGGTTTAGAGTTTGTGGATCATTAAGTCTCTGCTGCAACTATACAACTCTGCTTTGTAGTATGAAAGTGATCATAAATCATATGTAAATGAATGGGTGTGACTGTGTTCCAGTAAAACTTCATTTATAGAAACAGGTGGTTGGCCTGCAGGCCATAGTTTTCAGACTCTAGTTCTATAGGAAAGGAGCATGCTCTTGCCCTCCCTCTCCTCTCTTCCCCTTAGGTAGAATGTAGACCTTATGAGGAAGTAGGGGCAGCTCTCCTGGCTTATGAAATGGAAGACATGTGGTAAGGCTGGGTGAGTAATCTTATTGAAGGAAGCTGTGTTCTGGGTTCCATAGGATTATTACATGAGAAATAAACATTCTTCTTGTTTAATCCATTGTTGTTTGGGAATTTTCCTTTTCTTTTTCTTTTTTTTTGTTTGGGAATTTTCTAACAGCAGTTCATACTGCATACTACTATGCTATGACCAGTTTGAGTGAGGTTTCTGTCTCTTGCCACTGAAAGAGTTTTGGCTAACACAAATGACAACAGGAATTTGGGATCTAAAGGAAAGAAATGTTCTGAATATTCTTCTGTGAGTAATTGATAGGCTCAGTGTTTGACTTTGTTTTCTATGATATCGGGACAGTTCTGTCTTTTTAAAATAGGGGAATAATAAGGAGGGTTCACTGTTCTGATAATGTGCAGAGTGGTATTTCTCAAACTCACTTGACTGAATGGAAACACTTTTCTATACCTTCTACTGGCATACATGCACTCTGGGAGTCTTCATGGGGAAGGATGAATTACAGCTTGGTGTTCCTGTTTCCTTTAAAGAAAGGCAGGTGTACAGAGCACCTACTAGGAGACACAGAAGTATGAGGGATTTATTGTGTAGGTAAGATTCATGAACTGTTCTTATTTTTTTTTTAAGATTCTTGAAGGTGTGAATAAATGAATGAATGAATGAAGAGAATGTCAATGGCCTCAATGTTTACAGAAGATTTTTTGGCAGTATTTTCTAAAATTAAAAAAAAATACTGTTCACTCAGTATTGACATTTTTGAGAGACAGATGCAATTTGTATTCCCTCTTTGTAACTATCCTTATAAGAGACTAAAGAAATGGGAGCAGCAGTTGCCTTCTAGGAGTATGACTAGGTTCCTGGAGAACAGAAGATGAGGACTGACTTGCCGCTGCATATCCTTTGTGGTCACCTGCCTCCAAAATGGTCCTCTGCCTCTTGGTCTTCACCGTGGCCTTGCATAATTCCTTTCTACATTGTACTGGGGTTGGTCTGCGACAAGTAGAATATGGCAGAAATAATGATATGTCATTTCTGAGATTATATTTGATGAGAGAAAAAAACTCTCTAAAGGCTTGACATATAAGGGAAGTCATTTTAGATTTCTAAGTCACCATGACTGTACATAAACTTTGTTTGAACCAAAGCCCTGATTTATGGCCCACCAAGCATACATTGTACACCTACTTTGTAAATGAGTAGTCTAAAGAAAACCGTTTTGTCCTTAAGATATTGATCAATGCTCCTACTCTGAGCATTCCTTGATGTTAAAACTTGTGATTCTCGCCTATATGTTAATCTATAATCTTTTGATCTTTTACAAGATCAAAAAAGTATATAATCCTGTGAAAACTATTCATTCTCTGGAACATTTTCTTCCCTGTGAAGAACATGTTTCCTGGCAGCTGTCCCAACTTGGGCTCAAATTAACTCTCTTTTAGAGATTCTAAAAGGTTTGCTCGTTGCGCATCAACACATTGCGGGAGGCACTCTGGCTTCTGTCTTGGTTGCTGTCTCTTTCTGACACCTCCTGCCAGTACTGTCCCAACTTGGGCTCAAATTAACTCTCTTTTAGAGATTCTAAAAGGTTTGCTCGTTGCGCATCAACACGTTGCGGGAGGCACTCTGGCTTCTGTCTTGGTTGCTGTCTCTTTCTGACACCTCCTGCCAGTAGCCACATGAGTGAGCTGTCAGCTGGGCTGCAGCCTCTGAAGCCTTGACTGGGGCTAGAGGATCTTCTCTAAGCTCACTTGAGTGGTTTTTGGCAAGAGGAATGAGAAAGAGGGAGGGAGAAAGAGACTGACGGCGCCAGAAGTTACCCAGGAAAAACAAAGGTCTGAAACTCCAGGATGATTCAGGGATATCTTTGCTGTAATTATTACTGGGTGGAAAAAATCAAATTGGTTCATTCATTTGGAACTTGGTGGATCTCCCTAGATTTGCAGCCGACTGCTCCCAAAGCAACTTCCCTATATTGTATTTTAATAATGACTGTGTTAAAATGTTTAACATTATCCATTCTGGCATTTTTAAAAAATATTTTATTTATTTATTCATGATAGACTGAGAGAGAGAGAGAGAGAGAGAGAGAGAGAGAGAGAGATAGTTAGAGAGAGAGAGAGAGAGGCTCCATGCAGGGAGCCTGATGTGGGACTGGGACCCCGGGGTCACGCCCTGGGCCAAGGCAGGCGCTTAAAACGCTGAGCCACCCAGGCTGCCCTCCATTCTGGCATTTTTAATAAAAGATTTTATTTATTTGAGAGGGAGAGAATGAGAGCACAAGAGCAGGGGAGGGAGAAGCAGACTCCCCGCTGAGCAGGGAGCCCCATATGGGGCTCAATCCCAGGAAGGCAGAATCATGACCTGAGCTAAAGGCAGAGGCTTAACTGGCTGAGCCACCAAGGTGTCCCTATTCTGGCATTTTTGATGGAGAGTTATGAGATTGGCTTCCTTGTCCAAGTTCTGCTCATGGAGAGCTGTGATTTTGGATAAGGTACCCTCTCTGGGCCTGTATTTCATATCTGTTAAATAAAGATTAGATTGGAATCACTAATGTTTCTTTTTGTCTATATGAATCTGGGGTTTTATTCAAGGGTGTGGGGGTAGTGGAAAGAGCTCTAGTTTAGAGTCCAGGTTTCCAAACAACCTGGTATTTACTTTGATTATATATATGATTTATTTATTCATGAGACACACACACACACACACACACACACACACACACACACACAGAGGCAGAGACACAGGCAGAGGGAGAAGCAGGCTCTATGCAGGGAGCCTGATGTGGGACTCGATCCTGGGACTCCAGGATCATGCCCTGGACCCAAGGCAAGTGCTGAACCACTGAGCCACCCAGGGATCCCCTCTAACTTTGATATTTGACTTTGATCATCTATAAAGCAAGGATAATAATATTTATAATGAAAAGCTCATTTATTCATTAATTTATTCACATTAATTTATTCACATAAATTATTCATATTATTCATTTATTCACACACTGGGATCCTGGAATGATAACTTTCTGCTCTTAGAGATATTACCTTCTGTAATAGTTTCCTATTGCTGCTGTAACAAATGACCACAAACTGAGTTGCTTAAGACGATACAAATTTATGATCTCTACAGTTCTGGAGGATGGAAGTCTCAAATTGGGTGTCGTCCCGTTGAAGTCAAGATGCTTTTGGTTTGTCTGACGTTTCTTACGGTTGCCTGGAGGTTATACTGTGCATTTTCAGCAATTCTATGACAACAGGACACAAGTGGGGTGCCCTTCTGGGTATATCTTATCAGTGGGTACATGACGTCACTCTATAATTGGTTATATTAACCTTAATCATTTGGTTAAGGTAGTGGTTGGTAGGATCCTCCAAGGCAAACTTAATACTTTCCTGTTTCTAATGACTAAATATTTTAGGGGAGATACTTTGAGACTGCGCAAATAGCCTATTTTTGCTTACACTTTTGCTTAAGCTTTTGAACGAAGTTTTACTGCCCCAAGGAGCGGAAGCGACCTTAGCGTAGGCAGGCCATTGGCCAGGGCGCAGGCGCGTGCGTTCCGGCGCCCCGCGGGCTGCCCGTTGCCCTGGAGACGGGATCCTTCCTCCGTGGGCGCCGCCATCTTGTGGCGCCAGGCCGGGCCCAATGAGCGGCAGCACGGTGGCCGGAGGCGGGGCGGCGGCGGCGCTCCGCACGGCCTGCAGCTCAGCTCGTCCCGGTCATGGAGGTGCCCACCGCCCGCCTGCTCCTGCTCCTGCTGCTCGGGGCCTGGGCCCCCGCGCCGGAGAGCGCCTCCCCGGAGGCGCCGCTGCTGGTCAACGAGGACGTGAAGCGCACGGTGGATCTCAGCAGCCACCTGGCCAAGGTGACGGCTGAGGTGGTCCTGGCGCACCCGGGCGGCGGCTCCACGGCCCGCGCAGCCTCCTTCCTCCTGGCTCTGGAGCCCGAGCTCGAGGCCCGGCTGGCGCACCTCGGCGTGCAGGTGAGTGCGGGCAGCGGCGGGGCTCCGCGCGCGGCCGGCGCGCCCAGGCGGTGGACACGTCAGCGTAGGAGCGGGCCGCCGCCCACGTGGGCAGCCGCTGGCGGGGCCGCACTGCTCGGCGGGGCCCCGGGCGGTCGGGCCTCGCGAGCCCCCTGCCGCCCCCTCCCGGGAGGCCAGGGCAGCGGCCGCCTCCGCGCAGAGCCGGGCGGGTCGGGTGTGCCCCAGACTTGGATTCCCCGCGACCTGGCTCAGGAGCTCCGCTGGGGGACGAAGTGAGCCCTTGGCTCCGCGTCTGGCCCTTAGTAGGTGCAGTCAGAAACCGAACGCTGTGCATGTTCCCGTTTGTAACTTGAACCCATTGTTGGTGTCATATTCGTAAGGTTGCTAATGACCGCTTTTAAAATCTTGTCCCTCGCCTTTTAAAAAGTCCTACAAGTTGGGACACCTGGTGGCCCAGGGGTTGAGCGCCGGCCTGCGGCTCGGGTTGTGATCGTGGAGACCCGGGATCGAGCCCCACATCAGGCTCCCTGTGAGGAGCCTGTTCTCCCTCTGCCTGTGTCTCCGCCTCTCTGTGTCTCTCATGGATAAAGAAATAAAATCTGAAAAAAAAAAAAAAAAAAAAAGTCATGTAGGTCATAAAACGTCTTTTGAACTGTACACAGAGGCCAAGTCCAGATAGCTCCCTTTCCCCTCCCAGTTCCTGTTCTTGCACTTCCGCAGAATCTGGCGTGGAAGTTTGCTTTATGTACTTCCCAGCATTTCAGTGCACACTTCCACGACTCCCAAGGAAGGAAAATGTTGGCTTACGTAGTCTTAGGTTTGCTTTTTATTACTATTTTCATTAATCAACACCCAGTAAGTGGTTACACGGTTATTTGTTGAGAAGAGAATAGTCATTACAATGTCACATTTCTTCTAAGTAGGTTTTACTCTCCAACTGAATATGGAGCTCTATAAAGTTGGGTTTATAGAGATTATACTTCTGAAAGGACTCTTCTTCCTTTTCATTCCTTGTCCATGATGGAACGTACACTTTTACTCCGGTTTATGTAAAGATGCATCAAAACTTCATATAAATGTGTGCTGCCACTTTTAGTGTTTTGAGTGTTAGATCCTATTCTTTTGTAAAAACTACAACTACTGATGTCTTGAAGTTGCCATTGTATAACAAGACAGCTGCAGGAGGTATCTGCCATCATGCTGGAGAATGCTGCAGGCTTGTCTTCTTGGCAGTCTGCTCTATGGGTGTTGTGGTAGGTGTTTTGAGTACTTTCTTCTTAGCCCTCATAACGGCCCTTTGAGGTGAGGAGTGCCTGTCTAGGAGTAGGTTGTTTAAACCCGCTGGGTCAGCTCTCAGAGCCATGAGAGAATCAGGGCTTAGGTTAGCTTCAAACTTTGTGTGCTCTTCACTGTACCCCAATGCCTCTTTTGGCCTAGACGGCTCTGAGGTAGGATTGTGTTGGGTTATAAGACCTGCAGTCGCATTGCCAGATTTATTCAAAATCATTTGTTAATTTTATAGTCTCATGAAACAGGTTAAATGAGTATATGTGCTCCTTTACAGCCCTGTCCCAATGGGAGACGGAACTGGGTGTTACACTTAGCAAAAAGGGTGTATATTTTTCAACAGTTGATTTGGAGGCCTTGGTAAGGTTGTTAGAAGTTTTTCAGTGGATTTTCTTCAGCCCTCCGTGTAGAATTTTAGGAACTGGTTAGAAATTTATCTTTTTATTCATGAGAGTGATGTTTAATGATGAGAATTTAGTGGTTCCTTATCTTCTTACTACCAAGGATCCATCTTAGTATTTTTCCTCTCATATGGACCCTATATTTGAAATCTTCGTCTCTCTGATCTTTTATTTTATTTTATTTATTTTAAATATTTGTTTATTCATGAGAGTCACACAGAGAGAGAGGCAGAGACATAGGCAGAGGGAGAAGCAGGCTTCATGCAGGAAGCCCGATGTGGGGACTCAATCCTGGGTCCCCAGGATCACGCCTTGGCCGAAGGCAGATGCTTATTTAACTGGTGAGCCACCCAGGTGTCCCTCTGATCTTTCATTAATATCTTTTATTGATAAGTAGGAATATACTAGAATGTTACTATTGTGATAAGATTGCAGTCAGAGTGATGAAACTTGTTTTTATTAGCCTGTAGAACTTTATTGAGAGGATGATTGTATGATTATTTTTGGGCATTTTATTTAAATTAAAAACAATTTTTTAAAAGATTTTATTTTTCAAGTAGTCTCTAGGCCCAGTGGGAGGCTCTAAATTAAAACGAGATTAAGAGTGCCATGCTCCACCAGCCAGGCGCCCACTTTAGACATTTTAAAATACTAAAAATAGCTTATTCCTCATTACAGTTATGTGTATCCTATTGTGAACAAATGCTTCAGCCCCAAAAGTAGTTTTACCCTTTCTTCTGTTTTTTCTTTTCTTTCTTCAGAGATTGGGTTGGCAAAGTGATCAGCGGTGGGTATAAGTTTTTCCTTATAGTCTGCTCCACAGTCTCATGATTCAGGGTGTCTGTTCTTTCTCAGATAAACTATGCAGCCTACTGGAGTTAACATTCTTTTCCTGGTTCTACACATCCTGTTGAAGTGAAGGATGAGAATAGGGAATGTGACAAGCAGTGGCTGTTGGATTTATGCCACTGTTAACTTTTATGCAGGTAGAACCAGTTTTGGCCATGTGTGAGACTTTTCTACTATAACAATAAATCGTAATACTTATTTTCTATGCAAATATGTATTTGAATGTAAATGGAGAAGAAAATGTCACCTTTATATTTGGAAATGTAAAGTGTAAGTATAATTTCTATTTACATGTGTGAATTTGGTCATTCAGGAAAAATGTTATGTATGTATAGAGCTTTTTATACAGCTTATTCAGTGCAAAAGTATTTGACCATGTTCTTGTGTTTCATATGAAAAAAATTGTTACAAAAGAATTATCTTTAAAAAGTTTTTGTAGTTTGAATACTTTACTGTGGACATTCTGAGGCAGTTGGTTACTTGGTGACTCAAATGTAGAGACTGAAAGACATAATAAAAAGAATAGTCTCTTTTGTCCTGTTACAGGTGAAGGGAGAAGATGAGGAAGAGAACAACTTGGAAGTACGAGAAACCAAAATTAAGGGTAAAAGGTAAGCTCCCAAACAGAATATCTATATATCTTGCCTCTTCTTGTTACAGGTTATCATATCAGTTGGAATCATAAGGTAGGAGAGTTGCTGAGGAAGTACCTGGTGTTTTAGACACTGTTCCAATTAATACAGTGTGTGGTAGGTGAGCAACAGGCTATAATATATTCTGACCCATTTATGTCTTTTTTGATCACTAATGCAAAAATTGCCCCCAACAGTGGCAGTTTGTTTTACAAGAAGGTAGCTACTTTCTTTTCTTTCTTTTTTTTTAAAGATTTATTTATTTATTTATTCATGATAGACATAGAGAGAGAGAGAGAGAGAGGCAGAGACACAGGAGGAGGGAGAAGCAGGTTCCATGCTGGGAGCCTGACGCGGAACTCGATCCTGGCACTCCAGGATCGCGCCCTGGGCCAAAGGCAGGTGCTAAACCGCTGAGCCACCCAGGGATTCCCAGAAGGTAGCTACTTTCCACACCAGATTAGGTCTGCTAATGTATGTGGGGATAGAGATCCCCAAACAATGTATGGAGATCCAGTATGTGAGAACTCCAAGCTCTTTGTCTCAGTAGATAGCCTACCATCTCTTGTTGGCTACCATACTCTTTCCAACTGTACCCCCCTTACCACCTCTTGAGCCTTCAGAGCATTGAACATGATACTTCTTTGAAGGAGATAGACCAAGCTTCTCTGAAGGCTGAGGTTGGACTTGCCTTGTTCTCTGCTTTAACCTCAGCACCTAGCAAGGGGCCTGGCACTTAGTAGTTATTGTAAAACATTTTGTTAAGGATATTTTCCAAATTGTATAAAAAGCAGGAAGAATTGAATAAAGAATCCTCATATATATCATCACTCAGCCTCAACAGTTATCAGGATTTTGCATGGTATTTAGTAGGCATTGAAATATTTGTTGAATGAGTGATGTGGGAGGAAGAAATGTTTTTAGCTCAGTGATTCTTTTTTTTTTTTTTTTTTTAATTTATTTGAGGAGGGGAGGGGCAGATGGAGAGGGAAGGAAAGAATCTTATAAGTAGACTCCTTGCCCAGCGCAGAGCCCCATGCAGGGCTCGATTTCACAACCCTGAGATCATGACCTGAGTCAGAATCAAGAGTTGGGTGCTTAACTGACTGAGCCATCCAGGTGCCCCTAGCTCAGTGATTCTTAACTGAAGGCAAATGGACTAAGCTTATGCTGTAATCATAAGCAGAAATAAAATACTTGATTCTTGACCAGCAAACCTTTGAACCTTAGAGCTGTTGGTCCTTACGTGATTCAGAAAGTGTCAGTTTGGTCTCCTTGCTTGGCAGTGTTTGTTTTTGTTTTGTTTGGTTGGCAGTTTTAAAGTTATATTCTCATTAGTTTTGAATTTTTAAAAAATGAGAATATGACGGTAATAACTTTTCTTTATGCATGTGCGCATTTATACATAATTTTACGTAAGCATATAAATGGGATAATTTTAAGTTTATTAATTTGTCTACATAAAGCTTAATGGCAACATTAAACAAGTTATGTATCCTGCAACCCTAACATGACAACTTACATGTCATTGTTCTGATCCATGAAAGAATCCTGGACACCAGTATCATCAGATCTGTGTTGTCCACCTAGTCTTTTATTAATCAGAAGCCTTCATTAGCTGATGCTCCCGAGTTGCAATGAGAATTGATCTTTTTTCTTTTCCTTTTTTTAAAAGATTTATTTATTTATTTTAGAGAGAGAGTGAGAGTGTATGTGCAGAAGTGAGCATGAGACGGAGGGGCAGAGGGAAAGGAAGAGGAAGAGAGAATCTCAAGTAGATTCCGTGCAGAGCATGAAGCCCCATGTAGGGCTCGGGGCTCCATCTCAGGACCCTTAGATCACAACCTGAACCAAAACTGAGAGTTGTATGCTTAACTGACTGTGTCACCCAGGTACCCTGAGAATTGATAGTTCTCTTTTCTTTTCTTTTCAATGTATTATTTATTCTAGAGAGAGTGCCTGCAGGAGTAGGGGGGGAGAGGGGGAGAGGAGAGAGAATCCCAAGCAGGCTTTCCCACTAAGCGCGGAGCCTGAGAGGGGCTCAATCCCTGATAGGTCAGTCAAAACTGAGTCAGTCAGTTAACTTACTGAGCCACCCAGGCCCCTCTGAAAATTGATATCTTGGAGCACTGAAATGTTGTTAAAGTGAGATTCAGTTATGCTGGGACATTTCATGTGAAAATTAAAGTGGTGTTGTATCAGATATTGTGCTGATGGGCTAGAGGGACAAAGAGATTGGGTCAGTTAGTGAGACAGGTAATAATCTTGGCAAGGAGGAATTGTTTGAACTGTGGGGAATTGTTTGCAATGGGAAGCCAGGAAGGGATGAATATGAGATACATTCTGAGGCAGGATTATCCAGACCCTTGGGGATAGAGTAAAGTGAGGCATAGAACATGCCAGAGGGTTTTGGTTTAGAAGTGGTCAGAGGGACGCCTGGGTGGCTCAGTGGTTGAGCATCTGCCTTTGGCTCAGGGTGTGCGTGATTCCAGAGTGCCGGATCAAGTCCCACATCGGACTCCCTGCTTTTCTCTCTGCCTGTGTCTCTGTCTCTCTGTCTCTCTCTGTGTGTCTCTCATGAATAAATAAATAAAGTATTAAAAAAAAAAAGACATGGTCAGATTGGGGCACCTGGGTGGCTAAGTGGGTTAAGCATCTGCCCTTGGCTCAGGTCATGATTTTAGAGTCCTGGGATTAAGCCCTGCGTCAGGCTTCCTGCTCAGTGGCAAGTCTCCTTCTCCCTCTATCTCTGTGATCTGCGTCTCTCAAATAAATAAATAAAATCTGACAAAAAAGTGGTCAGATGGTAGTAGTATTAGCAGAGTAAGGAATTGGGATCATGAATGTTACTAGGTTTTTTTTTTTTTTTTTGTTACTAGGTATTTTGGTTTGGTTGTTGGAGCTGTCTGCTGAAGATTTGAAAATAGGAGTTTAGTGCTCTGGACAGAGCATGGGACAAGAAGCAGATATGGAACTTGAAGCCAAGAATTGGTTAAGACGGCCCTGGGAGAAGGTGTAGGGCTTATATTTAGAGTAGGTACTTCAGAGTAGTAACAGGGTGTGTGATGGTGTGACTGATGATAAAGACATGCAAGATTACAATTTTGTAAGGCCGCATCAGGAAAAGTGATCCATTCTCTGACCTTGGAGAACAAATTCCAAGGAAGTATGTTAAATGCCTTTAATTTTCCACTAACAGTTTCTGGGTCTACCAAAAGTTATCTCCTGGTTTAGAAAACTCAGATTCATTTTTGAGTTAATATCCTATGGATCTCAGTAGTTTCCAGCCATCTCTTTTTCTTTAAAATGCTGGTAGCTTGGGCAGCCCTGGTGGCCCAGCGGTTTAGTGCTGCCTTCAGCCCAGGGTGAGATCCTGGGGTCTCAGGATCGAGTCCCACATCGGACTCCCTGTGAGGAGCCTGCTTCTCCCTCTGCCTGTGTCTCTGCCTCTCTCTGTGTCTCTCATGAATAAATAAATAAAATCTTAAAAAAAAATGCTGGTAGCTTTATTTTTTAGTTAAGAGAGTGATATAAGCTCATTAAACAAATTGAAAAAGAATAATAAAATGAAGCTTATTCTCCTCCCCAGCACAGCATTAACAGTTTGGAAACATTCATTGGAATACTTTTCTTCACATTTGTGTATGTTTATACTTTAGGGTGGAGTCATACTGTGTCATTTGTAAACTATTTCTGTTATTTTATATGGTACATGGAAATGATTAATATCTACACAGATCCAAACATCTTTTTTAGTGGCTGCCAATATTCTGCTGTGTGGCTCTGCTGGAATGCTTTAACCATTATCCTGTTGTTTTATACTTTTCTTTTTTTAAAGATTTTATTTATTTTTTCATGACAGAGAGAGACAGAGACAGAGACATGGCTGAGGGAGAAGCAGGTTCCCCACAAGGAACCTGATGTGGGACTCAATCCTGGATCCCGGGATCACGCCCTGGGCCAAAGGCAAATGCCCAACCGCTGAGCCACCTAGGCGTCCCATTTTTTTTTTTTTTTAAAGATTTATTATTTTAGAGAGAAGAGAGTGGGGATGGGGCAAAGGAAGAGGGAGAATCTCAAGCAGATTCTCCTTTGAGTGTGGAGCCTGACTTGGGGAGCTCAATCTCACAACCCTGAGATCATGACTTGAGTCGAAACCACGAGTTGGATGTTTAACTGAGCCACCCAGGTGCTCCTATACTTTTATTATTATAAACAAATGTGAAATGATAACCCAGACATTAATCTAAAAAGGCTTAAATTAATAGGTTGGAGGTGATCTCCTAAAGGTAATTGCATTCGTCTTGGGTACAAAATATTGCTGTGATGGTGAATTGCTGCTTCTCTTTTCAGTTACCTTCATCTCTTAATTCTCTTGCCTTGTTCTTCCTCCAGTGGGAGATTCTTCACAGTCAAGCTCCCAGTTGCTCTTGATCCTGGGGCCAAGGTCTCAGTCATTGTGGAAACAGTCTATACCCATGTGCTTCAGCCATATCCAACCCAGATCACACAGTCAGAGAAACAGTTTGTAGTGTTTGAGGGGAACCATTATTTCTACTCTCCCTATCCAACGAAGACACAGACGATGCGTGTGAAGCTTGCCTCCCGAAATGTAGAGAGCTACACCAAGTTGGGAAACCCTACGCGCTCTGAGGACCTCCTGGATTATGGACCTTTCAGAGACATCCCTGCTTATAGTCAGGTAGGCTCATGTGGGGTCCAGTCTGTCCCTGTCTATTTCACTGAATGTCTTCTGGAGTGACTACTAGTTGATAGGCGCGGTGATGTGAGATGGGCGTAAATCTGAAGTCTTTTTTTTTTTTTTTTTTTTAAGATTTTATTTATTTATGAGAGACAGAGAGAGGCAGGGACATAGAGGGAGAAGCAGCCTCCTCTCAGGGAGCCCAATGCGGGACTTGATCCCCAGACCCGGGATCACGCCCTGAGCCAAAGGCAAATGGTCAACCGCTGAGCCACCCAGGTGTCCCTGAAGTCATTTTTAAGATCATCCCCAAATATCTTTACCAACTGTGAAATGCCTCTCCATGGGGGTTCCCTTTCTCATTTTGGGAGGACAGATGGAGGCTGGGAGGTTTAGGAAGATTTTTAAAGAGGAAAAACATGACAGATGAATCTCAAACTTCATGACTTGGACTTTTGAAGCAATGACACACAAACTTAGTTTAATTATTGCATCAGCATTTAGGATCTGTCAAAGCCAACTATTAGCCAGTGACAGTGCTAAATGGAGATTGCTAAGGTCTCTGAGAGAACCCCACAAACAGTAATCCTCTTCCCCCTTCCTGAGTTCTGTACATACTGAGAAACAAGAGTATTGAGATAGGTTGGAAGTGAAAAAATAATGTAGCTTTATTACAGGTAAAGACTAGGCTGAAGAAGATAGTTTATCTGTAGGTACTGCTGGGTGTTGCCTAATATTGAGCTCCAAATTGAAACAGAAGTGTCCATACAAATAAGATGGGCCAGGGCAAGTTTCTCCACGTGCAGGTGTTGCCAGCAAATGAAGTGAGATCTCAAACTGCCCATGGGCAGGTATGCCAGACGAAGGAGAGGAGCTGGGGAGAGCATGCCCTGTCCATTTTTCTCCACTTTACCATTTATTTAAGGTATACCAGTCCTCTGGATGAAAAGGCTCAGTCTTAAACTAAAAGTACTGTACTTACAGTACAGTATTCTGCTGTAATATTTTTTTTTTTTTAATTTTTTTTAAATTTTTATTTATTTATGATAGTCACACACAGAGAGAGAGAGAGGCAGAGACACAGGCAGAGGGAGAAGCAGGCTCCATGCACCGGGAGCCCGACGTGGGATTCGATCCTGGGTCTCCAGGATCGCGCCCTGGGCCAAAGGCAGGCGCCAAACCGCTGCGCCACCCAGGGATCCCTCTGCTGTAATATTTTAAAGTAAATCTTATGAAATAAAATGCAAGCTTAGAGACATTAACTTTTTAAATGCAAACAAAGTGGAGGAGGAGGGGATTAGGGAAGGGAAGAATAGCTTGCTGACTGACCATCTTATTTCCTAGCCTTTGTAGATAGTGTATTAAATAATAAATAGGATCATTTCTTTGAATCATAGTTAAAAACATAGTTAAAAATTTAAAAATCTTTGGCTATAGATGAAACAATTGGTGAAACTAAATGATTCCTCTAAGATTAGATTACAAATAAATTGGCTTCTAGGGTGGATGGCCAAGTTGTATGTAGCACAATTCCAGCAAATATACTCACATTAAAAAAGTATAATAATAAAGAATAAGGAGGTAGCGTATAGAGAGTTGGAGTGGGGGCTGGGGGAGAAGGGAACAAGGCGTTGTATGTAGAGACCTGGAGATGGGAGACCAGGCACTATACTGACTGGGGTGGCTGGGGTAGTAAAGCTGGCTGCCTCGCGGAGCCTAGGCGTTGGGCCTTAAACATAGAGGGAGCGGTCAAGGCTTAAAACAGACTGTTGTTATGGAAAAGTTCAAAGAAATGCAGAAGTGTAGAGAATAGTGTAATAAACTCCCATAGCCTATCACTTCAACTCTGTGGGTATCAGAATATTGCCACACTTATCGACACTTTCTTTTTTCTCTGCTGTAATATTTATTTATTTATTTTTAAAGATTTTCATGTATTAGTTAGAGCGCGTACACATGAACAAGGAAGCGGGGCAGAGGAAGAGGGAGAAGCAGACTCCCTGCTGAGCAGGGAGCCTGATGCAGAGCTCTATTCCAGGACCTTGGGACCATGAACTGAGCTGAAGGCAGCCTCTTAACTGATTGAACCACCCAGGTTCTGCTGTAATATTTTATTATTATTATTATTATTATTATTATTTTTAAATATTTTATTTATTTATTCATAGAAATGCAGAGAGAGAGAGGCAGAGACACAGGCAGAGGGAGAATCAGGCTCCATGCAGAGAGCCTGACGGGGACTCAATCCAGGGTCTCCAGATCACGCCCTGGGCTACAGGCGGCACTAAACCACTGCGCCACCGGGGCTGCCCTATTATTATTATTTTTTAAAGATTTTATTTATTCATGAGAGACACAGAGGGGCAGAGACCTAGGCAGAGGGAGAAGCAGGCTCCATGCAAGGAGCCCGATGTGGGACTCGATCCCAGGACTCCAGGATCATGCCCTGAGCCGAAGGCAGACGCTCAACTGCTGAGCCACCTGGCTGTCCCTCTGCTGTAATTTTTATTTTATTTTATTTTATTTTATTTTATTTTATTTTATTTTATTTTATTTTATTTTATTTTATTTTATTTTATTATTTTTTTCTGCTGTAATATTTTATTTTATTTTATTTTTTATTTATTTTATTTTTTTATTTTTTGCTGTAATATTTTAAAGTAAATCTTAGGAAGCGTGTCATTTCAGCCTACGTACTTAATTATCATCTCTAAAATACAAGGATATTTAAGACTTCTTTTGCAATCTCTTGTTTAGAACATGTATCACTGAGGATGTACAGTCAAAATAATTTGTTCTAATGTCATTTGAAATAATTGTTTTCTTGGTGTCTCAGATGTTAGTTTGACATAGAGCTGTTCATTTTGGGTCATTCCACTATTAAGAATTTTTTTTAATTGATTCAATTTTTTGAAATGAAAACAGCCAAAATTCTGTAACAAGGTAGGCTCAGAGAACTCTTGCTTCCACTTCTCCCCTCTATCTGTTCTTCTTGGAGAGCATTCATATTAGCTTTTGGTTTATCTTTCTAATGTTTTGGCTTTTAAATTTTACATCTTTTGGATTTTGGACTTTCTTCCTCCATTTTAAATTAATAAAATACTCATGAGAGACTGGCATATACAGAGGAAAATTTGACACCAGTTGACCTCTACTTTTGACATACTAGTACCTAAGTCATTTCTTTCTAAGCATAGGCGCTTTTTAATATGGAAATCCTATCGTGTTTAAAGTATTGCATGATACTTTTACCACTTAGAATATTCTCTAAACATTTTACATTACCTTTGTAAACCATTTTTTTTCTTTTTTCTTTATGTATTTGACAGAGAGGGAGAGGGAGACAGAGCACAAGTAGGGGAGTGCCAGACAGGGAGAGGGAGAAGGATTAGCAGATTCCGGACTGAGCAGGAAGCCAGGATTCGGGATTATGACTTGAGCCAAAGGCAGACACTTAACCAACTGTGCCGTCCAGGCACCCCTATAAAGCATCTTTAATAGCCATATAAGATCCTATAATTTGATGCCTTAAAGCTTTTTTGCCAAGTTTCCTATGTTGGACAGTTAGCTTTTTTCTCTTTAACACTACAGTAGTCATCTCTTTACATACAACTTTTTATATAGTCTCAGGATAAATTTTTTTTTAAGTTGAGTTTTGACTTTAATTTCAGTTGGTTAGCATATGGTGTAATAGTTTCACGTGTACAACATAGTATTCACCCTTCCATACAACACTCAGTGCTCATCACAATAGTGCCCTCCTTAATCCCCATCACCTATTTAACTCATCCCCCCACCCACCTCCCTTCTGGTAACCATCATTTTGTTGTTTGTTCTCTATAGTTAAGAGTCTGTTTCTTGACTTCTATCTACATATTCCATTTGCTGCTTTATTTTGAAGTTCCACATATGAGTGAAATCACATGGTATTTGTTTTTCTCTGATTTCGCTTAGCATTATGCTCTAGCTCCATCCATGCTGTGTTGGAAGTGGTAAGCTTTCATTCTTTTTTAATGGCCGAATAATATTCCATTGTGTGAATATATATGTACTACATTTTTATTCATCAGCCAATGTACGCTTGGGCTGCTTCCATTTCTTGGCTAATGTAAATAATGCTACTATAAATAATAGGAGTGCATGTGTCCCTTAGAATTAGTGTTTTGGTATTTTTTGGGCAAATACCCAAAAAGAGCCATTGGTGGATCATAGGGTAGTTGTATTTAACATTTTAAGGAACCTTAATGCTTTTTCCACAGTGGCTGCACTAGTTTGCATTCCCACCAGCAGTGCATTGAGGGTTCCTTTTTCTCCATATCCTCCCCAACACCTGTTATTTCTTATGTTATTGATTTTAGCCATTCTGACAGTTCTAAGGTGATATCTCATTGTGTGTGTATGTTTTTAAAGATTTGATTCATTTATTCATGAGAGACACAGAGAGGTGGAAACATAGGCAGATGGACAAGCAGGCTTGATCTCTGGACTCCGGAATCGCCCTGAGCCAAAGGCAGACACTCAACTGCTGAGCCACCCAGGCTTCCCTCATTGTGGTTTTAATTTGCATTTCCCTTATGATAGGTGATGATGAGCATCTTTTCATGTGTCTTTTGGTCATAGGATAGATTTTCTGAAGTAAAAGTTTTCAAATCAAGGCATATGAACATTTAAAAATCTCTTAATGTGGGGGACCTGGGTAGCTTAGTTGGTTGAACAGTTTCTTGATTTCAGTTCAGGCCATGTTCTCCGGGTCGTGAGATTGAGCCCAGCCTTGAGCCCTGCCTTGGGCTCTGTGCTCAGCAGGAAGTCTGCTTGGAATTCTCTCCCTCCCTTTGCTGTACCTTATGCTGCCCCCCCACCCCCCACGCATGTGCTGTCACTCTCAAATCTTTTTCAAAAATTAAAAAACATTTTTTTAAAAGATTTTATTTATTCATGAGAGACAGAGAGAGAGAGAGAGAGGGAAAGGCAGAGACACAGGCAGAGGGAGAGGCAGGCTCCATGCAGGGACTCGATCCTGGGTCTTCAGGATCACACCCTTGGCCGAAGGTGGCGCTAAATCGCTGCGCCACCCGGGCTGCCCAAAATTAAAAATCTTTTGAGGTATATTGCCAAGTGGTTTTTCAAAAGATTTAGCGAATTTATTATGGCACCAGCAGTCAGAAACTGTCAGTTTCCTGTACCCTTGTCAGTATTGGCATTAAATACTATGAAGTACTATGAAGTTAAACCTTTAAGAATTTACTCATAGAATGAGTGAATAAAGTAGCAGGAGCTATGAGAATTAATAAACTGTCCTTTTTCATGGACTTTTGGGGGAAGAAGGGTGTTTTTCTATTCTTGTCCTTTCAGATTCCGTTTCTAAGGTTCCAAGTATGTATTCATAGAAGGGCACTCATACTACTCAGTGACCAGAAAGATTTAATAGTAATTTCAGTGGTAAAATTGGCAAAGTGGAGGAATTTCTAAAGGTGTATCCTTTAATTCTCTGAGAACTGTCTGGGAGGCAGTATTTACTGCAGAGGAGTGCACAGCCAGAGCTAAAATGTTGAAGACCCTAAGACCTACTATTGCCGTTTAGATTTATTTATGACCTTGAATATGCTGAAACTGCTAGACCTTGGTGTTTTTAATTTGTAAAACGCAGAGTAGTACTTAGCTCATTGTGTTGAGGATTAAATGATCATGCGTTTGTTTAACGCTCATGAAAGAGTAACTGACACTTATATTTGTTTTGTTTGAAAGATTTTATTTATTTATTTATTTATTTATTTTTATTTATTTATGATAGTCACAGAGAGAGAGAGAGGCAGAGACACAGGCGGAGGGAGAAGCAGGCTCCATGCACTGGGAGCCTGATGTGGGATTCGATCCCGGGTCTCCAGGATCGCGCCCTGGGCCAAAGGCAGGCGCCAAACCGCTGCGCCACCCAGGGATCCCGAAAGATTTTATTTATTTATTCATGAGAATACACACAGAGAGAGAGAGAGAGAGAGAGAGAGGCAGAGACACAGGCAGAGGGAGAAGCAGGCTCCATGCAGGGAGCCCGACGCGGGACTCGATCCCGGGTCTGCAGGATCACACCCTGGGCTGAAGGCGGCGCTAAACCGCTGAGCCACCTGGGCTGCCCGGACACGTATATTTGTGTTAGCTCAACAAGTTAGCTAAACAAGTCTCTCTTCCAGGGACTATATTCCAGGTAAGTTTTCTTCACGTTAGAAAAACCCAGCAGTGCTATGAATCATCTTCAGTATTGAGGTTATTTGCTAGCTTATTGGGTAGACATTATGCCTTTATGAGATCATATATATAACCTCATCAGAATTTTTCTTAATTACAATTTAAGATTTCATTTTCTTTTAAAACTGCAAAAATTAGGGACACCTGGGTGGCTCAGCAGTTGAGTGCTTGCCTTTGGCCCAGGGCGTGATCCTGGGGTCCCGGGGTCAGATCCCGCATTGGGCTCCCTGCATGGAGCCTGTTTCTCTCTCTGCCTGTGTTCTCTGCCTGTCTCCCTCTCAGTGTCTCTCATGAGTAAATGAATAAAATCTTTAAAAAAACAAACTGCAAAAATTAGTTAAAAGGCAATTTAAAAAACTCATTTTAGAAATTTTGAAAATAAAACCACAAGGAGAAGGTAGAAACAATCTAAGAACTCTGATTTCTGCCTGTGTTGGGATTCTTCTGTATTTCATTTCAGGTTCTTTTTGTTCTTTTACTCCTATGGTGGCTTTAAGATAAGTGGCATGTAGAAGTTTTTGTTTCTAAAATACAAATGGTATTTATATTAGAACCTAAAACAATTTTGTGTAGCCTATTTTTTATTTTATTTATTTATTTATTTGTTTATTTATTTTTAAAAGATTTTATTCATTTATTCATGAGAGACACAGGGAGAGAGAGAGAGGCAGAGACACAGGCAGAGGGAGAAGCAGGCTCCATGCAGGAAGCCTGACATGGGACTCGATCCCAGGTCTCCAGGATCACGCCCCGGACCAAAGGTGGCGCTAAACCGCTGAGCCACTGGGGCTGCCCCTTTCTATTTAGTAATAACATCATGAGTATTTATTTCCATACGCCATTAAAAAGTCCTAGTAAGCATCACTTTAGAATATAGCACACATTAACCATCCCATAATTGAGCCATTCTTTTGCTGATATATGTATTGTCTCCAGTAGTATTTGAAACTAGTGTTGATTTATCCGTCACCCAAAATTGGAATTGTTTCCTTCCTCTCCAGGATACTTTTAAAGTACATTATGAGAACAACAGCCCTTTCCTGACCATCACCAGCATGACCCGAGTCATCGAGGTGTCTCACTGGGGTAACATTGCTGTGGAAGAAAATGTGGACTTGAAGCACACAGGGGCTGTGCTGAAGGGACCTTTTTCACGCTATGATTACCAGAGACAGCCAGATAGTGGAATAGCGTCCATCCGCTCATTTAAGGTATGGGGTATGCAACTCAGACATTGGGAGAAAGTATCATTTTATCATATCTGTGCTTTGGCTTTTTGAAAGTGTCTAAATATGGACCATTGTTTGGGTTCGATTGGTGTTCAAGGTGTTCAAGTAGTTCACAGTTGGGACCAACAAAAAGAGTCTTTTTTTTTTTTTTTTTAACTAAAAGAATCTTAAAAAAGTTTCCATTTATATATAGGCCATTTTTTAAAAAAGAGATTTTATTTTTAAATAATCTGTCTACCCACCATGGGGTTGAAATCACAACCCTGAGATCAAAAGTCATGTGCTGCACCAACTGAGCTGGCCAGGCACACCAAAGTAGGCCATGTTTTTAAAAGAAAATTTGAATAATAGAAAAAGGGAAAACCATACCACCATCCAGAATTAGTATTGCTCATATTTTAATATTTCTTCTTACTTTTATAATACTCTTAAAAAGATTTTATCATATTGCACATGAAATTGTATGTATCTTTAGTCTTATAAATGAAATCTTGTATTTTCATGTACAGTTGAAAACTGAAAACATATGCAGTTGAAAACCCCCTTGTAAAATATAGAGTTAGGGGCACCTGTCCCCTACACATTTGAAAATCTGCGTGTAACGTTTGACTCCCTGAAAATTTAACTAGCATCCTCTTGTTTCTGGAAGCTTAACTATTAACGTGAGTAGACCATTACCACATATTTTATATGTTGTATGTATTATATACTGTATTCTTATAATTAAGTTAGAGAAAAAAATGTTATTAAGAAAATCATAAGAGAAAATACATTTATAGTACTTACTGTATTTACTGAAGAAGATCCACATAAAAGTGGACCTGTGCAGTTCAAACCCGTGTTATTCAAGAGTCAACTGTACTTAAGTATTACAGAAGGATTCATTATAGGAATGAAGTGTTAGAATATTTCTTCCTCATTATGGAAATATGCTTATAGATTTGGAAGGTACAGTAAAGAATGTGAGGTGGGGAAACCCCCTCCATGATCCTATCACCTAGTGATTGGATATAGTTTCTTTCATTTTTAGTTTCTCTCCCTGCAGAGTAACTTAGCAATTACCTTTATCTTTGTATTAGTCCTTCAGTATTTGTTAAAGTATTTACAATTTTCTTCATTATTTATTGTTTAGGAGAATTAGCTATTTACCTGCCATGATTGAGAAATAGTTGCACTATTTAGAAATTTTGGAACCTCGATTGGGAGGCTTACGTTATTCCCAGTTTGGGGACTATGCTATGGGGAAGGCTCTTGGTACAGAAAGTCTTCTGTTTTTAGGATCATCTCCTATGAGTAAGTTTCTGGAGGCTTTAGAAGGCGTTGTCCTCTCTCTTGCAGACCATCCTCCCTGCCGCTGCCCAGGATGTTTACTACCGGGATGAGATTGGCAATGTTTCCACCAGCCACCTCCTTATTTTGGATGACTCGGTAGAGATGGAAATCCGGCCTCGCTTCCCTCTGTTTGGCGGGTGGAAGACCCATTACATCGTTGGCTACAACCTCCCAAGCTATGAGTACCTCTATAATTTGGGTCAGTGTTTAGTATTTAGGGAATAGAAAGGGGAGGCACTAATTTTCTTTCATTTCCTGCATTTTTATTTCTAGTGGTGGTTTTGTTTTGTTTTAACAATTGCCAGTCTTTTTTTTTTTTTTTTTAAGATTTTATTTATTTGTGAGAGACACACACACACACAGAGAGAGAGAGAGAGAGAGAGAGAGAGGCAGAGACACAGGCAGAGGGAGAAGCAGGCTCCATGCAGGGACTTGATGCTGGGACTCCAGGATCACGCCCTGGGCTGAAGGCAGACGCTTAACCTTGAGCCACCCAGGGATCCCCCTGCCAGTCATTTTTGATGGGAAGAGAGTACTGTCATTTTTTGGAAGATTGGGGTATTAGGAACAACTTCTCCTGGGTGGGGACAAATTACTGTTGTAAAAGTAATACAGGCATACAGTAGCCAGTTCAAACAGTCTGGGAAAAATCTTCTTCCTCCTCCAACTGCTTCAATTCTTTTAATTTGAGGTATTTAAAAAATAGAAACAAATCAGAGAGTAATAAACACTTTTACACAAGCACCTAGAACAAATTATTGTAATCATTTTGCCATATTTTCAAGTCTTTTTTTTTTTTTTTAATTTTTATTTATTTATGATAGTCACAGAGAGAGAGGGAGAGAGAGGCAGAGACACAGGCAGAGGGAGAAGCAGGCTCCATGCACCGGGAGCCCGACGTGGGATTTGATCCCGGGTCTCCAGGATCGCGCCCTGGGCCAAAGGCCGGCGCCAAACCGCTGCGCCACCCAGGGATCCCTTTCTTCAAGTCTTTAAACAGAGAAAACCACACAAACGAATGTATAGCTCAGTAACTGATTCTTTTTTTTTTTTTAAGATTCATTTATTTATTCATGAGAAACACACACACAGAGAGAGGTAGAGACACAGGCAGAGGGAGAAGCAGGCTCCATGCAAGGAGCCCGATATGGGACTTGATCCTCGGTCTCCAGGATCACACCCTGGGCTGCAGGCGGCGCCAAACCACTGCGCCACCAGGGCTGCCCTCAGTAACTGATTCTAAGAACACCTTATAACCACCACTCACTCAGGCCAAGACATTGAATTGAGCCAGCCAGCTTTCCTTCCCCACAATAGTATTTACTGCCCTGGTTTTTAGTCTCCACTTTCTCGACTTTCTCCAATTTTATCACCCAACTGTATGTTTCTCTAATCTCTACTTTAGTTTTGCCCTTTTTGAAAAATTTGAGGTTTTGTTGGTTTCTCTTAATCCATAGTTCCCTCCTCCACCTGATTTATTTGTTTCTGCTTATCTATTGCAGACCTTGAGTCAATTGTAACCTATAGTCGAGAGGTTTTGCTGACTCCTTACTCAGAATGCAATTCCATGCATTCCTGTGGGAAGCCTGATCGGAACTCGATCCCAGGACCCTGGGATCATGACCTGAGCCAAAGGCAGATACTCATCTACTGAGCCACCCAGGCATCATGCCTTTGTGTATTCCTTACAAGCTGAAAGCTTTCACCTCCCTTGGTGCTGTACAAAAGATAATTCTTGGTCCCGCTTGGGTATTTTCTGACCGAGACTTGGAATCACCTGTTTCTCCTCTAACCCCAGTTTCTATTTGTGGAAAAATATGTTTTAAGACCACAGTCGGAGGGACTCCTGGGTGGCTCAGCAGTTTGGTGCCCGCCTTTGGCCCAGGGCGTGATCCTGGAGACCTGGGATCGAGTCCCGTGTTGGGCTCCCTGCATGGAGCCTGCTTCTCTCTCTGTATCTCTCATTAATGAGTAAATAAAATCTTTAAAAAAAAAAAAAAAGACCATAGTTGGAGAACTAGAAATGCATATTGTTCTGAGTTTGGTCAATATCTAGGCCTTTTCAGCTGACAGAGCTAGGTGTGTATTATACCTATGTGGAAGAAAATTGTGAAGTTATATAGTTACTTAATAGTGTGGACTGTAGGGATTTTGCTCATATGTTTTGTCTGTATCTGATTCTATATTGAGAGTCCTTGTTCTTAAGGAGGAGAAGTGACGTAATTAGAGAGCATTTCACAATTGTTTGATCCCACACTTACGGCAGTCTCAGAATAAAAGTGGTCATGCTA
The DNA here is from genome assembly GCF_048418805.1 of Vulpes vulpes. NCBI lineage: Eukaryota > Metazoa > Chordata > Mammalia > Carnivora > Canidae > Vulpes > Vulpes vulpes. The sequence continues at coordinate 55,829,718 of NC_132788.1, read as the reverse complement.
CCATTTCCAATATGATTACTGAAAAAAGTTTATTTATTTTTGGCATGACCTCTCCTGATCCTACCCTAGTGTTTTGGTGTGCTGTACGTATACTGAATATCTCTCTTGTCAGAACAGATAGCGTACCTCTCCCATTTGAACTCTAGACTTATCTCTGCAGTAACTCTAATTAATGCTCACCCCATCAGTGTTTACAGTGACCAATGACTCTCGTCATTTTCATGTTCTGGAGCTCATTCTCTGGTAGATTCCTTGGGGAAGGCTTGTGGGAATGAGTTCTTACATGTTGATAGTTGATAACAGCTTGTGCCTTTTGTGCATATAAGCTATTTTGATGAACATAAAATCACTGGTTCACACGTCTTTCCTTGAATATCTTAAATACGTTACTTTTTTTGGTATGAAATGTCGCTGTCAGAGTCTGATGATCTAATTTTTCCCCTTTCTAAGTCACCTACCCTTCTAAGTCTTTTTATATAAAACTGAAAAGGATTCTTTCTTTAAAATTTAATACTTTTGTAGAACATGTTTTGGCTACATGTGGTTGCTGTGCTGCTATTCTTGGGTTAGCATTATGGTTTTAGCTTACAGTCTGAAACCTTTTTGTAAGTTTTCTCCGTTGGGGCTCCTATTCTATGTTGAGTCTTTGCCTGTTTTCAATATTTGGCAGTTTCTCTTGAGTCTTTCCTTCATTGAAAACTTTGCTTCTTTTTACTTTTTATTTATTACAAGACATTGCCTGTTGTGTTTTTTCACTTGTATTCCTTTTAGCATAGCTTTCCTTTCCTTTCCTTTCCTTTCCTTTCCTTTCCTTTCCTTTCCTTTCCTTTCCTTCCTTTCCTTTCTTCTTTTTTCTTTCTTTCTTTCTTTCTTTCTTTCTTTCTTTCTTTCTTTCTCTCTTTCTTTCTCTCTTTCTTTCTTTCTTTCTTTCTTTCTTTCTTTCTTTCTTCTTTCTTCTTGATTTTATTTATTTATTTATTTATGAGAGACACACAGAGAGAAGAGAGAGAGGCAGAGACACAGACAGAAGGAGTGCAGGCTCCATCCAGGGAGCCGATGTGGGACTTGATCCTGGGTCTCCAGGATTAGGTCCTGGGCTGAAGGTGGCATTAAACCGCTGAGCCACCGGGACTGCCCCATAGCCTTTATTTCTAAAACAATTTTATTTCTAAAATTTCTTTTCTGAATTTTTTCTTACTTTCTGTCCGTTTTATGAATTTCTATAATTCTGGTTTATATTGCTCTTTTATGACTTGTGTCATTTGTTTTAAAGATTTTATTTATTCATGACAGAGAGAGAGACAGGCAGAGACACAGAGGAGAAGCAGGCTCCATGCACGAAGCCTGATGTAGGACTAGATCCTGGGACTTCCAGGATCATGCCCTGGGCCAAAGGCAGACGCCAAACCGCTGAGCCACCCAGATATCCCCACTTGTGTCATTTTTTAAATGGCTTTAGCTTGTTTTGAAATACAGCAGTTTTTTTGTTTGTTTTTAAGAGAGAGTGGGAGCAGGAGAATCTTAAGCAGGCTCCATACTCAGCATGGAGCCCAATGCGGGGCTCCATCTTGCGACCCTGAGTTCATGACCTGAGCTGAAACCAAGAGTTGGAAACGTAATTGAGCCACCCAGGTTCCCCGTGGGAACAGTTTTAATCAGTTCTGTGGCATGAATTTCTGGCATGTTTTTCATTTTACTTGGGATGTTCTCTCTTTTTGTAACTTTTAAAAACAGTGAGGGGCCCCCTTTTTCTGTTACTCATTTTTTTTAATTAAGAAAAAAAACGTTTTTTTTAAAAAAATATTTTATTTATTCATGAGAGATATACAGAGAGAGAGAGGCAGAGACACAGGCAGAGGGAGAAGCAGGCTCCATGCAGGAAGCCCGACGTGGGATTCGATCCCTGGTCTCCAGGATCCCACCCTGGACTGAATGCGGTGCTAAACCCCTGAGCCATTGGGGCTGCCCAAGAAAAAAATTTTTAAGTAGGCTCCACACCCAGTGTAGGGCTCAAACTCAACAGTCCTGAGGTCAAGAGTTGTGTGCTCTCCCAACTGAGCCAGCCAGGTGCCCTTCTGTTCATTTTTAATGTGAGCTTTTAGGAGGAGGTATTGTAATTGCCCAGTTCTCTGTTGATTTGAATGTGGTGGCTTCCTTTTGGAGCCCTCCCTGGCTCAGTTTCCTGTAGCTCTGCTGTCCATGTTAGGCTTGATTTTGATTTTTCCTCTGGCAGTTTTTCCTCTGAGTAGGGTGCTGTCCTGGGAGTGGAGCTCTGATGGCTATTCCAAGTTCTCAGGGACTAGACTGCTCTAGACTGGCAGTTCCTTGGGCCTGGTTTGCTCACCCACCATGTGGGGTCAGGGGAGGACTCCTTGGAACTCCAGCCGCTCTTCTACAGTTGGCCTGGTGAACAGGGTGGCCTGATTGGGGCTCTGCTCTTCTCAGGTCTGTCACTTGCCCTGTTGTCTCCTCTACTTTCTCCTTTATGTACACTAGTTTATACCCCCCCCCCCCCCCCCGGCCCCTTGGAGATCTGTGTTTTACCTCGTTTTGTTATAAATATGTTCTGTGGGTTTTTAGTTTTGCTGTGTGGTTGTTCTGTCTTTATGTAAAAATTGGGAAAGACCCGTAAGTATGCTGCCACCACCACCTTGGTCTCCCAGAATCTCGGAGTCTGTTAACTTTAGATAGTATCTCTATTCTTCTCTGTGTAAAGAGCAAGTGTTCCTATCCTCTGCTGCCCCCTAGCTCCTGTGTCACTTCCTCTGTTTTTCACATGCCTGCACATCTTTGTCTTTCTTCAGGTGACCAGTATGCACTGAAGATGAGGTTCGTGGACCATGTGTTTGATGAGCAAGTGATAGATTCTCTGACAGTGAAGATCATCTTGCCTGAAGGGGCCAAGTGGGTGTGACTGTTCCTTTCCTCTGCTTCCCATTTCTCTGGCAGTGGCCTTGTGGTACCTCAAGAGGAAGCTGTGTTCTGGGGGCGCTGAGTAGGCGCTCAGCACATAGTTGAGAGCTCTGTAGGGACTTTCTGACTGGACTTTCAACAGACAAGTTAGACTCAAATGAGGCACAAGCTTGATTTATGAAATATATTCCCTGAACAGAGTCCATCTTCATGACAGGTGTAGCATCCAAAGGGGATGGGATGGTCTGCAGCAGGACAGAATGCAGAGTCCGGACAGCCAGGTAGCTCTTGTGCTGCATTAATACAAAAAAGAAGAGCGGTGCAACAATGGCATTGTTTTATCCTGGACTAGTCAAACTAGGTTCCGAAAGTGAGGTCCTGATCTTGTGTTAGGGTTCTGTGCTTGCAAACAGTAGGTGCTGTCTTTGGCCAGTTTAAGCAGACAGGAGTGCATTTGGAAGGGTAAGGCATGTCTTATAAAATGGCAGCAGAAGTTGCAGAGCCAGAACATCTTTGGAAATCCAGGTGGTGGAAACTGACAGTTGTTCAGAGAGGACCTACCCTTAGCATGAGTGATAAACAACTATGTGTGTCTTTGTGCATTTCACTCTACTTCAAGGGGAGCTTCTGTTTGCCCTCTCTTGGGTCACATGTCCATTGGTAACCAGAAAGATCGGCACCTTGATTGCTCCCCCTGTGGAGGATATTCTAGGGAGGATGGGAAGTTCTAGCAAAAACTATAGTGAGAACCCAGAGGAGGGAGAGTGGATCCAGGCAGACAAAAACAGGACATGTCTCCATTGTACCTTATGGAGTGACTTTTCAGAGGCCTTATTAAGTTCCCAAGAAGTTCTTGTTGGGTGGAGTGCACAGCAGGCTGGCGGGCTGTGTGGGTGGTGTGCCTCCAGGAGTGGGCCAGTATTGGTGAGCACTAGCAAGAGCAAGATGCAGGGAGCTGGTCGTTACCTCAGCAGTAGAATGGTCTAATAGGGTATTCTGACAGCGGGTCAGCTGTTTCAGGAGGTCTGGTGGTCTGTGGTGCCAGGAGGGGAGCAGAGTGGAGTGTGGACTTAGTGACCTTGAAAGGCCCCCGTGGGCATTAGAATTTTCCAACCCTAAAGAACTTGTTGGTCAGTGCGGTTTGTCTTAGGCTGTATTTCATTCCTACCTGCATCTAGGAACATCCAAGTTGACAGTCCCTATGAAATCAGTCGGGCCCCAGATGAGTTGCACTACACTTACCTAGACACGTTTGGCCGCCCTGTGATTGTTGCCTATAAGAAAAATCTGGTGGAGCAGCACATTCAGGACATCGTGGTAAGTGACTCCACTGTTCTCTGCCTTCTGTGTCTTCCTCCCCGAGTATGGGGTCCTGGGGGCCAGGCACTTGCCTGTCTTTATCTTTTCCCTCCTGGGGCTGTTGGGTTTTGAGCACAGTCTGGGGGTGAGTGGGCGGGCTGGATGATGGTGGGCCTGCTAGGGCCCCTCTTGCCCCTAGGCAGACGTGTGGAAGCCAGTCCCCCTCATCCCTGCCCATTCCCCGTTCTCTGCCCCTACAGGTGCACTACACATTCAACAAGGTGCTCATGCTGCAGGAGCCACTGCTTGTGGTGGCAGCTTTCTACATCTTGTTCTTCACTGTCATCATCTACGTCAGGCTGGACTTTTCCATTACAAAGGTACCCACCCCTTGGCCTTTTGCTCACGTTTTTGGTTAGTCATTTTGGACCTTGATAATTTGTTTCATTAGCTTTACTGAGCATTGGTCCTCACAGCAAATCCGAGACAGAACCCTCTTGCCTAGAAGCCCCTCCCTGCCTGTGACCTCTGCTGACCCTTATCGTAAAGAGAGAGACCTTGTTCTTGTTGCTATGATCACAGAGCATGCACTGTTCTGTGAGACAGGGTGCTGCTGGTAGGCAAGCAAGCACTGCAGAAATAGGACAGCTAGCAGTGTGTGTTTCATGTTGGGGCTTCCCTGAGGATGTGACTGGCAGAGAAATTGGGGAAGAGCATTCACCTGGCAGGAACAGTTTGTGCAACAGCAGGGACGACTTTGGTGGAATCCAAAGGGGAGCAGTAGGGTACATGTAGCAAAGATGTTGATCCAACCTGGTTCCGTAGAACAGTGAGGCTACCCACTGAGTCATCTGCTAGGAAGCCTTGTCATACAGAAGGGCTGAGTGTAGGTTTTATTAATGAAATGGCCCCACTTTTTAAGCTATAAATGCTTTCATTTTTAAATTTATTAAAAAAATTTTTTTAAGTAGGCTCCACCCCCAGTGTGGGTTTAAACTCATGAACCTGAGATTAAGAGTCACGTGCTTCACTGACTGAGCCAGCCAGGTACCCCTGCTTTGGTTTTTTAAAACTTTTATTTAAAATAATTCTACATTTATGGAAACTTTGCAAGAATAGCAAAAATAATGATTGTATACTCTTCACCTAGGCGTAACAGTTAACATTCGGCCTTCCCGTTATATATAGTTATTTTTCCTGGACATTTAAGAGTAGATTGTAGACATTTATATCCTTTATTCTCTTGAGTACTAAAGCGTGCGTGTAGCCCAGGGACAAGAGTATTCTCTTAACTACAGTAGAATGATCGAATTCAGGAAACTTGATGTCACTGTAACACTTTTAACCAACCTGCAAACTGTGTTCAGATTTGGGGGACTGTCCTAGGGACCATAACATTTTCAGCAGTTGTTTTTCTTCCTCCAGGATCCAGCTGAGGATCATGCATTGCATTTAGTTGCCACATTTCCTTAGTCTCCTTTAATCTGGAACAGCTCTGGAGCATTTCTCTGTCTTTAATGACCTTGACATATTTGGCGTGTATACATCGGTTCTGTAGAATGTCCCTTAACTTAGGTGTATCATCTGTTTCTCTCTGATTAAATTCAGATTATGCATTTGTGGCAAGAATGCTATAAAGTGATGCTGCATTTGCAGCGCATCACATCGGGGGTACCTGATGTCAGCTGGTCTCAGTGCTGGGGATGTTAACTCTCCTTACTTGGCTAAGCGGATGTCTACCTAATTTCTTCATGTTAAAGTTACTTTTTTTCATCTTTAAGATTTTTTAAAAACTTACTCATTTCAGAGAGAGAGTGAGAGAGAGCATGAGGGGTAGGGAGGAGCAGAAGGGAGAGAGAAGCAGACTCCCCACTGACCAGGGAGCCTGACTTCAGGCTCTATCCCAGGTCCAGTGATCTATCGCAGCCCCAAAGTTCATTGTTTTTCTCTTTGCAATTAAGGTATGATCTGTTTGAGGCTATATAAATACTCTCATGTACATTTACTCATTAGTCATAGCATTTAGTATTGATTCTTATCTGAATCTGTTATTAGTGTGGTGGTTGAAAAACTGGTTCCTTTTGTTGGCACTGTTCTGTAAGGAGAAGCTTTTCTTCCTGGTTGGCTGGTTACTTGTTAGGACTCCTGGCTTCTTTACTCTATGGGCTACTGTCCCCTGGTGCTACTTATTTTGATGCTCAAATTGTTTTAGATTTGTCTGGTTTTTTCATGTCTTGTCATTTTTTAGAGTACTTCCTTTTTGTTGGGCACAACAGTGTGTTTAAGGCATAGCCTCCTGTACTTTCTCCAGTCAGCCCTGGTTCCTTTTAGAGGGGAATGATACCTAGAGAGCAGGATCTGGGGGCTAGGTGTGATCATTGCTTTTGGGGTGTTGCTGTGTCTGGGCCTTCCAGCAGACAGAGCTAGGGGAGAAATGTATGGTATTTACAATAGCAGTTAACACTGATATCTCACTCCAGTCTGATGCCACAGGGTTCTTGCCATCCTTCCTCATTCTACCGTTTTTCCTTCTCTCCTGGACCCTATATCAATATATTTATATATTCGTTGAATTCCATAAACACACAAAATAGTTTCAGAATTGCTGCACTCATGCCACCACAAACACCAGGCCTATCTGTAGAGTCCCAAGATTTGTTAGGAGTCCTTTTTGTCTTTAGACTGAGAATATCTTGTCGAGTACTGTGTTCTAAGGTAGTTAGCTTAGTTTTTCTATGTTAACTCATATGAAATATAGCTAGATTCATTTATTTCTGTTTGAATTTATTGTAGTTTCTCTCTCTGGCACTCTAAATATTTAATTTTGATTGTAAAATTGTAAAACTCTGCCTTTTAGATAAGCAATTTGAGCAGTCTCTGGATATCTTTTATGATTTATTTTGCAAAAATGAGCAGATACTTTATTTTCTCCTCTTTCTTGCACAAAATAAAGAAAGCACCATATATGTTTTGTCATTTTTTTCCTCACTAAACAGATTGTGAGAATTACCCATGCTAGTTTGTAGAGATCTTATCTTTTTTAAATTTTTTGTATAGCTACAGAGTACTGCATTGAATGAATGGGTCAGTTTATTTAATCAGTTCCTTATGTATACATCTCCCTATTTTAAAGCTTTGATAATTTATTGAGAAAAAACCAATTGTGGGCCAAATCAGCCATTTGCAGACCAGATTCAGCCTTTGAGCTGCCAAGTCAGAATTTTTGAGTAGACATGTGATGAGAGAGAATTCCGGAAAGTATGTAGGGCCTCATCTAAAGGGTTGTGAATGACAGGTTGTGAATGACAGGTTGTGAATGGCTTGGGCTTTATCCTTCAGGCCCTAGGAAACTCTTGAAGGTTTTAAGGAGAGAGACTTAATAAAAGTCTTGGAAGCCTTCCCTGACCTGCACTGAGCTCTTTCTTCCCTTTCTTGTCCCTTTTGTGGTGTGTTCTAGCATTAGTAGCCTTTCTCCCATCCTCACTCTGTGCTGTGGGGCTTTGAAGTGAATGTCTTCTTTATCTTTGTGTCCCCTGTCCTGCCCTATGCTGAACTGGTCAAGATTTAACATCCACAAAGGTTTGATTCTCTGACTTTCCAAGAAGATGGCTTTTCTTGTTTGCACAGCCAGTGGTGGGTACTTTTAGGGAGGTCAAGGTTGGAGCCGGCTCAGGCCTAGATGTTGTCACCCATGATGTCTCCCCCACAGGATCCGGCTGCAGAGGCCAGGATGAAGGTGGCTTGCATCACAGAGCAGGTCTTGACCCTGGTCAACAAGAGAATAGGTCTCTACCGTCACTTTGATGAGACCATCAATAGGTACAAGCAGTCGAGGGATGTGTCCACCCTCAACAGCGGCAAGAAGAGCCTGGAGACAGAACACAAGGCCTTGACCAGTGAGATTGCGTCGCTGCAGTCCAGGCTGAAGACAGAGGGCTCCGACCTGTGTGACAAAGTAAGTGTGTGCCATCCCAGAGTCACTCAGCTCTCTGCCCTTCTTGTCACACCTCTAGGGATTGTCCTCCACATTCTAGAGCACCATGGGGCTGCTGTGTGTGGGTCACATGCCGGGCAGCTCTTACTTTGCCTTGTCCTGTGGTGCTGACCCTTATGGTGGAATAAGAAGGTTGGGATCTCGGTTACTGGCTGATTCAGAAGGCTCGGCTAGCCTCCGTGTCACTGTCTGTTCTCCACCTGGCTGCTACTGAGAGCAGTGGCTTCCTCTCCCAGAGGGTGGACTGGGCACAGCTCCAGACTGCTCTTGTGTGCTGAGAAGAAGCTACACTTAGAATCAGGTGTTTGACTCAGACTTTGTAAATCTGGCCAAGTAACCAAACTTCTGTTTCTTTGTGTCTTAGTACCTCACAGTGTTGTGAGTGCACAATGAGTTAGTGCATATAAAGTGCTGAGCACCCTACCTGGGCTGTGCTTTGTGGTTCTTGTTACCTGTACAGGAAGAGGTGCCCTTCAGAGTCCCTGATCAAGCCCCTCTCCACATGCTGCTCCCAGAACTCCCTCCCCTTACCTTGTGCTCTTCATTGCACCTACCTTTTATCTGCAGCTCTTTTCTTTATGTGCTCGAGTGTTACCTGGTGGCTTCATGAAGGCAAAATGGCTCATCTCTCTTGATTGCAGTTTTCCAGTGCCTAGCACTGTGGCTCACTAAGTAATTGCTGAATGTTGAGTGATTGTGATTATGAAGTCCTCAGCCTCACAGCCAGCTGGTGATCATTCAGTCTCTTTGGCACACCCCTGCCATTAGTCTTGCCTGAGTCCTTGGACCTAATTTGGCTAGCCAAAGGGAAGAGGTGTACCTGGCACCGCACCAGGACATTGCCCATAATGTTTCCACTTGATCCTCACAATCCTTTATAGCTAAGGTCCGAGGTCAGAGCTTGAAGGTATAGAAAGTGGAGCTGGCATTTGAAGCCAGGCCTGTCTCCTGCCACAGCCAGCCCCTCTACCCTGGGAGCTCCAGGGTCTGTAGGCATGGGAGGTGGTGGGCCCTGCTGAGTGTGGGTGGGAGGACCATTCTCAAGCTCTGCCCTGCTCTTGCCTCGGCCAGGTGAGCGAGATGCAGAAGCTGGATGCACAGGTCAAGGAGCTGGTGCTGAAGTCTGCAGTGGAAGCTGAGCGGCTGGTGGCCGGCAAGCTCAAGAAAGACACGTACATTGAGAATGAGAAGCTCATCTCTGGAAAGCGGCAGGAGTTGGTCACCAAGATCGACCACATTCTAGATGCTCTGTAGCCTCTGACCGTTATCATCAGCATGGGCCCAGGGCGCTGCACTTTCAGATGGCAGTTTGGGGGTGAAGGAGGGAAGGCCACCAGCAAGGCCATTGAATGCTGGCATCTGTATTTTATAAAAGGTCTTCAAGGAAGTGAGGCCAGGCCCTGCCATAGGCAACATAAGCAGCTTAGTTTTTGTCTTAAAAGTATTCCTTTTTTTTAAAAAAAAAAATTAAACCCCATTAAAAACAAAATATCTTTGTGTTTTGAACAAAGAAATTTTCAGTAGTTGATTGTTTTGTTCTGAAGCCTAGGATATTCTTTCATCCCGTAAGCCCCTTGTGTTTTGCCCTTTTAATACCTGATGTTTGGGTATTTTACGAGTGTGTGTTTTGTGTGTGTGTGTGTGTGTGTGTGTGTGTTGTTTTTTTTAAAAGTATGCGTGGCCAAATGAAAATAAAGCAGGGACTGGGAACATTTGTTCTGGCGACAATCTCATAACTTACGTTGAGGATAGTACTTTTATCAAGTGCTTTTTATTAAATAGTGGATTTACTTAGAGCACGTTTGCATGGCAAGCATTACTTCTATTTTACATGTTAGAACAGTGAGGCCACAAAGATAATGTGGGCTATGTAGGGTTACCGGACAGAGTCTGAGAGTGAGGGCTCTGTTCTTACACTTTTTGTCTGTTCTGCATCACATGCTGTACAAGGCAGTAAGGACACAGTGATGGATGAAATAGAGAATAGGGGTTCTTTTTAAAAATAATTTTAAAAAAGATGTTATTTATTTATTCATGAGAGAGATAGGCAGAAATATATGCAGAGGGAGAAGCAGACTCCTTGCAGGGAGCCCAATGTGAGACTCCCTTCCAGATCCCAGGATCACACCCTGAGCCAAAGGCAGACAATCAACCACTGAGCCACCCAGGCGTCCCAGAGAACAGGGATTCTTATTGAGGACAGATAGTCAGATGATCAGACCCAAATTCATAATCACAAACTGTGACAACCCCATGAAGGAAAGGGACAGGGTTTTCCTGACAGTATTTACTGGAGAATACTGGGTTTACTCTGGATGGATAGGGGAATTGGGCAGTTTCCCTAGGGAAGTGACTTTGGAATTGGGCTCTATAGGAGTTATATAGATAGCCATAGCATGTGCAAAGGCCCTGGGACAGGCTGGGGCTTGTGGACCTGAAGGGAATCCAGAGACGAGGGGGTATGGCATAGGCTGCAGAGGTGGGAGAGCCCAGATGAGCTCGGGCTTTGTAGGTCTGACAAGGCTTCTGGTTTCACCCTGAAATCAAGGGGAGACCGACCAGTGTGAGACGTACTTAGATTTGTATTTTGGCTGAGAACACACTGCTAAAGGCCATAAATAGGTGTGGGACAAAACCTTGGGCAGGGAGGGCCATGTGCCCACATGGGCGCAGCTGAGAGATGTAGGTGGGTGCAGGCTTTCTCTCTGCCTGAGGTCTGTGCCTGGTCTTTACTTAGATTTGCTGCTCACCCTTCAGGTAACAGCTTAAGGTTATTGGCTCAGGGAGGCCTTCCACGATGTCCCAGACCTAGTCAGGTCCTCTTGTTCCACTCTGTCTCCACATCATACCACAGCTGAGAGGTGTTTAATTGCTGGAACTAGTTCCAATGGGGCCGGGGTTTCGTCTGATAAGGTCGCCTTATGTTACCAGCTGGTTTTTTGGATTAGCATGTGACTCATGGTGTGTGACATATTGGGGTGGGTTGAGGGATGGTTGTACCGTTTCACATGGAGAAGTCTAGTAAAGACCAGTTTTGAGGATGATGATGATGGGTTCCGTTTCAGACAGGGTGAGGTGGGTGTGCCTGTGACTTCCAAGTGGGAATGTTGGGGGCAGTTGGACATTCAGGCTTGGAGTTCAAAGAAAGGGCCTGGTGTGGAAATGATCAATGTGGATGTTGTTCAACACGCTGTGGAAGGGATGTGGAAATGGTGAGGTAGGGGTGGTGGTGGGTGAGGGTGTCTAGGAAGGGTGTTGAGAAGACACCCAGAACTGAATGTATGGCTTCAAAGTAGAGTGGCCGCTTGGAGCACCCCACTTGTACACAGGTTGGGGAGTAAGGAGCATGTGGTGTCATGGAAACCAGTGCTGCTGAGTGGTTGTGCAGGAGGAAGGCCGGAAGGGGTCAGCCCATGCTGGGAGCAGGTCACTGAAGCGGTCCTTCACTGTGTGGGTGGAACAGTGGGAAGGAGAGAGTGGGAGCTACGTGGGGCTTCCTCCAAGGTGGATGGTGTGCACCAGAGATAGGGTGCAAGACGGAGGGGCGAGGACGGGGCCACGGGGCCTGTGCAGCTGGAAGCTATCAGAGGGGAGATGCAGGTGTGTTCAGGGCCTGTGGGAAGGGCCTGCTGGAAAATGAGAAAAAGGTGGGCTGAGGTTTCTCAGGCAGTGGGAAGCTACGGGGTCGGAAAAAAGGAGAGGTCGTGGATACGGAGGAGGTTGGCTCAAGGCTTGGGCATGCGTTCACACGGACTGTAGAAACTTCGGGAGTTTGGGGTGTCCATTTCCTCCTTGAATGGAGCAGTGCTCCGTGATGGGCTTCATAGGCTGGGTCACGTGAGGGCACAGCCAGGAAGTGTCCTAGGGCAACTGCTCGCTAAGCATTAACTGTCGGTCCCAAGGCATCAGGGAACCTCCTTCCGTTCGCCAGTCAGGGCTTCTGGCGGGAGCGCGGGGGCGGCCTTGGCTGTCCTGGCCTCACGGGTTGGAAGCTGTGGAGGCGGCGCTGGAGGGGTGTTGACCGTGGTGTTCTCGTGGGCCCGGCCCCACAGGCACCCGGGCTCTGGCGCCCCTAGGTGGGACGGAGCTGCGCCTCCGTGGCGGCCTTGGAGTTGCCCGATTGCTTGGCGGCAGCCCCCACTCCCTTCCGCATTTCCTTCAATCTTTTCTCCCTTTTGGAGCAGGAAAGACAACTTGGCAGGAAGCAAGGGCTTGCGTCGACGGGCGCCCTCTGCTGGGCCGGTGGGCCGCCCGCAGGCCTGGGGAGGGAGCTGCGCCTGCGCCTGCGCCTGCGCCTGCGCCTGCGCCCGCGCCCTTGTGACGGTGGAACCTGCGGGCACGTCAGTGGGGGCGCCAGGAAGTGAGGCCCATGCACAGGCGCAGAGGGCCGGCTGGGCTAGGGAAGCCGCGCATGTGCGGGGCTGCAGCCGCTTTAAGGCAGGGCGGCTCGGAGTGTCCTCGACGCCAATGCCCTGGCTGTGGCGCCATCTAGGGGTGTGGGTCGGGAACCACAGGCCGGCCTGGGCTACAGCTGGGTCTGGGGTGCGAGCGCAAGGCAGGCCGTGGCGCTGCCGAAGGGCAAGGAGGACTTGGGTTTCCAGATCCTGTAGGGGTTGGGTACAGCTGGGCTGGCCAGAGCCTACGGCTCACCCAGCATCAGGGCTGGGGACCACAGGTGAGGCATCCCCACTCTCCTTGCCCCTGCTCCTCGCATCCCTAACTCAGGCGTAGCATCTTCGCCCGTGGACAGCCCTCTGCCTCACTGGTTCTTGATCTCCGTGGCACACAGGGCCCCAGTGTTCTCCTTTGTGAGTCCCGAGGTGTGAGCTGGGGTCCTGGGTGTGCAGTCTTGGCCCAGGCCTCGCCCCCACTCCTCCCCCCACCCCCGGTATAGGGTGGGGTCCCTCAGGCCCAGCCTGCCCACTCTGGCCCTCACGGCAGGGGGAGGGGAGTGCTCACCTGGGGCTTCCCCAGCATCGTTCAGACCCCCAGGCCGATCCCATTTGTCCAGTCCTGGCCGAGACTCCTGACCCCGTGGCCAGCCCTGGCTTCCTCTACTGCCGCAGCTTTGAGCTGCCCCTGCAGCCGCTGCCCACAGCCTGGCCCCCGGCTCAGAAGGGGGAAAACATGGCTGGAGAAGGGCTGGATGTCACTTTCTCTCCTTCATTTGTCTTGGAGGCTGACATGGGAGAAAACCCCAAAGGACTGAGTGCACCCTCACAGTTTCACCACAAGTATCCTGACCGGGCGTCTGGTGCCGAGCTGATAGTGCAGGGCCCGGCCGCAGCCCTGCCGGAAACCGCGCTGCCAGCGGTTGGGGGCCGCGGGCCCAGACAGGAAACGCCCCCAAGCGTACCCCAGGGCCCATGGCCTCCGCACAGGCCTGCTGCCTTGGACCAGGCCCTGGCGCCATTGTGAAGCTGGGCTGGACTCCGGGACTCTGGCCTGGGATCTGGGGACTTCTCTGTCACCTGCCTGGACAGGCTTGGGAGATGATGGAGGGAAGAGAGACTGGGCTAGACCTCCAGATCCTCTCCCCTCCTGGGGCCAGTCCTTCCACGGGGCCTCCCACCCAGCCCTCTACAATCTCAGGCTCCCTCAGGTCATGGGCTCTGTGTTTTCTGTGGCAGACCCAGAAGGAAATGCAGGGGACACAGAAGTGAACAAAACCGTAGTGGTGCTGGCACCCGGACGAAGCAGACAGGACAGGGGCATAGGGCCTGAAGGATTTGCATGTGGGGGGGCTGGACTCCAGCCCCCAGTTTTGACTTCCATTCAGGAGATGAAATCCAGAAAGATTCATTTGAAGCTGAGAAAGTGCATTTAAATGCTGTGGGAGGGAAAGGTTGTGGATCCAGGAGAGAGGGAGCCCCCAGAGCAGGACTGGACGGGCTGAGGGCTGAAGGGGACACCAGGGAGGTCTGAGCCACTGGGTCGGCTGCCCAGCGCCGCCTCCGAGGAGCCGCAGAGGCCTGTTTAGGCTTCACCTCGCCGCAGCCTTCCTTTCCCCCGGGCATCTGGCGGCGCTCTCTGAGGTGCAGTGGACTGCTCGCCTCCCTGGACTGGGGCTCACTCTGAGCAGAGTCCAAAAGCCGTCACAGCAACACCTGTGATTCACTTAACAGATACATTTACGGCGTGTCGGACCTTGTGCCTAAAAGGGCACAATCGCGTGTGACCTCAGAAAGAAACTCGAAAGCAGATGTTTGCAGGTAGTGACGGATGCTAGGAAGGACAAGATAGGGGGCTGTAGGAAACGGGTTTGGTCTGAAGGGCTGTCAGGGATGGGGGGGGGTAGCTGAAATGGGAGCAGAGGAAGCCAGGACCTCTGGAGGGAATGCCCGAGGCCCTGCGGCCTCTCCCCTCCCCGCCCTGCCCCGCCTCAGCACCCTGGCTGCAGAAGCTCCGGTCATGGCGCCCATCCCTCCAGGGCAGCCAGACCCTCAGCCTCCGCTCTGGCTTGAGGCCTGCCCCCTGAGGCTGTAGGTCCTCGTGGTGTTCCCCAGCCCTGTGCGTCGGGGTGTGGTCGTGACCCAGGCTCCTGACTGCCTGAGTGACCCACTCGAGACTCGGCTTGTTCTCTGGCCTCACCTTGCTCACCTGGAGGTTGGGGACCATACTGGGAGGTCTGGAAGGACCAAGTGACAGCCTTCCACAGCGGTGGCCAACGGAATGGAGTTTCTTTTCGCAACAGGTATTAGAATGATCAGCATGTAACCCTGTTGTCGGAAGAGCTCAGCTGTTTGCAAAGTGCCTTTATAAGCGTCTGTTACTCATTGGTTCAGGTGCTCACGGGGCTCCCACAGTGCCCCACTTGAGGTCCTGGGCATGGAGGCTGGGTCCCAGATCTGCAGCCAGCTCCTGGGCCATCTTGGGCAAGTTGCTTTCCACTCTAGGACTCAAGTCTTCTTGCACAATGACAGATGTCTGAGGGCCCTCCTAGCAAGGGCACTGGTGGATGCTGGGGCCTGTCAGGCAGGGAGGAGTCTCAGTCGAGGAGGGAGGCACAGGGCTACCCTCTCTCCTTCCCCCGCCACGCCCCCCCCCCCCCCCCCATTCTGGCTTCTTCCCAGAGCTGGGCTTGGTTCCTTGTTGCCATGTCATCCAGCCCTAGGGGCTCTGAGCAGAGCAGATCCTTCCTAAGCCTGCATGACCTACACTTTCTCTCTGTGTCTGTCTCCTGTATACCCCCATGGGGGGCAGAGAAGGCCACAGCCACAGGCATGCAGCCATCCAGCAATTGGGCACACGTACTCAGTGGTCATAGGGACATGCGCACCCACTGGGCTGAGTCATAGATGCCAGATGCTAGGTGAGGAGTGGGCAAAGTCCCTGCCCTGTCGGACCCTCAAAGGCCACAGACTCAGTCATAATGACAGCGCTCAGGGCATGCAGCTTGTACTGCTGCTGCTCTAGTTGCTTTACGCGTCCACCCCTGTTTGCCCTCAGCCTCTGTCAGTAGGTGCTATTACCTTACTTTGCACAGGGCTGGCACAGCAGGTAGGCCTGGCATTCTGGCCCCCCTGGCGCTCTTGCTTTCTGGCCCTTGTTTTCTCACCTTGTTTTCTCTCCTTTTGGGTTAACAGGCTGCTCCAGGGGAGGAACAGAAACACTTCTTTGCACCCTCAGGCCCTCTGCGTGGGGCTCTCACATGCACCATTCCCATCACACAACTATTCCATCCCTTCCTCTTTCCTGGCTCACATGCGCTTCTCAATGGAGGGCACCTGTCTGTTTACCCCATCACAGCCCCTGCTCCTGTGACTCTGACTCATCCCCCTTAAGGCCTGGCACAGAAGCGCTCAGGCCTGGCCATCCCAATTAGCAGGGCCTGGGTTATGTGCATGGTATGAGGCCTGCAGTAGAGTTAGGTCTGTGGACATAGTGAGGGAGACTTGCAGGAGCACTACAAAGGCACAGCCTCTCACCCACTGGCTCCCAGAGCACTTCCAGAAAAACCAGGTTTTCCTGCTTGTGAGGCCCGATCTCTGGAGCAGGGTGCTCAGAGCCAGGAGAGTCCCTAGAGACCCAGGTGAGGACTCTGGGAGCATGGGGGTGGGGTAGGAGTGTTGTCAGGGGTGGAGACTGGGTCCTGAGGAGGAGACCCGTTTGAACTTGGCAGAGCTAGAGAGGGCGACTTGGGGCGTGAGGCCTGGGATGGGCTACCTGTGCACTCAGGCATGGGAGGGGAAGAGGCAGCTTCCGAAAGGTGTTCTGTTAGGCTATGACCTGTGTGTGTGCATGTGCACATGTGCGAATTCCTGGGTGTGTGTGGTGGTGGTGGTGGTGGTGGAAGGCAGCCCTGGGGCAGCTGGAAGAGGACGGAATCAGACCTATGTGGAATCGATTCTTGGTTCTTCAAGTCACTCAAGTCCACCCAGAGGGCCAAATGATACCTGTTATGAGCATGAAAAATATGAAAGTAAATATCCCTGCACAGTGTGTGTACTTAATGCATAGTCTCTGTGATTCACTTATGTGTGTGTCAGAGGAGGATTTTAGGGCCCATTTAGGGCTTGTGACCTGCAGGTCCTGGCAGAGCTGGTCTTAAAGGTCCTTCCTAGCCTGGGTGTCCTGTGATTCTGGGGCACTGGCACCTGTTACTCAGGACCCACAGTACCCCACTATGGGCTCAGCACAGATGGCTGTCTTGGCTGCCGAGGCTCCCACATGACAGACATGGGCACGGGCACTTAGGCCTTAAGCAGGGTCTGATAGGCTAGCTTCTGTGCTGGGCATTCTGTTATTAATCTTTTCTACTTGTATCTTTTTCTCAAATTGGGACCCACTGCCTCTGTCCTCACAGTATCTTCACCTTGACCCTCTTGCCATCCCCTGTCCCCATGGACAGCCCCCCTGTGTAGAGTGTATGTCCTAAGATGTGTATGTGTCCTGGTAAAGCGTGTGCTGTGTTTTCATGCAGGTGTGTCCACTCGGCTCTAGATCATAATCTGATTCTTGTTGATCTCACTTGGCTCAATTTTGGGGGTCTACCCGTGTTGCTGTGTGTATTTCCACAATGTTCTATACCAGATTATTTCACTGTGTGTCCTCCACCTCTCCACCCTCTATCCTCAGTGGTGAATGCCCACACCCTCCATATCCCATCATGTCCCACCCCCCAACGCCCAGGGATGGATGCCCATACCCCCACTTCACTTTATGTTCCACCCCCTAACCCCCAGTGGTGGCCACCCATCCGCCCTCACGTCCCACTCTCCAGTGGTGGGTGCCCACACCATTCATCTTCCCTCATACCCCACCCCCTAACCCTCTGATGGATGCCCATACCCCATCTTCCCTCATGTTCCACCCCCACCCCCAGTGGTGGGCACTCATACTCTCATCTTCCCTCATATCCCGTTCCCCACTCCCAGTAGTGGATGCCCGCATACAGCCCTCATCTTCCCTCATGTCACACCTCCCACTGCTGTGTTGGATGCCCATACTGCCCATTTTCTCTTGTGTCCTAACCGCCATTCCCAGTGATGGACACCCACACATCTCATCTTCCCTCTATCCCAAAGGAGGCTTCAGGGAGTAGGACTGGCCAAAGAAGCTGGGAGGGAGGACTGGTGAGTCACAGGCTCTGCAAGGATGGCCACCAGTTTGCTCCCCCCTCTGCCCACCAGTGGTGGCACTCTGTTGTTTTCAAATTAGTTTCAGAGGTAGAATTTAGTGATTCATCAGTTGCATGTAATACCCAGTGCTCATTCCATCCAACGCCCTCCTCAATGCCCATCACCCAGTTACCCCTCCCACCTATCTCCTCTCCAGCAGTTTGTTTCCTATAGTTATGAATCTCATGGTTTGTCTTCCTGTTTGTCTTATTTTATTTTTCCTTCCCTTCCTCTATGTTCATCTCTTGTTTCTTAAATTCTACATATGAGTGAAATCATAGGGTATTTATCTTTCCCTGACTTCTTTCATTTAGTATAATACCTTCTATTTCTATCCACATTGTTGCAAATGGCAAGATTTCATTCTTTTTGATGGCTGAGTAGTGTTCCTGTGTGTGTGTGTGTACATACACACCACATCTTATTTATCCATTCATCTGTTGATGGACCACTGGGCTCTTTCTATAGTTTGGCTGATGTGGACATTGCTGCTATAAACATTGGGGTGCATGGGTAATCCCCCTATTCTGATACTTTGTCCAGGGTTCTGTTTGGTCCCTACAACAAACCTGGCAGGTGTAATTAATTCCCATTTGCAGTGAGGACTGGAAGCCAGAGACAAGTGTGTCTTCTGGGGCCACACAGCCATTGGGCAGGTCTGGTTGCAGAGCAGGGGTTATGTGGTGCTGCCCACACAGTGCT
The DNA here is from genome assembly GCF_048418805.1 of Vulpes vulpes. Taxonomy (NCBI): domain Eukaryota; kingdom Metazoa; phylum Chordata; class Mammalia; order Carnivora; family Canidae; genus Vulpes; species Vulpes vulpes. Next base: position 55,811,190 of record NC_132788.1, on the reverse strand, counting down.
GGTGCTGCACCTGGTCTGGTCAAGGCGGGAGCCCTGGTCTTAAGCTCCAGTGTGCTCTGAGGCATCAGCGTCCCCAGAGAGCAGCCAGGCCCACTGTTGGAGCGACCACAGTGGTCATAGGGACATGCAATTCCCCAGGCAAGGTCGGACAAGCTGACTTAGGAGGTGGGGCTCGCAGAAAGACCTAGTGGAGCAGCTGTGGGTCTTCTGAGACCCCAAAACATGTCATCTCCTCGCAAAGACGGAGCTGCTTCCAAACGCCAGGCTTCCCCTCACCACTCTGTAGCCAAATGGAATGCCTTTATTTGATTTACATTTTGCTTGTTTTTCACAGTACCTTTTATTTAGGCCAGCGAAGTGGTAGGTTACAAAGTTTCAGTAAAACTAAGTGAGACTATGAGACTGACCTGAGGGGCACAGGCGGCCTCCTGGCAGGCCCCTGGGGTGGACTGCTAGCTTCGCCACACTTGGTGGTGTGACTGGGCAAGGTACTCAAGTGCCCTGGCCTCAGTTTCCCCACTCATAAAATGGGGCAGTAATATTTCTAAATCTGAGGGCTGTTGTTGTTGCTAGGCTCAAGTGAACTGGCAGGGGCCAGGTGCTGACCCACCGCCAGCATGAGCGGGGGGAGACCAGAGCATTTGGCACAAGGTGTGAAGGTGAGGCTTGAATGCTGGCAGGCACCCATCTAATTCTGCTCCTGTGTCAGAGGAGAAACAGAGTCCCTTTTGCCTTACGCCACTCTCCCCTGGACCCTATGGAACACAGGGGCCATTCCGATGCAGTTCCCTGGGAAGCTGGTCCACAGCTTGGCTTTGGAATCAGCCTGGCATTGAGCCTTGGATCTCATCCATAGGATGGGATCACCCCAGGATTGCCACAGCGGCAACGAAGACTCTCTTTGATGAAGTCTCCTCTCAGTGAGGCCCTGACTTTGTGGCTTCTGTGTTCCTCTGCAACACCCTATTTTATTTATTTATTTTTTAAAGATTTATTTATTTATTTATTTTTTAAAAAAGATTTTATTTATTTATTCATGAGAGACAGAGAGAGAGAGAGAGAGAGGCAGAGACACAGGCAGAGGGAGAAGCAGGCTCCATGCAGGGAGCCCAATGTGGGACTCGATCCTGGGTCTCCAGGATCACACCCTGGGCTGAAGGCGGTGCTAAACCGCTGAGTCACCCAGGGATCCCCAGATTTTTTTATTTTTAAGCAATCTCTACACCCACCGTGGAGCTGGAACTCACAACTCTGAGATCAAGAGTTGCACACTCCACTGACTGAGCCAGCCAGGTGCCCCTGCAACATCCAGTTTTAGCCAGAATCTTCTGATCAGTCTCCCCACCCCCAGCATGCCCCAGGAGATATTGGATCCCCTGGCCTGCCTTCAGCAAAAATACCCCTTCGCCTGATAGTTCCCTTTCTTCATTTCCATCCACTGACACCCCCTGCCCCATAAATTCCCCTTTCTTTGTTGTATTCAGGGTCGAGCCCCATCACTCCCCCACTACAAGACTTCCCTGCAGTGGCACCCTTGCCTAAAGTCTTTCTTCCTGTCTTTAGTGAGTGCCGTGGATAATTTTTTCTGTAGCAGGGGTCATGGGAGACCGTGTGCACAGAGAACACAGTGGGTGCTCAGTAAGTGCTGGTGTCCCACTTCATTCCACAGGCCAGCTGCTAGACATAAGTCTGGCTTCTTCCTGCAGTTCTACCATGGACTGTTCTGTGGCCCTGGACAAAGTTACCACTCCATTTTCAGGGCCTCGGTTTCCCCTTTGCAAAGTGGGGCCACTGGGCCCTAGCCCCCAAGTGTGAGCCAGGTTCAGGTAAGAGTTGGACCTGCCTCCTCTTGCTCCGGAGACTCTCCAAGGCTGCCGGGGACTCTGAGCCCTTATCGCCACCAGAGGGCACCCCCGCCCAGGAAATTCACACCTCTCTCCACCCAGAGGAGGCCTTGGCATCTGGGCATCTCATGCGGACTGTGGGTTGCCAGTTGGTGGCCTGTGCTCTGGCACAGAGGACCTCTATGGAGGGTAGCCATATACTACTTTGGAATGATGAAGACACGTGGCACCAGGGTGTGGTGAGTGACAGCCTGGACGCTGGAGCCAGCTGGTCGGGGTTCAGATCCTGGCTTCTACACTCACTGGCTGTGTGTAGCCCTGCCTGCCTCAGTTTCCTCATCTGTCATGTGGGTTGTCACTGGAACTGCCACACAGGGCTCGACTCTGCTTGTGCAGACTTGACGGATTGATGGTGGTAGGGCACTAAAAAAGTGGGTGTCAGGTAAATGTCAGCCACCGTCAGAGTTCCGTTCCAAGCCAGGACGTGTGGTGGGTATTTGGCATCCTTGTGCTCTTGGTCATTCACAATTACCCCACAGTTGGAGGTTTTATTAAGGAAACTGGAGCTTAGGGAAAGACAGCAAAAGGTCCCCCTGTTGTGATGAATATTTCTGGCCAGATTCAGACCCGGTGACCAGCTCCTAGTTGGGGGCTAGTCATGCTGGCCTGCTCTGGGGCTTTGCAACTACCAATGGGTGGGCCCGGCTCCCTTGAGAACCTGCACAGACACCATGGACAGGGTGCCCGAGGCAGCCGTTTGTCCTCTAGTGACGGACCGAGGTCCTCCTGGACCTCTGAGAGGTTGCTTCGAGCCAGGTTCTGTGAGGACGCAGGATGTTCTCAAGCTGCAGTCCCTGGCATGTGTTGGGATCATTTCTCAGGCTGCAGGTCCATGCACGTGCCACCCACACCATCTTAATCCCTTCTTCCATTCCAATCCTGTCTATCCTTCAAACTGCAACCTTCCCCAGTGATCCCAACAGACTGATTTCCTTGGTCTGTGAGGAAGTTTCCTTGCTTGTCTGTCTGGGAGAAACTCCTCTTCATTCTCTAAAACCCAGCTTCCAGCATTACCCCTCGGAAGACTTAATGGCACTGCTGTTCTCTCTCCTAGATGAGGACGGTCGCTGCCTTGCTGGGCATTCAGTGAATTGAGATGCAATGTCCTAACAGTATCCTTGCATGGGTTTGCAGACATTCATTAAACACTTATCCTGGTTCTTAAGAGTTGGGATAGTACTACATGCTCGGGGTGAGCATTCAAGCAGATCAGAAGAGAAAAGTAGACGCCTCTACCTTCCTACCTGCCCGCCGTTGCCGACCACTCTCCCGGAGGAAAACTTTGTTGGATATTTTTTTGTGAGGTTCCAGAAAACTCCCCATGCCTGCATGAGAATGCTCGTCCTGTTTCTCTGCACCTTCATGACCTCTCTTTCCACCGCTCCGCATCTACCACCCTGAGGCCTGGGACAGGGTCTGATTTAGGTGGCTGCCCGGCACCAGCTTGCACTAGGCCCAGAGCACACACCCGGAAGATGTTGCCCAGGCTGCTTTTGTGTCTTCACGACACTGGCCATATGTGTGTGGGACCTGGTGAATCTCCCTGCTGCTGACTGTGTTTGTCCCAGCTGGCCAGCAGATGTATTTTCTTTTCCTGTGAAATGTTATTACCATTATGAAATGCTAAATGAATTTTTAACATTTAAAAGCCAGGCGATCTTCCCTAAAAATCAGAATTTTTTAAAAAAAATATTTTATTTATTTATCTGACAGGGGAAGAGAGAGAGAGAGAGAACAAGCAGGGGAAGCAGCAGAGGGAGAGGGAGAAGCCATCTCCCCACTGAGCAGGGAGCCCAGTGGGGGACCATCCCAGGACCTTGGGATCATGACCTGAGCTGAAGGCAGATGCTTATCCACCTGAGCCACCCAGGTGCCCCTAAAAATTGGAATTTTTGATCTCTTGAAAAAAATGATCAGGCCATGGGGGGCCTGTACTCCCACCTGGTGGCTCTGGGCTGGAGTGACAGCTGCCTCTGGTGCCCAGTCTGCACACTGACTATGTTCCCACCCTCCACTCCCATCCACACACTTGTGAGCACCCCTTGCCTGGTCCGAGGTCCCTGAGTCTGTGCTTCCCCAGGATCCCCAGGAGCCACTCTTCCAGGTAGGTGTCACCTGGGACGGCATTGGGATTTGTGCTCTGGATCCTTGCTGTTCTGTGGATAGAAATCTCTGCACATGGAGGGTCCAACCTAGCGTAGCCCCCTCAGCCTGTCCTGCTGTGGATGCCAGTGTCCCTGGATAGGTGGACCCTGGGGCACTTTGCCCACGCAGGGATTCAGACACACGAGGGAGTCATTCCAGGGTGAGGGATGGGGCTTGGGTTGGCTTGTAACAACACATAGGCCAGGGACAGGTCGACACGGTGTGGGGCAGCCATGTGGCATGGCTAGTTCTACAGAGCACTGAGTGACAGTTGTAAAGAACCAGCATAGGGATCCCTGGGTGGCACAGCGGTTTAGCGCCTGCCTTTGGCCCAGGGCGCGATCCTGGAGACCCGGGATCGAATCCCACGTCGGGCTCCCAGTACATAGAGCCTGCTTCTCCCTCTGCCTATGTCTCTGCCTCTCTCTCTCTCTCTGTGACTATCATAAATAATAAATAAAAAAATTAAAAAAAAAAAAAGAACCAGCATAACTCAGGTTCGCTTGCAGGGAAGAGCAGGGGAGGGAGTGAGTGGAAGAGCTGGGGCCTGTGGCACATGGGGATGCAGGTGGCTCAAAGCTTCTAAAACAAAGCTGGAAATACAACTTAGAAGAATGGCCTTCATGTTGTAAAGATGGAAGCCTGGATACCCATGTAGCAAATGCAACACTGATGAGCCTTCACTTTGCCGTGTCTGATTGGCGAGGACCATCCTTTTCTTCAGAGAAAAGGTTGTGTTTTGTTTTGTTCCCTTAAAAAATGGGGCTCTCATTATCTCCGTGTCTGGGGCAGCCATTTCAGTGGATGCATTTTGCTTTGTGGAAGACCCCTGGGGTTGCCCTCAGGATTTGGGTTTCCAGGCAAGGAGAGGAGACTTCATTGGCCTAAACCTACTGGCCCATGTGAAGGAGACCCCGAATCGTGGTGACCCCACAGCCACCCCTGGGCCTGCCTTCCTCCTGCTGAGTCTGGGCCTGGAGTCACTGCCCAGCTGCAGGAGTAAAGGGATGCCCTGCAGCATGGTGAGGAGGCGTCAGGCAAGGAGAAGCCACTTCTCTGTCCAGCGAGGCTGGGAGGAGCCCCTGGGCCCTGAGGCTACGGTCGGTTGTTGGCCTGAGGGCCCGAGAGTCACCACACCTGTGGGGAAGCTTCCAGGCCAAGGGGGAGCTCCAAAGGCAACGCTGTGTCCCCCTGCACAGCGAGGCCCTCCTCAGGCCCACAGCCACTTTGGGACTGACGGAGCCACCATGATGCTCTCTTGGCCCTGTGCATTGGCCTCTTCCCACTTGGGGCACCCATGGCTGGGGGCTGCAGGTTGCGGAGGGAGGCCGAGCTGAGGGGTTGGGGCGAGCAGAGCTGTCCTGTTGCCTCTCTCTGCCTGAAGCCTCTCTGTCCCTCCTTTCCCAGAGTGCCCCCCCCATCTGCCCCTGCTCCCCCTGTGGGGGTGCATCGTGGGGAGGTTGTTGACAATTTGTGCATTAATCTCTCTGCCTGGGGCCTCCTGGTCAGGTGGTGCTTATCAGGGTTCCGCTTGTCAGATGGGCCTTCCGGAGCCCGTGGGTGAGGGGGGGCGGCAGGAGCCCCTGCTGCAGGGCCTAGAGGCTGCCTTACCATCCCTGGGCCTTCACATCCCCTTGCCCCCTCCCTCCCCCCGCGGGCTGCCTTCTTTACCACATCAGGATACAGAACATTGCATGAATTCCGGTCTCAATGGAATTATTTCAGAATTCTGGTCAACCGCAAGCTCGGGGTATTTCACAAACTATCTATCACTGCTGTGTGGTGGGCAGAGCCTGGGCTGGGGGCAAGTAACGGATGCAGGGTGGCCCCCGTCCACTGTGGGGGTGGTGAGTCCCTGCCCACCTCGCTGCCCCTCCAAGCAGCACCCGCAGCTTTGCAGACAGATGCCCCCCTCCCACCCCCCATGTCTGCAGGGGACTTGGGGGGTAGGTTCAGGAAAGGTGGCAGGATGCCAGGCCCTGGGATGGCAGGAGAGAAGCAAAGGGGGGGCTGTCCAGAGTGCCAAGGGCTGGGGTCCACTCCCAACTCTACCACCTACTAGCAGTGGGACCTTGATGAGTACTTCGTAAGGCTCAGTTGATTCAGCTGTAAAATGGGGTTATGATGCTTACCCTTCAGTTCACCAGAGGGTCAGAGATGAGGTAGGCACCAGCCCTTCCTAATTCTCTCCATACTTTTAGGACTGTTATGGGGACAGTATCCATAAAGGGCCTTGGGGAGAGTAGGTGCTTGAGAACTGTTAGCTAGGAGGGTAGTAGTAGTAGTAGTCTGCTGATAACCTCTCCCCATCTCTCTACTGGCAGTTATAATTTTTTTTTCAAATATTTATTTATGATAGTCACAGAGAGAGAGAGAGAGGCAGAGACATAGGCAGAGGGAGAAGCAGGCTTCTTGCAGGGAGCCCGATGTGGGACTCGATCCCAGGACCCCAGGATTACCCTCTGAGCCAAAGGCAGACACTCAACCACTGAGCCACCCAGGTGTCCCTCGGCTGGAGGTTATGCTTACAACTCGGAGAAAGGAGAGACCATCACCTCAAGGGTGACAAATACGCGGTCTGCACACTGCCAGTCCCCCATTCCACATCGGGCAGACATGGCCCATTGGCCACCAATACACTCTTTCCTTCAAGTTTGGACTGTGCCTTGAATTCCCATCTCAGCACCCGGGCAGCATGTCAGCTGACGAGAGGAGGCACATGAGAAGAAGCTTCTTTCTTATTCCAGCCCCAACTGACAGGAGGGGTGTAAACTAGCAGGGCAAGAAGTCTACACTCTGCTTCCCACTCCCTAAAATCCTCTGAAGTGTTTTGACCCTTCCTCTAGGAAGCCACCTCGTTGGAGGGCCTGAGCAGGGCAGGGATTGGAGGAGCCAATCACATCTCCTCCTCTGCAGGCTTCCCACCAACCACGACCATGAGTGAGGAGGCCCCAGCCCGGGGTGGGACATGATAGTGGGGCCTGGGCTTGGCTGGCACAGGATATCCTTCCCACAGGGCCTGGGATTTGGGCCATATGTTCAGCAAGATGCTCCTGGGCAGCATAGTCCAGGCAAGGCCTGAGTGCCTGGGGTGTGGAGCGCAGAGGGGGTGGGGGGGCGTCATTGCAAAGCCTTGTAGCCAAGCTCGGTGGCAGCCCAGCCTGTGAAGAACGGGCTTCAGGTCCTGAGCTCGGGAGACCAGCCCTTCTTCCTGTTCAGGGCTGAGGGGAAGACAGGGCTGGCAGGGCCATCGGGCCACATGCCCAAACCATGGCTATCTAGTTAGCAAGCCCAACCTTGGGATGCCCAGCTGGCCACGTCTGAGGGCATGAACAAGAGTGATGGAGCATTTGGAGTCAGGATGGTCCTAGCAAACCCAGCACTCCTGTCCCTCTGGCCAGTCCCCTATGCTGAGTCCCCAGACCCAGTTCTTTTTCCTTGCCCTTTAAACGAAGATGACCTCCCTATCCCCCCACTGTGGCCCTTCTGAGCACTTCCTTAGGGGGTCTGCACGCCTGCCTTCTCAGGTCCATGGCCCTTCCTATTGTGTTAGCAGTGGCGGAAGGTACCTGTCACACAAGCTGTGGCACCTGCTTCCCTTTGTTTTGGAGATTGTGACTATTGGTTATAGTCATCTGCCTTGTTCTCTTGTTTTGGTGTTTAAACTTTTCCTTTAGAGCACCTGGGTGGCTCAGTTGGTTGAGCTTCTGCCTTCGGCTTAGGTCATGAGCCCTGGGTCCTTCCGGGATGGAGCCCCAAGCTCATTGGGCTCTCCCCTCAGTGTTCCCGTCTTTGGCTCCACTGGTGACACTGATACCAATGGCCTTATATACACATCTTTGGTCAACAGGAAAAATGCCCATAAAATATATTCCTAGGAGTAGGTTTGCTGGATCAGAAGACCTGTGCCTGTAATATTCGTTGGCCAGGCCATATCACCTTCTAACCCCTTCCCCTGTCAGGAGCCCCCACGGACTTGCCCCCCAGGGTCTCCCCACATTTTACCACCTCTGCTGGTCCCCATCAATGATGTTCGACAGAGTTGAAAAAAAAAAGATGAACAGAAACATTACAAGTTTAAAACGAGGCCTCCGAATTTGTCTCTGAACTATTAGATGGCATCAATGAAATATGATTTTGCTAGTGATGATTTATTTCAGCTATGTATGAAAAGACGGTACTTTTTCAGGACGTGTCTTGGAGCTGCAGGGGTGGCGCGACATAAGCTAGGTGATTTACTTTGATATATATCAGTATAAAAAATAAAATGAATTAGAGTTTCCTTCTGCTGTTTGACTTCAGCTCAGAGTTTCACGTCTGCCCCTTGAGGGACGGTGGTCATAAAGTTGGGGACAGGCTGAAGAAGAGGTGGCTCTGAGGACAGAGGGCTCATCATAGGCAAGGCGTGGGAAAGCTGAGACGTGGGCTTGGAGAAGCAGGAGAGGGCCAGAGGGTCTGGCAGGAGGCAGCTGCGGGGCACAGTGGCCGTGGGGGTGGCCCTGTGGCACCCCATCTTTCCTCCTCTGCCCGTACCCTGGAGCTGGAGGTGAATGCTGCAGGCAGGTCAGGGCAGAGCGGGGTTGGGGATAAATTTGAGGGTGGAAGATGGGCAAGGTGATACTGGAGAGTGGTGGGGCTTTGGGGGTGAGCTGGTGAGTCAGAAATCTTAGCACAATCCATTGTTACCACTTCTAATAGCAACTTAGAAGGACTTATTACTGGGGTGCCTGGGTGGCTCAGTGATCGAGCATCTGCTTTCCACTCAGGTCGTGATCCCAGGGTGCCGGGATCAAGTCCCACATCAGGCTCCCTACAGGAGCCTGCTTCTTCCTCTGCCTGTGTCTCTTCCTCTCTCTCTGTGTCTCTCATCAATACATTTACATTTAATTAACTCATTTGGTCTTTGCAGCAACCTTACGAGATAGATATTGCTATTGTACCCATTTTAAAAATAAGGACACGGAGCCAAAGAGAGGTAGAGAGCTTGCCAGCCACCCTCAGCAGGGTAGTGGAGGAGCCGGGTGGGAACCTGGGTACTTTTCCTCCAGGGTCTGCTTTTCAGCACCAGCTTCATGGTGACGGGGGTCCTGGGGTAGCCTGGAAGCCTTGAGATGCCTCCAGTTTTAAGACTCCATTGATGTAGCCTGAATTATTAAACCAACATAACATTGCAAAAAGTCTTCAAAATAATGAAAACAAAACAAACAAAATTTTTCCCACCAAACTGCATCCCCACTGAGATCGCTTGGGCATATTTTTGCCCAGTGAACTTTTCCATGGATATAACTTTTCCTCTCCTCTTCTTTCCCTCCCTCCATACCTCCCTCCCTCCTGCCTTTTCTCCCTCTTTCCCTCCTTCTTTCCTTCTCTCTCCTTCTTCCATTTTATAATTTTCTGTGGCTAGATTTCCAGAAATAGATGCATGGGGCAAGGTGGATAGGTTTTTTTAATTTTTTTATTTTTATTTTTTATTTTTTTTTAAAGGTTTGTGGCAGCGATGGTATGAGACCCAGCCTTAAACAAGGGAATTCCTGTTTGTGGAGGCTGAATATGGGGGTTTCACAGATCAGAAGATGTATCTTAGATCACTTTTTAGAGGCTTATGGGAAGCACCCAGGAGGTCCCACGTCATTACCACTGATGGTCATCTTCACAGCATTATCTGAGGCACTTTCAGGAAGTGTGAGGGCCTGGGAGAGAATGACCCAGCTTCCAGCCTCGGCCCTGCCCTGGGGCTTTCTCATGAGAGACAGAGGCACACCACAGAGGGGGAGTACGGGACACATGGGACCCTGACCGTGAATGTGCCACCTGAGTTGGCAAACGCCAAACCTGCTGGGTCAGGTCATGACTATAGGAGGTACAATTCACACGGATCATGACCCGATGGGCATCTTCCACCCTCTGGAGATGAGCAGTGCACAGCCTTGACAACTTGATGAAGCAGCTATGGCCTAGCTGCTCATGGGTGACCAGGACATGTGTCTGCAGTCTGACTCCATATGAATATTCTTCACTCCCGTAAAATAAAACTCATGACCCTTTGATTTACTTTCCATTTAAAAAATTTTATTTATTTTAAAAAAATATTTTATTTATTTATTCATGAGAGACACACAGAGAGAGAGAGAGGCAGAGACACAGGCAGAGGGAGAACCAAGCTCCCTGCGGAGCCCGATGTACGACTCAATCCCAGGACCCTGGGATCATGCTCTGGGCTGAAGGCAGATGCTTAACCACTGAGCCACCCAGGTGTCCCTCCATTGTCCCAATTTTTGATAGAAACCTGAATCCGAAGAGCCGTGTCTCCACCCTAGGAAGAGCCACGGTATAAGCCTTGGCAAATTAAAACAGTAGCTCAGCTTCTGTGTCCTGGTGGCAATAGGAGTTGGGGGGTGGTGGTGATGGTTGTGGCAAACTGGGGAGCACACGTAGCACGTGTGGAGGTGCCTGCTACTTGGCTCCAGCTGAGGGGTGCTATGTGAGGGTGTGGGCCTAGTGCTGGCAGATGGTCCATATTTTCCCTAGAGAAATCCAAAATTTGGATTTTTAACAAATGTGCAACCCTTCAGTCTTGACCGGCTGACTTGGGTGTGTTGGAAATGTTGCTGAGGCCTGACACAGCACACGGTGGGTTGGATGAGGGCCGGAGTGGCCTTCCTGGCTCCCCAGGGCTGAAAACGGCACCTGTCTCCCCTCCACGTGGCAAGTGGCAGGCACTCACAGGGGCCCCTGCCCACCCATGTCCGCCCCTTCATCTCTAGTCCATAGGGGCCTCGGTCCATGTCTGCAGGTGGCAGTGAGTGAAACAGAGATGAGACTCTTTAGCCAAAGGGACTGATGATAGCAGATGCAAATCCCTTCATCCGTATCAGCTCTGTTTAATCAGTTTACAAATGAGGAAACTGAGGCACGGGCGGGTTAAGGGCCTCGTGCAGGGTCACACAGCCTGAAGGAGGCAGAGGCCGGACACATCGTGGTTTCCCAGCCCTGTGCTCCTGCCCAGGGGCTGGCAAGTTCTCTCGAGGAGGAAGGGTTGCTGCTCCGATGAAGCATCTCGTGAAGGGACGTGCTGGTGGTGTTTTTCAGTGAACACGGTTTTGCTTTCTGCAAGTGATTCCCGCCAGAAGGGAAGGGGCTCCAGGAAAAGGAGAGGGATGTTCTTGAGAAGACCACAGAACTCTGCTCCATCACTTTGGTTTTCCGAGGGGAAGGAAACCACATTTCCTGAGCACCCACTGCCCGCCGGACACTGTTAGAGTAGTCAGCCCTGCGTGTTGCTCGCCCCCCAGCACGCTGCCACAGTCCCCGCGCACACCCCATCAGACAGGCAGGAGGCCCCGGCTCTGAGAGCAGAAGCCCCTTATCTGGAGGCACTGGCTGCGGCTCCAGCTGGGCCTGCCTCTCAGGTGGGAGACCCCAAAACGTCCACCGCAGTCCAAGTCGCAAAGAGCTCCTTCTGCGGTCCGTTCTGCTGAAGTCTGCCTCCCCGACTGAGGCCTGCTTCTCAGTCCTGGCTCCCTGTGCAGTGGCAGGGAAGGCCGCCTGTCCCACTGCGCAGACCGCCACGGCTCCTCCGTGGTCCCCTTGGAGGGCACTGCGCGTGTCGTAGGGGTGGTGAAACCTTGATGGTCCTCTCCCGTCTTTCAGGTGCTCTTCTCCTTAATCCCATCTCAGCTCTGTCCTCAATACTCAAAAACTCTCTTCTAATCAAGCCTAAGCTTATGAAGCTGCAAGATGCACGTGCACTTTTAAAAATGGAAATCTGTATTCAGCCGATGTGGATCACAGTTCTTCCACCTGCTGGCCTTGCATGCACAGATTTTCATGATGGGATCCTGAAGATAGAGACCTTCCCAGCACTGAGCTCCTTATTTGAGCCTCTCGGCAGCCCTGGAGATCTGTACGGGTGGCCCGCCAAGGAGTGACTTTGCCCCGATCCCACTGCTGAGACAGTGGGACCAGGACCGGCTCAGGACCGTGTTACATCCACATACCTTTCCTTTTGCCTCGACCATCACATTATTGCTATTACTAGTATTTTAAAAAAGATCTTATTTATTTATTTGAGAGAGAGAGAGCAGAGCAGGGTGGAGAGGCAGAGGAAGAGGGAGAAGCAGACGAGGAGCTCAATCCCAGGACCCTGACACAGCTCATGACCTGAGCTGAAGGTAGTTGCTTAACTGATGGAGCCACCCAGGCACCCCTACTATTATTATCATTAAAACAGCCATCCATGTTTGGTCAAAAAGGTCAAACAGGACAGAAGGGGACACAATGAGAAGTGTAAGACCCCTCTGGTTTTCCAGACTCCCTAAGGGAACCTCTGTTTTCTGGTGTATATATCTTTTTCTATGTATTTACAAGTCGATATGTGATATTCCTTTTTATTAAAAAAAACCCCAAAGCACACAGATTGACTCATACTAGACCCCCTGTTAGCAACTGTTCTTCATTTAATCATGATCTTGTGTATCTCTCTGGGTATCTACGTATAGATCATTTTCATTCCCTTCTTTTAAATCTAAATGCATCTTTTAAAAAAAGATTTTATTTATTTATTTGTTTGTTTGTTTATTTATTTATTTATTTATTTATTTATTTATTTAAGAGAGCGAGTGAGAGAGAGTGAAAGAGCACAAACAGGAGGAGGGGCAGAGGGAGAAGGAGAAGCAGACTCCCTGATGAGCAGGGAGGCCCATGTGGGGCTTGATCCCAGGACCTGGGATCATGACCTGAGCTGAAGGCAGATGCTTAACCGACTGAGCCACTCTGTGCCCCTAAATCTAAATGTATCTTAAAAGATAATACATTCACGTGATTCAAGATCTGAAAGGTACGAAAGAGCACACAGTGAAAGCCCTTTGCTTCCACTGTCCTTAACCCAGATACGCTCTGTAGACACAGCCAGTGTTCTTTGTTCCCTGGAAGTCCTTCTAGAGACGGCCTTCCCGTACAAGCATTTGGCATATAAATTCTCCCCCGCCTTCTTTTTAATACCTTTTTATTGAGGTATAACCGCCATTATATTAGTTGCAGGTGAACAACATAATGGTTTAATATTTGTGTAGATCACAAACTGATCCACCACCACACCCACACATAGTCACAGAATTTGTTTTCTGTGATGAGACCTTTTAAGATCTATGCTCTTAGCAACTTTCAAATATACAATACTGTGTTATTAGCTGTATTTTGCCACACAGGACTTGTTTATTTTATAACTGGAAGTCTGTACCTATCGACACCCTTCACCTTATTTTGCCCACCCCCTGCCCCTCACCCCTGGCAACCATCAACCTGTTCTCTGTATCTGTGAGCTTGGTTTTTGTTTTTTGTTTCTCTCTGCTTTTAGATTCCACATTTAAGTAGATCATACAGCATTTGTCTTTCTCTCTCTGACTTATCTCATTTAGCATAATGCCTTCAAGGTCCAACCACATTGTCACAAATGGCAAGATTTCCTTCTCTTCCTCCTCCTCCTCCTTCTTTTCGTTCTCTTCTTTTTCTTTTCTTTCTTTCTTCTTTCTTTCTTTCTTTCTTTCTTTCTTTCTTTCTTTCTTTCTTTCTTTTTCTTTCTTTCTTTCTTTCTTTCTCTCTCTCTCTCTCTCTCTTTCTTTCTTTCTTTCTTTCTTTTCTTTCTTTCTTCTTTCCTTCTTTCTTCTTCCTCTTCCTCTTCTTCTACAGCTGAATATCAATGGGTTCTGCACCTTGATCTGTCTCCCTGAACAGTGTCTCTCTGGAATAGATTCTCTTTCCTCTTTTTACAGCTGCATAGTATTCCATTGCAATGTATGTGCTGTAACTTATGAAAAGTCTCTTATTTCTTAGGCTGATTCCAGTTGTCCTCTGTGTATACTGTAGGGGGTGAGAAGTTTCACGGTGCCATTCCAGGCACAGTGACAGGTGCCGAGAAAGCATTTGGGGGCAGGGGCTCCTGGGCGCTCCTTGGAGCATAAGTGCCCACCAAAGGTTGGGTGTCCTTGAGGCCCAGGGAATCTCTGTGCCCAGTTGTCACGGGGATGTGTGTGTCAGCACATTTCCTACCAGTGACATTTGTAGGTTGGTGACCCAGAATGCTCTTCAATGTTAATCTTACTTCCTTTCTGCCTTTCATTTTTTCTAGCCTCCCTGCCTCATGGCCTCCTACCCCAAAAAGGCATACCAAGTCTGAGATCTTGTGGAGATCTCCTGGCATTAACCAGTCGAAAAGGTCATCCTGAACTGGGACTGTTAGAATTTAGTTTTTTTTTTTTGTTGGGATTATTTCCAGATAGATGGGAGCTGAGAAAATGTGGCTAAGGTTTCTTATTTGTGATCTTATGATCAGGGGCATGGTGACAGCCTCTGCTCTTCCTGGGGCGGTGGAGATAGAGCTCTAGTTCTGCTTTGACAGTTGATGAATTTGTGTGAACTTGGCAACAGCTCAGGCCTGAAGAGACCAGCTGGGCTGCAGCCTAGTGTCATGCTTACCTCTTTGATTATTTTTGGTGGTGTGGGTTTTGAAAAAGGAAATCTAATGCCAACAGTTTCATGGACATGCCCTTAAAGCGGCCCGTTTTGTCGAGTCAGGGAATATTTAAACGAAGGTTCTCCCTGGAATGCAACTCCCCCACGTGGGGCCCTAGGAATGGTTAGGATTTGGATTCTGGGTTTTTCCAGGATGTGCAGTGTAGGTGAACATAGAAAAATTTGACGTTGGCATTTGGCCCTTTTAGGATCTGATTGTTGAAAGTGCCTGGGGATGGGGGGAGGGGTGTGGAGGAGGAGAGGAATGGGCTGAGAGCGCACTAGTAGGAACTCTCCGAATGGCTCAAGAAGGACCCCTGGTGACAGCGTGGGAGCGGTGCCGCCTCTGCCCCGGGTCCTGCTGGTTAGCTGGCTCTGGGGTCCACCTGCCTGGTCACAAGAAAGTCCATGGGGAGTTGCCTTCAAGTTGCCCTGTGGTTTCAGCCTTGGGACAACAACTTTTCTTGAACTCCGTTTCGCACCAGGTCTCCCTGCCTGTGCCTGGGCTGCCTCCAAGAGGCTTCCCCCACCCTCTGAACGTCCTCTTCCTTGGACTTAGGTTTTTCTCAGGGGAGCCCCTGACTCTCCTCACATGCAGCTCTCATCCATGCTTCACTCACGTCCATGTCTCTTTCAAGCCTGCCACAGACTCTGCCAACTGCAGGCCTCCCCTTACCTGCTCCCTGTGAGGTCTAGTTCTTTCCTTCATGGGCCTTTCCTCACCCCAAGGGGCCACGGGGCATGAGAAGGTGGAGGTGGAGGTCACCCTGATGTTGCACATGGGCAGGTCTCAAACTCAGAGCTTCAACATTCTCCCTAAAGCAAGTCAACAGCAAGAGGATGAAAACACAAGCTACAAACAGATAAAATCTTTGCAAAAGACACATCTGATAAAGGCTTGTTATCTGAAATATACAAAGAATTCTTAAGACTCAACAGTAAGAAAACAAACCACCCAACTAAAAAATGGGCAAAAGAACCTGAACAGACACCTCACCAAAGAAGGTATGCAGATGGGTGGCTCCATGGTTGAGCATCTGCCTTTGACTCAGGGCATGTTCTGGGGGTCCTAGGATGGAGTTCCACATCGGGCTTCCTGCAGGGAGCCTGCTTCTCCTTCTGCCTATGTCTCTGCCTCTCTGTGTATCTCATCAATAAATAAAATCTTAAAAAAAAGAAGGTATGCAGATGGAAAATTAGCATGTGGAAATATGCTCCACATAATATGTCATCAGAGAAATGGAAATTAAAATGAGATACTATTTCATGCCTATTAGAATGACCAAAATCTGGAATACTGACAACACCAAATGTTGGCAAGGATATAGAGCAATATGAACTTTCATTCATTCTTAATGGGAAGACAAAATAGTACAGCCACTTTTGAAGACAGTTTAGTGTTTTTTTTTTTTAAGTGCAAGTTGTCTTGAGGAGATTTATTTTGTTTTATTTTATTGAGAGGGATAGAGAAAGGAGGAGGGGTAAGGGGCAGATGGAGAAAGAGAATCCAAAGCAGGCTCCACACCCAGCACAGAGCCCAACACAGGGCTTGATATTGTAACCCTGAGATCATGACCTGAGCTGAAAGCAAGAGTCAGACGCTCAACTGACTGAGCCACCCTCATGCCCTAGTTTGGTGGTTTTTTACAAACCAAACATACTCCTACCATACAACCCAGCAATCATGCTTCTCCCAAAGGAGTTGAAAACTTATGCCCACAGAAAACCTACACATGGATGTTTATACCAGCTTTATTCATAGCTGCCAGAACTTGGAAGCAACCAAGATGTCCCCTAGTAGGTGAATGGATAAATTGCAGCACATCCAGACCATGGGATATTATTCAGTGCTGAAAAGAAACGAGCTACCAAGCCATGAAAAGACATGGAGGAAGCTTAAGTGCATATTACTAAATGAATGAAGCCAATCAGAAAAGACTACGTAGTGTATAATTCCAACAACATGACACTCTGGAAAAGTCAAAACTATGGAGAAATAAAAAGATCAGTGGTTGCCAGGGGTTGTGGGGAGGGACAGATGAATAGGTGGAGCATAGGGGATTTTCAGGACAATGAAACTACTCACTAAGATACTATCATGGTGGATGCATATCCTTATACATTTGTCAACACCAGTAGAATGAGCCCTCGTGTAAACTGTGGACTTTGGGTGATAACGATGTGTCAGTGTAGGTTCATTGAGTGTAATGAATGCACTACTATGGTAAGGTATGCTGACAGTGGCAGAGGCTATGCATGTGTGGAGGTAGGGAGTATAAGGGAACTTTCCAAGCTTTCCACTCAATTTTGCTATGAACCTAAAACTGCCCTTAAAAAGAAAGGTTTTTATTTTTGTTTTTGTTTTTTAGAAAGTTTGAACTTTACTGACATGGCTGAAGGAAAGAAGATGGTATTCCTCACTTGACTTTAAATTTGTGTTTCACAATTGTTCTCACTCTTTATAGAGGCTCCAGATTAATATATACATATTTGTATAAATCTCCTAATTATATTGTGTGAGTATAATTACACTGTGGCTAGCTTTTCTCATAAGAGCTTTGGTTTGTTAAGTGGAAACACTTAAAATATCTTCTAATTTAGGTACCATGTTTTGGCATTTAATTTTTTATGTGCTGGTGGTACTCAAGTATGAAGGGCCCCACCCTCAGTCCCTTTCATAGGCCAGTGGTGTTTCACCCCTTAAGCCTTCTTCTCTTTCCTGTCATCTCCTACCTAAGCCTCTCATTCCATACTGTCCTGAGATGGACTTCATCTTCTGTTGTTCCCTTTGTGATCCTCAAGGCGTCATGTCATTTTGTTCCAACTCAGCCAATTCTGTCATCCTGCAGGCCTCCCTTCCCAGCCAGTCTGCAGAGCTTGCTTCCTGGAGCACTTGAGGTGTCACCCTGACTGGAGATCCTTTCACATCTGATCATGCCATGCGGGGCAAGGCAAATGAGCAAATATGGGGTATCTTAATTCTATCATACTTGATGTCACTGTGAACTTGGATTTGTTGCTTGGGAGCAAGGAGATCCTTATCCAAACTAAAAAGCTTCAGTTAAAAATCCTATTATATTGAATTTGGTTGGAAGCATGAATTCATGTATTTTATGTTAAAATGTTAAATGTGTTTTATTCAACAAAAGGCCCCAGTCAAGGCCAACCTTGGTTGTTGGATAACAGCAGTGAACACCCCTATGCTCAAATTGTGGTCTCTAAACACCCCTCTCCACTGAATGATACTAGAGGTCCATGGAGAAATGACTGATTCTGGTTCTAGGACAGGAGATGCACAAGATGAGTTTGGAACATCCAGTTGCACAAGACTGCTATGTTATCTAGGGTTATGCTAGGGTTCTGTTAAAAATACTCAGGAGCTGGTTCTAATGATGCCCACTTGCCAAAGATTGGACAATCACCTGAGTATCAATAAGAATAAGAATGGTAAAAAAGAAAAAAAGAAAAAGAATGGTAATGGATTGTAAACATTTATGCTTAAATCCATGGGTTTGATACTAAAAGCAGAATCAAAATAACAAAACTCACTATCCCCATTGGGAATCTACTCAACATTTTGAAAATGGTACACAAGAGAGAAAGAATTTATCATTTATCCTTCCTTTCCTACATCATGGCACCACTGGGTAATCAAATAGTAGAAAGTAATCAAGCTTTCCTTTTATGGGTGTATTCCTACTAATGAATGAAGAGGAATAATGGAAATAAAATGCCACCATTTTGTAACCCTAATGAATGAATGGATTTAGGCATTGATGGTCAACTTCCGTTAACAGTATAACTGAGAGACAACCAGGCATGATATACCTCTTGATGGAAGAACAATCACTACCTATGACATAGTTTTGGTGAAAAAAAAATTGAACCTGAATCTGATCAAGCATCCAATTCTAACCAACAATTTTAGGAAATGGGGCAGAGAAAAGAATGTGAATTTTTTGTTTCTTGGGCTCTGGTGTGTGCACAAATCACTGGTGAGCTTGTGAAAATGAAGTTCTGATCCAGCAGGTCTGGGGTGGGCCTGGGATCCTCCTCATTTCCAATAAGCTCCCAGATGATGCAGACCCTGCTGGCCTGTAGACATGCTCCCCATGAGTAGTGAGGTCTAGGTGACACCATTGAGATGCAAACAGCGAAAGCCACAATGTCATGAACTCCATGGGACAAACAACATGAATTTCTTTAAC
The DNA here is from genome assembly GCF_048418805.1 of Vulpes vulpes. NCBI lineage: Eukaryota > Metazoa > Chordata > Mammalia > Carnivora > Canidae > Vulpes > Vulpes vulpes. Next base: position 55,792,424 of record NC_132788.1, on the reverse strand, counting down.
AAATAAATTGTCAACTCGTCTTATGAGATAAGTCTTAAGAGACATATCAGCTGGTCACAACTGGTGATCCTTGTTTGGATCTTGATTTCAACAGACAAACTAAAAAAAATGGTGACATTTGTGAGATAATTGGAAATTTAAACATTGACAAGATTAATTTTCTAGGGCTGCCTTAACAAAGTACTACAAACTGGGTGGCTTAGAATAACAGAAATTCATGGTCTCACACTTGTGGAGGCTAGAAGCCCAAGATGAAGGTGGTGACAGGGCCACGCTCCCTCTGAAGGCAACAGGGCAAGGTTCTTCCTTGCTTCTTACAGCTCCCTTAGCCCCTGACCTGACGCCCTTGGCTTGTGACAACAGAACTCCAATTTTCACAGGACATTCTCTCTGTATCTCCTCCCATGATGTTTTCTCCTTGCTGGTCTGTCTCTGTGACCAGACTTCCTTCTTCTCATTAGGACACCAGTCAGATTGGATTAAGACCCACCTTAATGACCTCATTTTAACTTGATCATCTCTATGAAGACCCTGTCTCCAAGTCAGGTCACATTCTGAGGCATTCTGAGCTAGGATTTCAGCATATCTTTTTATTTTTTGGTGGTGGTGGGGATAGGATTTAACACACAACACTTGATATTTAATAATATCAAGGAGATAGCGTTCATTTTTTTTAAAGGTATGAGGAAGGTATTATGGTTATGTTCTAAAAGTTTCATTTTCCTTCAGAGAAAGATACTAAAATACTTATAAATGAAATGTTATGGTGTATATGATTTGCTGTGCAGTGATATTGAAGGGGGGCGGGTAAGTGCAGATCAACAAGCGGTAGAAAACATTGGCCCTGGGTTGATAATTACTGGGCCTGGGTTGATGGGTCTGCAAGGAGTTTACTATTTACTATTGTAAAGGCTTGAGGTTTACTATTTACTATTTACTGTTTACTATTGTAAAGGCTTGAGGTTTTTTATAATAAGGGTAAAAGACAAAAAGACGAGCAACAAATACCAAAGATGTAAAACTTCTCACATAGCTGATTTGGCCCCTTCCCCATGCTCCCATGTAGAGCCCCCAAGGCTCGCGTTCTCCCACTACAGGCCTCCCTTCATACAGGCAGTCTGGCTGGGTCTTCCTTCATAAATCCTGCAGGAACCTCTGAGGCCCACACATCCTGGTGGGCTGCACACAGCTCCCCACCCCAGACTTCCTCCTCTCCTCTTCTACGGGCACCCCCACCTTGGCCAGCTTCCCCTGCACAAGACTAGGCCTGGTTGCTGTCTTTGCCCTCATGGGGGCAGCCACTGCTCAGGGAAGAGATGCCCCAGCTCCAGTGCAGCTGCAGGCCAGGAGCTCAGGCCCTGGAGGATACTGCTGGGCCCCATCCTGTATGTCCAGGGCACGCCTGATGGCTTCTGAAGGAAGAGTGGCTTGGGGATGGGCTTCCCTCCAACAGGAGACTTTGCTTGCATTCAGTTTTCTCAAGGCTCTCTGAGGGGCTCCAGGCCCGGCCCCAGGGGTACAACATGAAGGCCCAAGAGTTCCCTGACAGGGATACACTGTTCAGCAGGGGGAATAGAGCTACAAGGAAGAGAGTGTTCCCTAAGGGCCCTATGATCTCTATCCAGGGTTCCTCCCTCCAGAAGTGAGAGAACCTTCTAGAATATTAAGCAATGAAGGCAAGACAGAACAGCATTGTGGCAACTGGGAGATCTTATAAGTGTTTGCATTGCATAGACTAATACCTTTAAGAAAAAAAGGCTTTTGTAAGTGTGACCTTACTTGGAGATAATATCAAAAAGTCTAAATGTAAGGTTTTTGTTTGGTGACAGCAAAAGTCAGATAAAATGACCACTTCTGGGTCATCTCACAGAGCTCATCTGGCTGGTTTCTCACAAGAGCACTCTTCAGAGGCTCAGGGCTCATAGGGGGACTTCTCATAGGCCTCCGTCCCAGAGCCTTTTCCATGACTATGATCCCATGGAGAAGAGAGAAAGCTTGGCTTTTTAGATCCTCCTGAGGATGAGCTTCTTGGCCTCAGGGCCTCCCAGCCCAGGTGCCATTGCTAGAGGACCAGGGCTTAGCTTCCTTTGCACAAAGCTGTGGAATGACCAGCTACATGTCAGCCACAGATGTGCTCTGGCTTGACCTGCGCAGTAAATTCTTTCCACATCTGTTTGTTGGCACCTACTCCCTGCCAGAGATAGTTCTAAGTCCCTGGGACACAACAGTAAGCACAAGAGACAATCCTTGCATTCTAGAAGGGGAGTAGATAAGAAACAATAAACGCAGCAAGTAAGGAAATTGTGTTAGGGATGTGTGCTAGGGAAACATTGAAAGGGGAGTGGGTTTCACCTGGAGTTCAGGATTTTCCAGATGAAGAGGACTCTCTGGCGGTCCCCAGGGTTTGGATCCTGATGGGCAAGAATGGGTGGGGGGCACAGCTGTGGTGCCTTTCATTAGCCACAGTCCCCAGCTCTCCTTAGTGCCTCTCACAGGCCAGCTCCCTCCTGCCTGCTCCTGTCGGTACTGACCCAGAATAAGGAATAGACACGTGCTCATCTTCAGCATTTATAAGTTCAGAGCAGGGATGCTCAGACTTTAATGTGTTTCAGTCACCTGCGGATCTTGTGAAAATAGAGGTTCTGTTCAGTAGATCTGATTGGAGGGCCACTCTGAGCACACCCTGCTCTTCCATCAGGGGCTTCCACCCCGTACCCACAGTGGAATCACCTTGGAGAGTTTCCTAAAATACCCCCACCCCAGAGGAATTCAGCCAGGATAGCTTTAAAAGCTCCCAAGATGATTGCAATGTATTATCAGGGAGTCAGGGGTCTCTGTTGTGCATGAGACGAGGCATCAGAAAGCCCCCTGGAGCAAGTGAAAAGGCAAGCTGCCCGTGGATTGTGTTGAATGATAAGATGACATGGCTAGAGTTGGACACAAGCATCCAAGATCAGGGGAGAATGAAGCATGGGTGCAGCATTTAAATGAAAAGATTTAGGAAAGACCCTGCAGGAACCTATTGAAAAACATTGTGCTTTAGCAGTGACTTTGGCATCTGGGGTGGCCCAGGTGGGAAGACTGCAGGGATTCAGGGGCTACTGTAGAGTGGGCACTTTGAGACCAAAGAGACTTGGGGAGTTGGTGGAGGCAGGTCAGGAAGGTGACTTGTCTTGGGGCTTTGTTTCTTTGGGGAATTTTATTATTTTTTTTAATTTTTAAAAAGATTTAATTTATTTTAGAGAGAAAGAGAATTTCAAGCAGACTCTCTACCGAGCACAGAGCTTGATATGGGGCTCGATCCCAGGACCCTGAGACCATGACCTGAGGTAAAATCAAGAGTCAGATGCTCAACCAACTGAGCCACCCAGGCCCTCCTCATTTGTGTATTTTAAACAGGATCAAATTTGTGCTTTAGAAACATTACTGCCGGGATCCCTGGGTGGCGCAGCGGTTTGGCGCCTGCCTTTGGCCCAGGGCACGATCCTGGAGATCCGGGATCGAATCCCACATCGGGCTCCCGGTGCATGGAGCCTGCTTCTCCCTCTGCCTGTGTCTCTGCCTCTCTCTCTCCCTCTCTCTCTCTCTGTGATTATCATAAATAAATAAAATTAAAAAAAAAGAAAAAAGAAACATTACTGCCATGTGGAGGGGGAGGGCAGGGGAGAAGCTGGAGTCAGAAAAACCAAATTAAGCTACTGTCTTATTGAGAAATTACAGGAGTGCACTGTGGAGCAGGGGCTGGATGGGGTGCTAGGGTGGGAGTGTGGGTGGGGAGATCCCCAAGAAGGCACCTGGGATGTCCTCAGAGTTCCTCAATGCTCTACAGATGTTTCCAGCCTCAGACCTGCAGATTTCATCTGTCCATAATGCCGTCATAGGTCAACTGAGGAGGAGGCTGGCAAGGAAGTTCCACCATCTTTCACTAAGATGACTCTTGCTCTCAACCTTATTTCTCCAAGGTTTGGAGGCTTACCTTTAATCACCACCATTCATGATTTCCTTAGTGGAGGGACAGGATTTGTAAGTTGGTCTGAATGTCTCAATGCTTACTGAGAGGAAGGTGAGAAGTTCAGAGGCCAGGTCATTTTTGTGTCGCCTGCTGGCCAGAGAAAGCCCAAGAGAATAAAACTGGTGACATTTTGCCCAGAGATCTGCTTTGGTATATGAATCTATCTATTCGTTCAGATTAGGCATTTTATTTATTTATTTATTTATTTATTTATTTATTTATTTAGGCTTTTATTTGTCCTGCACAATCAAATTGGTTAATTTCTTGTTTCAGGAACTGTGTTCTTTATGTTCGATCCCTAACCATGTAGTGCACTACAGTACTTATGAGAGAAAAATAAGGGCCTGGAGACAGATAGTAAATATAGATAGCCAGCACCAGAGCTCTTATTAGGGGGAGACCCTCTTTATTCAGGAAAATACCTCTGTGCTGGGAGGGCAAGACTTGTAGTTTGGAAGGAGACGAGAAAATAAATAGAGCTACACTGTTGTGCTACAAAATGAGCTTCCCAGCCTGCCCTGCAGCTCTCAGGACCATGTCACCTGTTCTGACGATGGAGTGTAAGCAGCCCGCTTCCCCAGGGTTCTGGCCCACCCCGCTGTCCTCCACCTCCCGGAGTCCTGGAGCCCCGGTGGCCTCTCCGACCCCTCTGCTCTCTTCCCTGAGCAAAGACCCGCCCTGGAGCCCCGCTGGGAGAGGTTCAGCGCTGGCTAAACCCTGTGGATTAAGAATTCTCTTAAGTCACAAAAGTAAGACGTAATCAATGTAGAAAATGAAGATAAACTCAAGTATATACACTGAAAAAAGTGAAAGTCCTTCCGCCCTCCTTCTTCCATCTCTATCCAGAGTCTGAGGAGGTAGGCCCAGGTCACAGTTGGGGAGAAGCTCTGCACATTTTCCTGAGCTCTCTCTGCCATCCTGGAGCTTCTTCCTCCGAATTCTGGGCTCTGCATTTGCCTGAGCACTCAGGTCAGCCACTCTCTTTCCAGTGGCCCCAGAGGAGTCCCAGATTGGCCTCTATCCTAGCTTATTTAGTTATTCCTTTTTGAATGGATGGTTGTTGGGGGTGTGTATGTGTGTGAGTTTTTCACTAGAATATTTTTGCAGCCTCATTGCTTCATCTTCCCAAGAGGAAACCCTACTGTCATTGTCCTCATCATCGACATTGAGCGCGTTGCCACTGTATGTAGGACGCTGTGCTCCACTGGGTGACATAGACCAGACCTGGACAAGGCCCTTGCTCTGCAGGTTTGGCTGGGTAGATGGGGTCAATATGTCAAAAGGTAAGGTCACTCGCTGAGTACCAAATCAGGAATTTGGGGACGAGGGGGCTAGAACTTGGGGTCTGGCTGGGGTGGTCCGCACCTGAGGAAGTCATCAGAGCTGGTTCTGGAGGTTTGCACCCAGGCCAGGGGAGCCAGGTGGCTGAAGGTGCAGAGGCAGGAAAAACGGGCCGACCTGGTTCCTGGGCGCTCCTCAGGGTGTCCAGCAAGCACTGGTCTTCCTAACAAAGGTAAAATTAAGGTGCCAGAATTCATTATCTGGCCTTTCTCAGGGCTCACAGGCTCATCCCTGCTTCGGTGGTGGTACTCCCCCCCTTCTCTTTTTTAATAAAAATAACTATGAAGGGTTCAAGGCGCTTTTCTTTCACGACATCTCAGCACTTAGGTCCCAGCAGCGCATCGGTGGCAAAGAATGTCCCCTGTCACAGCGGCTGCTTGCCTTTATTTGAAGTGTCTGGCTGAGCTATCTCCCTGTGACATGCTTCTTTCAGAGCGAATTATTCATGCCCCCATGGCCCCCACCTCTCCCTCAGCTCCTGGGTTCTGTTCATCCCGCAGGTGTGAAGACAGGCCCGGCCTTTGTGTGTGAGGAGTGTGTCCCCCTCCTTCACGCTCCCCCTTGGATCCCCTCCAGGCCTGTCAAGGCTTTCCTCGCTCTGCGCTGTGCTGCATGCGTGCGGGGCTGACGTCTCCTGTCATCCTGGCGAGGGCTGCGCGGCCCCCAGCCTGCCTCTAATCTCCCCCTCCACAAAGGGCAGCCCTGTCACTCAGGGAGACGGCAGGCAAACCTGGATCTGGGGCCATGCAGTAATGTGTCCACCCCGCCTGGGGTAGGAGGAAGCAGGCCAAGTGGAGTGGCTGCAGCCCTCCAAATGGCAGCAGGGCAGAGGGGCAGAGAGAGGGGATGTGGAACCATTTGGGGCCACCTGGGTCAGGGAGCCAAGTTTACTTTGGGAAAATGTGATGGCATCAAGCTCAGAGCGAAATGGAGCAAGCTGGCCAATCCAAGCAGTGCTAGCTAGCAGTTGGTGTGCATGGGACGGGGGTGGGGGGGGTGGGTGGGGGCATGGGGGGTGTCTGGGTGATGCTCTCAGGGCCATCGTAGGAGAATGAAAATGACCTACAGAAATCCAGCCAGCATCCCCATGCTCCACCAGACTCCAAAACTCTTTCTCTGCCTCCTAGATGGACAGTGATGAGAATCTGATGTAGGGCAGCCCGGGGGGCTCAGCAGTTTAGCACCACCTTGGGCCCAGGGCCTGATCCTGGAGACCCAGGATCGAGTCTCACATCGGGCTCCCCGCAGGGAGCCTGCTTCTCCCTCTGCCTGTGTCTCTGCCTCCCTCTCTGGGTGTCTCTCATGAATAAATAAATAAAATCATAAAAAAAAAAGAATAAAAGAATCTGATGTAGGGAGGCAGGAATGCAGTGAGCAAACTGGGAGTGTCTGGGTGCTGCTGTCCTACTGGTTTCCCTTTAAGGCCCCAGTCTCCTTGTCCTGTCTGCTGCAGAGGGAGGACACAGAGAGAGTGAATGGACCACTGTGGGGGAAGGGCCTGGCAGTGCCTGTATGCAGAAGGTGCTCCCTGTTGTTATTGCTATCATGACACAGAGCAGAAGTGCCAAGTAGGGCCTGCAGGGATGTGTTACCTGCTGACAGGCTTCCACTCACTTATCCAGTGTTTATAAATTTGTACAATTTGTAATGTGGAAAAATGTGGAGATTCCACGTAGAAACCTGGCCTCACGGAGCCCATCTTCCTTCAAGGCTGGAGCAGGCTGGAGCAGGCTGGAGCAGGCTGGAGCAGAGCAGCATCTCCCGGTTGTGTGCTTTGCTTGGCTCCTGCAGGCATTGGTGTTTGAGAGACACCTCTGGGACCTGGAACACACTTGAGTTTGAACCCCTCCCTGCTGTTTGTGATCTATATAGCTAGCCTCTCTGAGTCTCAGTCTCTTTATCTGTAAATGGGACTCACAAGCCCCAGCAAAATGAAAATGAGAGGAGCATTGCATACGTCACCTAACTGAACTGGGGGGAGAGAGTGGATCCTCAATAAAAGGGAAGACACTGTTGCTGAGGTTTGGTTGTCATTATTCCTTATCAGACCAGCGTGGTGTGTATCCCCTGGGACTAAACATCTCCCCATCCCCTGAGAGTGGGCGGCGGCTCAGCGGGCAGTGCACCAGTCAGGCAGGCCTCTGGGTTCCCAGGGCCTCAGCTGCAGCCCAGCCGCTGTTTGGTGCCCCACAGGGCAATGGGGGAACGTGGCAGGAGCAGCAGCCCAAGGGGCTCTGGGGGAGGCTGTGTCTGTGCAGAGGGGGACCCCTCCTAAAAACCCTCTGCGGCCGGAAGCTGGCCTCTTGGAGGGGAAAACAGGTGCTGGCACGCCAACCCTGAGCTCCCCACTGTAAATTAATCCACCCAAGCAATTGGGAACAGAAAGTGCTTCCTGTCCCTGCCCGGGACAATGGACAATAAATGCAGCTAGCCCTCTGGGCCCCAGCCCCTGACCTCAGAGGCTCCAGGAAGAAGTTCCCAGCACACACACACCTGCGATGTGTTGAGCTCTTGGCACTGTTCTAAGCTTGGGGCTGAGCTGGGCCCCTTTCTCTCAGGAGCCTCCAGCTCTTTCTGGATCTGAGCCCAAGGAACCTTCCCCAAGACATGCATTTCCTGGGGAAGGAGACCCCCAGATGACACATGCTGAATAAGCTTCCTGAGGTTCAGTTTCATCTGATGCATATTTATAAAACCCCTACTATGCAAGAGAGCCATACAATTACCAGCACATCATCAAAAGGTTTTTCCTAAAAGCTGTTGTCTAACACTAAGCAAAAGTACAGCACGATCGTGCTCCTCCCCGTGTGGCTCCAGGTTGTGAGCCTGGAAAGGCACCCGAGTGATACTCACACAGAGGTTCGAAGGTTCGAACATCCGGTGTCACTTGGGAAGCTTAAAGGTGGGCACAATGGGGACGCCTGGGCGGCTCAGCGGTTGAGCGTCTGCCATCGGCTCAGGGTGTGACTCTGGAGTCCTGAGATCGAGTCTCACATCGGGCTCCCTGCATGGAGCCTGCTTCTCCCTCTGCCTGTGTCTCTGCCTCTCTCTCTCTGTGTCTCTCATGAATAAAAATAAAATCTTTGAAAAAAAAAAAAAAGATGGGCACAGTGTAATATAGCCAGCGAGTGAAGACAATGAGGAAAGTGATTAATTACAATAATTTCTGACCCCAAAGATCATCATTATGTCAGTGAGACTCTGGTCTGAATTATTCCCTGGGCTGACAGAGGCTCCGGGGGAGGTAGTGTCCTTGGAGTGAAGGGCAAGGCCAGGAGATTCCCCTAGGCTCAGGGACAGAAGGCTCCTTCTTACCTTCTAAGCCAGTAGCCAGGGCCGTGGTTTGACCGTAAGGGACAGTTTACTTTCGGAGTCTGGGCATGAGCGCACACAGCTACCGTGAAGTTAGTGGCCATTCTGCTTTGCCCGGGGTGTGTGCAGATTCTTTTACAGAATAATGGACCAGTGTGTTCTTAGGGGAAAAGGGAAGGTCTCACGTCCAACCTGAGGGGGGCTGGAGAGCCACTCCCAAAGCCTTTGGGCAGAGGTCGGGCAAGCAGCTCTCTCAATGTGTCTCTCCTGTTTTTCCCTGTAGAAAATCTGAGTCTCAGGGGAGAGTGGGACATCTGTTGGGAGCTCCAGGACAAGGCAGGGGGTGAAGGCTTCCTTGTCCTGGGCCAGCTCTGTGGCCGTCCAGCTCCTCGGTAAGCAGGTACTTGGAGGAAAATACGTCCCGAAAATTCTTCCTTAAAAGCTTCTATTTGTGGAAATCAGACCTGCCCATGGAATGAGGCTTCTGAACGATCTCTGAGGCTGGATGGGGTGGATGAAGCCGGGAGCTCATTTCTCTGGGTGTCCTCCTCACAGCCAGCTTGCTCCAGGCCAAGAGCCCTCTGGGGAGGTCCCGTGTGAAGGGCCGGTCCTTCCTGTCCCCTCCTTCTGACCATTAATGAACCACTCTCTCTCTCTCTCTTTTCCTTTTCAACGATTGGGCCGTTGGAATCAAAGCGGCCCTCCGGTGACTCAGGCGTTTCCCATTGCCCTATTCTAGCATCCTCTACTCTTAGCACTGAGAGTTTTTCACGTCCTATTTGGAACTGATAGGAAACCCTTTCATTGTTTCAGTACATGGATATTAGCACTGATGAAGGAAGCGTTCCATCAGATAATCGGCCGTTGCCGCGAGCTGGTTTCCAGAGTCAGCGCTCCCAGCATCACTGTGTCCCCACCTCCCAGTGACCCCCGGACTCGCAGGCCCTGGGGCACCCTCAGTCAGGACAGACAGGGGATCCGTGAAGCCAGGGGCTCTGCGGCTACAGGACACGGGAGCCTGGCCCCAGCCCCAACTGCCTCCACCCCTACCACCATTTGAATTGGTGCCTTCTTGTCTCCGAGAGAGAGAGAGAGAGAGAGAGAGAGAGAGAGAGAGAGAGAGAGGGTGATGACAACATCAGGGATGGGAATTGCCATTTCTCGGGTGCCTGTGGTGGGCTGGGACTCTGCTCGGCCACCTGCAGACATTTCCTCCTCTATCCCTCCCAAGTGCTGCTTTCTAGCTGTGCTCCTTGATGCCCCAGGGTCCTGGAGATACTCTCAGAGACCTCTGAGAGCTTCCCTTTGATCTACTTTCCCTGCTTGCTTTTTGTGTGAGCCTTTATTTAAACAAAAGGTGCCGCCACTAAAAAGTTACCTGAAGAAAGGTTGCCTAACCATGGCTTTCTAGGGCAGAAATTTTATTTTGCAATTAGATATTTGTGGGTGGTTTGAGTAAAGTCTGGCTCTCCCACTGGACTCTCAGCTGCGAGGATCAGGGCCATGTCTCGTGTTCAGTGTGGTCTCCTTGCCCCTGGTCAAAAGCCCAACCTAGTAGGTGCTCAATAAAAATCTCCAGAATGGATGAATGGTTGTCACCCTCCTCCCCCTATAGTTGGAGATGAGGATCTCAGGCTCAGAGAGGGCAAGTGATTTTCTCAAAACACACAGCAGGATTTGCATGCCAGGTGAGTGGCTCTTCTTTTCCTGAGAGAGGCTGCAGTTGGGAGGTAAGGCTCAGGCCAAGCCAGTTCTGGGAACGGGGATGAGGGTGGCGGGAGAGAAAGAGTGGAGGGGTTTCCCACAGCACTATTCTGATTTCTAACAGGGAATTTCCCCTTGACAACTTCTGTCCCTTTTTCAGAGCTAAAGTGACAACCCATGTCCACATCCCCGGTTAAAGGTGCTCCCTCCTCTCCAGGAAACACATGTGCGTTTTGGATGGAGCCATCTGTGAGGGAGCTGCCCTGGAGGAAAATGCTGAACCGCTCGGTTATTCTCAGCTCTCACCTCTCTGCTGGTGCCAACTGGGTCGGTGTCTCCTGGCTCTTGAGTTCTAACTGTAACTACCATTTGTTGAACGTCCCTTATGTGCCAGGTATCTTGTCGATGTTATCACCAACCCTCAGACTGAGCCCTCCACAACAAGCATTGCTGTGCCTAGCTCAGAGGGGGACACTGAGACCCAGAAGGCTAGATGGCCTGCTCAAACTCACATGGACTTGGTGACTACAGACCTGGATTCTTCTAGGCCTCTCTGTGCCCCCACCTGACACCCCAGCAGGCTGAGTGTTCACGGGGCATTGGGGAGCTAGTGGAAAACACAGATTCCAGGCCTTATGGAGAGTCAGATTCAGCAGGCCCCCAGGCAGGGTCCAAGAATCTTCATTCTGCCAGTTGTCCAGGTGATGGCCATGCACAGGCACGTCTGTAAATTGCTGGTGGGTGATTCATTGCCCCACTAGCTCCCCTGGTACAGGCATGGAGAGTTGCTTTTCTTGTGTGATCTGGCTAAGATAGAGATGGTGGTAGGAGACTTATCTATTTTTTAGTCCCCAAAATCCTCCCTGGAAGGATGAGCCCTGGGCCCCATGTTATCTTACCCTGAGATAACCCCAGAAATCTTATGTATGAGGCCATCTTTTAACAGCCATAGAAGAAAATCTCACCCATTCCCAGTGCTAACTTTAGCTTTATTTTATTTATGTATCCTTAACGTGCTGAAATACACCCAATGGAGAATTTGCTGTCTTAACCATATTTAAGAGTGAAGCTCAGTGCCATTAAGTACATTTACATTTTTGTGCAGCCACCCCCACCATCCATCTCCAGAACCCTTTCATCTCCCCAAACTGAGATTCTGTCCCCATTAAACACAAACTCCCCACCCCCTCCCCCAGGCCCTGGCACCTACCACCCTACTTTCTATCTCTGTGTATTTGACTCCTCTAGGGACCTCATGTAAGTGAATCCTGCAAGATTTGTCCTTTTGCTTCTGGCTTCTTTCACTAGGCGTAATGCCTTCACGGTTCCACCATGTCGTAACATGCATCAGAATTTCCTTCCTTTTTTATTTTATTTTATTTTATTTTATTTTATTTTATTTATTTATTTATTTATTTATTTATTTATTTATTTTAAAAATTTTATGTATTTATTCATGAGACACACACACACACACACACACACACACACACACAGAGGCAGAGACATAGGCAGAGAGAGAAGCAGATTCTATGCAGGGAGCCCGATGTGGGACTCGATCCTGGGATACCAGGACCACGTCCTGGTGCCAAAGGCAGGCGCTAAACCGCTGAGCCACCCAGGTGTCCCTCCTTCTTTTTTTAAAGGTCAAATAGTATTCCATTGTATGGATAGACCACACTTCATCCATTCAGTCACTGACAGACACTTGGGTTCCTTCCACCTCTTGGCCATTGTGACTTCAGCTTTACTTTAGCATTATCAAATTGTGCACACCTGAAACTAAACATCTGTACTGTGTACCGCTACAACAATAAAACCAAAATAAATGTATGTATTTAAATACAGTCAACATGACAAGACTGATGAAATTCAAATGGACAACGTTACCTTCCAGCTGCGGATGATGTTGTCTCAGGGCAACCTGGCTGGAACAGGAAAAGGGTGTCGGCTCCCTCGGTGCAGACTGTGAAATCTGGCACGTTCGTTAGCCACTTGTGATGACTCAATTTTCCTACACTTTTCTCACTTGTACTATTGCAAAGCCTTAGTTTTTTATGACACGCATAAATGCTGCTTGCCCTTCTCTTGTCATAGATGAGTCCTTTACATCCCATGCCTGCCTTGGTTCTTAGCATCCTACGGCCATAAAGTTGTACTCAATGACTATCAGCAGATGGCAAACCCCATCGCTGGTACGTGGCTGCCCTTTATTAGAAGGCAGCCATGCAAATGATTATGGAAATGACTTTCCGAAGCTAAAAGCTCTTGGTGCACTAGCAGAGTCTGAACCCTGTGCCCGCTGGCCCCAGTTTGAGACACACTGGGCTAAGCTCCTGTTAGGCTTCTGCCTGCCTGTGATGTCAGCGGCTGTCTGAAGTTACCAGCTAGTCTCTCAGGCTACCAGCAGGCTTTCAGACTCTCCTGGCTGACCAAAGAGCACCTCTTGTCCTACTCCAAAATCCCACGTCCCTCTGAGACTTCTGTTTCAGTTCTGGTTTACCCACGTCTCTTTTTCACCTCATTGCTGGGCAAGCTCTGAGATCAGAGAAACTCGCCTCCTCAGATTATGGGCTCTGCCCAGGGCCCAGGATATGTGGGGCTTCTCTTTGCTTGATTTCTTTCTTCTTTTCTCCTCCTGGCATGGTATCTTGGAGAACTTTGATGATTTTTAACAGTCCAAGTGAGCATTTATTGAGCACCTACTACATGCTACACATTATTTCTTCGAAGCATCACTGCCTGTCAGGAAGGTCTGTGGTGTCCCCACTTTCCACCTGGAACCCTCAGAGATGTCAGGTAGTTTGTCCAGGGCCACACATGCAGGAAGTGGCAAAGCGAAGCCTGGCCGACTCCTCAGGGCTCCACACCTTCTCTACCACCAGGGGCAATTCTTGGGCCATCGATGTCTGGCACCATTCGTAGGAGGTGAACTGGCTCTGAAGCCAGTTCCCAGGCCAGGCCCGCCCAGCATGGAAAGTTGGCTGTCGGCTTCCAGGCCGGCGCTTCCTCAAGCAGCTGGCATGAAAGATGAACAAACATCTTTTTCCCCAACATCAGTTTTTCCCTGTGTTAAATAATGACTGCCACGGTCACTGAACTTACTCAGTTCTTTCACTGCAGATACCTGATGGTCCATTGGGGTGCGATGGGCAAGCCAGGCTCCTTGGGGCTCCTTGGGGTGCCCACTGCTGTCTCCAACATTGTTTACGTGGGAAAGCTGTTCCATCATCCAAACAACAGCTTCACAAAGAGTCTTAGGAACACAATTAGTTCATAAATTGGGAACTTCCTGTCTTTGTTCAAGGGGGGGGGGATGGGCACAGTAGGAAGTTTTGAACACTAAATGAGATAATACATCAAAAACCCCACAGCATGGGGGCGCCTGGGTGGCTCAGCTCCTTATGCATCTGACTTTGAATTGTATTTTTTTTTTAAGATTTTATTCATTTATTCATGACACACACAGAGGGAGAGAGAGAGAGGCAGAGACACAGGCAGAGGGAGAAGCAGGCTCCATGCAGGGAGCCCAATGTGGGACTTGATCCTGGGTCTCCAGGATCAGGCCCTGGGCTGAAGGTGGCACTAAGCCGCTGAGCCATCCAGGCTGCCCACGCATCTGACTTTGGTTCAGGACATGATCTCAGGGTCCTGGGATCGAGCCCCACGTTGGGCTCCCTGCTCAGCGGGGAGTCTGCTTCTTCCTCTGCTGCTCTTCCCTCTCCCCGACCCTGCTCATGATCTCTCTCTCAAATAAGTAAATAAAATCCTTAAAAAAAAAAAAAAAAAACAACCCACCCACAGCATGGTGCATTGTACCTACTCAAATAACTAGTTGCCATCATATTTTTATTATTGTTATCATTATTTCACATAAAAGCAAAATCTGCGTGGCTCAGAGTGGCTGATTGGGACCAATGAGCTGTGACTGGTATATTTATTTGTCTTCAAGTAAAGGTTTCCTGACCCATTAAGGCTGTCCAAAAATGGAATGGGCTAGCAGTGAGTCCCCCATCACAGAGCAGAGAGGAGCCGCTGAGATGGGGAACATGTGTGGTGGAGGGAGGCTGGGGCCAAAGAGCCTTTGAGGATCTATCTAATGTCAGGTTCTAGCTTCTCTCCCTCCCTTGGCCAACCCTTGGCTTGAGTCAAGCCGAGTCTCCAGCACACCAGCATATATCTCTGTTGTGTCCTGTGGAATGCCTCGTGGCACCTTCGGAGGACTTGTCCAGGCAGTGGAGCAAGGACTTTGGAACCAGCGGGTTCTGAGTTTGAATCCTGACTCTGCCACTGCTCAGGAGTTTGACCCTAGGCAAAGCACTTGGGTTTTCTGTGCCTGTCAGTGGAACTAACAGTATAAAGCAGCCAAGGCTGTTGAGAGGATTAAAGGAGAGAAAATATGTAATGTGTCATCTGGAATAAGACTCCGGTTGCCTCCCTTGCCAGCTGGGAAAGTCACAGAGTCTCTCTGCATGTCAGTATCTTCAACTCCGTGATGGGGCCATGACCCCTGCCTTAGCACAAGGTCGTGGTCCTAGTGACATTGACAGTCACTGCAAAATAACCTGGCATGGGCTAGGCCTTTGAGAAATGGTTATTTCAGGCTTAGCCAAATCCTTCCCCTGTGCCATTGCCATTAAACCTTTCTCAATTTTCCTTTTATGCTACCACAGCTAACATTTACTGAGCACTTACTACTACATGCCAGGCATAGTTCTAGATAAGTTCCGTAGAATACCTCGTTATTCTCACCATGGCCCTGTGGATGGGCAGTATATGGTCTCCACAGAAGAGGAGAGGCGGAGGAGTGAAATAGCTTTCCCAGAGTCACACACCTAGTTAAATGGCAGAGCCAGTGTTTGGATCTGGGTCTGTCTGGCTGCAAAGGTCTTGCTCAAGAGGGAATCAATCTGTAGGCCTGCAGGTTGCTTGGCTGGCCAGGCGCCCGATGTCCAGCTGCATCCCCTTTGCAGCGTTGGCAGGCGGCACCAGGATGCCGGCTCGTGGGCTGGCCGCAAGTGCAAGGCATGCATCGGCTCCGGAAGAGTCTGAAACGTCCCCTCCGTTCTCAGCAGCCCGGTGCTCTGAACCTCTGCAGATTCTTTTTAACAGCCTCTGTGAAGTCAGTTCCCAGCCTCAGCCCCCACAGCTCAGGGTCCCAGAGCCCCAGACTGGTACAAAGGGGTGTGAGCAAGAGGTAGCGTAGCGAGTGGCAGGAAGTCGAGAGGCGGCAGCTCTACCCTGGCTCTGACCAAGTCAATGGCTGGGACTTTGGGCAAGCCGGTCAAACTCTGAATTTCCCCTTCCTCCTTTTTTAACATGAAGGGTCACTAGAGATTTCCCAATAGCGACTCCAACACAAAATTTCTCTGATTGTTAGGACGAGAACTAGGAATAGGATTTACATCAGTGGGAAAGTGAGTTAGGACAATACAGTCCAGAAGAGGGACCTTGAATGAGCCTGAATGTAAGGAAGTGGCTAAAATATTGACCAAGATTTCTCCTGAGATCCTAGAGTTTCTGTTACAAACTGTTCCCTCCCTATAGGGTAGAGATAGTGGGCAAATGGACTGAGCTGGGGCTTAGGGTGTAAAGAAGAAGAGTTGCTGGCGGGGGTGGGCGCGGTGCTGAGTCTTTCTTCATCAGCAGATTTCCAGAATCCATCTTCTATATCATTCTTGCCCTATCATATTTTGAGGCAGAGGTGTGGCTCTCAAACTTATGGGGACACTGTCCTTCCCAGCAACCTGCTTTTGGAACTTTTGTTTCCAATTTAACTGCTTTACCTACAAATAAGACATGCTGTCACCAAGTGGCAAGGCTGTTTCCATCTTGCCTACATGCTTGGGAGGTTTAATGGTGGCTGTGGTTTGTCAGAATTGAAGATTATACTGGCTTAAAGTGTGTGTGTGTTTGTATGTGTGTGTGTGTGTGTGTAAACAGAATTATGCATCAGCATTTTGGTAGTTGCCAACTCTTCTCAATGAAGGTATTACATCATGTAAGAGAATTCTTTAGGAATTAGGATAGGGTACATCTGTGGAATAGAAAGTCAGGGCTCTTTCCTTTGAAAAATGAGGTAAGAGTTTTTTTGACTTTTATAAAGATGACTAAGCAATTTGTCCCAACCTTTCCACAGGGGACAATTAGAAAAACTGGACCAACCAAAACAGAACAAAATGCCTGCTTGAAAGCATTGGAAAGCTAACAACACTGTGAAGCATTACTGGGCCAGCACCCAAAATAAAGCAAAAAAATCAGAAAGATGAGTTCAGCATTTGGGACTACTTTTTCCATGAGAGTGTTTGCCAATTTCAGAAGAGGTGATTGAGACCTGAGCCACTGCTCTTGACAGTTGGTGGGGCTAGGAAGGGAAACGTTGTGAGAGCTGATGTACTGCTTGTGCTCTAAGTCCGGATCCTGAAGCACTATGCCCTGGGAGTAATGGTTAAATGGAGGTGGACCTAGACTGTTCCTGGTGGAAGCTGCTGCTCAGTGTCAAAGAATCTCAAACTCTGAAACTAGACTCAGGATTTAGTGCCTAAAGAACTAGTAGTGCCTTTCCGGAAATGTTTAATACCTTTACATGCTTTTTGGGAGAAAAAAATTAATATCTTTCCAGAGGAACATAATAGCATTCTACACTTAAATTATTTCTACAAACAATGTTTAAATTTTTAATATCAAGGGGGTCCTGGGTGGCACAGTAGGTTAAATGTCCAACTCTTGATTTTGGCTCAGATCGTGATCCCAGGGTCTTGAGATCAAGCCCCGTGTGGAGCTCTACGCTTATTGCAGAGTCTGCTCGAGACACTCTCTCTTTCTGCCCCTCTCCCCTACACACTCTCTCTCTCTATTTATCCCAAGATAAATAAATCTTGGGACACCTGGGCAGCTCAGCGGTTGAGCGTTTGCCTTTGGCTCAAAGTGTGATCCCAGGGACCCAGGATTGAGTCCCGCATCAGGATTCCTAAGTGGAGCCTGCTTCTCCCTCTGCCTGTGTCTCTGCCTCTCTCTTTCTGTGTCTCTTATGAATGAATAAATAAAAATCTTAAAAAAGATCTTAAAAACTTTTAATATCAAGTAACAATAAAAGTAGCTAGGCACAGGCACGGATAAGACCACAGGAATGAAAACCAGAAGAAACAACAGTCAGTGGAAAACAGATAAGGAGAAATGGACAAATCCACAATTTTAGTGGGAGATGTTAATATGCCCCTTACCCTCTCTCAGTAACTTATAGAACAAGAAGAAAGAAAATCAGTAAGGATATAGAAGATTCAAATAACGCGATCAGCAAATTTGACCTACTGGGTGCATGTAGAACATGGAACACAGCTACTTTAGAATACACATTCTTTTCAAGCACACATTGGAAATTTACCAAAAGTGTACTTGTACTGGAAGGCAAATCTTGGGAAGCTTCAAAGAATTGAAATAATACAGAATATGTTTTCTGACCACAAGATGATTAGTTAGAAATAAAGATATCTAAAAAAAATCTTAAAAAGATATCTAAAAAAATTCTCACATTTGGAAATTAAGCAGTACTTAAAAAATACAAAAACTCTGAAGGCCAAAAGAAAAAACACGATGGGAATTAAAAATATGTTTTGAATGAATGGTGATTAAAATATCACATGTTAAAATATGTGGAATGCAGTTAAAAGTCATGCTTGGAGGGAAGATCATAGCCTGAATGTATATATTAGAAAAGAGTAAAGGTTGAAAATAAATGAGCTAGAGAGTTGATTCTATTTGGCTCTCTATTTTTTTTTATTTTTTTTATGATAGTCACAGAGAGAGAGAGAGAGGCAGAGACACAGGCAGAGGGAGAAGCAGGCTCCATGCACCGGGAGCCCGACGTGGGACTCGATCCTGGGTCTCCAGGATTGCGCCCTGGGCCAAAGGCAGGCGCCAAACCGCTGCGCCACCCAGGGATCCCTGGCTCTCTAGTTTTTAAGTTGCACTGGGAGAACTTGACTTCACAAACAGGGCATGTGAATCATGTTATTTTCGCATCTTGCCTGAATGAAGTTTAACATTTTTGTGTGGCAAAATATTCTACATATCAGGGGCGCCTGGCTGACAGCTGGTGGAGTGTGTGACTCTTGATCTCAGGGTTGTGAGTTCTAGCTCCACATTGAGGGTAGAGATCACTAAAAAAAGAAAATAGTATTATACACATCACTGCAGAAGCCTCATCTAATTTGACATGTCATCAGCATTTAATATGGTTGATCATTCTTTCATTCTTGTAATTCTTTCTTGGAGCTCTTTCTTCACTTGGTGCTAGGGTAGGTCCTATCAGCTTGCAAGAGTTGATTGTGTGCCAACGACCTGTTCAGTCACATCTCATTGGTGGCTTGAAACGGGCCCTGGTGGGAGTGTTTACACCATGGAAATTAGAAAACATTACAAATCAGTGCATCTATTATCTATCTATCTATCATCTATCTATCATCTATCTATCTATCTATCTATCTATCTATCTATCTATCTATCAATCATCTATCATCTATACAGTTGTCTACCTGTTTTCAGCAAGCAGGTTTACAAGCTCTGGAACAGAGTTTACTGGCTGCTCTGAATTGGTCTCCAGGGGCTCCGACCACCCCCTGACTCCACATACATTAAATCTCCTGCTGACTCTGCGCTTTTGGGTGGTTTAGATTTGCAGTGCCCATTAGCTATCCAAGGGGATGTGGTGCGACTCCCCTGAGTAATGGATTCCCTGAATGATTGTAAGGATGGATGGTCATTTGGGCTAGGAAATCTGAGGGAGAGGCGGCATGGGAAGGTAGGGGAGAGAAGTGGCTGCCACCCAGAGCTCTTAAAATACACCGAGGGAGAGTTGAGATTTAAGGACATTATTGGTTAAAGTTGAACACCTGGGAAGAGTTCCTCTGGGAGTATAGAAGAGGGTTTTAGGTAATGTGCCATGGATATTTATTTAAATGTATCTTAGTGTAAGTGATAGTGACATAAAAGCTTTCTTTTAAAATATTTTCGTTTTATTGTTTTATTTTTACTTATTTTTTTTGTGTAGAGGGATTAAGCATAGTTTTAAAACAGATTTTATTCATTTATTTGAGAGACAGAGAGAGAGAGAGAGAGAGAGAGAGAGGGCAGGAGCAGGGGGAGGTGCAGAGGCAGAAGCAGAAGCAGGCTCCCAGCTGAACAGGTTGCCAAATGAGAGTCTTGATCCCAGGACCTCCGGATCATGACCTGAGCTAAAGGCAGATGCTTAACTGACTGAGCCACCCAGGCACCCCAGGGATTAAGCATATTTAAGGCTGGAAGGTATACAGGGCAAGGAGACATTTGAAGCACCAAAGAGTTAGCACCTATTGTTGCCACCTCCCGGTAAGACATCCTTGACCACCACAATGTAAGTACCCAGGTACATATTACGTAGCGTATTCTTTTTTTCAGTAAGTGTTGGCTGAACACATACCATATGCCAGGTGCTATTCAAGGACTAGGTATAGGGAAATGAGTAAAACAGATTGAAATACTAAAATACTTTCATTTTAAAAAGCAAGCCCATCAAAAGGATTAATAGTAAGTAAATGATAATACAGGTGTTAGACAAATAAAGCAACAATTATGAAGGTGGTGTGAGAACAGAGGTCTGAGAACTCAAACATATCAAAATAGGGAGGAGGTGGGATGGTGGAAGCCAGCTGAAACCTTGCTGTCCCAGGAAGCCAGGCAACGATGCTCCAAGCTGACAAATGAAGGGATGGCAGTTCCAGACTTAGGATTTAGGCGTATGGGGTCGAGCATAATAAGAAACTAAAATTAATGAATTACCACTGTTTGCTCAGGGGAGTCCAAGGTCAATCAGGGATCATTGATTTTCATTATAAGCCTTGTGCTACTAGTCTTTTAAAAAAATTAATAGATTTCAGTGGCACCTGGGTGGCTCAGTGGTTGAGCATCACCTTTGGCTCAGGTTGAGATTCTGGGGTCCTGGGATCGAGTCCTGCATTGAGTTTCCCACAGGGAAACTTTTCCCTCTGCCTATGTCTCTGCCTCTCTCTGTGTGTCTCTCATGAATAAATTAAGAAAATATTTAAAAAATTAATAGACTTTATATTTTAAGACAGTTTTAGATCGATGGAAAATTAAGCCTCTCCCCAGTTTCCTTTATTATTAGCAAGAAAAGTGAGAAACGGTCATAGGAAAAGGAGCCTAAGGAGATGATTAAATGCCACATGGCACCCTGGATGGGGTCCTGGGACAGAAAAAGGACATTAAATAAAAACTAAAGGACATCTGAAAAAAGTATGGATTTGAGTTAATAATAACATTAATAATTAATTAATAATTATTAATTAAAATAATATTGTCAGTGTTGATTCAATAATTGTAACAAAGTTACCACACTAATGGAAAATACTACCAATAAGAGGAACTGGGTGAGGAAGTATGGGAACTCTCTGTGCTAGTTTGCAATTTTATTTGAAGATGTTAATGAGTTTGAGGAGGGAGACCCCAGAGGTAAAGGGTCCTGATGTATCACTGTGGGTGTTGACATTGAGCACCTGGCTGAGGTCATGCTTGTCGGGTGTCTCTACTGTGAAGTTACTTTTTCTCCTCTTTTCCACACTGAACTCTTCGGAAGGAAGTCACCAGGCGCAGCCCACAGCGAAGGGGCGAGTCCTGTGGTCCCTCCTTTCATGTGGAATATCTTTATAACTCACTTGGGAGTTCTTCTACACAGGGGATTTGTCTCCTTTCTCCCACTTAGTAATTTATTCAGTCATTCCTTGATATCAATATGAATATTTATTCTTATACTTGGGCTACTAAATAGTAACCCCCCATTCCCTCCTCCCCCAGCCCCTGGCAACCAACATCCTACTTTCTAGGATACCTGTTAATCATCTGAATATGTTTGTTTTTTTTTAAGATTTTCTTTATTTATTCATGAGAAACACAGAGAGAGAGGCAGAGACACAGGCAGAGGGAGAAGCAGGCTCCAGATCCCAGGACTCCAGGATCACGCCATGGGCCAAGGCAGAGGCTCAACCACTGAGCCACCCAGGCGTCCCTCCTCTGAATATGTTAATGAAAGTCTTGTCTGATTTCCCCAGAGAACAGACCAAGGAGGACTATGTGCCCAGGAGGTGCACCAGGGAGCGTCCTGGGGACTACACCTGTTAGGTGGTGAGAGCACCGGGTCAGGCGCAGAGGTGAGCTGAGCTGATGCTGCTGGACAGAGGCCTCAGGACCCTGCCACTAGGGCCCCCAACCCCTGTGTGGGGGTGGGGGAGCCTGGCGCTGGACACCAGTCATTCAGGCAGGCCTGAGCCCTGGGGAAGGAGGGTGGCCTTGGGAGGGCGACACCACGTTGCTGAGAACAGTTCCTGGAGAGGGTCACAGCTGTGTGCCCTCAGCAGCCAGCACCCCGGGTCCCTGGGGAAAAGGTGCCGCTGCTGCCTGGGTCTGGGTACCACCCACGGCAGCCACCTCCTCTGTGTCTGCAGGTTTGCCGCCACGCATCCAGCGCTGGTTTTTTTTTTTTTTTTTCCAGCGCTGGTTTTCCTCTCATTCCTCCTGTTCAGGACTTTCGCTTGTCGATGTTGAGAATTCATCTTTTCAATCAGTACTGGAGGATTCTTAGCCAGCATCTCTCTGACTACTTCCTCCTTCCAGGGCTCTCGTCTCTCTCCCTGCCACTCCCATGCAATGTACTGGGCATTTCATTCTCTCCTCTGACCCTGGCCCTCTTTCCTGTAGCTTCCATCTCCCAGCCCCTGAGCCAGGCCCAGACACCTCATCAGCTCTGTTTGTCCTTCTCTAATCTGCATCCCTGTGTCTTGTTTGAGTCTCATCCTTCTATTTCTTTAATTGCAAATATTTAAATGTTTTGAGGTCCACTTGGTTCTTTTTCAAATATGCTTTTTTGAAAAAATAGTTTCTTCTTCTCTCTCATTTCAGATTACTTATTTTATAACTTGGTTTACAACATGCTATTACAGTTTATGTCTGATGATTCTGTCTGTGGTTTTAGGGTCCTAATCCTGTCATCTGTTGTGTTTCTGATAGCCGGTTCCCTGTGTGTTTTGGTGTTGGGTTACAGGTGCATAGGTGGCAGATCTGCATCCGTGGTCTCTGCACAGCCTAAGTTGTGTGTGTGGGGGGTGTCTCTCTTGGAAGATACTGTGTTGCTTCTTCCAGGTAATGTTCTTACATTACCAGCCCAGGATTGCTTTTGATATTAATTGATCGGCTTGGGGAGTATAGCCTAAACTCTAACCCACAACTCCAGTGTTGGTGGAAGGGTGGTTGGAATTCTCATGGAGAGAATTTTGTTTAGGGTCCTGACACTGATAGCGATCCTCTTGGCTACCTTTGTCTCTCCAGGAACTTTTCTACCAGCTGCCATAATTTCATTGAGACAGGAGCTCTTCAAGGGTCCCAGACAGGGCTGTTATTACCTCCTGACCCCCACAGGCTGTTCCCAGGGGGTTGTTAGGACCTGAGCTTTGGATGGATTGACAGTTTTTGCTATCACCCCACCCCCGCAGAATTTCTGAGTCCTGTATTCTTTTCCAGTTGCTCCTTCACTTCTTCTTCTTATATTATTATTATTATTATTATTATTATTATTAGAGAGAGAAGTGTGCAGGGGTGGGAGGGCAGAGGGAGAAGGAGAGAAAGAATCTTATGCAGGTTCCATGCTCAGCACAGAGTCCAACATGAGGCTCAATCCCATGACCCTGAGATCATGACCTGAGCAGAAATCAAGAGTCAGATACTTAACCAACTGAGCCACCTAAGCAGCCTTATTTTTAGATCAGTTTTTAATTGTAGAATAACTTGAGATTGGTAGAAAAGTGACAAGGAGTTCTCCTATACGGTGTATCCAGTTTCCCCTACTGTTAACACAGGACATTGGTGTGGTACATTTGTCATGATGAATGAATCAATGAACATATTATTATTTTTTAAGACTTTTTATTTATTTATTTATTTATTTATTTATTTATTTATTTATTTATTTATTTATGAGAGACACAGAGAGGCAGAGACACAGGCAGAGGAAGAAGCAGGCTCCATGCAGGGAGCCTGACGTGGGACTCAATCCTGGGACCCCAGGATCATGCCCTGGGCTGAAGGCGGCACTAAACCGCTGAGCCACCCAGGCTGCCCTGAACATATTATTATTATTATTGATTAAAACCTGTACTTTATTCAGATCTCTTTTAGTTTTTATCTAATGTACTTTTTCTGTCTCAGGATCCCATCTAGGAGATTATGACATTTAGTTGTCAGGTCTCCTCAGGCTCCTCTAGACTGGCAGTTGCTCAGATTTTCCTTGTTTTTTGATGATCTTGAGAGTTTTGTGGAGTACTGGGCAGGTATTTCATGAAATGTCTCTCAGTTGGGATTTGTGCTGCCTGTGGTTTAACTGTGGTTATAGGTTTTGGGAGGAAGACCACAGAGGCAAAGTGCCTTTCTCATCACATTTTAGGTACATGTGTTGATGTAACATATCACTGTTGGTGTTGACCTTGACCACCTGGCTGAGGTCATGCTTGTCAGGTGTCTTCACTGTGAAGTTATTTTTTTTCTTCCCCTTTCCATACTGTCCTCTTTGGAAGGAAATCATGGTGCACTGTCCACACTGAAGGAGTGGGAGTTTTACTTCACTTTTTTGATGCTCCTTCACTTTTGACCCTTAGGAATTTTACTCTCTCTCTCTCTTTCTCTTTCTTCTTTCTTTCATTCTTTCTCCTGTCTCTCTCTCTCTTTCTTTCCTTAAAAGATTGTATTTATTTATTTGAGAGAGAGAGAGCTTGAGCAGGGTGAGGGGAAGCAGAGGGAGAGGGACAAACAGAGTCCCTGCTGAGGAGGGAGCCCAATGTGGGGCTCCATTCTGGGACCCTGGGATCATGACCTGAGCCAAAGGCAGACACTTAACTGACTGAGCCACCCAGGTGCCTGTCCATTCCTTCCTTCCTTCCTTCCTTCCTTCCTTCCTTCCTTCCTTCCTTCCTTCCTTCCTTCCTTCCTTCCCTCCTTCCTTCCCTCCTTCCTTCCTTCCTTTTCTTTCTGCAAGATCTGCTATGTATTGAAAATAATGTTTATTATACTTTAACCAATTCTAGGAGATACTAGACCATTCAAAACTGTGTGACTTGGGCACTCAACCTTTCTGTGCCTCAGTTTTCTTATCTGAAAAATGGGAAACTCATATTCCCACCACAGAGGGTCACTGTGAACAAACGTATAAAGTGTTTAGGGAGCACCTGGGTGGCTCAGTTGGTTGTCTGTCTTCTGCTCAGGTCATGATCCCAGGGTCCTGGGATGGAGCCCCACATCAGGCTCCCTGCTCAGTGAGGAGTCTGCTTCTCCCTCCCCCTCTGCCCCTCCCTTCTGCTTGTGCTGTCTCATGGTCTCTCTCTCTCTCCCTCTCATAAATAAATAAATAAATGAAAAAAAAAGAAAAAAATAGAAAACACAAAGTGTTTAGAACGGTATCTAGATGTAGTAAGCGCTATGTAAGTGTCAGCTATTATTAGAATGATGACGCATATCGTCCACTGTCATTTTGCTGGAAATGGAATTCCCATGTACTCTTCTATTTTTTAAGTAGAGTCTATACCCAATGCAGGGCTTGAACTCACGACCCCAAGATCAAGAGTTGCATGCTCCACTGACTGAACCAGCCAGGCACCTCCCCTGACCATATACTCTTTTTTTTTTTTTTTTTTTTTGAGAGAGAGAGAGAGTGAGAGAGCGAGAGCTCTCATGTAGACAAGTGGACAGGGGAGAGGGAGAGAGGATCTCAGGTGTGGAGCCTGGTTTTGGGCCTGATCTCACAACCCTGAGGTCATGACCTGAGCTGAAATCAAGAGTTGGACACTTAATCAACTGGGCCACCCAGGTGTCTGTGTACTCTTCTGATTAAAAATATTTTTGAAAGAATGATGGTATTCTGGGGCTGTGTGGCTGGGTCCATTGGCTTGGGGCAACGGCAAGACAGCAGCACCCCATGCACATAGCCATGTCCAGGGCACAATGGCCAATACCTGTCCAGGAAGTATCAGGAAGTCCATGTGAAAGAGAGTGGGATGGACAGGCAGAGCAGATGGTTGGAGAAGCAGCTTGTGAGCCAGGTGGTGCAGCCAGGATGAGTGCTCAAGGCAGGATTCCACACTGGGAAAAGGCTGGTGGGAGCCAGTGTGTCTCTTGGACACAAGGTTAGACTTCCTTTCCATGTCAGAGATCAAGGCAGATGGAACATTCTAGAAGCCTGAGACTCAACTGACTGGCTCTCACACTGGGCAGGAACCAGAAGCTTGGAGAGAATTTTCTGAGGCCTGCCTTGAGTTGGAGGAAAGCTCCTGGTGTCATTCCAGCCTGAACTCTCACTGGTTGCTGTGTGGCTGGAGGCTCACTTGAGTGGGGCCAGTTGGGGCAGGGCCCAGGCTGGCCCACAGCAACAATGGCAGCTGGTGTGCATGGCAGACACTATTGGTCTGCTGTCCTACATCCATCCCTATCTTCTGCCTATAATATATCAGCAGATAGCGACTGAAGTAGCTTTGAGGAGGCCTTTTCTTTCCTGGCAAAAAGAGATGGACTCAGCTCCAACCGATCCTCATTCTTTCCTCTCCTTGTCTTGGATGTGGATCTAATGGCTGGAATGACAGCACCCGCCTTGTGACCATGAGGAAAGAGTCTCACAGAGGTTTCAGCCATTGAACCGCATTTGGATTTCTCCTTATGTGAGATAAATAAATCCTAATCTAAGTCACTGAAGTACATACTGCGTGTGTGTGTGTGTGTGTGTGTGTGTACTTGTGCGTATGACTGAACATAATCCTAGTCATACCCCAGTCTGTCATCAATTTCGGCACCCCTAATGATCCTCCAAAAACACAGGCATAATTGTGCCCCTCTCCTTGGGAGATACCACTCTGCTCTATCAGACTAACAGAAAAAGACTGAGAAAACTCCAGGCTTGTAGGCGTGGGGAAATGATTCCCAGCATCCACTGGGAATTGGTGGGAGGCTTTGTGAGGACACCTGGCCATAGCTTTCCAAATTAAAGATGCTCACAACCTTCTTGCAAGCGATTGCATGGAGTTAGGAGAGCAGAGCTCCCGCACACCGTGACGCTGGCCCAGGGACAACCTCGTGCTGGCTGGCGAGGCTGGGCTTGGCAGAGCTTGGGGCCCCTCCCAGCTGAGGCCTGCAGTGTTGTGGCCGGTGGCCGTGGGCTTCCACCCAGCCGGCCTGCAGCTGGGCCCTGCCTGCCGGTAATAAAGAACATGGCGACCTCACTCGCCCGCCTCGGCCCAGCGGCAGGAAACATTCCAAGAGCACCTGTTTCCTGAGGACTCAGTCGGGGGCTCCCGGGCACCATCTGGGCGCTGCCCCACATGTTGTTTGCATTAGGAGTTTAGCAAAACAATTCAGCTTTGACTAATCGCTCTTTAATTTTTTCAGGCACATCCAGAGTCTCACCCCTGCCCTACTCCCTCTTTCCTCAGCAGCTCTTCTCAGGAGTTCCCTGGGCTGCCGCGCACACAGGCGCAGTACGCTCACCACATACACTCACACCCACGCGCACCACACACGCACCTACCCACACCCCACTCAAACGCACGCACACTCACACATATATGCACGTTCACACAATACACTCACTGTTACAACTCCCAGACACGCATGCACACTCACACACACTGTCACACATGCACACTCACACACACACTGTCACACATGCACACTCACACACACACACTGTCACGCATGCACACTCACACACACACTGTCACACATGCACACTCACACACACACTGTCACGCATGCACACTCACACACACACTGTCACGCATGCACACTCACACACACACACTGTCACGCATGCACACTCACACACACACTGTCACACATGCACACTCACACACACACACTGTCACGCATGCACACTCACACACACTGTCACGCATGCACACTCACACACACACTGTCACACATGCACACTCACACACACACTGTCACGCATGCACACTCACACACACACACTGTCACACATGCACACTCACACACACACTGTCACGCATGCACTCACACACACTGTCACGCATGCACACTCACACACACACTGTCACGCATGCACACTCACACACACACTGTCACACATGCACACTCACACACACACACACCCCTCCACCTTACACAGTTCTGAAGAATAACCTCCTCTCCCTGGAAAGATGGGGGCTTTACTCCTCTGAGGTTGGCAGGGGAAGCCGGAGGCCTTAGTGGCTAAGAACTTGGGGGTGCAAAGCAGAGTTGAACACCAGGGTCGAATCCTAAGTCTGCAACTTTCCGCCTCTGGGCATCTTGTCCACCTGTCTGTGGTTCAGTCTACTCCTTCATCAACGCGTAGAGCTACTGCCATTGCTGGTGCCTCCGTACAGGTGAAGAGCTTAGCACAGTGCCCTGCTCAGAGTAAGCGCCCTATGTGTCCGGTTTAGCAAATTCCACAAATCAAAGTAACACCGAAACTCAGTGCTGAAATGAACATGCTTTGCCTCCAGATTTTTCTGATTGCATAATTCTGCATCAGTTCCCCAAAGCTGAATGTTTCTCCTCCCGTGGGTGTCCCTGCTTTACTGCATTTACTGCATCTATGACAGACATCTGCGGGGCATAGGGGCGGGGAGCCTGTGGCCTCCTGGGTCAGGTCTGCAGTTTCCACTGTGAACCGGCCAGGGAATGCCCCCAGGGCAGATTGCAGTGGGGAGGGGGGAGGAGGAGGGGCAGGGAGGGGGGAGGCTGGGGGAACTGCCCGGTGGGAATTAGTTGGGATTGGTGGTAGGCAGTGGGCGCAGCCTCAGGAAACTGGGGTGGCCTCAGCGAAGCCCCCCAGGTGGAGTTAACACGCCTGTCCGGCTGGACCGGGCCCAGTTTCCAGGTGGCTCCAGGGCGGGGGTGCCCAGGGGGGGCTGTGGCGCCGGTGGGGTGGAGGGTGCCCCGAAAAGGGCTGGCAGGACCGGCAGGCAGTGCCCAGCCCTGGAACCGGCTGAGGGCTTCCTGAGGCCTCATTCTGGCCTGCCCCCCAGGCCACGGCCCAGGCCTGATGGCCCTAGCAGGGCCGCCATGTAGAACAAAGCGTCCTGCAGGAATTCCGGCTGGGTAATGCGCTGCATTGTGGGGCTGGGCCCTGGGCCCGGCCACCCCACCCCCACCCACCCCGGCCCACCAGCTGCTCATGATCTGGGGTCTTGGAAGTCACCATCAGCACTTAAGATGGCCAGGACCCCCTTGGTGGGCCCGCCCCCGAATTCCACAGCTGCTTTGATACTCACCTCACCTCTCCCCTTCCTGTCCTCAAAAGTGTTTGCCTGGGACCAGCAAGCCGGAGGGAGGGGGCACTTCCTGGCGGGCTGGACTGCTGGGCCGAGCCGAGACTCCCAGACTGTTACAGCAGCGAAGATTTCCTTCCTGAAAAACACAGCAGCCTCTGCTTTCTGTCCCTCTGGGTTTCTCTCTGGAGAGCCTGGGCAGCCCCCACTCCTTTGCTCCCGGCTGGGCCCAGCCCTCCTGGATCAGCAGCCCCAGGGGACAAGGGGACAGTCAGTGGTTACCCGTGAGCATGCCTGCTGTCCTCCGTGGGGTCAAGGGGCAGGACGCGGCCTCTCACAGGCAGGGCCAGCACCAGGTCATTAGAAATAGGCAGCCCCTTCCTCTGGGTGTCCCCACCGCCAGGCAGGTGCCTTGACTGCGCACAGCCTGCCAAGGTGGACTCAGAGTCCAGGACAAGTTTCTTAAGCTCCTGTGCTCTGCCTTCTCATCTGTATAAGGACATCTTCTTCCCTCACCCCGTTATCCAATCTGCCCACCAACACTGCCCGCATCGAATCCTTTGCCCACCCCCTGCCACCACCCAGTCCCAGCCCTCCCTGGGCTCCCCACCTCCTGCCTAGGTCCCTGTGTTCCAACCACAAACTTTTCTCCCCAGAGCAGGTGGCAGTATCCCTTTCAACTAGTCTTCCCTCTGCTCAAAACTCTCCCAAGGCTCCCGTGTCATCCAGAGAGGGAAAGCCCTCCCCTGCTTTCCTACTACTCACCCTCAGCCACCCCCCCTCCACACACACACACACACACACACACACACAGTGGCTTCCTTCTGTGCCTCATACACACCGGTAAGGCCCTGCCCCAGGGCCTTTGCAATGGCTGCTCCCTCTTCCTGGAAGGTGCTCACCTCAGGCACCACCAAGGTTTGCTTCCTCACATCCTTTGAGGTTCTCCTCAAATGTCACCTTCTTTGTTTAAACCCTCCTCTGCGCCCCTTCCTGCTTCAGTGTCTCCCAGGCATGGCCAGGCTTCATGAACCTTGCTTCTGTAGTTCCTTCTTGCTGTAATGTCAGCATGGAAGATTGAAGGTGTCGAGGCTTGCTGCTTTGTTGATGGCTGTGCCCGTGACACCTGGAAGGTCCTTAGAAGGTGCTTGATAAACAACTGTTGCAAGAGGGAATGAGGAACACTTCCTTTAAGAAGTTATGAGCACTGCCTAGGTTAATATATGTAAGGCACCCAGCTGGTTCAGACATGGAGCCAGCGCTCAGTGGATGAGAATGATGATGACCATGATTAGTGGTAGTAGTGTAGTTTTGGTGGCTCTTTGTTGGAAGTCCTTGGTGGACAGCATCCATTCCCTCTTTTTTTGATAACTCACTCCATTCACCCTGGGAATGATCACTCCCCTCCCCAACTCTGGGCCCATGTGATTGCCTGGGACTGGCTCCCCGCTGATCCTGGGGTGGACCACCCCCCAGCCACAGCTAGCCAATGCCCTGCGTTCCCCTGCCCACCACATTAGGCACAGAAATGGTTTTGATCTGAGTCCACTGGAGACATTCCTGTTTCTGATGGCCTCTGATGGCTGAGCAGATGTAAGGGCTGGAACTACAGCAGCCATCTCTCCACCAGGAGGAGAGAGAAGCCACCAGAGAAGGTGAGCCAAGCTGAAAAAGCTGGGAACACCTTTATGGTGTTGAGAAACCTTCTTAATTTGGGCTTAATCCGCATCTGAGTTTTTCAGCTACTTATGTCAATAATGCTCATTTTAGACCAGTTCAGGTTAGGTCACTGTCACCTGCCACCAGAAAAGTCTTGCTTCATTTGGAATCTGACGTGGAATCCTCTGGAAATTTTCTCCCTCCACCCCCATCCTTACCCTTCACTTCCTTCCATTGAGAAGGATGTTTAGCCCCTTCTGTCTGGTGTTTGGTAGCCAGTAATCCCTGGCTTTATTTGATTCAGCTCCCTTCCCCAGCTACACATCTTTCCTAGGGAGCCAGAACTTAGGATGTCTGAGTTTTAACACACTACTCACTCATTTACCAAAGTAATGGCATTAATGCTTGAGCATGGAGGGTAGGACGCTCTGGTTAATCAAAGGCTCTGGTTGACTGAGAATTTTCATGTCCTCTTCAGCCTTCCTCTGGGACCCTGTCTCCTCCCTTCTTCTCTTGCTTATCTATCATAGCCATCCTGCATCTGTGTGCTCCCTGGACATCTCAAGTCCTTTCCTGCCCTGAGAACTTTGCACTGGTTTGGATGGTCTTTCCTTCAGATCCTCCCATGGCTGCATCCTCATCCTTCCATTAACAACCCAATTGTCACCTCCTCTGAGAGGCCTCTCTGGGCCAACCCGTCACTTTTTATTCCAATGCTACCATACTTTTGGCAGCACTTATCACTTTTGGAAATTATTTTATCCACTTGTTTATCTGTGTCCCTTGCCAGAGTATAAGCCACACGAGGTCTGGGAGTCTCACCTGTCTGACCTGGCATCCCCAGGATCCATGCTCTCCCCAGGGCACCGCACTGCTTTATTTGCTTCCTAGGACACATGGAATCTCATTGGTCTCTGACACCTGGGATTGGGGACCTCGAGGAGAGACCTTCATGCCACCGTTACCAAGTCTGGCTTATTTTTCATCCCGACCCTTCCCTTCTGCTCCATCCCACCATCCCGACCTTAGTTCAGGCTCTTGTCACATCACGTGGTAGCTCCCAGAGAGGCCCCCTACCTCTCTGCTTCTCTTCTCTGTCTGCAGCAAGGCTGCAACACCCATGCCAGACACTTCATCTGCATTTCATTCATTCTTTTGTTCTCTGCCTTGTGTCTCCGTTAGAGGAAACAGAAGTCACTCTAGGTAGGTATTTTAAGCAGGAGGGGAGATCTAATACAGGGACTTGGGGGCAGCCCGGGTGGCTCAACGGTTTAGCGCAGCCTTCAGCCCAGGGCCTGATCCTGGAGACCCGGGATCGAGTCCTGAGTTGGGCTCCCTGCACGGAGCCTGCTTCTCCCTCTGCCTCTCTCTCTCTCTGTCTCTCATGAATAAATAAATAAAATCTTAAAAAAAAAAATACAGGGCCTTGCGTGGGCTGGTGGAGTGGGTCTGGGCTGAGCCTCCCTGATGAGCTCAGAAAAACACGGCGGAACCTGGCCCCAGCTGTGCTACCGTCTGACATTAGGGGATCACAACCACCGCTGGAACTGCTAGTTCAAGAACATCGCCTTTCAGCTGTGACCCAGGGATTGGAAGCCGCTTCAGCTGCAGAGCTACTGGTCGAGGCCCTGAGGCTGGAGCCTGGAGCCCGAGGCCCATGGCCAGGAGCAAGCCCGCGGAGACCCAGCACCTCCAAAGCCATCCTTACCAGCAGAAAATCCCAAAGGCCTGCTCGGCTTCTAAATCACACATGAGTGGATCTGATTGGTGGAATCTCCCTTGTCGTAAAGGAGTCTGGGAAATGTAGTTCCCGTGTGCTAGCATCTGCCCCCACAGTGTGGGCTGCAGAGAAGGTGGGGCCAGACCCTGGGGGCCCAGTGTGGTGTCTGCCACAAAGACCCTAACCCCAGGACCTTTAGGTCCATCCCGGGGAGGCCTCCCCCTCTGCTGTGTCAGGCCGGGCCCCTCTCACACGACCTTGGGACAGCCTAGGTTTCTTCTTAGAGTGCACACGGCGGTTCCTACGGATGATAGTGTGCGGCCACCAACGAGGCCTGTCTTCGTGGGAGACTGTGGGCCCATGAGGCAGGGGCCCCTCGTGCGAGAGGAGGCCCTGGCACAGGGAAGGAGCTCCAAGGGGACGATGCTGCTGTAGGAACCCCACAGCCTTCCTCCCCACTCCTGAAGCATTTCCTGCTGGACGGCCTTTCCGACAGCCCCCCCCCCCCCCCCCCCCCCCCCCCGCTATTTTGAACTGCTTCCTGTCTTTGGGGCATCTGCCCTCTTCCAGGCAGTGGGAAGGAGGACCTCTCTCAGAGAAGAGAGGTCAGCTTAAACTCCCAGGAGAAGATGTAAGGAGGGGACACCTGCCAGGCCACCTGCTGAGGTGGCCTGGGCCTCCAGGCCTGAACAAGGACCCTCACTTGTGTCCTACTACCCACCCCACTCCCTGTACCCCACCACCCTGGTGGCTCTGGAGATCCGCCCATGTCAGTGAGCTGGAGCACTGTGAAGAGAGGGCAGATGGGGTGCAGGGGCCGGCAGGGTAAAGGCTGCTCCCAAGAACTGCAGCCAGCAGCCCGGCCCAGAATGCTTTTGCTCTTCCCCTTCCTCTTACCATTGCCCTCTGTGCCCTCTCTGCCATCTGGTACGTGTGGGCTGCAGGCAACAGCTGGCTTCCCTGGAAAGCTATCTGGGGTAGCCCTTGCTTCAAGGGGCCCAGGTCTCATAGGAGCCCATTTCTGCCTGCCTCTCGCATCTGCTTTCTTCCTCACTGGAGCCTCCCTCAGGAATGTGTGCCCCACGATGTAACTAACGGCCGCGGCCACACCAGGGCTCTGCTTCTCTCAGGTTCAAATCCTTGTTGGGGCACTGCCTGCCAAAGTGCTGTTATTTGCCCTGGTTGGACCAGCTTGGCTAGCATTTCCACCCTGAACCAGTTATTATGGGGTGGGGGTAGGAGCACAGGATCTGGAGGCGGTGGGACCCCTGAAGGCACACTGAGGCTTAGGAGGTGCTCGGTAAATGCATCAATGGCTGGATGAAGGATGGGACACGTGGGCACTCAGCCTCAGATGCTAAGAGGAGATGGACTCCAAAGGCTTATATCCGGGGGGTCCTTGTGCTTGGGGCTGGCTTGGGGGATCCGGGCCAGGGTACAAGAGGCCAAAGGGGCTTCTGGAGAGTTGTTTCCTCCCTGGGGCACAGAGGCCCGTCCTGGGGGACCAGGGCTCTTTTCACACCCTGTACAGGTTCCTGTAATGACCACCCTTGTGTTTACTCCCTTAGTACTAACCAAAGTTCTTGTTTGGAGGACCCTGGTGGAAGATGTTTGTTTCTATGTGACCTTGAATATTGTAGGCACATGGGGGTGGATGCCAACTGGCCCCAGTATCTATTCTCTTCTTTCCATGGTCACAGAGCTTTCAGTGAGACAAGTAACCACTTCGGAGATCACATCCCCACATCCCTGTAGTTTGACGTGGTCACAGGAGAGGTTATGAACCATCTTCTGCCTCCCTCCATCCTGCTGCCTGGAAGGTGGCTGTGGGGATGGGCCATCTTGGACCATGCAGAGATGTTAGAACAATTAGCCAGAGGGAGCCTGTGTCTCTGACACCGTGCAGCCACTGTATTAGCAGAAAGGCTATGCCCAGACTAGTAGTGACAGAAAGACAAACTCCTATATTGTTAACACTATTCTTAGTCTGGGTTTCTGTCCCATAACCTGACTAATATATCAAGGAGGCACCTCCTGGGCTGGATGTCATGGTGGCCAGAGAAGTCTGAGAGAGGGACCCCCATGGAGCAGCTCCTTCTCCACCCATCAACAGGATTCTTTGCTTGAGGATCTTTCTAGCCTGACACCACCACCCTTCTACTCCTACCCCTAACCAATTAGAGTCCCCCTGGCCTTCTTCTCTGTCCCCTTCTGCTTCAAGGACCCTCTTGGCCAAAAGTACATGTCTTACAATGGAATAACTCCCTCCCCTAGCCCGAAGCCCAGGGTACCCCCGTGGGTACAAGTGCCCCCTGTCACTGCCTCTCCAAGTCTCCCCCCTTCTCCTGTCTTTCCATGCCCACCCCTCCTGCAAGACCACTGAGGAGATGCCTATCACCTCGTTTCCAGGTCTCAGCCAGGAACCCTCCTGCCCTCCCTCCCCCACCTGTGCCCTGGCATGTGCCTGGAAGTGCCAAGGATTCCCCATCCCTGAAAGTGCTCAACAGTGAGGCCCATGGGCTAGTTTGCCAGGCCTCTCCAGGCTGCCCTTCCAGAAACTCCCAGCCCCTTCCTGCCTGGCTTCCTGCCCAAACCCTTCCTGGAAACTGGGCCCACCCTGCCCCCAGCCCAGGGCGCCAACATTTCCATGGGGTAATTCAGCCAGTCCTCCCCGGGCAGGGCCCCTCCTTTCACTTACAATATTGAAAGTTTGGAAAACAACTTAGGGGATGGGAGGGAGAGTCCAGGCCAGCACCCCCTCCTTCTGTGGTCTCCAAAGAGGGTATGAAAGACAAGGGAAGAAAATTGGGGAGTTTTTATATAAATGTCATCCAAAGGGCACCTGGGTGGCTCAGGGGTTGAGCATCTGCCTTTGGCTCAGGTCAAGATCCCAGGGTCTTGGGATTGAGTCTCACATCTGGCTCCTCGTGGGGAGCCTGCCTCTCCCTCTGCCTGTGTCTCTGCCTCTCTCTCTGTGTCTCTCATGAATAAATAAATAAAAATCTTAAAAAAAAGTCATCTAAAATGAGGAATTAGTGAAGCTTTATTTATACATGAAATGTGAATAGTGTTGCAAAATATGTAAAATAAACAAAGATATTGGGATGCTTGCTCAAAAGTGTTTTACTATTAGGTGCAGGATCCACAGTTTGGTGACTATCAACTAAGGCTGTTTCTGCTCAGTCCACACCCTGAACCTGTGTCCCTCTGCTGGGAGACATGGTCTTCATGGAAGTAAAACTCTAGGGCCAGACTGGTTATCAAGAGAGGTGGGTGGGGCTGGCAATTGGTGCTGGGGAACTGCCATGTTGTGGTGTGCGTGAGGGGGGTGTTCAGGTCAGGAAAAGGTTGGGCAAGGTCCTGGGAAGATGCCAGAATGACTGGAATGATGGTTCTAGGTATGGAGGATTTTATTTGCTTACTTGATGAGAAAGGGGTCAAGTTATCCCTTCCCTTGTAAAACAAATGGAACCCTGGCTTGACTTTCATAGTTTATTGTGTTCAACAGGATCACTTCACTGCATTCAACAGAAACTCAACTCAATGCCTTAAGGAAAAAAGATAAATTATTGATTTATGTAATTGAAAACTCTTCCAGTTTCAGGAATGGCTGGCTCCAGGGCTTCTGTGTGGGCTTCTTTCCCTGGAGGCTTTCTCCTTATGCTAGCCAGATAGTTCTAGAAGTTTAGGCTCATCATTAACAAGTTCAACAATTTCATTGGTATGAGAACTTCCTTTTCCTATTAGTTCCAGGGGAAAAAACCCCAATAACACAAGGCTGACTGACCTTGTGGTCATATGCCCACCTCTGAACAATCATGTGGATTGTGATTGGCCAGCCATGGATCACATGATATAGTATTGGCGCTGCTGTGAGGGGTGACATCAGCTGCTCTTCCCCTTCGATAGAGATTCTCTCCCACCACCAAGAGATTCTCCTTGGAAAAGTCTATTCTGCACGCAAGGGGAAATAGAACTGGCTATGTCCCCACATTTACATAGCTGACTATATGGATGTCTGGTTGTTATAGCATATTTCCAACAACTATGCATTTATTTTTTCTCTAGGAAATCAGGGGGAGGAATATATCCCTCTCAGCCAACAACATGTTTGTGGCAGCAGAGGGGGGTTTGATGGGGCCTCTGCAGAGAGCTAAGTACAGGACCCAGGCCAGGTATCCATGGCTTGGGTGCTAAGGTGGTGGGGCAGCTTGGTCCTCCCTTGGTGTCCTGGTCCTGGGATCTAGGGACTGCAGAGGTGAGAAAATGAGTGACAGACAAGTGTGCAAACCAGTAGGGAGGCTTTCCTATTACTTCGATTTGGGTTCAAATATGAGCTCGGTTACTCTATCATAGGTGACTTTGAGGAAGTGACTTCATCTCTTTGAGCCTTGGTTTTATCCCCTATAAAATGGAGTATTCCCTTCACCCAAGGGGACTTTGAGGAGTGAGAGAAATGATATATCTATAGTGCAGAGCACAGCCCCAGGCACACAGTAGGGCTGGTGACCAAGGTGATTATTATTGTAGGTTCTGGGCGTTAGGAATGTGTAATGGTGGAGTAGAGGGGTCTGGCCAAGGTGTGAGGGCTGTCTTGCTCCTGTTGGGTTGGTTTGGGTTATAGCTGTGGCTGGCCTGAGTCAACAGGTGGGAGGCCTCTGATGATAGGGCTTAAAGGCTCTGAAATTCAAGGCCAAGGGGTAGGAGCTGGCATCAGGAGCTCCTGCCTCGGATTCCTTTCCTGTTGCTGCAAAAAGTCCATCCTCATAAAGCCCCTCAGCATAAGTGGATATGAAGGACTGGTGCTCAACATCTGTGTCACCACCTTCTGGCATCCTTTCCAATACTGTCGAGGTTGGGAAGCAAGAAAAAAACCTTTTCCAAACTCCTTTGCAGCTAGAGCTCTGGGAATGATTGAAATTTCAGCAAATACTCATCTGGCCCCTAAAAATGACCCCTGGGGCAGAGGGTCCACAGGACATTTTCTCGATCAGATCTTTGAGTAATACATTGGTGAGGGGAACATCAGAATTTTGAAAGTAAAGGCTATTCTCTGCAGGATAGTGATGACAGTGGGGGATGTTCCCATTGAAATGAGCTCCCTGCATGGATTGTAGAAATGGCCACAAAAATTCTTCCTGTTGTATCCACAGAAATCTGCAGTTCTTCCCAGGTGGAGTCCGGTTCTCCACATCTTGTATCTGGATACAATATCTCCAATATTTAATCTGCTTTGAACAATGGAACAGTAACAAGGGTGACCCAAGCCAAAGTTGAAAAATATTTGCACTCTGGAGCTTGTCTGCCCTTTCCTCCTGCTTTGGAACCTGGCCTCTGGTTAAGAATTCTGGGCTAGGCTGCTGGATGATGAGAGACACGTGGCCCACTTGTCCTTGTCTCTCTGGCCAACAGCCAGCCAATTGCCATATATGTGAGTGAGGATGTCCTAGGTCATTCGGCTACCAGCTGACTACAGGCACATGAAAGGCTCAGCGAGCCCACTCAGACCACAAGAACTACTCAGCTGATCACAGAATTGTGAGCAAAGTGACAGGTTGGTGTTTAAGCCACTAAGTTTTGGGGAAGTTGACTGATTCAAGGAAGCAGGAGAGTATGGGTGGTGATACCTAACCACCAGAGATAAGGCGGGAAGCTGGGCAAGAGCAATGAGCAGGATGCTTGGCCCATGGAAATCTTCAGTGGTAGCGAAGTGATCATGGTGTCCCTGAACTAAAATACATGGCAGCTTAGTAGTCCTATTTGATCTGCATGCCTCAAATTCTGATATGTCATATTTTCATTTCTGTTATTCAAATATCTTCTAATTTCCTTTGTAGTTTCTTCTTTGACTCCTGGGTTATTTGCAAGTGTGTTGTTTAGTTAATTACTGACTTCTAATTTAATTCTTTTGTGGGCAGAGGGAATATTTGAATCCTTGTAAATATATTAAGACTTGTATCATGTAGAAAACCGTTTGTTTCGGTGAGTGTTCCATGTGTACTAGGAAAAACTGTGTATTTAGATATCCTTTGTATGGGGATCCCTGGGTGGCTTAGTGGTGTAGCGCCTGCCTTTGGCCTGGAGTGTGATCCTGGAGTCCCAGGATCGAGTCCCACATCGGGCTCCCTGCATGGAGCCTGCTTCTCCCTCTGCCTGTGTCTCTGCCTCAGTGTGTGTGTGTGTGTGTCTCATGAATAAATAAATAAAATTCTAAAAAAATAGATATCCTTGTGTATAATGTTCTAAAAATATTAATTAGGTCAATTTGGTAATGTCATTCAAGTCTTTTATATAAGGAGGTGTAATGTTTTTGGCCTTGCAGGCTGTACCATCCCTGTTGCAACTACTCGACTTGCCATCATAACAAAGCAGTCATCAACCGTATGTAAATAAATGTGCATAGCTATATTCCAAGAAAACTTTATTTACAAAAACAAGACTGATCTGTTTGCTGACCCCTGCTCCATATCCTTACTGATTTTTTGTCTACTTTGTTCTATCAGTTATTGAGAGAAGTGTGTTGAAATCTCCAACCGTAACCATGGATTTGTCTATTTCTCCTTTTAGGTCATCAGTTTTTGCTTCATGTATTTTGAAGCTATGTATTGACATTTAGGATTTTTAGGTATCAATTAACCCCTTTGTCATTATGAAGGGATCTTTTAAATTTCTTGTGATAGTCCTTGTTCTGAAATATACTTTATGTGATATTAATATTACCACCCACCCAGCTTTTTATTTATTTTTATTTTTATTTATTTATGATAGTCACACACACACACACACACACACAGAGAGAGAGAGAGAGAGAGAGGCAGAGACACAGGCAGAGGGAGAAGCAGGCTCCATGCACCAGGAGCCTGACGTGGGATTCAATCCCGGTCTCCAGGATCGTGCCCTGGGCCAAAGGCAGGCGCTAAACCGCTGCGCCACCCAGGGATCCCCCCACCCAGCTTTTTTTTTTAAATTTTTTATTTTATTTTATTTATTTATGATAGTCATACAGAGAGAAAGAGAGAGAGGCAGAGACACAGGCAGAGGGAGAAGCAGAGGGAGAAGCAGGCTCCATGCACCGGGAGCCTGACGTGGGATTCGATCCCGGTCTCCAGGATCGCGCCCTGGGCCAAAGGCAGGCGCCAAACCGCTGCGCCACCCAGGGATCCCCCCCACCCAGCTTTTTAAAAAAGTGTGTATGAGTGTTTGTGTGTGTGTGTGTGTGTATTTCCATTTTTTTACTTTTCATCTATTGGTAACCTTTATATATATATTTATTTATTCATGAGAGACACAGAGAGAAACATAAAGGGAGAAGCAGGCTTCTTATTGAGCCTGATGTGAGACTCAATCCTGGGACCTCCAGATCATGACCTGAGCCAAAGGCAGATGCTCAACCACTGAGCCAACAGGCACCCCAGTAGCCTTTATATTTAAAGTGAGTTTCTTAGGTCTTGTGTTTTTATCCAATCTGACAATCTGCCTTCTAATTAGAATGTTAAGCATTTACACTTAATATGATTATTGACATGGCTGAATTTAATCTAACATATTTTAGTTGATTTCTGTCTCATCTGTTCTTCATTCACTTATCTACTTTTCCTGCTTTCTTTTTCTTTTGTAGTGTCTAATGTGCTGTTAATCCTATTTAGGGTATTGTTCATTTGTGGAAGTTTGATTTTAGTTTTTTTTTTTTAAAGATTTTATTTATTTGTTTATTTGAGAGAGAGAACATGAGCAGGGGAAGGGGCAGAGGGAGGGAGAAAGAGAGAGAGAGAGAGAGAGAGAGAGAGGGAGAGAATCTTCAAGCAGAGTCAGAGCTGGGTACAAAGCTCGATGCGGGGCTTGATCTCACAACTGTGAGATCATGACCTAAGCTGAAATCAAGAGTCAGGAGCACCTAGGTAGCTCAGTTGGTTAAGTGTCTGCCTTCAGCTCAGGTCATGATCTCAGGGTTCTGGGATGGAGCCCTGCATCTGGCTCCCTTGCTAGTGGGGAGTCTACCTCTCCCTCTCCTTCTGCTTCTCCTCCCTGCTCATGTGCATATATGCTCTCTTTCTCTCTCAAATAAATTTAAAAAACCCAGAAATTAAAAGTGAGATGCTTAACCGACTGTGCCACCCAGGAGTCCTGACTTTGGCCCTTTTTAATATCAATTTCTATCTTCATCATGTTCATGTTCTCCTCTCCCTTCTTGAATATATTGAGTATGTTTATAGTAGTTAACTATTATAAATATCCTATTAATACCATTGTCTAACCATTTTGTCACCTGTTTTATTTCTGGGTCTGTTTTTATTGATTACTTTTTCTCCTTTATTTATTTATTTTTTACTTCTTTGTGTGCCTGCTAATTTTTGTTTGGACGACAGGCATTATAAATATTATGTTCTTGATTGCTTGATTTTATTTGTTTTGTATTTCTTTAAATATTTTTGGGCCTTGTTCTGGGATGGAATTTAGTTCTTTTGAGGCATGCTTTTAAGCTTTGTTAAGTTCAGGACAGACTTTAAGGCTAATTAGGCTCCATTACTGAGTTGGGAGAACTTTCCACTCTGGCTGGTGGGAACACAATCTGTATATGTGATTAGGAGAAAAATAATGGTCTGAATAGAAGAACAGAAATAAGAAAAAATGATATTCCAGTTATCTATGGCTGGGTAACAACTTATCCTAAAATATAGTAATGTGAAACAACTTCTACTATGCTAATGGATGCTACGGGACATCCATTTGGACATTTGGACAAGCACAGTGGTACCTTTATGCTTCCAACTATCTAGACCCTCAATTGGGATGACTTGAATGGCTGGGGGTAACTTGAACAACTTCCGGGCTAGAACAATTGGGATTGGAGGATCCATTTCCCAGAGGGTCTTTTCATTCATGCATCTTGCACCTGGGTTGGAAGGACTGAAGTATGGGCTCAGGTATGATTGTCTGCTAGATCATCTACATGTGGCCTCTCCAGTGTGGCAGAGGGATAGTTGAACTTCTTAGGATGGTTGGACTTCTTACATGGTGGCTCAGAGCTCTGGGACCAAGGGTTTCAGCAATAAGATGGAAAGCTGCATAACCTTGTATGAACTAGCACTGAAGGCTCTATAGTATCATTTGTACCATAAGCTATTAATAGAACTGGTCAAAAGCCCCCCCATTTTCTTTTTTTTAAAGATTTTATTTATTTATTCTTGAGAGACCCAGAAAGAGAGAGGCAGAGATATAGGTAGAGGAAAAAGCAGGCTGCATTCAGGGAGCCCAACGTGGGACTTGATCCTGGAACTCTAGAATCATGCCCTGAGCCAAAGGCAGAAGCTTAACCACTGAGCTGCCCAGGTGTTCCAAAAGCCTTCCCATTTTCAAAGGGAAAGGGTTTAAGGGGGGAAAGGGTCAGAGAATGTGCACTCATTTTTTAAAACCACAACAAATGTTATCTTGGACCAGAGGTAGAGATGGATGATTAACAGTGTTAGATGATGTTGTATGAATAGGTACATTGAGGGAAGAAGAACAAATTGTTGAATTCATCACCATGGTAATTCTCTCAAGGGCTAATAAGGCAATGGGAAGTGGGAGAGCCAAAATAGCCAGTGTAGACTGCAGGAATGCTGCACATAGACTTCCTAAAGTAGGTAGACCAGCAGAATAGAGATCTGCAACAAATACCTTTTAGGAACTTCTGGAAAGAGTTGTCTGCACTTCTGTCTTCCACTTCTTTACTACCTGCTTACTCCCTGAACCTTAGAAATCTGGCTTCTGCCTCCAGAAGGATATAGATTGGATATAGAGATTACTTGAGAGACTTCTCTGGGAAGAACCTCTATCATTTGCTTGGGCCTTCTGACATGTGGATTCCTTCCTTTTCCTTTGATTTTTTTCTATCCCTTGTGCTCTCCTGTACAAGAAATAGAAAAGTGTCTTCCAAGGATCTTCTCTTGTTCCTCTTCTCTTTTGACTTCTTATCCACTCTCATGGTTTCAGTTCTCACTTCTTTGTTGATAACTTTCAAACCTCTCTTTCCCCACCTAGCTTCTCTCTTGCACTTTAGACCTCAGTATGGCATTGCCTCCTGGACATTAGAATGTCACACAGGCATTTTAAATTCAGAATATCCAATATTGAATTCATTATCTCCACTTTTCATCATATGGTTCCTCTTCCTGGATCCCTGTCTCTGTGAAGGAGCCCACCAAACGTGAAATTGCTAGATCTAGAAACCTTTATATTGTCCTGATCTCTTCCCTCTTCTCACATCCAATCAACCAATCAATGGATTTTATTGATCTTACCTCCTACATGGTTCTTCCACTCACATCTTCCTCTCCATCTTCACTGTTAACCACTGCAGTTTGAATTTCTATCAATGGTTGATTATATTGTTCCAGACCAACCCTTCCTCTGAGAATAACTAGAAAATATGAGCTAAATATCTAAATATCTAAAAACCATATCTCTGAAGAGTTACCATAGCAATGAGGGATTGTGGAATTAAAATATGGGTGAGAAGGGACACCCAGGGAAGTCTATCTGGTTTGGCTCTATTTCCTTCTCAAGGCAATTATTGAATCTCCCAGAGGCTGAGGCCAGAGGCCAGACCTATTTTAGGGCAAGTAGTTAAATTCTTTACTACACATTGTTTCCTTCAAAGAAGACTGCTTTTGATTGGATCAATATGTGGAGCAATTATGCCCCAACGCATTGATGAAAACAGTAAAACAATCAACCCCAATTAGTGAAGCTTAACAGCTGGATAGGGAAAGAAACAATCAAGATGAGATCTGCCCAAATCATTTTTATCCCAGGGTGACTGTAGGCATACTCAAGGCTGCAACCTCTGAGGAGCAACATCAGAGGCTTCACACTGCAGGATGGTAGTGAGAGATGACTTCACTAATATACCCAGCCTAACACTAAAACAAACAAACAAACAAATAAATAACAATATCAAATCTGGTATAGGAGACCAGTGCCAGAGAAACCAGTATCCAGAATTGCTGTAATATATCATCTAAAATGTCAAGTTTCCAACAAAATATTATGAGTCATGCAAAGAAACAGGAAAGTATGCCCCATACACCAGGAAAAAGGAAGGCAACAGAAACTACCTGTGAAAGTCATCAGACTTGGATTTAACAAAGATTTCAAAGTGGCCATTATAAATATGTTCATGAGATTAAAGAAAACCATGATTAAAAAAATAAAGTATAATGATAATATTGCATTAAGTAGAGGCTATCAATAAAGAGAAATAATTTTTAAAAAAATAAATGAAAATTCTGGAGTAAAAGAGTAAAATTCCAGAGAAAAGGATGAAAGATGAAAAAATTCATCTAGAAGAATTCAATAGTAGATTTGAACTTGCAGAAGAAAGAATTAGTGAACATGAGGATAGATTGATATATATAATGTGATCTAATGGGGAGAAAAAAGAATGAAGAAAAATAAACAGAGCCTGAGAGAATCCATGTAAGCACACCAACATGCATTTAATGGGAGTACCAGAGATACCTTGGTGGCTCAGTGGTTGAGCATCTGCCTTAGGCTCTGGGCATGA
Organism: Vulpes vulpes; assembly: GCF_048418805.1. Classification (NCBI taxonomy): domain Eukaryota; kingdom Metazoa; phylum Chordata; class Mammalia; order Carnivora; family Canidae; genus Vulpes; species Vulpes vulpes. Next base: position 55,748,793 of record NC_132788.1, on the reverse strand, counting down.
TCCCAGGGTCCTGGGATTGAGTCCTACATTGGGCTCCATGTAAGGAGCCTGCTTCTCCCTCTGCCTGTGTCTCTGCCTCTCTCTCTGTGTGTCTCTCATCAATCAATAAATAAAATCTTAAAAATAATGGTAGTACCAGAGGGCAGAGGAGAGAAAAAAGAGCAGAAAAAATATTTGAAGAAGTAATGATTGAGAACTTCCCATATTATTGAAAATATATTAATTTACATGTCTGGAAAGCTTAACAAATTCCAAGTAGGAAAATGAAAAGAGATCTACAAACAGACACATTAAACTGTAAAAATGTCAAAAGTCAAAGACAAGGATGGGGTGTCTGCCTGGCTTAGTCAGAAGAGTGTGCAACTCTTGATCTCAGAGTCACAAGTTTGAGCCATATTGGATATAGAGAGCCATATATCCATATTGGATATAGAGATTACTTGAAAAATAAACTTAAAAAAAGTCAAAGACAAGGAGAAAGTAGCAAGAGAAAAATGGCATCGCTTACAAAGGAATCCTAGTAAGATTAACAGCTGATTTCTCATCAGACAACGGAGGTCAGAAGGCAGTGGGATAACACGTTCAAACTGATCAGAGAAAATTTTTTCCAAGAATCCTATATCCAGCAAAGGTATCTTTTGAAAGCAAAAATGAGGTAAAGACATTATCAAAGGGCAGCCTGGGTGGCTAAGTGGTTTAGCGCCGCCTTCAGCCCAGGGCCTGATCCTGGAGACCCAGGATTGAGTCCCACGTAGGGCTCCCTACATGGAGCCTGCTTCTCCATCTGCCTCTCTCTCTCTCTCTCTCTCTCTCTCTCTCTCTCTCCCTCATTAAATAAATAAATAGATAGATAGATAGATAAATAAATAAAAACAAAAAAGACATTGTCAGATAAATGAAAACAGATTTTTTTGCCAGTCAACCTGCCTTACAAGAAATACCTAAGGAGGTTCTTGAGGCTGAAATCAAATTTCTCTGGACACTATTTTGAATCCACACACAAAAACCAGGATCACTGACAAAGATAATCATGTAATTATAAGAAAGAGTATAAATACATATTTTTTCTTTTTCTTCTCTTATGTGATTTAAAGAGCAATTGTGTAAAACAGTATGTATATAATAATGTGTTGTTGGGCCTATACCACCTTAAAATGTAATATATAGCACAAAGGAGATGGGTGGAACAGAGCTGTATTGGGGATAAGGAAATGACTCCAGTTAGTTCACTTAATTCGCTGAACAAATGAAGGGAGCCAGAAATGATAAATAAGAAGAGCAATTTAGCTAAACCTATAAATATATATTTGATCTTTCTTCTCAGTTTCTTTAAGAGACATGAAATTATATAAAGTAATAATTATAGTAATGTAAGGTTAAGTTTAGAACATTTACAGAAATAATATGTAACATAATGACAAAAAAAGGATGAAAATGGAATAGGATTATATAGAAGTAACATTTCTATATCTCACTAGAGTTAGGTTAGTATAAATCAAAAGCTGATGATAAGTCTTAGAGCAACCACTAAGGAAATACCTCAAGAAAATATAGTAAAAATGTCACTAAAGAAATTTAGATGTTACCTTAGGAAATATTGTTAATGCAAACAAAAGCAGGAAGAATACAGGAACAAAAAGACAGGAGACACATAGAAGCAAAAAGTAAAATGATAGATGTGAATCTAACTATATTAATAAGAACATTAAATATGAATGAATTAAACAATCCAGTAAAAGCAGAGATTATCAGATCGAATAAAAAAAACAAGTTTCAACTCTATGCTGTTTACAGGAAACACACTTTAGATTAAAAAATACAGACAGATTGAAAGAACAAGGATAGAAAAAGAAGTATACAGACAGCAACCACAAGAAATCTTCACTGGCTATACAAATATCAGACAAAATGGACTCAGAACAAAAGAAGTTTCTAAAGATAAAGAAGGACATTTTATAATGATAAAAGGGTCAATCCATCAGGAAGATATAATAATTATAAACATATATGTACTCACAAACAGAGCATCAAAACACATGAAACAAACACTGACATAACTGGAGTTGTAAACAATTCAACAGTCATGGTTAGAGATTTCAACACCCCACTAACAGTAGTGGATAAAACAACCAGGCAGGAGATAAAAAATCCAGAAGACAACACCATAAAACAATTAAACCTAAGACACATCTATAGAATACTCCAACAAAATACACATTCTTCTCAAGTGCACATGAATGTTTTTCAGGACAGCCCATATGCTAGACCATAAAACAAACTTCAGTAAAATTTAAAGGATAAAAATAACACAAGGTAAGCTCTCTGGCCAAAATGGAATGAAGTTAGGGATCAATAACAGAAAATAATTTAAGAAGCTCACAAATATGTGGAATTTAAACAACATTCTCCTAAATCACCAATGGGACAAAGAAGAAATCGAAGAGAAATCAGAAAATGCTTTTCAGTGAATGAAAACAAAGACACAGCATATCAAAACAGCCAAAGTAGTCTTAGAGGGAAATATACATATTCAATAAAGAAGGAAGATCTCAAATCAATAACCGAACTGTCCACCTTAAGATCTGGGAAAATAAAGGCAAATTAAACCTAAAGGAAGAAAAAGGAATGACATAGTGAAGATTAAAGTAGAAATTAAGAAAATATAAAATAGGAAAACAATAGAGACCAGCAGCAAAACCAAAAGCTGATTCTTTGTGCACTGCTGGGGATTTACCCCAAAGATGCAGATGCAATGAAACTCCGGGACACCTGCACCCCGATGTTTATAGCAGCAATGTCCACAATAGCCAAACTGTGGAAGGAGCCTCGGTGTCCATCGAAAGATGAATGGATAAAGATGTGGTTTATGTATACAATGGAATATTCCTCAGCCATTAGAAATGACAAATACCCACCATTTGCTTCAACATGGATGGAACTGGAGGGTATTATGCTGAGTGAAATAAGTCAATCGGAGAAGGACAAACATTATATGGCCTCATTCATTTGGGGAATATAAATAATAGTGAAAGGGAATAGAAGGGAAGGGAGAAGAAATGTGTGGGAAATATCAGAAAGGGAGACAGAACATGAAGATTCCTAACTCTGGGAAATGAACGGGGTGGTGGAAGGGGAGGAGGGCGGGGGGTGGGGGTGACTGGGTGGCGGGCACTGAGGGGGGCACTTGACGGGATGAGCACTGGGTGTTATTCTGTATGTTGGCAAATTGAACACCAATAAAAAATAAATTTATTATTAAAAAAAAAGAAGATCAAGAAAATTGGCAAACTTTTAGCTAGATTAACCAAGAAAAAAATGAGAGAAGACTCAAATGACTAGAATCAGAAATGAAAGAGACATTACTACTGACCTTACAAAAATAAAAAGAATTATAAAGGCATACTATGAACAGTTTCATGTTAATAAATTAGACAACTTAGATGAAATGAACAAATTCCTAGAAAGACAAAAAGCACCAAAAGTGGCTCAAGAAGGAATAGACAATCTGAATAGATCTCTAATAAGTGAAGAGATTGAATTAGTAATTAAAACAACTACTCACAAGGAAAGCAGCCAGGGCAAGACGGTTTCACTGGTGAATTCTAGCAAACATTTATAAAATTAATACCTATTCCTGGGCAGCCCAGGTGGCTCAGCAGTTTAGCAGCACCTTCAGCCCAGGGCCTGATCCTGGAGACCCAGGATCAAGACCCACGTTGGGCTCCCTGCATGGAGCCTGCTTCTCCTTCTGCCTGTGTCTTTGCCTCTCTCTCTCTCTCTCTCTCTCTCTCTCTCTCTGTGTGTGTGTGTCTCTCATGAATAAACAAATAAAATCTTTAAAAAATAGTAATAATAATACCTGCTCCTCACAAATTCTCCCCAAAAATAGAGGAAGAGGAAATACTCTCCAACTCACTCTATGAGACCAGCATAATATCAAAATGAAAAACATCACATGGAAAGAAAACTACAGATCAATATTTCTTATGAATATCAATGCAAAACTCCTAAGCTAAATGCTAGCAAACAGAATCCAGCAACATATATAAAAGAATTATGTACCATGATCATGTGGGATTTATGTGACATTGCAAATTTGATTTAACACCCAAAAATCTAACATAATACAACTTGTCAATAGAATGAGGGATAAAATACAATAATCTCAATAGATACACAGAAATAACTTGATAAAATGCAACACTCTTTTATGATAAAAACACTAAAATCTTGTAATAGAAAGGAACTTCCTCAACCTGATAAAGAGCATCTACAAAAACCCCATCACTAACATAATACTTAATAATGAAAGACTGGATACTTTCCCTCTAGGAATAAGAACAAGACAAGAATGCCCACTGATGCCACTTCTATTCAACATTGTTTTAGAGGTTCTAGCCAGAGCAATTAAATAATTAAAAGAAATAAAATAGGGACGCCTGGGTGGCTCAGCAGTTGAGCACCTACTTTTGGGCTCCTGGAGTCCCGGGATCAAGTCCCACATCGGGATCCTTGCATGGCGCCTCCTTCTCCCTCTGCTCGTGTCTCTGTTTCTCTCTCTGTCTCTGTCTCTCATGAATAAATAAATAAAATCTTAAGAAAAAAAGAAGGAAGATACATTCATATTGGAAAGGAAGAAGTAAAATTATTTCTATTCACAGACATGAGGGATCCCTGAGTGGCTCAGCGGGTTTAGCGCCTGCCTTCATCCCGGGGCATGATCCTGGAGATCCAGGATTGAGTCCCACATCAGGCTTCCTACATGAAGCCTCTTCTCCCTCTGCGCATGTCTCTGCCTTTCTTGCACTCTAAATAATAAACAAAATCTTTTAAAAATATATTCACAGATATGATATTTTATATAGAAAATCCTAAGGAAACCACTAAAAGACTATTAGAGATAATAAATTCAGCATGGTTGTAGGATATGAGATTAATATACAACATCAATTGTATTTCTATACACTTGCAAAGAACAATATGAAAATGTAATTAAGAAAACAATTCAATTGACAAGAGTACCAAAAAGAATAAAATACTTATATTAAATTTAACAAAAGAAGTATAAAATTTATATCTTGAAAACTACAAAACTTTGTTGAAAGAAAATAAGTAAATTCCAAATAAATGGAAATACATTTCATATTCATGGATTGGAAGACTTAATATTACTTAGATGATAGTACTCTCTAAATTGACCTACAGATTCAATTCAATCTGCATAAGAATCACAGATGACTTCCTAGTATAAATTTAAAAACTGATCCTAAAATTCAAATGGAATTGCAAGACACCAAGATTAGCCAAAACAATCCTGAAAGGTAAGAACAAAGTAGGACTCATATTTTCCTATTTGAAAACTTACTACAAAGCAATAGTAATCAAGACAGTGTAGTAGTGGCATGAGGACAGGCACATGTGGAGCAGTGGAATAGAATTGAGAGTCTAGAACTGAACCCATGTGTCTATGGCTAATTGATTTTGGACAGTGTTACCAAGATGGAAAAAGAATGGTCTTTTCAACAAATGGTACTAAACAACTGGATAGCTGCATGTCAAAGCATGAATTTGGACCCTTATATCACAACACACATAAAAACCAAAACAAAATCAATCAAGAACCCAAATATAAGATCTAAAACAACAAAACTATTAGAAGAAATGCCTGGATAAATCTTAATGGCTCCATATTTGGCAATAGATTCTAAGATAGCACACCAAGAACAGGAGCAATGGTGGAAACAAAAACAATTTATATTGAACTCATCAAAATTAAAAATTTTTATGCTTTGAAGGACACTATCAGGAAAATGAAAAAACCCACAGAATGGGAGAAAATATTTACAAATCATGTATGTGATAAGGAATTTGTATCTGGAATACATAACGAAATCTTAAACATGGTAATAAAAAGACAACCCGTTAAAAAGAATCGTTAAAAGATTTAAGTGGGCATTTTCCTAAAGAAGATATACTAATGTCCAATAAACATGTGGAAAGATGCTCAACGGTCATTAGTCACCAGGGAAATGCAAATTAAAATGACAGGATACCACCTCACACCCATTAGGATGGCTCTAAAAAAACAAGTCGGGCGGGGGATCCCTGGGTGGCTCAGCAGTTTAGCGCCTGCCTTTGGCCCAGGGTGCGATCCTGGAGTCCCGGATCGAGTCCCGGATCGAGGCCCACGTTGGGCTCCTGGCATGGAGCCTGCTTCTCCCTCCTCCTGTGTCTCTGCCTCTCTCTCTCTCTATGTCTATCATAAATAAATAAATAAATAAATAAATAAATAAATAAATAAATAAACCTTAAAAAAAAAAAAAAACCAAGTCGGGCAATAGCATGTGAAGTGGAAACCCTCATATACTGGTGGTGTGCATATAAAATGAAGCAGCCACTTTGAAAAACAGTCTAACAGTTCTTCGAATGGTTAAATACCATATGACTCAGAAATTCTTCTCTTAGGTATCTACCCAAGAGAAATGAAAATACTTATTCACACAAAAACTTGAATACAAATGTTTATAGAAGCACTATTTATAATAGCCAAAGGGAAGAAATAATTCAAGTATTCATTAACTGATGAATGAATAAATAAAATGTGGTCTATCCATACAATGGAATAGTATTCAACCACAAAAAAGAATGAAGTACTGATACATGTTACAACACAAATGCACCTCGAAAACATTTGTGCTAAGTGAAAGAAAGCATTCATAAAGACCATACATAATACAGTTCCATTTATATCAAATATCCAAATAGGCAAATCTATGGAGACAGTAGATTAGTGGTTGTTTAGCGCTGAGGGAAGTAGGAGTAATAAGAGAGGTGATAGCTAAAGTGTATGGGGTTTCTTTAGGGCCTGTGAAAATGTCCTAAAATTGACTATTGATAATTGCATGTATCTGTGAATATTCTAAAAAACATGGAATTTTACACTTTGAATGGGTGAACTGTGTGATATGTGAATTATATCTCAATTGAACTGCTGTTAAAAATAAGAATGAACCAGAAACAGACCATCCTTCAGAGGGACTGATGGTTAGATTAAGATGATCTGGGGTTGGAATGTCCCTAGCTATTCTCCAGAAGAATAATGTCATCCAGAACTTTATATTATCTATGATTTTTCACGTACAACATCTGACACTCATCCTATGCATCCCCTAATAACTTGTCCAACATCTGTAAGCAAATTATTTCACTGTGTTGTTTGCAAGTTTTGCACAAATTAGGATTTAACTTGTGACAGAGCTTCAGTCCTATCTAACCCTTCCAAAACAAAACATAAATATATTATTTTTTCACTTATTTTTAAAAAAGATGTTATTTAATTGAGAGAGAGAACGAGAGAGAGAGCACAAGCAGTGAGCAAATGGAGAGTGAGATGCAGACTCCCCGCTGAGTGGGGACCCTGATGTGGGGCTCCATCTAAGTATCCTGAAATCATGACCCCAGTGGAGGGCAGACGCTTAATGGACTGAACCATCCAGACACTCATTTTCTCACTTATTTTTAAAGTAAATATTGAAGTTGTAATATAACATATATACAGAAAAGTGGATGACTTCTAAGTGTACATCTTTTTTTTTTTTTTTAATTTTGAAAAGAGAGAAGGCAGTAGGCAGGGACAGAGTCTTAAGTGGGTTCCATGCTGAGTATAGGGCTAGAGGCGGGGCTCCATCACACCACCCTGAGATAAAACCAAGAGTAGGACTCCTAACCAGCTGCACCACCAAGGAACCCGATAAGTGTACCTCTTGATGAATTTTCGCAAACTCAACAGTCCCATGTGTGCAAGTAGCACCCAGATCAAGGAATAGAACATTCCCAGCACCCTGGAAACTCTTGTTGTGTCCCTTCCTAGTCACTCACCTTTCCCAAGGGTCACCAATATCCTGTCCTCCAACACCTGTCTTCCTATGCTTCTAAGATTAATTTTGCTTATTTTTAGTTCGATGTATTTTCAGAGAACACAAAGATGTGTGTACCAGGATGTTTAATGCAGCTTCATTTATGCTAGCAAATGCCTGACAACAGCCAAAATGTCCATCGGTTGGGGACTGAGTAAATTTATTATGATGCCTCTTAAAATAAAATTCTATGCAATCATTAGAAGTAAGATCCAGATATGCATATGCTGACATGGAAAGATGTCCAGGATATGTTAGTAAAGTGGAAAACCAAGTTTTATATCCATCTATAACTCATTCATATAAAAAGAAAAAATCTGTATTTATGTACTATTTGTGTGGTTGTAAATGAAAATGGTCTGGCAATATATATGCCAACTGTTCACAATTGGGAGGAGAGATAAGTTAGGAAAGGAAAAGGACTTGCACTTAAAAAAAAAAAAAAAAAACCCATCTGGGTATCTACTCTTTTTACAAGAAACATGCATTCCTTTTGTGTGCAACATTTTTTTAAAGACTATTTTTTAAAGATTTTGTTTGTTTATTCATGAGAGACAGAGAGAGGCAGAGACATAGGCAGAGGGAGAAGCAGACTCCCCACAGGGAGCCTAATGCAGGACTTGATCCCAAGACCCTAGGATCATGCCCTGAGCCAAAGGCAGATGTTCAACCACTGAGCCACCCAGGTACCACCTGTTTGCAACTTTTAACTGCAATTTAAACATTTAAGAAAAATCACAATGCCCCTGGGGTTAAAGTAACTCAATTGAAAATAATGGTAATGGATTAATGAATTTTTACCAGTCTCTCTCTATATATTAAAATTATAAATTCACATACTCTCTGACACTGGGGTTCCACTTCTTTGGAAATGAAACCTTTGTTTATATACCCTAGAAGGCACCAGTGAAGATGTTTATTGTTTGTAAGGGCGAAAAAATAGAAGTAACTTCAGTGTCCATTCACAGAGGAAGAGCTATGAAACCATGGTGTAATCATTCCCTAAATAAAGCAGCTAAAGAGTATGGAGTAGATCTATATTCATTCACATGAAGATGCCTCCAAGATATATTGTTGAGTGAAAAAAGCAAGGTGCATAATAATATATAAAGCATAAAACTTATATCAGATAGCCCCTCCTCAGTGAGCATACACACATATGTACACAGGGCATGTGAAAATGTCTAGAAGGATGCATTCCAACATGATGTCAATTTTTGCCATCCTTGGAGGTGGTGAGCCTTAAGAACAAGGTTTCAGTTTGAAGATTTAAGGCAGCTAGGTGGTGAGACTGAAATAAAACCAACTTTCCTTTTCTTGAACACTAACTGTATGTGTGCCAGGGGCCCTCGTGTCCTTTATCTCACATAATCTTCCAAGAACAACTACAGGCTTGGAGAAGGTAAATGACTTCCGTGGTGTCAGAGGGTAAGTAACAGAGCTGAGATTCAGATTCAGGTGGGTTTTACTTTAAAACCCATTTTCAGTCTGTTTTTCCCTGGTAGAGGGAGATGTAGGGGCCCAGGAGAGCAGGAGGGGCTTTGGCGGTGGTCTACTCCTCACCTGGTTCCCTGTTTAACTTGCAAAATTCCTTCCATTACTTTACTTCTTAGGAATGGCCAATGATGGTCCTGAGCAGGGGAGTGGCACCTCCAAGCTGGGGCGGAGATGCTGCTTAGCTTACTTTTGTGACATCTGGCAAGTGGTTGTCTAGTTCCTTCTGTGATGAGTCCACTCTCTTTCCATCCTATCCATGGAGAGCTCTCAACAGGAGGAAGTTCTCTCTGAGAGGGAATTTGGCTCTGTCTCCCTGTAACTTCCCCACGGGTCCTAGCTTTGTCATCTATGCCCCTGAGGGCCACTTGCTTCCCCCCTTAGGACAGTCCTACAGAGGCTTAGAGCCACTGGCTGGATCTCCTTCTCCACAATGACCCACTTCACTCCTTACAGGATGAGGTCTCCATTCTCCTCCCCATTCCATCCAAAAATGTCCCCTCCAGACTCCCTCTCAAGATTGGCCCCATACCTTTGTAAGGTGGGACCTCCTGTGGAGGATCTGGGAGTCTAAGGGGCAGCTGATAACCAAATGAGAGTGTTTCTTGGAGTCTGTAGAGTGTGAAGGAGAGAGTGGATTGGAGGTTCTCAGAGGAGAAGATGTCAGAAATCCTGGGACTTGTGGCTCACATGCTTCCAGGTGGCTTCAGGGAAGGTCTGTCACAGTTCTTGACACCCCACAGCCTGGGCCACTCCAGACCCTCAGCATGGAACCCCAAGCTGTGGCCAGGGTGGCAAAGCCAGGCGCTTCTCCTCCCAGAAAGCGTCTCACGGTGGTTTCCGTAAGTTGGTGGCGATTGCATAACTCTTTCACCAACTGCCATGCCAGATATATTTTGCAACCCAGCCCGCTGTGCCACACGTGTTGGCTGGCATGGCCAAGCCCCTACACAGGCCGGAGGAAGTCTGAGAGTGAAACACAACTGACAGTGCCTCCCAGGAATCTGCCAGCGACAGGACTCGCTACTCGCTCCCTGCCAGGCACAGAGTCCCTGCTGGGCACAGCAGGAGGCTTTCAGGGCCCCCTGTCCTCCAACCAGAGAGGGGAGCCATGAATTCCACAGAGCAGCCGGGTGGAGGTGTGCACTTCTGAGAAGCCACCGTCATATGCCAATAGCTCTTCTTGGTGTTCATGTGAAGATAAGCCCCAAAAGTTCCATTGGAAGGAGACTCCCACCCATCACTTCATGGGCTGAATCTTACTGGGGCAGGTGCAGGAGAGGATCCACAGGTGTATCATTCAGAGAAGACATGGTAGAGGGTGAGTTCAAGAGTGAGTTCTGAGGATAGAGGAGGAAGGAATGAGGGGTCCACTGGGTGACAAAGGGAGGGGAAATCCCACCAGCCTAAGGACCAAGGACACATGTAGGGGTTGACTGAGGGGGTTTGAGGCTTGGCCATTTGCTCACAGCTCTTTGGGCACTGGTGTTTCAGGGACTGGAGAATGATCCAGATGGCATCATGGTGCTCCCAAAGTAAAATTCAGGGATCTCTGAGAAAATGGAGCCAAGTATGGAGAGGACTAGGGATATTCCCACTTCCTGACAAGTTTCTGGCAAGAGTCGGGAGTGTAGTGAACGCTATAATATGTCATGCAGATCCCCAAATTACTCCCCAGCTGCTCGGAGACCTGGCTGATAATGGCTCTCTGCTGAGCCCCTGTCTAGTAACCATTCACAGTTAAAGAGAGCTACCTCTACCAATCCCAGACCCCCTTCTTGAGGAGTCTGTCTGATGACTGGTCAGGGCAGGAGTCTAAAGGCTCAGCTCCCTTGCTCCAACTTGGGACAATTGAAGGCCATTTCAGCCCCAGAGCTCCCCATGAGTTTGGCTGAGTCTTTGTAGTGACTGTGCCACAGTCTATCTTCTCTGCCCCATCCTGCTTCCCTTGTTCCCTCACAAGATGCTGATTTTCAGAGCTCACCAATAAACCTCTTAGAACCTTAAGACCCAACCTGGGAGAGTATGTGGAACCACAGAGGAATCCTGTTATACTCAAGGGTGGAGACCAAACTATTCAGATATGTGCTATTCAAACTAGTGGTTTCTCTGTTCTTTGGTGCTAGTGTATTCCAGCCAACTCTTTCTGGCCACCCTTGTTTGGGCAGTCTTGGGACTGCCTTAAACCAAAAAAGGCATCCTCTGGTTGGCAAAAGAAAGCAATTGGCCACTAAATAAAATATTTGGAGACATATCTGTGCCCAATTAACTTTCTAGGGGGAGTTGCTCAAATGAGTAAAATGAATATTGAACTTGAGTTGGATATAGTCACTTGTGGGTTACTTTATTTTGTAGAATCTCTAGAACATTTTTGGAGCAAGGAAGCCAACCGATTGCCCCCCCCCCCCACTTTTTAAGTAGGCTTCACAATAGGCTTTGAGCCCAAGGTGGGTCTTAAAATCATGACTCTGAGATCAAGACCTGAGCTGAGGTCAAGATTCAGATGCTTACCCGACTGAACCACCCTGGGGCCCCCATCTAATTGCCTTTTAATTTCCACAGCAAAAGCAACCATCTATCTATACTCAGGCAGGACAAAATCAGTACTAGCCAGCAGCAGTTGTACTAAATCATTCAGCAGAAGTGATTTCATACATATATTTGGGCTGAACTATTTACCAAGTGGCATTCTGTTTTTCATCATAGCAGTTGGGAATCCCAAACCATCTTTAAAAAAAAAAAAGGAGATATTGCTTCATGTAACTGGAAAACCTAAGAGTGGTCTTCAGGTATGGTTTGATTCAGGGTCTTAAATTATGTCATCAAAACTCTGTCTGATTTCTCTATGAGATTCCACACTCAGACAGTCTTTCCTTTTGTGTGGCAAATTAGCTACAGCAGTCCTGGTGTAGCTAACACCCTCCACAGTTGAAGAATTGAGTGGGAAGTGAATCTAATTTCCAGCTGCCTAAGCAAAAGTCTTGGGATTCACTTTGCTTGGCCCAGTTGGCTTGGCTTCAGCCAACTCTGAACCAATTATTGTGCCTCTAGAGAACTGCTGTGGCCTGACTGGTCATATCTAAAGTTCATCTGTAAATATTTTCTGAGTATCTGCTTGGTGTTAGACCTTGTCATAGGTTCTGGGGATTATATCAATATTGTCATTCATTTATGCAGAAGAACTCGCTTTCTAGTAGGATAAAGTGACATATGACAAACTTTAAAAATAATCCATTATCTAATTTAATTCACACAAAGATCTTGTAAGAGGGGCAACTTATTCTGCAGATAAGGGAAGAAAGACTCAGGAAATTTACTAGCTCTCATACAGCTTAATGGACTGATAGATACCAGATAAATCCTGACGTTGGGAGGAGTGGAGATTTCACAGCCCTTGGTAGGCCTGGCCAGAGAGGGATCTGATAGAGACTGGAGATCCTAGAAGATCTTTTCACCAAGGCAGGAAGAGTGCAAAATCTTGAGGCTTCCTCCAGCATGGAGCCTGGGATGATTTGGTTGAGGCTCCATGAGATACTGAGGAATGTCTCCAAATAGAATTTCTTTGGCTGGAAGCACCAGAAAAACTGGCTATAGGTGGCCTACACATTAGACCATCATTATCTCATGTAACAGGGAGTCTGGAAGTAGGCATTCTTGAGTCGGTTTATACAGAGGCTCAAGGACAGCATCCAATACCCCTGGACTGCCCCTCTTTCCCCTTTGCCAGCCTTGGCAGCATAGTTTTCCTTCCTAGGATTGGCTCTTCAAGGTCAGCAGATGGCTGAATCAGCCACAGGATTCATAGCTTTACACAGCAATGTCCAAAAGCCAGATGGAGAGAGGGTCCCTTCCTTGTGCACCTTTGGACAGAGGAAAACATTTTCTAGAAGCAGTCCAGAAGACCACCTGCCGTGTCTGGTTGGCCACAATTATGGCATATGATCATGCCTAGTCAACATAGGACTCAAGCTTAGTGGCCGTAACAAACATCCAAAAGTAACAGTGGCTTAAACAAAAGAGATGTTTATTTTTCTCTCAAGGTAAAGTCCAAGTAGGTAGTCCTAGGCTGATTTCTATGTCCACAATTAATAGAGACCCGGGTTCTTTCTATCTTATGTCTCCTCCATCTTTAAATTGTGGCTTTCATCTTGTGATCTAAGATGGCTATGCCAACTTCTCCCAGCATGTCTTTGTTTAACCAACTAGAAAGGCAGGAGGTACTGGAGGCATTCCACTTTCCCTTAAGGGCATGACTCAGAAGTTCAGATGTGATTTTGCTCATTTCTCATTGGTTCAACTAAGTCAAATGTCCACCTCCAGGTGCAAAGGAGGCTGAGTAATTTAGGCTTTATTCTGGACAGTTACTACAGGAAGAAGAAGGAAATGAATATTAAGGAACAATGAGCTGTCTCTGCCACAGAACAGAATTATTAGAGGATTAATCTAGGCTAGACCCCTGGTGCTAGAGAGAGAACCAGTCCCTCTCAAGTAGGTGGCTTCCCAATGCATAGGCAAATTTGGGATTTGATTACAAGAACAGAAAGAGGAGAATGATGGTTCATAGGTATGGTAGGCAGAATAACGACCTCATAAATATATCTACATCCTAATTTCCAGGAACCACGAAGGTTAGCTTAGAGGATGAAATTTGGAACTTTAAAGCTGATGAGACTTAGGTGAGATTTTGGGGTTGATAGTGGATTTAATGGGTTTAGGGACCTTGGGATGAGGTGAATGTACCTTCTGTGTGGGATGCACGTGAATCTTTGAGGGCCAAGAAACTGCAATAGGCTGAATAATTACCTCTAATTATGTCCACATCCTCATTTCCAGAACTGTGAATTTTGGTTTCTATATATAGTGAAAGAGACTTTGCAGATGTGATGAAGTTAGGGAGATTATCCTGGATTATCCCAGTGGGCCTGAGGTAATCACAACAGTACTTATAAGAGAGACACAGGAGGAGTCAGAGTCAGAGGAGAAGTAGCATAGCAAGGAGGCAGAGATTGGAGTGACATGCTCTAAAGATGGGACAAAGGGGAATACAGGAATACAATACAAGGAATACAGGCACCCCTTAAGAAGCCACTTAGAGTGCTTCAGGGAGACAGATTTTCTCCTCATAGCCTTCAGAAGGAACTGCACTGCTAATGCCTTGACTTTAGAGCAGTGAAGCTCATTTCAGACTTCTGACCTCCACAACTGAAGGAGAATGACATTTGTGTTGTTTTAAGCCACTAATTTTGTGGCCATTTGTTATAGCAGCAAGAGGAAACGAATACAGTAGGCAACCAACAGTGCCCACCACAGCACAACCAAAGAGCTGCAAGTCATCTGATGGCTGCAAGCTGAAGGGTAGAGAAGGAAGTGACAGGTGATGCTGGGGTGGGGAATAGGAAGCAGTCCTTGGTGTCCCAATCCCATCATGTAGTGAGGGCTTAATGTGTTCCAGGCACTATGAAAGGCAAGGTTTCTACTTCAATCTTCACAACTCAGCAAGAAGTAGGTATTTGAGGGACACCTGGGTGGTTCAGTGGTTGAGCGTCTGCTTTTGGCTCGGTAGTGATCCCAGGGTCCTGGGATTGAGTCCCGCATCAGGCTCCTTGCAGGGAGTCTGCTTCTTCCTCTGCCTGTGTCTCTGCCTCTCTCTCTCTCTCTCTCTCTCTCTCTCTCTCTGTCATAAATTAAAAAAGAGAGAATTTTACTTTTTGGTACCTGTCATAGCTCTGTGTTTAGTAACTGTGTGACCTTGGACATGTTCTCTCTCTCTCTCTCTCTCTCTGTCATAAATTAAAAGAGAGAGAGAGAGAGAGAGAGAGAGAACATGTCCAAGGTCACACAGTTACTAAACACAGAGCTATGACAGGTACCAAAAAGTAAAATTTCTGAGTCTTATGCAGGGGTGTGGTAGAAAATGTGTAATAAAATAAAAACCCCTATTAGTAGTGCTTGCCAATTTCCACAGCTGATTTCAAGTGACATGATATTGCCAAGTGCAGAGTTGGGAAGAGCTATGCATCATTGTATGGCATTTCCACCACAAAGACATAATATACACAATCTCAAGAGATACACATAATAGTAAAAGGTAATAAAACAGGAAGTGATAAATCGAGTATTTTAAAAATTCTATTCTTAATATAAATTAATCATAAGTTTATGTAATTTAATTTTTAATAGTGGTGTGTTTAACTACTGGCTCACAGATTTCCAATACATTTAACTATCAATCTTGTGAGTTGGTATGAGCCCGCCCTGGCACACCACTGGATAGTTTCAATTTTATGGGGAAGCAGTCCTTCCAAAGTTCAAATCTGATCACGTAGCTCCCTCACTCAATTACTGTCAGTGGCTCCTCAGTGTCCCAGGAGAAAGTCCAGAATAAATTTACTTTTCCAACCTCAGGTCTATACTCTTTTCTCCCTGATTCTCCTCCATAGAGGAGTCCATAACGCCAGTCCGTAACCCAAACCTGCTCCTTTGTTCATTGTAGTCCTCCTGCCCTGCTCTCAGCACCTTCTCTCTTCTGACTCATCCTTTGAGGTCCAGAGTGGGCCCATATCCCTGAGCTTGCCTCTGAACTTAGAGAGCACTTCCTTCTCTGAACACATGCCAATTAATATCCCCCTTCCCTATCAATCTCTGATTGGCGCAGGTCACATTAACTTCTCTTACAGATCTTAGGAGCTTAATGTGATAGAAGTTTATAAGTCTACTCCTTAATTTCCATCACCTATTTCACCCATTCCCCCCATCCACCTCTTTTGGTTTTGATATAGCATCTGTCCTGTTTTCCTCTTCTGATCTTCTGCTTTCATATTGTATCTGCAAAAGTTCTTCTACTAGCAGGAGCCCTTTGCACCCTAGTGACCACTGTAATAGTAATACCATGAGGTTACTAACATCCAAGATAAGAAGTCCTATCTTCAATGCTCCAAATAATACCTCTTCGCCTTCCTTCTTTGGCACTTATTATTACTGATGGAAAATTCATCCTGAGACAAGATATGTGTGAGATTTTCTCTACTCATATGATGGTTTTCTCCTAAATGTCTGACCTTGCCACTATTGAATCAGACTTGTGGGAATTACAAAGATACACAGTTTGGATTTAAACTAGGAATCTGGGGGATCCCTGGGTGGCTCAGCAGTTTAGCGCCTGCCTTTGGCCCAGGGCGCGATCCTGGAGTGCCAGGATCAAGTCCCACGTCGGGCTCCCTGCATGGAGCCTGCTTTTCCCTCTGCCTATGTCTCTGCCTCTCTGTGTGTGTGTGTCTCTCATGAATGAATGAATGAATGAATGAATGAATAAATAAATAAATCTTTAAAAAATTAACTAGGAATCTAAATGCCTTTCATATAAACAGAAAGATAAATGTCAAAAAAAACCTTTATGACTTCCATTCAGTGGCTTGGGGTGTGGTGAAGGTGGAGGCTCAGCTCTGTGCTGCTATTTGGGGTCCAGGCTGACAGAAGTTCAGCCCTCGTGGACAGGGAATTTCCAAATTTGTCCCAGCTGACCAACATCCAGCTGGGCAGAGAGAGTAGAGGAATGGGGCCTGAGGCTTTTCTAGAGCTGGCCTGGAATCTGCTGACATCACTTCTGCCCAGAATTCAAGCACATGGCCCATATGACTAGAAGGGAGGCTGGAAAATAGAGTCTAGCCAGTGTGCAGAAGGAAAGGGAAATCATCTGGGTAAAGGGCTAGCCTGTGTCTGCAGTCATTTGCACGCCATATGCCTGCTTTTATTCACTGACCTTCCCTGTGCCTCTGGGACGTGCCTTCCAACAAGGGTGGGAGTTCTTCAGGCTGTAGAGGCTATACTCAATCATCTGTACCCAGAAGATGCCCAGTCTGAGTGGCATGGAAATCATTAATTGACTGCCATAACAACCCCACAAAGCCGGAACTCTTATTCTCCTTCCACAGGTGAGAAAGCTGAGTTTTGGAGAGGCTTGTGTCAGAGCAGGGCTCAGTGCCTGGTTTCTCTGACTGCAGACCTTGGGTTTTCTCCCTTACACCACAGGTGAATAAATGACTGGGTGCATCAGGTAAATTGGTGTGTGGGATGCTTATCCTCCCTTGCCAGCTCAGTGCCAGAGATGTACTCAGGGGTATTGGTGGCTGGATAGTCTCTGTTGATGGGAATCTCCTTCCCTGCCAGGGCTTCCCACAGTGCTCTCACCCCCTCTTAGCTCTCCTCTTCCTGGTGGGCTTGGTGTGAGTCCCATGAATCAGGAAACCCCCCTTTTTTTTTTTTAGTACCAACTATATGGCAGTTTAGTTCTAGGCTCAGAATTAACTTATATCAAACATATATTTAAGTCAGATGTTCATAACAATAGTTAACAACAACCACCTCACCCAACACCACTGGAGAACACTAGGGAACCAACTCATTAGTTTGAAAACTGGTTTTTAAAAAAGGGAAAGAAGTAAGCATTTGATCTATCTTTCCTATACAAAGTGCCCCTCAGGGCCATCCAATGGTTGTTATAAATGGAAGCGTGCCTTGATAGAAGTGTGTCAGCTCATGAATGATGAAAGAATGATAGAATTAGAAGACCATCAGTGTGTATACAGTAATGAAGTAAAAGATCTGGGCAGCTATCCTTAGTGGCTACCAACATCACAAAAGGAGAGACAACTAGATGTTATGTGTCCCTGAAGAAAGTAGACATCACCATCTATGAAATAATTTTGCCCCCAAAATCAAAGCTGAATCTCATCAGGGTCTAACAGAAAATAGAGAGAGGAGCATGGTAAAAGACACCAACAGGGATTCAAATTAGCAAAATGCAAGAAGTAAATTACTAGGAACAAAAGAGGAGCATCACAGGTTAAAAGAAATCTGAAAAATGTATCAATCCACTGCAATATACAGACCTTATCTGGATCCTTATTCAAACAAACAGTAAAATAAGAATTATGAGACAATCAGGGACACCTGTGCCTAGATATTTCATATTACTAAGTAATTGCTGTTGATTTTTTAAAGTGTGATAACTTTATTGTGGTGATGTTTTTAAAAGCCCTTATCTTTCCTAAATACATATTGAAATTTTTCCAGATAATAAGATGATGTGATGTCTGGGATTTGCTTCAAATAACCCAGGGGAGGGCAGCCCCAGTGGCTCAGCAGTTTAGTGCTGCCTTCGGCCTAGGGCGTGATCCTGGAGACCGGGGATCGAGTCCCATGTCGGGCTCCCTGCGTGAGCCTGTTTCTCCCTCTGCCTGTGTCTCTGCCTCTCTCTCTGTGTGTCTCTCATGAATAAATAAATAAAATCTTTAAAACAAACAAACAAACAAACAAATAACCCAGGGGAGGGACACCTGGGTGGCTCAGTTGGTTAAGTGCCACCTTTGGCTCGAGTTGTGATCCCAGGTCCTGGCCGTGTGGTTGGGCTCCTTGCTTAGTGGGGAGCCTGCTTCTCCCTCTCCCTCTGCCTGCTGCTTCCCCTGTTTGTGTTCTCTCTCCTCTCTCTCTCTCTCACTGTCAAACACATAAATAAAATCTTAAAGACAAAAGAAAACAAAATAGCCCAGGGGAGAGAGTATGTGAGGTGGAGTGTTCAGGATGGCTGTTTGTTGATCATCATTGAGACTTGGGGAAGGGTACAGAGGGGAAATAACTTTTATATTTTTGCTGTAACAAATTGCCACAAATCCAGGGACTTAAAACACCACATACTTATTATCTCATAGTTTTGTAGGTTAGGAATCTGACACAGGTCTCGTTGAACTAAAACACAGCATCAGCAGGGTTGTTCTCTTTCTGGCTCTAGCACAGAATCATTTCCTTGGGATCCCTGGGTGGCTCAGTGGTTTAGCGCCTGCCTTTGGCCCGGGACCTGATCCTGGAGATCCAGGATTGAGTCCCACATCGGGCTCCCTGCATGGAGCCTGCTTCTCCCTCTGCCTTTGTCTCTGCCTCTCTCTCTGTCTCTCTCATGAATAAATAAATAAAATCTTAAAAAAAAAAAAAGAATAATTTCCTTGTCTTTTCCAGCTTCTAGAGGCTGCCTGCACTCCTGGGCTCGTGGCCTCTTGCTCTGTCTTCAAAGCCAGCAATATTGCATCTCCAACCTTACTGTTACATCTCTTTCTCTAACTATAGCCAGACAAGGCTCTCTGCTTTTAAGGATTTATGTGATTAGATTGGGCCCATCTGGGTAAACCAAGATAAACTCCCACCTCAAGGTCCTTAACCTTAATCACATCTGTATAGTCTCTTTTGCTAAGTAACATATTCCCTGGGGTCTGGAATTAGGATATGGATATCTTGGAGGTGGGGTGGGGGCGTTATTCTGTCTACTGTGGCCTAGAGTCATCTTATCTCTCTACTCTTGTGTGTGTTTCAAATTTTTCATATTGATAGGTTAAAGACAGTTTGCTAGATGTTGCTGACTGGGGGCTGTTATTTTAGGAAGGGTGGCAAGACAAGTCTGGCTGAAGCGGTGACATCTGAGCTTAGATAGGATGCACAGTGGGAGGTCTATAAACCGCCCATGTAGCTCAGGTGAGCACAGGGAGCAGTATATCTGAAAGACAGTGAGACCCTGGTTCCCTCACTGTCTCAGCTACAGGGTCACTGGGCAGCCAAAGAGCCCTGTACGGTTGGATGCTCATCAGCTCACTTTATCTGGTAGGATAGGGGCTGATGGGTGCTAACAGGCACGAGCCCCTTGCCCCCAGGTAATTAGCAGTATCGGGCAAGGTCTGACCTGGGCATCAAAGGTCATCATAAAATGTATGCTTTGTAGCCTCTTTGTAGTATGTATGGTTTCCCAGAGCTCACTTTATATAAGGCCTAATTTTAGACACTTTATATCAACTCATTTACTCTTCACCACTGTCCCATGAAGAAGGTAGTACCTATGGTCTATGAGCCAGGGTTCAGCCAGGGAGGAACCAGTGGGAGAGCTTCAGTAAGAGATTTATTGCAAGGGACTGGCTTATGTGATGTTGGGGCTGGTTGGGCAAGCCCCAAATCCTTAGAGCAAGTGGTCAGGAAGGACAGACTGAAACAGCAGCTGCAAGACACAAGGTGGAAGGCTTCTAAAAAGAAAGCCTTTATTCTGCTCTCAAGAGTTCTCAACAGATTGAATCAGGCCCACCCCAATTATTGACGATAACCTCCTTCACTTAGAAGAACCAGTTATGGACTACTTTAATCTCATCTATGAAACACCCAGAAGGCAACACCTAGATTTGCATTTGATTGAAAACCAAGACTATAGCTTTGCCAAGTTGATACGTAAAATCATCACAGATGGGGAAACTGAGGCACAGGTTAGTGAAACATCTTGGTTAAGGTGTCAAAATACATAAATAGCAGACTTGAACCAAAGGATGTTGGCTCTGGGGTCTATCCTCAACACTGTTGTGCTTGCTCCTCTTAGCCACTGGTCATGGAGTTAACCTTGGCCCTGGCTGCGTTCCTCTATCTTGTTATATGGGAATGATGCCTGTGCTGGAGTTGGAAGTAAGTCAGATTTAAGATGTGGGGGCTGGGGCAGGTGGCACCATGGTTGGGAACACCAGCTGTGCAGCAAGACTCTCTAGGCTCACGTTCTGGCTGCACTCTTAAGAGTTGTGTGATACTGTCAGATAGGTTTCTTAACCTGTCTGTGCCACAATTTCCCCATCTGTAAACTTTGCATAAAATAGTATCTGACTTGTAGAATATTGTAGCAATGAAATGAGATAACAGAGATAAGATACCTGGAATAGTAAGCAGTCAATGAATGTCAGCTCCTAAATTCTGAATGAAGAGCTCATTGTACCCCCCACACCTGAGGGCTTCCCCAGAGCTGCCTGCTTCTCAGTTCTGTGGCCCATCAGAAGCCTGCTAACTCTGCTTCATGGGAGGTTGCCCTCCTGGAGGGTAGACAGGTAGAGGCAGCTCCCCTAGCCATAGTGGCTTCTGAGAGACATGTGGCTTCTGGTGCTGCCCTGTACAGGGCTGTGTGCTGGCAAGAAGTAATACACAGTCACCTGGCCCGGGCCCATGCCACCTCTGGGACCAGCAGGTGCCCTAGGTGCAAGGGAAGCCTGAGGTCCAGGAGGAGGTCTATGGTGGGAAAGGCAGGCTCTCAGGAAGTAGGACTGGCCAGGAGCCACAGGTATATCAGAGATAGGGTGCTGTCCAAGGATGCAGAGGCCAGGGACTCTGGTAGGGTGAGCTCTCTCAGCTTCCGTTAAGGGAAGGAGAAGCAGACTGGTCCCCAGGCCCCACCCCTAGCCTTGTTTCTATGCTCCTGCGATCCTGGGATAAGATTGGTGTCAGTAGTAAGCCCCTGAGCTCATCCTAGGCTCCCTCCACCCCCAGTCAGTTAGCTTCTCCTGGGTAAGAAACCACTCCAAGATTTAATAACCTCAAGCGGCAACCATTTATTATTGCTCACAAGTAGGGAGGGGTAACTGGGTCATTCTGCTGATCTGGCCTGGGGTCTACTAATCTTGTCTCTGTCCCTGTAGTTTTGCCAGAATGTCATATAAATGGAGTCACACAGTATATGACCTTTGAGTCTAGCTTTCTTCTTATTAAGTTTTTATTTAAATTCCAGTTAGTTAACATACAGAGTAGTATTAGTTTCAGGTGTACAATATAGTGATTCCACCTTACATACAACACCCAGTGCTCATCACAAGGGCATTCCTTAATCCCCATTCCTATTTCACCCATCCCTCCACCCACCCCCACTCTGGTAACCATTAGTTTGTTCTCTAGTTAAGTCTGTTTCTTGGTTTCTCTCTCTCTCTCTCCTTATTTTTGTTCCTTTAGTTCAATTGTTTTCTTTCTTAAATTCCACATATGAGTGAAATCATATTGCATTGTCTTTCTCTGACTGACTGATTTCATGTAACATAATACCCTGTAGGTCCATCCACATTGTTGCAAATGGCAAGATTTCATTATTATGGCTGAGTAATATTCTGGTGTGTGTGTGTGTGTGTGTGTGTGTGTGTGTGGTACATATACCACATCTTCTTTGTCCATTTATTGACCGATGGGTGCTTGGGCTGCTTCCATATCTTGGCTATTATGAATAATGCTGCTATAAACATAGGAGTGCACATATCTTTTTGAATTAGTGTCTTGTCTTCTTTGGATAAATACCCAGCAGTGGAATTACCAGGTTGTATGCTGATTCTGTTTTTAATTTTTTGAGGAACCTCCATACTGTTTTTCACAGTGGCTGCACCAATTTGCATTTCCACCAACAGTGTATGAAGGTTCCTATTTATTTTTTTATAGATTTTATTTTTTAATAATCTCTATATCCAACATGGGGCCCCAACTCACAGTCTGAGAACAAAGTTGCATGCTCCACTGACTGAGCCAGCCAGGCACCCTCAGGGTTCCTATTTCTCCACATCTCCATCCACAGCCTAGCTTCTTTCATCTAGCATAACTGAAATTCATCTATGTTGTTGTGTGTATCGGTTTATTCCTTTTATTGTGTATTTGTTTCCTACTGCTTCTGTAACAAATTGACACAGTGACTTAAAACAACACAAATTTATTATCTTAGAGTCCTAGAGTTCATAAGTCCTAAAATCAAGGTGTTGGCAGGCTGGTTATTTCTGGAAGCTATGAGGGGAGAATCCATTTCTTGGGCTTTTCTTCTAATAGTTACCTATATTCCTTGGCTCATAACCTCTTCCTCTATCTTCATTCCAGTCACTGCTTCCAGCATCAACAGCTTTCTCCTCTGACTGACCCCTCCTACCTTCCTCTCATGATTACACATGGACACATCCAGATAATCGAGGATAATCCTCCCATCTCAAAATCCTTCATCACAGCTGCGAAGCCCATTTTGCCATGTAAGGTAACACATTCACAGGTTCTGGGGATTAGGATGTGAACATCTGTGTGGGACCATTATTCTCCCTACCACTATTGCTGAGTAATAATCCATCATATGCTTATACCAGTGTGTTTATCCATTCAACAATTGAAGGACAAAAGCATATATTTAGATTCTCTGGTTGACCAACTTTTCTCCCAGGAGAAAGTGTGAAAAACTTACTTCACCTTAAGGTGAACTAAATAGATTAAACAAACAAGAACAAGAAGAAAAAGAAGGAAAACTCCTTTATTAGGATTAATTTTTTTAAGTTTATTTATTTTTTAAAGATTTTATTTATTTATTTATGACAGACACAGAGAGAGAGAGGCAGAGACACAGGCAAAAGGAAAAGCAGGCTCCACGTGGGGAACCCGATGTGGGACCCGATCCCAGGTCCCCAGGATCACACCCTGGGCTGAAGGCAGGTGCTAAACCGCTGAGCCACCCAGGGATCCCAAATTTTTTTAAGTTTAAAAAATAACTTCATTGAGGTATATTTACAAACAATAAATTTCTTTCATTTTAGATGTACTGTTTGATGAATTTTGGTAATTGAATAATTATGTTGCATCCACCATAATCAAGATCTAGAACAATTCCATCAGTCTAAACATTATCCTTGTGTTCCTTTGCAGTAGTTCCCTTTTCCAACTCAAGAAACCACTGATCTGCTCTCTATCACTGCATACTAGCACGTTTTTAAATTAATTTATGTCATTGTATAAATTAATGTTTCATTTTCTTTATTGCTGATATTCCATAGTATGGATAACCACAATTTGTTTATCTATTCCCCAGATAATGAACATATGGGTTGTTTCCAGTTTGGGATTATTATGGATAATGAATATTTACATGAAAGTCTTTTTTTAAAAAAAAGATTTTATTTATTTATTCATAAGAGACACACAGAGAGAGGCAGAGACACAGGCAGAGGGAGAAGCAGGCTCCCTGTGGGGAACCTGATGTGGGGCTCATCCCAGGATCCTGTGATCACGCCCTGAGCCAAAGGCAGATGCTCAACCACTGAACCACCCAGGCGCCCCTACGTGAAAGTCTTTATGTGGACATACATTTTTATTTCTCTTGTGTATATACCTAGTAGGATTGCTGAGTAACATGGTTAAGTGTATGGTTAGCTTTATGAAATATTACTGTACTGTTTCCCAAAGTGACCAAACCATTTTGCATCCCCATCAGCAATGTGTGAGAAGTCTAGTAGCTCTGTTTCATCTTTAACGCTTGGTATTGTCAGTCTTTTTAACTTTAGCCATTTTAGTGGGTATTTTTTTTAGTTTTTTACTTAAATTAAATTTAATTAACATATACTGTATTATTAGTTTCAGAGGTAGGATTTAGTGGTTCATCAGTTGCATGTAACACCCAGTGCTCATTACATCAAGTGCCCTCCTTAATACGTATCCCACAGTTACCTCATCCCCCTACCCATCTCCCCTTCCAGCAACCCTCAGTTTGTTTCCTATAGTAAAGAGTCCCTTATGAGTCCTCTCAATTTCTTTTTTGTCTTATTTTATTTTTCCCTCTACTGGGTATATTTTTACCCACTAAATATTTTTATATTTTACAAAAAAATTTAAAAATATTTTATTTATTTATTCATAAGAGATACAGAGAGAGAAGGGAGAGACATAGGCAGAGGGAGAAGCAGTCTCCATGCAGGGATCCCAATGTGGGACTTGATCCTGGGACTGCGGGATTACATCCCGAGCCAAAGGCAGAAGCTCAACCACTGAGTCACCCAGGAGTCCGTATTTTACAAAATTTTTATGTTTATACAAAAATATTTTTATATTGTAAAGTGCCTTTAATTTGCATTTCCTTGAAGACAAGTGATATTGAGCATCTTGTCATGTTCTTGTTGACCATTTTCTGAAGTGGCTGTTCAAATTGTCCATTTAAAAATAATCAGATAATTTGTCTTATTATTGAGTCACAGGAGTTGTCTTTAAAAAATGAATTCTGGATACAAATTCTAATCATATATATCTTTTTCTAGTCTGGGGCTTGATTTAAATTTCAATCTTAAGAAATTAGGAAAAGAAGAATAAATTAAGCCCAAAATGTTGAAAAAAGGAAGCAAAAAAGAGCAGAAATCAATGAGACAGGAAATAGAAACACAATAATCAATGAAAACCAAAATCTGGTTCTTTGAAATGATCAGTAAAATTGGTAAGCCTATGATTACCTTGATCAAGAGAAAAAATACAAATAGCCAATATCAGAATGAAAGAAGAGACATCATTACAGATACTGATAGGTATTTAAAGGAGTATAAAGAAATATTAAGAATAAGTTTGTGCTAGTAAATTTGACAACCTAGATGAAATGCACTATTCCTTTGAAAGACACAAATTACTGGGTGTCTCGGTGGCTCAGTAGGTTAAGTGTCTGTCACCTTTGGCTCAGGTCATGATCTCAGGGTCCTGGGATTGAGCCCTGCATCAGGCTCTCCACTCAGCAGAAAGTCTGCTTCTCCTTCTCCCTCTGTAATCACTCTTGCTTTTGCTCTGTCTCAAATAAATAAATAAAATCTTTTTTAAAAAACTTAAAAAAAATAAACCTTCCTAAAGGGAAATATTTAGGAAAAAAATAATGTAAATCTTGTACGAGCTACTAGAAAATAGAAGATGGAGGAACACTTCTCAACTAATTTTCTGAGGCAAGTATTACCCTTATGCCCAAAGCAGACAAAATATCTCAAGGAAAGGAAAGAGAAGTATGGACCAAAATCCCTCATGAACATAGATGCAGAAGTTTTTAACAAAACTTTAACAAATTAAATATAGCAACATATAAAAAAGATAATATATCATTACCGTGTGGGGTTTACCCCAGGAATGCAGAGGTGATTTTCATATTCATAAAATCAACTCATGTAACCCTCTATATTAATAGAATAAGAGGGGGAAACCATATGATTCTTTTGAAAGATACAAATAAAGCATTTGACAAAATTTAACACTGATTTACAACAAAAATTCTCAGCAAACTAGGAACAGAAGGGAACTTCTTCAGCCTGATGAAGGACATCATGAAAAACCTTAGTTAACATCATACTCAAACATGAAACACTCAGTTTTAAGATTAGGAACATACAGATGTCTGCTATCACAAATTTAAGTCAACAGTTATACTGAAGGTCCTTGCCAGTATAATAGATAAGGAAAAGGAATAAATGGCACACAGTTAGGAAAGAAAGATGTGAAATTGTCTTTATGTGCAAAAGCACGATTGTGTACACAGAAGACGCTAGGGAATAATTGTTATTCTTATTATTTTGTTATTTATTTATTATTTTATTTTATTTGAGAGAGGGAGAAAGGCAAACTCTCCGCTGAGCAGGGAGCCCCATGTGGAGTTCCATCTCAGGATCCTGGGATCATGACCTGGGCTGAGGCAGATGCTTAACTGACTGAGCTACCCACGGGCTTCAGCAATAATAATTTTTTAAAAAGCTACTAGAACTAACAATGAATAAAAGCAAATTTTCAGGATAAAAATCAACATACAAAAATCCATGTTTTTCTTTTTCTTTTCTTTTTTTAAAGTAGTTTCCATGCCCAGTGTGGAGTCCACTGTGGGGTCTGAACTCACAACTCTGAGTTGAAGACCTGAGCCGAGATCAAGAGATGGACGTTTAACTGAACCAGCCACCCTGGCACCTCTCCACATATTTCTATATCAATGAAAAAGTGGAAAGTGGAATTTAAAAAATAATTTATATCATTAAAGATAAAATATGTAGGAATCAATTTAGTAAAAGATGTGTAAGATGTGTGCACTACAAAATCTTACACAGGGAAGTTAGAACAGATCTAGCCGAATGGAGTTCTATATCATATTCATGAGTCAAAAGATCCCATATTATTAAGGTAACAATTATCCTCAAAATGATCTATACATTCATTACAATTCCAATAAAAATCCTGGCTTTTTAAAGAGATAAATTGAGGGTGCCTGGGTGGCTCAGTTGGTTAAGCATCTGACTCTTGATTTCAGCTCAGGTCATGATCTCAGGGTCCTGAGCTGGAGCTCCACATTGGGCTCTATGCTCAGTCAGGAGTCTGCTTGTAGATTCTCTCCCTCTGCCTGTCTCCCAACTTGCACATGCTCAAGCAAGTTCTCTCTCACAAATAAATAAATACATCTTAAAAAAAGAGAGAGATAAACTTACAACCCGATTACAAAATTATGTAGAAATGCAAAAAACCTAAAAGAACCAAAATAATCTTGAAATAGAAGAACGGAAAAAAAAAAAAAAAAAGAAATAGAAGAACGGGGTCAGAAGGTTCACACAATCTGATTCCAAGACTTTCTATAAAGCTATAGCAATCAAGATAGTGTGATATTGATGTTAGGATAAACCAATGAAATGATCAATGAAAAAGAGTCCCAAAATAGATCTACACTTATATGGTCAATTGATTTTTTTTACAAAGATACCAAAGTAATTCAATGGGGAAAAATGCTGCTTTTTAAACATATAGTAATATAGTTTTAGAGCTTAAATAATTGAATATCTTTATGGGAAAAGAGAACTTTGCTGTACTGAAAAATTAACTCAAAGAGATCATAAATCTAAATGTAAAAGTCTAGAAGAAACCATAGGAAAAAAAGTTTGTGACACTGGATTAGGCAAAGATTTCTTAAATAGGACACAAAAGGCACCATCTACAAAAAAAATGAAATAAGTACCCTTTTATTATTTTTAAATCACATACTTATTACATATTCTTTATTAGATTGTTGGAAGTCCTTATTGTTTTTTGGATTATGAAAGAAATATATCTGTTGTTATAATTTAAACGATGCTGCTCACAGACAACCCTAAAGAATACATGCACACATTATCATATAAGGTTTTTAAAAATAGTAATGGAATTATAATACATCTATTATTCTACAACTTGTTTTTCTCCACTTGAAATAAACAATGGACAATATTCCCTATCAGCACATCAGGACTTTTGCTAACAATGTTTGTATATTTATTTTGTCATGTGCTATTTCTGCATGACATATCACTAAGTGTGTGACTGGGTAAGCACAGTTTAAATTTAGGTAGATCCTTGCTAATTGCTCTTGCTAAAAGTTGCATCAATTTATATTCCCACCAATAATAGAGGAGGGTGCTTGCTTTCTGATAGGCTCACTATCAATGGATGTTATCACTCTTGTTACTTGTATAATTTTTTGTGTGTGGCCCATCTGCTAAATGAACAATGGTACCTCATTGTTGTTTTTAATTATCATTTATTTGACTATAAATGAGGGCATGCTTTCCTTTCATATGTTTATTGACCATTATATTTCTTCTTGTGCAAATTGCCTATTTTTCTATTGCGTTGTTTGTCTTTTCCTTATCGATTTTTAGGAACACTTTGCATATTATAGATATTGACTGTTGCTTCATTATAAGGATTGCAAATACCCTTTCTCAGTCTATTGTTTGTCCTTTAAGTTTGTGTATAGTATCTTTCACTATACAGAAGTTGGAACTTTTTATGTAGTCCGGTGAATCAATCCTTTTCTTTATTTTCTGCTCTCTGTGCAATGCTTAGAGAATCTCACCCTACCACAAAGTTACAAAAAAAGCTGTGTTTTTTCTTCATGTAGTGAATTCCTGTGTTTCAATTATACTGGTGATATTTTATTTTATTTTATTTTATTTTTTATAAAGATTTTATTTATTTATTCATTAGAGACACAAAGAGAGATAGAGGCAGAGACACAGGCAGAGAGAGAAGCAGGCTCCATGCAGGGAGGCTGACGTGGGACTTGATCCTGGGTCTCTAGGATCAGGCCCTGGACTGAAGGCAGGTACTAAACCATTGAGCCATCCAGGCTGCCCTACTGGTGATATTTTAATGCTTGATCTGGATATTGGGTACATTTTTTATATTTTTCTGCTTAATCTTTTGTGTGCCTGATATCCTCCACAATATGTTTTTGTGAAGAAATAAAGGGGGGGGGGCGGAGAACCTAATACTTTTTTGATGGGTTTGCACTACCAGAAAAACACTAAATCTGGCAAAAAAACAAACAAAAACAAACAAACAACACAAAACTCTGTGATATTATCACTGAATCTAAGCAATCTCTAATGTCTGGAATCTGCACCATTAGGAACTGGCTACTAAAGAGATGAGAGCCCCAATGCCCACCTCAGACACAGCCACAGAGAAGGAGGGGCAGGAATCACCACTCAGAGAGCAGAACTGGGGCAACTGAACAGCCTGCCTAAGAGGCTGCAAAGAGTTCCTGACACATGAATGACCTTGCCAACGTTATGGCAAGTGATAGACACCAGTCACAAAAGACCACAGAGTGTATGGATGCCTTTATATGAAAATTTCATAATAGAGACAGAAAGTAGATTAGTGGTTGCCAGGGCTGGGAGGAAGGAGAGATGTAGAGTGACTGCTAATGGGTACAGAGTTTTTTGGGCGGGGGGGGGGGTTATTAATATCTTCTCAACTTAGATTGTAATTGTGGCTGCATAACTCTGAATATATATGAATATACTAAAAACCCTGGTATACCCATTTGCTGTTGTTCTGCTTTTCCATGTTGTAGTATGAATCAGTATTTCATTCCTTTTATAGCCAAATAATATTCCACTGTAGGGGCAGACTAGTTTGTTTATCTGTTCACCAGTTGACTGGCATTTGGATTGTTTCTATTTTTCGGCCACCATAAATAAAAATAATGCTGCTTTGAACGTTGATGCACAAGTGTCAGTGTGGAGACAAGTTTCCTTGTCCCCAAGTTTCCAAGTGCCTTGGGTACATAACTTGGAGTTTCATTGCTGGGTCATATGGCAATTCCGTGTCTAACATTTTCCAGTATTCTGAGTTGTGCTATGAGCTAGTGCCCACTGCGGTGGCTAATCATGTACTCTCCCCTTTCCCACGCGAGAGTTGATATCATACTTCTCCTTTCCTTTCTGCACAAGTCACATGGGGGTGATGGGGGAGTTAAGATCTCAACCCGGATGGGACGCCTGGGTGGCTCAGCGGTTGAGCATCTGCCTTCAGCTCAGGGTGTGATCCTGGAGACCGGGGGTTGAGTCCTGCATCAGTCTCCCCGCAGGGAGCCTGCTTCTCCCACTGCCTGTGTCTCTGCCTCTCTCTCTCTCTCTCTCCCTGTCTCTTACAAATAAATAAATAAAATATTTTTTTAAATAAAAAGATCTCAACCCAGGGTCACTGGAATTCTGGTCCTAGGGCTGGATGTGTGACGGGAAGAGGCAGACTTAAAATGACTTCCCTTCAGTACCT
Organism: Vulpes vulpes; assembly: GCF_048418805.1. Lineage (NCBI taxonomy): Eukaryota > Metazoa > Chordata > Mammalia > Carnivora > Canidae > Vulpes > Vulpes vulpes. The sequence goes on along the minus strand of NC_132788.1, from coordinate 55,718,221 downwards.
CAGTTTCCATGGGTCAAAGGTCAAGGCAGAGCGTGCCTCCACTGGGCTTTTTGCTTAGGGTCTCCCAGAGCTGATCAAGGTGTCAGCAGGCTGGACTCTTTTCACGAGGCTCTGGAGGGAGAGCCACTTGCTTGCTGAGGTTGTTGTCAGAATTCAGTTATTTGTTGTAAGATGGGATCTCCCCATTTCTTTGCCAATGTTTCTTTGTGATCATGCTTCAAACCCTCCTCATGCTTTGCATCTCTCTTCCCCTTGCCTATCCCATTCTAACATCCTCTTCTGCTTTCTTCTTCGGCAACCTGCTGGGGAACGCTCTCTGCTTTTAAGGGCTCACGTGATTACATCGAGCCCACCAGGACAATCTAGGATCATTTCCATACTTCAGGGTCCATGGGTTAGTAACTCTACCTATATCTGCAAAGCTCCATTAGCTATGTGAGAGACAAATTCATTTTCCAGAGATTAGGGTGGGCATCTTTAGGGTCCATAATTCTGCCTACTATGCTTCTTTCAGGAACAAGCACGGAGTGAAGGAAGCTTATGGATGTTGGATAGTCAAGATGTGAGCTGAATGGGCCTCTGTAATTCTTGCCACCCAGCATCCATTCCCATCCTTCTGAAACCATATCCTAATCTTCTTCTAGGGTCACTGCCAGGCCCCCAGTGAGTTGCTGCAGGTGGGCTCCTGGTTCAGGCTTAGTGAGTCTGGCCATTGTGTCCTCTTGGCCACAGAGGCCCCCTTCAGGGATGAGCATGTGACCAGAATTAAAGCCAATGAGAACATGGAAAGAAATCCCATGTTCTCCTCACTGCGTTTGGACATGCTACAGCCACTTCGCAGCCAGGAGGCTAGAGCCTGTCTGAAAAGGGACCTACCATGGAAGCAAGAGGAGCCTGTGTGGGAGTAAGAATGTCATCTGTGTTCTGATTGAAGCCACCTGAAGCATTCCAACCTGGAATTTTCAGTTCTGTGAACTAATGAATTCCCTTTTATCTTAAACATATACAATTAAATGAACACCTAAAGTGTGTGCTTGAGGATATATATATATCTGTGGAAATATATGATCTTTGATGGTTTGATTCTAAGTGGAGCAGACAGATAAGAAACAGAGGCATGGACCAGGATATCTCATAAGTGGGGACAGGCTGTGCTGGGAGGGAGAGGTTGGGGGGCTATTTTTATAGAAGAGATTTTTTTCATATTGGAGAACTCTTATCTTTAATATAATTTCCCATATACTCTTTACCTAGATTCACCAATTGTTTACATCTTGCCACTTTTGCTTTATCCATTGTTCTGTATTACCATGGACATATACATATGTGGATTTTTCTGAACCATTTGAGAGTTTGTTGGAGACCTGATGCCCCTTTCCTATTATATATTTCAATGTGTGTGTCCTAAGACCAAGAATATTTTCTTAACATAACACAAAACACTTAATCAAAATCCGGACAATACGATACAGGACAAGACTGTTCTCTAATCCCACAACCATATTCAAATGTCATCAATTGTTTCAGGAGTATCCTTTAAGAGCTATTTCTGTCCTGGTCTAGGATCCAGTGGAGGATCACATGTTGTTGGGTCCCTTTTGTCCAAGACACGATTAAAAAAAAAAGATTATATTTATTTATTCACGAGAGACACAGAGAGGGAGGCAGAGACACAGGCAGAGGGAGAAGCAGGCTCCCTGTGGGGAGCCTGATGTGGGACTTGATCCCAGGACTCCGGGATCATGACTGAGCCAGAAGCACACACTCAACCACTGAGCCACTCAGCTGCCCCCAGGAGATGATATTTGAATGTAGCTTGGCGTCTTTGACCTCCCTGGGAGTAGAATCTGCCAGAAGAGCAAGAGCCTCAGTGGGATAGGGCTCCACAGCTAGCCTACTGTTCTCCATGCAGGTGGAGATTTGGGCTTCTCAGAATACTTTTAAGACAACTACTAGTGGCTCAGGAAACACAAACCTTCAATTTCTTCAGAGAACAAGTAGTCTGCAGTGGGAGTTCTGGACATGGCACAGCAGCTTGGTGAAATCATCGGGGACCCAGACTCTTCTTGTCTTTCTGCTCAGCATCCTCACCACGTGTCCCCCAGCAGCTGTCACACGCCCACATGTCATGTCCTAACACGAGTTGGTTCAAAGAGTGTGTATTTGTTTTCTAAGGCTGCCATAATAGTCACCACAGGCCAGGCAGCTTCAACAACAGATATTTATTTTCTTACTGTTCTGGAGACCTGAAGCCTGATATCCAGGTGTCAGCAGGGCTGTAGTCATTGAGGCCTCTCTCTGGTGCGCAGATGGCCACCTTCTCCCTGTGCCCTCGCATAGGTGTTCCTCTGTGCGTGTCTGGATCCTAATCTTTTCTTGTTATAGGGACCTTGTCAGAATGCATTAGGGAGAACTCATATGACCTCATTTCACCTCAATCACCTCTTCAAAGACCCTGTCTCCAAATACAGTCATGTCTGAGTCCCTGGAGGTTAGGATCTTTTTTTTTTTTTTAATTTAAAGATTTTATTTATTTATTCATGAGAGACACAGAGAGAGAGGCAGAGACACAGGCAGAGGGAGAAGCAGGCTCCATGCAGGGAGCCCGATGTGGGACTCAATCCCAGGTCTGTAGGATCAGGCCCTGGGCTGAAGGCAGGTGCCAAACCGCTGTGCCACCCAGGGATCCCAGGTTAGGATCTTAATGTATGAATTTAGGGGAGACTCAATGCAGCCCATAACAGGGAGAAGGGGACGATGACGATCCTCCTCATGTTTCTCTCTTGTCTGAGAGGACAGTTATCCCCAGAAGTCCTGGGCAGACTTGAAAAAGTATAGACTGCGGCACCTGGGGGGGGCTCAGTCAGTTAAGTGTTTGTCTTCGGCTCAGGTCATGATACTGTGTGTTCTGGGTTGGAGCCCCGCATTGGGCTCCCTGCTCAGTGGGGAGCCTGTTTCTCAGTCCACCTGATGTTCCCCCTGCTTGTGCTGTCTCTCTCTCTCCCTCTGACAAATAAATAAATAAATAAATTTTAAAAAAAGAAAAGAAAAGTATAGATTATTAAGTTGTACCTTTGAGGGGTGGAAATAGCCAGGAGGCCTGGCTCCCAATCCCAGGTTTGTTACCACAGGCTGCTTGCCTTTGTGCAGGCTGCTTCCCTCCTCGCAGCCCTGTCCACCTGTAAGGTGAAGGGCATCTACTAATGACAGTAATAATAGCTAACATTTCTGGAGCTCGGTGTCATAGCGGGAGCTGGGATATCCTCTGTGCCTCCCAGCCCCTGGCAAGGTGTGCATGTCACACAGGCACAGGACCCATGCACCTGCTGTGACCTGCTCAAGGGGCAAAAACACCACTCTTGGAAGATCCCTTAGGTCATCCACAAAGGGCTGAGTACCCCAGTTTTGATTCACGGCCCTGTGCACAAATATATGTGCAAAAGCATAGACTGTCCAAAGTATCTCTCCTGTTTTAAAACACTATCTACATGGAACCTACGTATGTGCTCTTCTGTGACTTCCTTCTCTCACAGTGTCATTGGCAAGGCTCCTCCATATTGATGCGTGGTATTGTCCTCTATGTTCACGGCTGTCCATACTCCACTGTGTGGCTACGATACGATTTCTTTCTCCTTTCTCCTTTCTCCTTTCTCCTCCCTCCTGGGAGGATCGTTAGATTGGGTTGCTTTCAGGTGTGTTGTTACTTCGGGTGTGGATATATCCCAATCCTTTGATGCCATGGAGAACTTTGCCCATGACCAGCACCCATCTCTTTTTTAGCATTGCCATCTGCTGCCAAGACTCTTTCCACTGTGTGTCTCATACCCGTCTCGACTGCTGTAAGGATTCCCAAGGAAATAAGCCCATCCGATGCGCCTTGACAGCATTGCCTGTCTTGCTTCTCAATCCAGTAATTGTATGTGGCTCTTTGCAGATAACTATTGTTATCTATTTATCTATTGCCGCATTTTAAAAAACTATCCTGTGGGATGCCTGGGTGGCTCAGTCCATTAAGGTCTGGTCAGGTCATGATCCCAGGGTTCTAGGATCAAGTATCCCATCAGGCTCCTTGCTCAGCAGGGAGCCTACTTCTCCTCCTGCCTGCAGCTCCTCCTGCTTGTGCTCACACTCTCTCTGACAAATAAATAAATAAAATCTTTTTTTTTTTTTAATTGAAAAACTACCCTGAAATGTAGTGGCTTAAAACATACTGTATCCCACAAAACTTGGGTCAGGAATTTGTTTTGTTTTAAGATTTTATTTATTTATTCATGAGAGACACAGAGAGAGAGGCAGAGACACAGGCAGAGGGAGAGACAGGCTCCTTGCAGGGAGCCTGATGTGGGACTTGATCCCAGAGCCCCAGGATCTCAATCTGAGCCGAAGGCAGATAACTTCTTTTTTTTTTTTTTTTTTAAGATTTTATTTATTTATTCATGAGAGACACACACACACACAGAGAGGCACAGGCACAGGCAGAGGGAGAATCAGGCTCCATGCAGGGAGCTCGATGTGGGACTCGATCCTGGGTCTCCAGGATCAGGCCCTGGGCTGAAGGCGGCGCTAAACCGCCGAGCCACCTGGGCTGGCCCCTATCTGCTCCATGACATCTGGAGCTTCAGCCAGGACAGTTCAAACATTGGTGACTCGTTCTCAGCATGCGGTCTCTCCATTTGGCTAGCTAGAGCTTCTTCATGGCCTGACCTCAGGGTAGCTGGACTTTTTACCTGGTAGCTCAGGACTCCCATGGAGAGGGTTTCAAGAGACAAGAGGTGGAAGCTAATAATTGAAGCCCCTGGAATTGGAAATGTAGTGTCCCTTCCACCATCTTCTCTTGTCAAGTAGTCACAGAGACCACCCCAGACTCCAGGGAAGGGAACATCTCTCTCAGTAACAGAGAATTTGTGGTCAACTTTAATCTATCACAACTTGAATTACCAAGACTCTTTAGTTGTGGGAGACAAAAAACTCACTTCAGACTGGCTAAAGGAGAAACATGAGAGGGGCTGTATTATTGGCTCATGTAACTCGAAGGTCAGGGACATGTATCGGCTTTAAGCACAGGGGTTTAGGAGTCCGGGGGGAGGGTTGGCCCTAACCCCAGGCTTCAGGGATGCCTATATGTCCAGATACTGATAGAGCTTGCAGTGCCTCTAGGACCCATCTGTACCCTGGCTGTCACCCACAGCTGGCTTGACCTTTTCCAGGAAAGCCTCTCGGGAAAGGCAACATTTGGGCAGAGACCCAAAGTAAGGGAAGAAGCCATGTGTATAATTGGGTACAAGAAACAACAGGTGCAAATGTCCTGGGGCAGGCATGTGCCAGATATATTTGAGAGACAGCAAGGAAACCAGATGGACTAGACTTGAGCCTACCAAGGGAATGAGGTGAGAGAGACAAAGAGGGAACAGATGGTGTGGGTTCCTCTGAGTGAGGCAGGAGCCCTGAGTAGGTGTGAAGTGGGGCAGGGACAGGGTCTGACTTATACTTCCACAGGATCCCTCTGGCTGCTGTGTTTCTGAATGGACAGAGGGAAACTGAGGGACTTCCACTGAGGAAGCTAGTCCAATAATCTGCATAAAATGATGGGGAGGCAGTAGCTGTGTTGATGCCAGGAGGTGGTCAGATGTGGGAATGACACATTGAAAGTGAGTGTGGGAGAGGGAGAGGGAAGGATGTGGCGGACCCTGGCTTACACCTGACTATCTTCTAAGGGATTGTCATTGTGGCCACTTCCCTGCTCGCTCCTTCCCCATTACACCCCTCCAGTTAGTCCCTCCTGCCCACAAGGTGGCAGAGTAATTTCCAAAAGTAAACTTAACCCATCCTACCAGGGAAATTCCAGACTTTTTATTTCTTCATCTTAATAGTCAGACTATTTCTACATGATTCAGAAAATATATAATGAGCCCATTGAACCCATGATCCTGCCAGTAATAGAAATTTACCTTTTAGAAACAATTTGGTGGGATTCCTGGGTGGCTCAGTGGTTGAGCGTCTGCCTTCAGCTCAGGGCGTGATCCCAGGGTCCTGGGATCAAGTCCCACATCAGGTTCCCCGCAAGGAGGCTGCTTTTCCCTCTGCCTGTGTCTCTACCTCTCCCTGTGTCTCTCATGAATAAATAAATAAAATCTTTAAAAAATAGAAACAATTTGGTTTATAAAGACAGGAATTGATTTAAAGTAAAAAGATTAACAAAATAGCACAGGTATGAAGAGATGTGACAAACAATTCAGAACATGGTAATGGATGTTACCTGGCTTTGGGGAGGCTTGCCACGCACCTGGGCTTAGCCCTACACCCCAGCCATTCTGAGTGGCTGCTTTCTCCAGAACATGCTGGATCCTCTCACCCTCCTGTCTTTGTCTCAAGTGTCACCTCTGAGGGTTTCTTTGCAAGTCATTTATTTTTCACATTAAAATTCGTAATCCATCTGGAATTTATTTGGATATATGAGGGGTCAATTTTATTTTCTTCCTGTGCCAGCACCAAGTATTTCACGATCTACCCTCCCCCACTGCCTTGAAATACTACTTTGGTCAAGTATTATATACTCTTCCACACACCGGAACCTATTTCTGGGTTCTCTCTTCTTCCCCATTGTCTATTCTTATGCCAACACCATATTGATTTGATTATAGCAGCTTTACAGTATGTTCTTATTTTTGGTAAGGTGAAAACCCCGTGTCGTTCTTTTTCCAATTCTCCTTGGTTATTCCTGGGCATTTATTTTGCCATGCGATCTTTGAGGTCCATTTTACCTAGGTTTTTAAATCACCCCAAACACATTTAGTTTGCATTTAGAAACTGTGGAGGAATCGACATTTTATGGCATTAAGTTTTTCCACCCAGGAACATGGCATGACTTGCTCTTATTTTTCAGGCTTCCAGAAGATTCAATTCCATTACGCCTTTAGACTTTTACTTCATATGCCTCATTTCCATAAACAATATACAGTACTGTTTTGTGTCTAAAATTATGCCAGTTCTTTCTTTGACAAAGACATTACTTGCCTTGTACCTGCCCATACAATGTGACTGCAGCACAGCACTCCATTCAAAGAGCTTTCCACTGTTTATCCAATACCCTCAAGATGGGCCCTTAGTTTGCATTCAAAGTTTCTTTCTTTCTTTTAATGATTTAAAAAAAAAAGATTTTATTTGAGAGAGAGAGAATGAGTGAGAGAGAGAGAGAGAGAGAGAGAGAGAGAGAGAGGACGAGTAGGGGAAAGAGAGGGAGAGGGAGAAGCAGACCCCACCGAGCAGGGAGCAAGACTCGGGGCTCCATCCCAAGACCCTGGGACCTGACCTGAGCTGAAGGCAGGCACTTCACGGACTGAGCCATCCAAATGCCCCAAAGTTTCTTTAAAAATTTTTTTCTTTCTCTCTCTCGCTTTCAATAATGTCCCATGACTATCCTTGCCCACGTCTCTTGTTCATGTGTGAGATCTCTCACATGGCTAGAAGAGGACTTGCTGGGTTGCTTGGCATTTCTATCTTCAACTCTCTAGGTGCAACCAAATTACCCTGCAAGATACTTAATACCAGTTTACACTTTGGTCAAGAGGGCAGGAGAATTTTTTTTCTCTACATTCTAGTCAGCGATGGGAAACTTCTGTTCCAACTCTTCTTGCAAGGTTCTGTTCTTCTTCATCTTTACTTTTTTTAACGAAATTTTTTTCCATTTTGGTTTTTAATCTTTAGGGTTTTTTTTTAATCTTTACTTTTTTGTATGGGATATACATGTGAGTATGTGTGACTGTGTATCTCTATCTCTATCTCAATCTCTGTATCTCTATCCATCTGTGGAGTTTCAACAGTAACCGAAGCTTACACAGTAGAAAGTCCTCTCTGATCCCTAACCCCAGCCACCCACACCTCTGTCCTTTTGTGTGTGCCAGCAATTGTTAATGATTTCTTCTGTTTTCCATCCAGAGAAAGTCTATAAATGTGTACACAAACATCTTCTCTCCTATCTTCGTTTTTAATCAAATGGTAGCACACCACACTTACTTTTGTTCACTTTTAGTTTTCTGCTAAATCTATTTGGGGATCACTCAATATCCTTACTCTCCTCTTTCCTTCCTTCCTTCCTTCCTTCCTTCCTTCCTTCCTTCCTTCCTTCCTTCTTTCCTTCCTTCCTTCCTTTTTTCCTTCCTTCCTCTCTCTTTTTCTTCTTTTTCTCCCACAATAGCAGCACAACTATTCTATTTTTTGGTCGGATGACAATACTTTTACCATCTCTTCTACACAAACATCTTTTGTTTCTAATTATTTGCCACAAAGTACAAAGCTCCAGTGAATGTCCTTACAAATTTCACAAGTGTAAGGGCATATCTATACCCCATAAATGGAATCATTGGTTCAAAGCATACATGTGTTTGTAAATACGATAGTGTTACATTGCCTGTCCTACTCCAAAAGGACATCAGTTGACGCTCCCACCAGCCTGTCTCCCCACTCCTGTAGGAACATAATATGTAATCAAATGTTTTGATATGGCTAATACTGATAGATATGAGATGGTATCTCAAAGTGTTTTAGGATTTATTTTCAAACAGCATTATGTGGTATAATTTACACCATAGAGTTTATTCATTTTAAATGTACATTTCATAAATTTTAGCAAATTTATGAAGTTGCAACCATCACCACAATCTAATTTTAGAATATTTCTCTTCCCAAATCTTTCAATGTGTTTTAAATTTTCATTTCTCTGAGTGAGACTGAGCATGTTTTCATCAACCTAAGAGCCATTTCTAGTTCTTTTTTTTTTTTTAAGATTTTATTTATTTATTCATGAGAGAGAGAGAGAGAGAGGCAGAGACACAGGCAGAGGGAGAAGCAGGCCCCATGCAGGGAGCCCGACGTGGGACTCGATCCCGGGTCTCCAGGATCACGCCCTGGACTGAAGGCAGGCGCTAAACCCCTGAGCCACCCGGGCTGCCCCATTTCTAGTTCCTTTTCTGTAAACTTTCTGTTCATACCCTTTGCCTATTTTTCCTCATATTTTTGTCTTATTAATTTGTAGGGACTCTTTATATCTTATGCTCTCAGACTAGGATAAGTGCCTCTCCCCCAAGCACCCTGTGTTTTCAATTCTTATAGGTTGGAATGAACAGGATCTCTTAATGTGCCTGTATCTCCACCACCCTGTGAGTTGTCTGCACACAGTGACTATATCTGGTTTCATTCCATGCCTCCACCTCTTGGCATAGGACCTGACCCAGAGGAGGTCGCTGCGAATATACTTGCATTCAATATTTGTAAATATATGTTCTTTGTTCCTCAGAGTTCCCATCACAATTTGTGATGATGTATTACTCTGTGTAGTTATGTCTGACTGTTCCCTGTGGATAGGTACCATGGATGTTTTAGTCGATACTCTATACCCGGAGTCCAAAACACTATGGCCAAACACATTATTTTAAAGTGTTGATTGGATTAATTAATTAATTTATTTATTATTAAGTGGTTTACAGTATCTGGATGGAGAAAGATATTGGAAATTCCATCAAAGGATACAGAGAAGGAAGGCTAAAACCAACATAGCCATGGCACACAGTATTTCTACGAGGGACACATTCCTGACCCGTAGGCCCCAAGTGGGTAGGGGGAGACCCTGGTGCCCAGGGGGCTGGTGATACAGGACTCCAGCATTACAATACCATGCAGGAATGTAGGCCCAGGGTATCCAATCTTCCAACTTTTCAAGAGAAGCTGGAAATGAAGTTCTTTATGTGGTATCTCCCACTTTGAAATGTTGGTGACAAAGACGCCTGGGTGGCTCAGTGGTTGAGTGTCTCTGCCTTTGGCTCAGGACCTGATCCTGGGGTCCTGGGATTGAGCTCTGCATCGGGCTCCCTGCATGGAGCCTGCTTCTCCTTCTGCCTGTGTCTCTGCCTCTCTCTGTGTGTCTCTCATGAATAAATAAATAAAATCTTAAAAAAAAAAAAAAAAGATATGTTGGTGACAATGAGTCACTGCATGGGTCCCTGAGACTTGGATTGCCAGTTTTCTTTTCTTTCTTTTTTTTTTTTTAAAGATTTTATTTATTTATTCATGAGAGACGGAGAGAGGAGAGGCAGAGACACAGGCTGAGGGAAAAGCAGGCTCCATGCAGGGAGCCCGACGTGGGACTCACTCCCGGGTCTCCAGGATCAGTCCCTGGGCTGAAGGTGGCGCTAAACCGCTGAGCCACCCGGGCCGCCCCTGGATTGCCAGTTTTCAAAGCCTGGATTACAAAACTCTTTTTAAATACACGCTTATGAGTAATTCACATAACCCTGGAGGGAGGTTTGCAGAGGCAGACCTGAGGCTCAGCGAAGGAAAACATCTTGCCTGAGGCCACCCAGCAAGAAGAGGGGTGAGTGTGTATGCTGGGGGTGGGGTGGGGCAGTCCTGGCCCAAAGCCCTGCCTTAACCCACAATCCTCTCCAGGGAGGGCACTTCTGAGGGAACAGGGAGCTAATTCTCTGAATCTTTGGGCAAAGCCTCTTGCAGGGTTTGTCTCAAGTGCACCTGATCAGGGTGAGACTTAGCCTCGTGTGTGATTTGCCCCTTCCAGCCTGCAGACAGGTTGGCTGGACTCCCACCTGGAAGCCCAGTGGGGCTGTGGCCTTCTCTGGTTCTACTTACTTCACTGTCCATGCTCCATGCATAAGCAATTAATCATCACCACCTCATGACAACTTGGGCATAATTATCTTGTATTATGAGTGAAGTCTCACCCGGTGGCCCGGGCTTTCCTGGAGAGGCCATGGCTCCCTGAGAACACAGGGTGAGATGTGTTCCCTGCCCCAACAAGCAAGGAAGGCGCACCTTGCTCCGTGATCCTCTCTCCCTTAATTCCCAAGCCTCTCTGGACTTGCCGATGGGGCAGGTTGGTGGAGCCAGGCATCCTGGTGCTAGGGTGAGCAGAACACAGGGGGAGGGTAGAGGGGAATGGTCCAACAATAAGGAGAGATGATAATGATAGCAGGGCCTAGTCTGGCCCACTTGCTCTGGCCTCCTCTTGTCCTCATTCGCTCGTTCCCAAACTTGCTCCTGATGCCAGACCAGTTGTTGTTGGAGATTCCAGACCCTGGGCTATTGCTGGGGAACAAAACAGACTCCCTTTCTGCAGGACAGGAGAGCTGGCAAGTTGTATATACAGAGAGGAGACTATTTTACATCGTGCTAAGTACTCACTAGAAAAGAAATATATGGTATAGACCAAGAAAAATCTGAAGGCTCAGTTTTTCTCTGAGGGGTGACATTTGAGCAGAGGCAGCACACACTCTGGGTAGAGGGAACAGCAGACACAAAGGCCCTGGGGTGGGAATGTTTTGGCTTGTTCAAAGAACAGAGGGAACGCCCCTGTCGCTGGAGCAAGAAAGAGAGAAAACAGGTCTGAATGACCAGCAAAGGCTGTTACGGGTTCCAGAGGAGTTTGGCTTTTATACTAAATTCAGTGGACACATTCTAAGAAGTGACTTATTGCCAACTAAGCTGGGTGACCTCTGACAGTTTGCTAGGTCCATAATTTCCTGCCATCCATCTATCCTTTCACAACACACTTATGGAGCATCCGCGGGATGTCTGCCCAGCCCTGCGCACAGGGCAGTGACATAACAAAGCCCCTGCTTCTGGAGGGTCCGCCTCCTGGAGAAAGGACCCCTGCCCTTTCTCCAAGCTCTTCTGGAGACCTGGGCTCCCGCGGCCGGCTCCGGGGACCCCGCTGGGCACCGGCGGCCGCCAGGTGGCGCTCGGCGCCTGCGCAAGGGCCGCCGCTCGGGGGTCGCGGGGCCGGGACCGGACCCCGGCGGGGGAGGGGCGGGGCCCGCGCTGCAGGTTGTGTGACTTTGGGTTTGACCTGCCTAGAGATGAGCTAATCCCGCCGTATAATAGACTCCGGGGAGATAGGGAAAATGGCTGCGGCGCTATCTGCGTCGCCATGGGGACCATCGCGCGCGCGGGCGGGGCGCGAGCCTGGAAAAATACAGCCTTTGTCGGCGGCGCGTGTCGCTCCCGGCGCGGAGACCTCAGGCGGCGGGGCTGCGGGGGCGGGGGCGGGCCCCCGGTGTCCCCACATTCCCCGGAGCACCCCTCGTCCTCACACGCCCGCACACCGCGCGGCCACCTGCTCCTGCGGCGCCTCGCACGGCCGCACACACTCTCCCCGCGCTGTCGCCTGCCAAGCTGGAGAGGGGTTCCAGCTCGGGTGTCCTGAGCGGGCGCAGGGACGAGCCCCGACGGCTGCCCCCCCATGCAGACTCAACACCACCACGGCCCCCTGACGCAGACCCGTGCACCCCGAAGGCGCACACCGGGGCGAACGCGGACAGCTGCACACTCATTCATTCCTGGCGCTCACAGGTATGCGTGGATTCACGCTCACGGACACCGAGAGGGGTGGGAACCCGCAGACACACCACAGTCAGGAGGAACACACCCATGGCCGAATCTAAAGGTAGACACGCTCCCCGCGGCAGAGGACACACCTCCTGCGTGCACTCCTGAACAGCCTGGGCGGACACGACGAGGCACTCACAATAAGCTCACCCACCTTTGCGCACACGGATTTGCACACCCACTCCGTCACGTGTCTACCCACCCTGAGTGACATGCATGCGTACACGCGGGCAATATCCCTTCCTCTGTGCACCCTCAAACAGCCTCAGCTGGGCCCTCTGGGCACTCACGGCACACACGCCCGCCCCGTGTTTGGGCGTGGGCTTGCACACCTGCACTTTCCTTAGCGCGCTTCTTTGGCACACCTGCACGCACACCAATGCCCTTTCTTGTTCAGGGCCCGTCCACACTGGCACACGCGAGAATGCCCATCCAAATATGCCGGGCACAGCCGAGGGCTCACACGCGGGTGCCCCCGGCAGGCGGGCAAGCAGGCTGGCGGCGCGGCACAGGGCGCCCGGCGTGCCCCCCGCGGAGGGCTATCTGCCTGCCCATCAGCGCGCGGATCTGCGGTGGTAAATGATGCATTCGATGGCGGGCGCATTTGTTGTGCGCGCTCTGAAAGGGCTCCGATAATCTGGAAGGCAGAGATAAGGAACACCATTTATTCCGCGGCACTTTGGAAACAATTCCCAGCCCTGTACAACCCCATTCTCGGGCAGCCTCCGGGAGCCGGGCAGATAACGATTGGCTATTCATTATCTTCGCCGGGAACAAAGATTAGCCGGCCGAGATGAAAAATTACCCCGGACAGCGGCGCAGCCCCACGCGGACCCCCCTGCCCGCCGCCGCCCGCGCCTCGGTGCCCCGCCCGGCCCGCGGGCTCTGCGCTCGCGCCCTCCGCCCCGCAGCCCCGCCAGCGGCCTCCAGCGCTCCTTCGCGCGGGTGCGCGACATTGCCCCGGCCCCTCCGTCCATCTGTCCATCCCGTCCAGCCTCTCTTTCCGCGTCCACACTTGTCCCCCTACTGCCTTCCCTCTTCTCTCACTGCTCTCAGAGCCTGTCCCTGCTCCCTTCTGTCTTCTCATCTATTTTTGCTTTGTTTTCCTCTCCCTCTCCTCTCTGTATCTCTCTCTCCCTTGTCCCTCTGTCCATGTCTCTCTCTGGTTAACACTTTCCCCGCTTTTCTTCCCTTGTCTCTGACTCTGCCACTTTTAAGTTGTTTGTTTTTGCCTGTTCCTGCACGTCCTCAACCCACCCCTCCTACTGCTGTCTCTGCCCCTCTATGGCAGTTACTTTTTAAAATCTGTTCTCGGGTCTCCCTGTCTCATCCCCGTTCTCTTTCTGTCTGGCCCATTTCTGGGCCTCCTGTCTCTCAATCTACCCCTACCCTAGAGGGCCTCGCATCAATGGGTCTCATACCCGGTTCCCTCTTAAGGCTGTGTTCCTGATTGCAGACCAGAGGCTGGGAGGCTCCAGCTGGCTCCCGCCAGCCCAGCCCAGCCCAGCCCAGTCCCGCAGAGAGATGACAGGTAGAGTGGAGGTGTAAGACCTGGAACCCCCCTCTGAAAAAATAAGAGAACTAAAAAAGGCCCACTAGACACTCAGGCTCTGCTGGGTTTGTGGGGATCTGCTCTTGTGCCCCAGCCCTGGCTCCCCCATGCCCCTCCCCAGTCAGGCTGGGAGCCTTGGGAGCGGGTGGTCCCAGCGCGGCCACCTCATTAGAGCAGTTATTCAGCATGGCGCTGGTGTCGGCAGATAAGCCTTATCAGTTCATCTCCCCCTCCCACAGACAGACAGTGCCTTCGAATGGCACCCCGGAGCTCCACTGGCCGCCTGCCCTGCCAGTTAGGGATGGTGGGTGATCTGGGAAGACACATACTGTGTGTCACCCAGGGACACACTCCTCCCCAGACAACTGGGTAGAGAAACAGACATAGTTCAAAGACAGATTCATACACACAGATGCCCACACCCTAGGTAAACAGACACAAACACCCAACACATATCGGTTCATACATGGAGCTATACACAGTTACGCAGACATACTTGGTTACACTCTACACTGTCCATCCTCCCATAATCAGTTCGAAGATACAATGATACACACCCAATACCCAGTGCTGGTAAAGACACACACACACACACACACACACACACACACACACACCAATTCATAGACACAGGATACCAAGACACACACTGCTACTGACCCACATAGGGACACACACCAACTTATAAATAAATACTTGGAAATACCCACTTCCCATCATATGATTCATGGACACAATGATCTCACAGATACACAGCCACAGGGGACACACATCCAGTTTCACAGAGACCCTCTCCCACAGGCACTAATAGGGTCATGCGCTGAAACTGCCACATATAATACACAAGCGTCTCTCTCAGGGACCCACAAAACACAGATTCTCAATATACAAACTCTCAAGGACCCACAAGAAGAAATGGGCATACTAATACACTGTTTTGCAGACTTCCCATGTGCTCACAGACACACAGGGGCACTCAGGATAGATATTCTCCTGCATGCACACAGCAAATACATATGCAATGCAGTCACTATCAGCATCAAAGAAAGACCCACAGATAGAAGATGCCGACAGAGATGGGGGGCTGGATACTCCTCTCTGGGACACACGCTAGTTTTCCCAGGACCAGGGACTTCGAATCCTTCCAAAGCAAAGCACTTTCTCTTTGGGCCCAAGATCCCCAGGCCACTTACTCACTCCCTGGGCAGCTGGAATGGGACCAGCACCACTATCCACCCCCACCCCTCCCACTGTGCTGTGGAGGTGAATTTTGAGGTACAGACTTTGGAAGTTCAAGGACCAGATTCCCCTAGCTCACAAACCCAAAAGCAATCTTGACTGAAGACTCTCACACCCCAACTCCTCTGCCTAGCCTTCCAAAGACAAGCCCTCTACTCCCTAGCTCCCTACTGTGAGAGGGTTACTTGGGGATGAGCCAGGGACCTGCCTCTTGCTCCACTCCTGAAATGCTCTGGTCTGCTCTGGAGTTGAGGAATTCGAGTCGGAGTATACTTGAGGAAGAGAGAGGCCATGTGTCTACATTTAGCAGAATCAGCCTGGAAGTAAGGGAGGTGTGTGTGTGTGTGTCTGTGTGTGTGTGCGCGCGCGCGCGCGCGTGCCCTCGCACACGCACGCCCTGGCGTGAGCGCCACTCGCCACTCGTACCAGATTCTCAAGCTACATTTGGGTGTGAGCACGTGTGCATGCCAGTGTGACCCACATCTCCTGGCTGAGGATGTCCACGCAGCCACAGCTGTGTGCGCTAACGCGTGTGCACACATGTGTGCGTGCATGAGCGCTATTGGAAGCGGGTTGGAGAAGGAGGAGCAGGCAGCTGTGTACGTGTGCGCGCTTGTGGCCACGGTTCGTGAGGGTCCCCGGGGAGAGTCTCCAGAAAGAGATGTCCCGGACTTTCCAAACATACACCCTTGAGAGCAGGGGTGCTCATTTGTGCGCCCCTGCGAGGGCGGGAGTAGTCTGGAGTATGGGCGAGTAGGATGTTGCGCCTTGAGTGCCTCCAGGCCCTAGGCCTGCCGCGCGTCGGCTGGACCAGGGAAACGGGGCGCAGAGCTCAGGGCACCCTCCTGCCCCCCTGCGGCGCTCCCGCCCCCTCAAAGTGCTGTCGAAATAAAAAGCAGCAGCCGCTGCGGCCGGGAGAGGGGAGGGAGAGGTAGCGGGAGCGAGAGGGAGGTAACAAGGCCAGCGCCGCCGGCTCGCCGCTCCTGCCTCTACCTCCCGGCCGCCTTCGCCCCCACCCCAGCCGCCCCCGTCCGCCACCGGGCGAACAAAAGCGCCCGCCGCGCACCATGCGGCCACTCGGCGCGCCGCCCGGGCCCCGCTGGTGACGCCGCCAGCCCGCCGGGGTCCTGTGGGCCCACCTAGCCACACACAGGGCTGTGCGCCCCGCTCCGCTGCGGCCCCGTCCACCCGGGGGCGCCGCCCGCCGCACCTCGCTCGGTAAGTGCCCCCAACGCCGCCCGGCCAGGGCCCTTCCAGCCCCCAGGTTTGGCCCACCCGCCCCGTAAACGCCGTCCGCCTAGCCCAGTGGCCCCTGCCATGTGGCCTTCGGGATTCGCCCCGGTCCTGCCGGCGGCTCGAACCCCAGGTCACCGGGGCCTAATCCCGAGGGAGTATTTGCGGAGTTGAGGGCAGCGGGCCCGCCTCCGGCCTCTCGCTTTCCCATTTCTCGGATGCAGCCGTGCACAGGCCGCGAGCCCGGGTTATCCCCAGTGCCTCGCAAGGCGCCCCACCTCCCGGCCCCCGAGCTGGGGTCTTTGTCTCGGCCGCCCCCACCTCCGGGCCACGGCGGCGGAGGCGCCCAAGCCCGGCAGCCGAGCGGCGGCTGCACCTGCCGACTGGTCCCGTGCGCCGGCTTTGCGCGGCTTAACCCGCTCGCTCCTGCGTGCGCCCCCGCGCGCTGCGCCCCCCGGCCCTTTATCCTGGTGGGTGCGGGGGGGGGGGGAGCGCGGGGTCTGCAAGTCTCCCCCTCCTGCCCCAAGCCCCAGTCGGAATCTGTTTAGTGGGATTTCAATAAGAATGGGGCCGCCGCGGGCTCCGGGATGTGCCGCCGGGAGGCGTAGACGGCGGTCTGGGTCTGTCTGGACGCCGGGCATTTAGAATCCTTCAGCCGCGGCCAGGCTTGAACTCCAGGTTGCCCCGACCGCGAGGGGAAAGATCCGGCGTTCAGGGCCCCCGGGAGTGGCGACCGCTCCTTTCCGGGAAAACACGGAAGGAAATTCGTTGTTTTGGAAAAAGCTACGTCTCCCGGGGATCGGGAACATCTGGCGGTGAGCTCCGCGTCTACACAGGCACCTAGTGATGGGATTCGTTTATGAGTAGGCAGGATTGGAGAAGCAGGTAGGGCCAGTGCGGCTGCCCAGGCGTCTGGAGAGCGTTTCCCGGCCGAGCTGACAAATTGCAAACAAATTGCGTCTAACGAAACGGATTTACCAGTTGTCAGGCTGCGGGGCCGCCGGGCACCCCGAGCCAACCTCGGCCTTCGGGAAGCCCGGAGAAACGCTGCCCGATTCTGCAGGTCTCAGCCAGGCTCCCGGGGCGGCCGTCAGGCTCGGAGGTGGGTGGTTAGAACCTGATAAGGAGGAACACGATCCCCCAGGCTCCTGACCCAGGGTGGGGCAACTTCTCCACCACGGCCCGGGTTTTACGATTCCTAAAGGCCCAGGAGACGTAACGGGTGGGACAGGCATCATGGAGGCCAGAGGGGAGGGAGCCTTCACAGGTGGGGGGCTGGAAGTGAGCCCCAATGAGCAGAAGGGGCCGTGGGGACGGACCCTGGTCCGGCGCTACAGAACCCCTCAGGAGCACCGCCCGCAGGCCTGAACACATCTGAGGCCTTGCCCTATGGGGACTGCTGAACCCCTCTGGCTAAGGCAGCCCCCACTTCCTCCTCAGTCCCCCCTCAAGGCCCATTGCCAGTGTGGGGCTGGGAGGTCGCTGAGTTGACAAATATCCCCAAGGAAGGCGGCCCCTAAGCAAACTGGTTTCTTTGAATCCCCCCTCCACTGCCAGCCAATTAAGTGCCCCTAGGGAAAGGTGGGACGAATTAGGTTACAAAGACAGGACAAACTTACAGACCCAGAGGGGCTACCTGGGACCACTGAAGTTTAAACAAAGGGTGGGGAGGGAAGGGCCGGGTAGGACGGGGAAGACTGGGCAGCTGAGAGCCCTGACCCGGGCGGCCAGGCCCTGTAGACCCAGGCCTCGGATCCCTGTGCTGCCAGCTCCCGGGAGAAAGCATCCTGAGCCGCGGGGACCCATGCTTTCTCTGGGGACCTCAGGCCACTTGAAAAAGGCAGTTAGAAAATTCAGTTTCTCTGCTGCCCTTTCCCGGTCCTTCCTGAAGTCTCCTTCTTATGTAAGGAAAGTGACAGCTTCTCGGTGCGAGCAAAAGTCAGCACCCGCATAAGCAACAACCCTTGGAAATGAACAAAAACATGAAAAAGGGAATGCATCCCTCTGAAGGTGTTCTGAAGACTCTGAATCCTGAGGCTCTAAACAATAAATCTGCTCTTCTCCGGTGCAAGGATGCCCCCTGCAATTCTAGCCGATTTGGGGGGAAGCCCTGATCCTACCCCGCCGTTTGTTTGGGTACAAGTGATAGGATGGTCTCCGCTTCCTACTGGGCAAGATGCCTAGCTAGCGTCTGTCTGGCACACACGGACACTCATGATTGGAGTGGGGGGTGTTTTACTAGCCAGCTGGACCCTCTCCTCCCTGGAGCCCCTCTTTTTGCTCCCAGGCGGGTTGGTTTCTGCGAGAGAACGCAGCAGTCCCGCGTCCAACGCAGGAGTTTCAATTATAGCGGAGGCCTCCAGCCCAGCCAGCTGCCTGCCTGCCTTTTGGAGGAAGGCAACCCTGGCTCTCCAGAGACTTAGAGGAGCTCCCCCGCCCGTTTTTTTTTTTTTTTTTCTCTCTCTCTCTAGGCCAGGACTGCGGGAAGGGAGACTGGTGCGGATCTCCCGAGGCCCCTGCTCAAGCACTGCTTAACTGCCCTGCTAAGCTCCTCTGCCCGGCGATTTTCTGAGCCGCCGAGCGGGGTAATTAAATCCCCAGCCGAGGTCGGTTCTGCGCCGGGCCAGCGGGCAGCTCGGGGCTGCTGTTCAGGCAGGAGCCTGGCCTGGCTGGTCACCTCTATGCCAGCGGTGGCCCAGACGCTGCTCCAGAGGGACTTCGGAGTGTCCCAGAGGAGCTTTTAGCCAAATTCCGAATGATGAAAACCTGCAGACCCACCCAGAATGGGGGTCATTTGAACCATGCCTTTGGGGGAAATAAAGCGAATTACCTGTTTTCCCGAGGGCCTGGCGTGGCCACGTCCCTGCGAGCCGAGGCGGGGATGGCAGCCCCACGGAAAGCTCCCGCTTGGCTCTGGCGGTCATGCCCCGGGGCGGCAGGCGGCCGGCTGCGTCCTGCGCTGGGTCCCGCAGCCTTGCCCGACGCCGGGGATTGTCCCCGGAGCCGCGGTGTCTTTGATAAGCTCGCGCTAGGCTCCAGGTACGCAAGACAGGCTCGGGGCTCCGGCGATCGCATTTTACGCCTTGATGAAGAATCGTAAGCTAAATGCAAGGAGGAGAGACAGACGAACAGAGGCAGCGAGTCCGCGGCCAGAGCGCGCCTTGCGGGGAAGGAGAGACGGAAGGCACCGAGGCCAGTCACCTGCCCGCCCCGGCCGCGGAGGCCCGGCCGCGGCCTCGCCTCCCACTCCCGGCCCGGCGCGCTGGCCCCGGCTGGCGCCGGCCTCCCTTCATGCGGAGCGGAGTTCCGAGAAGCCAGGGCTGGCCCGCGCGCGGAGCGGAGCCGGGCGGGAGGCGCGGCGGGCACGGGGCAGGAGGGTCCCTAAGCGCCGGCGCGCTGGGTCCCAGCCAGAGGGGCTCCGCGCCTTCGGCCCCGCGTCTTTACCTGAGCCAGGGCCTCGGACAGAGGGTCGGACAGCCGGAGGCAGAGGCAGGAGGCCCTGGCCCGGGCCGCACCCCCAGGCGCTGCCCGGAACTGGCCTGGGAGAGGGTGACTGGGGCGCGCCCGCGGAGCTGGGCCTGGCCGGGAGCCCCCAGAGCCGAGGGGACCGAGGGCTTTCCTCCCTCCTCGGATTATTAAAAAGTTCATTTCCTGGCGAATCGGGTGACGTCAGGGGCCCGGCGTCGCGGTGGCGGGGCCGCCGGGCCGGAGAAGCCGCCTCCAGTTACCCAATTACCGACTGTCAATCCCGCCGCCCCTCCCCCCACCCTCCCGGGGGTGGCCCGGACCCCCGCCCTCTCCCGGGTCCCGGACCCACCTGGGATCCCTCTGGGCTCCTGCTCCGAGAGCCGTAGACTCAGCTAAGGAAGGGGCTGCGGCACGACGACTACTCCCCCTTACCCCCGCACCTGTCTCGGTCCCCCCAAAGTTCTTTGTCTCCCACCCCCCTCCCGCCCCCACCTCCGCCTCCTCGCCGGCCCTCGGCTCCCTTGGAGCCTCGGTGTCCTCCGTCTGCACGACGGGAGAGAGCAAGGCGGTTAGTGCTCGGGCCCGCTGCCCCCGCAGAGCTGGTCTCTGCGCCGGAGGGGTGTGGAGAGCAGTTCCAGGTGACTCAGGGGAAGGAGCTCTGCCTGCCGCCTCCCTCTCCCCAGGGGCCGCCCTAGGGACCCCCGGGTGGGGGAGAAATGCCTCCTCCTGCCCGGAGGCGTCTCCTTCGAGCCGGCGCCGGCGCCAGTCCGGGTCTCCGCGGCCTCGCCCCAGGCAGTTCGGCCCGCTGGTCTGCGAAGGCCACGCCCGGGAAGGGGACGCCCCCTCCCCCTCTCTCTCTCCGGGGCCGCCGGCCAGGCCACCTCCACCCGGTCAAGCACGGTCCTGAGGGCCTGTCGTCCGGGACCCAGAAGCCCGCTCCCGCGGCATAGTTCCTGCCCCTCCTCGCTCCTGCTGTCCCTCAGCTGTCCCCCCAACGGTCCCCTGCCCAGCCAGCGCCCGAGGCGGGGGAGGGCAGGGTCGGGTAGGTAGTTGGGACTGCAACCGGCTGCTTCAGTGCTGAAGGAGGTGGCATCCGAGAGTGGACTAGCTGGGGTCCCGGGGAGAGGACACTCAGACACCAGAGGGTGCGCCACCCGTGCCCCCGGGGAGGGGTCCCCCGTTGGAGGTTAGTTACTGGGACGAGGGCCCTGAGGTTGGGGGGACCCAGGAGCGTTCGCGTGGGGGGCGCAGCCGTCGGCCAGCGGGGTGAGGGTCCCGGCGGGGGCGGGGGGCGCGGGGCGCGCTGGCAGCAGGGGCCGCCGGGAGGGCGCTGGGAGGGGGCCTGCGGGCGGAGGGGGCCGGCCCGCGGGTCAGTCCGGGAGTCCGGCGGCCCGAGTTGCGGGCGCAGCCAATGGGGGGCGGAGGCTGGGCGGCGCGCGGCGCTGATTGGCTGGCGCGGGCTTCTTAGGCGTGCACGGCCCCCGCTTCATGTCTGTGCAGGAGTCGCGAGCTGGCGCCAGGGCGGCCGGAGGATGCCGAGGGGCCGGAGCCGGGCGGGCCCGAGGCCGAGGCGCGCGCTGTCCCCCGCTCGAACCCCGTGAGCCCAGCGGCCTGAAGCGCAGTCCTGAGCCCGCCGCTCCTGGGGCTCCGACCGGTGCCGATCCCCGCCCCCGAGGCCGCAGTCCCCTCCCTGCGGCGCTGCGTGTGTAAGTTTGGGGTGCGAGGGCGGGCCGGGGCCGGGGGCCGGGGGCGCGCCGAGCTCCGGGAGGTCTCTTCCGGGGCTCAAGGCCGCCGGCCCGGCTGCGAGTCACTGCTTTGATGTGCCTCGGGGAGGCCCCGGTGCGCCGCCTGGGAGTGCGCTCAGGGGCGGGCTCCCAGCCGCCGGGGCAGCGAGTGCGTGTGGGGGGCGGGGGGCGCCAAGTCGGGGCGTCTCCGGCGCCAAGTGTAGGTACGTGAGTGTCGCTGGGACCGTGCGCCCCAGTGGGTGCCCAGGCGGCTCACTCTGACTTTCAGCCTGTTTGTGTTCGTGTCCCGGGAGGGAAGGGAGTCCGTGTGAGCGCCTGACCTGGAGGGAGACTGTATGCTTGTTGGGGTGGCTGCTGTCGGGGCTTGTCCCCAGTGTCACGCGGCGCGCACGAGTGTGCGGCCCTGGGGCCGGGGTCACCCTGCGAGTGTGCGCGCCTGAACCCGCTCCTCCGCCTTCCTTTCGTTTTGAGCTCTGAGCTTTCCTCCCACCCGGGACTGCCCCTCGGCTGCGCCCGGGACTCCGCGTGGCGGGACCTCAGGGGATGTCAGGCCGAGGCGGCGCCCCTCACGCCCCCTTCCGTCGCGCAGGGACGCGGCCACCGCCTCGGCCCAGCTCCCGAGCCCCCACCGCCGGCCATGGAGGTGGCGCCGGAGCAGCCGCGCTGGATGGCGCACCCCGCCGTGCTGAACGCGCAGCACCCCGACTCGCACCATCCGGGCCTGGCGCACAACTACATGGAGCCCGCGCAGCTGCTGCCTCCCGACGAGGTGGACGTCTTCTTCAACCACCTAGACTCGCAGGGCAACCCCTATTACGCCAACCCAGCCCACGCGCGGGCGCGCGTCTCCTACAGCCCCGCGCACGGTGAGCCCAGGGCCGGTGGGTGACTGGGAAGCGCGGCGCCGCGCGCCCGGCGCGGGAGGGGAGGAGGCCCCGACCGCCTGCTTCCCGGATGTGAGATCCGCAGGAATTGGAGCAGCTGAAAAATTGGGGCGGGAAAGGTGGGGGCAGCAGCCTCTTGGGGAGGGTTTGGGCACCAGGGGGTTTCTGCCCATTAGCTGCTGGCCTGTGGGGGTTCCCTCCAGGCCTCGGTGGTCCAGTGGGCTCCTTCTGTGCCACTTGTCCTTCAGCTCCGGACTGACATTCTTGATTATTGCCGGTTGGCGTGTTATGTTTCTGGTTTTCTTTGGGAAGAAGGTTACTGCTGGTTGTCTTGTGAGTTGTGGTGTTGTGTATCTGAGTCCTGGCCGGGCTCAGCCTCTGCCCATCCTGACCCCTCTCCTTCCTCCTGCAGCACGCCTGACTGGAGGCCAGATGTGCCGCCCACACTTGTTGCATAGTCCAGGGTTGCCCTGGCTTGACGGGGGTAAAGCTGCCCTCTCAGCCGCAGCAGCACACCACCACAACCCCTGGACCGTGAGCCCCTTTTCCAAGACACCACTCCACCCCTCAGCTGCTGGAGGCCCGGGCGGCCCCCTCTCCGTGTACCCAGGGGCAGGGGGCGGGAGTGGGGGAGGCAGCGGGAGCTCTGTGGCCTCCCTCACTCCCACTGCAGCCCACTCTGGCTCCCACCTCTTCGGATTCCCACCCACTCCACCCAAGGAAGTGTCTCCGGACCCCAGCACCACGGGGGCTGCCTCTCCAGCCTCCTCTTCCGCAGGGGGTAGCGCAGCCCGGGGGGAGGACAAGGATGGCGTCAAGTACCAGGTGTCACTGACCGATAGCATGAAGATGGAAAGCGGCAGTCCCCTGCGCCCAGGCCTGGCTGCCATGGGCACCCAGCCTGCTACACACCACCCCATCCCCACCTACCCATCCTATGTGCCGGCCGCTGCCCACGACTACAGCAGCGGACTCTTCCACCCCGGAGGCTTCCTGGGTGGCCCTGCCTCCAGCTTCACCCCTAAGCAGCGCAGCAAGGCACGCTCCTGCTCAGGTAACAGCAGGTGCCAGTGACTTAGTGGAAGTGGGGTTGGTTTGTGCTTTTGGCGGGATGTAGGGTGGGGGAGGTGGGGAGGGCTGTGATAGGGGAGATGGGGCAATGTCACCCTTCCAGATCTGGGGATGAGCGATGATCCCCTCCAACAACTTCCAACAGATGTTTGAGACTCCAGCATGGGGGAGGAGGAGCCCTAAAACTTTTGTTCTTAACTGTTCCCAAGGGTCCCCAAAGTTCGTTTCCCTTCCCCCCTCCTCACCCTCCCTTCTAAGGTTGGCCACTGCCAGACTGAACACAGAACGGGAATTCCCCCTTCCCTTCCCCTTAATCTTAAGTGAAAATGTGAGCAGCCTCTTGACTTAGTGTGTGAGAGAATTCGAGACTCGAGTGACAGCAGTGAGGCTGTGTGTACGTGTGTTTGTGAGTGTGCGTGCATGCTGTGGGTGCACTCGTAGGTGCTCCAGACCCTCAAGGAATCTGGTTCTCCGACTCAATCAGTCCAATCTTGGGATTTCGATGTTTCCCAATCTCCTTGGGAGATTTCCCCCAAAGCAACATTCCCAGGGCTTTTTCCTGCTCCCTGCCCCCTGGCGTGTCCTTCATTCTCCCTGCCTGAAGGCAGGAGTGAGGGGATGAAGCTCTAAGTGCCTCTGCCTCTGCCCCTTTGCCGGAGGAGAGGGCTGGGGCCAAGCTGGTTTGTCTAAGAATCTGGCCAGAGAGCTGAAACCAGGGCTAGTGCCGGGCTTTCACTGTCAATGCTTACCTCCCGATCCCTTCAACCAAGGAAGAGGAAGATTTTTTTAAACTTTTACTCCTGAGTCCAGGAACCTTTCCTTGCCCCTGTACATCGACAATTTAGTTGAAAGTAAATGGGGAAACATTTTCCCGGGCTACGTGAGGCAGGGCATCTGGCTACCCTGCCTGATTGCTGCCGCCACCTCGGGCACCCACCCCAGCCCCGCCTGGGGAGGGGGGCCTGTTCTGCTCAGGCTGGCTACCTTGCCTTTAATTAGCCCCTTCTCCCAAGTTTGTTTTACACATTCTATTTGAATTCCAGATGGTCTTTTGAGTAACAACAACAAAAAACCAAAACCAAACAGCCCGCCATCCATCGACAGAAGACCAAGGTCACTTACTTAGTCTACTGGGCTTAAAAACGAAAGGGCTTATGGTTGATTTTATTTTAAAGAATGCCACCCTCGATCCGAGTCGGGGACCTGAATTCTAGGGCCTCAGCGGAAAAGGGGGAAGCTGGGGAGAAAGAAGGAAATCACCCCTGCTTGGAGAACAGAAGCGGGGTGGGAGCTGCGGGCAGAGGATCCTGAGGTGGCAGACGCAGCTGGGGCAAAGGGAGAGAGAAGAGGAGAGGAAGACCTAGAAAGTGAGCCAGACCCTCCCAGGCCCAGCCCGGTGGAGCGGGCGACTCCCGTCACTGCCCTGCCGCCGGCGAGGTTTGCTGTAAATACCCGTTCTTTGTAGCGCGGAGAATCCCTGGGGCCCTGGCCCCTCTCCTCCTTCTGCCCCGTTTCCCTTCCTTCCAGAGAGAGTTTTTATTTTATTTTATTTTATTTTATTTTATTTTATTTTATTTATTTTATTTTTAATTTTTTTTTCAGTGTTATCCTTTAATGAAGAGCTGGGTCAGTGGCCAGAGAGGGTTTTAAACAGGGAGCTTCAGCCTTAAGGCTACTTTCCGAACTCCTGTCCTGCAGGGGAACCTCCTCCGAGTTCCAAGGAAGGGGAACCTTCCTGCCCAGAGTCGGAGCTCAAAGTCACCCCGGGGCAGCCCGCTGCCTTCTGGGCGCCTCTGCCCCCGACTCTCTCCCCTGACCCTGTCCGTTAAGCTGGCCTGCTGTATCTCCCTGTCCCCCCTGCAGAAGGCCGGGAGTGTGTCAACTGTGGGGCCACGGCCACCCCTCTCTGGCGGCGAGACGGCACTGGGCACTACCTGTGCAACGCCTGCGGGCTCTACCACAAGATGAACGGCCAGAACCGGCCACTCATCAAGCCCAAGCGGAGACTGGTAGGCACGGGCAGCAGGTGGCTGGGTGGGTGGGTGGGTGGGGGGCCCAACCTGGGCTGAGCCGCGACGTATTTAAAAAATAAAAGTAACATCACCCAACCCTTCCAATGCAGCTGCTTTGCCTCAGATCCTTTTATCATTAAAATCACTTGGAGTCGCCTTTCTTTTAGGCCAGATTTTTTCGGCCGGGGCCGGTCTCCCGGTCTGCAGCCCACCAGGTAACCTCACCCCACCGAGCTTAGGGATCCCCCACACTGAGTGTCCAGGGCCCAGCTCCTGTGCCCTGGCCTCTGGCTAACTCTTTTTAAAAATAGGGCCATGAAGTAAGTTTCCTTGTAGCCCGGCACACAATCTCCTCGCGCTTATTTAAATAAAACACACACTCACACCAACCACCAAAAAAACCTGCCCTTTATTATTTTTCCATGGAGTCACCTATACTGTGTATTTTCATTTGAGTGATTTAAAAAAAATGCCCTTTCGGATCTCCTGCCGGAGTTTCCTATCCGGACATCTGCAGCCTGAAGATAAGGAAACTTCGCGTATCTGTTTCCGGACTCCGCGAGTTTTAGAGCCTCTCCTCGGCTCAATCCTGCCTCTCGCTGGGCTGTTTTGAAATTTCTAATACCCTCCGCTCTGCAAATAATGCGTAAAATGCTAAGAATAATAAATATATTTTTTTTCAAGGCGAAGTGATTTACGAGGCTTAAATCGCTTGCCACTTTGGGGGCCCCCTCCCCCTCCACCCGAGTGAGCGAGGTGGGGTGAGGGCCCAGGTGGGGGTAGGGGTAGAGGATACCACGTTGGTCCTTGAGTCAGAATTCCAGCTCCAGGCTGCTTACTCACCCTCACCTCCCTGCCCCCCTGCCCCCACCAGGCAGCAGTCAGGCAGGTCCCTCCAGCGGCGCTCCTGTGCTCTGTGCCTGGTGCTAGGAGCTCCGGCCCAGGCCGGCCCAGCCTCTGATGGTCTCCTTCCCCCAGCCGTCCTGCTGCCTGCTGCTCTTTGGGAGCTGGTGGGGTGGTGGTGGTGGTGGTGGTGGTGGTAGTAGTGGTGGTGGTGGTGGCCTGGGAGGGGGACGGGGCGGGAGGGGGGGGGCCGGGGGGGGGGGTGACAGATGAGTTCTGTCACCGTGGGGCTGGTGCTTGTGGGCCCGCAAGAGGGCATCTGCTTTCTCCGGTCAAGACTCTTACTTTCCTTTGTCAGGAGACTTCAGGTCCCTTCTCCAGAAACCAGACACTCATTTCCAGTCCCCCTCTGGCCTGTATTCCCTGAGGGGCTATGGGGCCGCTAGCACTCTGTGGTTTGGGGTACAGTGTGCCTGATGGACCAGCATTGTGGTGATGGGAATGTTCTGGCTCTGCACTGTCCACTGTGGTTGTGACTGTTGATTCCTTGAAATGTAGCTAATGCCATAGAAGGAATTGAATTTCTCATTTTACTAAATTGTAGTTCAGTTGAATTCAAATAGCTCCCATGTGGCTAGTGGCTACATACGGGATGGAGCAGCTCTAGACTCCCTAAACAGTTGACGTCCCCACCCTGGGCAGGTACAAGGTTCCCCTGCCCTGGCCTCTGTGGTGCCATCACGCCCAGGGTTGTGGAATTTGAAAGGAGGCATGTGGGAATGCAGCGCCAGACCCAGGGGCTCCAGGGGGATGGAGCCAACCTCCTCAGGGCCTCAGTTTACCTGTCTGTGAAGTTTGTTTGATGGTTGGGGGAAGTAGCTGATTTGTCCTTTTAGCTTTGCAACCCGGTTGATACTGAGATCAGGCTTCTAAGTGTTCTTTATTTTAAGTTCTGCACTGGTTTCGGTCTCAAATTCTAAAATTCCACGGCTTCGGAGATGCCTGGATTCCCTTGTGAGATTTCCCACTCCTGGGCTAAGTTGGCAGGGATGGGGTGGGGCGAGGGTCGGGAAGGGAGGTCGAGGTGGGGCGTGGGAGCCCAGCCTGCTGACGCCGCCTCTCCCCTCCCAGTCCGCCGCCAGGAGAGCCGGCACCTGTTGTGCAAATTGTCAGACGACAACCACCACCTTATGGCGCCGAAACGCCAACGGGGACCCTGTCTGCAACGCCTGTGGCCTCTACTACAAGCTTCACAATGTGAGTCTGCCCCGCCCCTGCCCGCCCCGCCCCTCCCGGGGGACCGCTCCTCTTTGTGCTGCCAGGCGAGGGGCCCCAGCCACAATCTCCAGCGTGGCTTGGCTTGGGAGGCGGCTGCCGCTGGGCTGGGCAAGCTCCCAGTGCCAGAAGGGCTTCCCATAAGAGGGGGCAAGCTGGCTAGAGGTGTGTCCCCCAAAGCGGGGTGTGTGTGTGTGTGTGTGTGTGTGTGTGTGTGTGTGTGTGCTGCAGGTCCAGGGAAGTGGTGCCTCTTTAAACACAAAAGACAGGCATACAGTTTGGTTGTGTTGATGTGGGGGCGGTACTGGCACTTAGTGGGCTCAGTGCCCTGCAGGTCCCACACAGTGAAAAGCCCTTTTCTGGAAAGCGTAGCACGCTGGCCTGGCAGGGAAGACCATGATGGGCCAAGGGCATTTGCAGGTGGGATCCCTGCCCAGACCTGCCTTTGCCCCCATGTGGAAGCTGGGGGCGGGGGTCTTGTTCTGGGAAGGGAACTGGATCTCCTGAAGGTTTTGTGGTTGCCCCCAGGTCAACAGGCCACTGACCATGAAGAAGGAAGGGATCCAGACTAGGAATCGGAAGATGTCCACCAAGTCCAAGAAGAACAAGAAAGGTGCAGAGTGCTTTGAGGAGCTGTCCAAGTGTATGCAGGAGAAGGCCTCCCCCTTCAGCGCTGCTGCCCTGGCTGGACACATGGCGCCCGTGGGCCACCTCCCACCCTTCAGCCACTCGGGACACATCTTGCCCACCCCAACGCCCATCCATCCCTCCTCCAGCCTCTCCTTTGGCCACCCCCACCCATCCAGCATGGTGACCGCCATGGGCTAGGGCCAGGCCCCCGGCAATCGGATGGAGAGATGCCGAGAAGGGTGGCCAGCAATGCAAGGCTGGGCACCCCTAGGCAGGGTGGGCTACACCCTTAGCGGTCTGCCCTTCCCCGAAGACTGATGCCACTCCTGCCAGCCCAGCCGGAGCCCCACGCTGCCTCTCCTGTGGGCGCTCCCCTTGGCCCTCAGCGGTCACTGTGAAGATCCTCACCCAGGCTAGGAGGCAGCCTTGGCCCGGCTCACTGCCCAGGTGGGGTTTCCATCATGGATTGTTCAGAGAACAGAACGGACAACTTTATGAAGAGAAGGGGTGGGGGGTAGGGGGACAGACGAAGAAAGCTGTTTTTAGAAGGAGAAGGGAGTAGGCCAAAATAATTTATTTTGCTCTCTTTTCTAACAAGGACTGGGAGACAGAGGTCTGAGCTGCCCCCTGAGTTCTCTGGGTTTTCTTTTGCTCCAAGGGCCGCCTGGCCCATCTGCTTGCTAGGGCCCTGGGGGTAGGTGTGCGAGGGGCTGCAGGGGTGGCCTGCATCTTCTCCCCTGGCTTCCTCTCCTGAAGCAGCTGAAGCCCAGGTTGGGCTGAGCCAGTGCAGGCAGGCCACCAGCCTGGGGAGGCGGCGCGGTGCGTGCCCTGGCGGCCAGGCCCAGTAGGGCAGAGACAATCATGGGCGGTCCTGCGCAGATTCCCAGGCCAGGGCTGGGTCACAGGAAGGAAACAACATTTTCTTGAGAGGGGAAATGTCTCCCAGATCTCTCCCCTGGCTCTGAGGCCGAAGCTGGTGTGACCCGTGTACCCTTAACAAGCCTGAGCCACAGCCTGACTCCTTTGCCAGGTGGACCCCTGTACATACATCCCTTTTCTGCTAACCCCTCAACCCCTTCCCCTCCCACTCTGAGACAAAAGAAAAAAATATATATCTATATAAAAAGACTGCATAAGCTTAACTCGCTGAGGAGTTAGTTGTTTTATTTTTAAACTCATTTTGGGTCCAGTCAATTGTACGTTGCCACGGAAGCCCTCGCTATGGAAAGGAATAAAACCTACAAACCAAGGCTGTAGCTTCGCAATTATTTTTGGAAAAGTACTTGGATCCCACAGCCCTAGGATGGGGAGCCCGGCCCTGGGGAGGCTGCTCTTGGCTTCCAGGGGCTGGTCTGGCAGGTGGCGAGGCAGGGGTTGGGGGTGGGTCCAGGGAGAGGCCACGACCCTGCTGGGGTCCCTGGAGACGCCTGGGTTCTGCTCTGCTTCGCTGTGGCTGTCTGGATCCTTCCCAAGGTACAGCTGTACATAACTGTGTCCGAGCTTAGATTCTGTATGCGGAGGAGGTGGGTGCAGCGGCCGGCAAGGGCCTGGCCCGGAGGAGGATCCTGCCGAGCCGAGCCGATGTAGTCGACCAAGTGCAATATGGGCCGGCGATCGCTGCGGGGGTGGGGGGCACCGCAGCCAGAAGTAACTTATTTTGTACTAGTATCCGCATAAGGTAAAGAATCAGCAGTATTTTCTGTTTTTATGTTTTATTTGGCTTGTTTTATTTTGGATTAGTGAACTAAGTTATTGCTAATTATGTACAACATTTATATATTGTCTGTAAAAAATTGTATGCTATCCTCCTATTCCTTTAAAGTGAATACTGTTAAGAATAATAAAATACTTTTTGTGAATGCCTCTGGCCGGTCTTGTGGGCTCCCGGGCTGCTGAGTCCTGGGTGTGGAGATTGGCAGTCAGACTAATGGGTCCTCCCGGGTCCAGTGATTTAGAGAGAAGGGCTCCTGGAATAGGGGATGGGGCCGTCTGGCTGGGGTGGGAGATCCTGATCCCCCCTGCATTGCTCCCATCTGAATTCCCTCATTGTCACCCCACTGGGGCTCCTGGTGGATAGGTGGCTACTGGGGAAGCACGAGGAGGCCAAGGTTTCTCCAGCCTTTGGTCTACACACT
This sequence comes from Vulpes vulpes, assembly GCF_048418805.1. Classification (NCBI taxonomy): domain Eukaryota; kingdom Metazoa; phylum Chordata; class Mammalia; order Carnivora; family Canidae; genus Vulpes; species Vulpes vulpes. The sequence continues at coordinate 55,687,741 of NC_132788.1, read as the reverse complement.
GATCCTTTTCCTGGGGCATTTGTGGAACCCAAATGCTCTTGTGGAACAAGAGCCGCCCCTGCCCCCTACTCCATCCATTTCCTCCCAGGTGCTGATCAGTTCCTGTTTCTGAGCTACCTGGTCATCAATATTCCTGTTCATTGACAGATGTGATCACCAATGTTTTTGATCACTGATGTCACTGATTGCTGTCATCTTCTGTCAACGAAGCTGGTCATTGGAGATGGCTACCATGACTGATACTCTTCATTAGTGATAGGTCTGATCACCAGAGCCTGTGACCATAGATAGACATCTGATTACTAACAACTGATCACGAACACTCAATCACCAATATTTTATCGATGCCTCTGATCAGTGACATGTCTGGTCACCGACAGCCATGAAGTGTGATCACCAGTGCTTCAGTGACTGTCTTGGCTTACTAGTAATACACCTGGTCATGAGTATCACCTACCACCAATATTGCTGATCAGCACCTCTATTCATGTTTAATATTCCATGTGTCTGGTGCCAACATCTCTGACGACCATTGTGTTTCTTCAGTATTTCTATTCACCAGATTTGTGACCCCTGGCACTCATGTTCTTGATTCCTAATGCTCTAGTCTTCAACGCACCCAGTCATTGATATCCTAGTTCATCAAGAAGCATGATCACCAATGTCACTAATCAATGGTTTTCTAATCATTGATAGATCTGATCACTCATATGTCTCTCCAACCAGTGTCTCCTTAACAGTGACTTTGGTCACTTTCTCTAGTCACCAACATCTCTAACCAACAATATGCCTAATGACCAATGTCTCTGATCATGGGCTCCTCTTTCCACTAAATTTTCTGTCAGTGCAATCACCAGTGGCCCTGGTGACTGACATCCCTGGCTCCTCAGTGCTAATCACCTGGCTTCTAGTGTCCAGCTTCCAAGTCCCTGATGACCAGTGTCCCTTATATCCTGATTGCGGGGGGCACTGACTACCAGCCCCCTGGTCATCAGTATTCCTTGGCCACCTGTGTCTCTGTCACTAAAGTCTCTAAGCATTGCTACCTTTGGTCCCCATTAGATCACTCATCTGCAAGATCTCTGGGTGTCTCCAGCCATTGAATATGATCACTTGTCTCCTCTATGCTCAGTCATTAAGGATACGGGCACCAGTATCCTTCACTAACACTCCTGTTGCTCACTTCTTCAGTCCCCCATGTTCATGATCAATGATGAATGATATATCAAATCAATGCTGATCACCAAGACCTCCTGTTCCTCAGTGTACAGCCACTACCTCTCTGATCATGTGTTTGAGTGATGTCATCTCCCACGATGCCACTGTCTCTAATTACAAGTCATTCTATTCATATGTCCCTGATGGATGACTTCTTTTAGCCCTAATCACCATTTCTGGTACCCTGAGTCCATGACAATTAGGATTTCTGAAGTTCAACTTCCTTGCTCCTTGGCAGCCCTGATGTCCACATGTTCCAGAAGGCCCCTCCTTTCATCCTTCCCATCCCAGGCTGCTGATGCTGGCAGGGTGCTTGTTAGGCCCAGAGAAGCAATGGTCCTGTGGAGGCCACATGATGCCTGCTGAGAAGTCCCAGATACCCCAGCCCATCAGGGTAGAGCAGCAGAAGCATCCCTGGGACTCTGACATAGGAGCCCTTTGCTCTTGTGGTGCCACCACCTTAACCCACCTCCTTTACCTATAGATTAGAAAGCTAGAAAGGCAGAACCACCCCAGTGCATAGCTGGCTGGGCACTTGACTGCCCCTCTCAGCCCTTCCCCAGCTCATGGCATTTTGGCCTCCCCTCCATCAGCTACAGTTACAGTGAGGGAGGGAAAGATCCTGCCCTCCCATGCCCTGGCTCTTGACTGCAGGATTGTGTGTCTATATGATCACGTACTCAAGTGTGCAGGTATGTATGCCTGTTGAACACCTCCTACACACCAGGCACTCTTCTAGGTATGGGGGCTACACCACTGCATGTAACAAACAAGAATTCCTATCCTTGAGGAGCTTATCTTCTATGCAGTAAACACATTAATGACTCTACCTGGCCTCTGGCAAATCATCCTATTCCCTGGCCCCAAATCCAGAGCTCAGAGACAGAACCTGGAGTCCAGAGCTTTGAGTCCACAACCGGTACCCCAGTACTCAAGAACCAGACCCAAAACACAGAGCACAGAGCCTGTCCCCCAAATCCAGAACTTAGAGCTTGGAGCTCAGAATCCAGAACTCCTATCCAACTGGGGCCCAGAATCTGGACCTCAGAATTCAGATCTCAGAACATGGAGCCCAGAACCCAGAGCCCTGAGCATGGACTCTCAAATCCATAGCCCAGAGCTTGAGGCTCAGAACCCAGGACCTAGTACCAAGGATGTGGAGCCCAGGGCCGAGAATCTAGATCCCAGAGCAGCAATGTGGTTCTGGACCCGAAGGCTAGAATGCAGAGCCCTGAAGAACCATGGAAAGAGGCCCCTTGCCCCCTGTTTCTCATTACTGCCCTGGTCTTAGTTCCTTCTTACTGTCAACCAATATTTTTGGAGCTTCCAGTGGCAGACACTGTTGAAGGTGTCCGAAGCAGCCAGCAAGAAACAAATAGATGAGTGGGTCCCCTCTGCCTGCAAGGTCCAAGAGGCCAGGGACTGTGTCTGTTTGTCACTTTTGTGTCTCCATCTCCTCTAACGAGCCTGAGGTAGGTGCTTCCCAGATGTCTGTTGGATAGGTTCATTCACTTATCCCACATGTGTTTGTTGATGCTGTTGGTTGGTGGCATTCTGGGGTGGGGATGAAACACACACATCTTGCCCTGATGAATCAGCTCTCTCTGGCTGCCAGGAAACTCTTGGAGGGAAGGGGTTGTTTCTGACAAAGGCAGCAGCCAGAGCTGGGGAAGGCTGTGGTGGCAGTGGTAGGAATGGTGTTGAGTGGGTGACCACCAGGAGCGGGGACACATGTGGCTTTGGAGGCCCTACGCTCAAGCCCCAGGCACTCCTGCCCTTGCAGCTTCTGTTCCCTCCGCCATAAAATAATCAGCTCCTAACAATGATTCCTGCTGCCCAGAGTCATTGTGCGGGTAAACAGTTTCGATTTTGTGGCCTCAAAGCTCCCAGGCGGGGCAGGGCAGGGCAGGCAGGCCAAGTGTTGCAAGTGGCCTCCTTAGCAGGAGATGGTGCCTTTATGATTCCACAGGGGCCTGGCGCCAGGGTGCCTGGGTGGGTTGGCCTTTGTTCCATCTGTTTGTACCCAGGTGGGGCTGGCTCAGCTGAAGGCCCTTTCCTCCCTTCTTCCTGCAGGGATGCTTCCAAGTCCAGCATCTTATTCCCATTTTCTGTTGGAAGAAACCAAAACCCCTGCCCTTCATAATTTGTAGAGACCATGTCTATCCTTCTCCAAAAGTCCCTCTCACCTCCTGGTGACCACCACTAGAAATAGGGAAGGCAAACAGCCTTCCCAGTCCCTGGGGCCACAGAATGGACACTGCCCCAGGGGAATAAGATTTGGGAGGAATGTCTGTCATCCACCTGATGAAAAGGATGGACAAATTCCCCTGAGAGGCAAGGAAGCAGTCAAATACCCATGGGGCTGCTCCTAAGGCGAGTGGGCTGCCCCCTATGTGAATTTATAGCACCAGACAGTAGATCAAAAGTCCACTGTGTGTGTGCATGGTGGGGAGTGGGAGTGGTTTAGGCAAAAGGATAAAATGATTCCAAACTTTATTTGTAAAAACCAACAAGACCAGCACAAATCAGAAAATTCAGGAAAATAAAGGGAGTCATGCATGTAACACATTCCAATATGAAGATTCTAGGATCACAATCTCTCAAACCTTGTGGTTCTGCTGTAAGAATAAGATCAATGGCTCAGACTTGAGTAAGCCCAAAATAGACCCTATTATTTACACAATAATAACAGATGATAAAGGGGGTATCCTGAGTCAAAGCAAGGGTGGAGGGTTATTTAAGCAAGTGGAGTTGGAACAACTAACTGGCTGGCATCTCACTGGGTGAACACCTAACTCAGATCTGGAACCAGCCGCATGTGCGGACGAATCTTGTTTTGGTTGCATGAGGTTTTGCAAAAGTATAGATGAGCTGCAAATGATTTTAGATCAGGAGAGTCACTTACAAATAGGCAGAAGTTCTGGTCCCAAGGGGGCTCTCTGTCTCCAGGGCCATTTGTGCAGGTCTCCACTCAGGAAGCCCTGTCTCCATCGATAGAGATGGCCCCTCATGCCCACACCTATACCTGCCTGGGTCTTGGGTCTTGGGGATGCTGTTTGAGTCTTGACATTATCACACATATCCTATTACACATTCAAGATTTATTAAAGCTTTAGTCTTGAAACCAACCAAACATTGCAACCCACCTGGGTCACCTAGGGTGGTTCCACCACAGATAACTTGGCAGAGGGACCACGAATCTCAAGGTTAAGTTCAGCCTTTCTAGGAACCAAAGAGGGAAAAGAAAACTGTTGAACTGGGACACCTAGGTAGCAACTCCTTTTGGCTCAGGGCGTGATCCCTGAGTTCCGGGATTGAGTCCCACATCCAGCTCCTTGCATGGAGCCTGCTTCTCCCTCTGCCTATGTCGCTGCCTCTCTCTGTGTGTCTCTCATGAATAAATAAATAGAACCTTTTTTTTTTTTTTAAAGAAAGTTGTTGAACATGTAAGATGTAAAAGGATCTGCAGCAAGGAGGGAGTGGAAGGATAATTTGGGAAAGTGCTTTTGAAATGAGCTCTGAGAATTCTAAGACTCAAATGTTAAGTAATCATCCAAGTATTTTTGGTAGGAAGCTCTGACACGAGGTGTTTGGGACATTATGGTTTATAAAACCAGGAGACGGGATCCCTGGGTGGTGCAGCGGTTTAGCGCCTGCCTTTGGCCCAGGGCACGATCCTGGAGACCCGGGATCGAATCCCACGTCGGGCTCCCGGTGCATGGACCCTGCTTCTCCCTCGTGACTATCATAAAAAAAAAAAAAAAAAAAAAAAAAAAAAAAAAAACCACAAAAAAACAAAACAAAACAAAAAACCCCAGGAGACTAGATACAACCTAAATGCTCAACAAAAGGGTACAAGGAGAGTATATACCCAAAAGAATTGGAAGCAGGAACTCGAACAGATATTTGCACACCCACGATTATTGCAGCATTATTCACAACAGCCAAGAGGTGGAAACAATCCAACAGTCCAGGGACAGGTGCAGGATAAGCAAAATGTAGTGTAGACATACAATGTAATATTATTCAGTCTTAAAGAGGAGGAAAATTGTGATACATGTTACCACATGGACGGATCTTGAGGACATTGTGTTAGATGAAAGAAGCCAGTCCCAGAAAGACAAATACTATGTGATTGCACTTATATGAGGCACCTAGAGTAGTAGTCAGATTCTTAGAGATAGAAAGTAGGGGGGTGGCTGCCAAGGGCCGGGAGAGTGGAAAAGGGGAGATGGTGTTTCATGGAGACAGAGTTTCAGTTTGGGGAGATGAAAGAGCTCTGGAGATGGACAGTGGAGACGGCTGCACGACAGTATGAAGGTACTCAATGCTACTGAACTGTACACTTATAAAGGGTTAAAATGGTAAATTTTAGGGATCCCTGGGTGGCGCAGCGGTTTGGCGCCTGCCTTTGGCCCAGGGCGCGATCCTGGAGACCCGGGATCGAATCCCACGTCAGGCTCCCGGTGCATGGAGCCTGCTTCTCCCTCTGCCTGTGTCTCTGCCTCTCTCTCTCTCTCTGTGTGACTATCATAAATAAATAAAAATTTAAAAAAAAAAAAAAAATAAAAATAAAATGGTAAATTTTAAATAAATAAAATTTTTTTAAAAAATGGTAAATTTTATGTTAGGTGCATTTTACCATGGGAGGGAGAAGAGGAAAATACAGGACTTCCACTAGAAAGACTTTCAAATGCTTCCTGAAGGTTATGCCCTTAGAGCCAAGTCACGGAATAGAGATTTACACGTAACATGATGACATCTAAGGGGAGAGAACTGTCACCAAATGTTAGCAAACAGTGACATCTATGTCATAGACACTCTCCCCCTTTTTCTCATTTCCCAGCTGTTCTGTAATAAAGTGTAATAGCTTTAACAATTAAAGTAACATTTAACAACGATTATTGCAGAATAGGGTATAATTTGGCAAAAATATGCAAAGCCTCTAATACGAAAGCACAAAAAATAATAAAAAGACCAACTGCCACCCCAAAAAAGAGAGAAACAAGTGAAAGACACATCAAGAGGTCTTTCTTATTAGAAATGTAAATAAACATTCCAACATTCCAGCAGGTACTCTACCTCAGAAATGATCGGGGACATGGAAATCATACATGCAAATTACCACTGTCTGCTTCTCTTAGAAACGGAAGAGGCTGCAGATGTGTAGAAACAGACTCTGGCACATTCCATTACTGGGAATGTTGATCAGAATTCTGTGCGCTCTCTGGCCCAGTGAGCCCTACTCAGGTGCACCTCACAGAAACCAGAAAGAAAAAAAAAAGCTAAATTGCAGGGGATTGGGGGGGGGGGTAAATTGCAGAACAATGTATATAGCACAACTCTTTGGGACTATAAAAATATTTGTGTAGGGGCACCTGAGGGGTTCAGTCAGTTAAACGTCTGCCTTCAGCTCAGTCATGATCCCAGGGTCCTCGGGCTCCTTGCACGGTGAGGAGTCTGCTTCTCCCTCTCCCTCTTCTCTGCCCACCCCCCACTGCTTGTGCTCTCTCTAGCTCTGCTCACTCTCAAATAAATAAATAAATAAAATCTTTTAAAAAATAAAAATATTTGTGTAGATGTAGAAAACAATCAGGGAAAATACATACCTAATGAATAATAGTTGTTAGTTTGGGAAAGTGTGATAGTCTGGGGGCAAGGGAGAGGGTACTTTTCACTTTAGAAACTTGTGCCATTATCATAACATGTTATGACCATGCGCCGCTTTTGTAACCCCAAAAATAATCATCACAAACACCTGTTTACTTTTCTCTGCCTTGTCTCTGATTGATCTCTCTCCCTGGAATGGTCTCCCCTTCAGAACTGCCTGGAGAACTCCTCTTCCTCCTTCTAAACCCCAGTCAGAGATCCTAGAGGAAATCTTATTTGAGTTCTCCTTTCCCTGAGCCCCTCAGGGCCTCCCCAGTCCCTCACCAACGTGTTTCAAGGACAAGCCTGGCTGTGGTGCTGACACACCTGCCTCTTCCTTGCTGTGCAGCCCCAAGCAAGTAAATGGCTTAACTTCTCTGAATCCTGATTCCTCACCAATAAAAACAAGACGGCACCTTGCAGGGTGTTTTGAGGGTAATATGAGGAAGGCAAAGGGTCCTCATTCCTTGGAGAGCCCACCTAGCAAGGAGACCTTGTTCTAATGCTATTTCAGCCCACTGGGCTTCAGATTGAGCCCCCACACCCTTCTTCCTTACCACGCATCCCCTAAGGCTGTCAGGGTCCCTTTGGAGTGCCGGTGGGTACCTGGCTATTTAGTAGCTGCTTTCAGTATTGGTCCCCACTAGCCAGGGTGGGGGTCATCCATCCTGTACAGCTGGGGAAACTGAGGGCCAGGCAGGGATGGGGGGGTCTCATTTCCTGGGAGGAGACAGAACAGGATGGCTCCCACTGGTATGCAAGCTAGAGTTGGGGGGGGTTCCTCCTCGAGAGGGCACTCAGTGGGCTGTGTGCAGCCCACTCCCTTCCACCGCTCTACCTGCCCTCACCAGCCCACACTGCAGGGCCCCCTCGGGCAGTCTGGGAAAACACCATCCTTGCTCCTTTTCCCTGCCCCTCCCACCTAGGTTTGTCGGTGCTTATCTGGGGTGTGGGGCTGTGATCCAGCTTTCCCAGACTTTGAGGGGATGCTGAGATGGACCCCTCTGTTTTCTCAGAATTTAGGAATGGAGGGGATGTTTTTACACAAGCCCACACTACACCACACCTCCAACTGGCACCCTCCAAACTTTACCTCTAGGTCCTCTTCACCACACATGGACCAGCACCATCCCTTCACCTGTTCCATAGTGCCAGCCTCCTCCCCGGCCCCTCAGCCTCTGGCGGGTGCCCACCTGCAACCCTATCTCTTCTTCCTTAACCTTTTTATTTCAATTATGAAACATTTCAGATATCCAAAAATAGAGCTAGTATCATAACGAACGCCATGGTACACCCAGTACTGGTTTTCTATGCTGTGTAACAAATCACCACAAACTTAGCAGCTTAAAACCACACCCATTTATTATCTTACCATCACTGTGGGTCAGAAGCCTGGGCATGGCTTAGTGGGCTCCTCGACTTAGGGTCACACAAGGCTGCCATCGAGCTGTTGACCAGGACTTGGTTCTCAACAGAGGCTCGACTGGGGCAGGCTCTGCTCTGCTACCAAGCACCCTCAGGTTTTAAGCACAGGGGGGAGCTGCCTTGCAGCTGGTTGTGGGTTATGACAGATCACTCCTTCAAAGTCAGCCGCAGACAAAGACTCTATAGGAGAGTGGCCAACACACAGGAGTTTTAGATAATGTCCCACAATCCGGGGAATGACATCCTGTCACCTTCGCCATATTCTATTGGCTATCCACAAGCCTCAGGTCCCGCCCAGGAGGCAGAGGCAGGAGAATGGAAGGCAAATTGCAGTCCTTCTGACACCCCCCCACCTCAAGTTAAGAAAGAAAACCTGATGGTATATTGAACCATCCCAGCCCTATCGCCTGCTTGCCTTCTTCCCCAGAAGTTGCCAGGGCTTTATTAGTCCCCTGTATGTTATATTTTTACTACTTATGTACAAATCCTTGAGCCACAGATCATATTATTCAACGTTTTTTATATTTTGTATAAATGGTATCATAATGGTAGATTTTTTTTTCTATGAGTTGCTTTTTTTGTTGTTTACTGTCACGTTTATGGTGTTGTTTCACAGAAATATATGAAGTTCTGGTCCATTCGTTTTTCACTGCAGTGTATACTATTCTATCACATAAATAGAACATAATGTATTTGCCCATCTTCCTGTTTCCTGTTATAAATGGGGCATGTGTAGCTGTTCTCACTCCTTGCCATGCATGAGTGTTTCTCTGGGAGTGTAAGCCGAGAAGTGGAATGACTGAGTCAAGGGACTTGGGACCCTCGCATCTATAAGATGAGGCCAAAGAATTTTCCAAACTGGGTGTTCCAATGTATATTCTCACCAGCAGGGGGTGGGAACTCCAGTTGCTCCACACCCTTGCAGACACTTGGTAACGTCAAACTATTACATTTTTACCCGTTTGTTGGTAACACCAATGCAATATTGGTGTTACAGAGAGATTTCTCCACAACATGCAGTTGATTACATTCTCCCTCTGCCTCAAATCCTCCCAAGGGCTCCCCAGCTCAGTACCTGATCTCAGCTCTTGGGTCTGAGATACGAGCCTTGCATGACCTTTGCAGTCCCTGATCCCATACAGCCCCCATGCCCCCTTGCCACCTCCCTAGGCTCAAACACAACAGACTACAGACAAGTGCTCTCCCACCACTCAGGGCTTTGTGTCCACTGTTCCCTCTGTATGAAGCTACCTCAGTGTTTCAAGGCTCCTGCTTTACTAAGAAATAAATAACCTGACAGGTCACCTGTGTGTTTTAAATGTTCACATTAAAGAAATGAATGCCTTAGGCACACTAAAAATACAAATGCAATATAACTGTGCTCATCACGCAATGGTTTCAGGGCTCAGACCAGAGTTTTCCACCTCAACACCACTGACATTTGGGACTGGATCATTCTTTGTGGTGGAAGTTTGTCTAGTACATTGTAGGATGTTTGGCAGCATCCCTGACCGCACTCTATGAGATGCCAATAGCAGCCCTGCCCCACCCCCCCACCGAGTCATGACAATAAGAAATGTTTCCCATCATTGCCAGACATGCCCTGAGGAGGGAAGATTGACCCTGTTGAGAACACTGATTTATTTATTTATAAAAAAATTTTATTTATTTGTTCATGAGAGACCCAGAGAGAGGGAGAGACAGAGGCAGAGGGAGAAGCAGGCTCCGTGCGGGGAGCCCAGTGTGGGACTCGATCCCAGGACACTGGGCTCACGAACTGAGCCGAAGGCAGATGCTCAACCACTGAGCCACCCAGGCGTCCTGAGAACACTGTTCTAGAAATTCATTTATAATGCACCTAGCCTGAAAGCGCAGTAGGTTTATAGTCCCATGACAAACACCATCCTCCCACCTGGAAATATTTTTTCCCAATGGGGCAATTTACGTCATTTGGAAACGACATCCAATGTCTAAACCCAGGATCATCACCTGTGTGAGGTCACAACCAAAGGCCAATGTCGCTCCTCCCAGTAGACCCTGCTGGAACTACCCTCTTCAAGCCCTGCCCTCTGCTTGTCACTTCCTCTGCTCAGTCCTCCCTTCTCTGCTCAGCTGAGAATGTCATCTCCTCTGCTCAGCCCTCCCAGATGCCCCAAGACAGGTATCACTTCTCCCTCAATGCTTGTTGCAGCTGCATTCACATGTTTGTGTGTGTCTGTTCTCTTTCTCGTAGCCTGGGATTGGGAGGGTCCTCTGTGGGTGGAGAGAAGGGGGTCACAGTTGAATTCAGCTCTGTTTCTAGCTTACACCCAGACCAGCGCAGGAAAGATTCATGGATCTGAATGGCTAATTGTGAATAAGTCACCTAGGCCCTTCTCTAGTTGATCCAGCAAAACTCAGATGTGCGCTGAGCTCCAGACAGGCAGGCCTGGGGAGGGTCCTGGGGACTGCAGGGAAGAAGCAAAACAGTTCTGGCCAGACAGGTGGGCCAGACACCCCGAGCTGGGGTGAGTAAGGGCATCTCTGGAGACACCATACCCCAATGCCCAGGCATAGCAGAGCTTCTGTCTTTGTGGGAGGCCCAAGTGTGTTCGCATGCACATGTGTACATTTGTGTTGATGTGTACCGGCATGCACATACATGTGGGGGCATGAGTGCCTGACATGCATATGCAGGTGGGAGGGCCCTATCTGTCTACCCTGTCTGAAAGGGAAACTTCGTCACTCTAAGCTTTCCTTCTGCTTTGTTTTTCTTCATGGCATCTATCACTACCTGACTATTATTTATTCATTATCAGTTTCTTGTGTCTCCCCTACTAGGTGGCAACTCTATGAGGTCAAGGACCTGGCTAGTGTGTTCACTGTCATATATACATGCAGCACCCAGAAGAGTGCCTGGCTCATAGTATATGTATGTATAGGAGCTCAAGAAACAGGTGGGATAAGTGGTTAGATGGATAGATGAAAGGCTGGCTGGCTGGATAGGTGGATAGATGGATACGCAAGTGGTTGGATGAGTGGATGGATGGATGGGTGGATGAGTGGGTGGGTGGGGTATGGATGGATGGATGGATCATTAAGTGATTGGATGAAGGATGGATGGATGAGTGGGTGGGTGGATGGATGGATGGGTAGTTGGATGGATGAGTGGATGGACAGATGAGTGGGTGGGTAGATGGGTGGATGGGTGGATGACTGCTGGTGTGAATGTGTGCATATGCATGTAGGCCATGACTCTGGAAGATACTTCAGGCTTCTTTGTTCTATACTCTTTCCAGAAAGACCCAGGAACTCCACATCCTAGAAGCTGCAGAGGTCTAGAGGTGTGTGTGGAGGCTCTGGGGCTTGAGTCTTCCTGGAGGCTTGGGACCAGCTGTTGGAAGTGGGATTAGAGCCCTGCCCAGATCTGCTCTGTGTGGGGATGTGCCGAAGACTAGGGCACTGTGGGTGGGGAGAGGAGTGGCTGCCCTAACAGGCTGGTGCACTTTAGAACTTAGGTGTCTCACAAATGATGCCTTTGCTCAGGCGCTAAACCCCCACCAGAGGCTAGATCTGAGTTTCCAGACACCACATGGGCCACCACCAGGAAGGGTGTTGCCTGATTGGGAGTTGAAGGGAAAGAACCCAGAGGACACCCATTACCACTAGCTAGGAGGGTTGTGTGGAAACTGTCCTGGATGTCCTAGGAAGGGAAAGGGAGTCTGAGCCACATCTGTGTAGGGACCTGAGCTAAGATCATCCTGTTAACTCTGGAGAAGAGGAGAGGCTGCTCCCCATTTCCCATGCCTCCCTGTCTGGCCCTGAGCACTCACTGTCTCTTCTACCTGCCTGGTAACCTACCACCTGACCAGCTCTCCATCAGCTCACCAATTTCTATGTCCATTTATCCTACCTATTCTTCTACAGACCTGTCCATCCCCCACTCTTTCCCTTCACTCATCTGTCTGTCCTTCTATACATCTGTCTATCCACCAATTACAACATTGCCATCATTAGGCTAGCATATCCATATATACAGCCTTTCCTCTATTCTAAGCTATCCTCATATAGCAACCCTATGAGGAAATGCTATTATTATTCCCATTTTACAGATGAGATGTGGAAATTGAGACACAGAGAGGTTAAGTGACTTCCCTAAGAACACACAGCTGGTAAATGGCAGAACTGTCTGACCTAAAAGGCTGAGCTCTGAACCTCCCAGTTTTCACTTCATCCATCCATCCATCCATCCATCCATCCATCCATCCATCCTCATAGCTGTCCATCATTCAGTTCCTTCACTCACCTGTCAGTGTCCATCCAGTGGCCCATCCATCGCTGTCACCCATCCATCCTGAAGGTAATGCAGTTAGAGAACCAAGGGCCCTGAGGGGAGCAAAGGCCCGGACTGCCCATCTGGCTGGGTCGGTTGGACTGCGGGGGTGGGGTGAGCTGCCCCAGGCTGGGCAGGGCTGCAGGAGGCTGGAGGGAATTAGCCGAGTGATTGCCAGGATCATCTAATTAGGAACGCTAGTGATAAGCAGATAGGATCGAGGGTGATTAGAATCCTTTTAAAAAGCCACTCCATTAATTACAGAGACAGAGAGGGGCCTCTGGCTGCTCAGAATACCAATTGGCTGCCTAATCGGCCTCCATCAGCCCGCCCTGGGGAGCAGTCCTGGGACTGCTGTGTGACCTTGGGTGTGCCCTGCCCTCTCTGAGCCTCCCTGTACACTAGATCAGGCTCTGCCTAAGATTACCTGTCACCCAAGATCCCCTTTCTCTAGCCAGGCCACGACCCAGGGGGCAGGCTTTAGGGTGGGCCTGAGGCTGGGGTCCCAGGAGGGACACAGAAGCCTCTGGCCAGGGAGGCTAGCCCAAAAGGGAGGAGTTTCTGTACCCAGCTGGCGAATGAGGACAGAGAAGCTCAGAGAGGGAGGGAAAGTAGCCAAACAGCCAGTGAGAGTCAGGAGGGCCGGGAGAGTAGAGTCATGCAGTGAGAGTAAAGTCATGCCTGTGCATACCTGTCTCCCCACGCAAATCCCAGAGGTCCCTGCTGCTAACATTTTCAGTTTTGGGTTTCCGAGGACATTACTCAGAGCCATTTTCTGAAGGGAAGATCACCTCTGCACGCTGCCAGGTTCCACACGTGCCTTTGCGGGAAGCTGACCCCCACCTCGCCCTTGGTACACTGGAGAGGGCTTCCCATCTCCAGGGCATCTCCGTCAGCCAGGAGCTCGGCTCTGCCTCCGTGTAGCTGGCGCACCCTCCCATGAGGCCTGCCGCGTGCTCTGCTCTCTGAGCCCCGGGACAGCCGTGACCCAAGGGGGTCTCCAGTCCCGTCTCCATCCCCACTACCTCTTACAGAGCACCCCAGGGTGGGGGCCACAAGCACAGGGCCTGAGGTCAGAGCAGTGCAGGGGCTCCGGAGCCAGCAGTGGCCAGGAAAGTTCCTCCCTGGAAAGACAGTGCAGGCGGCACAAGGCTCAGGCAAGGCAGGGCAAGGGGTGCCTGGCTTGAGGGGAAGTGTCCGTGGGATCTGGGGTATCTCAACACCCTGGGTCCCTTGTCCCTTGATGAAACCACCCACACACTGCCTCAATTACATTGCTATGGGATCCTCAGGCTTCAGTTGTAGTGATGCCTTTGTCGCCAACCACCTCCCGACCAATGTCACATTACCCTATTACCATCGCCATAAACATACCATCATTCCTCCCTTCACCGTCATCACCACCACTACTCCTGTCATTCCTGCCGTCACTGTCATCATCATCACCACCATGACCATCTCCTCCTCAGCCAGTATCATCACTGACCACACCACATCACAATCATCACGCCACCACCACCACATCCCACCGTCCCTCCATCACCTCAACCAGTATCACTGTCACTGTGACCTCCACGAGGCCCATCACTGCTGTTGCCCAGACCAGCACCATCATCATCACTGCCACCATCCCACCTCTGACGCCACCTCCACCATCACCATAACCACCCACCTCCACCTCAACCAGTATTCACATTACCTTGACCACCAGAATGGCCCTCATCACCAACACTACCACCACCAGCATCGCCACAGTCACTGTCGTCACCACCACCATCTTCACCTCTACCACGTTACCATGACGACCATTTCTATGATCACCATCCCCTGCAACACCACCGTTTCCACCTCAACCACCTCCCTCATTAGTACCATCATCATCTCCTATATCACCTCTGCCACCTTCACCACCAATGCCGCCTCTGCCATCATCACATTGTCACCATTGCCTGCACTGTCACCATCAGAGCCACCTGCACCACTACCACCATCAGAGCCGCCGTCGCCGTGACCAGATGCATGCAGTTGCTGGCTGTAACAGGTATGAAGGCATTTAATAGGAGTTTTCACAACCATAGGATGACCTGAGGCATAAAGACTGGGAACACAAGTCATCCTGGGGGTCTGCCTGCTGCTCCAAAGTGCGTGGATCTCACTCTGCTGAAGCAGAGGGGGCTCAGAGGATTGCCTGGGACTTGCTGCAAACCTCCGGATGTCATCTGCCTTCAGCTGCCTCTTTCTCTTCCACTTTCGAAATCACACGCATTGGCAGACTCTACCCGGAAACCACATGGGTAAGAGGATTCTGGAAAATCTTCCCTAATTCCCTAGGATGCAGAGGAGATGGTGGAGGAGGGTGACGGACATCACATCTGCCGCATTATTACCGTTGCATCAGCACTGTTGCTAGAGCACGTCATGACTCCTACCGTTGTCGGCATCCCTCCATTGCTGTCACAGCTCCATTCGGCCAAGTGGGACCATCATCAGCACTCACACTGCCATCGCCAGCAGCACCAGGGCCACCGTTACTACCATTTCCATCACCCCCACGATCACTGGCAGTCTACTGCAGCATTGCCCAGCTATTGCTGGAGACTTGTAGAACCTTCCTGAAGGGGAGTACCATTCCCCACCCCACTGATGCTGGCCTGGGCCATGTGGCGAGAGCACAGGTGACATGGGTACATCACATTCCAGGAGAAGTCTTCAGAGGCACTCCACGTTTCTCTCAGCTCCCACTCCCATCCTCTCTACCATTTGAATGGTATGTTCCAGACCAGAGCACTCCCTCATCCAGGATCCAGATGAGAAGACCTGTGAGCTGGAGCCCCAGTGATGTGGGCAAGGACCAAATGTCCGTCATAAGGCTCTGAGATGTGGGGGGCGTTACTGAAGCAAAGACGTACAGCACTCAACATGCACTGCCTCCATGACCATCACCAGCGTCACCACCTCCAGGAGCACTGTCACCATGACCAACCTCCCCAACAGTGCCACTACTAGCCTTTCCATCACCTCCTGTCACATCTCCACCATCACTATCAATATCACCTCTATCACCCCTAGTCCCCAATTATCATCCCCTCCATTGTCACCACCACACATTACCTCTTCGCTACAAGCCTGACTACTGTCACTGCCACTAGCACCTCTTCTGCCATTAACAACTTCACCATCACCACCATAATTGCTCCTACACTCACCACTGCCTCTCTCCTGTTCATTTCCTCTGTCAAGTGACATGTGTTGGGTGTTAGCCCATGTGGGTGGGTGGACAGGGGCCACGGTGGACAAGTCCTGCTCCCAGTAAGGCAGGTGGGAACGAGTGCCTCTATCACTCTAAGTCGGGCTTGCAAAGCATCTCCAGATTCTGCTTTCATTCCTCTTGGCATTTGGGACTGGCTGGAACCTGCTGTCCCCTACTAGGTGCTGGGAACCCAGCGCTGATGCATACGGAAGGAGGAGAGAGAGACAGAGAGAGAGAATACAGAGAAGGGTAAGGGCTATAGAAAGGAAGAAGAGAAGGCAGGCATGGGGGCAGATTGCTGGGGCTGGGAGAGGAAGAGGCATGCCCTCTTAGGTAAGACTTGGTGATCCGGGGGTGGCTCGGTCAGTTGAATGTCTGCCTTCAGCCTAGGTCATGCGTGATCCCAGGGTCCTGGGGTCGGGCCCTGCATCAGGCTCCCTGTTCCCTTCTGCCCCTCCCCCTGCTCGTACTTGCTCTCTCTCTCAAAATAAATAAATAAAATCTTTAAAAAAAAAAGACTTAGTGATCCCAATAGATCTGTTCCTCATTGGTGCAGCTACTAAGTAGTGTGTTCCATCTTAACTAGAGGAGGGTGAGGGAAAAGGAGGAATAGATGTCAATCAGTATTGTTAATTGCTATTTCTCAATATGATCTAACATCGGAGCAAGAATTAAAGAAATGTAAATGCCTAGGAACATGTGGTTCCTTACTCACTCATCTTACTAGCTTTGCAGGGCTGCCAGGGCATATGATCACAAACTGGGTGATTTAGAATGAAAGAAATGTAGCCTCTCACAGTTCTGGATGTCAGAAGTCCAAGAGCAAGGTGTCAGCAGGGCTGTGCAGTTTCTGGTGACTGTGGGCTCCCCCTGTGCAGATTGCCACCCCTGTTCTGTGTGACTCCATAAGGACACTTGTCATCAGACTGGGGACCTGTCTACGTAATCCAGGATACTCTCGTCTCAACATCCCTAATTTAATTACATCTGCAAAGACCCCTTTTTTCCAAATGAGAGCACATTCACAGGTTCCACATATTAGGACAGGAACATAACTTTGGGGGGACCACCATTCACTCCACTATACTCACTAGTCACACTATCAGTCTCGATTATTTTTTAAAAGATTTTATTCATTTTCTATGAGAGACACAGAAAGAGGCAGACACACAGACAGAGGGAGAAGCAGGCTCCTCCCAGGGAGCCTGATGTGGGACTCGATCCCTGGACCTGGGATCACGCCCTGAGCCAAAGGCAGATGCTCAACCACTGAGCCACCCAGGTGTCCCAATCCCGATTTTTCTTATCAGAATTGAGTGGAATGCTTCTTTTCATTTGCTGTCCTCAGACGGCCTTGTCTGTCTGCATCTCTCTCTCTCTCTCACTGATGTGCTGTGTGGCCTCGAGTACATCCTACATGTCTCTGAGCCTCTTTCATTCAACAAATGTTTATTGATTGCCAGGCACGGTCTTAGACACTGACGAACACCGCTGCCTTTGCAGGCCTTACTTCTGAGGATCTGACCTGATAGAGGGCGCAAGAAGAATTAATTCCTGCTCCTGCCTCCCTTCCTGGTTCCTCACGTGCCCCCCCCCCCCCCCCCCCCCGCCAGCCAGCATCATCCTAACAACCCAGCCAGTGGGCTAAGCGGATGTGTCCAGGAAGTCCTCCCTCCCCTCCCCTGACGGTGGTCCCGACCTGCACTGCCCACCTGGGCTCGGTCCTGCGGCTGACCCTGCCTCTGCTCCTTGGCTCCCGGGAGCCCAGCCCACAGGCCCAGCAGAAGCAAGCTCCAGATCCTAGTCCCGCCAGGGTGCCGACCTGCGCGGTGGGGGGCAGGCTGGTGTGCCCGCCTGTGCCAATGCGGGGCTGGGGGCGGGATCCGCCCCGCCCAGCGCCCGCCCCGCTGATGTCACAAAGGGCCAGGCCTCGCTCTGCAGGGGGGTGTGCCCCTGGCCTGGCCCCACTGTGGCAGTGTCCCCCTCCCCCCACCCCTCTGAGTGGAGGTGCCCACCAGTCCCTGAGAACTGGTACTATGAAAAGGTAAAGCCGCCAGGCAGAGCCGCGCCAGGAGCCAGCAGATTCCAGCAAGGCCCCGGCAGAGGGACCCACACCAGCTGCTGCCTCCCCCCGGTTCATCCCAGCCCCCGGGGCCCGCGTGCCCAGCTCACCTTCGCCCCCGCCTCTGCCCCCCACCGCCGGCGGCATGGCCAACTACTACGAGGTGCTGGGGGTGCAGTCGAGCGCCTCCCCGGAAGACATCAAGAAGGCCTACCGCAAGCTGGCCTTGCGCTGGCACCCCGACAAGAACCCTGACAACAAGGAGGAGGCCGAGAAGAAGTTCAAGCAGGTGTCCGAGGCCTACGAGGTCCTGTCCGACACCAAGAGGCGCTCGGTGTACGACCGCGCGGGCTGCGACAGCTGGCGGGCCGGCGGGGCCAGCACCCCCTACGGCAGCCCCTTCGACACGGGCTACACCTTCCGGAACCCCGAGGACATCTTCCGTGAGTTTTTCGGCGGCCTGGACCCTTTCTCGTTTGATTTCTGGGAAGCGCCCTTCAACAGCGACCGCGCGGCCCGGGGCCACGGGCTGCGGGGCGCCTTCTCGGCGGGCTTCGGGGAGTTCCCGGCCTTCATGGAGGCCTTCTCGGCCTTCGACGCCCTGGGCCGGGCCGGCGGTGCCAGCCGCACCACCTTCTCGTCCACTTCCTTCGGGGGCTCCGGCGCCGGCAGCTCAGGGTTCAAGTCAGTGATGTCGTCCACCGAGATGGTCAACGGACACAAGGTCACCACCAAGCGCATCGTGGAGAACGGGCAGGAGCGCATGGAGGTGGAGGAGGACGGGCAGCTCAAGTCGGTGACCATCAATGGCAAGGAGCAGCTCAAGCGGGTGGACAACAAGTGAGTGGCCGGCCCTCCCTGGGGCCACCGCTGTCGCCGCCACCACCCGCCGCCACCCACCTGCCGCGCGGGCCGCAAGCTAGGCTCAGGGTTAATAAACATGCCAAGTGAGTTCATGGAAACAGCTGGCCTGAGTGTGTGGGGCGTGGGGACCTGCTGGGCCGGCGCTCAGGCCCCTCGGCACCACCTCCACACCCAGGCTGCGTTACTGGGAGATGCGGGGGTGATCTCTCTTGTCTGTGTCATCTGGCCGGGGGTCTGTCTATCTCAACCCAGCCCTGTTCCTCTGTGCCCACCATCTGCTCTCTGATGGGGCTGCATCATGTCTCAGCCCACTGCCCCCTCAGTGATGCTTCGCGCAACCATCATGCCAAACACAAGTTACATCATGATGCCTGCCTTGCTGTGTACCTTCGGTGGCTCCCTCTGCTCTAAGCATAAAGACCTCAGGCGTCGTCCTCACCATGGGGCCCTGGTGGTCAGGTCCCCGCACGCCTTCTCAGTCTCACCACCCTGCAACCCTCACTCTCTGAGCCCCAGACACACTAGCAACCCTCTATTCCTCCACTGAACTAAATGCCTTGCAACCTCAGGGCCTTTGCATATGCTGTTCTCCCTGGTATATGCCCATTCATCTCGAGGCCTTTGCTTAAGCATCACTTCTTCAAGGAAGCTTTCTCCAACATCACTATTCTGAATTAGTCCTCCACCTACCCCACTCTGAAGGCCCCTCACCCATTTCACCCTGGCCCTTATGTATTGTCTGAGAGATGTGTGCCTCCTTGATGACACTGCAGGTCCAAGGGAGCAGGACCTGTAACCCCTCATCACTCACTGTATCCCCAGAGTCTAAAGCAATGCCTGGGACTAAGGGGCAAGGTATATTTGTGTTGGGGTGTTGAGAGATATGCGCTGATCTTAGGCAAGCCAGAGTGAGGCTGGTTGTCTAGGAGGAAGTGAGTGCTGGAGCAGGAGACAGGAAATACTGGGTCCTGTTTCGGACCAAGAAACACAATTTGTGGTGAAGGCTCCTGCGTGCCTCTGTAGTGCTCATGGCTGGGCCCCACAGGTGGACTTCAGGACAGGTTGTTGGTATGATGCTCTAGTGCTGGTCAGCATAGCTGGTGGGCATCTTTTGAGCAGCTTTATGGGCTGCGAGCAGAGGGGCAAGTAGGGAAGAAAGTGAGTCCAGCAGACAAGACCATGGACATGTACAAGGACCCTGGGCAGGTGTTCTGAGGACTGGGGCTCTGTTGTAGGATTTCCCCAATGACCCCCAAAGGAAGCCTACATAGGGGAGACTATAGCCTGATGTGCAGACATCGCACACACATTTTCATCCGTATTTGTGTAGCACAGAGAAGTGGAGGATGGTTTGATTTTGGTCTGCTGCCCCAGGAGGCTATAAACTCCACAAAAATAGGAGCTCTGATCCTGTTTTTGTTCATCTCCAGTACCTAGCCCAAGGCATGAATATAGTAAATACTCAGTAAGTATTTGTTGTATGAAGGTGTTTGTCTATGAGCCCGAGTGAGGTCTCTATAGCTGGGCCACAGGGCTCTGTCCTCAGCATTACATCCTCAGTAAGGTTTTGAAGGAGCCACAAAGGGCACAGGCCTCACATTCTCAGACACACTCCACTGGGGAGGGGAACAGATGCAGAGCTATTGCCCACGTCAGAAATAAGATGACCAACTCTTGCAACTGGAGTGAATATAGTAACTCTGCTTTAAAGAGAAGAAGGAAATTGGGCTGGGCAGACCTGGCTATGTCAGCCATGTGTGGATATGGAGCTGGAGATCTTAGTGGGCCACAAGCTTTGTGTGGCCAAAGCGTGAATGAGGAAGTGCCTAGGAAGTCTCATGTGCCCTTGGGGAAGCAATGGTTCTTCTGTTCAGAATTTCTATCCCACTCTGTGCTCAGCTCCAGGCCCTGCCCTGGGAGAGGGGCAAGAGCAGCCTGCAGTGGATCCAGAGGGGGTAGCTAGGGTGGGGACAAAGTTGGAGACCTCATCCTAGGAGGAGCTGGGAGACTCAGCTTGGAGAAATCCAGCTGTGTAGATCCCAGTTGTCCCTAGGTGTCTGCAGGGCTCCTCCAGGCCAGGAGGACAGATGGGTCTGAGCCCAGGGATCAGACCTGGGAGCCACTGGAAGGGCCAAGTGTCCCAGGGAGCAGGTCCTGGCCTTATGGAACTGGAGCTTTATTGAAGACAGCAAGGCAGACGCCCCTAGAGGGGAGTGAGCTGCCCATCACGGGAGGGGTGACAGTGCTGAGTTCTGATTACCTGTGGGCCTACGGAGTGCCAATGTTTTAAAAATATTTTTTTTATTTTTATTTTTTTAAGAGTTTATTTTTTTTATTTATTTTTAATTTTTATTTATTTATGATAGTCACACAGAGAGAGAGAGAGAGGCAGAGACACAGGCAGAGGGAGAAGCAGGCTCCACTCCACACAGGGAGCCCGACGTGGGACTCAATCCCGGGTCTCCAGGACCGCGCCCTGGGCCAAAGACAGGCGCTAAACCGCTGTGCCACCCAGGGATCCCTAAAAATATTTTTAAAGTATGTTTTTATTTTGAAACAATCTCAAGTTACAGATGTGTCATGTACTTTTAATGTGATGTAAATCAAGAAATAGGTATTGAGCGCTTATGGTATGCCAGGCACAATTGTAGGTCCTGGGGAATACGGAGGTGGGCAAGAGTCTGCCCCTAATGGGGCAGACATTCTGCTGGGGAGCCAGAACAAGCAGGTGTGTAGAACACTGTCCCCAGTCGTAATGAATGCTAGAGAGGAAATCCAGGCGGGTAAGCTCACGGAGAAGGATGGGGTCAAGGGCATGGGAAGGAGAGTGTTTCGTCAGGTGCTCCTGGGAGGCTTTCCTGAGGAGGAAATGGGAATGACAGTGAGATCATGGCCCACGTAGTTATCTGGGGGAAAAGCCTTCCGGACAGAGGGGACAACAAACGCAAAGACTCTGTCCTGTTGAGGAACAGGTGACAGCAGAGGCACACAGTTCCATTTAAAGCCCTCACTGTCCCAGATTGGAGTCATTGACCCATGTCACATAAGAGAAACTGAGGCAAAGAGAGGAGAGTCACATAACTGGCAAGTAGCTGAGCCAAAATTTCATTCAGGATATTGGGACTCCAGAGAATTTATCTTCCAAATAATAATAATGGTAACAATAGCCACAATACTTGCAGCAACAAAGACCGATGTGCATATGTATGTGTGCCTGTGCGTGCATGCATGGGTGTCTGTGAAAGATTGGCATGCTAGCAATTCCTTGTTCCTTGGGGGGTAGAGTGGAACCAGAGGTGGAGGTGATTCCAGGTGCCAGGGTTCAAGGCTGATTAGTGACAGGGTCTTGGTTCCCAGGCTGGGAAGAGGGGAGTGTGGACGTGGCTAGGAGGGGTGCTGTGAGTGCCAATCGGGCTGGGGCCTGAGCAGCTATTGCTCACCTATGCATCTCAGCTCCTAGCCTGGCAAGTAGTAGGTGTCCAATAGATGATGTGAAATGAAAGAAGGTGGGAGCACACTATTCCAGGGACCAGCAAGAACCAAAGGGTGTGCTCAGAGGATAGCCTCTGATCATGATAGGAGAAGCTGGTGGGAAGCCATAAACGTAGAGGGGAGGTTGGGGCTTGGTCAAAGACAGACCTGGGAGGAATTCATCCCCATTTCCAGATACACAGCTAGACCGAGGAACACCCATCAATTTGGCAGGGAAGCCTAGAGGTGGCCTGGGTACTTTTCTCCCAGGTGAACATCTGGGCTTCTTAAAGGCTTCTTCTAGGAAGTCGGGGGACATCACCCCAAGATCTCTAGGGGTTGCAAAGCCCCTGGGGGTGCTGCAAGTGCCCCAGCCAAGAGGACACAGTAGGTGACCTGACTCTGGGCCACACCTCTAGGCTCAGCCTAGCCTCTGGCTTCTTGAGTCCTGCCTCCAGGAGCCCCTGAGACAGGCCAGCAGCTGGAGGTCTCCTAACCATGTTACTGGAGGAACGGGAGAGCCCCATGACACACAGAAGGTTGAACCCCAGCTCCCAGCCCTGCAATGGGACTAACTTCATCAAAGCCCCCTCTACAGCATTAACCACCTGACCTGTGCCCCTGCCGACCTGCTAATTTCACCAATTACTGGCCAACTGCGGCTGCATCAAGTGGGCCCGCTTAGCTCCGACAGCTGCTGGGCAAATGCAATTACGGCCCAGCAGCCCAGGCTGTCACATGGTCCAGGAGCTGGGTGCACGGCAGAGATCTGGGGTGCTTGCAAGACACCGGTGTTCCTAAGCACTCAGGATCCCAGGGTCATGGCACTGTCTGCACTCCCATCCTATCACCAAGCCTGGCCCATCAAAGCCATGCTTCCCCTCTCCAGCTCAGACCCATGATAGATCACGGCTTTCCCCTCCCAGAGTCCTCCCAGGGCTGCCGAACTTGGCGACCTACGTGTCTGGCAAAGCATGTGCCAGGTCCTTGACCACTTGGCTGAATCCCGTCTCCACCCTTGGCTCCATTTGCCACATTGAGAAACTGAAGCTCGGACAGGTTGAGGCACAACTAGAGATGCACACCAGAGGTCAAGCCCAACTCCCTCGACGGGTGTTTGAGTCCCCTGCTGCCTTCCCAGCCGCTCAGGTCACTTGCCCCACAGGCGCTGCCTGCCCGGGCCCCTTTCAGTGACCAAGTCTTGTGTCATCTTGTCCTGCACCCGAACCTCCCTTCTCATCTCCTTTGGGGCCATCCTTGGAGGCCTCACTCCCAGTCCCCTCCTTGGGGAGGCCTCCCCAAGCGTTGCTGGAGCAGGATGTTCTGGCCAAGGGGACTTCGCCTTCTGGGCTTGGCTTTGTGGCAGGTGCAGAGACTGTGGCCATGAAGAAGCCTGGGGGTCCCACAGAGCTCCCACAAGCCGGCATGCACATGCTGGCTTGGACCGACTGGTTGGGACCAGCTCTGTTCCACTTCTCATACAAGAGTGTCCCAAGGGTGGGGTTACATTGAGGGCCTCTCCTGGCTGAGCCTCAAAAGGGCTCCTAAGAGGTGAAGGGCTCACCTTCAGGATACAGCTCCTAGCAAGGGTCCCCTCTGCTGCCTCCTGGGACCCCCATCACTCCCCCGGGCACTGTGCCAGCCTCTTGCTTGGCCTCCCTGCCTCCTGCCTTCCCCTCCTTCATCCTGTTCCTATCCAAGCAGCCAGAAGGATCTTGTGAAAAATAGTTTGGGAGACACTCAATGCTAAAGCTAAAGTCCCCATGGCAGCTTTGAGGCCCTCATGACATCCCTGGCTTTCCCATGGCTTGCTCTGCTCCAGTCCTACCTGCCTCCTCACCATCCTGCACACACTGCACACTTGTCATGCTCCTGTCTCAGAACTTTTGCACTGGCTGAGCCTTCTGCCCAGAACCCTCCTCCCAGATTTCCACATGTGCCCTCTCTCCACACGGGCCTTCAGGTCTTTGTGCATCTCCCTATGTGCGTCTCCCTCTCTGTGCTGGGCTCCTGTCTCAGGGCTTTTGCACATGCTGACCCCATGGCCTGAAACACCCCTCCCCACTCAGCCCCACGCAGCTAACTTCTACCAACATCTCCCTACCCTGGCCTCTTCTCAGATGCCACTTCCTCACGTAGACTGCAGACTTAGGCAGGCTCCCCCTCCTCCAGCCCTCACTCCAGGGTCCCCACATCTTTAGGACCCCTGGCTGTCTGAAGGAACCCAGTTCCTCTGCGGAAGGAGTGGGTTCCCCATAGCTGGTGGGGGTCAAGATGGTATCTGGTGCTGCAATTCAATGACACTGGAGCATTTTACCAGTCAGGGCACCCAAGCCCTGGAGAGGGCTGTTGCCGGGTTCACAGAGCAGGTGGGGAGCCAGGTCTGCAAGCTCTCTACTATGAGTGGCCTCAGTCCTGGCCAGGCAGTGTCACCTCCACAGAGGCGTTTCCACCGGAGTCTGGTTTCTTCATGGACTGGAGGTGGGGGCAGGGGGCGGGTGATGTTCTCAACCCTACCGAGTCCCTGCACCAGGCACTTTGTCTGCACACTCCCCCCACGGCCTGGCCCCGACTGCAAGAAAGAGGTATGGCTGTTTGCCCCCATTTTACAGATGGGGGAACTGAGGCTCAGAAGGTGAGAGACTTGGTTAAGGTCACACGGCCACAGTGGGAGCCGCTTCTGCCCTCCTCTTCCTCTACCCCTGCACCCAGGGCCTGGGGCGGGGTGGGTGGGGCCCAGGCCGCCTCTGCCTGCCCTCCCTCCCTCTGGCCAGTCGATGTTATCGCAGCTGATTTAATTTCAAAGACGGATTGAGCCTCGGCGGGAGGGAGAGAGGCTAATCGCAGCCGCCATCTGCCCCGTTGTCATGGGGATGGGCTCCCAGCAATTGTGCCGGGGCTGGACCCAGATAAGGGCAGCACAGTGGGCTGGAGGGGACCGCAGTGGGTGGGGTGGGGGTGGGCAGGACGGCGCGGAGCAGGGGGAGAAGCGGAAGGAAGGAGGGACCCGCGGACCGAGAGATAGATGTAGGGACAGAGGCGCCTCGGGAGAGAGCTCGGGGGAGCCGAGTGAGCCGAGAGACACAGGGAGGCTGAGACCTAGGGCAGCAGGTGCCCAGTGGAAGGCCGGGCAGGGCCCTGGGCATGATCACGACATGGTGACAAGGAGGCCTTGCCCAGCCGCCGTCTTCCTGGCCAGGCCGCCTCTCACCCCCACGCGGCCTCCTGTGGCAGCACTACCGCGGGGCCAGGGCCCTGGTGGGACATCCTGACCTCCCCAGGCCCTCTGCCACCACAGGGCCACAGACCCCAGACTCCCTCCTGGCCGGGCAAGGGCCCAAGCCCGGTTCAGAGCTGGCTACTTCACCGGCTACTTCACCAAACAGCTGCCAGATCCCTGGGCCTGGCTTGCAGGACATAAAACTTGCCAAGTCCCATGGCCTCGTCTTGGGAAGGGAAGGAGGGTGCCGAGCATCCGTGCGTGCTTTGTTCACTGTACGTCGCTGTGCCGGGCCTGGGAAGGTGCCCAATGAGCCGTCAGGGCTCTGCTCTGCGCCCCCACGGCCTGAGCTCTGTCCCCTCGGGCTCAGGGACTCGCATGTTGCAGCTCCATCCTCCAGGCGTCCCGGCCCTGCTTTCACAGCCCAGGTGCTAGCACACTCCACGCTGGGTCTGTGCGCCTTCGGCCCCTCTCTGGGAACCCAGGGCGAATCAGCAACTCTAAGACAGTGGCTTCCTGTGGCATCTCAGACCCCAACCTGTGTGGACCCCACGATTGCCCTTCTTCCCTGACTGCCAGCCTCGGTCTGGTCCTGCCTCTGCATCAGGCCAGCAGAGACGACTGCCACTCCCCGCTCTCACCTGTGCCCAACTCAGAAGGTGGCACGCATCAGATCCGTACACCTGCTGTGTGCCGGCTGCCCGCTGGCCCGCGGGGCTTCCACGGTGGCCTCCAGGAAGGCACCGGCCTCCTCCCTGGGTTTGGGGCTGCCAACACCAACCTGCCAGAGGCTGTCCTGCAGGGACAGCTCCTTTGACCTTCTCACTCCCCTGCTCCAGCCCTCAGGAAAAAAAACAAGCACTTGTTTTCTCACCGAAGGTCACCGAAGGTCAGCATTCTGAATTTGTTCTACCATCTTCTGCTGCTGGAAGTCTCAAGTCCAAACTCCCCAAAGTGGCTCACGGGAAAATATCAAGATCTCTTCTGACTTCAGGACGAATTGTGGCTTCCCATGATGCCCGTGGGTGAAGGGCTCCAAACTCCTCTTCGAGACTCAGGACAAAGTCCCAGCCCTGGTTCCACCATCCGTCTGTAGCACTTTTTCACCTCCCCAAACTGAAACTCTGTCCCCACCAAACACTACCTCCCTGCTCCCCCTCTCCCAGCCTGGCAGTCACCACCCTACTCTCCGTTTCCGTGAGTTTGGCGACCCCAGGGACCTCTTGTGAGTGGAATCACGCAGTATTTGTCCTTCTGCTGGCTTCTGTCTATTGCTTGGACCTCTCTCTAGACCCCAGTGGGCAGGCGTGGCCGTGGCTGATGGCGGGTGAGGCCGACCCCACCCAGGGCTTTAGCGGGAGGCAGAACTTGGAACTGCCTCTAAGATGCCCACCACCCTCTACCTACACGGCGATTCTCTACGGACAAGTTTGTATGACAAATCTGAAAATTATTTTGCAGCTCGTGCTTATTATAACAAATTAAAAACATACAGACTATAAAATAAAAACACCCCCGGAGTCGGCTCCCCAGAGGGTTCACTGGCGGCAGTTTTCCGAGTATCGTAGCCAACATTATGGAAACCTGTGCGGTGCGTGTATCTGCTTTTCCTTTTTAACCATAATGGGCATCATTTACGTGGTGGTAAGAGCTCTTGTTTTGCCCACAAAACAATATATTGTGGACAGTGGTCGCCCGCCACGGCATGCCAAGCAGGCTCCAACAGGCGAGGATACTCACCCCATCTCACAGAAGCGGAAGCCAAGGCCTCGTGCGAGAAGGGAGCTCTCAAGCTCACCAGACCGGAGGCAGAGGGGTGCGGCCTCAATCCCAGGTTGGCTGGACCAGCAGTCCCCTGCTATCTCTGAGCTGGGTCTTCTCCCCTGGAGACAGATGGCCAGCAGCCCAGGGTCCTGCAGCCCCACTACAGCTGGGCTACCTATTTCCATCACCAGGCCCGCCAGAACTCAAATGGACAGAGTAGGGACACCCCTTGGGGGTGGGGGCAGCAGGGCAGACATACACACCTCCAGCCTCAGGTGAGGCGCACATCAGGTTCTGGCAGGAGGGATGGAACTGGAGTCAGGTGGGAGTCCAGCCCTGGGCAAGTCACCTTACCGTCTGAGCCTCAGTTTCCTCATCTGACAAGCGACGTGTTATTATCCACCATGCTGTTTCCCTGACACTAGCACTGGGGGCCACGGGGATACGTGGGCAATATTCATGTGGCTCTTTCTCCAGAACTTCCTGGGCTGGCATGCCGGTAGGGGCAGTAGGCTTGCTTCTGCTGCTCCACAAGCCACCCTCCCAGGTTCCCTCTGGCTGGTGCTCATACCTCTCCTCACTTCTAGATGTCTCTTCCTTGGCAATCCAAAGTGAAAGCTCTGGATTGTCAAGGAAGACACATCTTAGGGGGCCATTACTCAGCCCATGACAGGGCCCGGAGAGAGAACAGGGGACCAAGGGGTTGGTAAGAGGCCGGCCCATGGCCACTTCTGTCTTGGAATGCTTCCTGCCCAGCCCCCAGTGCCCAGCCCCTGAAGAGGAGGATGGGTGGGGGTGTCTGGATCAGAGGAAGGTGAAGAGGTGAGGGACCGTGGCTGGGGGAGGCTCTGCGTGGTGGGGCTTTGAGCCAGCACCTGTGTGTGCAGGGGGGCAGGGAAGCAGCTGGCAGCATCCAGGCCCTGCTCAGCCCCCCTATGTGGGGACCGCAGACCTGTCCCTCCCTGGGTCTGGGACTTGCTTCTCCGTTGGCCAAAGCTCTTCCTCTCTTCTCTTCCCCCGCCCCGGGACCCCCGCACCCCCGAGTGGTCACCCCCAAGGCCTTACTGCTTGCCTCCTAAGCGCAGGCATTATTAGTCCCTTTGATTGAACCCTGTGAATGGCCAGGGCACAGGAGTCAGTGAAGGCTCAGGATCATAGCACAGAGCTAGTTCCAGGTGGGCATCCCAGGATGCCAACAGACTTGGGGACGTCTACGGGGGCAGGATGGCTTTAAGAAAAGGTTTGAGCATAGCCTCCATCAGCATCTCAAAGGGGTCTGGGGTCCAGCCAGGGTTGACCATGCACTCAGATGACATCTCTGAGCACCCCCAGGCCCCCAGCCCCCTCTAGAGCTGCCTGACTCCATGTCCCCTGCAGCTGGCACTCCCTGGCTTGCTGAGATCTGCTGGCGGAATGGGCTTCTCCTCCGAATGGCTTGGGAGGCATGGGAGTTGGGCAGCGCTAGGTCGGGGCCACCGTGCCCGCCAACCACACTGCGCTGTCACACCCCAAAGCAGGAACCTGGCGCCGCCAGCCACTTGAGCCCCCAGGCACCGTGGTTATGCCTGCGGTCACCCGAGCAGCCGGTCAGGAAACCCCTGGGGTCGTGGGGTTCTGGGTGGCAGCAAGGGTAGGTACAAGCCATCTTCTCCAGACGCTCCAGCTGCCCTTTGCCACCTTGAACCCTTGCCACACCTGCAGGGGCCTCCCCATCGCTGCACCTCCAGCCATGTGGCCCCCCAGAGCATCCTCCAACTCTTCCCCACAGCAGCCAAGGAAAGCTGCCTTCCCGTGGCCGGTGGTCCCCCCACCCCATTTCTCGCTCCTATGGGACCACAGGAAACAGTCTTCAGTTGCAGATTCCTGAATGTCTCCTACCCGGCATTCGAGTTGTCAGCACCTGGAGGGCTAGGGACAGTTTCTGCTCCACCTCCAGCTGGCCCCACTTGGTGGTGACCGCTGAGTGGAGAAAGCTTTCCCCTGCATGGCTAAAGGAGACAAGGCTGGTGTGCAAAGGGTCCCTGTGTGGCTAGAGGAGGGGGAGGAGCCGGCCGGGCCTGGGTCCCTTCCCCAACTAGTGGGGTAGCCCTGGAACCTGGGCCTTCGACAAAGTCCCTTTAGGAAAGGAAAGGGAAATGGGGCATCTGGGTGGCTCAGTGGGTTAAGTGTCTTCGGCTCAGGTCCTGATCTCAGGGTCCTGGGATCAAGGCCCACGGTGGGTTCCCTGCTCAGGGGGGAAACTGCTTCTCCGTCTCTCTCTGCCACTCACCCTGCTTATGCTCTCTCGCTCACAGTCTTTCAAATAAATAAATAAAATCTTAAAAAAAAAAAAAAAAAGGAAAGGAAAGCAGGGGCATTAATTGCAAGTGACTGCTTCCCATACTTGTTCTAAATTGATATTTAATTAAAAAATTTAATTATTAATCAGGCTTATTGATTACCCGCCAGTCACTGGCTGGGAGATGCTGGCCTGTGGGTTCATCCACGGCGAGAGGGTCTGTGCCTCTTACTGAGCTGGGAGAGCGGCGCCGTCTCTGTTCAGGTTTGCTTGGCCACTGCCTCTGGTGCTGATGGGCTGGCTCTTCTCTGGGACAGCCTGGCTGAGGCGTGAGGCGGGTGCTGCTCGGGTCTAAGGGAGCGCCCGGGAGTGGCGGCCTCAGGCCTCAGGCTCTCCGCGGTAGCCAGTGCTGGCCCAAGCACAGCCTCCCCACTTTCCTTTCTGCCTTGGGCTCCAGACCAGAAATCTGTTGAGCTGCACCCTGGTAGCCTCTTCCTGGACATCCTGCTCACTCCCAGGGCCAAGCATGAACTTGGCACCTTCCTCCCCAGATCTGATCCCCGTTCTGTGTCCCTTCTAAGGTATGGTCCCTCCAGCTGCCTGGCAGCCTGTCCAGCACCTGGGAATCATCCCGAGTTCCTCCCTCTCAGACTTGCATCCTGTGGATCCTTCCTCTCTGTGTTCTCTGCCACTACACTGGTCCAAGCCGTCATAATCTGTGACCTGAAGGAAGTAAGGAAGCAAGCCAGGTGAAGGTCTGGGGAGAGCATTTGCTGCAGAGAGCACAGCAAGGCAAAGGCCCTGGAGCAGCAGCATTCACTAAAAAGCAAAGAATGGCAGGAGGAGGTACGTAGGCCATATACAAAAACTCATAGGCCCTTCTGAGGGCTGTGTTCTTTGTTGGGTAGATGGGAGGCCATCACAAAGTTAGGGTCGAGGAGGGACCACCACATTCCCAACAGATGACTCTGGCTGCCTTGTGGAGGAGGTCGCTGGGCGTCTGAGTGGAGGCAGGGAGCCTAGAAGGAGCTGCTGCAGCTCTCCAGGTGAGAGAGGACGGTGACCTGCATCAGAAGGATAGTAATGGAAATGGTACAATTGGTAAAATATGTTTAAAGATGGAACTGACAGGCTTTGCTGATGGGCTGGAGATAAGGGTGAGAGACAAGGTCAAGGGGGACTCCTGGGTCTCTGGTGTGGTAAAATGGAGCTGCCATTCACTGAGCTGGGGAGCACCATGTGAGGGCAGATTTGTGGAGGAAAATCAAGAGCTCAGTTTGGGGCAGGTTGAGCTCGACATGCATGATGGCAGCCAAGGAAGAGATGCCCAGGAGGCAACCGCTCGGACACACGATTTGGGGCTCAGGAGAAAGGTCAGGACCTGGGTGAGATCACCTGGGGAGTGATTAGATATGAAGACAGGTCCAGTATCCTCGGGAACTCCAAGGAGGAAGAAGGTCAGAGGAGAGTGAGGAGGAATTGGCTTCATCTCAGTCCACTGCTCTCCATTCTATTCCCTTCTGTTCCAGTTAGAGCTAACTGGTTACAAGAGACAGAAACCAGTCATGGTTGACGGCAGTTATAGGGGAGGGGCACACTACTGAAGGGGTACAGGCTAGGTCAAAGGAGCCAGAAATCCCAACACCTGTGGGAAGGCCAGGAGCCCAGGCAGCTCCCAGCTAGAGGGGTGCTCTCTCTGGGTTATTGCCACTGGAGCGATCAGCTCTGACAATGCTCCAGCCTCACGCGAACCTGCCCAAGGGTCTGTTGGCCAAGTGCATGTGGAGGAGGGTGGGCACCATCATTACCAACACCGCCATCGCACCACCATGCCCTCAGCCGCCACCAACACTGCTGGCAGCACTATGCCACTACTGCCACCACTGCCCCTCCCCGCCCCTCTCCCATGCCCATGCATGCACTCTCTCTGTCGTCATGTGCGCATGTGTGCCCATACACACGTACACACACACTCTCTTAAATAAATAAATCAATAAATGGGACGCCTGGGTGGCTCAGTGGTTGAGCATCTGACTTTGGCTCAGGGTGTGATCCCGGGGTCCTGGGATTGAGTCCCGCATTGGGCTTCTTGCAGGGAGCCTGCTTCTCTCTCTGCCTATATTTCTGTCTCTCTCTCTCTCTGTGTCTCTCATGAAGAAATGAATAAAATCTTTAAAAATAAATAAATAAAATCTTTAAAATATTTATTATGAAGGCTGCCAGGCATGTGTAGAATTGGAGAAAGCACTGTCATGGATCTCCGGATGACCACTACCCAGCTTCAACAGTTATCAGCATATGGCCAATCTTAATTTCATCTATATCCTCAACCACTCCTCCAACCTTAGGCTATTTTGAAGCAAATCCCTGATATCATATTATTTCATCCATAAAGATACGATAAGGACTTTAAAAACATAACCATGATAACTTTATCACACCTAAAAAGCAATAAATCTTAATATCATCATCAAACATCTAGTTAGTATTCAAATTTCTCTAATTCCTTTTGATTTGTTCAAAACAGCTTTCAGACAAGACCCACGCATTGCATTTGACTGATACCTCTTTTAAGCTCTTAAGTCTGCAAATTCCCCTTCCCTGTGTTTTCCCTTTCACTTCATTTGATGGAGCAACTGGTTTTTTTTCTTTTTGTTTATTTTGTTTTAAAAGATTTTATTTATTTGTTCATGAGAGACACAGACAGAGAGGCAGAGACACAGGCAGAGGGAGAAGCAGGCCCCCTGTGGGGAGCCCAATGTGGGACTCGATCCCGGGACTCCTGGGATTATGCCCTGAGCCAAAGGCAGACGCTCAACTACTGAGCCACCCAGGCTGTCCCCTAGAAACTGACTATAGGATGCCCTATTTTGTAGTTTGCTAGTTGCGCCCCTGTGGTGTTAACATGTTCCTCTGAACCCTATGTTTCCTGTAATTCTAGGGGCTTGAGATAGGTCTAGAGGCTTGCTCAGATTCAAGCAAGAGTTTTTGGCAAGAATGCTGCATAGTGTTGTGTCCTTCCTAACCTACTACTCCAAAACATACCTAATATCTGATCACTTCCTTTTTGTGATATTAAGATTGACTAATGGTTTGGGAGTTCTCAGATTGGCCAATCCACTATAAAGCACCCCATATGCTTTTCATTAATAATTTTGGTAGCCGGGGATCCCTGGGTGGCTCAGCGGTTTAGCACCTGCCTTCAGCCCAGGGCGTGATCGTGGAGTCCCAGGATGGAGTCCCACATCGGGTTCCCTGCATGAAGCCTGTTTCTCCCTCTGCCTGTGTCTCTGCGTGTCTCTCTCTCTCTCTCTCTCTCTCTCTCTCTCTCTGTGTCTCTCATGAATAAGTAAAATCTTAAAAAAAATAATTTAGGTAACCACTGATCATCATGCCTAATTTCACTATTAGAGGATTGCAAAGTGGTGATATACTATCATATCCTAGCTAGAATTTTCCTAAAGAGAACTGATTATTCTGAGAAATAGTTCAGAGAAGAAATGGAAGATAGATGATTGCTTTTTCCTTAATTGAAATATTTTTTGGAATAATAAGTTGGTACCTAGAACACCCAATGTTGACCAATAAATTTTTTTATCTACCCTTCTATGCAAATGGATTTTTAGCATCTGTGCCGTATTTCAGTCTATTGCAGACTTTTTTGATGTTCAAATTGTGCCACCTCTGACCAGTGTGGGAACCTCTGCAAGTTAGCTCCTGAGTCCCGTCTTCACAACTCCACAGATTTCGATCACTCCTCTTGCATTCCGCATGCTAGACACCCAAGGCTCATCTTGAACATTTCCTGCCTTGACCTGCAGTCAGACATATATCCAATGAGCCCTGGCTCCTATGTTTGGGACATTATATTTAGAGGTCACAAAGGAGTCTGCAGTGTAAAAGATAAAAAGGGGTATATCTGAATGCACTGTCCCTACCATAGGGGGTTCCTTGGAAAGGAGAGGGGACTGGGCCCAAGGCCCAGGGGATAGATTGGCCTTAGGTGGAAGGGACATTCCTCTACTGCAACAGCAGAAAGGGAAGATGGATATTTCTGGGCTTGGTCGCTCTGGAGCAGGCAAGAAGGTAGACAGTGGGGGGGAGCCAATATTCAAGATGGCCTCATGGTATTCAGACCTCTGTGTGGTCCCTTCCCACACTGAATAGGCCCACACATGGAACTAATAGGATATTCTGGAAACAACAGAGCATGACTTCTGATGGGAGGTCATGACAGATATGGTGGCTTCCATCTTCTGCTCTTGGGCCACTCACTCTGGAGGAAGCCAGCTGTCATGTCCTGAGGACACTCAAGTAATTCCATGAGCCAGCATAAACTTGCAGCCAGGTGAGCGAGCCAACTTGGCCACAGATGCCTCATCCCCAGTCGAGCTTTCAGGTGACAATAGTCAACATCTTGATTGTAACCTTGGGAGAGATGGTAGCCCCTGGGCTCCTGACCCACAGAAACTGTATGAAATAATACATATTTGTTGTGGCTTGAAGCTGCCAGCTTCTGGGGTGATTTTCTTTTATTAGCAATAGACATCTAATAGCATGATTGTTATAAAGTGCTCTGTTTGAATGAGTGATCCAGAGAAGTGTCTAAGAGCCCAACAGGATAAAGTCTTTCAAGTTGAAAGGATCAAGGAACCAAAAGGCCAGATATGGGACAGACTGTCCAAGTGGATATTAAAATCCTCCAGGAAGACAGGACAGCTTGGGATCCAGGTTCCAAATTCTTCAGTGAATGAGGAGGAGCTCAGGAGATGCAACATCATGGTGGTAATAGGGGGGTGGAGTTTGGCTCTCAAAAGGGAAGCCTGAACTTTGGGGGTCTGTTTTTACATGCAGAGAATGAATACTAGTCAGAATGGAGTCAAGGGGCCAGGAGAAGACCAATCCAATCCCTGGCTCTGGCATGAAAGAGAATTGAAAACTAAAGTCATCATTAGCACTGTTGGCATCACTCTACCACCACCACTATCTCCATCACTACTGTAGTCATCATCACCAGTGTCGGCAAAATCTTGACCACTACCAGATACATCACTGTCACCACCGGCACAAGGGCTGTCACCAATGCAAACACCGTCAGTGCTATCATAACCACCGCCTCTACCAATACGACATCATTAAACACCACCACCATCCTTGTCCCCACAAGCATCAACCATCACCACCACCACCAGTCACCTACTCAGTGCCAGCATGGCCATCCCCATCACCACAGACATTGCCATCACCTCCACCACTACCACCTTAACAAACACCTCACAATCACCACCCTCACCTGGACCCCCATCTTCCCCATCATTGCCCCATCATCGTGAACACCACCATGCCCACCACAGACATTGTTACCACCCCCACCTCCACCATCACCTATGACTGCCCTCCACAACTACCATCTCCACCAGCATTATCACCACCGTTGATTCTAACATCACAGGGGCACAGCGCTAGAAGCCTGCCTCAATATCTGTCCCCCTTTCCTCCTTAGAAACAGGGTGCCAGATTATTCAGCGGGCACAAGGTCACATGGAAGAAAGGTCACAATTCCCAGGCTCCCCTGTCAGTGGGATATGAGAAGAAGTGTGGGGGACTTCCAGGAAGTCTGCTCCAAGGAGGGGCAGCCTCTCACCTCCCTTTTCATCACTGTGGGCCAGGCAACCATTATTTCTCACTTGTTTTACTATGATAGCCTCCTAATGGGTCTTTTTGCTTCTCTTTTGCCTCTTGATTTCCTATAGGACCAAAGTGTCCCATGAAAAGGTAAATCAGACCATGTGATTGCCTTGCTTAAAACCTCCAGTAGGGACGCCTGGATGGCTCAGCGGTTGAACATCTGCCTTCGGCCCAGAGCATGATCCTGGAGTACGGGGATCGAGTCCCATTATCGGGTTCCCCTGCAGGGAGCCTGCTTCTCCCACTGCCTGTGTCTCTGCTTCTCTCTCTCTCACTCTCTCTGTGTGTGTCTTTCACGAATAAATAAATAAAATCTCTAAAAAAAAAAAAAAAAAAACCTTCTAATAGCTTCCCAATGCATTTAGCATAAAATCTAAACTCTTTATCCTGACCTATGAGGTTCTAAGAAATGGAGTTCCTGCATGAGTCTTTGTTCCCATCTCCCACCAGACTCCCTCTTGCTCACATTTTCTAGCTGTTTTGCACCCCTTCTGGAGTCTCTAACGAACTTATTTTTTGCTCACCACAGGGCCCTTGCACATGGTGTTCCCTCTGCACAGAATGTTCATTAAACCCCAAATTCTATATATTCTTTAGGGTTCTAGATATTTTAGAACAAAAATATCTCCCCTCCCCTGCCCCCCCCACCCCAGCCAGGTCTAGTTTCCTGTATACCCTTGCTTCCTGGCAAGTATTGTTTGTGACAATATGCTTGTGGACTTACATGTTGAATATGTATCTCTTTGACTAGACTGGAACATCTTTCATGGCAGGGATATGTGGGTGGGTGGGGGTATGCATTTGCTAACTTCTATTTTTTTCAATAGCAGAAACAGCACTGGGCACATGGAAATATTTGTTGAAAAAATAAATAAACGCTAGAGTATGTTCATGCTGCTGGCCCATCTCTAGAGTCACGCTCCTACTTCAGCTTCCTTCAGGCAAGTTATTAAATTGTCTCTCGAGTCAGTTTCTTCAACTGTAAAATGGGAATAGTCATGGACGTTTCCTTCTGGGTTGTTTGGAAAATGTAATGAACTAATATGGATAAAGCGTTTAGGACACTGCATACACATAGGGCCTTATAAATGTTTGCTGTGGCTGTTTTCATTCCTCCTGCCCACGGAGTCTGCTTCATTGTCACTGGAGCTTTTTCCCACTTTCAGGATGCTTGGCCAGATGTTGCGCTTCCTTGGGACCTAGGCCAGTATCCTACATCCCAGCTCCTAGAAAGCTGAGACTGTCCCAATGCCCCCCTCTACCCAATCATGCCTCCTTGGTATAAAGCTGGGCCCAGAACATGGCCAAGTTCACCACTACCCCCCTTCTGGGACATCCTTCCCTGCTCTCTTGGTGTCAGTCTATGCGGTCAAAGGTGGCTCCACCTAAATACACCTGACTGTAGCACTGAGGCTCACATGATGCATTTAGCAGTGTTTGCTGAATTTTTAAAATGTTACTTAATAAAAATTTAACATACTTCTTTTAAAAATGTAAATGACAGAAAATTTAAAAGCAAAATTAAATAATCATTCCCAACTCCCACCACTCAAAGCAATCGTCATCAACTTTGGAAGGAGCGTAATTCCAGACACCTCCCAGAGAGGCTCACAAATATAGAGCTCAGTCACTAGTATAGAAATGGACCATATTATGCTGGCAGTTTAACAGGGTTAAAGGATTGCCTTTAGTTTCACTTGGATTTAATCCAAGAGAAAAAAAGCTTGACATGCCACTGAAGGAACTGCTGGTCTGGATATGTGCCAATTGTCATGCTGGTCTACTCTACTGATGACGTCATGGTACTCGGACCTGGGGCAGGTTGTGCAAGCACCTTGTTATCCTACTGAGGCACGTGAGGCTTGCCCTATCAGTGAAAGTTTGAAGGGTCTCCATGCCTGGGGCATGCTGGGAACTCTCTTTTTGGGGGCGAGGACAGGCTCTTCCCCTTCCCATCTCCAGCCACAAGGAAAGAAGCCCCAGCACTCAGAGGGCCCCCAGGATGCGGCAAACATCACACGTAGGAATGCTGTCCCAACCCACCCATCAGGTGACTGCGTGGGTGGGGCCCGGAGCAAGAGAAGTCTCTCCAGAAGATTCAGACTGTGGTCAAGCTGCTCCACAGTCATATGATCTGCAGATCTGATGGTGGTAGACACGGCCCCAGGTGGAGCTGCTGGCCAGCCCTGGAAAGAGGTTGCTATGCGAATGCTCCGAGTGCCGCAGCAAAACTATTTCAGGAGCCGAGCTTCTGGAATGCTACAGGGACCCTGTAGGGCCTCAGCGTCTGGTGATGGGGCATCATGTGACCGTGTGACTGGACATGGCCACCATCAGATCCAGTAATCATAAGGTGGCCAGGTCCAGCAGCAATCTACCACGTGATAGACGGGAGCACTCCGGATCGCGCTGAGCACGTCTGTGCACAGGCCGCAACAAGGCGGGCTGGCCTCCCGCATTCCCACCTCTATGGTTCTGATGCCTCTTCTTCTGCCTGCCTGTAGCTCCGGGGCAGGGGTTCCTTGGGTCAACTGGGGGAGGAGGCTCGGCTCACAGATAGATCTGTAACCACATATGGACCTCTGACACCCTACAGTCCTCTTGGGAGCATCCCTAAGAGACTGGTGGAGAGACATGGTCCTGGGGCAGCGCCGCGAGGGGGACACTGGGCAGCAGTCGGTAGCCTGGCTGGTCGGCCACTCGCTTGGAAGAAGGGAAGACCCGAGACAAGGAGGTCTGGGGAGTTAGTTACTGGGTGGGCGCGGTGAGCGTGCGTCCAGCCTGGAACAGAGGTGATAACCAGGTGAAGACTGACTTGCCTCGGGGCCACTCGAGCACTTGCACGATGAATCTATGAACACTGCAGCCACGGCGGCAGGGCTGACTCGGCGCGTGTGCTCCAGCATGGCACCATGGCTGTGGCAGGTGCCCTCCTTCCAGAGGAGGAGCGACAGAGACCAACGCTGAGTTCTTGATGGGGTCACCTCTTCAGGAGACTGGCCAGCAACCTGATGGAAAGTTGGTCACACTGGATCCTTTCCACCCTGGAGAGGCCAGCAACTTATCTTTACTGGAACCAAGGCCCTCTCCGGTGGCCTCCGGGCTGCAGTGCCTCCACTAGCATCACCGCCTAGGGGCGGTGTCATTACATGGGTCTGATGGCCCTATTTCTTCAGCCAGGGCAGGTGGCTTCTCAGTCACTTTCCCATCTGCACCAAGCACACAGGAAATGATTCAAATGATTACTGACTCAATGGACTCAAGGACAGTACATCATTAGGACTATTCTGGAGGCACAGAAGAGAACCTAGGTCACTACATGTGACAGATACTTTAGGTTATTAGAGCTTCGTTCTCTCAAGGAACCCTGGTGTCCTGCACAACACTGTTTCAGACCAGGGACCATTTACCAGAAGGTGACAACAGAACATAACCACAGGTTCATTGGTCACATCCTAGCTCACATCACTCAGTAGCAGCCCGCCTAAGAGGAATGGCCCACTGAAGGCTTAGCTCCAGTGCCAGTCTAGGACATCCTGAGGGCTGGAGGCTTGTCCTCTGCCACGCAAGAAAGCATGGAGCCTAGACGACAGGTGGCATAGGGCCCCGTCACTGGAGCACAAGCAGGGGTGGAGGGAGGAGGGCCCTTCTTTCCAGCCATCATGCCCTCTTGCAGAACCCCTACTTCCTGCCCCACAATCCTGGTGTCAGCCAGACAGAGGTCCTGGTTTGGGATGGGATGAGAGGACTTGACAACTTTCGGGTG
The DNA here is from genome assembly GCF_048418805.1 of Vulpes vulpes. Lineage (NCBI taxonomy): Eukaryota > Metazoa > Chordata > Mammalia > Carnivora > Canidae > Vulpes > Vulpes vulpes. The sequence continues at coordinate 55,648,774 of NC_132788.1, read as the reverse complement.
AACTTGCAGCTGTGGTCATGGCTGGGAGGAACTTACTGGTGAGGATAATCAACTCCGGCCTCTGTGAGAAGATGGGGAAGACCGCTGCCGTCCCACAGAGGGGCAGGGAGGAGTACCTCCAGAGCTCAGAATCCTCTGGGGCTTCTGCTTGTCCAGCTGTACCCAGTGACGAGGACTGGGGGCAGGAACATGGCTGGACAGGGGGAAGCAACCGAGGTCTCACACCCCTGGTGAAGAGCCAGGGCAACCTAGAGCCACAGAAGTGCTGGCGGCAGCTGAGAGGATCCAGAACAGGTGGGAAGAGATGGTGGATACCAATTGCAGCCTCAGGACCAAGCCCAGCAGGAGGGACCATGGCTCATTATACTGTTCCCTGTATTAAAATCCGACAGGGATCAAGGCCGGCTACTACCTTGAATTGGACTCTGGGACACACTGGACTTAACAGGGATTACAAATGGAGCTGAGGAGGGCTAAGGGGCGCAGGGGGCCTTTGGGTTTCTGTCCCAGAATTGGCCAATTCCTAGAGAGCTAGAGATTAAACCACTGCCCCCCTCCCACCGCCCGTGTGCTTTTCAAATGCAAACCAGCCAATCCAGGGCGCCTGGGTGGCTCAGCTGGTTAAGCTGCAGGAAGCTTGAAGGTTGGGTCCTGATCCCAGGGTCCTGGGATTGAGCCCCAGGTCCCAGCCTGCTTCTCCCTCTCTGCTGCTTCACCTGCTTGTGCTCTCTCTCTCTTTCATCAAATAAATAAATAAATAAATAAATAAATAAATAAAATTTTTAAATAAATAAATAAAACCCAGCCAATCCAGAGTCCACAGCCCAGCCACTTCCAGTGAGCTCTCACAGTGGGGCCCCTAGCCCTGCCCCCGCCCTATCACCAGCCAGGTCCCAGACAACTCAGGACTGCCCTAGGCTCCAGACACTGCTGAAGTGATTCAAACCAGCCACCTCCAAGCGTGCTCACCTGGCTTACCTGTCCTCTCTTGAGGAAGCCACAGTAAAGGCTCCCCAGTCACCACTGCCCCGTGCTTCCCCAAGCGACCCCTCAAGGTACGGCGTGCCCCCACCTCTGGGAACTGCAGCTGTCTTTTCAATGATGGCCTTACTGAGCCTCAAACTTTTGTTCTTTTTCTTTTTTAAAAATATTTTATTTATTTATTTATTTATTTATTTATTTATTTATTTATTTTAGAGAGTGCGTGAGACAGCACAAGCAGTGGAGAGGGAGAAGTAGGCTCCCCACTGAGCAGGGATCCCCATGTGGGGCTTGATCCCAGGACCCTGGGGATCATGACCTGAGCCAAAAGCGCATGCTTAACGGACTAAGCCACCCACACACCCCTGAGCCTCAAATTTTCTACTAAGACACTCTTTTGAACCATGGACTGTACTGGAACTTCTGCGGCCCACCTCCAGGGCTCCTGCCCAGGCACATCCCAGCCATAATGCTGCCGTGACCATTCCCTGCTGTCCGACCAGCCTTGTGAGGGTGCAGGCTGATGCCCCAGCATGAGGACCTCCTGCGGGACCTGCTTGGCTCTCAGCTACAGGAACTCAGAAGCACAGAGGCTCCTGGGCCACCTGCAAGCATCGGGCTGGAAGCCTCCAGCTATGTGTCCCCTTTGGCCCCTCTTGGGTTGGGGGGGATGGACAGTTTTCATTACTTTCCTCGAGGTTCCTCAGACGGCCCATTAGAAATCGTGGTTCAATAATGCCTCTGCTTGTTGGTTCCCCCGCCAACCCCCCTATTCCCTGGGACCACCTTCCTCAGAGACGGAGGTGAACGCAAACACACCCCATTTCTTAGGCTCTGCCTTTCCCGAGGTTGGTGCTGAAAATGAGAGAAATCTGTGTCTCGAGGAACTGAGGGCCCCACAGGGGGCTTCTCCTTATGAAATGAGGCAATCAGAGCTGCAGCCTAAGGCTGTGAGGATCCCAGAAATTCACAGGCCACAGTTCCGGCAAGAAAGAGGTGACACTCAAACTAGCAGCAGGGTTTCACAGCGGGGCTATTTGTAGGGCCTACTGAGGACAGGATGAAGTTAGCCCATGAGAACCAAGCCCATGATGGGCTAGCTGGTCCAGCCAGGCCCTGGGGACTTCCAGGAGTCTGACAGGCACAGAGGCAACCTGAATGTGGAATCCCGAACAACCTCACACCCGGGCAACCCCTGCCAACGCTGCCTCTTGGCTTTAGAACCTCATCGTGTGCCTGCATGAACTCTTACCTGCAGTACGGCCTGCCTGGACAACCTCAGGCTCGTACTACTCCACCCCAGGATCGCCTCTTTCTGGGCCACCTCTCACGGGCAGTCAGGGGCAGGAGGTGCAGAGAGGGCACCTGGGTGGGGCCCCAAAAGCTGGTGACAGCTACGACAAGATGGGTGCAGACCCTGTCCTGCCTCTGAGGCAGGCTATGCCTGGGCCACCCGCTAGCCTTTGCCCAGCTTGGGTCTCCTGCCCAGCCCAGCCGATCTGCACACACCTTATCTCGGCCATCCATCGAGGGCCACCTGGACTAACCAGTCCTGCCAGAAACTGGATCTGGCCATAAAGGCCCCTCCCTGGAGGTGTGTGTGAGATAAACCCCCACCTTCCACTGGCCTTTGCTTGAGCCAGAGGGCCAAGGCCTGGGGTGGAGGTGGTGGATAGCTTGTTCCTCTGCCCCCTCCCCGCACTCCTCTGTAACAGGCAAGGTTGTGTGAAGTCTCTCTTCCCACCAACCTCTCCTGCCTGGGATGGGGATGCCTGGGTCAGCTATCAGAGCTGGGATGAGGGAAGGTAGAGGTCAGGGGGTAGGGCCATTGGGGAGAGCCTAGGACCTGCCCCAACACCAATTTTTCTTTGTTCAAAAGGGAAACTGAGGCCTAGATTGCTTTTCATCTCCATTTGTAAAGACCCTTAACAACTCATCACATTTTCCTTTGTGTAGAACCCTCCACTGGTGTACTCTTAACGTGCCGGAGGTGAAGGACCTGCCAAATGCAGGCTGATGCAGAGGGGATCAGTGGGGCTCTCATTCCCATCTTCTAGATGAGGAAACAAGTCAGTTGTCCAAGGTCACATGTGGCCGAACTGGGAGTGAAGCTCCCATCTGCCTGCAGAGCTGTGCTCTCAGAGAGACTTCCAGAGGCTCACCACCATAAATAAATAAGCAGGCTCACCCACTTGTCCTGTTGGCTCCTTTCAATGATAAATTCCTGGAAGTCCAGTCATTGGACTAAAGCTCCTATAGGATTTTGAGCCTGATTCTTACTGACAAACCGTGTGCCAGTTGTGGTGCCCACGGGACCTCACCGCAGAAGCAGGGAGAGGGCCCCAACCCCACCACTGTCCGTGTTCTTGCTTTTTGCCTGGTTGGTGGGAAACTATGCCATGTCACTCTGTTTGCACATCCAGGACTCCAAGCAGCTTGTCTATGCTTGTTGGTTGTTTCTGTATCTTCTGGTATGAATTCCAGGTTTCCATTCTTTGCAGGCAGAGACAAGGCTGAGAAGCCACGAGTTCCCCTGCTCGCTGGCCTCAGGCTCCTCATCTGTATAATGGGGAGACAGGGTCCTCCAAGGAGGATGCCAGGACAACAGCCCCTCCAGGCCCGATTCCAGCTACAGGAATGCTTCTTTTCCCCAGTCTAGCCCCAGGCCGGACTCCTGATACCAGGTAGTAAATAACTTTCCATTTGGTCACCTCTGTTTTGGTGAATCTTTTGCTCCGGGGAAAGCGGGCGTGTCCTTAGTCAAGGACCCATACTAGCTACCAGGAGGGGCAGGGAGTGGTGCCTCCCTGGCAGGGAGTCCTGCCACCTTGAGCTTCTGTCACTGTGTGCCAGGCATTGACACCTCGCATCAGTCTGCCTCCTTGCAGCTCGGAGGCCACAGCATCACCCCGTTATCCCTGCCCTCCAGTCCCAGCCCTCAAAGTACAGGTGGGAAGACTGAGGCCGGGGTGCACAGCAGTGGGGTCCCAAGGACCCACAGTGCCTGCAAAGGTCTGGATGGCAGCGCGCTGGTCCGCTGGTCTGGCTGGGTGGTGCACACAGGAGCCCGGGGTGTGGGGTGCTGCCCCTGAATGTGTCGCACACTGCGGCAGGGGGAGCTTCGGCCTCTGCTCCCCAGCCTCGGGCCCCGGCGCCCGCAGATTCCTTTGCCTGGAATGCGAGGAAGCAGACAGGCCCAGAGAAGCCCAGCGAGCTGAGCGTGCGGCCCAGCATCAAGGGGATCAGTGTCCCCGCGGCGGAGGATAAAGCGGGTCTTCCCCGCTGGCCTGGGCCGGATCCGGGCGCCGGGACACCCCCGCCCCCCGCCCCAGGTCGGCGGCGGGTGCCGGGGCGCTGGGCCGGGTGCGGAGCGGCCGCCAGCGGGCCATCTGCATGACAAAGGGCGGCCGGCGGCGGGGCGGGGGCGGCAGGGGGCGCCGGGCCCGGCTGAGCCTCGCCCCGCCCGCAGGCCCGCAGCTGCCCGCTAAGCCTCCGCCCCGCGGCCCGAAGATTTGGGGGGCGGGGGCGGCACGCGAGCCCCGGCGCTCAGCTGTGTTTGCTCGGGGGGCGCCACGCGGGGCGGCGGGGCTGCGGGCGGGACAAAGGCCCGAGCCGCCCGACCCCGCAGGTGGCGAGGGGGGAGGGGAGGGCGCGCCGGGAGCGGGGGGTGGGGGGGGGGCCGACCGCGGGCGCAGGCCCCTCGGCAGCCAGCCCCACCGTGCCTGGGGCCTCGCCTCCCTGGGCCGCGCCCGGAGCTGCCCCCAGGCTCCCTTCCTGCCCTGGGACCCAGAACGACAAACGCTATTGGGGTCCCTGGTTCCAGGCCGCTGGGGGCCACTGGGGGCCTCTGGGGCCTCTGGCTGCTGGGAGCCATTTGAGCTTCCATGCACCCCGGCTGCCAGGACCCTTGCGCTCACTTGCTCTACACTTGCCCCCAGGACTCACGGAGACCCGCGCCCTTCGGCCCTCGTCCCCCAGCCTCCTCTCTGCCGGTGCGCCCCGCATCCCCCCCAGCCCCCCAGCATCCCCAGCAGCTTTCTCCACCTCCCTCCCAGGAAAGGGCACTTCAGGCTCCAGGTGCCTGGACCAGCCCCCGGCTGGGCCCTGGTGTCCTTGGCGGTGCCCCCACCGGCTCTGCTGGCCTGGCCTCCCCGAGCAATCCAGTCTAACCAACCTCTGCCAGGCCCGCCACTGCCCGGGGTCCTGCCCCAGAGCCTCTTGCCTGGACTATTCCTTCCTGTTCTCCCTGCTTCCGCCCCAGCAGCAGCTAGAAGGATCCTGTCAAAACCAAAGTCAGCCCTGCTGACCAAACCCTGCCCAGCTCCACACCCTCCCATGGCTCTCACCTCACTCAGAGGAAAAGCCAGAGCCCCCACAGCAGCCATGAGGCCCCGCCGATCTCCCAATCGCCCCCTCCTGTCTCCCTGACCCCCTACAGTCCACTCCAGCCACACACCCGTCTCCTGGGCAGGCCTCAGGGCCTTGTCACTTGCCATCCCTCCCTTGGAGCGCACGGCCCCCTCATTTCTTTCAGGTCCCTTCGGGCCTTTACTCAGATGCCACCTATTCAGTGCAGCCCTCCCTGGCCATCAGGTCTAAAATGTCACCCCCAACCCCCAACTCGTCTTGCATCTTTCTTTGCCTTATGTCTTCTTGGCCCTTCTTGCTCTGTGGCATTTCTACATGTGTGCCTAGTCCTGTTGTGGCTCATTTTCTGTGTCCTGTGGACTGTAAGAGCCACCAGGGCAGAGATTTTTGTGTTTTCTGTTTGCTGTCATGTCCCCATCGCCCAGAGTTGGCGTTGTCTCAGACACACAGCACATGTTTGATAAATATTTGCTGAGTGAAGGAAGAGTGAGAGCATCCAGTCCCCCGTGGTAACCCTGTAAGGTAGGCACCATTATCTCTATTTTTCAGTGTAAAGCACTGAAGCCCTGAAGGAGCAAGCAACTGGCCCAAGATCACAGGGCCAAAAAGTAGGGGGAGGGGTGGCAGGATTTGAATGCAGGCCCTCATTTCCTTTTATTTATTTTTTAAGATTTATTTTATTTTATTTTATTTTATTTTATTTTATTTTATTTTATTTTATTTGAGAGAGAGAGAGAATGAGTAGAGGAGGGGCAGAGGCAGAGGGAGAAGCAGACTTCTGAGCAGGGAGCCCCGATGCGGGGCTTGATTCATGACCCTGGGAGCATGACCTGAGCCGAAGGCAGACAGTTGATCGACTGAGCCACCCAGGCGCCGGGGGCCCTCACTTCCTAGTGAGGTCTCCAACCAGAGGCCCAGAGGCTAGTTAGGGCCCCCAGAAACATTTTGTGTGGCTTGAGCAGTTTCAAAAAAATTGAGTCCATTTTGGCCATTTAAAAAAAAAACAGGTTTGGGGGCACCTGGGTGGCTCAGATGGTTGCTTAAGCAGCTTAGGTCGTGATCCCCCGGTCCTGGGATCTAGTGCCACGGTGGGCTTCCTACTCAGCGGGGAGTCTGCTTTTCCCTCTCCCTCTGCCCTCCCCAGCCTGTGGCTTCTGCTCTCTCTCTCTCTCTCTTTCTGACAAATAAATACATAAAATCTTGAAAAAAAAATCAGAAGGCTTTATGCAAAAACCTAAGGCTCCAGCTTTTCTAGCAACATTGAGATGTCTGGCCACTCCGGGTCCTCAGTCACACAGGACTAGAGCTGAGCAACAGTTTCCCCTCAGATGGGGTGTGGGCTGCCTTATTTGTCCCAGTCTCCACCAGGCTGCTTCCTGGCCAGGCCCTGCCAACCCTCGCCCTGCCCAGGCCTCCTTCCTGTGAGCTTTCAGTGCTCCAGGCCTCTGCCCTTGGTGGTCCCTCTGCCTGGAATCCTCTCCCACAATTCTTTGCTGAGCTGCCTCCTTTGTGTCACTGAGGTCTCAGCCCAAATGTCACCTCCTCAGAGAAGCCCTCCCTGATTGCTCTGGCTCATTCTCATGATCTGAAATTACATCATTAATCTCTTTGGTGCCTGCATACTGTCTGCCCCTGTAGAATGGCTGCTCTAGAAGGACGGGGCTTGGGTCAGTCTTGTCACATGTCTACGACAGCACCTCCACCTCCAGGCACTGGGTGACTAACCCAATGAGCAAAGGAATGAGTGGAGGACTGGCCTGTAGCAGCCTCTGCTCTGAGTACCTCCCAGGCATCAAACCCTTCCGTGGGTGCACAGGAGCCCTCTGCAGGGTTCACAGGATCGCTGGGGCCAGATCACAGTCCCCTTGCTGGGGGGACAAGACGCCTCAGTGGTTTCCAGCTCTGTGATGACCTCGAGAAGCATGGGGGACCCTCTCCTTCCTCCGGATCCCTGGGGTCTTACCACCGACTGGGGGCTCTGAGTCTTCTGAGTCAGCTGAGCGACGCTGCCCTAGGTCACCCCCCTCGTGTTCCAGATGCAGCTGACCCTCTACTTGCCCATTGGCCTCACCCCAGCAGGCCCCCCGCAGCGCCACCTTCCAGGTCTTGGAGGGACAGCTGGCGGGGGCTGGTGAGGCTGTTTCAGTCCTGGCTCTGTTCACTTCTCCCCGTGTGACCACTCTGTACGCAGCCCCCCCGCCCCCTGCCCTTCCCGAGGCTGGTGAGACCTGTAGGTGCTCAGGGCAGGGGTGGCTCCCACCCCACGCGCAGCTGCGCTCACTGACTGCGCTGGAGGAGCAGGTGGATGGCACTCTTGGAGCCCCCACCGGTGACTGACTCACCTGCCACCTGCGCCCCTCTGTGCTTACTTGTGTGGGTGCTCGTGGGTGATGATGTGATCACGTGTGTGCAGGTGTGTGCACCTGCACACATGAGTGTGCGGCCTGGGGGTGTGAGTGACCGCGTGCTTGTGCGACATGGCATGGGCGAGGTGCCTGAGTGGTCCGGCCGGTCCCCGCTGGCCAGCCTGTGGAGGGTGGGGGCAAGCTCGTCTGCACCTCCAGGCAGCCCTCCGGGCAGGAGTCGCTGGGTCCCAGCTGGCCAGGGCTGAAGGTCCGGCACAAGCCAGAAGGGACCGGTTGGTGTGGAGAGAGGGGGAGCCCTTCCCCAGGCCGGTCAGTTCCCAGGACCAGGCTCTGCTGCTCCTGCTCCAAGTCCCTGGACCAGGACCTGGGGGTGGAGGCGGGATCTGGGGGTGGGGTGCAGGGGGACTGGGCCACAGAGCTCGCACACCTGCTTCCCATCCCCGCCCCCACCCCCAGTGGGTGTCCCGCTCAGTGTACCCTCTTCCTTCCAGGGCTCAGCACCTGCGTTCGCCAGGCCCCCGGCCCGGCCGTGCTGGCTGCTCCTGTGAGTGGACTAGGTCTTGGGGGACCTCGGGGGTGTGCCCGCCTCTACCCCACTGGGGTGGCCTCAGTGGGCCCCGGGCCCCAGGGAGGCATGAGCTCCCTGCCCCCAGCTTTCAGAGGGGCTCCACAGGGCGCTGTCCACCCCGCCGCCGCCCGCTGCTCACCACTGAGCCGCTTCTGACTTTTACCCTCAGAACCCAGTCGATCTCGCTTTTCCCTGCCAAGAATCCGGCCTCAGCTGGTGGGGCTGCCATGCGCCCCCTTTCTGCACAGTTCCTGAGGGCTCAGGCCCACGGAGCAGAAGGCTTCCCGACCAGACTGGACCTGTCAGAGAAAGACTAAGGGTCTCAGTTTCCCCACTGGGCTCTGTGGAGCCATTTGCCCAAGGAAGGCCTCTCCCTCGGCCTGTCTCTGATCAGAGGAGGAGGACCTGGCTGGTCGGTGGGCGGCAGGCAGAGGCCCCAGGAGAAGGCTGTCCTCCCTGCCTGCTCCTCAGGAGCCAGGAGGAGGCCCAGGAAAGAGAGCTGGGACCCAGGCACAGTGGGAGCAGGAACGGCTGGAGGAGCCAGCTGCCCGCCTGGTTCTGTTTCTAGAAGCATCAAACGTGGGATAGGAGCACAGGGCCAGGACCAGAGAAGCAGGGAGTGGGACGCACACTCCCATACGTGCATGCACGCTGGAGTCTGCAGGAGGTGAAACATGGGCCAGGCAGCCTCTGGTCTTCTCAGATTTGGGCTTAGAATGCCAGGTGTTACCCCAGCCCAGACCTGCCTCAGTTGTCAATCTCTAAACCATCCTGTGCGCGTGTGTACGCATGTGTGTATGCACGTGTGCGTTCGCACATGCACACCAGCAGGTGCAGAAAGTGTCAGTGGGAGCTGATGGAGCTGTTGGGCCTGGCTGGGTGAGCACCAGGACAGACGTGTCAGGTGTGGGGTACAGGGCCAAGGGTAGGCCAGGCCACTGTGAGAGTCTGTGACCAAGTCCAGTGTCCCTGTGCACGTGAGTGTGATAGCCACACCAGAGCCTGCCCAGGGTCCTAGAAGGACCCTGGGCAACCATGACCCCAGCCCTGGCCTAAGCCCTGGACCCCCAAGCCAGGAGCTCCGGCCTGCCCACCCCCCCCAACGTGCTTTTGTCTGTTTATGAAGTGACAAGAGACACACAAAAGGGCTTTTAATTAAATCAAAGGAGGGGGAAATGGGCCAGCCGGGCCACTATTATGTTACCCAACGTGAAAATGAAAACTTATTTTTAAAGCTCTGGTATTAATTTGAGATTATTCAGATAGTTAATTAAAAGTGCAGCATGTGTTAAATATTATTTCAACAAAGATTATCATCGGGCCTCCATGTAATGCGATCCCCCGGCTTGGGGAGCTTTATGCAAATTCTCTGCAGCCAGGAGGAAGGGCCCGCAGCGGCTGGTGGTTGGTGGCGGGCAGGGGCCTGGTGGCACACGGCGCCTGCAGCACACCCACTCACCCAGCGCCTGGCCCACCCGCTCACCTCCTTTCTGGCTCCTGCAGACACAGGCGGAGTCTCTGCCAGCGCCCCCCCTTCAGGCCTGGTGGGCAGGATACCATGCGCTGGACGGCCAAAAGTCCTCCAGAGAGCACTTGGGGTGTGCAGGTGTGTGTGTGGGTGTGAGCAGGGGGCCACGCACAGGTGCGTGGCCTTGTGTGCTCGTGAGGTTGTCACAGGACCGGAGGCACGAAGTAACATTTGCACCTGATGGGGACATAGGTGGTGTGTGTTTGTGCGCTGGCTCAGCCATCTGTTACGTGTGTACCCGTGCACACACGCACATTTGGGCACCTGCCTATGCTATGTGTGTGCATATGCTTACCCGGGCTTGGGGCCCAGCACCTTTGGGGTGTGTGCCTGTATGTAACCAGCTCTGAGCCAGTCATGTCACCTCTTGGCACCCCAGTTTATCCATCTGTAAAATGGGGTAAGAACGGTATGGGCCTCGTAGGGAGGACTAGATGAGCATCACATGGACTAACAGACATAGAACATTTGGACAAGCATGTCCTATACAAACGGGACACAAGCCACAGATGAAAGCTACATGTGGAGTTTTAAAGTTTAAATAGCCGTGTTTGAAAAAATAAAAGCGAAATTAATTTTTGTATTTCATTTAGCCCAGTATATCCCAAATACTACCATCTGGACATGGGATCAATATAAGGAATGATTAATGTGATAGTGTAGCTTCCGTTTTTCATACTAAGCCTTTGAAGTCTGGTGTGTTTGGGACCGGGGCTCACTCACCTCAGCTCAGCGGGCGGCCCTTGAGGCCGATGTCACAGGCCCTGGTGAGAGCCCTGCAAGTGGGGGCTGGTTTCCCGGTTCTGCAGGCAGCTGTCCTGGAGGAAGTGCCCCTGGCACCACCCAGGGAGAGCGGGGCCTGCTGTGATGTCCCCTCCCCAGGACTCCGTGCTTGTGCGGGGGCAGCCCAGAGCCGGGAGGTCTGAGATGGGAGTCTGGGGACACTGGCACCCTAGCTAGCGCCCTCTGCGCCCCTCCCCATGTGCTTTAACTGTCCGTGTCCCTGGGTCGTCCTGGTCTTGCGCCCACACACGGGAGTGTTTGCCGGGGGTGTCCACGTTGCAACAGCACACGGGGGCACGACCCACAGGGCGCTCGCCCCGGGTCCCGCCCCCCCTCCCCCGCGCTGCCCCGGCGCCGCTCGGCGGTGCGCTCGGCCGCGGAGGCGCGGGCCGCTCCTGCCCTCTGTCGGCGCCCGGCGGCAGCGCAGCGCTCACCCCCGGCCACAGGACAGGCCCCAGCAGCCTCCAGGGCACGGCCCAAGGGAGCCGAGTGAGGGACCCCGGTGAGGTCGGAGCCCGGAGGTCAGCACATTTCTGTGAGTCCCACTGGGTGCAAATCCTGCCTGTGGGGCGCCCGGGTGGCTCAGGGCTTCAGCATCTGCCATCGGCTCAGGCTGTGACCCCGGGGTCCCGGGATCGAGTCCCACGTCGGGCTCCCTGCATGGAGCCTGCTTCTCCCTCTGCCTGGGTCTCTGCCTCTCTCTGTGTCTCTCATGAATAAATAAATACAATCCTTTCTGGGGGGTTTGTTTTGTTTTAAAATTTTTATTCCCCAGCCCCGTGCAGCTCCCCATGCTGCCCCCCGCTGTGCTTCCCCAGGGGACGCGCACGGCCCCCGCCCGGCCGCCGTTCAGGTGCAGGGGTGCCCCGGGGATTGGCTGGGAGCAGTGACGATGGCCACGGAGCACCGTGTAAGTGTTCAGTTTTATTGAGATAAAATTCACAAGCCCTAAAGCTCCCCACTTAAAATACACGATTCAGTGGGTTTAGTATATTTACAAAATTGTGCAACCATCATCACTAAGGTTAGAACATTCCCTGCCACGCCCCCCACAAAAGAGTAACATGTACTAGCAGTTCTTCCCATTGCTCAGGATCCCCCAGCCCTCGGCAACCATCTAGAAACTTTCTGCATCTATTGGTTTACCTGTTCTGGACATTTTGTGTAAATGGAATTATACAGTATTTGGTCTCTGGTGTCCAGCTTCTTTCACTGAGCATTACATCCTCAAGGTTCATCCACGATGTAGCATGAGTCAGTCAGTACTCCATTCCTTCCTACGGTTAAATAATATTCCATCCTATGGTGGTTTTTTGTTTTGTTTTGTTTTTGATTTGCCTATTCTGGGCATTTTATATAAATGAAATCATATAATTGTGGCCTTTTATGTCTGGCTTCTTTCTTTCTTTTCTTTTTTTAAAAATAGACTTTATTTATTTGAGACACAAAGAGAGCACAAGCAGGGCGGGGGAGGGGCAGAGGCAGAAGCAGACTCCCCACCAGAGAGCCCAATGTGGGGCTCCATCTCAGGACCCCAGGATCATGACCTGAGCCAAAAGCAGATGCTTAACCACTGAGCCGCCCAGGCATCCTTATGTCTGGCTTCTTACACTCAGCATAATATTTTCGAGGTTCATGCATGTGGTATGAGTCAGTGCTCCCTTCCTTTTCAGGGCTGAATAATATGCCATTGTATGCATAGATCACATTTTACTTATCCATTCGTCATATGATGGACATTTGGGTTGTTTCCACATTTTGGCTAGAAAGCCAAATCATGCTGCCATGAGCACGCATGTACAAGTGTTTGTGTGCACAGCTGTTTCCAATTCTCTTGGTTAAATAAGTATCTAGGAGTGAATTGTCAGATAAAAAGTAACTTCATTGTGTTTTTTAAGCAGCTTTATTGAGATATAATTCACATACCATACCATTCACTCATTTAAGGTGTATAAATCAATGGCTTTTCGTAGATTCCGTGAACATACGAAATATCCATCAGCACAATCAAATTTAGAACATTTTCATTACCCCAAAAAGAAACCCTATACGTCTTCCATCCCATCATCTCTCTGCCCGAGGCACCCACTCAGCCACTTCCTTTCCCTGTGGGATTGCCCTTTCTGGGCAGTTCATAAAAATGGCACCACACAATATATGATCTTTGTGCCTGGCTTCTCCTACCTAGCACGGTATTTTCCAGGTTTCCCCATGCAGCATGCACCAGTATCTCCTTCTGTTTTATTATCACATATTGCTGAATGCTATTCTAGTTAATTAGGCCATGGGGTGCATGGGTGGGTATGTCCTATACCACGTTTTGTTTATCCACAAACATTTGGGTTGCTTCCTCTTTTTGGCGGTGACTCTGGGTTTAATTTTTAAAGAAACACCCAAACTGGTTTCCCAAGTGGCTGCACAGATCATTTAGTGAGTACTGGCTGTGTACCCCTTTCATGCTCACCCCTACCCAGTGAGGCAGCTCCTCGTATTCATTTCACTTTGCTGAGGCATAGAGAGGGTGGGACACTTGCTCCAGGCTTCCTCGGATCCCAAGTCGTCTGTGCTGTAAAAAGCAGGGCTGCTGTGGCTGATGTGGGCTCTGGAAACCAGCGCCTTGCTCACACGACCACTGTGGGGGTGCTGGTGGCCTGCAGTGGGTGCCCTGTGATTTCTTTTATTTTGATGTCCCTGGCAGATTTGGTGGCTACAGAAGGAAGACACTGTAGGAAGGATGTGGGCATCTGTCCTGGGCTAGCACTGGGCCCAGTGTCCCTAGAGGCGGGCCTAAGACTCCCAGACATGGTGTGTAGAGAATGGGCAAGGACATTAGGGCCTCTGGCCAGGGGGCAACTCTCCCAACCCCCCCTGGGTGTCCCTCATCAGGGGATGGGATGTTCCAAGCTGCCCCAGGTCCCTGGCAAGGGTTCAGGAAACTTTGGTCCAATTTTTGGTCAAAGGACTGAATGAACAAATTAACAAAAGCCAGTGGCCAACAGCAGCCAGAGGTATTTCAGGGCATACAGGACAAAAGCAAGGGACCCGAGGGCTCAGCTTTTCGGAGGTGACAGTCCTGCTCCGAGTGCTGGGGAGTCAGCAGAGTGGGGGTGAGATGCTGGTCCTGGAGCACTGTCCCAGCACTGCCCCAGGTCCTCACGGTTGTCCCGGGCCACGGGGCCAGGTGGAGATGCCGGTCTAGAAGGCGGGACTGAACCCCACCAGAGCGTCTCCGTGAGATGACTGCGGCCCGGGCACTTGGCGCTGTGCTGGGCATCTAGGCTTCATGGCTCTGCAGGGTCGCTGCTTGTCAGCTGCCAGTCAGCTGGGGGAGGCGGACGGAGCACCCTGTGCCTGGAGTGCGGGGTGGTGGGGGCAGGCCAGCCTTGGAGGGAAGCCCCAGCAGGGGGGCTCCCCAACTCAGAGGGATCCAGGCTTGGGGACATGATGTACTCTGGGGTACTGACCACATGGGGTCTGCAGGTGGGCCGGGGGGCGGCCGAGGCTCCCCACGAGGTGTGAGAGGCAGCCCAGGAGGAATGTGCTGGCCCCCCTGCTCCTAACCTTGCTCTTCCCCCACCCTGTGCACGCCAGAGGTCATCCAGAGGTTACCCCAGGGGAAAAGCTGGCATGAGAGGCAGGATGGCCGGACCCAGGCCGCTCAGAACCCTCAGGCTGCGGCCGGCCCTCGGCTGACTTGGGCAGAGCGGGAGGGCGCAGAGGCAGGGCCCCGGGGGCTCTCGGAGCCGGCCGCTTGGTCCAAATCCTTGGGGATCCTGGACCCCCGCCCCCCAAGGGTGTACAGAGCCCAGCCCCGGCGCACTCGCAAAGACAGGATCTCAGAGGCCCAGGCCGAGCCAGGCTTCCTCAGCCCTGCTGGCTGATGGCTCACATGGGGCCCCTGCCATCAGGAGAGGCCCCGGTTGGCCAGGGGCCGGGAGGACAGGTGGCACAGGTCAGGACTTCGTGGCCCTGGAGGGGGCAGAGGCAGCGAGAGTCCCACTGCCTCCCCCACAGTGCACCTGCGAGGGACAAGACCTGCGGGGCCCCAGGCCGAAGGTAGGAGCATCTCCTGGGCTTCATGGATGTCTCCCCTCCAGGGAATTTTCGTGTTAGGTCAGGGAGAGGCTCAGTTAGCTTCGCTGCCTGGGGTGGCCGGAGGAGGCCAGTGGCTCTGAAGAAGGAGGCACCAGGGACAAGGGAGGTCTAGGGGCTTCCCCCCTCTCCCCTCAGGGACTCTCCTGCCACCCCGGATACCAGGCCGTGCGGGGACCAGGAGTCATAATGCCCACCCTCCCTGCTAGAAGCTGCAAGCCGGGTGCTCTTCAAAGGTGGGCTAATGCCCTCCAGGCTCCCTAGCACCCTGCAGAGCCAGAAGCCAAGGCTCAGGGAGCCCAAGGAAGGCCCGGGAGGGCCGCTTCCGGGCAGGGGCGGGCGCCCCGAGGCCCGGAGCCTGTCCTCTCCCCACACTGTGGGGGCTGTGCTCAGGTCCAGGCCCACAGGCCACCCCACCCCCAGCCCACCTGCCAGGGCTGAGATTTCTTCCCAGCAGGGGCTGTTCTCCTGTGTGCAGTGAGGAAGGAAATTGCAAATTAATCTTTATTTTCATCTTGGAAGAAAACCTTAATTCTCCGCATTGAAATGATCCTCGTCATCCCAGGGAATCAATTATGGGCTTTAATTGCAGCCAGTCCTCGCCAATCGGAGCAGGGCCAACCCGCCCGGGCCGCAGGCGCACCTCTCTCCTCCCAGTGCGGTGCCACCCCTCCATCGCTGCCACCCCTCCTCCAAGTGCTCCCTGGGCGCTCTGGGGCTCCCTGCGTCTCTTTGTCTCTCTCCCTCTCCTTCTGTCTCTCGTGGTATCTGTCTCCCACTTTTCCTCTGTGTGTCTCTTACCATATCTCCGTCTCTGGGCCTCAGCTGCTCCTCCCCGCCAGCACGGACCTGTGGCCCGAACCCCCAGGCCTTCTACAACCCCCAGGGACTGGCTGGCTTCCAGGGCCTCCTCCTGCCATCGGTCTTGGGCCCCAGAGCCACAGTCTTGAGGCAGGGCCATGAAGGTGGGACGAGTTATTGGCCTGGCCCTGGCTCCCCGGGGACCCCCACTCACCCCCACACTCACCCACAGTGGCCATCCATGGCTCCACGGGGCACAACATCTCAGGCTACCCTTCCAGGCCAGAGTCATGTGGAGCTCTGGGTCTGGGGGTTTGGTTGGGGGTCACAAAATGGGGTGGGGGGGTGGGGCCCAAAAGATGGGGGGCCCGGGAGACCTGCAGGGCCCAGAAGGCTGGGGCTGCTCCAGGCGCACCTGGGGGCAGGGTCCAGGAGGGAATGGGCAGCCACAGAGAGTGTCAGGGCCTCACCCCTCCGGGCCACCCTTGTATCTACAGGCTGGGCACTGCCCACAGAGTTGCTCTTCAGCACCAAGTGGTGCACATAACGAGGAGCTTGGGTGACTCCCCTGCCTGCCATGCCTCTGGGTCACCGAGCCCTGTCCCTCGTTCATCTTTAATTCATGGCTAATATGCCACACAATCTCTTTGAGCAAAATGACATAAAAGATAATGCTAGGGAGCCCTTTGTCCGCCGACGCCCTCTCCTGCAGCCTCCTAGGGACCGCCACTGGCTGTTGGTTTGGAGCACATCCTTGCTCGCCTTCCCCCAGGCACCGAAATACAGAGACTTGTGTGTGCAGAGTGCACGTGGTATTGCTTTATGGCATTTCTTTTAAGTTGGAACATGTTTCATTCCATAGGTATCCTTTTGCAACTTCTTTTCACCTGTTTTGGGATCTAGCAGGATTCTTTTTAAATTTTTAAAAAGATTTTAGATATTTATTCGTGAGAGACACACAGAGAGAAGCAGAGACACAGGCAGAGGGAGAGGCTCCCTGCAGGGAGCCCAGTGGGGGACTCAACCCCAGGACCCCAGGATCACACCCTGAGCCTAAGGCAGAGGCTCAACTGCTGAGCCACCCAGGCACCCCTAGCCACAGGATTCTTGCAGGACATCTACGCTATGCGACCCACCACTGTTGAGGGGCTGCCCCACGCTGATGAATATGTCGTTTGCTTGCCTACAAGGGCATGTGGCTGTGCCCCCAGGGCACTAGCGTGTCATGTCAGTTACTAGGTGTGGCAGCCTGCTCCCCAGAGCAGCGATGTGTCCACGCCTACGAACATGGGGTCCCATCCCCCACCTCTTCACCTGCCCTTGACATAATTAAACTTTTAAGTCTTTACCAGCTTGACTGGTGCAAAATGGCATTTTCTTGTTGCTTTAGTGTATATGGGGATGAGGCCCATGGCTGCCCAGGCAGCCACAGGGGAGGGTCACAGATGCCCCCTGGTTTTGGGGCTCAGATACAGGTGAGGAATGGCAACAGGTAAAGTGAGGGGGTGACAAAGAACGATAGGTAACCCTCGACTCAGCGCAGACACATGTGGCATTCCCAATTCTTGCAGCAACCCCGGGGCAGTGATGGTAAGGTCCCGTTATTCAGGAAAGCCTGTTGGAAATGATGATGGTCCAAGTGGGCAGGATAGGGCACCACGTCTGCCTGACTCCAGCACCCTCTAGGCCTCACTCAAGTGGGTGTGAGGGACACACATGTGCGCAGCCTCACACACAGACACTGCACACCTGTACACAGAGTCACCAAAAACCACGTACGCAGCTCCACGGGCACCGTGAGTGAGACTTGCCCACACGTCTGCATCATCCACTTAGGCCTTGACATCATCCACAGGCCTTGTTGCAGCTCTGACACGGGATCACACTCACCTGAACAGGTGTCCCGTGCCGACACACGCATGCACCTGCAGGCTTCTGCATGGGCGCCCAGCCTTGCGTCTGCTCCGGCTCCTGTGCACATTCCATTGTGCAGAGGTCCCTATGTACCCTGGCCCACTCAGCACGGTCCCTGTGGCCAGGCCGGGACCCACACCAGCTGGCCCTGCAGACCCTCCTGCACACGCCCCTTTGGGGTCCAGCAGGCCTCCTCTGGAGCTCAGCCCCTGCGCAAATCCTGCTCTACACTATGACCATATTTGCTCAGGGATCTGTGGTCTTAACCAGAAGCTTCTGAGGTCCCCTTACCATGTCTGCCTGGGGGGCAGAGGGGACGAGAGACGGGCTGCAGGCCAGTGCTGGGAGGAGGGCCTCGGTTGGGGGTGTCTGACTCCATTTCTGTCACCTCTGCCTCCATCTTAGGACCTTCCCCTGTGGTCCTGGGGGCTCCCTGTGCCCTCGAGGCCCGAGGACCAGTCCTGAGTGCACTTAGGTCCCCGTGCAAGGCCTGCATCAGCCAAGGATGCATTGTGCATTCTCCAAACAGCTTCAGCCTGCACGTGTGGGGCACCTGCTGTGTGCCAGGCTCTGTTCACCAGACATGGCCATGGGGCAGGGACCAGCCTGTGCTGCCAGGAGCCTCCTGCTCTTGTCAGGGAGCCCTGCGAGAACCAGGGAGCCAGAGGGGAACAGCTCCACAGGTAGCTAAACTAGGGGCGGGAACACCTCTCACAGGGAGGTCAGGGGTCCCTTGTGAGGTGACACCTGGGTGGAGAGAAGGAGCCACGAGGGCAAGGGCGGGCAGAAGGGGTGCCTGGCAGACAAGACAGGTGGGCCTGAGGCCCGAGAGGCCTGCGTGGGTGACAGCAGCCTGGGAGGGGCCATGGAGGGTTAAGGAGGGAGAGGAGGGACAAGGTGGGAGGGCCCCGCCCCACTTCCTGCAGGGCTGCAAGTGCTGGGGAGGGGAGCAGCTCTGACTGGCAGGCAGTGGACAGCCCAGGCGATTGGGGTGTTGGAGAGCTCGTGATGGCCCCCTGGCCCTGGGAGACCAACTCCCCAGGAGGAGACCCCACTCTCAGAGCCCCTGCTGCCCCGCATGGTGACTCCCGATGACACCTGTCCCTCCCTCCCTCCCTCTCCTGCTGGTGTTTCCTGGGTCCATCACCCAGTGAGCCACCCCCGAAGGTCAAGGTCACTGTGCGGCCTGTAGGCCAGGCCAGGGTGGCCAGAAACAGTAAGAACAGCAGTGAGGGGACCAGCTCCGGGGGGTGTGCTCCCAGCCAGGCCCCATGGAGGCCCCATGGACTAGCCCATTCAGTCCCCAGTGGCCACAAGCACACGAGTGAGGGGCACCTGGCATGTGGGCTAGGTGCTATGCCATGTGCTGGGGACGGCAATGAACAAACCCGCAGAAACTTCCGTCTCTGGAGCTCACGTTCACACGGGAGAGTGGACAAGTAAGGTGAATGAGCAAGATATTGGGTGCGTGAAATCATCAGTAGGGAGAACACTAAAGCAAGGAGCGATGGGGCATTTAGGGGTGACTCTTACTGGGCTACCCAGACAGGGCCTTGCTGAGCAGGGGGAGGGAGCAGGCTGACTGGCATCAGAGGGAACGGCAGGGGCAAAGGCCCTGTGGTGGGAGGCCCGGGGAGGGGAGCAGTGGGGGGTGGGGAGGGTCATGGGACAGTAGATCCAGGAGGTCATAGGCAGGTGTGTAGGCTTTACCCTGTAAGAGGTGGGGGCCCTGGGAGGGTTTTCCACAGGAGAGAGGCTTATGACAGGTACTCCGGCTGGTGCAGAAGCAGGCTGCAGAGCTTGGGCAGAGCAGGGGCCAGTGAGAGGGGCTGGCATCTGTGTGAGCCACCAGGCTGGCATAGGTGAGGAGAGCCTGGCTCTGGGTGGATGCCGAAGCCGACTCCCACTGCCACGGAGGGTGCGAGCCGGGGCCACAGGGGCTGTTAGTGCCATCACCAGCTTTGGGATAGGAACACAAGTAACTCAAGGACACGGCTAGGAAGTGGCACAAATCGCTATTTTTATATGAAATCTGCATTGGAAAATAGTGGCGATAAACATTTGAAAAATGTGAGGGCCTATGGAACAGACAGGAGCCCGCGCCCTGCACTGCAGCATGTGCTCTGTTGGTGGGCCAGGCCTCAGAGGGCGGGGCGATGGGCAGCCCTGGGAATCCCTCCTGGTCCCCGGCTGATTTTCCCTGCACCCTGCTGGGCTCTGCTGAGGGAGGCAGGAAGAGCAGGCTGGAGGCACATCCCAGGCCTGGGGATAGTTGTCTGCAGTGCTGGGGAGGGTGGGGAGAAGGAGGGACCTGCCCAAGGCCCCACCAAGACAGGATTACTGGCCATGAGAAAAGACCCCTAGAGGGGGCAGGACTGGGACTCACAGGGACACATGGGCATACATGGGCTCCTGTATGTCTGCAAGGGCCTGGGACCCAGGGCACATCCCAGACTGGCAAGAGCCACTGTTGACTGATCCTGCCCACGTGCACGTTATGACTCATAAACAGAAACCCAACTGCAACATAACGAGAGGGGAAGCTTCAGGCACGGCTGGATCCAGGTGCTCAGCTGAGGCCTTCAGGAATCTTCCTCAGTGTAGATGTCAATCCTTTGTGGTATAAACTTCACTCCCTTCATGGTGACAGGATGGTGATAACAGCTTCAAGTTAATATCAACCAATTCAGCAACCCCAGTTGGAAGACAGGGCCTTATTCCTAAGGCCCAGAAAAAGAACCCAGTGAAATGTCCAGCCCTGCCACCCCCCGGATTTTGGAGGTGTGGAGCAGATTGGAGGAACCCTGCCCGGGGTCCTGGAACCACTGAGACCTGTGACCTGCTGAGGGACCACTCCCTCCCCAAGTCTGCCCCCTGCCCCACCATGAAGTAAGAACAGCCCCAGGGCACAGAGAATAAGGACAAGAGGTAGGGATTGCCAGGGGCAGGGGGCGGGGGTGTGTGTGTGTGTGGCAATGGCACCATCTGGGAAGGACATGGGCCCTGGGTCCCTTCATACCTGGTGTCAAGAGGCTCCCAGGGGACCCTCTGGGCCAGAGCAGGAAAGGGGGCTGGGTGCGGGGCTAGAGGTCTCCCAGCCAGCAGAGCTCACTCCTGGGGCTGATGCTGCGCTCCCCAGAGTGCCTGACTAAACTACCCTCCCCCAGCACCCCTGAGCCAGGCCTTGGCCTCCAGGGGCCCAGATGGCTCCCTCCAGGCTGTTCGACCTTGGACATGTCACCTGGCCTGTCTGGGCCTCCATCAACTAGGGAAATGAGGGTGAGCATCCCCACCTTGTAGGGTGTCATGAGAGAAAGCGTGTTGCACACCCCACCATGCCCACCTCACTCTGTAGCCACCCCAGCTTCCAGAACTCTTTTCTTGGCTGGATCGCCGCTCTTCTAGGGGCAAGCTGTGGTTGGAAGAATGAGCAGTAGGCGCGCAGGGTGGGATGGGCGCTCCGGGCAGGCGCATGGCAGGAGCAAAGGCATGGTGGAGGCAATAGGACGTGGTGCTGGGACCCCTGATGGGAGCTGCCTCGGCTGCAGTGGGGGCGGTGAGCGGGCATGGGAGGCAAGGGCAGGAGGTCCTGCAGGGCCACCACAGGCGGCCCCCCACCTCCGGGGCAGGGTCCCCTGGCCACCGCCCTGTGTACAGCAGCGGCCGGGGTGCCTGGGGGGCACTGCCTCCTGGGACGACGGTGGGCTGGGCCCGGAGCAGCAGCCTCAGTATTTCCACCCGGGATGTGGGCACCCCCAGGACTAGGCCTCTTTCCACTACCTTCCGGCCACCGGGAGATGCTTGTCTGTTTTATCAGTGGCACCCCGTGACTCGGACAACCGTCTCTCCTTATCAGCAGCCCACCTGACTGTCGATAGGGGTGACAGTCGCCCCACTGCCCGCGTGTTCATGTGTGCACCCAGACCCTGAGCTCCCAGGGCCCTGCACCAGGACCAGCTATGCCCTGGGACCCAGGCTGGGCGTGTCGTCGTGCCTGGGGACACGAGTTGGCAGCGGCCATGTCCCCCATGGGGGCCGCTTCCCTGTGCTGGGAGGTGAGGCAGAGGACCAAATCCTTCCCCTGCCTCAGTGTCCCCTCTGTGAAGGAAGTCCGGGAAGCCGGGGTCCCTAAAGCTGCTTCTTGCCTTCCGCCCCAGCCAGAAGCCAGGGAGCAGCAGGGCCAGGACACCACCTCTGAGCCTGGCCCCCTGTTCCAGCACCAGCGTCCCGGCCATCGGCAGCCACCTGTGAGGGGAGCCCCAGTGCTGAGGCCAAGGCCTGGACCACGCAGGGACCCCTGCGAGATGGAGCAGGGGCCACGCCGAGCCCAGATGTGCTTGGGCCACACCCGGGGAAGGCTGTGCAGCCAGGCTGCGGGGACGCCAGAGGGCCCGGCGGCGGGCAGGCCGTAGCCCCTCTGCCCTGCCAGATACCAGGAACCAGCGAGATGTCGCCGATCGGTGCTATCACCTGTGCCATCATCCAGCCCCATCTCTGATGAGGCGGTGAATTGCTTCACCTCACAGCATCCCCATTACACAACAGTCTTGCCTGGTGCTCGCCCTCGGCCGCCAGCGCCCAGAGGCGTCCGGCCCCCTGTGCCCCTGTGTGGGGACCTGCCTGCGGCCCTTCGCCAGCACCCCCCCCCCCCCCAGTTTTCCTCCTCCCTCCTCTGGCTGCTCTTCCGTCTTCCTTCTGGGCTCCCTTGTCCCCCGCCCCCTGCCCCCCTGCTCAAGGGCTGTGGAGGGCACACTCTGAGGTCCACACCCAGCTCCTCAAGGAGTCTTCCCCAAAGTGGCCCTGCTGCTGGTTCCCGAGTGGTGACCCCGCAGAGGCTGGCCAGGCATCCTGGGTCCCCTCCTCCCGGCTCCCTCACGCACCCAAGCAGTGCCGAGGCCAGCTCATTGCCAACCTGCCCCCTCCTCCCCATCTCTACTGAGTCCCCGCCCCAGCCCCTCACCTGGCCTCCTACGGCCCCCAGGTCCTGGCCAATGGCCTCATGCGGCCTTCCCCGCAGGGATCTGAGCAGGGCCCTTGTGATACTGGTGGAGGTGGAGGTCCTGGGTGTGAGTGAGGTTAGTGGCTCCACGATGACAGTCCAGGGGCAGTGTAAGGAACTGGCGTGGGAGGTCCTGCTTGGGTCGGGAGCTGGATGGGTCAGGTCTGGTTTCTTGGCTCTGGAACCCTTGGGAGACGTGGGCTTCCAAGGCTCCCCTTGGAGCTCTGGGGAAAGGCCTGGCTCCCGCACCCCACCTGGCCTGCCCCCCACCTGCCTTTCTAGATCTGAGCCCAGAGACTCTCAGGGCCCTGTCACCCTTGGAGGGAACATAAAAGATGGGGTGAGGAGGGGCGTTCAGAGGGTGCAGGGTGTGGGGGACACAGAAGGGTGTGATCATGACTAGGGGCTAGTTGGTGGGGAGACACTGGGGTGGATGGTGCAGGGAGAAAGGACTCATGGAGAAGGTGACTTGAATTGCACTGGTGACCATAGCAGGCTACGGCCCACTGAGCTGTGCTCCCCAGCCACTCCAACCACCCGCCCAGCAGAGTCTGTGCTCCCCTCCAGGCCTCCAGGTGTGGCAGGTGGGCCAAGGGAACTGGGCCAGAGAGAGGGATGTGGAGACCTGGAGACACAGGCGGTGCTGGAGGGAGCGGGGGACACGGGCAGGGAGGCAGGGTGTGTGTGTGGAGAGCACCCTCAATGGCCACCTTCTGGGGGCAGGGAGCCATTAGGACCCACCCTGGGGAGGGAGTGCGGGTGCGCAGGAGAGCAGAAGCTTGGCCCTGCAGAACAGGATGGCCACAAGCCCTGTCTGCTGGGGACTGTGCTGGAAGCCTGGAGGCTGGGGGCTGAGTCCATGGGGTGACCCCAGAGGGCCCAGGCAGGTGGCTGAATCTGGCCCCTTACCCCAGCCTCCCCAGGTCAGCCTGGGCTCCCAGTTGGCCTTTATCTGGAGCCCCAGCTGTGGCCACGGGAAGTGGCCGTTTCTCTGCTCTGCTGTCTCCCTGCCAGACCCGGTGGCGATGATAACATGGGAGGGTGTGTGTGTGGAGTTGAGCAATACCTCGTGGGGGGGGTGGCGCACGGGAGGCTCAGGGTGTGTGACCTCTGCTGAGGCACAGGGGTCAGGGCTCCCCAGCTGGGTTTAGGGGAGGGGGGACAGGGATGTGGGGCCCAGGCTGCCCCCAGCGCACCACATCCAGGGAGTGCTGGACTGGGACCCTGGGCTGGCCCACAGGAGGTGCTCCATTTGGGCCTCTTCCCAAATGCATGCCGGTTACCAGCTTCCATCCCCCTACACGGAATCCCCAAACCTTCCCAGAACCCTCTTCTTCCTCCCAGCCTCAGTCTGCACGAACCCCTCCCCTGCTCCTCCACCAGCCACAACCAAAACCAGCCCTGGGAGTCACCCTGCGACCCTGTGGTCTCTGCCCCTGACCTCCAGGCCCTGGACATTCAGCACAGGAGTGTCCAGAACCGGCATGAAGCTGGGGCCCACGGGCTCTCTTGAAACCCCAATCTGACGCACTCTCTCTGCCTACACCCTTCCAGATGGCTGGCAGCAAGCCTTCAAGGCCCCCACCCCCACCCCATGGGCCTCCACAGATACCCCCTTTACTTGCCCTGCCCCCAGCACTGGTGCTCAGCAAGGGAATGGGGCTCTGACAGACAGGGGCGCCCAGGGGTGGGGTCAGCTGCTCCCCAAGGGGGCATGAGCACCCTCCCCTTCCCCTCCCCCAGCTGCCACCGTGCTGCCTGCAATCAAGACCCGGTGCTTGGCTGAGCTCCACTAATTAATGGCATGACTCTGTTATCAGCCAAGTGCTAATTACTCTTTTTAATCGGGGCTGCCTCTGTGGAGGCTCCTGGAGGCCCGCAGAGGCTGGGGTGGGGGGCTGGGGGAGCCCAGGAGCCATGACCTCATCCCTCCTCACACAGGCCCTATCCAGTGCTCTCCTAGGGCCCCTCCTCCAGCTGTGCCCTCTGCTGGACTCCTCTGCACTCCTCCTCCTCCTGGCGAACTCCTACTCTTCCTTCAAGACCTTGCCCGGGGGCCCCTCAGTGCGGCCCCCTTCTCACCCGTCATGGCCACACAGGCAGGCTTGGCACTACTAGGAGCTGAGAGGTTGTGAGCAGGACCGGCCTTGGTCTCCAGAAGGGGGCTTGGAAATGCTCAACCCCAGGTAAAGGCGGAGGAGGCGGGAAGGCCTGAGGCCTGGATCAACCAGAGGGTGAGCTGGCAGTGAAGGGGCCTGGCTCAACTTGAGGGGGACTCTGGACCACAGAATGGCGGCACTGAGTCCCCTTCCCGTCCCACCAGGTCCTGGGGCCTGGGCCCCAGTGACTTGCAAGGCCTTGTGGCCCAAGAGACAAACTGGCCTGGACACACGTGTCACGCCCTGTACACCCACTGGACCCGATACCCTCTCCCCTTCACTCCCACGCGCACACTGGAGGTCCTCGGCCGGCCGGACTGCCCTCCTGGAGCCCATACAGGCACATGCACACCCAGTACGGGCGGACAGACACCTGGAACACAGACGCACACACAGACACGGGCAGGGGCAGGCCTGGGACAACAGAAGCTGCCCCTTCTCCTGCCCGGGGCCCCCGGGGCTTCCCGTTTACGAGACTTTATCTATCAAAAATATATTAACCCAGAAGCCTGTTTCCATCAGAGTCTCGATTCCAGGGACATTTCCAGATAAGCCTTATCTCATTGCTGGTGCATTAGCCCCGCTGGCCGGGGGCCTGCCAATCACGGCTGCCCCCCCTGCCCCGGCCTGTGGCAGGACGCCTGCCCATGACTTCATTCCGGGTGGGCAGTGGGGGGAGTCGAACGGGGCATGGCTGGCCCCTGTCCCCCCCACCCCACCCAGAGCAGCGCCCCAGAAGGCACTCTTTCCAAGGACACACCCAAGGCCTTGGGGCAAGGGACGAGGGGGGTCTCTGGAGCCCTCCGGAGCCTGGGTTCAGGTCCTGGCTCTTGAGGTGACGGCTCGGGTCAGCTGTGCCCCAGTCCCTGCCCCTCCCACAGCTTCGATGGAGGCGATGCTTCCCGGGCCACTCCCACACGTGGAAGCCCCCACTCCGTGGCACGTGCCTGCGGGTGGCTGTGGCGGGCCTGTGCCCCCTCCCACGGCACCCGGGGCGGGCTGGGGGGCCAGGGGCACGGGGTGGGGTGGGCACATGGCTGCGGGAGTGCTCTGGCCTCCAGCCTGGCTGCCTCTCCTTCACGGGCTGTGCCCGGGCCCAGGGCGGCTCACGGGCACTCAGGCTTCCTCTGGTGCCAGCCGGACGGAGGCCCGTCCCCACAGGCCAGGGCCCTGAGGCTTTGGGAGTCACACAGCAGGCGGCTCCCCTACCCCGGAGTCCGTTCCTCTCGGGGGCCCTGAGGGGCGCTGTCCGCAGGCGGCCTGGGAGGCAGGGAGGAAGGTGCGGGGGACATGGGGGCTGTCACGGACGTCCTGGCAGAGTGGCTGACGTGGCGCAGGGCTGGGCCCTGGGGCTGAGACCGTGCCTGCAGCTCCCATCTCGGGGCGTGGGCAAAGTGATGGGCTGCAGTGTGCCCCGTGCCCATGGAGCGGCTGCTGCGTTCTCATATCACACACGGGGACACTGAGGCAGAGGTTGGGGGGCTTGTCCAAGCTCACACATCAGAGGGGCGGGCTGAACCCAGGCAGTGGCTGGAGTCCACCCTGTCTCCCCCTCCGCCATGATGTGGCCCCGGGGCTAGCTCCTGCTGAGTGAGCCCCCTCTATACCTGCTGGGGGGTGCAGAGGCTCTGCTGGGGCACATGGCCCTTCATTTGGCGAGAGGAACAGTGATGTGCCCAAAGGCTTTCTCCATCTCAACTTGCTGGAACCTCCAGAGGAGGGGGTCAGCCTCACACCTCTCGGTCAGGGAGGACCCGGCCTGGCTGGGGGGTACCCAGCAGCTCTGGCCTCAATTCTCTACACACCGAGGAGGGAGTTTCCTCATCTAAGATGCAAGACCTGAGGCGATCCCAGCTCCTCCCAGCTGTGTCCACTCCAAAGGGCTGCATAGCCATGGGAAGTGGCCAGCCTGGGACCCCTGCCCTGAAGCCCTCACTGGGAGACCTAGCTCTCTGCCTCCCTGGTGTGATGGTCTGTAGGACAGCAGTGGGGGTGTGTCAGAGGGGCCCTGGAGCCTGGTCTGCAGACACATGGGGGCCAGGCAAGAAGTGCCCCTGCTGATACTGGAGGTGTCCCCTCGGGCGGTGGCAGTGAGGCTCCAAGAGGTGAAGGGACAGTTTGCTGGAAGCACCTAGCTTTCCCTGTACCCATCCCCTTCCAGTTCATTCCCACCCCAGGGGGAAGCGGGGACTGGGCCTGGACTCTTTCTGCCTACCCAGCCCTCGGCTGTCACTCTGGACTGCAAGCCCCGCCCCAGCCTCACATCTGGGTCCCTGTGAGGGCCAGCCGCTCTCACACCCCCTTGAAGCACGAGGGGCTGTGTCCAGGCCTGGCACCTAGGACAGCACGTTCTGCATGCCACCTCCTTCCTCTCTGCCCTCAGCTCCAGGACTTAACCACTCCAAGTCCTTGGATGGCCACTGCCCCGTTAATATTTTTGATGCCACTTTTGCAAAGGCAGCCTCTGCATCTGTCTGGAGGTCAAATAAAGGAGTGTTGGGACATCTGTAGGATGTACAGATCTCCATCATTCAGCTGGTTTTGCCACCTCACCCTTTTCTGAGTATACACAGCTCCGGCTGAGGGGTACAGCTGCCTGTGTGGCAGGGGTGAGGGGCGAGGGTAGGGCTTCCTGGGCTTTAGAGGGGGCGTGCTCCTGGTCTCTGCCCTCACTTGGGGAGGGTAGGCCCGACACCCAAGGCCGGACGCCTCCACCCCAGACGGAGGACCTACCTCCCACTTGCCTCTGCCCTGATGCCCTGGCTGGGCACTTGCGGCTCCCCAGCACTCCAGGGGTGCCCTTCCTGGCAGAGCTCTCGCTGGCCATGGCTGTCTAGAGAACCCCCTGGACTCAGGCCCCTGGGCTCTGGTCCCTCCCCTGAAACCTGCCGATTCCAGATACGCCCCTTGGGTACAGGCTGGCCTGCTCGCCGGTGAAGTCATAGAGTCCAGCAGACCAGGCCGGCACCAGGGGACATTTATTTACAGCTGGGAAGTGCCAGGCCACCTGGGGCACTGTGTGGATGGGTCCTCATAGGGCTGCCAGCTCAGTGGCTGGAAACACTGGCCACCAGCCCGTGGGAGGGTGCCGGCACTGGTGCCGCTCCCACTGTAGCCCCGGGCTCCTCGCCAGGCCTGGGAGCCTGCGTCTGCAGGGTTATGGGGAGGGACATACTGCAAGAGGTCGAGGCACGTCTGGGGCCTGGGCAAGGAGTCCTGGGGGAGGTCACTGGGACACTCAGGGAGACTGGACCATGCGCTTGTGGGTGTCAAAGACATAACGCTTGAAAGACAGGCTGAGGGCCACATGTTGTGCAGGCTCGGGCCGCTCGGCCACCTCCTCCTGCTTGGCTGCTTCCCCTCGGCCAGCTCGGCTCCGCTTCTTGAGGGTGGGCGTCAGGATCCTCTTGGACTCAGGGCCAAGTCCACCTGCAAGGCACAGAAGAGCCTGTTACTCCGTCCACTCACTGCCCTGCACGGGCACCCACTCCCATTGACTCATCTCCGAATCTCCTCCCCGCAGCTCAGCAACACCCTCACACCCTCCTAGGCTGAGCCAGGACCCAGGTGCCACCCTGGGCTCACCCGCTTCTGCCCCCCTCACCCGAGGCCTATGGTCCACTTTTACATCCCGGCCCCTACCCCACCGTGCTAGATTGCGTCACAGGCCTGTCCAGCTTGGAGCTCAGCTCCCCATCTCTGTCTCCTGGGCCCCCGCCCACCATTCACTCTGTACTAAGGCTCCTATGGAGATCAGCCCCACACTTGGTGGCCCTGTCCCTCTCCTGCTGTTTCCCAGAACACTCATGCCAAAACATACACAGTGAAGCTTGACTTGGGGACTTCCTGGGGCTGGTGCTTCCCAATTGCCCCTGGAGACCCACTCTCTACTCCTCTGTATGCCGGGGAGGCTGACCTCTGCAGAGGGCATGTGGGCTCCTGTGCCCTCTGGCTTCTGGTTGGGTTCAGCCAATGAGAGCCCCAGTGGACAGATGGTGGGCAGAGAGAGCAGCTGGGATATTGAGTCCTGCTCCCTAAGGCTGTCACTCCTGTTGGGGATCCTTCTCCCTGGGCTTTCACACATGCTGTCCCTCCAGCCCCAAGCAGGGTGGGAGCAGCCCCCACTGCTTTCCACCATGTCTCACTGGCACCTTTATTTTTATTTTCTTTTATTATTTTTTTCACTGGCACCTTTAAATGACAGCCTTCTGTCACTCTCTCTACTATGTACAGTATGCAGACTTCATATTCACCCTCTCCAGCCAAATGATTGAGTGGAAACCAGTTTCCTGTTGACACCCTAAGGCCAACCCCAACTCTTCCATTGCGTTTGTGCTGTCCCTGCAGCCTGGAGGAGCACGTGACCATTCCTGGCTTCCCTGTTGTCACACTATGAGCCTCTGCATATGCTGTTCTCTCCGCCTGAACACCCTTCCCCACCTTGCCAGTGGAAGAAGTCCCACTCATCCTGGAGGACCAGGCTGCAAACCTTGAATATCAGGCTTTCTCTGGGGCTTGTCTTTATGAGGAAACTGCTTGGTAGCAGCATGGTGCAGCCTCTTTGTAGGCTGCTGGCCAGGGTGAGTGCTTGGCTGCTTCAAACATAGTGGTGGAGGCTCTGCCTCCCTCAAGGCTGTGACTAGGCCTCGGACTAGCCCTGCACCCTGAAAGGCTGCTCACAACCCTGCTGGGGGAACCTGGTGGGAGCAAGCTGGCAGGGCTGTGGCGGGGGTAAGCTGAGGGGGCAGTGAAACTTGCATGGGGCAAGGAGGCCCAGTGGGCAGCAATAACTACTGGGAGAGCTGGGAACATGGCATTCATTCCCTGACGAGGGGCAAGTAAGTGTGGAGATCCAATGATCTTGCCAAAAGTGGGACCTGGCAGGTTTGCATCCACCTACTTACTTCTATAATGCACAGAAGGACTGCACTGGACAGTGGACCTAGAAGCTGGGTGTCCAAAGTTGGTGGGAAGTTGGGGGGCAGGCATCAGGCAGGGGGCTTCCCTCCCAGCATGCCCTGCTACACCCCGGTCTACCAGCACCTCAGGGGCCTCCTCCTTTGCCCCAATATTGGCTGGGTGCTAGCAGCTGTCTCCTTGAGAAGAGAAGCCAGACATGACACTCTGGTGTCAAGCTTTGCTTGACATGCCTCAACCAGGTGGGGAGCTCTGGGTGGCAGGGGCATGTGGATTACTCTTCTCAGACCAAGCACTTGTGCGTGTTTGCTGAAGCAGCCCCTTCATCTTACAGTTGAGGAAATGGAGCCCCAAAGAGGGCATGGACTCACTCCAGGCCCCACAGTGAGTCAGGAAGCATGAGGTTTTGAACTCTGGACTTGTACCTGATGGCAAATGCAGGTTACTGCCCCCCAGCCCATCACCTGCGGGGGCCCACCTTTGGCTGGCTCTGGAAAACAGTTCTGTGGGGGAACACAGGCTGTGAGAGCATCCCGGATGTTTAGAAGCGTGACCAGCTGGCTGCTTTAAGGGACACTGTAGAATCTGCCAGGGATAGCTCTGCTTCCTGTTAAGAGAGACTCAGTCTCCCTGTCCACAGGTGGGGGTGAGACTGCTGGCCTCTCAAAAACCCAGGAAGGTTGGGACCTGCAGCTGATGCGACAGGGCTCTGGGATACCAGGGGCCTGCAGGACCTTTACCGAGGGGAATCGTCCTCTGCCCAGGCAGCACGGTGTCTGGTGGCAAGCTCCACACCCAGCTGGTCTGCGCACCTCCTGGGAGGGGGCGTGGGAATGGCCCTGGGCCAGGGCCCCAAGCTAGCTCAAGGCCTGCAGGTATCTGCCTCCCTCAATCGGCACCCTGGCCTTCCTTCTGCAAACAGAGAAGGTGGCTGGCACCAGACCCTGACAAATGGCACGGGCAGCCTGTCTCCCTCTGGTGCCAGGAGGTCTGATGGCTGCAGAGGCGCAGGGCTCCCCGGCGTCTATGCTGGGCTGGGGAGACAGGCGTGGCCCAATCGGCGGTCCATCTCGCCCAGGCTGGCTCTCGTTACACATAGTGCATACCTCACAGGGCCCAAAGCAGGCAGAGCCAGAAAAATCTCTCTGGCACTGGTGAAGATGCGGCCATTTAATTGGTCTTCTGAGATGGTCAGGCTCATTTCCCTCTGCTCCATTTGGGGGTGGCCTGGACACAATGCCCAGAAAGCCTCCCCAATAGGTGAAGCTGTGGATTTGTGGCAAATGTCATTGGGAGCTGCTTTGTTAACAGTGGCCTTTCTCTCTTAGCCAGACAGCAGTCGGAGGGAGAGGAAGGGCAGTTCAGGATGCCGGTGGTCGGAGCTATTGCCCACCCCAAGCTTCTCCCTACCTACCCCTGCATCGTTCCCTGGAAAACATTCACACAACACTCCTGGACTGTAGACAATGGTGGTGAATATGCAGATCAGGGTCTGGCCTGCACGGACTTTACGAGTCTGAGAAGGGGCAGGGAGGAAACAAGCCAGCAAGATAATTCAGATAGCCACCAAGACGGATCAAGGAAACAAAACTGCTGTGTCATCAGGTGGGGAGGGCAGCCAGGTCGCATGTGCCCAGGGCAGGCTTTTCTGATGAAGAGCTCCAAACGGGAGCCAGATGACAGGGAGATCCTGGGCAAGGGTCTGCAAGCAAAGGGAGTCTGAGTGCCAAGTCTTGGAATGAGTATCACGATGCTTGAGTGCCGATGGACATGTGGCCACGTGCTAGTAGTGCTGCAGGGTGACTGCAGCTTACCATGTCCATATAATGCATTCTGTGTACCATGCTCTTTGAGTACCCAAACCAGGGAGGGTCCCAGAGACCTCTGGGGACTCAGAGTGGTGAGGGAGGCCGCCAAATGCCAACTATCCATCTGCCTGGGACCCACCAGGACTCCTGACACTTCCTGTAGGCCTCAGGGACATCACCGTGTGCTTGTGGAGCGACCACCCTCTCTTCGGGGCCTGTCTCTGAAGCACCCCCTGGTAGGCCACATGGGTCAGGTACCCATGTGTGGCCCCATCTGGGATGGCCCCCGACGTGGGGAGTGTGTTTGGAGCCCCTGGACTCTGACTCCTGCATCGCTCTTCTCCTACCCGACCTGGCCTGTATTGTGTCTCTGAACCGCTCCCCTCACCCCAACACATCAGGTGCATTCCCACCTCGGCGCCTTGGCATTCACTGGTTCCTCTGCTGGAAGATCTGCCCCAGAAGTTCCAATGGCCCCCAGGTCCACCTCCTTCTAATCACTGTCCAAATGTCACCTCTTGGTGAGGCCTTCCTGATTACCTTCTCCCCTTCTGCCCTGACCCCTCCTACCCAGCTCTGTTTTTTTCCAATAGCTATGATTACCTCCCAACATAGCGCTATAAGTTCCTCTTTCTTCTGTCCTCTGCCCCTCCTAAAATACAGGTTCTACCACAGCAGGGATTTTGTGTCTCCGTGCACTGCTGGAAGTCCAGTACCTAGAGCGATCCCCGGCTCAGAGAGGGGCTCAAAGAATACCACCGAACGAATCAGCACTGGATGGGACCCTGCTGGACAAGCACTGGCTACTAAGCTCCCTCAATGGCACCGTGTGGACCCAGCAGCCCCTTTCAGGGGTTCAGTCCTAACCAGGCACCTGAAGTTTGTCCACACAGATGTTGCCATGTACGCAGGCACTTAACCTTCACAGCACAG
The DNA here is from genome assembly GCF_048418805.1 of Vulpes vulpes. Classification (NCBI taxonomy): domain Eukaryota; kingdom Metazoa; phylum Chordata; class Mammalia; order Carnivora; family Canidae; genus Vulpes; species Vulpes vulpes. The sequence continues at coordinate 55,616,557 of NC_132788.1, read as the reverse complement.
TGTGGAAGACACTGAGGCCCAGGCCAGTAACTGATCCCAGGTCACACAGGTCTGGAGAGACAGAGCGGGACTTGTTGAGGCTACCCGGTTCCAAGGTCTGCGTGCATCACGGAGAAGGTAGTTGGCCTATGAAGTTACAGGGGCACTGAGACCCCCAGGAGAGCAGTCAGGATAGGACTAGCGTGCATTTGCTGTGGCAAAATATTCTGGGAGATGAAATGACACCTGATAAGTGTTTATATAAAGACAAACTTACGAGTTAATTGAAAAAACACCCCACAGGAATACAAATTGTTGGAAGAGTCCTGCTCTAACTCTGGGATGCAGAAAGAAAAGACTTTCAGAAGACTATCCGCTAGGCTGTCAGGGATCAGGAATAAGTCACACGCAATGCTTTCTTCTTCCACCTACTTCTTTCTGTTTCCCAAGATTTCTGTGAACCTGGGCACTCACAGGCCGCGCACCAGGGGTCACTGGCATGACCTCCTGCACCCAGGCCCGAGCCCAGAGGAAGCGCAGTGCCACCCAGTGCACTCTGGCTGCTGAATGCATGGGCACACGGGGAAGCAGGGGGAGGGTAAGAGGACTGCAGAGGGCTGGGCAGGGGAGGAAGAGGCAGGTGGGGAGGAGCTGTCCCCCTGGGCCACGTCTGTCCCCACGTCCTGGTTAGGGCTCTCAGAGTTGCTGTGGGCCAGGAAGCTCACTGGCTCTCTAGGCCAGCGGTGTCATCTCTGCAGTGATCTGGCTCTGCCCGGTGAAGGGCAGGCAGAGCACAACCTCAGGCCATGCTTATGGCTCCTCCCTGACCACTGGAAGTCCAGGATTTTCTCACAGGCCACTGCTCTGTGAGGCGCAGTCACTGGGAGGCACAGACTGAGGGCACTGCTCTCTACAACCTCCAGAGGGTCCCCCCTGCTCCCTGCCCTTGCTGCCCTGTCCTGGCATGGAAGGCCTCTGGGGCACTGCCGGGGGACCTCCTCCCTGGTCCTGCCCCCAGCTGTGGGGGAGATGCTTGGAGGCACATGTGGAACTCTGGACTGGGTGCCACCAACAGGATGAAGTCTGTCCTCTTACTCGGCATCTGAGACCTGGGTTATCCGTCGTGTACCTCCCTCTGCCTCTCAGCCTCTGTTTGCTTCCACTCCAAGCCAGGAGTCTGGAATGTTCTTCCCTGCCTTTCCTGTCTGGCCAGGCCTGCTCTGCCACGGTCTCCGTGGGAAGGCTTCCCTCATCTGCTTAGGCCAAGCAGGATTCCTCCTTGAACCCCACTTGGCATGATGTTTGCTTTCTGCACTCGTCTCCCTCATGGCCTGTAAGGGAGAGAGGGGTGTGCCCCTGCAGTGTTGGGTACGGGGCGTGGCAGGCAGGCCCAGGGAGGGTTCACGGGATGAAGGCAAAGGGAAGGAGCAGTCTGGCCCAGGTGCACAGGGCAGCAGGAGTAAGAGAAGAGCTCCTGCAGAGCCCATGCCTCCAGGACTAGGAAATACCTATCTGTGAGCTGGTGGCCCATGGGGAAGCTCAGGCTCAGATGGCAGGCCCTGGGCCCCCGTGACCTGGAGCCTGGCTCCCTACCTTGTAGGGTGGGCACATAGTTAAATGTGCTCCACGTGTGAGGTTCACATGGTGGCCATGATTCCACTGGGCCTCAGCAGATATCTCTGCTCCTTCCCAAATCTCAGGATTCTTGTGGCTCGGCTGCCCTGCTCCATTCCCCAACACGCCAGGCCCAGGAGGTGGGGGTGGGGGTGGGCCGACGTGACCCCAGGGTGACGCTGCTCGCCGTGGCTTTCCTTGGGGACACTCTCCCAGGGCCGGGCTGGCCTTTCTCACCGAGTGCCAGCTCCACACAAAGGCACAGTGGGCTGGAGGCTGCTGGGTCTTGGCTTGGGCCAGGGGTAATCAGGGAAGAATGCGAGAAGCACAACTGTTTCCCAAGCCCTGGCCGCGGGTGCCGCCCTGACATAGCCATCAAAGGCCGGCAAATTGCCTCCAATTGCTGGCGTCGCTTTCATGTTGGGGGCCAGACTGAAGAGGGGCCTCCACGCTGGTGGGCGGCTTGCACCCCCCAGTGGGAACTGAGCCCATGCGAGCAGCTTGGGGTCACTGGCCCCCTTGGTTGGCCCCATGGGGCTGTAGCCAACTCCAGTCACTCCAGCTTCCCCTCCTGGAACAAGCAGCTTTGGAAGGAGCTGAAATGACAGGGCAGAAAGAGAGCTGGGGCAGGGGGCAGGGGCCCTTTTTGGGGGCAGTATCCTGGTGATGACGGATGGGCTGGGGAGCCCCGAGGGACATGCCTGGTGGCTGAGCTGGGCTGACATATGGGGTAGCCGGGATGGATGGCCATGGAGGGCCTCGAATCCAGCCAGTCCCTGAGTCTAGACTGGATGCTTGGCCTGTGAGCAGCTTGAGGGGCTGCCCACAGGAGGGACCTCCGTCGGCAAGGCCGAGGTCCCTCAATTGCCATGCTGGGTGGGCTGCAGTGTCAAACTTTACCCAAAGAAAGTGGCCTCTGCCTGCCCGCCCTGTTCAAGAAGCTGCCTCATGTATGTAGGTCACGGGATGTATGGGTGGCACAGCGCCTGGCAAGGCCTCTAGTGGCTAATGTGGCAGCCTGTGTAGGACATGCCGCTGAGGGGAAGGCTGGAGGTCAGTCTGGCCAGGAGGGGTTGGGGGGCAGAAATGGGAGGCAGACTCATCTGCGGCAGAGGTGGCCCTGACACAAGGCAGTAGGGCCCCATCTGGGCTGGTTTGCACAGGGCTGTTGTTGGCACCCCGTCCTGCAGGTATATTGAGGTGCGAGGACTTGCCCACAGACCCGCAGTAGTTGGTGGTACAGCTGAGATTTGAACCCAGATCCCTCTGCAGGCCAGTGGCCCAGGGCTGTGTGGGCCCTGTACAAGCTTTGTTCTGACAGCGCCAGGGGAGAGGAGAGGCTCAAAGAGGGCAGGCAATCTGGTATTAGCACAAGGCCCAAAAGCGAGCTGGCATTTGGAGGGAGTTGCATGTTAGGGAGAGCCCGGCTGGCAATAGGAGCCAGTGGGAGCACTACGGGTGGAGAGAGGGGAGAATGGCCTGGGGGGACAGCCCATGGGGACACCAGTCAGCTGGCTCCCTTTGTCGAGGCCCCTGACCTCATCCGTGAGACGTGCCGGTGACCATGCTTGCTACCATGCTACCTTACTACCATGTCTTTGTCAGCCTTGGTTCTCTGCATTTATCCTTGGGAGTGCAGGTCTTTAACGTGTTGACTAAGGCTGGGAAAGCTGCCTGGTTTTCTCTTCTTTCTCGTCCTGCTATGGAGCCCGTATGTAAACAAAGATGCAATTTGCTTTAAAAAGATAAGGTGATTAAGTTTTTATCAGACATGTACTCTGCTGTCCCTGCAACAAAGGGAATTAGGGGAAGGCGGGCGACACAACAGGCCCTTTATTGGAATCGCGCTCTTTCTGAGGCTCTCGAGCGCACACTCGATGGGCTCCATGCGGCCCCTTTGATTGGGTGGAGGCGAGGCAACGGGCGCCCGCACCCCCATTTTGATGTCTTAATGTTGCCTAATTCCTCCTTTAATTTATATTAAGCTTCTTAGCAGCAATGATGAATTCTTCAAAAACAAAAAAGGACCCTTTGCACAAATCTTTCCCACACCGTGTAAATTGAAATTATAATGTAGTCAAGCCTTTGGAGATTGGGGGTGCGTGGGGAGGGAAAACTAGTGCATTCTGTGGAAGGAAGGATTTTGTTTTAAGGCAAAAACAAAACCATTCTGAAAAAGGAAATGACTTGGTCTCAAGAATTGGAGGCTCAATTATTAGAGGGGCAGGCAGCCCAGGTGAAAACTTTGCCGTCACACAGGACATTGCGGGTGCAGCTGGTGTGGGGCTGGGGGCCCAATATTCTGAACTACCCAACCCCATCCCATTGCTCACAGGGGCGGCCCACTGCTGCCATGATACCTGCCCACCAGGGGCGGGGGCACTGAGGCTTGCAGTCCCAGCACCCAGGGGCTCTACATCCCACTCAGGTCATTCCTAGTGTGCAACCCAGAAGCTCAGGCAGGGCTCAAACCTTTGCTTGAGTATGCACAGCCCCCAGTGGGGAGCCCACCTGGCATCTCTGATGGCTGGCCCGTTCACTCAGTGCTCCCCTGGGCCCTGTGGGAGCAGGTTGCTGGCACTGGGGCCTCAGGTGCTGGCCTTCTGGCATGAGCCGCCAGGCTGCTCTCCTGCCAGCTCCTTCTTCTGATCTGTTCTTGGGTCTCTTGCCAAAGAGATTTTTTCCAGAACAAAAAACCTCATCATCCCTCCCAGCTCAAAACCTTCAGCCATTCTCCAGGCAGGTGTCCAAATTCCTCTAGCCAGCTCCTCCCCAACTACCTCCTGCAGACCCTGTTGTGTCCTCAACCTCCACCACTTACCCCTACACAGCCCCCCACCCATTCACAGGGCCTCACCACTCAACTCTGCACAGGGTCCCAACACTCACCCCTGTGAAGGGTTCCCCAATCACCCTGCCCTGGCTCTGTCCTGGTGCTCCTTCATCTTGGGGATCTTGGGGTGACCCACAACACTTGTCTACCTGGCAAACCTCATTCCTTCGGTTTCTCAGCAGAAGGCTTAATATCTTGGCTTGGCCTTTTATGATGTCTTCCAGGCCTCCAGCCTCCAAGAAGACCATGGGGTTACACACTGCCTCATGTCCAGACCCCGAGTCCTCGGGGGACAAGGTGCAGCCTATAAACACTGGCCAGAAGCTCCAGGAAGAGGCACTACTGGTAACTGCCTCATCTACCGGTGGGCTGGACCCTGACAGCTGGCTCTCTCCCAAGGGTGACCTCCCAGGAGGTCAGAGCTTACCCACCTGTCCATTTGACTCCTAATCACCTTCTCACTGTTGGGCAGTCCAGTCAGGCCCTGTCAATCCACAGGAGGCTGGCCAACTGCTAGCTGGGCTGATGGAGGCAGGAATGCACTGGCCCTCTTCTCCCAATATGTCATTGTCTACCTAGCTCTAGAGGCCTGCTCCTCAGCACCCAGGGGACCTGGACCCCAATCCCAGTACCTAGGCTCACGCTCCCCACCAGCACAGGCAGTACAACTATGTGGGAGGGGACCTGATGGTTCAGAGGGAATTGCCCAAGTGCTCCATGAGGGGTATGCCAGACATGGGCAGGGGGCGGTGCTGGTGACTGCAACCTGGGGATGGAGCTGCCTCTGAATGGCAGTTTCCAGGACGGGAACCTGGACAGTAGTGTTCCCAGAGACTCCTGGCTGTCCCTCTAGGCTGAGGTTTGATGAAGTGTCTAGGTAGGGAAGGCTGGCTGGACCTTAGGGCCTAGGTTGGCTGGATCCCTATTGTGCTCCAGGGGGAGCAGGGCTGAGGCAGGCTACATAGGCCAGTAGCAAGCTGGGTAGGGGACTTGCTAGGTCACTCTGCCTCCACCTCTGCCACCACTGTCATAGGACACTGCTTAGCTAGTATTCTCAACACACACCCAGCCAGGTGGGTTCATATAGCATCCCATTTGAGCTTCCAGACATCCTCTAAGCTACTTTCCAGGCAGGGGAGGTGACCACCCAAGGTCACACAGCTGGTAAATGGGGAGTAACACTTTGCATTCAAGCCTGTGGCTTTACAAAGCTGTCTGCCTTACTGTGGGCCTGAGAGTCTGGCACTTGGCCTGGCCACCCCAGGGTCCTGCTGCTCCTCACTGGGAACAAAGCAGCAGGATGGCAACACCATGGGCAGGGGGCACGTAAAGGGCTGAGGCTACTGTCTCTGAGGGTGGGGAGGAGATGGCAAAAGGCAAGGGCACTGGCATGACTGGGGACCACCCTAACTTGGGCAGCAGCCACCTCTCACCAGGCACCTCCCAGGCTGGGGCAATGAGGGCTGGGCTAGGTGAGGAACTTGTCTCCAGAGACTTCCAGGGATGAACACCTCACGTGTCTCTATGTTCTGGGTTCCATCGGGGGACTGCCGGAACTTGGCCATGCCTTGACAGATGTTGAGAGTGGCCACAATGGCAGAGAAGGGGTCTGAAGGAGAAAGACCATCTTGTGTGAGGCAGGCCTAGCCTGAATTGCCCCAAAGACAGGTACCAGCCAGTTCTCAATAATCATGAAAAGAACACCAATGGTAATCCTAGCTAGCATTCACTGTACCTTCGTCACATGCCAGGCCCTATTCAGAGTGCTCTATACACACTGCCCCTCCATTCCTAAATTGCTCCCTGGGTGTTGATTCTATTTACACACAAGGAAACAGGCACAGAGAGAGCCAGTACGTCTCCAACATCACACAGTGAAGATGTGGTAGGCTGAGCTCAAACCTGCAGTCTGGGTTCAGAGCTGGACTCCCCTCTGCTGCACCACATCCTGGTGCCCATGGGGCTACTCTCAGGCACTGGGCCTGCCGCCATGTGACCTCTGTCATGGATGTACATGAGCTCACTTCCCTATGACTCTGAGGATAGAGATTAGATCCCAGAGCCTGGCACAGTGTCTGGCCAGGGAAGCATCAGAAAAGCACTTTTCCATGCCTTACCCTGTACAAAGAAGGCACCATATCCACTCCATCATTCAGGGAAACTGAGGCCCAGGGATCCAAAATAATTTACCCAAGGTCACACGGCTAGTGGCAAACAAGTGATCATGCATCCTTATTACTACTTGGATCCCAAGTTCTTTTCCAGGTAGTTGGAGGAAGAGTCACCTTCCTTCTTTCAGACAGTACTGCAGAGTGCCACCTTTGTGCTGGTACCAACGGTGAGCCTAACTTTGCCAATGATGTGTGCATGTATATGCATGCACACATGCGTGTACACACGTCTCTGGACTGAGAGACTCCTGGAGGGCAGGATCCATTCCTTCTGTGGGTTCTGTATAGCTCCCAGAACACAATGGCTACTGAGACAGGGCACCCCCGCTGGCGCAGCGGTTTAGCGCCGCCTGCAGCCCGGGGTCTGATCCTGGAGACCCGGGATCGAGTCCCGTGTCGGGCTCCCTGCAAGGAGCCTGCTTCTCCCTCTGCCTGTGTCTCTGCCTCTCAGTCTCTCTCTCTCTCTCTGAATAAATAAATTAAAAAAAAAAAATGCTAAAAAAAAAAAAAAAAGGTAAAACTTTAAAAAAAAAATGGCTACTGAGACAGGTAATCATCAGAGGACAGTGACCAGGCCAAGGAGCTTTCCTGGAGACAGGCCTCAGTGAGGGCTGGGCAGGCAGGGGAGGGTGGGGGATGATTCACAGAGCTCTGAGCCCGTGGCCCAGGTCTGGATACCAGGCCATGTGACATGGTGGCCTTATTGCCCTGCTCTGAGTTTTGGCGTCTTCCTCAGTCAGGATGAGGGATGACAGGAGTAGGGCCTACAGCAGGAGCTGCCTCTAGGGGACCGACTGCTGCTCCTGGACTTTCCCCAACCTGCCCCTCCATGCAAAGGCCAGGATTTGCACCCCCTGCAGGTGCCCACCTCCATGGATAGCCCCTCGGCCAGCAGTGAGGGAGGAGCACGGTCCCTGGTGGCCCCCCGCAGAGACTGTCCCCACCACTGCCACCAAGGGAGCTGAATTTTAATACTCCAAACACTCGCTCCCTAAATGTGTACACTCTTTAACAGCAGTTAATCTTCAATTAAAATACCTAGAGCAGAAACTAAGATAACTGGTTTAAAAGGTAGAGCTTATTGACAATAAAAGTCTTCTTCATATTGCTTTTCTTTAAAAAAAATTCCACATATTAAAAATGTCATTTTTATGACTTGGGAAAAAAAAAAACCTCATCCAGAATAATGAAGGCGAACAAAGGCCTGGGGAGCAGTCATCTTCCAGGGGCCATATGTGGCATCCTGATTACTGTATCAGCCCTGTTTCCAAAGTGGAAGGAGAGGCGGGCGGGCAGGCCCCGGGGCTGGCTGTCCTCTCCGGCTGACAGGGAAGCTGAGCTTCAGTGGTCCCTCTCTGATGGTTTACCCCCTCCCTGACCTGTGAAGACTACAGCTGGGATTCGCACAGGGGTCCCCACCACTTCACACAGACATGCCCTCACAGGCAGATCCCAGGCTTGGTTAGTGGCTCTCAGGGGCTGGTATGTGCATGGGGCTGACCCACCCACCTGGCATGCCAACACCCACCATGCCCTCTGAGGCTGGCTGTACCATCACTGCATGCATACAATATCCATTTGACATCTGTCTGCTGTGTGCACCAGGCACCAGAACCTAGGTTGGCTCCTACTACTTCCACCCCCGTGCCCACACAACATGGTGTGGGGCCCTGATGCCCAGCACAATGCCTGGCACAGAAGAGGTGCCTGCAAGTGGCATCATACCTTCTTCTCACCTCGTCCTGGTCCTTCTCCCGCTGTATTTTACACTACAACTGCCTCTGGATCACTGGCCATCCCTACCAGCCCTGGGGTGCTCTTGTAGGCATGATGGGGATGTGGCTTCCTTTCTCTGGTTCCATGCTACCCCATATAGTTGCTGACAGGCTGGTGCAGACCCTTGTCCACTGGGTTGTTTTTCTTCTTCCAAAACACTGTCTGTGGCTCTGCCCTGGTTAGGATTTATCACTTTGTGGCCACACGGCTCAGGTCCTTCATAATGGCCTTGTGGGGTTACTGTACATATGGGGAGGCCACCCCTGAGTCTGGAGGAGTATACAGGCTTTGGCTTGGAGTATCTCCAACCAGGTGTTCCTCCACTCTCAGGAGTCTGGGTTGTATGGGGCTGGGGAAGACTGGCCCAGGGTTGGGCACAGTGCCGATGGATCTGAGCTGGTATCCATGGGTGTCTCTGTGCCAGCATGAACACGAGGGGTTCTTGTCTGGGAAGTGCAGCATGTGTATCAAAGAATAGCTGTCATCATGGCCCATTTTCCAGGTTTGGCCCTGGTACCACAGCCAGCCATAGGAAGGTCACTGGGTTGGGAGGTGTGGGCTCTGCAGGGTACTTGGGAGATGACCCCATAAATCTGTTTCCATGTCTGTGAAGTGGGCTAAACAGCCCTCTATTCTAGCAGGGAGTAGGGAACAGCCCCTTAGAGAGGCAGTGAGAGAGAGGCAGTGAGAGAGAGCCATGGAGAGAGCTGGGCATGGGAAAAGGCCCTGCAGATGTACCCTGCCTTCTTCCCCAGCCCTGGAAATGATGCCTTCTTCCTCTTTGTTTTTTCAAATAAAGTTTGTGCAAGCCTTATATGTCAGACACCTGTGCTACTGGTACTGAGGAGTGAGGTGCCGCACACTGCTCCGTGTATGTGGAATTCACGTCTGCCACATGCATGGTCCTATGTGGGTGTGATGGTAGGGGCTGAGGTGGCCTGAGCTTTGCTCAGAGGAAGCCCCTATCCTCTAAAGACCATGACAGGCCACGAGAAACCCAGGGGACAAGGTGACACGAGTGCTAGCAGAGCAGGCTGGGAGAGAGGCTGGACTCACCACCCCCTTCTTGGATCATGGTGGTCCTACACCAGCCAGGGGCACTCAGAGCCCTGCAGAGAGTGAGCCTGGACCAGGTACCCACAGCATCCTGTGTCACCCTCCAACTAGTCAGGGGGCACAGGTGTGGTCACCAGTGTGGCTGGGGTGACAAAGGTCAAACGGAATGGTCCAGGAGCTGAGAGAGTTGAGGCGGCCTTGGTTACCTTGCCCGGCTCTGCACAAAGCCCACAGCCATACTGGCTGGGGCACAGAGCTGGGCAAGGTTGTAGGGCATCAGGCATAGAGCCTAGCATCTCAAAGTTGGAGGCACTTTTGGGGGTCACCTGGGGAGGCCATGCCAACCCAGGAGGGGTGGGGGCTCTTCTGCCTCTTTGGCAGATGGAGAAAGCTGGTGCCGAGAGATCACCACAGCTCGGGGCTGCAAACCTTCATTTCTGGCCTTTTGGAAGCAACGAGCACATCAGCAGCCACTGTCTTCGGAGATCAGAAGTTCAGGAGTTTGCCTCAGATGTGCAGCCTATTCATTCATTTCTTCGATCATATCTACTGAGTGCCTACTCTGTGTCAGGCCCTGCCCTGGGTACTGGGCCTGACACAGCTTACACTGAAGTGAGGAGACAGGCCATTCAGCCACAGGAAAACAGTGGGCATCAGTGGTGATGGTGCCTCCAGAAACGCAGGGAGCTCTGCTGCTTTATAGACGGGGCCAGCTATCTCTCTGGGGCCCAGCCACTGGAGCCAAATGAACAGACATGCTGGTCAGGTTTCTGAATTTGACAGCAGGTCTTCACATACCACTCTTGCTTCTCCGGTGGTCAAAGTCTAATCCTTTTAACATCCCCAAGTGCAGAGACAAGGAAGCAAAAGGTCCCAGAGGTCCCTCCGTGTCTGAAATGAGTGACCAGGAAATCTTTGTGCTACCAAGCCAATCCTGCTGCTCTCCTGCCCCTGATTGTCACAGACACCCCTCACCTCGGCGTGAAATCAAATCAAAACTGCACATGCTCCCACAGAGGCTGCAGGCCCCTCACTTCTGGCTCTAGCCTGGCAGGAGTTTTCCACATGCACACACGTATGCATGCCATGGGCTCCATGGTGCTCGATCCTAGACCATCCCTCCTTCTCATACCTACCTCTCCTACCATACCCCCTCCATAGAATAGGGTAAGTGGGAGAAGGAATAAAGGCAAGTGAAAGGCCTCCACATAATAGCATCATTTGCACACCTGAGCCCGGAATGGCCCACCCATCTTTTTCACTGGGCAGAAGTTCAGGCCCCTGTGCTGAACAAGCCCCACGCATTGGTGTTAATCAAGACCTTGAATTGCCAAAGCAACATAAACTATATCTGAGTTCTCTGAGGAGGCAGAGGAGTCCCTGCCCTACATTTTCATGAGGGAACTCACTCTCACAAGAGGTGGGTAGCTGTGAGGATATGAAGGAAATTGAGGCCAGAGCCTTCTACTTTAAAATGCAGTTATTTGGGGGCAGTAGACCTATTGTGCTTGGCTTCCCTGTCTCTAGGACCCAAGTCCAGGTTTTCAGCACCTTGCTTGTGCCCACACACTGAGCCATCCTACCCACCTGACTCCCAGCTTCAGCTGTTTGAGCAACCGGCCAGCAACATGGAAAAGAGGGTGGGATTGGATCTGCGTGAGCTGAGGCCTGATCATGAGCATATTACATGCTTACTCTCAAGGCAGGTAGTTCATCTATTCTCTTATCTGTAAAATGGACACAATCCTTACTGCACATGGCCAGTACATGGATTAATGCAAGAGAAGGTCATAGCATGTAGAAGGAGCCCCAGGAATGCCTGGCTCTCTCTCCTCTCTGGTGGCCCTGATAACAAAGGCGAAGGGTGGTGTTCTGAGAAGTGCCTGGCCAGAGCCCTCATGGGACTCTAGATTCAGGGTGCTGACGGAGACCGTCCTAGCAGTGGGATGCTACATGTGAAGCACTGACCCCGTGCCCACCAGCACAGGGTAAGCCCTCCCCCAACACTGGCAGCTACTACCTCAGGCACTCTGTGTGGTGTCCCTGGCTGTTCTGACAGCTCACAGCCACCCCAGGTCGGAAAAACTGGGCTCTAGATTCTGAGGAGGGACTCTGCCCAGACAAGCACTAGGTCTGAGGCTCCACTCAGACCGTGTCAGGCAGTCAGTGGGAGATAGAGCTCTTGGAGCTAATACTCTCTTCTGCTGAGGTCAAGCACACCTACCCTGTTAGGGTAGGTCCATGAAATTACTGTATCAAATGAAAACCAAAAGCCCTCCCAATCTTCCTGTAACTGGACCATGTTTATAAGCTGGGGCCTCCTGTAACCAGGCAGCCAGTCTCTTCCAGGCGTGTGGGGTGGACCCTTTCCAGAGGGATAGCTTTGCTACTGCCCACTGTGTGGCTCAGGATGACCGTGTGAGCTCTCTGGGCTGGCTCATCAGCTGGTAATCAGGGCTGAACAGAAGATGTGTGTCCCAGATGGCTGGGAGGGTGCCAGGTAGGAGCAGATGGTGGAGCTGCATGGAGCTTGATGCCCTCCATGTCCCTGTTGGACAAGTATCAATCATTAGGTGGTGCTAAGCCCCCTTGACACCCAAGCCCCTCTGCCTCTTCTGCAGCCCCGGTGATAAATGACCCCAGCATGCAGCTCCTCCCCCATGGTCCATCTCTCCTCTCCCTCTTTCCATGACTCTGACTCGGTCAATGGACATGGCGAATGGTCTCGGCCCCACCTCCTGCTGGCACCCCACTGGAAGGCCTTCCCCAGTCCCCTGCCCAGCTGATTTGTCCTTTAAGTGGCAGCTCAAGCTGGTTGTCTTCTCTAGTGCCACCTACCCTGGGATGGGTCCTGTGGTGCATGATATGCTCCCAGGATCCTGAGGGCTCTGACCCACAGTACAGAAAAGGGGGGAGTATCAGGGAGGTCCTGAAGATCATCAGCCTGGGGGATCCTCTGCTTTATATTGGAAAGGCAGACCGGATACCCCCCTCACACCTTCCACTCTGTCTTCTAGACTGGGTTTCAAAGAGCACCTGCCAAAAGGGTATGAGCTAGAGAGGGCGGGGCTGGCCTCCCTCTGCCAGATATTTTAGGCATACCACATGAAAACACATGGTCAGTGAGGAGACGCTGGGGTTGTGACACACTGCACCAGGGAGGCCCAGGCCAGGCTGGTCCCTTACTGGAAAGAAGTGAGCCCATGGTGGGTGTTTCTTCCAGTCCCACCCATCTCTGGATGAATTCTAGGCTTTTGGGCCTAGCCTGCCAGCCCTCAGGGTCCCAGGGAAGCCTACCCCTAGCTTTAGCTATACTGCTGGTGCTCACCTAATGTGCCTGCATCCTCCTGTTGGCTTCTCCAGCTAAGCCATGGAGGCTGCTCCTCTGGATGCCTTCTGGAAAGGCCCACGGTCCTTCTCAGTCTGTGTTTGCCTGCTTGCCTTTGCTGAGCTTTCTCCCTGGGCCATGAGTTCCTTGGGAGGTAGGGCTATAAGGCACTCACCACCCAGCCCCAGGCCCGAGCAGGCTATGGCATATGCATTTACTCAATCTTTAGCCGAGCATGTTGATTCAGTCTCTATCCTCATGGGGCTTATGCCCAGTAACCACTGGGTGAACAGACCCTAACATCAGAAGTTAAAAAGTGCTGTAGCTCTGCTATGTCTATGTTCTCATCTAAACGTGCTCTTTCATTTGTCTGTTTAGCCACAGCAGCCCTATGTGGAAGTCTTATCATTTCTCCCCAGCTTAGAAATGAGGAAACTGAGGCCTGGAGAGGTGAAGTCATCTGCCCAAGAACACACAGCTAATTAAGTGGTGGAGCTGGAATCCTGACTGGCTTGGGCTTGAGAAAGTGTGTTCTCACCACCTGACAGTGTGCCTTTCATGTACCAGGAAAGGAAGAGTGGGTTCTGTGAGCATGAGGACTGTGAAGTACTGACACAGGGAGACCCGGGAGGGGGCCTCTGGGTGTCGTTTAAAGCCAATCTGAAGTAGGTACATAAGGAAGCCATGGGAAGGAAAAGGGATAGCGCTGTGGGCAGAGGGAATGGCATGTGCAAAGGCCTGGAGAAGGGAAGAGGCTGGGGCTTGGGGGGAAGTGACTTAAAGCTGGTGTGGTGGTGGCGCAGGGAGAGTGAGGAGCTTGGTAGGGCCAGCCGCCTCTCAGGCCTAGAGGCTGTGAGCCATGAGAAGCCACCGGGGTGGAGGTGGGCATGGGCCTCAGTGGATTCTGAATGAATGAATGACAGGATGAATAAATGCACTGTAGCAAGTCAGGGGAGAGAGCTGTGGAAAGAACAACATCCTGTCCCAGATCGCTTCTCAGGGACAATGACCCCTCTGGCTGTCGCCATCGAAAGCCACTGTGCACTTACTCCCCCACCTTCAGGGAGTACAACGACCACCCCACACATGGGTGGGTGGACTGTGGCTAAGGCCTTGAGGGTGACCAGGCCCAAGCATTGGCAGCAGGAGCTGGGAAAGTGGTAGGCTTCCAGGGCTGGCAGGAAGCCACCCAAGATGCTGACCCTATGCCCAGTGGGTCAGACTGATGGATACAGTGCAAAGGCTGGGGGTGTGGGGTCCCATGGAGGCTTTGAGGGGGCTCCAGAGGGCCCAAGAGTGGAGGGAGGAACATAGAGGAATTCTGTCCAAGTCAAAGGACTAGGGCTTTGCTCAGTGCCCCCAAGTGATCCCCTGTGTTAACAATTTCTAGTGCTGAGCGGAACAGGGAGGGGAGAATGTGGGAGTATCCACTCAAATTACTTTTGTGCAGTTTTAGGGGAGCCCAGTTCCTGGAGACACAGTTGGGTGGGCCTTTGTCCTCATAGGCTGAGTTGATTCAGAGTCTCCTGTCTCCTAGACCTACCTCATTTCCACTTAGCTCCCAGACACCTGACCCAGGTCTCTGCCCCTGATATTCCTCAGGTCTAGATACTTAGCTCAATGCCTCTTCCAACCCCACAGCTGGAAAAGACCAACTGAGACCACTTCTTCCAGGGAGTCCTCTGTGCTGTGTGGACAGGCCCTGCAAGCAGGACTTCCAGAGCCCCTGGACAGGGAGCTGGTGCTGGGCTTCCCTTTTACCAGCTGGGTGGCCTCAGGCCAGCTTCTCTCAGACTCTCAGAGCCTTCATGGCCAAGTCTGTGGTATGAAGACCATGGTCCTCATCATGTGGGCAGTGGAAAGGGTAGGTAAATGGGATGGTAGCACTGAGCAGGGGCTTTCCTCTGAGCAGGGAGGGTTTCAACGGTGCAGGCAGGGTCCTGTCTGGCCTGCTGCGTGGCCTGGACCAAGCCGAAGTGATTCAGAACTGTCCTTTCCCTCTCTGGAGATGACATGAGCAGAAACTAGTGACTGTCTCACATTTGGTTTCCTCAGCTGGTAGAGACATGGTCACATGTCTGGCCACATAGTACCTTCATTTCAGTCACTTTGAAGAGGATTTTTACTTTTTTTTCTTAAAGACTAGCTACAACAGTGAGAACTGCCAGGATATGTGCGCATTTTTATCCAAGGAAAACTCAAGCATATGTGGGGAAGAAGGGGCAGAGCTGCTGTCTCTTTCCTAAGCAAACCACCCACAGTTCCTTGCCCTGTGGCAAGGTCCAGCGTTGGGGAAGGAGAAGGGTGCCCAGGAGAGTGGCTAGGTCACCCATGGCCCCATGGGCCAGGCACCCGTGCCCTGGTGGAGAACACAGAGTATGAAGCTCTGGGCTGCTGGGCCTGCTCCCCGCTGCTGTCAGGGAGGCCTGGCCTCTGGCCACAGCTCCCACAGAGTCCGCTTCCCTCTGAAATCATGGTATCACCTGCCATTACACAGCCCCTCCCACCAGACTCAGCTGTCACCAAGTCCCTCAGCTGCTTATGTGGCTGGAGGAAGAGAAGTAGCCAGGGGCTGCAGGGGACTGGTGGGCAGTGCCTGATGGCTCATTCATTCATAGCAACATGTGCAAAGGGATAGAGCACCCTGTTTTCTGGCTCATCTGGCACTCTATCTCTCCCTGATCTAAATTTCAGCTGCCTTGTAAAGGCCATCTGAGTCCCTCGTCACCATTAAAATTCCTGGATGACCTACCCAGGGTTTCCCAAATCTCGTTTCCATGTTGCTAATTTTGCCACCACCTTTTTAACTTACTGAATATTTCTTTAAATCAACTCATTTATTCAATTATAAAATGTTATAAGCTACCATAAATGGAAATGCAGCATCCCTTGTCACCACAGAATGCATAATATTAAAGCAGACACATGCCTAGCAACATTGTTTGTAGGCTTGTTTGAATATTGTCGTGAATCCTCTTGCACACCCCAGGGCGGTCTGCGCAGCATGCTAGGGGTACTGCTGCTCGAGCTCTTTCCTGGGTGCTCCTTCCACAGACCAACATGCCTGTCGGAGCCTCCTTGCCTCCTGTCCGTCTGTCCAGCTGCAGCTGGGGGGTTGGGAGCCCTGGGCTCAAGGCCAGTCTCAGGGCTTGGCTGTGGATTCTCATGATTGCCAAGGTTGGTCAATGACTTGGGTAGAAAGGAACTCAAAGCTACCAAGTCAGTGCAGGTGAGACGGGCAGTGTGGGCATGGGACCCAGCCAAACTGTGGGGACCTGGCACCTGGCAGGGCTCACTGAGCTGTCCTGAGTGTGAGGATGTCCTACACACTCTATAGTGGAGGCTATCGGTGGCTTTTTGTGGGTCAAATGTGGTCCCTAGAGGGGCATTAAAAATTGTGGACTGGTTACCAACATTTAAAAATGCAGGCTCACATTCCAAAGGCAACAGGTAGCCTGAGGCAAGCATGCACTGCCGCTTCAGACAGGGCATGGGGCCCCCACCCTGCAATCAGTGCCTCCCACGACAGACTCAGCCAACCTCAACGAGGCTGCCTGCCTGGCCTGGGAGCATTCTCATTTCCTGGGTCTCGTTGCAGGTCTGAGCTACAGTAGCCCCATGGATGGTGAACCCTAGGGCTGTCTGGAGCACTGGAGGAACCCAGACTGCCCATCATGGCTTCGGGTGGCCCAGGGAGATGCCAAAGAGGCTGTCTTTGCCAGCTAGTGCCCCTTCTCAGATCCCTGAGCGCTATGGGGTTTGCAGAAGCCACACACTCAAACAAGACCCCGTATGGGCTGCCAGAGAAGGTGGGGGTGTTGGGAGCCTGGGACCCTGCCTTGCCATTGATGCTACTGTGTGCCCTGCATGACTCTGATCCTCTGTTGTTTCCTCTGGGACTTGGGATAACACCACCTTTCCCACGAGACTGTGGGGAGGGCTAAGAAAAACCCTAGTGCACTCAGTCCAGTAGATGCTGGGGATGTGGTAGCAAAATGAAGAAGTGGAAGCTCTGTTCTCTGGGCATTGCCCCTCAATGAGTTCTTAACTTTGGTCATGTCCCCTCTCTGGCATCAGTTGCAGGCACAGGGGCCTCCAGCTGCTTCAGGTTCTACACCCTCTATTCTCTCCCCAGCAAGCAACTGTGCATGCCTGCTGAGAGTGAGACATAGGGGGGACAACACCATGCCCATTGAATTGCCAGAGTTGCTGTGAGGCCTATATGAGTAAGCAAGGTCACTTAGGCCCAGCTGGGTCCTGAGCATCTCCCTCAGCCTCATGGCTACTTGGTCACGGAGTCTGGTCTGGCCTGTTGCTTATCTCTCTGCCTCCTCCATTCTGGGTCACCCCATCATCCTGGACCTTCTGATCCTGCCCCTCACAAAGTGGGTCAGTGGGTCATGGGATCTTCTGGAGGCTTCATCAGGCTCCTGCCAAAGATTCTTCAAGGACCCACCATCCATCAGGGGGATCCCTGACCTCTTCAGGTATCAAGGCATCCCATGCCCTGTCCAGTGCCCCCCAACAGCCCAGGTGCTTTGGGCACAGAATGTCCTCTCTCCCAAGCAATAGCCATGGCTTTTTCTGCCTGAAACTTCCTTCCCTAGATCACCACTCCCACCTTCAAGGCTGAACTCAGTGCCACCTCCTCCGAGAGTGGTTCCCTTTGAGCCAGCCTGGCTACTGCTTCTCTCTGTGCCTGCAGACAGAGGCACCTGGGCCTTCCTTCCCGGGGCTCACACTGTCATCAGAGACCAAGAAGAAAAATGCCAGCCTGAGAGCAGAAACCAGCCTCCACAAGATTTCTGAAATATTTGAATGACTCCCTCACCTTCAAACTCAGGACATTTGACATGCAATTCTGAATTTCTAGTTTGTCTTGAAAAGCCAGAGGACCTGTCCTCACACTGCCATCCTGCTGCAGCGGGGTGAGGCAGGTCCACCAGCTACTCTGTATTTACTGCCAAACCCTGCTTCTTTTCCTTGAATTGAGATTGGCTCCCTTCATTCTGTGACCTGCCTGTCCCCGGTAGACACTCATATTGACAATCCAGCAGGATAAGCCTCTGAGCCTGAGCCCCCTACCCCTGACTTCGCAGCACCAACTGCTGGCTGATACCTGTTAGACAGGGCTCAGTATAGGCTGTGGTGATGTAAAGGGCATGGGCTCACTGTCTCAGTCTTGCTCTCCCACAGGAGATGGCCAGAGCTTAGGCTGTACACTCAGACTGCCAGGACCCAAACCTTAGTTTGGGCTCAGATCAACTGTGTGGCTTCATGGAAGACACTGGACTCTATGGCTCAGTGTCCTCATCTGAAAAGTGGGAGCAGTACTAGAACTTCTCTTACAGGGTTGCTGTAAGGCCTAGGTGAGTTAACAGAATGTAAAGCACTTAGAACAGTGTCCAGCACAAAGCAAGTTCTAAACGATATTAGTCATTTTTATCCTTACACCACAAACACTACCACCCTCTTGTGTACCGTGTACCCATCAGTCAGCACAATAGCACAGACGTCTTTCGAGTACTTACTGTGTACCAGGCCCTGCTCTAGGTGTGGGGGACGTAGCAGTCTACAGGTAATGTTTGCAGAGGGGATGGACTTAGATGACCAACACACAGATGAAGGAGGATGTTGTGGACTGTGCTGTGAAGGCAGTACAATAAAGTAGCAAGGGACAACACTGGGCCCAAGGTAGGGGTGCTATTCTGGATGGGTGCTCTGCTAGGCTGGTCTGAAGCCTGGAGGACCAGAAGGAGCCGGCTGCAAATATTTGAGGGGGAAGCCAGTGGGGGCTTTGCTCAAGACCTCATGGGGCAAGGAGGACGCTGATGTGGCTAGAGGAGGGGGCTGTGAGGAGGTGGGGTCTGGGGGCTATGCACAGCTCACCCTCACCAGCCACAGCAGCTGCCCCTCTTAGGGAGAAAGCAGGCGGTACCCGTCTGCACCCTCTGCCGGCTGCCTTTTGTAGATGGCCGTGAGCTGGGCTGAGTGCCCCTTTAGCACAAGGCTGGGGAGGGCTGGGGAGGTGGTGGTTATTTTTTCTTCTCTTTGCTTTTTTTCCCCCCAGGTTCATCCTAGTATGGCTGTGAGGACACAGAGGGAGAAAGGGCAAGAGTTGAGAGTGACAGGAATTTATGAGCTCAGAGTGCAGGCTGCCTTTGGCAGGGGTGGGGGGGAAGGGAGCTCCTTTTGCCAAAACAATATTTAATTTTTTTAAAAGGCTGCTACAAAGCCATGATTAAGCTCAAGGCCCTAAAACAAGCCCATAAAATCGAAAAATATTTATCTGGAAGGGTGGCAAGTCCAATAAAAGTTTTATGAATGTTTTATAACTGCCCTGTCAGGAAGCTGGCCTCTCACTCACCTCCCTTCTGTGAAAAAAACAACACACACACATACTCATGGGCACAGACTCGCACTGGCACAGACTCACGCTTACACCTGTGGACACGCAGACTGAGATACATCTGCACACACATACAGCCCCTACAATCTCCTGCTGGTCTGCACTGTCTCAGGTGGGAATGGGGCATGGGGGAGGAGGGTAGGCACGTCTCTTTCAGAGCCTGTACCAGTTTGCAAGGACCTGCATCCTGGGGCCTGGTCAAGGCTGCCAGCATCTTGGCTCTGGGCATGCTGCCTCCTCCTCAGCCCTACGTTCTGGCTCTCAGCTACGTGTCTACCCTCAGCAGGCACAAGGCCTCAGGTCCAGCCTCCAGTTAGCACCCTATTTACCCAGGAGAGGCACCTCAAAATCCAGGAGTTGGAAGGGAGCTTTCTGCTTTGAGGCCTTAGATTTCTTTACCATGGCAACCCAGAGGGCTTACTGGGAGGACAAAAACTGCCAGGGACTTTATCCTTTGTCACAATCTGGAGGAATGAGTGTCAGGACCCCTAGGAAGTGGCCTGTCTCTAATGGCTTCTCCTGTCCTGATGCTGTGGACCAAGTCCACACCAGGCCCTGGCATGAGTTAGCTATGCCAAGCACTCTCACTGCATTTCCTGAGGCAGCTCACTCTGACCCCTGGGCCCAGCCAACTGGATCTTCTCACCCTGATGTTCACCGTCTTACCTATCTCAGGGCCTTTGCACAGACCTCCTCACTATAATGCTGCTTCATCTAAATTCCCCTTGGCTTCATCTAAGGCCCATGAGACTGCCTTTTTCCTATCATGCCTGTCCTCTTCTTCCATGGTGCCCATTTGTCTGGAAGCACGAGCCACCTCAGGGCCGTCTGACCACCCCTTTGAGCTCTGGGAAGGCAGGGACAGAGCAACTTCTCTTGCCATTTAGTTCCTAGCCTAAGCCAAGGGTGTAGCATGGAAGGGGTGAACAACAATGACTGAGCAAGCCTCGGACTCTAGAGCCTGGAGGTACAATGCAGGCGGCTTCCCCAAGGTCCCCACTGGTCCTGGCCCAACTACTAGAGCCAAGCCTGGCAATGCTCAGGCCTTGCCCAAAGCCTACCCTTGCCTCAGAGAGATCGCCCCCTTTCTGGGGCAAGGCCCAGCTCCTGGGGTCAGTCTGCAGCAACCAGCAATTCCCTTTCTAACAACATTGAAGATGAGCATTTAGGTCGAGGGGTGCTACCTACATACCTGGCACTGACAGTTGCTTCTAGATTCCAGCTCACCTCATTTGCACATTCTTCTTCTTTAGGTAATGTGATAGGCTCCAGATCTATGAAGCAGCCACCAGGAAGGCTTAGGAAAACATAGGGATCTGACTTCAAGTTACAGATGGGAAATGGCTTTTGGCAGAAATCAGAGGAGGAAACCAGGGGCCCAATTCCCAATTGAACACTCAGGGTTCCCTTCACCTCCAAGAGCCAATGAGAACCTCCAGGCCTGCTCTCTTGGGGGAGGCTAGAGGGATTCCCACAAAGGCCCGATATTTAGGACCAATCTTGGGCTTCTGAGAAACCTGGCTGAACAGAAGCATCTGGGGAGAAAGTTGCTCCAAAATCCCAGTGACTGCTTCCTTCACTGGCAAGAAATGGGGAGCAGAGTAAGGCACAGGCCAGTGGGGTGAGCTCAGAGGAGAGGCTGGCAGGCCCTCGTGTTACCACAGCTGCACACATTCTAGGACCAGACAATCAAGCTTCCTTGTGCCTACCTATAGAAATGCTGACACTGCTCAGTAGAGGGCAAGAGTGGAAACAGTCCACCTGTCCCAGAAGGAGACAGGTATACCCACCATGCTGCTATTCAGACTATGAGGTAACATATAGCAGTCAAACAAGTCACCCGGAGCCGTGGACTGGAACAGCTACTGTTCCATCAATACTTGGTTCAGTGCGAGACCATGCATGTGAAAACCGAAAACACAGGAAACCATGACGCTATTTGGACGCAGTTGTGTGTGGCCAGAATACAGACGCCCATGAGCACAAGATCCCCAGCTTATGGGGGTGGGAGGCCTTCTCTTTACTGGTGATATTCTATTTCTTAAAAAAAGAGGGGGGGGGTACTGAGAAATTTGAAACGTGACAGATGTCCACATCTGCATGACGTTGCTATATTCTGTTCTGTATGGCTTTTTTCAGGGTTACAAACAATTTTTTTTTTTTTTTTTAAGAAAAACAAATACTCATTAAAAGGAGAAAAGGTGCAGAGATGTGAGCTGTGAGGTCACAAGCTGTGCTCTGGGCAGTCCCTGCCTAGGCCCTTGCTCCTCTGCTCTCAGCTTCTTCATCTGCCCACTAGGGAGCACGAAGCCAGGCTCAGACAGCTGTCCCAGGGCTGGCTGGGCATATGTGTGTGGCATAAAGAGACTGTGACCGAGTCAAGCCGGGTCTTCAGTGTCTGCTACCACCCAAGTTATTACCGCCTTGCTCCCTACACACTTGGCCTGAGAAGCACCAGTTGTCCTAGGACCTATCCTCATCCTGGGGAAATAAGGTGGTATCAAAGCTATGCAGCAGTGGGTGCCATGGGGATAGCAGATGAGGTTGGGGCAGGGCTCCTGGAGTAAGCTCTAAGACCCCAAAGAAAATACTTGCCCAGTCCCATTTCCCTTGCTTTGTGAACTTCCTTCTAAATGGGTCCCTGGCCACTGGCCTCTATGTGCTGCTGGGGCACACACCCCAGAGGACCTCTTCCTGGGGGCCCTATGCTCACAATGGCCACAGTGAGAAGTCCTTGGGAGCACCCCGTGTGGATGACATGGGACCATGCCCAGGGCGAGGCTGGCCGGCAGATGGTTTCTGTCCACTGCACTGTGTTTATGTTAATTGCAGATATTTTTAACGTATTGTGTTACTCCATCCATCTTTGTGAACGGTCTGTCTTGTAAAATTCTTTTAATGATGTTATTTTTCCTTGCCTATCTTCATCATCTACAATTATTTATAATATCATTGTCTTTGTTTCAAACACTGGGTATAAACATTGTTGTAACAGTTCTTCGATGGGGTTCATATAATTTTTACAATTGCTTTGAAATACTTCAATGGCCAAAGGGGGAGGAGGTTGGTCATTGGTTTGGGGGAAAAAAAGACACCCCAAAGTGCTCTCTGCTCTTGGTGAAAGGTCCTCCTCCATCAGGATGGCTTCCAGGAGAGGCTGGCTCTTGTCAGGGGAGGTCCCTCTAGAAAGTGGGGTGGGGTGGGAGGGGGCAGGTTGGCAACACTAGCTTGCAGCAGGGTTAGGTTTCAGAGCCGCCTTCCCTACAGACAAGGGGCAAGATCCATAAAGGCCACCATCAGGGTAAGACGCCAGTGAGGAAGATGGATGGCTTGTTTTCATTTTTATAGGGAGTTTCTGAAGCCTCCACTCTCATCCCTCACCTCTCCTCCACTCTCTTTTCTCCCAGCCAAGTGCCTTCTAGAGTCTCCCTGGCTGGCTGGCCTGCTGTGTAGAGCACAACCCAGTGCAGCGCCTGAGCCTGGGACAGAGCACACCCTCCCCTCGGGGTCACTGGGGCTGTCCAGAGCTGCCCCTAACAAAGTTGGTTTTGGAGCACCGTGGGGCTGATGTGGGGATAGCTGGGGATAGACCACTATCATCGGGGCCAGCAGCTAGCCTGGAGCTCAGGGGCTGCCTAAAACCTCTTGCCTCGTGTCTGTTCTGCCATGCTTGCTGTGAACTCTCAGGGGCTCCCACCAGCAGTCTGCCAACCTCCCGGAACACCAGCACCATCATCATCCTTGAACATACCTCTGACCCTGGCCTTCTCTGCTCAAGACCCGTGGTAGCTCTCTAGTGCCTGGCAGTGAGCCCCGAACAGCCCACCCCCAAGCCTCACACCAAGCCCCTTTGCCTCCCCCTCTGTGCCTCCCAACAGGCTGGGTGTGCTAGCCTGCCTGCCTTCCTTAGGCAGTACAGGGCTCTGGGGATGTACTGGTGCGCAGATTGAACACAGACCCTGCCCTCAGGGGCTTCACAGGTGGTCCTTGAATCCAGCAAAGGGCAATTCATCCTTTAAGGGCTTGGAGAAGACCCCTGCCCCAAGTCCTTGGCTCCCTCCTGCATGATCTCAGACAGATCTCCTCCACGGCTCTGGCCAGTGGGGTGATGAAGCTGCCTACCCGTGATGTAGCTGGCCTGTCTGGCCAGCTGTAGCTGAACCTAGGCTTGCGTTCAGGACTTAGAACCTGGCACCGAGGGATTTGCATTGGGTGAAAGAGACCTTTGGACCAGAGATGTGGGTGCCATGGTGGACGAAGGGCCATCTGGGCAGATGCCTGCACAGGGCCTTGGAGAGACAGAGTTTACATTTACACTTTGGGGATCTGAAGGTCAGAATCAAAGAGGTACTCAGACCCCAGGGTAGGAGGCCAAAGTGGAGAATTCTGGGAGGTCTTTATAAGCATGCCCAGGGAACTGCACCCTTTTCTCCACTTACCTTCTTTTCTAGGCCTCTTTAAAGATATGGCAAAATAGTTACCAAAGAAATGCAAATGAAAACACCCAGATGCCATTTTCCATGTGTCAAATTAGCAAGGATAAAGAACACACGGGCAGCCAGTGCTGCTGTGGTGGTGGAGGAACAGATGCCCTCACACAGGGCTGACAGGAGTATAAAATGATGGGCCACTTGTGGAAATCACTCTGCCAGGAACTTTCAAGAACATTTTAAATGTTTTTATTTTCTTTTTAAAAATCAGACAATTCAACTTCTGAGAATCTATCTTAAGAAAAACACCTTATATTTAAAGACAGATTTACACACAAAGATGTTGCCAGCAATGCTGTTTAGGTCGAGCAGTTGTCAACACCCGAATGTGCAACAGATGCCTGGGTAACCTGTTGTACTGGCCAGGGTGAGTGGTGGGGACTGTGTCACACCACCACTGAGATGGTGGTCACGTTAATGGTGACAACAGCTAAGTTCACACTGTGCTCGAAGTGTGCCAGGCACTGTGCTGAGTGTTATATATGCTTGCCCATTTTACCATGCACTTAGATGGTGGAGCATCCCATGTAGGGCATACCTGTTATCCCCAATTTATGGATGAGGGAACTACAGCTTAGAGAGGCCCAGGCACTTCCCCAAGGTTACAGACCTGGTAAGTAAAGGTGCTGGTTGTGGGCCAAGCTCTGGTCCAAGGACAGGACCCAGGCTCTTAGTCAATGCACAACTCAATGCCCTGAAGACTACAGAGTAAAACACAAAAGGAAGTAAATCTTACATGGTAATAATGATTGAAAAGAATCAGAATACAAGATTGTATACACTCATCCTTTCCACTACATAAAAATCAGCCTTTGCAGAGAAAAGGCAGAGGAAACCAAGTGAAAATATTAATGATGGGACTATGGGAGACCTGTTTCCCTTCTTTTTACTTTTCTTTAAACGTAACGTGAATTTCCTAAATGAATAGTGCTATTACTTTTAGGTTATAAAAAAAACAGTCTATGATTTTGTTTCAACCTCCTAAAACATCTCATTTGGAAACAGACTCTGACTCATGTGTGAAAGGGTGTGCCCCTGCTGGAACAGGAGAAGGACAGTAGGGTGGTCTAGGGCCAGAACAATCATCTATACCTGCCACAGGTTCTAATGGGAAATTCTGCCCTGTTTTTCAGGGCAAATATTGCCCAGTCTGCTGAAGACTTCTGAGACCTAGTTAGGCAAACTGGCAGACTGTGATATCCTTACTGCTTTTCTACCTCACAAGTCAGCATAGCAGGGCTGATGAGAATAAATGATATCATCCTTGCAATTGGGCCAGTCATTGCGATCAAGGAGAGGAAGGTTTACAACAGCTGAGGGGACATGGTTCTTCTAGAGCCCACCATGCATGGACCTGACAAAAGAGAGCTTAGTCGGAGCTAACTGTATGGGGTGCTGGGGACATGAGGAGACTCAGTCGGGGCCTTCAGCCTAGGGGAGGTGACCAGGGAGACAGGCAAGAGGCCATAGCAGTCCAGGGGGCCCAGGGAAAGAGGTCAGTCCTGGATGCCAAAGGGCCCCATAAAGGGCACTCTCCTGAGGGTGAGCAGAAGTCAGGGGTTAAGACAAGGCCACTTCAGTGTGAGGACAGCCTGGCACAATCAGTGGGCACACCTGCTTGCAGTAAACACTTGCTGTTTCTGCTGATTCTTGCAATAGACCCTGGTCTTCCTTGGGGAAGCAAGGATCCACCCTTGGTGCCAGGAGGTGACATGACACAGACTGGGTGCTGGTTTGCAGAGGGGAATGGGGCTCTACTTTGGTGGGACTACCAGGAAGAGAATCTCTCTCTCTCTCTCTCTCTCTCTCTCTCTCTCCACTAGACTCAAAGCTGGAAGACCACTCATGAGGGAGCCAGCCTGGGGGCAGCCACCTGGGGGAGGGCTGGGCTCAGCCTAAGGACACTGGGATCCAAGCTAAGCCATGCCTGGAACACAGCACTACCGCTGGACTTTTTCAGGCACATGGGTCAACGAGTTATGGTTCTGTTACCTGCAATGGAGACTTCAACTATTCCATTTCTTGATCCCATCCAGGTGACTGTCTGGAGCATCACCAGAATGCTCATTCGCCCATTTACTCATCAGTGAGCAATTAGTACATGCGGCCCAGACAAAGACAGTAAAGACCGAGACCTCCCCCTGGACTTGCTCCCCACACAGCTGTGCACCAGGAGTGGATGAAGCTGGGATCCAATTTGTCTATGTGGAGGGGTGACCGTGGCACTGCTGGAGGAAGGCAGGGAGGGTACACCAGAGATGGCATCTGAGCCCAGTGAAGTGACCCTGCACAAACAGAATGAGGGATAGCCACTGTGGTCCTATGAAGGGCCAAAGGGTAGCATATGGCCAAAACAGGGTAGGAGTGGAGGAGAAGGCTAGTGGGAGGCTGCGAATGAGCCTGGACTCTGCTCCAGGAGCCTAGACTCTGCCAGTCACAGTCACGGCAGCTTCCTGAGTGCTAGTGTCTGATGTCCTCCCATGACAAGTCAGGGACTCTGGGCGAGGGTTATGGAAGCCACAGAAGAGAGTGCTTACTAACAGCCAGATGCTGGAAGAGGTCATCTGCGGAGTTAGTACATTTACCAATCTCCTGAGAACCACAAATACTAAATTCACTGAGCACAAATACTACAGATCTTATCCTATGCTTGGCTCCCCAGGTGACTGTCTCTCTGCCCCTGTGCAGAGGAAAGAAAACTCAGACTTACTGACCTTTAACCAGATCCAGGCACATTTTTTTTTTTAATTTTTTATTTATTTATGATAGTCACAGAGAGAGAGAGAGAGGCAGAGACACAGGCGGAGGGAGAAGCAGGCTCCATGCACCGGGAGCCTGATGTGGGATTCGATCCCGGGTCTCCAGGATCGCGCCCTGGGCCAAAGGCAGGCGCCAAACCGCTGCGCCACCCAGGGATCCCCCAGGCACATTATATACATTTTTCTCACTTACTCATCACAACCCTGAAGGTGGGGAATGCTCCCCATTCTTATACAGGAAAACTGAGATCCAAGGCATTCCTTTAACCACCCCCTTAACCAGAGGGGCCAAGCCCAAACTGGAACTTCTGGAATTCACCTTGGACCCTGAGCTCAGGCCAGGTGGAGCAGGTGGACGAGAGGTGAGGAACAAAAGGGGAAGAGCAAGGACCTTGGATCTCGAGGGCCTGGATTCCAATCCCAGTGCTGGGGCTCCATGGCTGTATGAATGTTTCTGTACCTCTCTGTGCCTGTTTCCTCATTGGTAAAATGGAAATTTCAGTAACTGGAATTTTATAATAACATCTTCCTTCAGATTTGGGGGTGAAGATTAAATGACATCGTTATGAACAAAATACAAATCATGCATGGCACACAGTAATAACTATAAGTGTTTTCCATGTAGACATTTAAAAACTCTTTTTTTTAAAATATATTTTTAAATCTTTTTTTCTTTAGAGATTTATTTATTCATGAGAGACACAGAGAGACGCAGAGACATAGGCAGAGGGAGAAGCACACTCCTCACAGGAGCCCGATGTGGGACTCGATCCCAGGATTCCAGGATCACGCCAAAGGCAGACATAGTCAACCACTGAGCCACCCAGGCACCCTTTAAATATATATTTTTAAAGATTTGTTTATTCACAAGAGAGACAGAGAGAGAGAAAAAGAGAGAGAGAGAGAGGCAGAGACACAAGCAGAGAGAGAAGCAGACTCCCTGTGGGGAGCCCGATGTGGAACTCAGTCCCAGAACCCCAGGATCACACCCTTAGCCAAAGGCAGATGCTCAACCACTGAGTCACCCAGGCATCCCTAAAAATTCTGATAGTGAATCACAAACACTGAAGGAACTCACATGTCTTGGCCAACTCCAACATGCCCCTATTCAGTTTGTATTTACTGGGCCTCACTCCTGCCAGGCACTGGGGTGGGGTCTCCCAGAGTCTCCCCTCATCTGCTCATGCAAACTAATCTATGGGACAGTAAGGAAGTGTCCATGGACAGAACAACCCAAATTTGAAGCCTAATGCATGAGAAAGGCAAAAGTTCAAAAATGACTTTAGGTGTTAGCTATAACAGGAAAAAAAAAAAATCAGAAAACACCCAGGAGGGAGATGGGGAAGTAACTGTGGGACCATTCACTGCACAGCACCATGGAGCCTTTGGGAGTGTGGGCTAGGGAGGCTATGCACCAACATGAAGAGCTTCTTATGACAGGTGACCCTAAGGGAAGACCCAGCAATGAAGGGAAGGTCCACTGTGAGCTGGCTGACCCCAAGGGAAGAGCCAGAGTGAGCTGGGTGAGTGGTATGGTACCAAACAACGCAATCACTGAATCTGTCCTCTACTTCAAACTCTGGACCAGGTTCTTCACACACATTGCTCCACACTGTTCTCTCAGTCATCCTACTCCACAGAAGAGACACAAGCCCAAAGGAGGCAGAGGAGCTGCTTATGTCT
Source organism: Vulpes vulpes (assembly GCF_048418805.1). Classification (NCBI taxonomy): domain Eukaryota; kingdom Metazoa; phylum Chordata; class Mammalia; order Carnivora; family Canidae; genus Vulpes; species Vulpes vulpes. The sequence continues at coordinate 55,588,459 of NC_132788.1, read as the reverse complement.
TAGCTGCTAATGATATGGGAGCTTAAACTCTCATTCTTGGCCCTGGGCTCTTTCTGCCCACACCAAATGATACCTTAAGAAGTCCCAGATGGAGAAGTAACCAAAAGTCCACTGGATGTCACTGGGTGAGCAGGCTCTGGGTGGCATTCTTATCTCCAGATTTTTTAAAATTAATTTTTATTGGTGTTCAATTTACCAACATACAGAAAAACACCCAGTGCTCATCCCGTCAAGTGTCCACCAGATTTTTAAGCTTTCTCTCTGAGACCATGCAACTTTTATGAGTGAGAACTGGTTCAGGATTAACACATGGCATTTGGATCTTTCTGGTTGATCCCGTCCAGAAGTGACCCAGTCCTGTTAGGAGAGCTCCCTGGAGATGTCCAGGCAGTGATCCCAACCTTTGAGCCATAATTAAACAAACATAGGGCCACAGGAGCCTCAGCTAGGAGCTATAAGTCCCTGACTCACTAGCAGGTGGCAGCAGCCCCTCTGGCCCAGGGCTGGGCCCTATGTGAACCATGAGTGGCTCCCTGGGGACAGGAGCTAGAACCAAGTGGTTGTGTGGCCTGGTAAGAGGGTCCCAGGGGAGGATGAGGGCAAGAGCTAGGTGAGCCCTGAGTGCACATGCTGGGTACCAGGTTTTGTCCCTGCTCTGGCCGGCCTGGCTCTGTACCCCCTGGAATCCTATACTCTGCTGTCTCCCAGTCCTCTTTCAGCACCAAGACTAGGGCTTTGTGGTGGGACAATGTGGGGTCCAGACCTAACTACCTCTCTGGTGCCCAGTTTTGCAACCTGTACACAGCCTCAACAAGATCTGTATAACCATGGAGACCAAGCAAGATGCTGGCTACCAAATCCTCAGCTTCAGGATGGTTCACATTGGTGCAATGACCAGTATTGTGGTTGCTCTTCTCACTGCCATCCCCAGGTGCACCTGCTGACCAGAAGGATCCTGGGGAAAGCTCAGCAGCTTGCTGGAGCAGCAGCCACGGCAATGGCAGCAAACCCTGGGCAAGCGCTGACCGCACAGGCACAATGCTAAGCACCTGTGTGGATCACCTGCAAAAGCATGTGCTGGACTGGTTCCCTTCTGTCCTGAACGCAGTCTCTCCCAGGAGGGCTGTACGTAGTGTCAAAGGTGAAGGGTCGTCCCAGCATAAGACCCGGGGCAAGTGATTTAACCTATAACAGTTCCCAACTCCAAGGGCCATTCCAAGAATGAAATCACATAATTTATGCAAAGCATTGAGGACCAGCGTCTGGCATACAGCAAGGGCCAAATGCTGGCCAGCAGCAGAGGCTGTACCAGTCTGCACCATGCCTGGCCCTCTGGTCACAGGCTGTTTTGTGCTCCAGCATTTGGCCGGGAAGGCCAGCCACACCCCTTCGTTAATAACAATAATTACCAAGGTTCTCTGAATATGTTAGGTGTTTTGGTTAATGTGGTGAATTTGGAACAAGGGAGAACTGATGCACAGGGAGGTTCTTGTTACTCACACGTGTCTTTCAAGGTCTCGAGGTTTGGGGCACATGACCAGCTGCCATAGCAGTCCAGGGCACTGGGGATTAAGACATGAGATCTAGTAGAACTGCCTGAGCCAAGATTGTCCGTGATAGGATATGGGGCTGGCTTCTGATTTCTGGGACTTTCAGGTACTTAAGACTGCTGGTTGTTTGTTAGATTAGGCTTTCTGAAGAGACAGTTCTTAGCAAATTTCCCCTTACCACTGCCTGAAACATTAAAGCAAATAATCATTTTACTCTGATGATTTTACTTAGGGAGTATAAATTCATACGGAAAAACACAAATTTCCCCCTAAAATCACAAACTGCTAAAAAACTGGAAAGTTTTAGAGAGTGCTAAACAAACAAATATTTCTCAAGGAAGTCTCACTCAACTTGTAAGAATCCAGGTAAAGGTGCTGTGTTCCTGGCACACCCCAGGCTGGAAAAAGCCTCTCCCTCCCTTTGAGAGTGCAGGGTCCAGCTCTCAGGGGCCTCCCATCACCTCAGAGCCCAGAGAATATTCCATAAGACAAGGCCTTTGGGAAGTAGGCACAGCACTACTGTGTTTAGACAATGCAGGCACTTGGGCTGAGTGGGTTGTGACCTGAAGCATTCCTGAGGCCCACCCCGTTGGACATGGGGTACCCAGAGGAGGCTGAGGTGGGGTCTGTTGGGGATGCCCCTGCTTGCTCCTCCTCATCCTGAACCCGGCAGATGCAGTCACCACAGCCTGCCCACCCTGCCTTCTGCCCTGCTCTCCACATACCTACTGCCCCAGGCTTGGGGCCTTCAGTCTCTCACTCTCCAACCAGCTGCCTGGGAGAGCTTTCCCACTGCATCCCTGCCTGCATACCGCCCACTGTGGCTTCTACCATCTACTTGGACCAGTGATTCTTAGCCGGCGGTGGCGGGGCGGCGGGGAGAGGGGTTCTGGTCATGCAGGAGACACTTGATGCTGTTGAGAGAAGCTTTTTTGTTGTTACAAGAGGAGAGGGCAGGTGGGGAGGGGTAGCATGGTGTGCTACTGGCAACCAATGAGCAAGGCCAGGGATACTGCTAAACATCCTACATGCACAGGGCAGCTCCCACCACAGGGACAGCCCAGCCCCAAATGTCAGCAGTGCTGACGCTGAGGAATCCTGACCTGATAAAGGCCAGATGCCAAGCAGTGGCTTTAGGTCTCACGCCACAGACTGAAGGTGAACAGCAAGGAGCATCTCCAGGGGCTCAGCTGTGATTAACTACGTGTAAGACTCTGGGAAAAAGGTTCCACTGCGTTGAAAAACTGTTCCCAAATCACCATTTTAAACACACCAAACTAAACGAATTAGTAACATATAATGCATTTAGAACAGCATGCCACACATTAGAAGAAGCAAAGGGTATGCCATACTCCTTCTAGCCTCCATGCATTAGTGTACTCTGTTCCCTGTGTCCTAAATGCCTTTCCTCCCTTCCTTTACCTGGGAAAAAAACTCTGCACCTTCAAGGCAGCTCCAGAGTCACTGTACCTACCACTCCACTCTGGAAAGGAGTGGTCACCCTTTCCTTCCTGTCCCCATTGCACATAGGGCCCCTGTCACACTGCTTAACTTTCTGTAGTCATCTCTGCCATCCTTGTCCTGCTGGGGAGAGGCAGAAACCAGTTCCCGGGGTTCAGGGCTGATGATAGCCACAGGAGAGGGCCACAGCTGGAGCAAAGCAGGGAGACAGAGAGGCAGACAGCAACAGTGGACTCTGTAGGCTTCGGGAAGTAGCAGCTCCTCCCTGCACAAGACCTGGCTTAGACTCCACAGGGCTGTGGGAAAGGGGCAGGACACTCCTGGATTGGGCCCCACAGAGCCAGTTCTGCCGCAGTGCTGCCAGACCAGGGCCTTAGCCTTGACTTCCAAAGGGACTTCCTTGGTGTTTCCTCCATGCAGGCCACAGCTCTGCATGGCTCCGGGCCCCCTTCACACTAGCCGCCTCTGGGCCATGGGCTGTCTCCATCCCTCCCGTGACCCTGCTTATGACCACTTCTACCAGCAATCATGGCTCCACCGTGCACAGCGGGCAAACTAAATCACATGCGTCCCAGGTGATGCGCTAGGATGTGAGAGAGCACTTCTGTGGGGTTCCTTCCAAACACGCACAACCTGAACGTAGTCAGGAACAAAGAGCAGACTGACCCAAAGAGTGCATTGGGACACAGACAACTCGGGCTCTTCAAAAACCCCTAGAGGCAGGGCAACAAAGTACAGGGTCAGAACCTCCCCAGAATCCTTTAGCATGGAGAGGTTTTAAAAGACAGTATCGGGCCACCTGGGGAAAATCTGAAAGCGGGCTGTGTCTTAGACGGACTTCGGGTCTCTTGAGAGAGAATCACATTGTGGTTGTAGAGGAGGATGTCTTTGTTGCTGGGTGCACACGCTGAAGTGCTGGTGTCACTGGCGTTCCACAGCTATCATGCAAATGGTTTGGCACACACAGAAAGCCAAGGTGACAACATGTTAACAACTGTGAAATCCAAGGGAATATGCGTATTCAATAAACTATTCTTCCAACTTCTCGGTGTGGTTCAAAGTATTTGAAAAGTTGGGTGGGGAAATCCTCAAAATAACCCATCTTATTGAAGCCGCCAAGGCCCCGAAAGGTTAATATTCTAGCCAGGATTCCAACTCACGTCTGGCCAACTCCAAAGCTCTTGTTCTTTGAAGGTCCCCTGCTTCCACCTCCTGGGGCGGGGGGGCGGGGGGGGGGGCAGGAATTGCCAAGCATGTACCAACCTCAGCCCTGTCAGTATCTTTCAGTAAAAGTCAATTTGGGCCTGGCGGGGGCCACTCTTGAGGTGGCTGGTTCAGAGCACTGATGAAGCCCCAAGGACAGGTTACCGAGGTTGCCCAAGAATCTGTGCCAGACAGTGTCTACAGTTGCGTCTGGGTGGGTGGGGAGAGCACATTTTAAAGGAAAAGAAAACCAGTTTCATTTCAAACCCCAGAGGGAACACACAACTAATGGCCTATTGTGCCAGGGCCTATTTATGGGAACACAACAATGCCCACAGCCTCAGGATTTCTTGAGGCCCCTCCCTTTGGCAATAAGACGAGTTTTCACTTTTCCTCTTTGCTGGATTTCCAGAAGCCTCTCCACAGAACGGTGACCATGAGAAATGCCCACTTCCATCTGGGGACTTCCATCTGCTGGGTGGGTCATCTGGCTCCTCTAAGCCTCAGTGTACCCTTCAGAGAAATGGGATGGGGGCGGCAGGAGGATGGAGAGGCAGTGCCTTAAGGACCTGGCCCCAAAAGAAGCTAGACATGGTGGCCCCATTCGAGAACTGGGAGATTTCATGTAAAAACCCAGACCTTCAGTCTCTCTTGAAAAATGTGAAGACTTGATTGCACTGTGGCCGTGCTGCGGTCCAGCAACACCTGTGTAGAGTGGAGTGGTGGCAGCTTGCTGGAACATGGCAGCCTCAGCCCCATTCCCCCACCTGGAAGGGCCTGTGTTTCCAGGCCTGGGTGTTCGCACACGGCAGGCAGATCAGGGCATCTTTGTATACTGGCCTAAATCTCACAGCACCCCAAGACTGGATCATTACACCCCCCCATTCATCAAATGCAACAGAGGCTCTCAAGGCAGTGAGCTGCCCCAGATGCCCTGAGCTGACCTACTGTATCCAGGGATCACTATCTACAACACAGATGGTCGGTTGATTCTTAAATGCTGCTTTCTTAAAAACAAAAGGCAGAAAACTTCATTAATTTTCGTTTATAGGGGCACCTGGGTGGCTCAGTGGTTGAGTATCTGCTTTTCGCTCAGGGCATGATCTTGAGGTCCTGGGATGGAGTCCCGCATCGGGCTCCTTGCAGGGAGTCTGCTTCTCCCTCTGCTATGTCTCTGCCTCTCTCTGCGCGTCTCTCATGAATAAATAAGTAAAATCTTTAAAAAAATTGTTTATACAGGAGGCACTTTTGGGACCATCTGCCATAACCTGCTACAGCTGGAGATGGGACCAGGGCCTCGGCTGGGTGGTGGCAATGCCCTGGCCCAGCCTAAGGGCAGCAGGGCCATACTCAGACATTTTGAATTGCATGAAACTTGCTCCACAGGAAGTCCTGGAAGCTCCGCTCTCCCAGCTGGTGGCGGGAGGAGGGACCAACAGGTACATACATGCAGG